>NW_028225195.1:0-1200000 GCF_052327205.1 Somniosus microcephalus
GAAGAAGGAGAAAGGAGAAGAATGAAGTCCTGGAGGGTGAATCAGAAGAGTAGAAGAAGGAGAAGGAGATGGTGAGGTCTGGAGGTGAATCAGAAGAAGCAGAAGAAGGAGAAGGAGAAGGAGAAGTCTGAAGGTGTATCAGAAGAAGCAGAAAAAGGAGAAGGAGAAGGTGAAGTCTGGAGGGTGAATCAGAAGAAGCAGAAGAAGGAGAAGGAGATGGTGCAGTCTGGAGGGTGAATCAGAAGAAGTAGAAGAAGGAGAAGGAGAAGGTGAAGTCTGGAGGGTGAATCAGAAGAAGTAGAAGAAGGAGAAGGAGAAGGTGAAGTCTGGAGGGTGAATCAGAAGAAGCAGAAGAAGGAGAAGGAGAAGGTGAAGTCTGGAGGGTGAATCAGAAGGAGTAGAAGAAGGACAAGGAGAAGGTGAAGTCAGGAGGGTGAAGCAGAAGAAGCAGAAGAAGGAGAAGGAGAAGGTGAAGTCTGGAGGGTGAAGCAGAAGAAGCAGAAGAAGGAGAAGGAGAAGGTGAAGTCTGGAGGGTGAATCAGAAGAAGCAGAAGAAGGAGAAGGAGAAGGTGAAGTCTGGAGGGTGAATCAGAAGAAGTAGAAGAAGGAGAAGGAGAAGGTGAAGTCTGGAGGGTGAATCAGAAGAAGTAGAAGAAGGAGAAGGAGAAGGTGAATTCTGGAGGGTGAATCAGAAGAAGCAGAAGAAGGAGAAGGAGAAGGTGAAGTCTGAAGGGTGTATCAGAAGAAGCAGAAGAAGGAGAAGGAGAAGGTGAAGTCTGGAGGGTGAATCAGAAGAAGCAGAAAAAGGAGAAGGAGAAGGTGAAGTCTGGATAGTGAATCAGAAGAAGCAGAAGAAGGAGAAGGAGATGGTGCAGTCTGGAGGGTGAATCAGAAGAAGTAGAAAAAGGAGAAGGAGAAGGTGAAGTCTGGAGGGTGAATCAGAAGAAGTAGAAGAGGGAGAAGGAGAAGGTGAAGTCTGGAGGGTGTATCAGAAGAAGCAGAAGAAGGAGAAGGAGAAGGTGAAGTCTGGAGGGTGAATCAGAAGAAGCAGAATAAGGAGAAGGAGAAGGTGAAGTCTGGAGGGTGAATCAGAAGAAGCAGAAGAAGGAGAAGGAGAAGGTGAAGTCTGGAGGGTGAATCAGAAGAAGTAGAAGAAGGAGAAGGAGATGGTGAAGTCTGGAGGGTGAAGCAGAAGAAGTAGAAGAAGGAGAAGAAGAAGGTGAAGTCAGGAGGGTGAATCAGAAGAAGTAGAAGAAGGAGAAGGAGAAGGTGAAGTCAGGAGGGTGAATCAGAAGAAGCAGAAGAAGGAGAAGGAGAAGGTGAAGTCTGGAGGGTGAATCAGAAGAAGCAGAAGAAGGAGAAGGAGAAGGTGAAGTCTGGAGGGTGAATCAGAAGAAGCAGAAGAAAGAGAAGGAGAAGGTGAAGTCTGGAGGGTGAAGCAGAAGAAGCAGAAGAAGGAGAAGGAGAAGGTGAAGACTGGAGGGTGAATCAGAAGAAGTAGAAGAAGGAGAAGGAGAAACTGAAGTCTGGAGGGTGAATCAGAAGAAGTAGAAGAAGGAGAAGGAGAAGGTGAAGTCTGGAGGGTGAATCAGAAGAAGCAGAAGAAGGAGAAGGAGAAGGTGAAGTCTGGAGGGTGAATCAGAAGAAGCAGAAGAAGGAGAAGGAGAAGATGAAGTCTGGAGGGTGAATCAGAAGAAGTAGAAGAAGGAGAAGGAGAAGGTGAGGTCTGGGGGGTGAATCAGAAGAAGCAGAAGAAGGAGAAGGAGAAGGTGAAGTCAGGGGGTTGATGCAGAAGAAGTAGAAGAAGGAGAAGGAGAAGGTGAAGTCTGGAGGGTGAAGCAGAAGAAGCAGAAGAAGGAGAAGGAGAAGGTGAAGTCTGGAGGGTGAATCAGAAGAAGTAGAAGAAGGAGAAGGAGAAGGTGAAGTCTGGAGGGTGAATCAGAAGAAGCAGAAGAAGGAGAAGGAGAAGGTGAAGTCTGGAGGGTGAATCAGAAGAAGCAGAAGAAGGAGAAGGAGAAGATGAAGTCTGGAGGGTGAATCAGAAGAAGTAGAAGAAGGAGAAGGAGAAGGTGAGGTCTGGGGGGTGAATCAGAAGAAGCAGAAGAAGGAGAAGGAGAAGGTGAAGTCAGGGGGGTGAAGCAGAAGAAGTAGAAGAAGGAGAAGGAGAAGGTGAAGTCTGGAGGGTGAAGCAGAAGAAGCAGAAGAAGGAGAAGGAGAAGGTGAAGTCTGGAGGGTGAATCAGAAGAAGTAGAAGAAGGAGAAAGAGAAGGTGAAGTCAGGAGGGTGAAGCAGAAGAAGCAGAAGAAGGAGAAGGAGAAGGTGAAGTCTGGAGGGTGAAGCAGAAGAAGCAGAAGAAGGAGAAGGAGAAGGTGAAGTCTGGAGGGTGAATCAGAAGAAGCAGAAGAAGGAGAAGGAGAAGGTGAAGTCTGGAGGGTGAATCAGAAGAAGCAGAAGAAGGAGAAGGAGAAGGTGAAGTCAGGAGGGTGAATCAGAAGAAGCAGAAGAAGGAGAAGGAGAAGGTGAAGTTAGGAGGGTGAATCAGAAGAAGCAGAAGAAGGAGAAGGAGAAGGTGAAGTCAGGGGGGTGAAGCAGAAGAAGTAGAAGAAGGAGAAGGAGAAGGTGAAGTCTGGAGGGTGAAGCAGAAGAAGCAGAAGAAGGAGAAGGAGAAGGTGAAGCCTGGAGGGTGAATCAGAAGAAGTAGAAGAAGGAGAAGGAGATTGTGAAGTCAGGAGGGTGAAGCAGAAGAAGCAGAAGAAGGAGAAGGAGAAGGTGAAGTCTGGAGGGTGAAGCAGAAGAAGCAGAAGAAGGAGAAGGAGAAGGTGAAGTCTGGAGGGCGAAGCAGAAGAAGCAGAAGAAGGAGAAGGAGAAGGTGAAGTCTGGACGGTGAAGAAGATGAAGCAGAAGAAGGAGAAGGAGAAGGTGAAGTCTGGAGGGTGAATCAGAAGAAGTAGAAGAAGGAGAAGGAGAAGGTGAAGTCAGGAGGGTGAAGCAGAAGAAGCAGAAGAAGGAGAAGGAGAAGGTGAAGTCTGGAGGGTGAAGCAGAAGAAGCAGAAGAAGGAGAAGGAGAAGGTGAAGTCTGGAGGGTGAAGCAGAAGAAGCAGAAGAAGGAGAAGGAGAAGGTGAATTCAGGATGGTGAATCAGAAGAAGTGGAAGAAGGAGAAGGAGAAGGTGAAGTCTGGAGGGTGAATCAGAAGAAGTAGAAGAAGGAGAAGGAGAAGGTGAAGTCTGGAGGGTGAATCAGAAGAAGTAGAAAAAGGAGAAGGAGAAGGTGAAGTCTGGAGGGTGAATTAGAAGAAGCAGAAGAAGGAGAAGGAGAAGGTGAAGTCTGGAGGGAGAAGCAGAAGAAGTTGAAGAAGGAGAAGGGGAAGGTGAAGTCTGGAGGGTGAATCAGAAGAAGTAGAAGAAGGAGAAGGAGAAGGTGAAGTTTGGAGGGTGAATCAGAAGAAGTAGAAGAAGAAGAGAAGGTGAAGTCTGGAGGGTGAATCAGAAGAAGCAGAAGAAGGAGAAGGAGAAGGTGAAGTCTGGAGGGTGAATCAGAAGAAGTAGAAGAAGGAGAAGGAGAAGGTTTAGTCTGGAGGGTGAATCAGAAGAAGTAGACGAAGGAGAAGGAGAATGTTAAGTCTGGAGGGTGAATCAGAAGAAGCAGAAGCAGGAGAAGGAGAAGGTGAAGTCTGGAGGGTGAATCAGAAGAAGTACAAGAAGGAGAAGGAGAAGGTGAAGTCTGGAGGGTGAATCAGAAGAAGCAGAAGAAGGAGAAGGAGAAGGTGAAGTCTGGAGGG
Organism: Somniosus microcephalus; assembly: GCF_052327205.1. Lineage (NCBI taxonomy): Eukaryota > Metazoa > Chordata > Chondrichthyes > Squaliformes > Somniosidae > Somniosus > Somniosus microcephalus. Next base: position 3,781 of record NW_028225195.1, read on the forward strand.
TGAATCAGAAGAAGCAGAAGAAGGAGAAGGAGAAGGTGAAGTCTGGAGGGTGAATCAGAAGAAGCAGAAGAAGGAGAAGGAGAAGGTGAAGTCTGGAGGGTGAATCAGAAGAAGCAGAAGAAGGAGAAGGAGAAGGTGAAGTCTGGAGGGTGAATCAGAAGAAGTAGAACAAGGAGAAGGAGAAGGTGAAGTCAGGAGAGTGAATCAGAAGAAGTAGAAGAAGGAGAAGGAGAAGGTGAAGTCTGGAGGGTGAAGCAGAAGAAGCAGAAGAAGGAGAAGGAGAAGGTGAAGTCAGGGTGGTGAAGCAGAAGAAGTAGAAGAAGGAGAAGGAGAAGGTGAAGTCTGGAGGGTGAAGCAGAAGAAGCAGAAGAAGGAGAAGGAGAAGGTGAAGTCTGGAGGGTGAATCAGAAGAAGTAGAAGAAGGAGAAGGAGATTGTGAAGTCAGGAGGGTGAAGCAGAAGAAGCAGAAGAAGGAGAAGGAGAAGGTGAAGTCTGGAGGGTGAAGCAGAAGAAGCAGAAGAAGGAGAAGGAGAAGGTGAAGTCTGGAGGGCGAAGCAGAAGAAGCAGAAGAAGGAGAAGGAGAAGGTGAAGTCTGGACGGTGAAGAAGATGAAGCAGAAGAAGGAGAAGGAGAAGGTGAAGTCTGGAGGGTGAATCAGAAGAAGTAGAAGAAGGAGAAGGAGAAGGTGAAGTCAGGAGGGTGAAGCAGAACAAGCAGAAGAAGGAGAAGGAGAAGGTGAAGTCTGGAGGGTGAAGCAGAAGAAGCAGAAGAAGGAGACGGAGAAGGTGAAGTCTGGAGGGTGAAGCAGAAGAAGCAGAAGAAGGAGAAGGAGAAGGTGAATTCAGGAGGGTGAATCAGAAGAAGTGGAAGAAGGAGAAGGAGAAGGTGAAGTCTGGAGGGTGAATCAGAAGAAGTAGAAGAAGGAGAAGGAGAAGGTGAAGTCTGGAGGGTGAATCAGAAGAAGTAGAAGAAGGAGAAGGAGAAGGTGAAGTCTGGAGGGTGAATCAGAAGAAGCAGAAGAAGGAGAAGGAGAAGGTGAAGTCTGGAGGGAGAAGCAGAAGAAGTTGAAGAAGGAGAAGGGGAAGGTGAAGTCTGGAGGGTGAATCAGAAGAAGTAGAAGAAGGAGAAGGAGAAGGTGAAGTTTGGAGGGTGAATCAGAAGAAGTAGAAGAAGAAGAGAAGGTGAAGTCTGGAGGGTGAATCAGAAGAAGCAGAAGAAGGAGAAGGAGAAGGTGAAGTCTGGAGGGTGAATCAGAAGAAGTAGAAGAAGGAGAAGGAAAAGGTTTAGTCTGGAGGGTGAATCAGAAGAAGTAGACGAAGGAGAAGGAGAATGTTAAGTCTGGAGGGTGAATCAGAAGAAGCAGAAGCACGAGAAGGAGAAGGTGAAGTCTGGAGGGTGAATCAGAAGAAGTACAAGAAGGAGAAGGAGAAGGTGAAGTCTGGAGGGTGAATCAGAAGAAGCAGAAGAAGGAGAAGGAGAAGGTGAAGTCTGGAGGGTGAATCAGAAGAAGCAGAAGAAGGAGAAGGAGAAGGTGAAGTCTGGAGGGTGAATCAGAAGAAGCAGAAGAAGGAGAAGGAGAAGGTGAAGTCTGGAGGGTGAATCAGAAGAAGCAGAAGAAGGAGAAGGAGAAGGTGAAGTCTGGAGGGTGAATCAGAAGAAGTAGAACAAGGAGAAGGAGAAGGTGAAGTCAGGAGAGTGAATCAGAAGAAGTAGAAGAAGGAGAAGGAGAAGGTGAAGTCTGGAGGGTGAAGCAGAAGAAGTAGAAGAAGGAGAAGGAGAAGGTGAAGTCTGGAGGGTGAATCAGAAGAAGTAGAAGAAGGAGAAGGAGAAGGTGAAGTCTGGAGGGTGAATCAGAAGAAGCAGAAGAAGGAGAAGGAGAAGGTATAGTCTGGAGGGTCAATCAGAAGAATCAGAAGAAGGAGAAGGAGAAGGTGAAGTCTGGAGGGCGAGTCAGAAGAAGCAGAAGAAAGAGAAGGAGAAGGTGAAGTCTGGAGGGTGAAGCAGAAGAAGCAGAAGAAGGAGAAGGAGAAGGTGAAGACTGGAGGGTGAAGCAGAAGAAGTAGAAGAAGGAGAAGGAGAAGGTGAAGTCTGGAGGGAGAATCAGAAGAAGTAGAAGAAGGAGAAGGAGAAGGTGAAGTCTGGAGGGTGAATCAGAAGAATCAGAAGAAGGAGAAGGAGAAGGTGAAGTCTGGAGGGTGAATCAGAAGAAGCAGAAGAAGGAGAAGGAGAAGATGAAGTCTGGAGGGTGAATCAGAAGAAGTAGAAGAAGGAGAAGGAGAAGGTGAGGTCTGGAGGGTGAATCAGAAGAAGCAGAAGAAGGAGAAGGTGAAGTCTGGAGGGTGAATCAGAAGAAGCAGAAGAAGGAGAAGGAGAAGGTGAAGTCTGGAGGGTGAAGCAGAAGAAGCAGAAGAAGGAGAAGGAGAAGGTGAAGTCTGGAGGGTGAATCAGAAGAAGCAGAAGAAGTAGAAGGAGAAGGTGAAGTCTGGAGGGTGAATCAGAAGAAGTAGAAGAAGGAGAAGGAGAAGGTGAAGTCTGGAGGGTGAATCAGAAGAAGCAGAAGAAGGAGAAGGAGAAGGTGAAGTCAGGAGGGTGAATCAGAAGAAGCAGAAGAAGGAGAAGGAGAAGGTGAAGACTGGAGGGTGAATCAGAAGAAGTAGAAGAAGCAGAAGGAGAAGGTGAAGTCTGGAGGGTGAATCAGAAGAAGTAGAAGAAGGAGAAGGAGATGGTGAGGTCTGGAGGGTGAATCAGAAGAAGCAGAAGAAGGAGAAGGAGAAGGTGAAGTCTGGAGGGTGAATCAGAAGAAGCAGAAGAAGGAGAAGGAGAAGGTGAAGACTGGAGGGTGAATCAGAAGAAGTAGAAGAAGGAGAAGCAGAAGATGAAGTCTGGAGGGTGAATCAGAAGAAGTAGAAGAAGGAGAAGGAGAAGGTGAGGTCTGGAGGGTGAATCAGAAGAAGTAGAAGAAGGAGAAGGAGAAGGTGAAGTCAGGAGGGTGAATCAGAAGAAGCAGAAGAAGGAGAAGGAGAAGGTGAAGTTAGGAGGGTGAATCAGAAGAAGCAGAAGAAGGAGAAGGAGAAGGTGAAGTCAAGGGGGTGAAGCAGAAGAAGTAGAAGAAGGAGAAGGAGAAGGTGAAGTCAGGAAGGTGAAGCAGAAGAAGCAGAAGAAGGAGAAGGAGAAGGTGAAGTCTGGTGGGCGCAGCAGAAGAAGCAGAAGAAGGAAAAGGAGAAGGTGAAGTCTGGAGGGTGAAGCAGAAGAAGCAGAAGAAGGAGAAGGAGAAGGTGAAGTCTGGAGGGTGAATCAGAAGAAGTAGAAGAAGGAGAAGGAGAAGGTGAAGTCAGGAGGGTGAAGCAGAAGAAGCAGAAGAAGGAGAAGGAGAAGGTGAAGTCTGGAGGGTGAAGCAGAAGAAGCAGAAGAAGGAGAAGGAGAAGGTGAAGTCTGGAGGGTGAAACAGAAGAAGTAGAAGAAGGAGAAGGAGAAGGTGAACTCTGGAGGGTGAAGCAGAAGAAGCAGAAGAAGGAGAAGGAGAAGGTGAAGTCTGGAGGGTGAATCAGAAGGAGTAGAAGAAGGAGAAGGAGAAGGTGAAGTCAGGAGGGTGAAGCAGAAGAAGCAGAAGAAGGAGAAGGAGAAGGTGAAGTCTGGAGGGTGAAGCAGAAGAAGCAGAAGAAGGAGAAGGAGAAGGTGAAGTCTGGAGGGTGAATCAGAAGAAGCAGAAGAAGGAGAAGGAGAAGGTGAAGTCTGGAGGGTGAATCAGAAGAAGTAGAAGAAGGAGAAGGAGAAGGTGAAGTCTGGAGGGTGAATCAGAAGAAGTAGAAGAAGGAGAAGAAGAAGGTGAAGTCTGGAGGGTGAATCAGAAGAAGCAGAAGAAGGAGAAGGAGAAGGTGAAGTCTGGAGGGTGAATCAGAAGAAGCAGAAGAAGGAGAAGGAGAAGATGAAGTCTGGAGGGTAAATCAGAAGAAGTAGAAGAAGGAGAAGGAGATGGTGAGGTCTGGAGGGTGAATCAGAAGAAGCAGAAGAAGGAGAAGGAGAAGGTGAAGTCTGAAGGGTGTATCAGAAGAAGCAGAAGAAGGAGAAGGAGAAGGTGAAGTCTGGAGGGTGAATCAGAAGAAGCAGAAAAAGGAGAAGGAGAAGGTGAAGTCTGGAGGGTGAATCAGAAGAAGCAGAAGAAGGAAAAGGAGATGGTGCAGTCTGGAGGGTGAATCAGAAGAAGTAGAAGAAGGAGAAGGAGAAGGTGAAGTCTGGAGGGTGAATCAGAAGAAGTAGAAGAAGGAGAAGGAGAAGGTGAAGTCTGGAGGGTGAATCAGAAGAAGCAGAAGAAGGAGAAGGAGAAGGTGAAGTCTGGAGGGTGAATCAGAAGAAGCAGAATAAGGAGAAGGAGAAGGTGAAGTCTGGATGGTGAATCAGAAGAAGCAGAAGAAGGAGAAGGAGAAGGTGAAGTCTGGAGGGTGAATCAGAAGAAGTAGAAGAAGGAGAAGGAGAAGGTGAAGTCTGGAGGGTGAAGCAGAAGAAGTAGAAGAAGGAGAAGAAGAAGGTGAAGTCAGGAGGGTGAATCAGAAGAAGTAGAAGAAGGAGAAGGAGAAGGTGAAGTCAGGAGGGTGAATCAGAAGAAGCAGAAGAAGGAGAAGGAGAAGGTGAAGTCTGGAGGGTGAATCAGAAGAATCAGAAGAAGGAGAAGGAGAAGGTGAAGTCTGGAGGGTGAATCAGAAGAAGCAGAAGAAAGAGAAGGAGAAGGTGAAGTCTGGAGGGTGAAGCAGAAGAAGCAGAAGAAGGAGAAGGAGAAGGTGAAGTCTGGAGGGTGAATCAGAAGGAGTAGAAGAAGGAGAAGGAGAAGGTGAAGTCAGGAGGGTGAAGCAGAAGAAGCAGAAGAAGGAGAAGGAGAAGGTGAAGTCTGGAGGGTGAAGCAGAAGAAGCAGAAGAAGGAGAAGGAGAAGGTGAAGTCTGGAGGGTGAATCAGAAGAAGCAGAAGAAGGAGAAGGAGAAGGTGAAGTCTGGAGGGTGAATCAGAAGTAGCAGAAGAAGGAGAAGGAGATGGTGCAGTCTGGAAGGTGAATCAGAAGAAGTAGAAGAAGCAGAAGGAGAAGGTGAAGTCTGGAGGGTGAATCAGAAGAAGTAGAAGAAGGAGAAGGAGAAGATGAAGTCTGGAGGGTGAATCAGAAGAAGCAGAAGAAGGAGAAGGAGAAGGTGATGTCTGGAGGGTGAATCAGAAGAAGCAGAATAAGGAGAAGGAGAAGGTGAAGTCTGGAGGGTGAATCAGAAGAAGCAGAAGAAGGAGAAGGAGAAGGTGAAGTCTGGAGGGTGAATCAGAAGAAGTAGAAGAAGGAGAAGGAGAAGGTGAAGTCTGGAGGGTGAAGCAGAAGAAGTAGAAGAAGGAGAAGAAGAAGGTGAAGTCAGGAGGGTGAATCAGAAGAAGTAGAAGAAGGAGAAGGAGAAGGTGAAGTCAGGAGGGTGAATCAGAAGAAGCAGAAGAAGGAGAAGGAGAAGGTGAAGTCTGGAGGGTGAATCAGAAGAATCAGAAGAAGGAGAAGGAGAAGGTGAAGTCTGGAGGGTGAATCAGAAGAAGCAGAAGAAAGAGAAGGAGAAGGTGAAGTCTGGAGGGTGAAGCAGAAGAAGCAGAAGAAGGAGAAGGAGAGGGTGAAGTCTGGAGGGTGAATCAGAAGAAGTAGAAGAAGGAGAAGGAGAAGGTGAAGTCAGGAGGGTGAAGCAGAAGAAGCAGAAGAAGGAGAAGGAGAAGGTGAAGTCTGGAGGGTGAAGCAGAAGAAGCAGAAGAAGGAGAAGGAGAAGGTGAAGTCTGGAGGGTGAAACAGAAGAAGTAGAAGAAGGAGAAGGAGAAGGTGAAGTCTGGAGGGTGAAGCAGAAGAAGCAGAAGAAGGAGAAGGAGAAGGTGAAGTCTGGAGGGTGAATCAGAAGGAGTAGAAGAAGGAGAAGGAGAAGGTGAAGTCAGGAGGGTGAAGCAGAAGAAGCAGAAGAAGGAGAAGGAGAAGGTGAAGTCTGGAGGGTGAAGCAGAAGAAGCAGAAGAAGGAGAAGGAGAAGGTGAAGTCTGGAAGGTGAATCAGAAGAAGCGGAAGAAGGAGAAGGAGAAGGTGAAGTCTGGAGGGTGAATCAGAAGAGGTAGAAGAAGGAGAAGGAGAAGGTGAAGTCTGGAGGGTGAATCAGAAGAAGTAGAAGAAGGAGAAGAAGAAGTTGAAGTCTGGAGGGTGAATCAGAAGAAGCAGAAGAAGGAGAAGGAGATGGTGAAGTCTGGAGGGTGAATCAGAAGAAGCAGAAGAAGGAGAAGGAGAAGATGAAGTCTGGAGGGTGAATCAGAAGAAGTAGAAGAAGGAGAAGGAGATGGTGAGGTCTGGAGGGTGAATCAGAAGAAGCAGAAGAAGGAGAAGGAGAAGGTGAAGTCTGGAGGGTGAAGCAGAAGAAGCAGAAGAAGGAGAAGGAGAAGGTGAAGTCTGGAGGGTGAATCAGAAGAAGCAGAAAAAGGAGATGGAGAAGGTGAAGTCTGGAGGGTGAATCAGAAGAAGCAGAAGAAGGAGAAGGAGATGGTGCAGTCTGGAGGGTGAATCAGAAGAAGTAGAAGAAGGAGAAGGAGAAGGTGAAGTCTGGAGGGTGAATCAGAAGAAGTAGAAGAAGGAGAAGGAGAAGGTGAAGTCTGGAGGGTGAATCAGAAGAAGCAGAAGAAGGAGAAGGAGAAGGTGAAGTCTGGAGGGTGAATCAGAAGAAGCAGAATAAGGAGAAGGAGAAGGTGAAGTCTGGAGGGTGAATCAGAAGAAGCAGAAGAAGGAGAAGGAGAAGGTGAAGTCTGGAGGGTGAATCAGAAGAAGTAGAAGAAGGAGAAGGAGAAGGTGAAGTCTGGAGGGTGAAGCAGAAGAAGTAGAAGAAGGAGAAGAAGAAGGTGAAGTCAGGAGGGTGAATCAGAAGAAGTAGAAGAAGGAGAAGGAGAAGGTGAAATCAGGAGGGTGAATCAGAAGAAGCAGAAGAAGGAGAAGGAGAAGGTGAAGTCTGGAGGGTGAATCAGAAGAATCAGAAGAAGGAGAAGGAGAAGGTGAAGTCTGGAGGGTGAATCAGAAGAAGCAGAAGAAAGAGAAGGAGAAGGTGAAGTCTGGAGGGTGAAGCAGAAGAAGCAGAAGAAGGAGAAGGAGAGGGTGAAATCTGGAGGGTGAATCAGAAGAAGTAGAAGAAGGAGAAGGAGAAGGTGAAGTCAGGAGGGTGAAGCAGAAGAAGCAGAAGAAGGAGAAGGAGAAGGTGAAGTCTGGAGGGTGAAGCAGAAGAAGCAGAAGAAGGAGAAGGAGAAGGTGAAGTCTGGAGGGTGAAACAGAAGAAGTAGAAGAAGGAGAAGGAGAAAGTGAAGTCTGGAGGGTGAAGCAGAAGAAGCAGAAGAAGGAGAAGGAGAAGGTGAAGTCTGGAGGGTGAATCAGAAGGAGTAGAAGAAGGAGAAGGAGAAGGTGAAGTCAGGAGGGTGAAGCAGAAGAAGCAGAAGAAGGAGAAGGAGAAGGTGAAGTCTGGAGGGTGAAGCAGAAGAAGCAGAAGAAGGAGAAGGAGAAGGTGAAGTCTGGAGGGTGAATCAGAAGAAGCAGAAGAAGGAGAAGGAGAAGGTGAAGTCTGGAGGGTGAATCAGAAGAAGCAGAAGAAGGAGAAGGAGATGGTGCAGTCTGGAAGGTGAATCAGAAGAAGTAGAAGAAGGAGAAGGAGAAGGTGAAGTCTGGAGGGTGAATCAGAAGAAGTAGAAGAAGGAGAAGGAGGAGGTGAAGTCTGGAGGGTGAATCAGAAGAAGCAGAAGAAGGAGAAGGAGAAGGTGAAGTCTGGAGGGTGAATCAGAAGAAGCAGAATAAGGAGAAGGAGAAGGTGAAGTCTGGAGGGTGAATCAGAAGAAGCAGAAGAAGGAGAAGGAGAAGGTGAAGTCTGGAGGGTGAATCAGAGGAAGCAGGAGAAGGAGAAGGAGAAGGTGAAGTCTGGAGGGTGAATCAGAAGAAGCAGAAGAAGGAGAAGGAGAAGGTGAAGTCTGGAGGGTGAATCAGAAGAAGTAGAACAAGGAGAAGGAGAAGGTGAAGTCAGGAGAGTGAATCAGAAGAAGTAGAAGAAGGAGAAGGAGAAGGTGAAGTCTGGAGGGTGAAGCAGAAGAAGCAGAAGAAGGAGAAGGAGAAGGTGAAGTCAGGGGGGTGAAGCAGAAGAAGTAGAAGAAGGAGAAGGAGAAGGTGAAGTCTGGAGGGTGAAGCAGAAGAAGCAGAAGAAGGAGAAGGAGAAGGTGAAGTCTGGAGGGTGAATCAGAAGAAGTAGAAGAAGGAGAAGGAGATTGTGAAGTCAGGAGGGTGAAGCAGAAGAAGCAGAAGAAGGAGAAGGAGAAGGTGAAGTCTGGAGGGTGAAGCAGAAGAAGCAGAAGAAGGAGAAGGAAAAGGTGAAGTCTGGAGGGCGAAGCAGAAGAAGCAGAAGAAGGAGAAGGAGAAGGTGAAGTCTGGACGGTGAAGAAGATGAAGCAGAAGAAGGAGAAGGAGAAGGTGAAGTCTGGAGGGTGAATCAGAAGAAGTAGAAGAAGGAGAAGGAGAAGGTGAAGTCAGGAGGGTGAAGCAGAAGAAGCAGAAGAAGGAGAAGGAGAAGGTGAAGTCTGGAGGGTGAAGCAGAAGAAGCAGAAGAAGGAGAAGGAGAAGGTGAAGTCTGGAGGGTGAAGCAGAAGAAGCAGAAGAAGGAGAAGGAGAAGGTGAATTCAGGAGGGTGAATCAGAAGAAGTGGAAGAAGGAGAAGGAGAAGGTGAAGTCTGGAGGGTGAATCAGAAGAAGTAGAAGAAGGAGAAGGAGAAGGTGAAGTCTGGAGGGTGAATCAGAAGAAGTAGAAGAAGGAGAAGGAGAAGGTGAAGTCTGGAGGGTGAATCAGAAGAAGCAGAAGAAGGAGAAGGAGAAGGTGAAGTCTGGAGGGAGAAGCAGAAGAAGTTGAAGAAGGAGAAGGGGAAGGTGAAGTCTGGAGGGTGAATCAGAAGAAGTAGAAGAAGGAGAAGGAGAAGGTGAAGTTTGGAGGGTGAATCAGAAGAAGTAGAAGAAGAAGAGAAGGTGAAGTCTGGAGGGTGAATCAGAAGAAGCAGAAGAAGGAGAAGGAGAAGGTGAAGTCTGGAGGGTGAATCAGAAGAAGTAGAAGAAGGAGAAGGAGAAGGTTTAGTCTGGAGGGTGAATCAGAAGAAGTAGACGAAGGAGAAGGAGAATGTTAAGTCTGGAGGGTGAATCAGAAGAAGCAGAAGCAGGAGAAGGAGAAGGTGAAGTCTGGAGGGTGAATCAGAAGAAGTACAAGAAGGAGAAGGAGAAGGCGAAGTCTGGAGGGTGAATCAGAAGAAGCAGAAGAAGGAGAAGGAGAAGGTGAAGTCTGGAGGGTGAATCAGAAGAAGCAGAAGAAGGAGAAGGAGAAGGTGAAGTCTGGAGGGTGAATCAGAAGAAGCAGAAGAAGGAGAAGGAGAAGGTGAAGTCTGGAGGGTGAATCAGAAGAAGTAGAAGAAGGAGAAGGAGAAGGTGAAGTCTGGAGGGTGAATCAGAAGAAGTAGAACAAGGAGAAGGAGAAGGTGAAGTCAGGAGAGTGAATCAGAAGAAGTAGAAGAAGGAGAAGGAGAAGGTGAAGTCTGGAGGGTGAAGCAGAAGAAGTAGAAGAAGGAGAAGGAGAAGGTGAAGTCTGGAGGGTGAATCAGAAGAAGTAGAAGAAGGAGAAGGAGAAGGTGAAGTCTGGAGGGTGAATCAGAAGAAGCAGAAGAAGGAGAAGGAGAAGGTATAGTCTGGAGGGTCAATCAGAAGAATCAGAAGAAGGAGAAGGAGAAGGTGAAGTCTGGAGGGCGAGTCAGAAGAAGCAGAAGAAAGAGAAGGAGAAGGTGAAGTCTGGAGGGTGAAGCAGAAGAAGCAGAAGAAGGAGAAGGAGAAGGTGAAGACTGGAGGGTGAATCAGAAGAAGTAGAAGAAGGAGAAGGAGAAGGTGAAGTCTGGAGGGAGAATCAGAAGAAGTAGAAGAAGGAGAAGGAGAAGGTGAAGTCTGGAGGGTGAATCAGAAGAATCAGAAGAAGGAGAAGGAGACGGTGAAGTCTGGAGGGTGAATCAGAAGAAGCAGAAGAAGGAGAAGGAGAAGATGAAGTCTGGAGGGTGAATCAGAAGAAGTAGAAGAAGGAGAAGGAGAAGGTGAGGTCTGGAGGGTGAATCAGAAGAAGCAGAAGAAGGAGAAGGTGAAGTCTGGAGGGTGAATCAGAAGAAGCAGAAGAAGGAGAAGGAGAAGGTGAAGTCTGGAGGGTGAAGCAGAAGAAGCAGAAGAAGGAGAAGGAGAAGGTGAAGTCTGGAGGGTGAATCAGAAGAAGCAGAAGAAGTAGAAGGAGAAGGTGAAGTCTGGAGGGTGAATCAGAAGAAGTAGAAGAAGGAGAAGGAGAAGGTGAGGTCTGGAGGGTGAATCAGAAGAAGTAGAAGAAGGAGAAGGAGAAGGTGAAGTCAGGAGGGTGAATCAGAAGAAGCAGAAGAAGGAGAAGGAGAAGGTGAAGTCAGGAGGGTGAATCAGAAGAAGCAGAAGAAGGAGAAGGAGAAGGTGAAGACTGGAGGGTGAATCAGAAGAAGTAGAAGAAGCAGAAGGAGAAGGTGAAGTCTGGAGGGTGAATCAGAAGAAGTAGAAGAAGGAGAAGGAGATGGTGAGGTCTGGAGGGTGAATCAGAAGAAGCAGAAGAAGGAGAAGGAGAAGGTGAAGTCTGGAGGGTGAATCAGAAGAAGCAGAAGAAGGAGAAGGAGAAGGTGAAGACTGGAGGGTGAATCAGAAGAAGTAGAAGAAGGAGAAGCAGAAGATGAAGTCTGGAGGGTGAATCAGAAGAAGTAGAAGAAGGAGAAGGAGAAGGTGAGGTCTGGAGGGTGAATCAGAAGAAGTAGAAGAAGGAGAAGGAGAAGGTGAAGTCAGGAGGGTGAATCAGAAGAAGCAGAAGAAGGAGAAGGAGAAGGTGAAGTTAGGAGGGTGAATCAGAAGAAGCAGAAGAAGGAGAAGGAGAAGGTGAAGTCAAGGGGGTGAAGCAGAAGAAGTAGAAGAAGGAGAAGGAGAAGGTGAAGTCAGGAAGGTGAAGCAGAAGAAGCAGAAGAAGGAGAAGGAGAAGGTGAAGTCTGGCGGACGCAGCAGAAGAAGCAGAAGAAGGAAAAGGAGAAGGTGAAGTCTGGAGGGTGAAGCGGAAGAAGCAGAAGAAGGAGAAGGAGAAGGTGAAGTCTGGAGGGTGAATCAGAAGAAGTAGAAGAAGGAGAAGGAGAAGGTGAAGTCAGGAGGGTGAAGCAGAAGAAGCAGAAGAAGGAGAAGGAGAAGGTGAAGTCTGGAGGGTGAAGCAGAAGAAGCAGAAGAAGGAGAAGGAGAAGGTGAAGTCTGGAGGGTGAAACAGAAGAAGTAGAAGAAGGAGAAGGAGAAGGTGAACTCTGGAAGGTGAAGCAGAAGAAGCAGAAGAAGGAGAAGGAGAAGGTGAAGTCTGGAGGGTGAATCAGAAGGAGTAGAAGAAGGAGAAGGAGAAGGTGAAGTCAGGAGGGTGAAGCAGAAGAAGCAGAAGAAGGAGAAGGAGAAGGTGAAGTCTGGAGTGTGAAGCAGAAGAAGCAGAAGAAGGAGAAGGAGAAGGTGAAGTCTGGAGGGTGAATCAGAAGAAGCAGAAGAAGGAGAAGGAGAAGGTGAAGTCTGGAGGGTGAATCAGAAGAAGTAGAAGAAGGAGAAGGAGAAGGTGAAGTCTGGAGGGTGAATCAGAAGAAGTAGAAGAAGGAGAAGAAGAAGGTGAAGTCTGGAGGGTGAATCAGAAGAAGCAGAAGAAGGAGAAGGAGAAGGTGAAGTCTGGAGGGTGAATCAGAAGAAGCAGAAGAAGGAGAAGGAGAAGATGAAGTCTGGAGGGTAAATCAGAAGAAGTAGAAGAAGGAGAAGGAGATGGTGAGGTCTGGAGGGTGAATCAGAAGAAGCAGAAGAAGGAGAAGGAGAAGGTGAAGTCTGAAGGGTGTATCAGAAGAAGCAGAAGAAGGAGAAGGAGAAGGTGAAGTCTGGAGGGTGAATCAGAAGAAGCAGAAAAAGGAGAAGGAGAAGGTGAAGTCTGGAGGGTGAATCAGAAGAAGCAGAAGAAGGAGAAGGAGATGGTGCAGTCTGGAGGGTGAATCAGAAGAAGTAGAAGAAGGAGAAGGAGAAGGTGAAGTCTGGAGGGTGAATCAGAAGAAGTAGAAGAAGGAGAAGGAGAAGGTGAAGTCTGGAGGGTGAATCAGAAGAAGCAGAAGAAGGAGAAGGAGAAGGTGAAGTCTGGAGGGTGAATCAGAAGAAGCAGAATAAGGAGAAGGAGAAGGTGAAGTCTGGATGGTGAATCAGAAGAAGCAGAAGAAGGAGAAGGAGAAGGTGAAGTCTGGAGGGTGAATCAGAAGAAGTAGAAGAAGGAGAAGGAGAAGGTGATGTCTGGAGGGTGAAGCAGAAGAAGTAGAAGAAGGAGAAGAAGAAGGTGAAGTCAGGAGGGTGAATCAGAAGAAGTAGAAGAAGGAGAAGGAGAAGGTGAAGTCAGGAGGGTGAATCAGAAGAAGCAGAAGAAGGAGAAGGAGAAGGTGAAGTCTGGAGGGTGAATCAGAAGAATCAGAAGAAGGAGAAGGAGAAGGTGAAGTCTGGAGGGTGAATCAGAAGAAGCAGAAGAAAGAGAAGGAGAAGGTGAAGTCTGGAGGGTGAAGCAGAAGAAGCAGAAGAAGGAGAAGGAGAGGGTGAAGTCTGGAGTGTGAATCAGAAGAAGTAGAAGAAGGAGAAGGAGAAGGTGAAGTCAGGAGGGTGAAGCAGAAGAAGCAGAAGAAGGAGAAGGAGAAGGTGAAGTCTGGAGGGTGAAGCAGAAGAAGCAGAAGAAGGAGAAGGAGAAGGTGAAGTCTGGAGGGTGAAACAGAAGAAGTAGAAGAAGGAGAAGGAGAAGGTGAAGTCTGGAGGGTGAAGCAGAAGAAGCAGAAGAAGGAGAAGGAGAAGGTGAAGTCTGGAGGGTGAATCAGAAGGAGTAGAAGAAGGAGAAGGAGAAGGTGAAGTCAGGAGGGTGAAGCAGAAGAAGCAGAAGAAGGAGAAGGAGAAGGTGAAGTCTGGAGGGTGAAGCAGAAGAAGCAGAAGAAGGAGAAGGAGAAGGTGAAGTCTGGAGGGTGAATCAGAAGAAGCAGAAGAAGGAGAAGGAGAAGGTGAAGTCTGGAGGGTGAATCAGAAGAAGCAGAAGAAGGAGAAGGAGATGGTGCAGTCTGGAAGGTGAATCAGAAGAAGTAGAAGAAGGAGAAGGAGAAGGTGAAGTCTGGAGGGTGAATCAGAAGAAGTAGAAGAAGGAGAAGGAGAAGGTGAAGTCTGGAGGGTGAATCAGAAGAAGCAGAAGAAGGAGAAGGAGAAGGTGATGTCTGGAGAGTGAATCAGAAGAAGCAGAATAAGGAGAAGGAGAAGGTGAAGTCAGGAGGGTGAATCAGAAGAAGCAGAAGAAGGAGAAGGAGAAGGTGAAGTCTGGAGGGTGAATCAGAAGAAGTAGAAGAAGGAGAAGGAGAAGGTGAAGTCTGGAGGGTGAAGCAGAAGAAGTAGAAGAAGGAGAAGAAGAAGGTGAAGTCAGGAGGGTGAATCAGAAGAAGTAGAAGAAGGAGAAGGAGAAGGTGAAGTCAGGAGGGTGAATCAGAAGAAGCAGAAGAAGGAGAAGGAGAAGGTGAAGTCTGGAGGGTGAATCAGAAGAATCAGAAGAAGGAGAAGGAGAAGGTGAAGTCTGGAGGGTGAATCAGAAGAAGCAGAAGAAAGAGAAGGAGAAGGTGAAGTCTGGAGGGTGAAGCAGAAGAAGCAGAAGAAGGAGAAGGAGAGGGTGAAGTCTGGAGGGTGAATCAGAAGAAGTAGAAGAAGGAGAAGGAGAAGGTGAAGTCAGGAGGGTGAAGCAGAAGAAGCAGAAGAAGGAGAAGGAGAAGGTGAAGTCTGGAGGGTGAAGCAGAAGAAGCAGAAGAAGGAGAAGGAGAAGGTGAAGTCTGGAGGGTGAAACAGAAGAAGTAGAAGAAGGAGAAGGAGAAGGTGAAGTCTGGAGGGTGAAGCAGAAGAAGCAGAAGAAGGAGAAGGAGAAGTTGAAGTCTGGAGGTTGAATCAGAAGGAGTAGAAGAAGGAGAAGGAGAAGGTGAAGTCAGGAGGGTGAAGCAGAAGAAGCAGAAGAAGGAGAAGGAGAAGGTGAAGTCTGGAGGGTGAAGCAGAAGAAGCAGAAGAAGGAGAAGGAGAAGGTGAAGTCTGGAAGGTGAATCAGAAGAAGCAGAAGAAGGAGAAGGAGAAGGTGAAGTCTGGAGGCTGAATCAGAAGAGGTAGAAGAAGGAGAAGGAGAAGGTGAAGTCTGGAGGGTGAATCAGAAGAAGTAGAAGAAGGAGAAGAAGAAGTTGAAGTCTGGAGGGTGAATCAGAAGAAGCAGAAGAAGGAGAAGGAGATGGTGAAGTCTGGAGGGTGAATCAGAAGAAACAGAAGAAGGAGAAGGAGAAGATGAAGTCTGGAGGGTGAATCAGAAGAAGTAGAAGAAGGAGAAGGAGATGGTGAGGTCTGGAGGGTGAATCAGAAGAAGCAGAAGAAGGAGAAGGAGAAGGTGAAGTCTGGAGGGTGAAGCAGAAGAAGCAGAAGAAGGAGAAGGAGAAGGTGAAGTCTGGAGGGTGAATCAGAAGAAGCAGAAGAAGGAGAAGGAGAAGGTGAAGTCTGGAGGGTGAATCAGAAGAAGCAGAATAAGGAGAAGGAGAAGGTGAAGTCTGGAGGGTGAATCAGAAGAAGCAGAAGAAGGAGAAGGAGAAGGTGAAGTCTGGAGGGTGAATCAGAAGAAGTAGAAGAAGGAGAAGGAGAAGGTGAAGTCTGGAGGGTGAAGCAGAAGAAGTAGAAGAAGGAGAAGAAGAAGGTGAAGTCTGGAGGGTGAATCAGAAGAATCAGAAGAAGGAGAAGGAGAAGGTGAAGTCTGGAGGGTGAATCAGAAGAAGCAGAAGAAAGAGAAGGAGAAGGTGAAGTCTGGAGGGTGAAGCAGAAGAAGCAGAAGAAGGAGAAGGAGAGGGTGAAGTCTGGAGGGTGAATCAGAAGAAGTAGAAGAAGGAGAAGGAGAAGGTGAAGTCAGGAGGGTGAAGCAGAAGAAGCAGAAGAAGGAGAAGGAGAAGGTGAAGTCTGGAGGGTGAAGCAGAAGAAGCAGAAGAAGGAGAAGGAGAAGGTGAAGTCTGGAGGGTGAAACAGAAGAAGTAGAAGAAGGAGAAGGAGAAGGTGAAGTCTGGAGGGTGAAGCAGAAGAAGCAGAAGAAGGAGAAGGAGAAGGTGAAGTCTGGAGGGTGAATCAGAAGGAGTAGAAGAAGGAGAAGCAGAAGGTGAAGTCAGGAGGGTGAAGCAGAAGAAGCAGTAGAAGGAGAAGGAGAAGGTGAAGTCTGGAGGGTGAAGCAGAAGAAGCAGAAGAAGGAGAAGGAGAAGGTGAAGTCTGGAGGGTGAATCAGAAGAAGCAGAAGAAGGAGAAGGAGAAGGTGAAGTCTGGAGGGTGAATCAGAAGAAGCAGAAGAAGGAGAAGGAGATGGTGCAGTCTGGAAGGTGAATCAGAAGAAGTAGAAGAAGGAGAAGGAGAAGGTGAAGTCTGGAGGGTGAATCAGAAGAAGTAGAAGAAGGAGAAGGAGGAGGTGAAGTCTGGAGGGTGAATCAGAAGAAGCAGAAGAAGGAGAAGGAGAAGGTGAAGTCTGGAGGGTGAATCAGAAGAAGCAGAATAAGGAGAAGGAGAAGGTGAAGTCTGGAGGGTGAATCAGAAGAAGCAGAAGAAGGAGAAGGAGAAGGTGAAGTCTGGAGGGTGAATCAGAAGAAGTAGAAGAAGGAGAAGGAGAAGGTGAAGTCTGGAGGGTGAAGCAGAAGAAGTAGAAGAAGGAGAAGAAGAAGGTGAAGTCAGGAGGGTGAATCAGAAGAAGTAGAAGAAGGAGAAGGAGAAGGTGAAGTCAGGAGGGTGAATCAGAAGAAGCAGAAGAAGGAGAAGGAGAAGGTGAAGTCTGGAGGGTGAATCAGAAGAATCAGAAGAAGGAGAAGGAGAAGGTGAAGTCTGGAGGGCGAATCAGAAGAAGCAGAAGAAAGAGAAGGAGAAGGTGAAGTCTGGAGGGTGAAGCAGAAGAAGCAGAAGAAGGAGAAGGAGAGGGTGAAGTCTGGAGGGTGAATCAGAAGAAGTAGAAGAAGGAGAAGGAGAAGGTGAAGTCAGGAGGGTGAAGCAGAAGAAGCAGAAGAAGGAGAAGGAGAAGGTGAAGTCTGGAGGGTGAAGCAGAAGAAGCAGAAGAAGGAGAAGGAGAAGGTGAAGTCTGGAGGGTGAAACAGAAGAAGTAGAAGAAGGAGAAGGGGAAGGTGAAGTCTGGAGGGTGAAGCAGAAGAAGCAGAAGAAGGAGAAGGAGAAGGTGAAGTCTGGAGGGTGAATCAGAAGGAGTAGAAGAAGGAGAAGGAGAAGGTGAAGTCAGGAGGGTGAAGCAGAAGAAGCAGAAGAAGGAGAAGGAGAAGGTGAAGTCTGGAGGGTGAAGCAGAAGAAGCAGAAGAAGGAGAAGGAGAAGGTGAAGTCTGGAAGGTGAATCAGAAGAAGCAGAAGAAGGAGAAGGAGAAGGTGAAGTCTGGAGGGTGAATCAGAAGAGGTAGAAGAAGGAGAAGGAGAAGGTGAAGTCTGGAGGGTGAATCAGAAGAAGTAGAAGAAGGAGAAGAAGAAGGTGAATCTGGAGGGTGAATCAGAGGAAGCAGAAGAAGGAGAAGGAGATGGTGAAGTCTGGAGGGTGAATCAGAAGAAGCAGAAGAAGGAGAAGGAGAAGATGAAGTCTGGAGGGTGAATCAGAAGAAGTAGAAGAAGGAGAAGGAGATGGTGAGGTCTGGAGGGTGAATCAGAAGAAGCAGAAGAAGGAGAAGGAGAAGGTGAAGTCTGAAGGGTGTATCAGAAGAAGCAGAAGAAGGAGAAGGAGAAGGTGAAGTCTGGAGGGTGAATCAGAAGAAGCAGAAAAAGGAGAAGGAGAAGGTGAAGTCTGGAGGGTGAATCAGAAGAAGCAGAAGAAGGAGAAGGAGATGGTGCAGTCTGGAGGGTGAATCAGAAGAAGTAGAAGAAGGAGAAGGAGAAGGTGAAGTCTGGAGGGTGAATCAGAAGAAGTAGAAGAAGGAGAAGGAGAAGGTGAAGTCTGGAGGGTGAATCAGAAGAAGCAGAAGAAGGAGAAGGAGAAGGTGAAGTCTGGAGGGTGAATCAGAAGAAGCAGAATAAGGAGAAGGAGAAGGTGAAGTCTGGAGGGTGAATCAGAAGAAGCAGAAGAAGGAGAAGGAGAAGGTGAAGTCTGGAGGGTGAATCAGAAGAAGTAGAAGAAGGAGAAGGAGAAGGTGAAGTCTGGAGGGTGAAGCAGAAGAAGTAGAAGAAGGAGAAGAAGAAGGTGAAGTCAGGAGGGTGAATCAGAAGAAGTAGAAGAAGGAGAAGGAGAAGGTGAAGTCAGGAGGGTGAATCAGAAGAAGCAGAAGAAGGAGAAGGAGAAGGTGAAGTCTGGAGGGTGAATCAGAAGAATCAGAAGAAGGAGAAGGAGAAGGTGAAGTCTGGAGGGTGAATCAGAAGAAGCAGAAGAAAGAGAAGGAGAAGGTGAAGTCTGGAGGGTGAAGCAGAAGAAGCATAAGAAGGAGAAGGAGCAGGTGAAGACTGGAGAGTGAATCAGAAGAAGTAGAAGAAGGAGAAGGAGAAACTGAAGTCTGGAGGGTGAATCAGAAGAAGTAGAAGAAGGAGAAGGAGAAGGTGAAGTCTGGAGGGTGAATCAGAAGAAGCAGAAGAAGGAGAAGGAGAAGGTGAAGTCTGGAGGGTGAATCAGAAGAAGCAGAAGAAGGAGAAGGAGAAGATGAAGTCTGGAGGGTGAATCAGAAGAAGTAGAAGAAGGAGAAGGAGAAGGTGAGGTCTGGGGGGTGAATCAGAAGAAGCAGAAGAAGGAGAAGGAGAAGGTGAAGTCAGGGGGGTGAAGCAGAAGAAGTAGAAGAAGGAGAAGGAGAAGGTGAAGTCTGGAGGGTGAAGCAGAAGAAGCAGAAGAAGGAGAAGGAGAAGGTGAAGTCTGGAGGGTGAATCAGAAGAAGTAGAAGAAGGAGAAGGAGAAGGTGAAGTCAGGAGGGTGAAGCAGAAGAAGCAGAAGAAGGAGAAGGAGAAGGTGAAGTCTGGAGGGTGAAGCAGAAGAAGCAGAAGAAGGAGAAGGAGAAGGTGAAGTCTGGAGGGTGAATCAGAAGAAGCAGAAGAAGGAGAAGGAGAAGGTGAAGTCAGGAGGGTGAATCAGAAGAAGCAGAAGAAGGAGAAGGAGAAGGTGAAGTTAGGAGGGTGAATCAGAAGAAGCAGAAGAAGGACAAGGAGAAGGTGAAGTCAGGGGGGTGAAGCAGAAGAAGTAGAAGAAGGAGAAGGAGAAGATGAAGTCTGGAGGGTGAATCTGAAGAAGTAGAAGAAGGAGAAGGAGATGGTGAGGTCTGGAGGGTGAATCAGAAGAAGCAGAAGAAGGAGAAGGAGAAGGTGAAGTCTGAAGGGTGTATCAGAAGAAGCAGAAGAAGGAGAAGGAGAAGGTGAAGTCTGGAGGGTGAATCAGAAGAAGCAGAAAAAGGAGAAGGAGAAGGTGAAGTCTGGAGGGTGAATCAGAAGAAGCAGAAGAAGGAGAAGGAGATGGTGCAGTCTGGAGGGTGAATCAGAAGAAGTAAAAGAAGGAGAAGGAGAAGGTGAAGTCTGGAGGGTGAATCAGAAGAAGTAGAAGAAGGAGAAGGAGAAGGTGAAGTCTGGAGGGTGAATCAGAAGAAGCAGAAGAAGGAGAAGGAGAAGGTGAAGTCTGGAGGGTGAATCAGAAGAAGCAGAATAAGGAGAAGGAGAAGGTGAAGTCTGGAGGGTGAATCAGAAGAAGCAGAAGAAGGAGAAGGAGAAGGTGAAGTCTGGAGGGTGAATCAGAAGACGTAGAAGAAGGAGAAGGAGAAGGTGAAGTCTGGAGGGTGAAGCAGAAGAAGTAGAAGAAGGAGAAGAAGAAGGTGAAGTCAGGAGGGTGAATCAGAAGAAGTAGAAGAAGGAGAAGGAGAAGGAGAAGTCAGGAGGGTGAATCAGAAGAAGCAGAAGAAGGAGAAGGAGAAGGTGAAGTCTGGAGGGTGAATCAGAAGAATCAGAAGAAGGAGAAGGAGAAGGTGAAGTCTGGAGGGTGAATCAGAAGAAGCAGAAGAAAGAGAAGGAGAAGGTGAAGTCTGGAGGGTGAAGCAGAAGAAGCAGAAGAAGGAGAAGGAGCAGGTGAAGACTGGAGAGTGAATCAGAAGAAGTAGAAGAAGGAGAAGGGAGAAACTGAAGTCTGGAGGGTGAATCAGAAGAAGTAGAAGAAGGAGAAGGAGAAGGTGAAGTCTGGAGGGTGAATCAGAAGAAGCAGAAGAAGGAGAAGGAGAAGATGAAGTCTGGAGGGTGAATCAGAAGAAGTAGAAGAAGGAGAAGGAGAAGGTGAGGTCTGGGGGGTGAATCAGAAGAAGCAGAAGAAGGAGAAGGAGAAGGTGAAGTCAGGGGGGTGAAGCAGAAGAAGTAGAAGAAGGAGAAGGAGAAGGTGAAGTCTGGAGGGTGAAGCAGAAGAAGCAGAAGAAGGAGAAGGAGAAGGTGAAGTCTGGAGGGTGAATCAGAAGAAGTAGAAGAAGGAGAAGGAGAAGGTGAAGTCAGGAGGGTGAAGCAGAAGAAGCAGAAGAAGGAGAAGGAGAAGGTGAAGTCTGGAGGGTGAAGCAGAAGAAGCAGAAGAAGGAGAAGGAGAAGGTGAAGTCTGGAGGGTGAATCAGAAGAAGCAGAAGAAGGAGAAGGAGAAGGTGAAGTCAGGAGGGTGAATCAGAAGAAGCAGAAGAAGGAGAAGGAGAAGGTGAAGTTAGGAGGGTGAATCAGAAGAAGCAGAAGAAGGACAAGGAGAAGGTGAAGTCAGGGGGGTGAAGCAGAAGAAGTAGAAGAAGGAGAAGGAGAAGGTGAAGTCTGGAGGGTGAAGCAGAAGAAGCAGAAGAAGGAGAAGGAGAAGGTGAAGTCTGGAGGGCGAAGCAGAAGAAGCAGAAGAAGGAGAAGGAGAAGGTGAAGTCTGGAGGGCGAAGCAGAAGAAGCAGAAGAAGGAGAAGGAGAAGGTGAAGTCTGGACGGTGAAGCAGAAGAAGCAGAAGAAGGAGAAGGAGAAGGTGAAGTCTGGAGGGTGAATCAGAAGAAGTAGAAGAAGGAGAAGGAGAAGGTGAAGTCAGGAGGGTGAAGCAGAAGAAGCAGAAGAAGGAGAAGGAGAAGGTGAAGTCTGGAGGGTGATGCAGAAGAAGCAGAAGAAGGAGAAGGAGAAGGTGAAGTCTGGAGGGTGAAGCAGAAGAAGCAGAAGAAGGAGAAGGAGAAGGTGAAGTCAGCAGGGTGAATCAGAAGAAGTAGAAGAAGTAGAAGGAGAAGGTGAAGTCTGGAGGGTGAATCAGAAGAAGTAGAAGAAGGAGAAGGAGAAGGTGAAGTCTGGAGGGTGAATCAGAAGAAGTAGAAGAAGGAGAAGGAGAAGGTGAAGTCTGGAGGGTGAATCAGAAGAAGCAGAAGAAGGAGAAGGTGAAGTCTGGAGGGAGAAGCAGAAGAAGTAGAAGAAGGAGAAGGAGAAGGTGAAGTCTGGAGGGTGAATCAGAAGAAGTAGAAGAAGGAGAAGGAGAAGGTGAAGTTTGGAGGGTGAATCAGAAGAAGTAGAAGAAGGAGAAGAGAAGGTGAAGTCTGGAGTGTGAATCAGAAGAAGCAGAAGAAGGAGAAGGAGAAGGTGAAGTCTGGAGGGTGAATCAGAAGAAGTAGAAGAAGGAGAAGGAGAAGGTTTAGACTGGAGGGTGAATCAGAAGAAGTAGACGAAGGAGAAGGAGAATGTTAAGTCTGGAGGGTGAATCAGAAGAAGCAGAAGCAGGAGAAGGAGAAGGTGAAGTCTGGAGGGTGAATCAGAAGAAGTACAAGAAGGAGAAGGAGAAGGTGAAGTCTGGAGGGTGAATCAGAAGAAGCAGAAGAAGGAGAAGGAGAATGTGAAGTCTGGAGGGTGAATCAGAAGAAGCAGAAGAAGGAGAAGGAGAAGGTGAAGTCTGGAGGGTGAATCAGAAGAAGCAGAAGAAGGAGAAGGAGAAGGTGAAGTCTGGAGGGTGAATCAGAAGAAGCAGAAGAAGTAGAAGGGGAAGGTGAAGTCTGGAGGGTGAATCAGAAGAAGTAGAACAAGGAGAAGGAGAAGGTGAAGTCAGAAGGGTGAATCAGAAGAAGTAGGAGAAGGAGAAGGAGAAGGTGAAGTCTGGAGGGTGAAGCAGAAGAAGTAGAAGAAGGAGAAGGAGAAGGTGAAGTCTGGAGGGTGAATCAGAAGAAGTAGAAGAAGGAGAAGGAGAAGGTGAAGTCTGGAGGGTGAATCAGAAGAATCAGAAGAAGGAGAAGGAGAAGGTAAAGTCTGGAGGGTGAATCAGAAGAAGTAGAAGAAGGAGAAGGAGAAGGTGAGGTCTGGAGGGTGAATCAGAAGAAGCAGAAGAAGGAGAAGGTGAAGTCTGGAGGGTGAATCAGAAGAAGCAGAAGAAGTAGAAGGAGAAGGTGAAGTCTGGAGGGTGAATCAGAAGAAGTAGAAGAAGGAGAAGGAGAAGGTGAAGTCTGGAGGGTGAATCACAAGAAGCAGAAGAAGGAGAAGTAGAAGGTGAAGTCAGGAGGGTGAATCAGAAGAAGCAGAAGAAGGAGAAGGAGAAGGTGAAGACTGGAGGGTGAATCAGAAGAAGTAGAAGAAGCAGAAGGAGAAGGTGAAGTCTGGAGGGTGAATCAGAAGAAGGAAAGAAGGAGAAGGAGATGGTGAGGTCTGGAGGGTGAATCAGAAGAAGCAGAAGAAGGAGAAGGAGAAGGTGAAGTCAGGAGGGTGAATCAGAAGAAGCAGAACAAGGAGAAGAAGAAGGTGAAGACTGGAGGGTGAATCAGAAGAAGTTGAAGAAGGAGAAGGAGAAGATGAGGTCTGGAGGGTGAATCAGAAGAAGCAGAAGAAGGAGAAGAAGAAGGTGAAGTCAGGAGGGTGAATCAGAAGAAGCAGAAGAAGGAGAAGGAGAAGGTGAATTTAGGAGGGTGAATCAGAAGAAGCAGAAGAAGGAGAAGGAGAAGGTGAAGTCTGGCGGGCGCAGCAGAAGAAGCAGAAGAAGGAGAAGGAGAAGGTGAAGTCAGCAGGGTGAATCAGAAGAAGTAGAAGAAGTAGAAGGAGAAGGTGAAGTCTGGAGGGTGAATCAGAAGAAGTAGAAGAAGGAGAAGGAGAAGGTGAAGTCTGGAGGGTGAATCAGAAGAAGTAGAAGAAGGAGAAGGAGAAGGTGAAGTCTGGAGGGTGAATCATAAGAAGCAGAAGAAGGAGAAGGTGAAGTCTGGAGGGAGAAGCAGAAGAAGTAGAAGAAGGAGAAGGAGAAGGTGAAGTCTGGAGGGTGAATCAGAAGAAGTAGAAGAAGGAGAAGGAGAAGGTGAAGTCTGGAGGGTGAATCAGAAGAAGCAGAAGAAGGAGAAGGAGAAGGTGAAGTCTGGAGGGTGAATCAGAAGAAGCAGAAGAAGGAGAAGGAGAAGATGAAGTCTGGAGGGTGAATCAGAAGAAGTAGAAGAAGGAGAAGGAGAAGGTGAGGTCTGGGGGGTGAATCAGAAGAAGCAGAAGAAGGAGAAGGAGAAGGTGAAGTCAGGGGGGTGAAGCAGAAGAAGTAGAAGAAGGAGAAGGAGAAGGTGAAGTCTGGAGGGTGAAGCAGAAGAAGCAGAAGAAGGAGAAGGAGAAGGTGAAGTCTGGAGGGTGAATCAGAAGAAGTAGAAGAAGGAGAAGGAGAAGGTGAAGTCAGGAGGGTGAAGCAGAAGAAGCAGAAGAAGGAGAAGGAGAAGGTGAAGTCTGGAGGGTGAAGCAGAAGAAGCAGAAGAAGGAGAAGGAGAAGGTGAAGTCTGGAGGGTGAATCAGAAGAAGCAGAAGAAGGAGAAGGAGAAGGTGAAGTCAGGAGGGTGAATCAGAAGAAGCAGAAGAAGGAGAAGGAGAAGGTGAAGTTAGGAGGGTGAATCAGAAGAAGCAGAAGAAGGACAAGGAGAAGGTGAAGTCAGGGGGGTGAAGCAGAAGAAGTAGAAGAAGGAGAAGGAGAAGGTGAAGTCTGGAGGGTGAAGCAGAAGAAGCAGAAGAAGGAGAAGGAGAAGGTGAAGTCTGGAGGGCGAAGCAGAAGAAGCAGAAGAAGGAGAAGGAGAAGGTGAAGTCTGGAGGGCGAAGCAGAAGAAGCAGAAGAAGGAGAAGGAGAAGGTGAAGTCTGGACGGTGAAGCAGAAGAAGCAGAAGAAGGAGAAGGAGAAGGTGAAGTCTGGAGGGTGAATCAGAAGAAGTAGAAGAAGGAGAAGGAGAAGGTGAAGTCAGGAGGGTGAAGCAGAAGAAGCAGAAGAAGGAGAAGGAGAAGGTGAAGTCTGGAGGGTGATGCAGAAGAAGCAGAAGAAGGAGAAGGAGAAGGTGAAGTCTGGAGGGTGAAGCAGAAGAAGCAGAAGAAGGAGAAGGAGAAGGTGAAGTCAGCAGGGTGAATCAGAAGAAGTAGAAGAAGTAGAAGGAGAAGGTGAAGTCTGGAGGGTGAATCAGAAGAAGTAGAAGAAGGAGAAGGAGAAGGTGAAGTCTGGAGGGTGAATCAGAAGAAGTAGAAGAAGGAGAAGGAGAAGGTGAAGTCTGGAGGGTGAATCAGAAGAAGCAGAAGAAGGAGAAGGTGAAGTCTGGAGGGAGAAGCAGAAGAAGTAGAAGAAGGAGAAGGAGAAGGTGAAGTCTGGAGGGTGAATCAGAAGAAGTAGAAGAAGGAGAAGGAGAAGGTGAAGTTTGGAGGGTGAATCAGAAGAAGTAGAAGAAGGAGAAGAGAAGGTGAAGTCTGGAGTGTGAATCAGAAGAAGCAGAAGAAGGAGAAGGAGAAGGTGAAGTCTGGAGGGTGAATCAGAAGAAGTAGAAGAAGGAGAAGGAGAAGGTTTAGACTGGAGGGTGAATCAGAAGAAGTAGACGAAGGAGAAGGAGAATGTTAAGTCTGGAGGGTGAATCAGAAGAAGCAGAAGCAGGAGAAGGAGAAGGTGAAGTCTGGAGGGTGAATCAGAAGAAGTACAAGAAGGAGAAGGAGAAGGTGAAGTCTGGAGGGTGAATCAGAAGAAGCAGAAGAAGGAGAAGGAGAATGTGAAGTCTGGAGGGTGAATCAGAAGAAGCAGAAGAAGGAGAAGGAGAAGGTGAAGTCTGGAGGGTGAATCAGAAGAAGCAGAAGAAGGAGAAGGAGAAGGTGAAGTCTGGAGGGTGAATCAGAAGAAGCAGAAGAAGTAGAAGGGGAAGGTGAAGTCTGGAGGGTGAATCAGAAGAAGTAGAACAAGGAGAAGGAGAAGGTGAAGTCAGAAGGGTGAATCAGAAGAAGTAGGAGAAGGAGAAGGAGAAGGTGAAGTCTGGAGGGTGAAGCAGAAGAAGTAGAAGAAGGAGAAGGAGAAGGTGAAGTCTGGAGGGTGAATCAGAAGAAGTAGAAGAAGGAGAAGGAGAAGGTGAAGTCTGGAGGGTGAATCAGAAGAAGCAGAAGAAGGAGAAGGAGAAGGTAAAGTCTGGAGGGTGAATCAGAAGAAGTAGAAGAAGGAGAAGGAGAAGGTGAGGTCTGGAGGGTGAATCAGAAGAAGCAGAAGAAGGAGAAGTTGAAGTCTGGAGGGTGAATCAGAAGAAGCAGAAGAAGTAGAAGGAGAAGGTGAAGTCTGGAGGGTGAATCAGAAGAAGTAGAAGAAGGAGAAGGAGAAGGTGAAGTCTGGAGGGTGAATCACAAGAAGCAGAAGAAGGAGAAGTAGAAGGTGAAGTCAGGAGGGTGAATCAGAAGAAGCAGAAGAAGGAGAAGGAGAAGGTGAAGACTGGAGGGTGAATCAGAAGAAGTAGAAGAAGCAGAAGGAGAAGGTGAAGTCTGGAGGGTGAATCAGAAGAAGGAAAGAAGGAGAAGGAGATGGTGAGGTCTGGAGGGTGAATCAGAAGAAGCAGAAGAAGGAGAAGGAGAAGGTGAAGTCAGGAGGGTGAATCAGAAGAAGCAGAACAAGGAGAAGAAGAAGGTGAAGACTGGAGGGTGAATCAGAAGAAGTTGAAGAAGGAGAAGGAGAAGATGAGGTCTGGAGGGTGAATCAGAAGAAGCAGAAGAAGGAGAAGAAGAAGGTGAAGTCAGGAGGGTGAATCAGAAGAAGCAGAAGAAGGAGAAGGAGAAGGTGAATTTAGGAGGGTGAATCAGAAGAAGCAGAAGAAGGAGAAGGAGAAGGTGAAGTCTGGCGGGCGCAGCAGAAGAAGCAGAAGAAGGAGAAGGAGAAGGTGAAGTCAGCAGGGTGAATCAGAAGAAGTAGAAGAAGTAGAAGGAGAAGGTGAAGTCTGGAGGGTGAATCAGAAGAAGTAGAAGAAGGAGAAGGAGAAGGTGAAGTCTGGAGGGTGAATCAGAAGAAGTAGAAGAAGGAGAAGGAGAAGGTGAAGTCTGGAGGGTGAATCATAAGAAGCAGAAGAAGGAGAAGGTGAAGTCTGGAGGGAGAAGCAGAAGAAGTAGAAGAAGGAGAAGGAGAAGGTGAAGTCTGGAGGGTGAATCAGAAGAAGTAGAAGAAGGAGAAGGAGAAGGTGAAGTTTGGAGGGTGAATCAGAAGAAGTAGAAGAAGGAGAAGAGAAGGTGAAGTCTGGAGGGTGAATCAGAAGAAGCAGAAGAAGGAGAAGGAGAAGGTGAAGTCTGGAGGGTGAATCAGAAGAAGTAGAAGAAGGAGAAGGAGAAGGTTTAGACTGGAGGGTGAATCAGAAGAAGTAGACGAAGGAGAAGGAGAATGTTAAGTCTGGAGGGTGAATCAGAAGAAGCAGAAGCAGGAGAAGGAGAAGGTGAAGTCTGGAGGGTGAATCAGAAGAAGTAGAAGAAGGAGAAGGAGAAGGTGAAGTCTGGAGGGTGAATCAGAAGAAGCAGAAGAAGGAGAAGGAGAAGGTGAAGTCTGGAGGGTGAATCTGAAGATGCAGAAGAAGGAGAAGGAGAAGGTGAAGTCTGGAGGGTGAATCAGAAGAAGCAGAAGAAGGAGAAGGAGAAGGTGAAGTCTGGAGGGTGAATCAGAAGAAGCAGAAGAAGTAGAAGGAGAAGGTGAAGTCTGGAGGGTGAATCAGAAGAAGTAATAGAAGGAGAAGGAGAAGGTGAAGTCTGGAGGGTGAATCAGAAGAAGCAGAAGAAGGAGAAGAAGAAGGTGAAGTCAGGAGGGTGAATCAGAAGAAGCAGAAGAAGGAGAAGGAGAAGGTGAAGTCTGGAGGGTGAATCAGAAGAAGCAGAAGAAGGAGAAGGAGAAGGTGAAGACTGGAGGGTGAATCAGAAGAGGTAGCAGAGGCAGAAGGAGAAGGTGAAGTCTGGAGGGTGAATCAGAAGAAGTAGAAGAAGGAGAAGGAGATGGTGAGGTCTGGAGGGTGAATCAGAAGAAGCAGAAGAAGGAGAAGGAGAAGGTGAAGTCTGGAGGGTGAACCAGAAGAAGCAGAAGAAGGAGAAGGAGAAGATGAAGTCTGGAGGGTGAATCAGAAGAAGTAGAAGAAGGAGAAGGAGAAGGTGAGGTCTGGAGGGTGAATCAGAAGAAGCAGAAGAAGGAGAAGGAGAAGGTGAAGTCTGGAGGGTGAATCAGAAGAAGCAGAAGAAGGAGAAGGAGAAGGTGAAGTCTGGTGGGTGAATCAGAAGAAGCAGAAGAAGGAGAAGGAGAAGGTGAAGTCAGGAGGGTGAATCAGAAGAAGCAGAAGAAGGAGAAGGCGAAGGTGAAGTTAGGAGGGTGAATCAGAAGAAGCAGAAGAAGGAGAAGGAGAAGGTGAAGTCAGGGGGGTGAAGCAGAAGAAGTAGAAGAAGGAGAAGGAGAAGGTGAAGTCTGGCGGGCGCAGCAGAAGAAGCAGAAGAAGGAGAAGGAGAAGGTGAAGTCTGGAGGGTGAAGCAGAAGAAGCAGAAGAAGGAGAAGGAGAAGGTGAAGTCTGGAGGGTGAATCAGAAGAAGTAGAAGAAGGAGAAGGAGAAGGTGAAGTCAGGAGGGAGAAGCAGAAGAAGCAGAAGAAGGAGAAGGAGAAGGTGAAGTCTGGAGGGTGAATCAGAAGAAGCAGAAGAAGCAGAAGGAGAAGATGAAGTCTGGAGGGTGAATCAGAAGAATTAGAAGAAGGAGAAGGAGAAGGTGAGGTCTGGAGGGTGAATCAGAAGAAGCAGAAGAAGGAGAAGGAGAAGGTGAAGTCTGAAGGGTGAATCAGAAGAAGCAGAAGTAGGAGAAGGTGAAGTATGGAGGGTGAATCAGAAGAAGAAGGAGAAGGAGAAGGTGAAGTCTGGAGGGTGAATCAGAAGAAGCAGAAGAAGGAGAAGGAGAAGGTGAAGTCTGGAGGGTGAATCAGAAGACGTAGAAGAAGGAGAAGGAGAAGGTGAAGTCTGGAGGGTGAAGCAGAAGAAGTAGAAGAAGGAGAAGAAGAAGGTGAAGTCAGGAGGGTGAATCAGAAGAAGTAGAAGAAGGAGAAGGAGAAGGAGAAGTCAGGAGGGTGAATCAGAAGAAGCAGAAGAAGGAGAAGGAGAAGGTGAAGTCTGGAGGGTGAATCAGAAGAATCAGAAGAAGGAGAAGGAGAAGGTGAAGTCTGGACGGTGAATCAGAAGAAGCAGAAGAAAGAGAAGGAGAAGGTGAAGTCTGGAGGGTGAAGCAGAAGAAGCAGAAGAAGGAGAAGGAGCAGGTGAAGACTGGAGGGTGAATCAGAAGAAGTAGAAGAAGGAGAAGGAGAAACTGAAGTCTGGAGGGTGAATCAGAAGAAGTAGAAGAAGGAGAAGGAGAAGGTGAAGTCTGGAGGGTGAATCAGAAGAAGCAGAAGAAGGAGAAGGAGAAGGTGAAGTCTGGAGGGTGAATCAGAAGAAGCAGAAGAAGGAGAAGGAGAAGATGAAGTCTGGAGGGTGAATCAGAAGAAGTAGAAGAAGGAGAAGGAGAAGGTGAGGTCTGGGGGGTGAATCAGAAGAAGCAGAAGAAGGAGAAGGAGAAGGTGAAGTCAGGGGGGTGAAGCAGAAGAAGTAGAAGAAGGAGAAGGAGAAGGTGAAGTCTGGAGGGTGAAGCAGAAGAAGCAGAAGAAGGAGAAGGAGAAGGTGAAGTCTGGAGGGTGAATCAGAAGAAGTAGAAGAAGGAGAAGGAGAAGGTGAAGTCAGGAGGGTGAAGCAGAAGAAGCAGAAGAAGGAGAAGGAGAAGGTGAAGTCTGGAGGGTGAAGCAGAAGAAGCAGAAGAAGGAGAAGGAGAAGGTGAAGTCTGGAGGGTGAATCAGAAGAAGCAGAAGAAGGAGAAGGAGAAGGTGAAGTCAGGAGGGTGAATCAGAAGAAGCAGAAGAAGGAGAAGGAGAAGGTGAAGTTAGGAGGGTGAATCAGAAGAAGCAGAAGAAGGACAAGGAGAAGGTGAAGTCAGGGGGGTGAAGCAGAAGAAGTAGAAGAAGGAGAAGGAGAAGGTGAAGTCTGGAGGGTGAAGCAGAAGAAGCAGAAGAAGGAGAAGGAGAAGGTGAAGTCTGGAGGGCGAAGCAGAAGAAGCAGAAGAAGGAGAAGGAGAAGGTGAAGTCTGGAGGGCGAAGCAGAAGAAGCAGAAGAAGGAGAAGGAGAAGGTGAAGTCTGGACGGTGAAGCAGAAGAAGCAGAAGAAGGAGAAGGAGAAGGTGAAGTCTGGAGGGTGAATCAGAAGAAGTAGAAGAAGGAGAAGGAGAAGGTGAAGTCAGGAGGGTGAAGCAGAAGAAGCAGAAGAAGGAGAAGGAGAAGGTGAAGTCTGGAGGGTGATGCAGAAGAAGCAGAAGAAGGAGAAGGAGAAGGTGAAGTCTGGAGGGTGAAGCAGAAGAAGCAGAAGAAGGAGAAGGAGAAGGTGAAGTCAGCAGGGTGAATCAGAAGAAGTAGAAGAAGTAGAAGGAGAAGGTGAAGTCTGGAGGGTGAATCAGAAGAAGTAGAAGAAGGAGAAGGAGAAGGTGAAGTCTGGAGGGTGAATCAGAAGAAGTAGAAGAAGGAGAAGGAGAAGGTGAAGTCTGGAGGGTGAATCAGAAGAAGCAGAAGAAGGAGAAGGAGAAGGTGAAGTCTGGAGGGAGAAGCAGAAGAAGTAGAAGAAGGAGAAGGAGAAGGTGAAGTCTGGAGGGTGAATCAGAAGAAGTAGAAGAAGGAGAAGGAGAAGGTGAAGTTTGGAGGGTGAATCAGAAGAAGTAGAAGAAGGAGAAGAGAAGGTGAAGTCTGGAGGGTGAATCAGAAGAAGCAGAAGAAGGAGAAGGAGAAGGTGAAGTCTGGAGGGTGAATCAGAAGAAGCAGAAGAAGGAGAATGAGAAGGTGAAGTCTGGAGGGTGAATCAGAAGAAGCAGAAGAAGGAGAAGGAGAAGGTGAAGTCTGGAGGGTGAATCAGAAGAAGCAGAAGAAGTAGAAGGGGAAGGTGAAGTCTGGAGGGTGAATCAGAAGAAGTAGAACAAGGAGAAGGAGAAGGTGAAGTCAGAAGGGTGAATCAGAAGAAGTAGGAGAAGGAGAAGGAGAAGGTGAAGTCTGGAGGGTGAAGCAGAAGAAGTAGAAGAAGGAGAAGGAGAAGGTGAAGTCTGGAGGGTGAATCAGAAGAAGTAGAAGAAGGAGAAGGAGAAGGTGAAGTCTGGAGGGTGAATCAGAAGAAGCAGAAGAAGGAGAAGGAGAAGGTAAAGTCTGGAGGGTGAATCAGAAGAAGTAGAAGAAGGAGAAGGAGAAGGTGAGGTCTGGAGGGTGAATCAGAAGAAGCAGAAGAAGGAGAAGGTGAAGTCTGGAGGGTGAATCAGAAGAAGCAGAAGAAGTAGAAGGAGAAGGTGAAGTCTGGAGGGTGAATCAGAAGAAGTAGAAGAAGGAGAAGGAGAAGGTGAAGTCTGGAGGGTGAATCACAAGAAGCAGAAGAAGGAGAAGTAGAAGGTGAAGTCAGGAGGGTGAATCAGAAGAAGCAGAAGAAGGAGAAGGAGAAGGTGAAGACTGGAGGGTGAATCAGAAGAAGTAGAAGAAGCAGAAGGAGAAGGTGAAGTCTGGAGGGTGAATCAGAAGAAGGAGAAGAAGGAGAAGGAGATGGTGAGGTCTGGAGGGTGAATCAGAAGAAGCAGAAGAAGGAGAAGGAGAAGGTGAAGTCAGGAGGGTGAATCAGAAGAAGCAGAAGAAGGAGAAGGAGAAGGTGAATTTAGGAGGGTGAATCAGAAGAAGCAGAAGAAGGAGAAGGAGAAGGTGAAGTCTGGCGGGCGCAGCAGAAGAAGTAGAAGAAGGAGAAGGAGAAGGTGAAGTCAGGAAGGTGAAGCAGAAGAAGCAGAAGAAGGAGAAGGAGAAGGTGAAGTCTGGCGGGCGCAGCAGAAGAAGCAGAAGAAGGAGAAGGAGAAGGTGAAGTCTGGAGGGTGAAGCAGAAGAAGCAGAAGAAGGAGAAGGAGAAGGTGAAGTCTGGAGGGTGAATCAGAAGAAGTAGAAGAAGGAGAAGGAGAAGGTGAAGTCAGGAGGGTGAAGCAGAAGAAGCAGAAGAAGGAGAAGGAGAAGGTGAAGTCTGGAGGGTGAAGCAGAAGAAGCAGAAGTAGGAGAAGGAGAAGGTGAAGTCTGGAGGGTGAATCAGAAGGAGTAGAAGAAGGAGAAGGAGAAGGTGAAGTCAGGAGGGTGAATCAGAAGAAGTAGAAGAAGGAGAAGGAGAAGGTGAAGTCTGGAGGGTGAATCAGAAGAAGTAGAAGAAGGAGAAGGAGAAGGTGAAGTCTGGAGGGTGAATCAGAAGAAGTAGAAGAAGGAGAAGGAGAAGGTGTAGTCTGGAGGGTGAATCAGAAGAAGTAGAAGAAGGAGAAGGAGAAGGTGTAGTCTGGAGGGTGAATCAGAAGAAGTAGACGAAGTAGAAGGAGAAGGTGAAGTCTGGAGGGTGAATCAGAAAAAGCAGAAGAAGGGGAAGGAGAAGGTGAAGTCTGGAGGGTGAATCAGAAGAAGTAGAAGAAGGAGAAGGAGAAGGTGAAGTCTGGAGGGTGAATCAGAAGAAGCAGAAGAAGGAGAAGGAGAAGGTGAAGTCTGGAGGGTGAATCTGAAGATGCAGAAGAAGGAGAAGGAGAAGGTGAAGTCTGGAGGGTGAATCAGAAGAAGCAGAAGAAGGAGAAGGAGAAGGTGAAGTCTGGAGGGTGAATCAGAAGAAGCAGAAGAAGTAGAAGGAGAAGGTGAAGTCTGGAGGGTGAATCAGAAGAAGTAGAAGAAGGAGAAGGAGAAGGTGAAGTCTGGAGGGTGAATCAGAAGAAGCAGAAGAAGGAGAAGAAGAAGGTGAAGTCAGGAGGGTGAATCAGAAGAAGCAGAAGAAGGAGAAGGAGAAGGTGAAGTCTGAAGGGTGAATCAGAAGAAGCAGAAGAAGGAGAAGGAGAAGGTGAAGACTGGAGGGTGAATCAGAAGAGGTAGCAGAGGCAGAAGGAGAAGGTGAAGTCTGGAGGGTGAATCAGAAGAAGTAGAAGAAGGAGAAGGAGATGGTGAGGTCTGGAGGGTGAATCAGAAGAAGCAGAAGAAGGAGAAGGAGAAGGTGAAGTCTGGAGGGTGAATCAGAAGAAGCAGAAGAAGGAGAAGGAGAAGATGAAGTCTGGAGGGTGAATCAGAAGAAGTAGAAGAAGGAGAAGGAGAAGGTGAGGTCTGGAGGGTGAATCAGAAGAAGCAGAAGAAGGAGAAGGAGAAGGTGAAGTCTGGAGGGTGAATCAGAAGAAGCAGAAGAAGGAGAAGGAGAAGGTGAAGTCTGGTGGGTGAATCAGAAGAAGCAGAAGAAGGAGAAGGAGAAGGTGAAGTCAGGAGGGTGAATCAGAAGAAGCAGAAGAAGGAGAAGGCGAAGGTGAACTTAGGAGGGTGAATCAGAAGAAGCAGAATCAGGAGAAGGAGAAGGTGAAGTCAGGGGGGTGAAGCAGAAGAAGTAGAAGAAGGAGAAGGAGAAGGTGAAGTCTGGCGGGCGCAGCAGAAGAAGCAGAAGAAGGAGAAGGAGAAGGTGAAGTCTGGAGGGTGAAGCAGAAGAAGCAGAAGAAGGAGAAGGAGAAGGTGAAGTCTGGAGGGTGAATCAGAAGAAGTAGAAGAAGGAGAAGGAGAAGGTGAAGTCAGGAGGGAGAAGCAGAAGAAGCAGAAGAAGGAGAAGGAGAAGGTGAAGTCTGGAGGGTGAATCAGAAGAAGCAGAAGAAGGAGAAGGAGAAGATGAAGTCTGGAGGGTGAATCAGAAGAATTAGAAGAAGGAGAAGGAGAAGGTGAGGTCTGGAGGGTGAATCAGAAGAAGCAGAAGAAGGAGAAGGAGAAGGTGAAGTCTGAAGGGTGAATCAGAAGAAGCAGAAGAAGGAGAAGGTGAAGTATGGAGGGTGAATCAGAAGAAGAAGGAGAAGGAGAAGGTGAAGTCTGGAGGGTGAATCAGAAGAAGCAGAAGAAGGAGAAGGAGAAGGTGAAGTCTGGAGGGTGAATCAGAAGAAGTAGAAGAAGGAGAAGGAGAAGGTGAAGTCTGGAGGGTGAATCAGAAGAAGTAGAAGAAGGAGAAGGAGAAGGTGAAGTCTGGAGGGTGAATCAGAAGAAGCAGAAGAAGGAGAAGGAGAAGGTGAAGTCTGGAGGGTGAATCAGCAGAAGCAGAAGAAGGAGAAGGAGAAGGTGAAGTCTGGAGGGTGAATCAGAAGAAGCAGAAGAAGGAGAAGGAGAAGGTGAAGTCTGGAGGGTGAATCAGAAGAAGCAGAAGAAGTAGAAGGAGAAGGTGAAGTCTGGAGGGTGAATCAGAAGAAGTAGAAGAAGGAGAAGGAGAAGGTGAAGTCTGGAGGGTGAATCTGAAGAAGCAGAAGAAGGAGAAGGAGAAGGTGAAGTCAGGAGGGTGAATCAGAAGAAGCAGAAGAAGGAGAAGGAGAAGGTGAAGTCTGGAGGGTGAATCAGAAGAAGCAGAAGAAGGAGAAGGAGAAGGTGAAGACTGGAGGTTGAATCAGAAGAAGTAGAAGAAGGAAAAGGAGAAGGTGAATTCTGGAGGGTGAATCAGAAGAAGTAGAAGAAGGAGAAGGAGAAGGCGAAGTCTGGAGGGTGAATCAGAAGAAGCAGAAGAAGGAGAAGGAGAAGGTGAAGTCTGGAGGGTGAATCAGAAGAAGCAGAAGAAGGAGAAGGAGAAGATGAAGTCTGGAGGGTGAATCAGAAGAATTAGAAGAAGGAGAAGGAGAAGGTGAGGTCTGGAGGGTGAATCAGAAGAAGCAGAAGAAGGAGAAGGAGAAGGTGAAGTCTGAAGGGTGAACCAGAAGAAGCAGAAGAAGGAGAAGGAGAAGGTGAAGTCTGGAGGGTGTATCAGAAGAAGCAGAAGAAGGAGAAGGAGAAGGTGAAGTCTGGAGGGTGAATCAGAAGAAGCAGAAGAAGGAGAAGGAGAAGGTGAAGTCCGGAGGGTGAATCAGAAGAAGTAGAAGAAGGAGAAGGAGAAGGTGAAGTCTGGAGGGTGAATCAGAAGAAGTAGAACAAGGAGAAGGAGAAGGTGAAGTCTGGAGGGTGAATCAGAAGAAGCAGAAGAAGGAGAAGGAGAAGGTGAAGTCTGGAGGGTGAATCAGAAGAAGCAGAAGAAGGAGAAGGAGAAGATGAAGTCTGGAGGGTGAATCAGAAGAAGTAGAAGAAGAAGAATGAGAAGGTGAAGTCAGGAGGGTGAATCAGAAGAAGCAGAAGAAGGAGAAGGAGAAGGTGAAGTCTGGAGTGTGAATCAGAGGAATCAGAAGAAGGAGAAGGAGAAGGTGAAGTCTGGAGGGTGAATCAGAAGAAGCAGAAGAAAGAGAAGGAGAAGGTGAAGTCTAGAGGGTGAATCAGAAGAAGTAGAACAAGGAGAAGGAGAAGGTGAAGTCTGGAGTGTGAATCAGAAGAATCAGAAGAAGGAGAAGGAGAAGGTGAAGTCTGGAGGGTGTATCAGAAGAAGCAGAAGAAGGAGAAGGAGAAGATGAAGTCTGGAGGGTGAATCAGAATAAGTAGAAGAAGGAGAAGGAGAAGGTGAAGTCTGGAGGGTGAATCAGAAGAAGCAGAAGAAGGAGAAGGAGAAGGTGAAGTCTGAAGAGTGAATCAGAAGAAGCAGAAGAAGGAGAAGGAGATGGTGAAGTCTGGATGGTGAATCAGAAGAAGCAGAATAAGGAGAAGGAGAAGGTGAAGTCTGGAGGGTGAATCAGAAGAAGTAGAAGAAGGAGAAGGAGAAGGTGAAGTCTGGAGGGTGAAGCAGAAGAAGTAGAAGAAGGAGAAGGAGAAGGTGAAGTCATGAGGGTGAATCAGAAGAAGTAGAAGAAGGAGAATGAGAAGGTGAAGTCAGGAGCGTGAATCAGAAGAATCAGAAGAAGGAGAAGGAGTAGGTGAAGTCTGGAGGGTGAATCAGAAGAAGCAGAAGAAAGAGAAGGAGAAGGTGATGTCTAGAGGGTGAAGCAGAAGAAGCAGAAGAAGGAGAAGTAGAAGGTGAAGACTGGAGGGTGAATCAGAAGAAGTAGAAGAAGGAGAAGGAGAAGGTGATGTCTGGAGGGTGAATCAGAAGAGGTAGAAGAAGGAGAAGGAGAAGGTGAAGTCTGGAGGGTGAATCAGAAGAAGTAGAAGAAGGAGAAGGAGATGTTGAAGTCTGGAGGGTGAATCAGAAGAAGTAGAAGAAGGAGAAGGAGAAGGTGAAGTCAGGAGGGTGAATCAGAAGAAGCAGAAGAAGGAGAAGGAGAAGGTGAAGTTAGGAGGGTGAATCAGAAGAAGCAGAAGAAGGAGAAGGAGAAGGTGAAGTCAGGGGGATGAAGCAAAAAAAGTAGAAGAAGGAGAAGGAGAAGGCGAAGTCAGGAAGGTGAAGCAGAAGAAGCAGAAGAAGGAGAAGGAGAAGGTGAAGTCTGGCGGGCGCAGCAGAAGAAGCAGAAGAAGGAGAAGGAGAAGGTGAAGTCTGGAGGGTGAAGCAGAAGAAGCAGAAGAAGGAGAAGGAGAAGGTGAAGTCTGGAGGGTGAATCAGAAGAAGTAGAAGAAGGAGAAGGAGAAGGTGAAGTCAGGAGGGTGAAGCAGTAGAAGCAGAAGAAGGAGAAGGAGAAGGTGAAGTCTGGAGGGTGAAGCAGAAGAAGCAGAAGAAGGAGAAGGAGAAGGTGAAGTCTGGAGGGCGAAGCAGAAGAAGTAGAAGAAGGAGAAGGAGAAGGTGAAGTCTGGAGGGTGAAGCAGAAGAAGCAGAAGAAGGAGAAGCAGAAGGTGAAGTCTGGAGGGTGAATCAGAAGAAGTAGAAGAAGGAGAAGGAGAAGGTGAAGTCAGGAGGGTGAAGCAGAAGAAGCAGAAGAAGGAGAAGGAGAAGGTGAAGTCTGGAGGGTGAAGCAGAAGAAGGAGAAGGAGAAGGTGAAGTCTGGAGGGTGAAGCAGAAGAAGCAGAAGAAAGAGAAGGAGAAGGTGAAGTCTGGAGGGTGAATCAGAAGAAGTAGAAGAAGGAGAAGGAGAAGGTGAAGTCTGGAGGTTGAATCAGAAGAAGTAGAAGAAGGAGAAGGAGATGTTGAAGTCTGGAGGGTGAATCAGAAGAAGTAGAAGAAGGAGAAGGAGAAGGTGAAGTCAGGAGGGTGAATCAGAAGAAGCAGAAGAAGGAGAAGGAGAAGGTGAAGTTAGGAGGGTGAATCAGAAGAAGCAGAAGAAGGAGAAGGAGAAGGTGAAGTCAGGGGGATGAAGCAAAAAAAGTAGAAGAAGGAGAAGGCGAAGTCAGGAAGGTGAAGCAGAAGAAGCAGAAGAAGGAGAAGGAGAAGGTGAAGTCTGGCGGGCGCAGCAGAAGAAGCAGAAGAAGGAGAAGGAGAAGGTGAAGTCTGGAGGGTGAAGCAGAAGAAGCAGAAGAAGGAGAAGGAGAAGGTGAAGTCTGGAGGGTGAATCAGAAGAAGTAGAAGAAGGAGAAGGAGAAGGTGAAGTCAGGAGGGTGAAGCAGAAGAAGCAGAAGAAGGAGAAGGAGAAGGTGAAGTCTGGAGGGTGAAGCAGAAGAAGCAGAAGAAGGAGAAGGAGAAGGTGAAGTCTGGAGGGCGAAGCAGAAGAAGTAGAAGAAGGAGAAGGAGAAGGTGAAGTCTGGAGGGTGAAGCAGAAGAAGCAGAAGAAGGAGAAGCAGAAGGTGAAGTCTGGAGGGTGAATCAGAAGAAGTAGAAGAAGGAGAAGGAGAAGGTGAAGTCAGGAGGGTGAAGCAGAAGAAGCAGAAGAAGGAGAAGGAGAAGGTGAAGTCTGGAGGGTGATGCAGAAGAAGGAGAAGGAGAAGGTGAAGTCTGGAGGGTGAAGCAGAAGAAGCAGAAGAAGGAGAAGGAGAAGGTGAAGTCAGGAGGGTGAATCAGAAGAAGTAGAAGAAGGAGAAGGAGAAGGTGAAGTCTGGAGGGTGAATCAGAAGAAGCAGAAGAAGGAGAAGGAGAAGGTGAAGTCTGGAGGGTGAATCAGCAGAAGCAGAAGAAGGAGAAGGAGAAGGTGAAGTCTGGAGGGTGAATCAGAAGAAGCAGAAGAAGGAGAAGGAGAAGGTGAAGTCTGGAGGGTGAATCAGAAGAAGTAGAAGAAGGAGAAGGAGAAGGTGAAGTCTGGAGGGTGAATCTGAAGAAGGAGAAGAAGGAGAAGGAGAAGGTGAAGTCAGGAGGGTGAATCAGAAGAAGCAGAAGAAGGAGAAGGTGAAGTCTGGAGGGTGAATCAGAAGAAGCAGAAGAAGGAGAAGGAGAAGGTGAAGACTGGAGGTTGAATCAGAAGAAGTAGAAGAAGGAGAAGGAGAAGGTGAATTCTGGAGGGTGAATTAGAAGAAGTAGAAGAAGGAGAAGGAGAAGGCGAAGTCTGGAGGGTGAATCAGAAGAAGCAGAAGAAGGAGAAGGAGAAGGTGAAGTCTGGAGGGTGAATCAGAAGAAGCAGAAGAAGGAGAAGGAGAAGATGAAGTCTGGAGGGTGAATCAGAAGAATTAGAAGAAGGAGAAGGAGAAGGTGAGGTCTGGAGGGTGTATCAGAAGAAGCAGAAGAAGGAGAAGGAGAAGGTGAAGTCTGAAGGGTGAACCAGAAGAAGCAGAAGAAGGAGAAGGAGAAGGTGTAGTCTGGAGGGTGTATCAGAAGAAGCAGAAGAAGGAGAAGGAGAAGGTGAAGTCTGGAGGGTGAATCAGAAGAAGCAGAAGAAGGAGAAGGAGAAGGTGAAGTCCGGAGGGTGAATCAGAAGAAGTAGAAGAAGGAGAAGGAGAAGGTGAAGTCTGGAGGGTGAATCTGAAGAAGCAGAAGAAGGAGAAGGAGAAGGTGAAGTCAGGAGGGTGAATCAGAAGAAGCAGAAGAAGGAGAAGGAGAAGGTGAAGTCTGGAGGGTGAATCAGAAGAAGCAGAAGAAGGAGAAGGAGAATGTGAAGACTGGAGGTTGAATCAGAAGAAGTAGAAGAAGGAGAAGGAGAAGGTGAATTCTGGAGGGTGAATCAGAAGAAGTAGAAGAAGGAGAAGGAGAAGGCGAAGTCTGGAGGGTGAATCAGAAGAAGCAGAAGAAGGAGAAGGAGAAGGTGAAGTCTGGAGGGTGAATCAGAAGAAGCAGAAGAAGGAGAAGGAGAAGATGAAGTCTGGAGGGTGAATCAGAAGAATTAGAAGAAGGAGAAGGAGAAGGTGAGGTCTGGAGGGTGAATCAGAAGAAGCAGAAGAAGGAGAAGGAGAAGGTGAAGTCTGAAGGGTGAACCAGAAGAAGCAGAAGAAGGAGAAGGAGAAGGTGAAGTCTGGAGGGTGTATCAGAAGAAGCAGAAGAAGGAGAAGGAGAAGGTGAAGTCTGGATGGTGAATCAGAAGAAGCAGAAGAAGGAGAAGGAGAAGGTGAAGTCCGGAGAGTGAATCAGAAGAAGTAGAAGAAGGAGAAGGAGAAGGTGAAGTCTGGAGGGTGAATCAGAAGAAGTAGAACAAGGAGAAGGAGAAGGTGAAGTCTGGAGGGTGAATCAGAAGAAGCAGAAGAAGGAGAAGGAGAAGGTGAAGTCTGGAGGGTGAATCAGAAGAAGCAGAAGAAGGAGAAGGAGAAGATGAAGTCTGGAGGGTGAATCAGAAGAAGTAGAAGAAGGAGAATGAGAAGGTGAAGTCAGGAGGGTGAATCAGAAGAAGCAGAAGAAGGAGAAGGAGAAGGTGAAGTCTGGAGTGTGAATCAGAGGAATCAGAAGAAGGAGAAGGAGAAGGTGAAGTCTGGAGGGTGAATCAGAAGAAGCAGAAGAAAGAGAAGGAGAAGGTGAAGTCTAGAGGGTGAATCAGAAGAAGTAGAACAAGGAGAAGGAGAAGGTGAAGTCTGGAGTGTGAATCAGAAGAATCAGAAGAAGGAGAAGGAGAAGGTGAAGTCTGGAGGGTGAATCAGAAGAAGCAGAAGAAGGAGAAGGAGAAGATGAAGTCTGGAGGGTGAATCAGAATAAGTAGAAGAAGGAGAAGGAGAAGGTGAAGTCTGGAGGGTGAATCAGAAGAAGCAGAAGAAGGAGAAGGAGAAGGTGAAGTCTGAAGAGTGAATCAGAAGAAGCAGAAGAAGGAGAAGGAGATGGTGAAGTCTGGATGGTGAATCAGAAGAAGCAGAATAAGGAGAAGGAGAAGGTGAAGTCTGGAGGGTGAATCAGAAGAAGTAGAAGAAGGAGAAGGAGAAGGTGAAGTCTGGAGGGTGAAGCAGAAGAAGTAGAAGAAGGAGAAGGAGAAGGTGAAGTCATGAGGGTGAATCAGAAGAAGTAGAAGCAGGAGAATGAGAAGGTGAAGTCAGGAGGGTGAATCAGAAGAAGCAGAAGAAGGAGAAGGAGAAGGTGAAGTCTGGAGTGTGAATCAGAAGAATCAGAAGAAGGAGAAGGAGTAGGTGAAGTCTGGAGGGTGAATCAGAAGAAGCAGAAGAAAGAGAAGGAGAAGGTGAAGTCTAGAGGGTGAAGCAGAAGAAGCAGAAGAAGGAGAAGTAGAAGGTGAAGACTGGAGGGTGAATCAGAAGAAGTAGAAGAAGGAGAAGGAGAAGGTGATGTCTGGAGGGTGAATCAGAAGAGGTAGAAGAAGGAGAAGGAGAAGGTGAAGTCTGGAGGGTGAATCAGAAGAAGTAGAAGAAGGAGAAGGAGATGTTGAAGTCTGGAGGGTGAATCAGAAGAAGTAGAAGAAGGAGAAGGAGAAGGTGAAGTCAGGAGGGTGAATCAGAAGAAGCAGAAGAAGGAGAAGGAGAAGGTGAAGTTAGGAGGGTGAATCAGAAGAAGCAGAAGAAGGAGAAGGAGAAGGTGAAGTCAGGGGGATGAAGCAAAAAAAGTAGAAGAAGGAGAAGGAGAAGGCGAAGTCAGGAAGGTGAAGCAGAAGAAGCAGAAGAAGGAGAAGGAGAAGGTGAAGTCTGGCGGGCGCAGCAGAAGAAGCAGAAGAAGGAGAAGGAGAAGGTGAAGTCTGGAGGGTGAAGCAGAAGAAGCAGAAGAAGTAGAAGGAGAAGGTGAAGTCTGGAGGGTGAATCAGAAGAAGTAGAAGAAGGAGAAGGAGAAGATGAAGTCAGGAGGGTGAAGCAGAAGAAGCAGAAGAAGGAGAAGGAGAAGGTGAAGTCTGGAGGGTGAAGCAGAAGAAGCAGAAGAAGGAGAAGGAGAAGGTGAAGTCTGGAGGGCGAAGCAGAAGAAGTAGAAGAAGGAGAAGGAGAAGGTGAAGTCTGGAGGGTGAAGCAGAAGAAGCAGAAGGAGAAGCAGAAGGTGAAGTCTGGAGGGTGAATCAGAAGAAGTAGAAGAAGGAGAAGGAGAAGGTGAAGTCAGGAGGGTGAAGCAGAAGAAGCAGAAGAAGGAGAAGGAGAAGGTGAAGTCTGGAGGGTGAAGCAGAAGAAGGAGAAGGAGAAGGTGAAGTCTGGAGGGTGAAGCAGAAGAAGCAGAAGGAGGAGAAGGAGAAGGTGAAGTCTGGAGGGTGAATCAGAAGAAGTAGAAGAAGGAGAAGGAGAAGGTGAAGTCTGGAGTTTGAATCAGAAGAAGTAGAAGAAGGAGAAGGAGATGTTGAAGTCTGGAGGGTGAATCAGAAGAAGTAGAAGAAGGAGAAGGAGAAGGTGAAGTCAGGAGGGTGAATCAGAAGAAGCAGAAGAAGGAGAAGGAGAAGGTGAAGTTAGGAGGGTGAATCAGAAGAAGCAGAAGAAGGAGAAGGAGAAGGTGAAGTCAGGGGGATGAAGCAAAAAAAGTAGAAGAAGGAGAAGGCGAAGTCAGGAAGGTGAAGCAGAAGAAGCAGAAGAAGGAGAAGGAGAAGGTGAAGTCTGGCGGGCGCAGCAGAAGAAGCAGAAGAAGGAGAAGGAGAAGGTGAAGTCTGGAGGGTGAAGCAGAAGAAGCAGAAGAAGGAGAAGGAGAAGGTGTAGTCTGGAGGGTGAATCAGAAGAAGTAGAAGAAGGAGAAGGAGAAGGTGAAGTCAGGAGGGTGAAGCAGAAGAAGCAGAAGAAGGAGAAGGAGAAGGTGAAGTCTGGAGGGTGAAGCAGAAGAAGCAGAAGAAGGAGAAGGAGAAGGTGAAGTCTGGAGGGCGAAGCAGAAGAAGTAGAAGAAGGAGAAGGAGAAGGTGAAGTCTGGAGGGTGAAGCAGAAGAAGCAGAAGAAGGAGAAGCAGAAGGTGAAGTCTGGAGGGTGAATCAGAAGAAGTAGAAGAAGGAGAAGGAGAAGGTGAAGTCAGGAGGGTGAAGCAGAAGAAGCAGAAGAAGGAGAAGGAGAAGGTGAAGTCTGGAGGGTGAAGCAAAAGAAGGAGAAGGAGAAGGTGAAGTCTGGAGGGTGAAGCAGAAGAAGCAGAAGAAGGAGAAGGAGAAGGTGAAGTCAGGAGGGTGAATCAGAAGAAGTAGAAGAAGGAGAAGGAGAAGGTGAAGTCTGGAGGGTGAATCAGAAGAAGTAGAAGAAGGAGAAGGAGAAGGTGAAGTCTGGAGGTTGAATCAGAAGAAGTAGAAGAAGGAGAAGGAGAAGGTGAAGTCTGGAGGGTGAAGCAGAAGAAGCAGAAGAAGGAGAAGGAGAAGGTGAAGTCAGGAGGGTGAATCAGAAGAAGTAGAAGAAGGAGAAGGAGAAGGTGAAGTCTGGAGGGTGAATCAGAAGAAGTAGAAGAAGGAGAAGGAGAAGGTGAAGTCTGGAGGTTGAATCAGAAGAAGTAGAAGAAGGAGAAGGAGAAGGTGAAGTCTGGAGGGTGAATCAGAAGAAGCAGAAGAAGGAGATGGAGAAGGTGAAGTCTGGAGGGAGAAGCAGAAGAAGTAGAAGAAGGAGAAGGTGAAATCTGGAGGGTGAATAAGAAGAAGTAGAAGAAGGAGAAGGAGAAGGTGAAGTCTGGAGGGTGAATCAGAAGAAGTAGAAGAAGGAGAAGGAGAAGGTGAAGTCTGGAGGGTGAATCAGAAGAAGCAGAAGAAGGAGAAGGAGAAGGTGGAGTCTGGAGGGTGAATCAGAAGAAGTAGAAGAAGGAGAAGGAGGAGGTGTAGTCTGGAGAGTGAATCAGAAGAAGTAGACGAAGGAGAAGGAGCAGGTGAAGTCTAGAGGGTGAATCAGAAAAAGCAGAAGAAGGAGAAGGAGAAGGCGAAGTCTGGAGGGTGAATCAGAAGAAGTAGAAGAAGGAGAAGGAGAAGGTGAAGTCTGGAGGGTGAATCAGAAGAAGCAGAAGAAGGAGAAGGAGAAGGTGAAGTCTGGAGGGTGAATCTGAAGAAGCAGAAGAAGGAGAAGGAGAAGGTGAAGTCTGGAGGGTGAATCAGAAGAAGCAGAAGAAGGAGAAGGAGAAGGTGAAGTCTGGAGGGTGAATCAGAAGAAGCAGAAGAAGTAGAAGGAGAAGGTGAAGTCAGGGGGGTGAAGCAGAAGAAGTAGAAGAAGGAGAAGGAGAAGGTGAAGTCATGAGGGAGAAGCAGAAGAAGCAGAAGAAGGAGAAGGAGAAGGTGATGTCTGGAGGGTGAAGCAGAAGAAGCAGAAGAAGGAGAAGGAGAAGGTGAAGTCTGGAGGGCGAAGCAGAAGAAGCAGAAGAAGGAGAAAGAGAAGGTGACGTCTGGAGGGTGAAGAAGAAGAAGCAGAAGAAGGAGAAGGAGAAGGTGAAGTCTGGAGGGTGAATCAGAAGAAGCAGAAGAAGGAGAAGGAGAAGGTGAAGTCTGGAGGGTGAATCAGAAGAAGCAGAAGAAGGAGAAGGAGAAGATGAAGTCTGGAGGGTGAATCAGAAGAAGCAGAAGAAGGAGAAGGAGAAGGTGAAGTCTGGAGGGTGAAGCAGAAGAAGCAGAAGAAGGAGAAGGAGAAGGTGAAGTCTGGAGGGTGAATCAGAAGAAGCAGAAGAAGGAGAAGGAGAAGGTGAAGTTTGGAGGGTGAATCAGAAGAAGTAGAAGAAGGAGAAGAAGAAGGTGAAGTCTGGAGGGTGAAGCAGAAGAAGTAGAAGAAGGAGACGGAGAAGGTGAAGTCAGGAGGGTGAATCAGAAGAAGTAGAAGAAGGAGAAGGAGAAGGTGAAGTCAGGAGGGTGAATCAGAAGAAGCAGAAGAAGGAGAAGGAGAAGGTGAAGTCTGGAGGGTGAATCAGAAGAATCAGAAGAAGGAGAAGGAGAAGGTGAAGTGTGGAGGGTGAATCGGAAGAAGCAGAAGAAAGAGAAGGAGAAGGTGAAGTCTGGAGGGTGAAGCAGAAGAAGCAGAAGAAGGAGAAGGAGAAGGTGAAGACTGGAGGGTGAATCAGAAGAAGTAGAAGAAGGAGAAGGAGAAACTGAAGTCTGGAGGGTGAATCAGAAGAAGTAGAAGAAGGAGAAGGAGAAGGTGAAGTCTGGAGGGTGAATCAGAAGAAGCAGAAGAAGGAGAAGGTGAAGTCTGGAGGGTGAATCAGAAGAAGCAGAAGAAGGAGAAGGAGAAGATGAAGTCTGGAGGGTGTATCAGATGAAGTAGAAGAAGGAGAAGGAGAAGGTGAGGTCTGGGGGGTGAATCAGAAGAAGCAGAAGAAGGAGAAGGAGAAGGTGAAGTCTGGAGGGTGAATCAGAAGAAGCAGAAGAAGGAGAAGGAGAAGGTGAAGTCTGGAGGGTGAATCAGAAGAAGCAGAAGAAGGAGAAGGAGAAGGTGAAGTCAGGAGGGTGAATCAGAAGAAGCAGAAGAAGGAGCAGGAGAAGGTGAAGTTAGGAGGGTGAATCAGAATAAGCAGAAGAAGGAGAAGGAGAAGGTGA
This sequence comes from Somniosus microcephalus, assembly GCF_052327205.1. Taxonomy (NCBI): domain Eukaryota; kingdom Metazoa; phylum Chordata; class Chondrichthyes; order Squaliformes; family Somniosidae; genus Somniosus; species Somniosus microcephalus. Next base: position 46,609 of record NW_028225195.1, read on the forward strand.
AGTCAGGGGGGTGAAGCAGAAGAAGTAGAAGAAGGAGAAGGAGAAGGTGAAGTCTGGAGGGTGAAGCAGAAGAAGCAGAAGAAGGAGAAGGAGAAGGTGAAGTCTGGAGGGCGCAGTAGAAGAAGCAGAAGAAGGAGAAGGAGAAGGTGAAGTCTGGAGGGTGAAGCAGAAGAAGCAGAAGAAGGAGAAGGAGAAGGTGAAGTCTGGAGGGTGAATCAGAAGAAGTAGAAGAAGGAGAAGTAGAAGGTGAAGTCAGGAGGGTGAAGCAGAAGATGCAGAAGAAGGAGAAGGAGAAGGTGAAGTCTGGAGGGTGAAGCAGAAGAAGCAGAAGAAGGAGAAGGAGACGGTGAAGTCTGGAGGGCGAAGCAGAAGAAGCAGAAGAAGGAGAAGGAGAAGGTGAAGTCTGGAGGGTGAAGCAGAAGAAGCAGAAGAAGGAGAAGGAGAAGGTGAAGTCTGGAGGGTGAATCAGAAGAAGCAGAAGAAGGAGAAGGAGAAGATGAAGTCTGGAGGGTGAATCAGAAGAATTAGAAGAAGGAGAAGGAGAATGTGAGGTCTGGAGGGTGAATCAGAAGAAGCAGAAGAAGGAGAAGGAGAAGGTGAAGTCTGAAGGGTGAACCAGAAGAAGCAGAAGAAGGAGAAGGAGAAGGTGAAGTCTGGAGGGTGTATCAGAAGAAGCAGAAGAAGGAGAAGGAGAAGGTGAAGTCTGGAGGGTGAATCAGAAGAAGCAGAAGAAGGAGAAGGAGAAGGTGAAGTCCGGAGGGTGAATCAGAAGAAGTAGAAGAAGGAGAAGGAGAAGGTGAAGTCTGGAGGTTGAATCTGAAGAAGCAGAAGAAGGAGAAGGAGAAGGTGAAGTCAGGAGGGTGAATCAGAAGAAGCAGAAGAAGGAGAAGGAGAAGGTGAAGTCTGGAGGGTGAATCAGAAGAAGCAGAAGAAGGAGAAGGAGAAGGTGAAGACTGGAGGTTGAATCAGAAGAAGTAGAAGAAGGAGAAGGAGAAGGTGAATTCTGGAGGGTGAATCAGAAGAAGTAGAAGAAGGAGAAGGAGAAGGCGAAGTCTGGAGGGTGAATCAGAAGAAGCAGAAGAAGGAGAAGGAGAAGGTGAAGTCTGGAGGGTGAATCAGAAGAAGCAGAAGAAGGAGAAGGAGAAGATGAAGTCTGGAGGGTGAATCAGAAGAATTAGAAGAAGGAGAAGGAGAAGGTGAGGTCTGGAGGGTGAATCAGAAGAAGCAGAAGAAGGAGAAGGAGAAGGTGAAGTCTGAAGGGTGAAGCAGAAGAAGCAGAAGAAGGAGAAGGAGAAGGTGAAGTCTGGAGGGTGTATCAGAAGAAGCAGAAGAAGGAGAAGGAGAAGGTGAAGTCTGGAGGGTGAATCAGAAGAAGCAGAAGAAGGAGAAGGAGAAGGTGAAGTCCGGAGGGTGAATCAGAAGAAGTAGAAGAAGGAGAAGGAGAAGGTGAAGTCTGGAGGGTGAATCAGAAGAAGTAGAACAAGGAGAAGGAGAAGGTGAAGTCTGGAGGGTGAAGCAGAAGAAGCAGAAGAAGGAGAAGGAGACGGTGAAGTCTGGAGGGCGAAGCAGAAGAAGCAGAAGAAGGAGAAGGAGAAGGTGAAGTCTGGAGGGTGAAGCAGAAGAAGCAGAAGAAGGAGAAGGAGAAGGTGAAGTCTGGAGGGTGAATCAGAAGAAGCAGAAGAAGGAGAAGGAGAAGATGAAGTCTGGAGGGTGAATCAGAAGAATTAGAAGAAGGAGAAGGAGAAGGTGAGGTCTGGAGGGTGAATCAGAAGAAGCAGAAGAAGGAGAAGGAGAAGGTGAAGTCTGAAGGGTGAACCAGAAGAAGCAGAAGAAGGAGAAGGAGAAGGTGAAGTCTGGAGGGTGTATCAGAAGAAGCAGAAGAAGGAGAAGGAGAAGGTGAAGTCTGGAGGGTGAATCAGAAGAAGCAGAAGAAGGAGAAGGAGAAGGTGAAGTCCGGAGGGTGAATCAGAAGAAGTAGAAGAAGGAGAAGGAGAAGGTGAAGTCTGGAGGGTGAATCTGAAGAAGCAGAAGAAGGAGAAGGAGAAGGTGAAGTCAGGAGGGTGAATCAGAAGAAGCAGAAGAAGGAGAAGGAGAAGGTGAAGTCTGGAGGGTGAATCAGAAGAAGCAGAAGAAGGAGAAGGAGAAGGTGAAGACTGGAGGTTGAATCAGAAGAAGTAGAAGAAGGAGAAGGAGAAGGTGAATTCTGGAGGGTGAATCAGAAGAAGTAGAAGAAGGAGAAGGAGAAGGTGAAGTCTGGAGGGTGAAGCAGAAGAAGGAGAAGGAGAAGGTGAAGTCTGGAGGGTGAAGCAGAAGAAGCAGAAGAAGGAGAAGGAGAAGGTGAAGTCAGGAGGGTGAATCAGAAGAAGTAGAAGAAGGAGAAGGAGAAGGTGAAGTCTGGAGGTTGAATCAGAAGAAGTAGAAGAAGGAGAAGGAGATGTTGAAGTCTGGAGGGTGAATCAGAAGAAGTAGAAGAAGGAGAAGGAGAAGGTGAAGTCAGGAGGGTGAATCAGAAGAAGCAGAAGAAGGAGAAGGAGAAGGTGAAGTTAGGAGGGTGAATCAGAAGAAGCAGAAGAAGGAGAAGGAGAAGGTGAAGTCAGGGGGATGAAGCAAAAAAAGTAGAAGAAGGAGAAGGCGAAGTCAGGAAGGTGAAGCAGAAGAAGCAGAAGAAGGAGAAGGAGAAGGTGAAGTCTGGCGGGCGCAGCAGAAGAAGCAGAAGAAGGAGAAGGAGAAGGTGAAGTCTGGAGGGTGAAGCAGAAGAAGCAGAAGAAGGAGAAGGAGAAGGTGTAGTCTGGAGGGTGAATCAGAAGAAGTAGAAGAAGGAGAAGGAGAAGGTGAAGTCAGGAGGGTGAAGCAGAAGAAGCAGAAGAAGGAGAAGGAGAAGGTGAAGTCTGGAGGGTGAAGCAGAAGAAGCAGAAGAAGGAGAAGGAGAAGGTGAAGTCTGGAGGGCGAAGCAGAAGAAGTAGAAGAAGGAGAAGGAGAAGGTGAAGTCTGGAGGGTGAAGCAGAAGAAGCAGAAGAAGGAGAAGCAGAAGGTGAAGTCTGGAGGGTGAATCAGAAGAAGTAGAAGAAGGAGAAGGAGAAGGTGAAGTCAGGAGGGTGAAGCAGAAGAAGCAGAAGAAGGAGAAGGAGAAGGTGAAGTCTGGAGGGTGAAGCAAAAGAAGGAGAAGGAGAAGGTGAAGTCTGGAGGGTGAAGCAGAAGAAGCAGAAGAAGGAGAAGGAGAAGGTGAAGTCAGGAGGGTGAATCAGAAGAAGTAGAAGAAGGAGAAGGAGAAGGTGAAGTCTGGAGGGTGAATCAGAAGAAGTAGAAGAAGGAGAAGGAGAAGGTGAAGTCTGGAGGTTGAATCAGAAGAAGTAGAAGAAGGAGAAGGAGAAGGTGAAGTCTGGAGGGTGAAGCAGAAGAAGCAGAAGAAGGAGAAGGAGAAGGTGAAGTCAGGAGGGTGAATCAGAAGAAGTAGAAGAAGGAGAAGGAGAAGGTGAAGTCTGGAGGGTGAATCAGAAGAAGTAGAAGAAGGAGAAGGAGAAGGTGAAGTCTGGAGGTTGAATCAGAAGAAGTAGAAGAAGGAGAAGGAGAAGGTGAAGTCTGGAGGGTGAATCAGAAGAAGCAGAAGAAGGAGATGGAGAAGGTGAAGTCTGGAGGGAGAAGCAGAAGAAGTAGAAGAAGGAGAAGGTGAAATCTGGAGGGTGAATAAGAAGAAGTAGAAGAAGGAGAAGGAGAAGGTGAAGTCTGGAGGGTGAATCAGAAGAAGTAGAAGAAGGAGAAGGAGAAGGTGAAGTCTGGAGGGTGAATCAGAAGAAGCAGAAGAAGGAGAAGGAGAAGGTGGAGTCTGGAGGGTGAATCAGAAGAAGTAGAAGAAGGAGAAGGAGGAGGTGTAGTCTGGAGAGTGAATCAGAAGAAGTAGACGAAGGAGAAGGAGCAGGTGAAGTCTAGAGGGTGAATCAGAAAAAGCAGAAGAAGGAGAAGGAGAAGGCGAAGTCTGGAGGGTGAATCAGAAGAAGTAGAAGAAGGAGAAGGAGAAGGTGAAGTCTGGAGGGTGAATCAGAAGAAGCAGAAGAAGGAGAAGGAGAAGGTGAAGTCTGGAGGGTGAATCTGAAGAAGCAGAAGAAGGAGAAGGAGAAGGTGAAGTCTGGAGGGTGAATCAGAAGAAGCAGAAGAAGGAGAAGGAGAAGGTGAAGTCTGGAGGGTGAATCAGAAGAAGCAGAAGAAGTAGAAGGAGAAGGTGAAGTCTGGAGGGTGAATCAGAAGAAGTAGAAGAAGGAGAAGGAGAAGGTGAAGTCTGGAGGTTGAATCAGAAGAAGCAGAAGAAGGAGAAGGAGAAGGTGAAGTCAGGAGGGTGAATCAGAAGAAGCAGAAGCAGGAGAAGGAGAAGGTGAAGACTGGAGGGTGAATCAGAAGAAGTAGAAGAAGCAGAAGGAGAAGGTGAAGTCTGGAGGGTGAATCAGAAGAAGTAGAAGAAGGAGAAGGAGATGGTGAGGTCTGGAGGGTGAATCAGAAGAAGCAGAAGAAGGAGAAGGAGAAGGTGAAGTCTGGAGGGTGAATCAGAAGAAGCAGAAGAAGGAGAAGGAGAAGGTGAAGACTGGAGGGTGAATCAGAAGAAGTAGAAGAAGGAGAAGGAGAAGATGAAGTCTGGAGGGTGAATCAGAAGAAGTAGAAGAAGGAGAAGGAGAAGGTGAGGTCTGGAGGGTGAATCAGAAGAAGCAGAAGAAGGAGAAGGAGAAGGTGAAGTCTGGAGGGTGAATCAGAAGAAGCAGAAGAAGGAGAAGGAGAAGGTGAAGTCTGGAGGGTGAATCAGAAGAAGCAGAAGAAGGAGAAGGAGAAGGTGAAGTCAGGAGGGTGAATCAGAAGAAGCAGAAGAAGGAGAAGGAGAAGGTGAAGTTAGGAGGGTGAATCAGAAGAAGCAGAAGAAGGAGAAGGAGAAGGGGAAGTCAGGGGGGTGAAGCAGAAGAAGTAGAAGAAGGAGAAGGAGAAGGTGAAGTCATGAGGGAGAAGCAGAAGAAGCAGAAGAAGGAGAAGGAGAAGGTGATGTCTGGAGGGTGAAGCAGAAGAAGCAGAAGAAGGAGAAGGAGAAGGTGAAGTCTGGAGGGCGAAGCAGAAGAAGCAGAAGAAGGAGAAAGAGAAGGTGACGTCTGGAGGGTGAAGAAGAAGAAGCAGAAGAAGGAGAAGGAGAAGGTGAAGTCTGGAGGGTGAATCAGAAGAAGCAGAAGAAGGAGAAGGAGAAGGTGAAGTCTGGAGGGTGAATCAGAAGAAGCAGAAGAAGGAGAAGGAGAAGATGAAGTCTGGAGGGTGAATCAGAAGAAGCAGAAGAAGGAGAAGGAGAAGGTGAAGTCTGGAGGGTGAAGCAGAAGAAGCAGAAGAAGGAGAAGGAGAAGGTGAAGTCTGGAGGGTGAATCAGAAGAAGCAGAAGAAGGAGAAGGAGAAGGTGAAGTTTGGAGGGTGAATCAGAAGAAGTAGAAGAAGGAGAAGAAGAAGGTGAAGTCTGGAGGGTGAAGCAGAAGAAGTAGAAGAAGGAGACGGAGAAGGTGAAGTCAGGAGGGTGAATCAGAAGAAGTAGAAGAAGGAGAAGGAGAAGGTGAAGTCAGGAGGGTGAATCAGAAGAAGCAGAAGAAGGAGAAGGAGAAGGTGAAGTCTGGAGGGTGAATCAGAAGAATCAGAAGAAGGAGAAGGAGAAGGTGAAGTGTGGAGGGTGAATCGGAAGAAGCAGAAGAAAGAGAAGGAGAAGGTGAAGTCTGGAGGGTGAAGCAGAAGAAGCAGAAGAAGGAGAAGGAGAAGGTGAAGACTGGAGGGTGAATCAGAAGAAGTAGAAGAAGGAGAAGGAGAAACTGAAGTCTGGAGGGTGAATCAGAAGAAGTAGAAGAAGGAGAAGGAGAAGGTGAAGTCTGGAGGGTGAATCAGAAGAAGCAGAAGAAGGAGAAGGTGAAGTCTGGAGGGTGAATCAGAAGAAGCAGAAGAAGGAGAAGGAGAAGATGAAGTCTGGAGGGTGTATCAGAAGAAGTAGAAGAAGGAGAAGGAGAAGGTGAGGTCTGGGGGGTGAATCAGAAGAAGCAGAAGAAGGAGAAGGAGAAGGTGAAGTCTGGAGGGTGAATCAGAAGAAGCAGAAGAAGGAGAAGGAGAAGGTGAAGTCTGGAGGGTGAATCAGAAGAAGCAGAAGAAGGAGAAGGAGAAGGTGAAGTCAGGAGGGTGAATCAGAAGAAGCAGAAGAAGGAGCAGGAGAAGGTGAAGTTAGGAGGGTGAATCAGAATAAGCAGAAGAAGGAGAAGGAGAAGGTGAAGTCAGGGGGGTGAAGCAGAAGAAGTAGAAGAAGGAGAAGGAGAAGGTGAAGTCTGGAGGGTGAAGCAGAAGAAGCAGAAGAAGGAGAAGGAGAAGGTGAAGTCTGGAGGGCGCAGTAGAAGAAGCAGAAGAAGGAGAAGGAGAAGGTGAAGTCTGGAGGGTGAATCAGAAGAAGTAGAAGAAGGAGAAGTAGAAGGTGAAGTCAGGAGGGTGAAGCAGAAGATGCAGAAGAAGGAGAAGGAGAAGGTGAAGTCTGGAGGGTGAAGCAGAAGAAGCAGAAGAAGGAGAAGGAGACGGTGAAGTCTGGAGGGCGAAGCAGAAGAAGCAGAAGAAGGAGAAGGAGAAGGTGAAGTCTGGAGGGTGAAGCAGAAGAAGCAGAAGAAGGAGAAGGAGAAGGTGAAGTCTGGAGGGTGAATCAGAAGAAGCAGAAGAAGGAGAAGGAGAAGATGAAGTCTGGAGGGTGAATCAGAAGAATTAGAAGAAGGAGAAGGAGAATGTGAGGTCTGGAGGGTGAATCAGAAGAAGCAGAAGAAGGAGAAGGAGAAGGTGAAGTCTGAAGGGTGAACCAGAAGAAGCAGAAGAAGGAGAAGGAGAAGGTGAAGTCTGGAGGGTGTATCAGAAGAAGCAGAAGAAGGAGAAGGAGAAGGTGAAGTCTGGAGGGTGAATCAGAAGAAGCAGAAGAAGGAGAAGGAGAAGGTGAAGTCCGGAGGGTGAATCAGAAGAAGTAGAAGAAGGAGAAGGAGAAGGTGAAGTCTGGAGGTTGAATCTGAAGAAGCAGAAGAAGGAGAAGGAGAAGGTGAAGTCAGGAGGGTGAATCAGAAGAAGCAGAAGAAGGAGAAGGAGAAGGTGAAGTCTGGAGGGTGAATCAGAAGAAGCAGAAGAAGGAGAAGGAGAAGGTGAAGACTGGAGGTTGAATCAGAAGAAGTAGAAGAAGGAGAAGGAGAAGGTGAATTCTGGAGGGTGAATCAGAAGAAGTAGAAGAAGGAGAAGGAGAAGGCGAAGTCTGGAGGGTGAATCAGAAGAAGCAGAAGAAGGAGAAGGAGAAGGTGAAGTCTGGAGGGTGAATCAGAAGAAGCAGAAGAAGGAGAAGGAGAAGATGAAGTCTGGAGGGTGAATCAGAAGAATTAGAAGAAGGAGAAGGAGAAGGTGAGGTCTGGAGGGTGAATCAGAAGAAGCAGAAGAAGGAGAAGGAGAAGGTGAAGTCTGAAGGGTGAAGCAGAAGAAGCAGAAGAAGGAGAAGGAGAAGGTGAAGTCTGGAGGGTGTATCAGAAGAAGCAGAAGAAGGAGAAGGAGAAGGTGAAGTCTGGAGGGTGAATCAGAAGAAGCAGAAGAAGGAGAAGGAGAAGGTGAAGTCCGGAGGGTGAATCAGAAGAAGTAGAAGAAGGAGAAGGAGAAGGTGAAGTCTGGAGGGTGAATCAGAAGAAGTAGAACAAGGAGAAGGAGAAGGTGAAGTCTGGAGGGTGAAGCAGAAGAAGCAGAAGAAGGAGAAGGAGACGGTGAAGTCTGGAGGGCGAAGCAGAAGAAGCAGAAGAAGGAGAAGGAGAAGGTGAAGTCTGGAGGGTGAAGCAGAAGAAGCAGAAGAAGGAGAAGGAGAAGGTGAAGTCTGGAGGGTGAATCAGAAGAAGCAGAAGAAGGAGAAGGAGAAGATGAAGTCTGGAGGGTGAATCAGAAGAATTAGAAGAAGGAGAAGGAGAAGGTGAGGTCTGGAGGGTGAATCAGAAGAAGCAGAAGAAGGAGAAGGAGAAGGTGAAGTCTGAAGGGTGAACCAGAAGAAGCAGAAGAAGGAGAAGGAGAAGGTGAAGTCTGGAGGGTGTATCAGAAGAAGCAGAAGAAGGAGAAGGAGAAGGTGAAGTCTGGAGGGTGAATCAGAAGAAGCAGAAGAAGGAGAAGGAGAAGGTGAAGTCCGGAGGGTGAATCAGAAGAAGTAGAAGAAGGAGAAGGAGAAGGTGAAGTCTGGAGGGTGAATCTGAAGAAGCAGAAGAAGGAGAGGGGAGAAGGTGAAGTCAGGAGGGTGAATCAGAAGAAGCAGAAGAAGGAGAAGGAGAAGGTGAAGTCTGGAGGGTGAATCAGAAGAAGCAGAAGAAGGAGAAGGAGAAGGTGAAGACTGGAGGTTGAATCAGAAGAAGTAGAAGAAGGAGAAGGAGAAGGTGAATTCTGGAGGGTGAATCAGAAGAAGTAGAAGAAGGAGAAGGAGAAGGTGAAGTCTGGAGGGTGAAGCAGAAGAAGGAGAAGGAGAAGGTGAAGTCTGGAGGGTGAAGCAGAAGAAGCAGAAGAAGGAGAAGGAGAAGGTGAAGTCAGGAGGGTGAATCAGAAGAAGTAGAAGAAGGAGAAGGAGAAGGTGAAGTCTGGAGGTTGAATCAGAAGAAGTAGAAGAAGGAGAAGGAGATGTTGAAGTCTGGAGGGTGAATCAGAAGAAGTAGAAGAAGGAGAAGGAGAAGGTGAAGTCAGGAGGGTGAATCAGAAGAAGCAGAAGAAGGAGAAGGAGAAGGTGAAGTTAGGAGGGTGAATCAGAAGAAGCAGAAGAAGGAGAAGGAGAAGGTGAAGTCAGGGGGATGAAGCAAAAAAAGTAGAAGAAGGAGAAGGCGAAGTCAGGAAGGTGAAGCAGAAGAAGCAGAAGAAGGAGAAGGAGAAGGTGAAGTCTGGCGGGCGCAGCAGAAGAAGCAGAAGAAGGAGAAGGAGAAGGTGAAGTCTGGAGGGTGAAGCAGAAGAAGCAGAAGAAGGAGAAGGAGAAGGTGAAGTCTGGAGGGTGAATCAGAAGAAGTAGAAGAAGGAGAAGGAGAAGGTGAAGTCAGGAGGGTGAAGCAGAAGAAGCAGAAGAAGGAGAAGGAGAAGGTGAAGTCTGGAGGGTGAAGCAGAAGAAGCAGAAGAAGGAGAAGGAGAAGGTGAAGTCTGGAGGGCGAAGCAGAAGAAGTAGAAGAAGGAGAAGGAGAAGGTGAAGTCTGGAGGGTGAAGCAGAAGAAGCAGAAGAAGGAGAAGCAGAAGGTGAAGTCTGGAGGGTGAATCAGAAGAAGTAGAAGAAGGAGAAGGAGAAGGTGAAGTCAGGAGGGTGAAGCAGAAGAAGCAGAAGAAGGAGAAGGAGAAGGTGAAGTCTGGAGGGTGATGCAGAAGAAGGAGAAGGAGAAGGTGAAGTCTGGAGGGTGAAGCAGAAGAAGCAGAAGAAGGAGAAGGAGAAGGTGAAGTCAGGAGGGTGAATCAGAAGAAGTAGAAGAAGGAGAAGGAGAAGGTGAAGTCTGGAGGGTGAATCAGAAGAAGCAGAAGAAGGAGAAGGAGAAGGTGAAGTCTGGAGGGTGAATCAGCAGAAGCAGAAGAAGGAGAAGGAGAAGGTGAAGTCTGGAGGGTGAATCAGAAGAAGCAGAAGAAGGAGAAGGAGAAGGTGAAGTCTGGAGGGTGAATCAGAAGAAGTAGAAGAAGGAGAAGGAGAAGGTGAAGTCTGGAGGGTGAATCTGAAGAAGCAGAAGAAGGAGAAGGAGAAGGTGAAGTCAGGAGGGTGAATCAGAAGAAGCAGAAGAAGGAGAAGGAGAAGGTGAAGTCTGGAGGGTGAATCAGAAGAAGCAGAAGAAGGAATAGGAGAAGGTGAAGACTGGAGGTTGAATCAGAAGAAGTAGAAGAAGGAGAAGGAGAAGGTGAATTCTGGAGGGTGAATTAGAAGAAGTAGAAGAAGGAGAAGGAGAAGGCGAAGTCTGGAGGGTGAATCAGAAGAAGCAGAAGAAGGAGAAGGAGAAGGTGAAGTCTGGAGGGTGAATCAGAAGAAGCAGAAGAAGGAGAAGGAGAAGATGAAGTCTGGAGGGTGAATCAGAAGAATTAGAAGAAGGAGAAGGAGAAGGTGAGGTCTGGAGGGTGTATCAGAAGAAGCAGAAGAAGGAGAAGGAGAAGGTGAAGTCTGAAGGGTGAACCAGAAGAAGCAGAAGAAGGAGAAGGAGAAGGTGTAGTCTGGAGGGTGTATCAGAAGAAGCAGAAGAAGGAGAAGGAGAAGGTGAAGTCTGGAGGGTGAATCAGAAGAAGCAGAAGAAGGAGAAGGAGAAGGTGAAGTCCGGAGGGTGAATCAGAAGAAGTAGAAGAAGGAGAAGGAGAAGGTGAAGTCTGGAGGGTGAATCTGAAGAAGCAGAAGAAGGAGAAGGAGAAGGTGAAGTCAGGAGGGTGAATCAGAAGAAGCAGAAGAAGGAGAAGGAGAAGGTGAAGTCTGGAGGGTGAATCAGAAGAAGCAGAAGAAGGAGAAGGAGAAGGTGAAGACTGGAGGTTGAATCAGAAGAAGTAGAAGAAGGAGAAGGAGAAGGTGAATTCTGGAGGGTGAATCAGAAGAAGTAGAAGAAGGAGAAGGAGAAGGCGAAGTCTGGAGGGTGAATCAGAAGAAGCAGAAGAAGGAGAAGGAGAAGGTGAAGTCTGGAGGGTGAATCAGAAGAAGCAGAAGAAGGAGAAGGAGAAGATGAAGTCTGGAGGGTGAATCAGAAGAATTAGAAGAAGGAGAAGGAGAAGGTGAGGTCTGGAGGGTGAATCAGAAGAAGCAGAAGAAGGAGAAGGAGAAGGTGAAGTCTGAAGGGTGAACCAGAAGAAGCAGAAGAAGGAGAAGGAGAAGGTGAAGTCTGGAGGGTGTATCAGAAGAAGCAGAAGAAGGAGAAGGAGAAGGTGAAGTCTGGATGGTGAATCAGAAGAAGCAGAAGAAGGAGAAGGAGAAGGTGAAGTCCGGAGGGTGAATCAGAAGAAGTAGAAGAAGGAGAAGGAGAAGGTGAAGTCTGGAGGGTGAATCAGAAGAAGTAGAACAAGGAGAAGGAGAAGGTGAAGTCTGGAGGGTGAATCAGAAGAAGCAGAAGAAGGAGAAGGAGAAGGTGAAGTCTGGAGGGTGAATCAGAAGAAGCAGAAGAAGGAGAAGGAGAAGATGAAGTCTGGAGGGTGAATCAGAAGAAGTAGAAGAAGGAGAATGAGAAGGTGAAGTCAGGAGGGTGAATCAGAAGAAGCAGAAGAAGGAGAAGGAGAAGGTGAAGTCTGGAGTGTGAATCAGAGGAATCAGAAGAAGGAGAAGGAGAAGGTGAAGTCTGGAGGGTGAATCAGAAGAAGCAGAAGAAAGAGAAGGAGAAGGTGAAGTCTAGAGGGTGAATCAGAAGAAGTAGAACAAGGAGAAGGAGAAGGTGAAGTCTGGAGTGTGAATCAGAAGAATCAGAAGATGGAGAAGGAGAAGGTGAAGTCTGGAGGGTGAATCAGAAGAAGCAGAAGAAGGAGAAGGAGAAGATGAAGTCTGGAGGGTGAATCAGAATAAGTAGAAGAAGGAGAAGGAGAAGGTGAAGTCTGGAGGGTGAATCAGAAGAAGCAGAAGAAGGAGAAGGAGAAGGTGAAGTCTGAAGAGTGAATCAGAAGAAGCAGAAGAAGGAGAAGGAGATGGTGAAGTCTGGATGGTGAATCAGAAGAAGCAGAATAAGGAGAAGGAGAAGGTGAAGTCTGGAGGGTGAATCAGAAGAAGTAGAAGAAGGAGAAGGAGAAGGTGAAGTCTGGAGGGTGAAGCAGAAGAAGTAGAAGAAGGAGAAGGAGAAGGTGAAGTCATGAGGGTGAATCAGAAGAAGTAGAAGAAGGAGAATGAGAAGGTGAAGTCAGGAGGGTTAATCAGAAGAAGCAGAAGAAGGAGAAGGAGAAGGTGAAGTCTGGAGTGTGAATCAGAAGAATCAGAAGAAGGAGAAGGAGTAGGTGAAGTCTGGAGGGTGAATCAGAAGAAGCAGAAGAAAGAGAAGGAGAAGGTGAAGTCTAGAGGGTGAAGCAGAAGAAGCAGAAGAAGGAGAAGTAGAAGGTGAAGACTGGAGGGTGAATCAGAAGAAGTAGAAGAAGGAGAAGGAGAAGGTGATGTCTGGAGGGTGAATCAGAAGAGGTAGAAGAAGGAGAAGGAGAAGGTGAAGTCTGGAGGGTGAATCAGAAGAAGTAGAAGAAGGAGAAGGAGATGTTGAAGTCTGGAGGGTGAATCAGAAGAAGTAGAAGAAGGAGAAGGAGAAGGTGAAGTCAGGAGGGTGAATCAGAAGAAGCAGAAGAAGGAGAAGGAGAAGGTGAAGTTAGGAGGGTGAATCAGAAGAAGCAGAAGAAGGAGAAGGAGAAGGTGAAGTCAGGGGGATGAAGCAAAAAAAGTAGAAGAAGGAGAAGGAGAACGCGAAGTCAGGAAGGTGAAGCAGAAGAAGCAGAAGAAGGAGAAGGAGAAGGTGAAGTCTGGCGGGCGCAGCAGAAGAAGCAGAAGAAGGAGAAGGAGAAGGTGAAGTCTGGAGGGTGAAGCAGAAGAAGCAGAAGAAGGAGAAGGAGAAGGTGAAGTCTGGAGGGTGAATCAGAAGAAGTAGAAGAAGGAGAAGGAGAAGGTGAAGTCAGGAGGGTGAAGCAGAAGAAGCAGAAGAAGGAGAAGGAGAAGGTGAAGTCTGGAGGGTGAAGCAGAAGAAGCAGAAGAAGGAGAAGGAGAAGGTGAAGTCTGGAGGGCGAAGCAGAAGAAGTAGAAGAAGGAGAAGGAGAAGGTGAAGTCTGGAGGGTGAAGCAGAAGAAGCAGAAGGAGAAGCAGAAGGTGAAGTCTGGAGGGTGAATCAGAAGAAGTAGAAGAAGGAGAAGGAGAAGGTGAAGTCAGGAGGGTGAAGCAGAAGAAGCAGAAGAAGGAGAAGGAGAAGGTGAAGTCTGGAGGGTGAAGCAGAAGAAGGAGAAGGAGAAGGTGAAGTCTGGAGGGTGAAGCAGAAGAAGCAGAAGAAGGAGAAGGAGAAGGTGAAGTCTGGAGGGTGAATCAGAAGAAGTAGAAGAAGGAGAAGGAGAAGGTGAAGTCTGGAGTTTGAATCAGAAGAAGTAGAAGAAGGAGAAGGAGATGTTGAAGTCTGGAGGGTGAATCAGAAGAAGTAGAAGAAGGAGAAGGAGAAGGTGAAGTCAGGAGGGTGAATCAGAAGAAGCAGAAGAAGGAGAAGGAGAAGGTGAAGTTAGGAGGGTGAATCAGAAGAAGCAGAAGAAGGAGAAGGAGAAGGTGAAGTCAGGGGGATGAAGCAAAAAAAGTAGAAGAAGGAGAAGGCGAAGTCAGGAAGGTGAAGCAGAAGAAGCAGAAGAAGGAGAAGGAGAAGGTGAAGTCTGGCGGGCGCAGCAGAAGAAGCAGAAGAAGGAGAAGGAGAAGGTGAAGTCTGGAGGGTGAAGCAGAAGAAGCAGAAGAAGGAGAAGGAGAAGGTGTAGTCTGGAGGGTGAATCAGAAGAAGTAGAAGAAGGAGAAGGAGAAGGTGAAGTCAGGAGGGTGAAGCAGAAGAAGCAGAAGAAGGAGAAGGAGAAGGTGAAGTCTGGAGGGTGAAGCAGAAGAAGCAGAAGAAGGAGAAGGAGAAGGTGAAGTCTGGAGGGCGAAGCAGAAGAAGTAGAAGAAGGAGAAGGAGAAGGTGAAGTCTGGAGGGTGAAGCAGAAGAAGCAGAAGAAGGAGAAGCAGAAGGTGAAGTCTGGAGGGTGAATCAGAAGAAGTAGAAGAAGGAGAAGGAGAAGGTGAAGTCAGGAGGGTGAAGCAGAAGAAGCAGAAGAAGGAGAAGGAGAAGGTGAAGTCTGGAGGGTGAAGCAAAAGAAGGAGAAGGAGAAGGTGAAGTCTGGAGGGTGAAGCAGAAGAAGCAGAAGAAGGAGAAGGAGAAGGTGAAGTCAGGAGGGTGAATCAGAAGAAGTAGAAGAAGGAGAAGGAGAAGGTGAAGTCTGGAGGGTGAATCAGAAGAAGTAGAAGAAGGAGAAGGAGAAGGTGAAGTCTGGAGGTTGAATCAGAAGAAGTAGAAGAAGGAGAAGGAGAAGGTGAAGTCTGGAGGGTGAAGCAGAAGAAGCAGAAGAAGGAGAAGGAGAAGGTGAAGTCAGGAGGGTGAATCAGAAGAAGTAGAAGAAGGAGAAGGAGAAGGTGAAGTCTGGAGGGTGAATCAGAAGAAGTAGAAGAAGGAGAAGGAGAAGGTGAAGTCTGGAGGTTGAATCAGAAGAAGTAGAAGAAGGAGAAGGAGAAGGTGAAGTCTGGAGGGTGAATCAGAAGAAGCAGAAGAAGGAGATGGAGAAGGTGAAGTCTGGAGGGAGAAGCAGAAGAAGTAGAAGAAGGAGAAGATGAAATCTGGAGGGTGAATAAGAAGAAGTAGAAGAAGGAGAAGGAGAAGGTGAAGTCTGGAGGGTGAATCAGAAGAAGTAGAAGAAGGAGAAGGAGAAGGTGAAGTCTGGAGGGTGAATCAGAAGAAGCAGAAGAAGGAGAAGGAGAAGGTGGAGTCTGGAGGGTGAATCAGAAGAAGTAGAAGAAGGAGAAGGAGGAGGTGTAGTCTGGAGAGTGAATCAGAAGAAGTAGACGAAGGAGAAGGAGCAGGTGAAGTCTAGAGGGTGAATCAGAAAAAGCAGAAGAAGGAGAAGGAGAAGGCGAAGTCTGGAGGGTGAATCAGAAGAAGTAGAAGAAGGAGAAGGAGAAGGTGAAGTCTGGAGGGTGAATCAGAAGAAGCAGAAGAAGGAGAAGGAGAAGGTGAAGTCTGGAGGGTGAATCTGAAGAAGCAGAAGAAGGAGAAGGAGAAGGTGAAGTCTGGAGGGTGAATCAGAAGAAGCAGAAGAAGGAGAAGGAGAAGGTGAAGTCTGGAGGGTGAATCAGAAGAAGCAGAAGAAGTAGAAGGAGAAGGTGAAGTCTGGAGGGTGAATCAGAAGAAGTAGAAGAAGGAGAAGGAGAAGGTGAAGTCTGGAGGTTGAATCAGAAGAAGCAGAAGAAGGAGAAGGAGAAGGTGAAGTCAGGAGGGTGAATCAGAAGAAGCAGAAGCAGGAGAAGGAGAAGGTGAAGACTGGAGGGTGAATCAGAAGAAGTAGAAGAAGCAGAAGGAGAAGGTGAAGTCTGGAGGGTGAATCAGAAGAAGTAGAAGAAGGAGAAGGAGATGGTGAGGTCTGGAGGGTGAATCAGAAGAAGCAGAAGAAGGAGAAGGAGAAGGTGAAGTCTGGAGGGTGAATCAGAAGAAGCAGAAGAAGGAGAAGGAGAAGGTGAAGACTGGAGGGTGAATCAGAAGAAGTAGAAGAAGGAGAAGGAGAAGATGAAGTCTGGAGGGTGAATCAGAAGAAGTAGAAGAAGGAGAAGGAGAAGGTGAGGTCTGGAGGGTGAATCAGAAGAAGCAGAAGAAGGAGAAGGAGAAGGTGAAGTCTGGAGGGTGAATCAGAAGAAGCAGAAGAAGGAGAAGGAGAAGGTGAAGTCTGGAGGGTGAATCAGAAGAAGCAGAAGAAGGAGAAGGAGAAGGTGAAGTCAGGAGGGTGAATCAGAAGAAGCAGAAGAAGGAGAAGGAGAAGGTGAAGTTAGGAGGGTGAATCAGAAGAAGCAGAAGAAGGAGAAGGAGAAGGGGAAGTCAGGGGGGTGAAGCAGAAGAAGTAGAAGAAGGAGAAGGAGAAGGTGAAGTCATGAGGGAGAAGCAGAAGAAGCAGAAGAAGGAGAAGGAGAAGGTGATGTCTGGAGGGTGAAGCAGAAGAAGCAGAAGAAGGAGAAGGAGAAGGTGAAGTCTGGAGGGCGAAGCAGAAGAAGCAGAAGAAGGAGAAAGAGAAGGTGACGTCTGGAGGGTGAAGAAGAAGAAGCAGAAGAAGGAGAAGGAGAAGGTGAAGTCTGGAGGGTGAATCAGAAGAAGCAGAAGAAGGAGAAGGAGAAGGTGAAGTCTGGAGGGTGAATCAGAAGAAGCAGAAGAAGGAGAAGGAGAAGATGAAGTCTGGAGGGTGAATCAGAAGAAGCAGAAGAAGGAGAAGGAGAAGGTGAAGTCTGGAGGGTGAAGCAGAAGAAGCAGAAGAAGGAGAAGGAGAAGGTGAAGTCTGGAGGGTGAATCAGAAGAAGCAGAAGAAGGAGAAGGAGAAGGTGAAGTTTGGAGGGTGAATCAGAAGAAGTAGAAGAAGGAGAAGGAGAAGGTGAAGTCTGGAGGGTGAAGCAGAAGAAGTAGAAGAAGGAGACGGAGAAGGTGAAGTCAGGAGGGTGAATCAGAAGAAGTAGAAGAAGGAGAAGGAGAAGGTGAAGTCAGGAGGGTGAATCAGAAGAAGCAGAAGAAGGAGAAGGAGAAGGTGAAGTCTGGAGGGTGAATCAGAAGAATCAGAAGAAGGAGAAGGAGAAGGTGAAGTGTGGAGGGTGAATCGGAAGAAGCAGAAGAAAGAGAAGGAGAAGGTGAAGTCTGGAGGGTGAAGCAGAAGAAGCAGAAGAAGGAGAAGGAGAAGGTGAAGACTGGAGGGTGAATCAGAAGAAGTAGAAGAAGGAGAAGGAGAAACTGAAGTCTGGAGGGTGAATCAGAAGAAGTAGAAGAAGGAGAAGGAGAAGGTGAAGTCTGGAGGGTGAATCAGAAGAAGCAGAAGAAGGAGAAGGTGAAGTCTGGAGGGTGAATCAGAAGAAGCAGAAGAAGGAGAAGGAGAAGATGAAGTCTGGAGGGTGTATCAGAAGAAGTAGAAGAAGGAGAAGGAGAAGGTGAGGTCTGGGGGGTGAATCAGAAGAAGCAGAAGAAGGAGAAGGAGAAGGTGAAGTCTGGAGGGTGAATCAGAAGAAGCAGAAGAAGGAGAAGGAGAAGGTGAAGTCTGGAGGGTGAATCAGAAGAAGCAGAAGAAGGAGAAGGAGAAGGTGAAGTCAGGAGGGTGAATCAGAAGAAGCAGAAGAAGGAGCAGGAGAAGGTGAAGTTAGGAGGGTGAATCAGAATAAGCAGAAGAAGGAGAAGGAGAAGGTGAAGTCAGGGGGGTGAAGCAGAAGAAGTAGAAGAAGGAGAAGGAGAAGGTGAAGTCTGGAGGGTGAAGCAGAAGAAGCAGAAGAAGGAGAAGGAGAAGGTGAAGTCTGGAGGGCGCAGTAGAAGAAGCAGAAGAAGGAGAAGGAGAAGGTGAAGTCTGGAGGGTGAAGCAGAAGAAGCAGAAGAAGGAGAAGGAGAAGGTGAAGTCTGGAGGGTGAATCAGAAGAAGTAGAAGAAGGAGAAGTAGAAGGTGAAGTCAGGAGGGTGAAGCAGAAGATGCAGAAGAAGGAGAAGGAGAAGGTGAAGTCTGGAGGGTGAAGCAGAAGAAGCAGAAGAAGGAGAAGGAGACGGTGAAGTCTGGAGGGCGAAGCAGAAGAAGCAGAAGAAGGAGAAGGAGAAGGTGAAGTCTGGAGGGTGAAGCAGAAGAAGCAGAAGAAGGAGAAGGAGAAGGTGAAGTCTGGAGGGTGTATCAGAAGAAGTAAAAGAAGGAGAATGAGAAGGTGATGTCAGGAGGGTGAATCAGAAGAAGCAGAAGAAGGAGAAGGAGAAGGTGAAGTCTGGAGTGTGAATCAGAGGAATCAGAAGAAGGAGAAGGAGAAGGTGAAGTCTGGAGGGTGAATCAGAAGAAGCAGAAGAAAGAGAAGGAGAAGGTGAAGTCTAGAGGGTGAATCAGAAGAAGTAGAACAAGGAGAAGGAGAAGGTGAAGTCTGGAGTGTGAATCAGAAGAATCAGAAGAAGGAGAAGGAGAAGGTGAAGTCTGGAGGGTGAATCAGAAGAAGCAGAAGAAGGAGAAGGAGAAGATGAAGTCTGGAGGGTGAATCAGAATAAGTAGAAGAAGGAGAAGGAGAAGGTGAAGTCTGGAGGGTGAATCAGAAGAAGCAGAAGAAGGAGAAGGAGAAGGTGAAGTCTGAAGAGTGAATCAGAAGAAGCAGAAGAAGGAGAAGGAGATGGTGAAGTCTGGATGGTGAATCAGAAGAAGCAGAATAAGGAGAAGGAGAAGGTGAAGTCTGGAGGGTGAATCAGAAGAAGTAGAAGAAGGAGAAGGAGAAGGTGAAGTCTGGAGGGTGAAGCAGAAGAAGTAGAAGAAGGAGAAGGAGAAGGTGAAGTCATGAGGGTGAATCAGAAGAAGTAGAAGAAGGAGAATGAGATGGTGAAGTCAGGAGGGTGAATCAGAAGAAGCAGAAGAAGGAGAAGGAGAAGGTGAAGTCTGGAGTGTGAATCAGAAGAATCAGAAGAAGGAGAAGGAGTAGGTGAAGTCTGGAGGGTGAATCAGAAGAAGCAGAAGAAAGAGAAGGAGAAGGTGAAGTCTAGAGGGTGAAGCAGAAGAAGCAGAAGAAGGAGAAGTAGAAGGTGAAGACTGGAGGGTGAATCAGAAGAAGTAGAAGAAGGAGAAGGAGAAGGTGATGTCTGGAGGGTGAATCAGAAGAGGTAGAAGAAGGAGAAGGAGAAGGTGAAGTCTGGAGGGTGAATCAGAAGAAGTAGAAGAAGGAGAAGGAGATGTTGAAGTCTGGAGGGTGAATCAGAAGAAGTAGAAGAAGGAGAAGGAGAAGGTGAAGTCAGGAGGGTGAATCAGAAGAAGCAGAAGAAGGAGAAGGAGAAGGTGAAGTTAGGAGGGTGAATCAGAAGAAGCAGAAGAAGGAGAAGGAGAAGGTGAAGTCAGGGGGATGAAGCAAAAAAAGTAGAAGAAGGAGAAGGAGAAGGCGAAGTCAGGAAGGTGAAGCAGAAGAAGCAGAAGAAGGAGAAGGAGAAGGTGAAGTCTGGCGGGCGCAGCAGAAGAAGCAGAAGAAGGAGAAGGAGAAGGTGAAGTCTGGAGGGTGAAGCAGAAGAAGCAGAAGAAGGAGAAGGAGAAGGTGAAGTCTGGAGGGTGAATCAGAAGAAGTAGAAGAAGGAGAAGGAGAAGGTGAAGTCAGGAGGGTGAAGCAGAAGAAGCAGAAGAAGGAGAAGGAGAAGGTGAAGTCTGGAGGGAGAAGCAGAAGAAGCAGAAGAAGGAGAAGGAGAAGGTGAAGTCTGGAGGGCGAAGCAGAAGAAGTAGAAGAAGGAGAAGGAGAAGGTGAAGTCTGGAGGGTGAAGCAGAAGAAGCAGAAGAAGGAGAAGCAGAAGGTGAAGTCTGGAGGGTGAATCAGAAGAAGTAGAAGAAGGAGAAGGAGAAGGTGAAGTCAGGAGGGTGAAGCAGAAGAAGCAGAAGAAGGAGAAGGAGAAGGTGAAGTCTGGAGGGTGAAGCAGAAGAAGGAGAAGGAGAAGGTGAAGTCTGGAGGGTGAAGCAGAAGAAGTAGAAGAAGGAAAAGGAGAAGGTGAAGTCTGGAGGGTGAATCAGAAGAAGTAGAACAAGGAGAAGGAGAAGGTGAAGTCTGGAGGGTGAAGCAGAAGAAGCAGAAGAAGGAGAAGGAGACGGTGAAGTCTGGAGGGCGAAGCAGAAGAAGCAGAAGAAGGAGAAGGAGAAGGTGAAGTCTGGAGGGTGAAGCAGAAGAAGCAGAAGAAGGAGAAGGAGAAGGTGAAGTCTGGAGGGTGAATCAGAAGAAGCAGAAGAAGGAGAAGGAGAAGATGAAGTCTGGAGGGTGAATCGGAAGAATTAGAAGAAGGAGAAGGAGAAGGTGAGGTCTGGAGGGTGAATCAGAAGAAGCAGAAGAAGGAGAAGGAGAAGGTGAAGTCTGAAGGGTGAACCAGAAGAAGCAGAAGAAGGAGAAGGAGAAGGTGAAGTCTGGAGGGTGTATCAGAAGAAGCAGAAGAAGGAGAAGGAGAAGGTGAAGTCTGGAGGGTGAATCAGAAGAAGCAGAAGAAGGAGAAGGAGAAGGTGAAGTCCGGAGGGTGAATCAGAAGAAGTAGAAGAAGGAGAAGGAGAAGGTGAAGTCTGGAGGGTGAATCTGAAGAAGCAGAAGAAGGAGAAGGAGAAGGTGAAGTCAGGAGGGTGAATCAGAAGAAGCAGAAGAAGGAGAAGGAGAAGGTGAAGTCTGGAGGGTGAATCAGAAGAAGCAGAAGAAGGAGAAGGAGAAGGTGAAGACTGGAGGTTGAATCAGAAGAAGTAGAAGAAGGAGAAGGAGAAGGTGAATTCTGGAGGGTGAATCAGAAGAAGTAGAAGAAGGAGAAGGAGAAGGCGAAGTCTGGAGGGTGAATCAGAAGAAGCAGAAGAAGGAGAAGGAGAAGGTGAAGTCTGGAGGGTGAATCAGAAGAAGCAGAAGAAGGAGAAGGAGAAGATGAAGTCTGGAGGGTGAATCAGAAGAATTAGAAGAAGGAGAAGGAGAAGGTGAGGTCTGGAGGGTGAATCAGAAGAAGCAGAAGAAGGAGAAGGAGAAGGTGAAGTCTGAAGGGTGAACCAGAAGAAGCAGAAGAAGGAGAAGGAGAAGGTGAAGTCTGGAGGGTGTATCAGAAGAAGCAGAAGAAGGAGAAGGAGAAGGTGAAGTCTGGAGGGTGAATCAGAAGAAGCAGAAGAAGGAGAAGGAGAAGGTGAAGTCCGGAGGGTGAATCAGAAGAAGTAGAAGAAGGAGAAGGAGAAGGTGAAGTCTGGAGGGTGAATCAGAAGAAGTAGAACAAGGAGAAGGAGAAGGTGAAGTCTGGAGGGTGAATCAGAAGAAGCAGAAGAAGGAGAAGGAGAAGGTGAAGTCTGGAGGGTGAATCAGAAGAAGCAGAAGAAGGAGAAGGAGAAGATGAAGTCTGGAGGGTGAATCAGAAGAAGTAAAAGAAGGAGAATGATAAGGTGATGTCAGGAGGGTGAATCAGAAGAAGCAGAAGAAGGAGAAGGAGAAGGTGAAGTCTGGAGTGTGAATCAGAGGAATCAGAAGAAGGAGAAGGAGAAGGTGAAGTCTGGAGGGTGAATCAGAAGAAGCAGAAGAAAGAGAAGGAGAAGGTGAAGTCTAGAGGGTGAATCAGAAGAAGTAGAACAAGGAGAAGGAGAAGGTGAAGTCTGGAGTGTGAATCAGAAGAATCAGAAGAAGGAGAAGGAGAAGGTGAAGTCTGGAGGGTGAATCAGAAGAAGCAGAAGAAGGAGAAGGAGAAGATGAAGTCTGGAGGGTGTATCAGAATAAGTAGAAGAAGGAGAAGGAGAAGGTGAAGTCTGGAGGGTGAATCAGAAGAAGCAGAAGAAGGAGAAGGAGAAGGTGAAGTCTGAAGAGTGAATCAGAAGAAGCAGAAGAAGGAGAAGGAGATGGTGAAGTCTGGATGGTGAATCAGAAGAAGCAGAATAAGGAGAAGGAGAAGGTGAAGTCTGGAGGGTGAATCAGAAGAAGTAGAAGAAGGAGAAGGAGAAGGTGAAGTCTGGAGGGTGAAGCAGAAGAAGTAGAAGAAGGAGAAGGAGAAGGTGAAGTCATGAGGGTGAATCAGAAGAAGTAGAAGAAGGAGAATGAGAAGGTGAAGTCAGGAGGGTGAATCAGAAGAAGCAGAAGAAGGAGAAGGAGAAGGTGAAGTCTGGAGTGTGAATCAGAAGAATCAGAAGAAGGAGAAGGAGTAGGTGAAGTCTGGAGGGTGAATCAGAAGAAGCAGAAGAAAGAGAAGGAGAAGGTGAAGTCTAGAGGGTGAAGCAGAAGAAGCAGAAGAAGGAGAAGTAGAAGGTGAAGACTGGAGGGTGAATCAGAAGAAGTAGAAGAAGGAGAAGGAGAAGGTGAAGTCTGGAGGGTGAATCAGAAGAGGTAGAAGAAGGAGAAGGAGAAGGTGAAGTCTGGAGGGTGAATCAGAAGAAGTAGAAGAAGGAGAAGGAGATGTTGAAGTCTGGAGGGTGAATCAGAAGAAGTAGAAGAAGGAGAAGGAGAAGGTGAAGTCAGGAGGGTGAATCAGAAGAAGCAGAAGAAGGAGAAGGAGAAGGTGAAGTTAGGAAGGTGAAGCAGAAGAAGCAGAAGAAGGAGAAGGAGAAGGTGAAGTCTGGCGGGCGCAGCAGAAGAAGCAGAAGAAGGAGAAGGAGAAGGTGAAGTCTGGAGGGTGAAGCAGAAGAAGCAGAAGAAGGAGAAGGAGAAGGTGAAGTCTGGCGGGCGCAGCAGAAGAAGCAGAAGAAGGAGAAGGAGAAGGTGAAGTCTGGAGGGTGAAGCAGAAGAAGCAGAAGAAGGAGAAGCAGAAGGTGAAGTCTGGAGGGTGAATCAGAAGAAGTAGAAGAAGGAGAAGGAGAAGGTGAAGTCAGGAGGGTGAAGCAGAAGAAGCAGAAGAAGGAGAAGGAGAAGGTGAAGTCTGGAGGGAGAAGCAGAAGAAGCAGAAGAAGGAGAAGGAGAAGGTGAAGTCGGGAGGGCGAAGCAGAAGAAGTAGAAGAAGGAGAAGGAGAAGGTGAAGTCTGGAGGGTGAAGCAGAAGAAGCAGAAGAAGGAGAAGCAGAAGGTGAAGTCTGGAGGGTGAATCAGAAGAAGTAGAAGAAGGAGAAGGAGAAGGTGAAGTCAGGAGGGTGAAGCAGAAGAAGCAGAAGGATGAGAAGGAGAAGGTGAAGTCTGGAGGGTGAAGCAGAAGAAGGAGAAGGAGAAGGTGAAGTCTGGAGGGTGAAGCAGAAGAAGCAGAAGAAGGAGAAGGAGAAGGTGAAGTCTGGAGGGTGAATCAGAAGAAGTAGAAGAAGGAGAAGGAGAAGGTGAAGTCTGGAGGTTGAATCAGAAGAAGTAGAAGAAGGAGAAGGAGATGTTGAAGTCTGGAGGGTGAATCAGAAGAAGTAGAAGAAGGAGAAGGAGAAGGTGAAGTCAGGAGGGTGAATCAGAAGAAGCAGAAGAAGGAGAAGGAGAAGGTGAAGTTAGGAGGGTGAATCAGAAGAAGCAGAAGAAGGAGAAGGAGAAGGTGAAGTCAGGGGGATGAAGCAAAAAAAGTAGAAGAAGGAGAAGGCGAAGTCAGGAAGGTGAAGCAGAAGAAGCAGAAGAAGGAGAAGGAGAAGGTGAAGTCTGGCGGGCGCAGCAGAAGAAGCAGAAGAAGGAGAAGGAGAAGGTGAAGTCTGGAGGGTGAAGCAGAAGAAGCAGAAGAAGGAGAAGGAGAAGGTGAAGTCTGGAGGGTGAATCAGAAGAAGTAGAAGAAGGAGAAGGAGAAGGTGAAGTCAGGAGGGTGAAGCAGAAGAAGCAGAAGAAGGAGAAGGAGAAGGTGAAGTCTGGAGGGTGAAGCAGAAGAAGCAGAAGAAGGAGAAGGA
This sequence comes from Somniosus microcephalus, assembly GCF_052327205.1. Lineage (NCBI taxonomy): Eukaryota > Metazoa > Chordata > Chondrichthyes > Squaliformes > Somniosidae > Somniosus > Somniosus microcephalus. The sequence continues at coordinate 69,579 of NW_028225195.1, forward strand.
GAAGGTGAAGTCTGGAGGGCGAAGCAGAAGAAGTAGAAGAAGGAGAAGGAGAAGGTGAAGTCTGGAGGGTGAAGCAGAAGAAGCAGAAGAAGGAGAAGCAGAAGGTGAAGTCTGGAGGGTGAATCAGAAGAAGTAGAAGAAGGAGAAGGAGAAGGTGAAGTCAGGAGGGTGAAGCAGAAGAAGGAGAAGGAGAAGGTGAAGTCTGGAGGGTGAAGCAAAAGAAGGAGAAGGAGAAGGTGAAGTCTGGAGGGTGAAGCAGAAGAAGCAGAAGAAGGAGAAGGAGAAGGTGAAGTCAGGAGGGTGAATCAGAAGAAGTATAAGAAGGAGAAGGAGAAGGTGAAGTCTGGAGGGTGAATCAGAAGAAGTAGAAGAAGAAGGAGAAGGTGAAGTCTGGAGGTTGAATCAGAAGAAGTAGAAGAAGGAGAAGGAGAAGGTGAAGTCTGGAGGGTGAAGCAGAAGAAGCAGAAGAAGGAGAAGGAGAAGGTGAAGTCAGGAGGGTGAATCAGAAGAAGTAGAAGAAGGAGAAGGAGAAGGTGAAGTCTGGAGGGTGAATCAGAAGAAGTAGAAGAAGGAGAAGGTGAAGTCTGGAGGTTGAATCAGAAGAAGTAGAAGAAGGAGAAGGAGAAGGTGAAGTCTGGAGGGTGAATCAGAAGAAGCAGAAGAAGGAGAAGGAGAAGGTGAAGTCTGGAGGGAGAAGCAGAAGAAGTAGAAGAAGGAGAAGGTGAAATCTGGAGGGTGAATAAGAAGAAGTAGAAGAAGGAGAAGGAGAAGGTGAAGTCTGGAGGGTGAATCAGAAGAAGTAGAAGAAGGAGAAGGAGAAGGTGAAGTCTGGAGGGTGAATCAGAAGAAGCAGAAGAAGGAGAAGGAGAAGGTGGAGTCTGGAGGGTGAATCAGAAGAAGTAGAAGAAGGAGAAGGAGAAGGTGAAGTCTGGAGGGTGAATCAGAAGAAGCAGAAGAAGGAGAAGGAGAAGGTGAAGTCTGGAGGGTGAATCTGAAGAAGCAGAAGAAGGAGAAGGAGAAGGTGAAGTCTGGAGGGTGAATCAGAAGAAGCAGAAGAAGGAGAAGGAGAAGGTGAAGTCTGGAGGGTGAATCAGAAGAAGCAGAAGAAGTAGAAGGAGAAGGTGAAGTCTGGAGGGTGAATCAGAAGAAGTAGAAGAAGGAGAAGGAGAAGGTGAAGTCTGGAGGGTGAATCAGAAGAAGCAGAAGAAGGAGAAGGAGAAGGTGAAGTCAGGAGGGTGAATCAGAAGAAGCAGAAGCAGGAGAAGGAGAAGGTGAAGACTGGAGGGTGAATCAGAAGAAGTAGAAGAAGCAGAAGGAGAAGGTGAAGTCTGGAGGGTGAATCAGAAGAAATAGAAGAAGGAGAAGGAGATGGTGAGGTCTGGAGGGTGAATCAGAAGAAGCAGAAGAAGGAGAAGGAGAAGTTGAAGTCTGGAGGGTGAATCAGAAGAAGCAGAAGAAGGAGAAGGAGAAGGTGAAGACTGGAGGGTGAATCAGAAGAAGTAGAAGAAGGAGAAGGAGAAGATGAAGTCTGGAGGGTGAATCAGAAGAAGTAGAAGAAGGAGAAGGAGAAGGTGAGGTCTGGAGGGTGAATCAGAAGAAGCAGAAGAAGGAGAAGGAGAAGGTGAAGTCTGGAGGGTGAATCAGAAGAAGCAGAAGAAGGAGAAGGAGAAGGTGAAGTCTGGAGGGTGAATCAGAAGAAGCAGAAGAAGGAGAAGGAGAAGGTGAAGTCAGGAGGGTGAATCAGAAGAAGCAGAAGAAGGAGAAGGAGAAGGTGAAGTTAGGAGGGTGAATCAGAAGAAGCAGAAGAAGGAGAAGGAGAAGGGGAAGTCAGGGGGGTGAAGCAGAAGAAGTAGAAGAAGTAAAAGGAGAAGGTGAAGTCATGAGGGAGAAGCAGAAGAAGCAGAAGAAGGAGAAGGAGAAGGTGATGTCTGGAGGGTGAAGCAGAAGAAGCAGAAGAAGGAGAAGGAGAAGGTGAAGTCTGGAGGGCGAAGCAGAAGAAGCAGAAGAAGGAGAAAGAGAAGGTGACGTCTGGAGGGTGAAGAAGAAGAAGCAGAAGAAGGAGAAGGAGAAGGTGAAGTCTGGAGGGTGAATCAGAAGAAGCAGAAGAAGGAGAAGGAGAAGGTGAAATCTGGAGGGTGAATCAGAAGAAGCAGAAGAAGGAGAAGGAGAAGATGAAGTCTGGAGGGTGAATCAGAAGAAGCAGAAGAAGGAGAAGGAGAAGGTGAAGTCTGGAGGGTGAAGCAGAAGATGCAGAAGAAGGAGAAGGAGAAGGTGAAGTCTGGAGGGTGAATCAGAAGAAGCAGAAGAAGGAGAAGGAGAAGGTGAAGTTTGGAGGGTGAATCAGAAGAAGTAGAAGAAGGAGAAGGAGAAGGTGAAGTCTGGAGGGTGAAGCAGAAGAAGTAGAAGAAGGAGACGGAGAAGGTGAAGTCAGGAGGGTGAATCAGAAGAAGTAGAAGAAGGAGAAGGAGAAGGTGAAGTCAGGAGGGTGAATCAGAAGAAGCAGAAGAAGGAGAAGGAGAAGGTGAAGTCTGGAGGGTGAATCAGAAGAATCAGAAGAAGGAGAAGGAGAAGGTGAAGTGTGGAGGGTGAATCGGAAGAAGCAGAAGAAAGAGAAGGAGAAGGTGAAGTCTGGAGGGTGAAGCAGAAGAAGCAGAAGAAGGAGAAGGAGAAGGTGAAGACTGGAGGGTGAATCAGAAGAAGTAGAAGAAGGAGAAGGAGAAACTGAAGTCTGGAGGGTGAATCAGAAGAAGTAGAAGAAGGAGAAGGAGAAGGTGAAGTCTGGAGGGTGAATCAGAAGAAGCAGAAGAAGGAGAAGGTGAAGTCTGGAGGGTGAATCAGAAGAAGCAGAAGAAGGAGAAGGAGAAGATGAAGTCTGGAGGGTGTATCAGAAGAAGTAGAAGAAGGAGAAGGAGAAGGTGAGGTCTGGGGGGTGAATCAGAAGAAGCAGAAGAAGGAGAAGGAGAAGGTGAAGTCTGGAGGGTGAATCAGAAGAAGCAGAAGAAGGAGAAGGAGAAGGTGAAGTCTGGAGGGTGAATCAGAAGAAGCAGAAGAAGGAGAAGGAGAAGGTGAAGTCAGGAGGGTGAATCAGAAGAAGCAGAAGAAGGAGCAGGAGAAGGTGAAGTTAGGAGGGTGAATCAGAATAAGCAGAGGAAGGAGAAGGAGAAGGTGAAGTCAGGGGGGTGAAGCAGAAGAAGTAGAAGAAGGAGAAGGAGAAGGTGAAGTCTGGAGGGTGAAGCAGAAGAAGCAGAAGAAGGAGAAGGAGAAGGTGAAGTCTGGAGGGCGCAGTAGAAGAAGCAGAAGAAGGAGAAGGAGAAGGTGAAGTCTGGAGGGTGAAGCAGAAGAAGCAGAAGAAGGAGAAGGAGAAGGTGAAGTCTGGAGGGTGAATCAGAAGAAGTAGAAGAAGGAGAAGTAGAAGGTGAAGTCAGGAGGGTGAAGCAGAAGATGCAGAAGAAGGAGAAGGAGAAGGTGATGTCTGGAGGGTGAAGCAGAAGAAGCAGAAGAAGGAGAAGGAGACGGTGAAGTCTGGAGGGCGAAGCAGAAGAAGCAGAAGAAGGAGAAGGAGAAGGTGAAGTCTGGAGGGTGAAGCAGAAGAAGCAGAAGAAGGAGAAGGAGAAGGTGAAGTCTGGAGGGTGAATCAGAAGAAGTAGAAGAAGGAGAAGGAGAAGGTGAAGTCAGGAGGGTGAAGCAGAAGAAGCAGAAGAAGGAGAAGGAGAAGGTGAAGTCTGGAGGGTGAATCAGAAGAAGCAGAAGAAGGAGAAGGAGAAGGTGAAGTCTGGAGGGTGAATCAGAAGAAGTAGAAGAAGGAGAAGGAGAAGGTGAAGTCTGGAGGGTGAATCAGAAGAAGTAGAAGAAGGAGAAGGAGAAGGTGAAGTCTGGAGGGTGAATCAGAAGAAGCAGAAGAAGGAGAAGGAGAAGGTGAAGTCTGGAGGGTGAATCAGAAGAAGCAGAAGAAGGAGAAGGAGAAGATGAAGTCTGGAGGGTGAATCAGAAGAAGTAGAAGAAGGAGAAGGAGAAGGTGAGGTCTGGAGGGTGAATCAGAAGAAGCAGAAGAAGGAGAAGGAGAAGGTGAAGTCTGAAGGGTGTATCAGAAGAAGCAGAAGAAGGAGAAGGAGAAGGTGAAGTCTGGAGGGTGAATCAGAAGAAGCAGACAAAGGAGATGGAGAAGGTGAAGTCTGGAGGGTGAATCAGAAGAAGCAGAAGAAGCAGAAGGTGATGGTGCAGTCTGGAGGGTGAATCTGAAGAAGGAGAAGAAGGAGAAGGAGAAGGTGAAGTCTGGAGGGTGAATCAGAAGAAGTAGAAGAAGGAGAAGGAGAAGGTGAAGTCTGGAGGGTGAATCAGAAGAAGCAGAAGAAGGAGAAGGAGAAGGTGAAGTCTGGAGGGTGAATCAGAAGAAGCAGAATAAGGAGAAGGAGAAGGTGAAGGCTGGAGGGTGAATCAGAAGAAGCAGAAGAAGGAGAAGGAGAAGGTGAAGTCTGGAGGGTGAATCAGAAGAAGTAGAAGAAGGAGAAGGAGAAGGTGAAGTCTGGAGGGTGAAGCAGAAGAAGTAGAAGAAGGAGAAGGAGAAGGTGAAGTCAGGAGGGTGAATCAGAAGAAGTAGAAGAAGGAGAAGGAGAAGGTGAAGTCAGGAGGGTGAATCAGAAGAAGCAGAAGAAGGAGAAGGAGAAGGTGAAGTCTGGAGGGTGAATCAGAAGAATCAGAAGAAGGAGAAGGAGAAGGTGAAGTCTGGAGGGTGAATCAGAAGAAGCAGAAGAAAGAGAAGGAGAAGGTGAAGTCTGGAGGGTGAATCAGAAGAAGTAGAAGAAGGAGAAGGAGAAGGTGAAGACTGGAGGGTGAATCAGAAGAAGTAGAAGAAGGAGAAGGAGAAACTGAAGTCTGGAGGGTGAATCAGAAGAAGTAGAAGAAGGAGAAGGAGAAGGTGAAGTCTGGAGTGTGAATCAGAAGAAGCAGAAGAAGGAGAAGGAGAAGGTGAAGTCTGGAGGGTGAATCAGAAGAAGCAGAAGAAGGAGAAGGAGAAGATGAAGTCTGGAGGGTGAATCAGAAGAAGTAGAAGAAGGAGAAGGAGAAGGTGAGGTCTGGGGGGTGAATCAAAAGAAGCAGAAGAACGAGAAGGAGAAGGTGAAGTCTGGAGGGTGAATCAGAAGAAGCAGAAGAAGGAGAAGGAGAAGGTGAAGTCTGGAGGGTGAATCAGAAGAAGCAGAAGAAGGAGAAGGAGAAGGTGAAGTCAGGAGGGTGAATCAGAAGAAGCAGAAGAAGGAGAAGGAGAAGGTGAAGTTAGGAGGGTGAATCAGAAGAAGCAGAAGAAGGAGAAGGAGAAGGTGAAGTCAGGGGGGTGAAGCAGAAGAAGTAGAAGAAGGAGAAGGAGAAGGTGAAGTCTGGAGGGTGAATCAGAAGAAGCAGAAGAAGGAGAAGGAGAAGGTGAAGTCTGGAGGGTGAATCAGAAGAAGCAGAAGAAGGAGAAGGAGAAGGTGAAGTCTGGAGGGTGAATCAGAAGAAGCAGAATAAGGAGAAGGAGAAGGTGAAGTCTGGAGGGTGAATCAGGAGAAGCAGAAGAAGGAGAAGGAGAAGGTGAAGTCTGGAGGGTGAATCAGAAGAAGGAGAAGAAGGAGAAGGAGAAGGTGAAGTCTGGAGGGTGAAGCAGAAGAAGTAGAAGAAGGAGAAGGAGAAGGTGAAGTCAGGAGGGTGAATCAGAAGAAGTAGAAGAAGGAGAAGGAGAAGGTGAAGTCTGGAGGGTGAATCAGAAGAAGCAGAAGAAGGAGAAGGAGAAGGTGAAGTCTGGAGGGTGAATCAGAAGAAGCAAAAGAATGAGAAGGAGAAGATGAAGTCTGGAGGGTGAATCAGAAGAAGTAGAAGAAGGAGAAGGAGAAGGTGAGGTCTGGAGGGTGAATCAGAAGAAGCAGAAGAAGGAGAAGGAGAAGATGAAGTCTGGAGGGTGAATCAGAAGAAGCAGAAGAAGGAGAAGGAGAAGGTGAAGTCTGGAGGGTGAATCAGAAGAAGCAGAAGAAGGAGAAGGAGAAGGTGAAGTCAGGAGGGTGAATCAGAAGAAGCAGAAGAAGGAGAAGGAGAAGGTGAAGTTAGGAGGGTGAATCAGAAGAAGCAGAAGAAGGCGAAGGAGAAGGTGAAGTCAGGGGGGTGAAGCAGAAGAAGTAGAAGAAGGAGAAGGAGATGGTGAAGTCAGGAGGGTGAAGCAGAAGAAGCAGAAGAAGGAGAAGGAGAAGGTGAAGTCTGGAGGGTGAAGCAGAAGAAACAGAAGAAGGAGAAGGAGAAGGTGAAGTCTGGAGGGCGAAGCAGAAGAAGCAGAAGAAGGAGAAGGTGAAGGTGAAGTCTGGAGGGTGAAGCAGAAGAAGCAGAAGAAGGAGAAGGAGAAGGTGAAGTCTGGAGGGTGAATCAGAAGAAGTAGAAGAAGGAGAAGGAGAAGGTGAAGTCAGGAGGGTGAAGCAGAAGAAGCAGAAGAAGGAGACGGAGAAGGTGAAGTCTGGAGGGTGAAGCAGAAGAAGCAGAAGAAGGAGAAGGAGAAGGTGAAGTCTGGAGGGTGAAGCAGAAGAAGCAGAAGAAGGAGAAGGAGAAGGTGAAGTCAGGAGGGTGAATCAGAAGAAGTAGAAGAAGGAGAAGGAGAAGGTGAAGTCTGGAGGGTGAATCAGAAGAAGTAGAAGAAGGAGAAGGAGAAGGTGAAGTCTGGAGGGTGAATCAGAAGAAGTAGAAGAAGGATAAGGAGAAGGTGAAGTCTGGAGGGTGAATCAGAAGAAGCAGAAGAAGGAGAAGGAGAAGGTGAAGTCTGGAGGGTGAATCAGAAGAAGCAGAAGAAGGAGAAGGAGAAGGTGAAGTCCGGAGGGTGAATCAGAAGAAGTAGAAGAAGGAGAAGGAGAAGGTGAAGTCTGGAGGGTGAATCTGAAGAAGCAGAAGAAGGAGAAGGAGAAGGTGAAGTCAGGAGGGTGAATCAGAAGAAGCAGAAGAAGGAGAAGGAGAAGGTGAAGTCTGGAGGGTGAATCAGAAGAAGCAGAAGAAGGAGAAGGAGAAGGTGAAGACTGGAGGTTGAATCAGAAGAAGTAGAAGAAGGAGAAGGAGAAGGTGAATTCTGGAGGGTGAATCAGAAGAAGTAGAAGAAGGAGAAGGAGAAGGCGAAGTCTGGAGGGTGAATCAGAAGAAGCAGAAGAAGGAGAAGGACAAGGTGAAGTCTGGAGGGTGAATCAGAAGAAGCAGAAGAAGGAGAAGGAGAAGATGAAGTCTGGAGGGTGAATCAGAAGAATTAGAAGAAGGAGAAGGAGAAGGTGAGGTCTGGAGGGTGAATCAGAAGAAGCAGAAGAAGGAGAAGGAGAAGGTGAAGTCTGAAGGGTGAACCAGAAGAAGCAGAAGAAGGAGAAGGAGAAGGTGAAGTCTGGAGGGTGTATCAGAAGAAGCAGAAGAAGGAGAAGGAGAAGGTGAAGTCTGGAGGGTGAATCAGAAGAAGCAGAAGAAGGAGAAGGAGAAGGTGAAGTCCGGAGGGTGAATCAGAAGAAGTAGAAGAAGGAGAAGGAGAAGGTGAAGTCTGGAGGGTGAATCAGAAGAAGTAGAACAAGGAGAAGGAGAAGGTGAAGTCTGGAGGGTGAATCAGAAGAAGCAGAAGAAGGAGAAGGAGAAGGTGAAGTCTGGAGGGTGAATCAGAAGAAGCAGAAGAAGGAGAAGGAGAAGATGAAGTCTGGAGGGTGAATCAGAAGAAGTAGAAGTAGGAGAATGAGAAGGTGAAGTCAGGAGGGTGAATCAGAAGAAGCAGAAGAAGGAGAAGGAGAAGGTGAAGTCTGGAGTGTGAATCAGAGGAATCAGAAGAAGGAGAAGGAGAAGGTGAAGTCTGGAGGGTGAATCAGAAGAAGCAGAAGAAAGAGAAGGAGAAGGTGAAGTCTAGAGGGTGAATCAGAAGAAGTAGAACAAGGAGAAGGAGAAGGTGAAGTCTGGAGTGTGAATCAGAAGAATCAGAAGAAGGAGAAGGAGAAGTAAAGTCTGGAGGGTGAATCAGAAGAAGCAGAAGAAGGAGAAGGAGAAGATGAAGTCTGGAGGGTGAATCAGAATAAGTAGAAGAAGGAGAAGGAGAAGGTGAAGTCTGGAGGGTGAATCAGAAGAAGCAGAAGAAGGAGAAGGAGAAGGTGAAGTCTGAAGAGTGAATCAGGAGAAGCAGAAGAAGGAGAAGGAGATGGTGAAGTCTGGATGGTGAATCAGAAGAAGCAGAATAAGGAGAAGGAGAAGGTGAAGTCTGGAGGGTGAATCAGAAGAAGTAGAAGAAGGAGAAGGAGAAGGTGAAGTCTGGAGGGTGAAGCAGAAGAAGTAGAAGAAGGAGAAGGAGAAGGTGAAGTCATGAGGGTGAATCAGAAGAAGTAGAAGAAGGAGAATGAGAAGGTGAAGTCAGGAGGGTGAATCAGAAGAAGCAGAAGAAGGAGAAGGAGAAGGTGAAGTCTGGAGTGTGAATCAGAAGAATCAGAAGAAGGAGAAGGAGTAGGTGAAGTCTGGAGGGTGAATCAGAAGAAGCAGAAGAAAGAGAAGGAGAAGGTGAAGTCTAGAGGGTGAAGCAGAAGAAGCAGAAGAAGGAGAAGTAGAAGGTGAAGACTGGAGGGTGAATCAGAAGAAGTAGAAGAAGGAGAAGGAGAAGGTGATGTCTGGAGGGTGAATCAGAAGAGGTAGAAGAAGGAGAAGGAGAAGGTGAAGTCTGGAGGGTGAATCAGAAGAAGTAGAAGAAGGAGAAGGAGATGTTGAAGTCTGGAGGGTGAATCAGAAGAAGTAGAAGAAGGAGAAGGAGAAGGTGAAGTCAGGAGGGTGAATCAGAAGAAGCAGAAGAAGGAGAAGGAGAAGGTGAAGTTAGGAGGGTGAATCAGAAGAAGCAGAAGAAGGAGAAGGAGAAGGTGAAGTCAGGGGGATGAAGCAAAAAAAGTAGAAGAAGGAGAAGGAGAAGGCGAAGTCAGGAAGGTGAAGCAGAAGAAGCAGAAGAAGGAGAAGGAGAAGGTGAAGTCTGGCGGGCGCAGCAGAAGAAGCAGAAGAAGGAGAAGGAGAAGGTGAAGTCTGGAGGGTGAAGCAGAAGAAGCAGAAGAAGGAGAAGGAGAAGGTGAAGTCTGGAGGGTGAATCAGAAGAAGTAGAAGAAGGAGAAGGAGAAGGTGAAGTCAGGAGGGTGAAGCAGAAGAAGCAGAAGAAGGAGAAGGGGAAGGTGAAGTCTGGAGGGTGAAGCAGAAGAAGCAGAAGAAGGAGAAGGAGAAGGTGAAGTCTGGAGGGCGAAGCAGAAGAAGTAGAAGAAGGAGAAGGAGAAGGTGAAGTCTGGAGGGTGAAGCAGAAGAAGCAGAAGAAGGAGAAGCAGAAGGTGAAGTCTGGAGGGTGAATCAGAAGAAGTAGAAGAAGGAGAAGGAGAAGGTGAAGTCAGGAGGGTGAAGCAGAAGAAGCAGAAGAAGGAGAAGGAGAAGGTGAAGTCTGGAGGGTGAAGCAGAAGAAGGAGAAGGAGAAGGTGAAGTCTGGAGGGTGAAGCAGAAGAAGCAGAAGAAGGAGAAGGAGAAGGTGAAGTCTGGAGGGTGAATCAGAAGAAGTAGAAGAAGGAGAAGGAGAAGGTGAAGTCTGGAGTTTGAATCAGAAGAAGTAGAAGAAGGAGAAGGAGATGTTGAAGTCTGGAGGGTGAATCAGAAGAAGTAGAAGAAGGAGAAGGAGAAGGTGAAGTCAGGAGGGTGAATCAGAAGAAGCAGAAGAAGGAGAAGGAGAAGGTGAAGTTAGTTGGGTGAATCAGAAGAAGCAGAAGAAGGAGAAGGAGAAGGTGAAGTCAGGGGGATGAAGCAAAAAAAGTAGAAGAAGGAGAAGGCGAAGTCAGGAAGGTGAAGCAGAAGAAGCAGAAGAAGGAGAAGGAGAAGGTGAAGTCTGGCGGGCGCAGCAGAAGAAGCAGAAGAAGGAGAAGGAGAAGGTGAAGTCTGGAGGGTGAAGCAGAAGAAGCAGAAGAAGGAGAAGGAGAAGGTGTAGTCTGGAGGGTGAATCAGAAGAAGTAGAAGAAGGAGAAGGAGAAGGTGAAGTCAGGAGGGTGAAGCAGAAGAAGCAGAAGGAGAAGGAGAAGGTGAAGTCTGGAGGGTGAAGCAGAAGAAGCAGAAGAAGGAGAAGGAGAAGGTGAAGTCTGGAGGGCGAAGCAGAAGAAGTAGAAGGAGGAGAAGGAGAAGGTGAAGTCTGGAGGGTGAAGCAGAAGAAGCAGAAGAAGGAGAAGCAGAAGGTGAAGTCTGGAGGGTGAATCAGAAGAAGTAGAAGAAGGAGAAGGAGAAGGTGAAGTCAGGAGGGTGAAGCAGAAGAAGCAGAAGAAGGAGAAGGAGAAGGTGAAGTCTGGAGGGTGAAGCAAAAGAAGGAGAAGGAGAAGGTGAAGTCTGGAGGGTGAAGCAGAAGAAGCAGAAGAAGGAGAAGGAGAAGGTGAAGTCAGGAGGGTGAATCAGAAGAAGTAGAAGAAGGAGAAGGAGAAGGTGAGGTCTGGAGGGTGAATCAGAAGAAGTAGAAGAAGGAGAAGGAGAAGGTGAAGTCTGGAGTTTGAATCAGAAGAAGTAGAAGAAGGAGAAGGAGAAGGTGAAGTCTGGAGGGTGAAGCAGAAGAAGCAGAAGAAGGAGAAGGAGAAGGTGAAGTCAGGAGGGTGAATCAGAAGAAGTAGAAGAAGGAGAAGGAGAAGGTGAAGTCTGGAGGGTGAATCAGAAGAAGTAGAAGAAGGAGAAGGAGAAGGTGAAGTCTGGAGGTTGAATCAGAAGAAGTAGAAGAAGGAGAAGGAGAAGGTGAAGTCTGGAGGGTGAATCAGAAGAAGCAGAAGAAGGAGATGGAGAAGGTGAAGTCTGGAGGGAGAAGCAGAAGAAGTAGAAGAAGGAGAAGGAGAAGATGAAGTCTGGAGGGTGAATCAGAAGAAGTAGAAGAAGGAGAAGGAGAAGTTGAGGTCTGGAGGGTGAATCAGAAGAAGCAGAAGAAGGAGAAGGAGAAGGTGAAGTCTGGAGGGTGAATCAGAAGAAGCAGAAGAAGGAGAAGGAGAAGGTGAAGTCTGGAGGGTGAATCAGAAGAAGCAGAAGAAGGAGAAGGAGAAGGTGAAGTCAGGAGGGTGAATCAGAAGAAGCAGAAGAAGGAGAAGGAGTAGGTGAAGTTAGGAGGGTGAATCAGAAGAAGCAGAAGAAGGAGAAGGAGAAGGGGAAGTCAGGGGGGTGAAGCAGAAGAAGTAGAAGAAGGAGAAGGAGAATGTGAAGTCATGAGGGAGAAGCAGAAGAAGCAGAAGAAGGAGAAGGAGAAGGTGATGTCTGGAGGGTGAAGCAGAAGAAGCAGAAGAAGGAGAAGGAGAAGGTGAAGTCTGGAGGGCGAAGCAGAAGAAGCAGAAGAAGGAGAAAGAGAAGGTGACGTCTGGAGGGTGAAGAAGAAGAAGCAGAAGAAGGAGAAGGAGAAGGTGAAGTCTGGAGGGTGAATCAGAAGAAGCAGAAGAAGGAGAAGGAGAAGGTGAAGTCTGGAGGGTGAATCAGAAGAAGCAGAAGAAGGAGAAGGAGAAGATGAAGTCTGGAGGGTGAATCAGAAGAAGCAGAAGAAGGAGAAGGAGAAGGTGAAGTCTGGAGGGTGAAGCAGAAGAAGCAGAAGAAGGAGAAGGAGAAGGTGAAGTCTGGAGGGTGAATCAGAAGAAGCAGAAGAAGGAGAAGGAGAAGGTGAAGTTTGGAGGGTGAATCAGAAGAAGTAGAAGAAGGAGAAGGAGAAGGTGAAGTCTGGAGGGTGAAGCAGAAGAAGTAGAAGAAGGAGACGGAGAAGGTGAAGTCAGGAGGGTGAATCAGAAGAAGTAGAAGAAGGAGAAGGAGAAGGTGAAGTCAGGAGGGTGAATCAGAAGAAGCAGAAGAAGGAGAAGGAGAAGGTGAAGTCTGGAGGGTGAATCAGAAGAATCAGAAGAAGGAGAAGGAGAAGGTGAAGTGTGGAGGGTGAATCGGAAGAAGCAGAAGAAAGAGAAGGAGAAGGTGAAGTCTGGAGGGTGAAGCAGAAGAAGCAGAAGAAGGAGAAGGAGAAGGTGAAGACTGGAGGGTGAATCAGAAGAAGTAGAAGAAGGAGAAGGAGAAACTGAAGTCTGGAGGGTGAATCAGAAGAAGTAGAAGAAGGAGAAGGAGAAGGTGAAGTCTGGAGGGTGAATCAGAAGAAGCAGAAGAAGGAGAAGGTGAAGTCTGGAGGGTGAATCAGAAGAAGCAGAAGAAGGAGAAGGAGAAGATGAAGTCTGGAGGGTGTATCAGAAGAAGTAGAAGAAGGAGAAGGAGAAGGTGAGGTCTGGGGGGTGAATCAGAAGAAGCAGAAGAAGGAGAAGGAGAAGGTGAAGTCTGGAGGGTGAATCAGAAGAAGCAGAAGAAGGAGAAGGAGAAGGTGAAGTCTGGAGGGTGAATCAGAAGAAGCAGAAGAAGGAGAAGGAGAAGGTGATGTCAGGAGGGTGAATCAGAAGAAGCAGAAGAAGGAGCAGGAGAAGGTGAAGTTAGGAGGGTGAATCAGAATAAGCAGAAGAAGGAGAAGGAGAAGGTGAAGTCAGGGGGGTGAAGCAGAAGAAGTAGAAGAAGGAGAAGGAGAAGGTGAAGTCTGGAGGGTGAAGCAGAAGAAGCAGAAGAAGGAGAAGGAGAAGGTGAAGTCTGGAGGGCGCAGTAGAAGAAGCAGAAGAAGGAGAAGGAGAAGGTGAAGTCTGGAGGGTGAAGCAGAAGAAGCAGAAGAAGGAGAAGGAGAAGGTGAAGTCTGGAGGGTGAATCAGAAGAAGTAGAAGAAGGAGAAGTAGAAGGTGAAGTCAGGAGGGTGAAGCAGAAGATGCAGAAGAAGGAGAAGGAGAAGGTGAAGTCTGGAGGGTGAAGCAGAAGAAGCAGAAGAAGGAGAAGGAGACGGTGAAGTCTGGAGGGCGAAGCAGAAGAAGCAGAAGAAGGAGAAGGAGAAGGTGAAGTCTGGAGGGTGAAGCAGAAGAAGCAGAAGAAGGAGAAGGAGAAGGTGAAGTCTGGAGGGTGAATCAGAAAAAGCAGAAGAAGGAGAAGGAGAAGATGAAGTCTGGAGGGTGAATCAGAAGAATTAGAAGAAGGAGAAGGAGAAGGTGAGGTCTGGAGGGTGAATCAGAAGAAGCAGAAGAAGGAGAAGGAGAAGGTGAAGTCTGAAGGGTGAACCAGAAGAAGCAGAAGAAGGAGAAGGAGAAGGTGAAGTCTGGAGGGTGTATCAGAAGAAGCAGAAGAAGGAGAAGGAGAAGGTGAAGTCTGGAGGGTGAATCAGAAGAAGCAGAAGAAGGAGAAGGAGAAGGTGAAGTCCGGAGGGTGAATCAGAAGAAGTAGAAGAAGGAGAAGGAGAAGGTGAAGTCTGGAGGGTGAATCTGAAGAAGCAGAAGAAGGAGAAGGAGAAGGTGAAGTCAGGAGGGTGAATCAGAAGAAGCAGAAGAAGGAGAAGGAGAAGGTGAAGTCTGGAGGGTGAATCAGAAGAAGCAGAAGAAGGAGAAGGAGAAGGTGTAGTCTGGAGGATGAATCAGAAGAAGTAGAAGAAGGAGAAGGAGAAGGTGAAGTCTGGAGGGTGAATCAGAAGAAGCAGAAGAAGGAGAAGGAGAAGGTGAAGTCTGGAGGGTGAATCAGAAGAAGTAGAAGAAGGAGAAGGTGAAGTCTGGAGGTTGAATCAGAAGAAGTAGAAGAAGGAGAAGGAGAAGGTGAAGTCTGGAGGGTGAATCAGAAGAAGCAGAAGAAGGAGAAGGAGAAGGTGAAGTCTGGAGGGAGAAGCAGAAGAAGTAGAAGAAGGAGAAGGTGAAATCTGGAGGGTGAATAAGAAGAAGTAGAAGAAGGAGAAGGAGAAGGTGAAGTCTGGAGGGTGAATCAGAAGAAGTAGAAGAAGGAGAAGGTGAAGTCTGGAGGGTGAATCAGAAGAAGCAGAAGAAGGAGAAGGAGAAGGTGGAGTCTGGAGGGTGAATCAGAAGAAGTAGAAGAAGGAGAAGGAGAAGGTGAAGTCTGGAGGGTGAATCAGAAGAAGCAGAAGAAGGAGAAGGAGAAGGTGAAGTCTGGAGGGTGAATCTGAAGAAGCAGAAGAAGGAGAAGGAGAAGGTGAAGTCTGGAGGGTGAATCAGAAGAAGCAGAAGAAGGAGAAGGAGAAGGTGAAGTCTGGAGGGTGAATCAGAAGAAGCAGAAGAAGTAGAAGGAGAAGGTGAAGTCTGGAGGGTGAATCAGAAGAAGTAGAAGAAGGAGAAGGAGAAGGTGAAGTCTGGAGGGTGAATCAGAAGAAGCAGAAGAAGGAGAAGGAGAAGGTGAAGTCAGGAGGGTGAATCAGAAGAAGCAGAAGCAGGAGAAGGAGAAGGTGAAGACTGGAGGGTGAATCAGAAGAAGTAGAAGAAGCAGAAGGAGAAGGTGAAGTCTGGAGGGTGAATCAGAAGAAATAGAAGAAGGAGAAGGAGATGGTGAGGTCTGGAGGGTGAATCAGAAGAAGCAGAAGAAGGAGAAGGAGAAGTTGAAGTCTGGAGGGTGAATCAGAAGAAGCAGAAGAAGGAGAAGGAGAAGGTGAAGACTGGAGGGTGAATCAGAAGAAGTAGAAGAAGGAGAAGGAGAAGATGAAGTCTGGAGGGTGAATCAGAAGAAGTAGAAGAAGGAGAAGGAGAAGGTGAGGTCTGGAGGGTGAATCAGAAGAAGCAGAAGAAGGAGAAGGAGAAGGTGAAGTCTGGAGGGTGAATCAGAAGAAGCAGAAGAAGGAGAAGGAGAAGGTGAAGTCTGGAGGGTGAATCAGAAGAAGCAGAAGAAGGAGAAGGAGAAGGTGAAGTCAGGAGGGTGAATCAGAAGAAGCAGAAGAAGGAGAAGGAGAAGGTGAAGTTAGGAGGGTGAATCAGAAGAAGCAGAAGAAGGAGAAGGAGAAGGGGAAGTCAGGGGGGTGAAGCAGAAGAAGTAGAAGAAGTAAAAGGAGAAGGTGAAGTCATGAGGGAGAAGCAGAAGAAGCAGAAGAAGGAGAAGGAGAAGGTGATGTCTGGAGGGTGAAGCAGAAGAAGCAGAAGAAGGAGAAGGAGAAGGTGAAGTCTGGAGGGCGAAGCAGAAGAAGCAGAAGAAGGAGAAAGAGAAGGTGACGTCTGGAGGGTGAAGAAGAAGAAGCAGAAGAAGGAGAAGGAGAAGGTGAAGTCTGGAGGGTGAATCAGAAGAAGCAGAAGAAGGAGAAGGAGAAGGTGAAATCTGGAGGGTGAATCAGAAGAAGCAGAAGAAGGAGAAGGAGAAGATGAAGTCTGGAGGGTGAATCAGAAGAAGCAGAAGAAGGAGAAGGAGAAGGTGAAGTCTGGAGGGTGAAGCAGAAGTTGCAGAAGAAGGAGAAGGAGAAGGTGAAGTCTGGAGGGTGAATCAGAAGAAGCAGAAGAAGGAGAAGGAGAAGGTGAAGTTTGGAGGGTGAATCAGAAGAAGTAGAAGAAGGAGAAGGAGAAGGTGAAGTCTGGAGGGTGAAGCAGAAGAAGTAGAAGAAGGAGACGGAGAAGGTGAAGTCAGGAGGGTGAATCAGAAGAAGTAGAAGAAGGAGAAGGAGAAGGTGAAGTCAGGAGGGTGAATCAGAAGAAGCAGAAGAAGGAGAAGGAGAAGGTGAAGTCTGGAGGGTGAATCAGAAGAATCAGAAGAAGGAGAAGGAGAAGGTGAAGTGTGGAGGGTGAATCGGAAGAAGCAGAAGAAAGAGAAGGAGAAGGTGAAGTCTGGAGGGTGAAGCAGAAGAAGCAGAAGAAGGAGAAGGAGAAGGTGAAGACTGGAGGGTGAATCAGAAGAAGTAGAAGAAGGAGAAGGAGAAACTGAAGTCTGGAGGGTGAATCAGAAGAAGTAGAAGAAGGAGAAGGAGAAGGTGAAGTCTGGAGGGTGAATCAGAAGAAGCAGAAGAAGGAGAAGGTGAAGTCTGGAGGGTGAATCAGAAGAAGCAGAAGAAGGAGAAGGAGAAGATGAAGTCTGGAGGGTGTATCAGAAGAAGTAGAAGAAGGAGAAGGAGAAGTTGAGGTCTGGGGGGTGAATCAGAAGAAGCAGAAGAAGGAGAAGGAGAAGGTGAAGTCTGGAGGGTGAATCAGAAGAAGCAGAAGAAGGAGAAGGAGAAGGTGAAGTCTGGAGGGTGAATCAGAAGAAGCAGAAGAAGGAGAAGGAGAAGGTGAAGTCAGGAGGGTGAATCAGAAGAAGCAGAAGAAGGAGCAGGAGAAGGTGAAGTTAGGAGGGTGAATCAGAATAAGCAGAGGAAGGAGAAGGAGAAGGTGAAGTCAGGGGGGTGAAGCAGAAGAAGTAGAAGAAGGAGAAGGAGAAGGTGAAGTCTGGAGGGCGCAGTAGAAGAAGCAGAAGAAGGAGAAGGAGAAGGTGAAGTCTGGAGGGTGAAGCAGAAGAAGCAGAAGAAGGAGAAGGAGAAGGTGAAGTCTGGAGGGTGAATCAGAAGAAGTAGAAGAAGGAGAAGTAGAAGGTGAAGTCAGGAGGGTGAAGCAGAAGATGCAGAAGAAGGAGAAGGAGAAGGTGATGTCTGGAGGGTGAAGCAGAAGAAGCAGAAGAAGGAGAAGGAGACGGTGAAGTCTGGAGGGCGAAGCAGAAGAAGCAGAAGAAGGAGAAGGAGAAGGTGAAGTCTGGAGGGTGAAGCAGAAGAAGCAGAAGAAGGAGAAGGAGAAGGTGAAGTCTGGAGGGTGAATCAGAAGAAGTAGAAGAAGGAGAAGGAGAAGGTGAAGTCAGGAGGGTGAAGCAGAAGAAGCAGAAGAAGGAGAAGGAGAAGGTGAAGTCTGGAGGGTGAATCAGAAGAAGCAGAAGAAGGAGAAGGAGAAGGTGAAGTCTGGAGGGTGAATCAGAAGAAGTAGAAGAAGGAGAAGGAGAAGGTGAAGTCTGGAGGGTGAATCAGAAGAAGTAGAAGAAGGAGAAGGAGAAGGTGAAGTCTGGAGGGTGAATCAGAAGAAGCAGAAGAAGGAGAAGGAGAAGGTGAAGTCTGGAGGGTGAATCAGAAGAAGCAGAAGAAGGAGAAGGAGAAGATGAAGTCTGGAGGGTGAATCAGAAGAAGTAGAAGAAGGAGAAGGAGAAGGTGAGGTCTGGAGGGTGAATCAGAAGAAGCAGAAGAAGGAGAAGGAGAAGGTGAAGTCTGAAGGGTGTATCAGAAGAAGCAGAAGAAGGAGAAGGAGAAGGTGAAGTCTGGAGGGTGAATCAGAAGAAGCAGAAAAAGGAGATGGAGAAGGTGAAGTCTGGAGGGTGAATCAGAAGAAGCAGAAGAAGCAGAAGGTGATGGTGCAGTCTGGAGGGTGAATCTGAAGAAGGAGAAGAAGGAGAAGGAGAAGGTGAAGTCTGGAGGGTGAATCAGAAGAAGTAGAAGAAGGAGAAGGAGAAGGTGAAGTCTGGAGGGTGAATCAGAAGAAGCAGAAGAAGGAGAAGGAGAAGGTGAAGTCTGGAGGGTGAATCAGAAGAAGCAGAATAAGGAGAAGGAGAAGGTGAAGGCTGGAGGGTGAATCAGAAGAAGCAGAAGAAGGAGAAGGAGAAGGTGAAGTCTGGAGGGTGAATCAGAAGAAGTAGAAGAAGGAGAAGGAGAAGGTGAAGTCTGGAGGGTGAAGCAGAAGAAGTAGAAGAAGGAGAAGGAGAAGGTGAAGTCAGGAGGGTGAATCAGAAGAAGTAGAAGAAGGAGAAGGAGAAGGTGAAGTCAGGAGGGTGAATCAGAAGAAGCAGAAGAAGGAGAAGGAGAAGGTGAAGTCTGGAGGGTGAATCAGAAGAATCAGAAGAAGGAGAAGGAGAAGGTGAAGTCTGGAGGGTGAATCAGAAGAAGCAGAAGAAAGAGAAGGAGAAGGTGAAGTCTGGAGGGTGAAGCAGAAGAAGCAGAAGAAGGAGAAGGAGAAGGTGAAGACTGGAGGGTGAATCAGAAGAAGTAGAAGAAGGAGAAGGAGAAACTGAAGTCTGGAGGGTGAATCAGAAGAAGTAGAAGAAGGAGAAGGAGAAGGTGAAGTCTGGAGTGTGAATCAGAAGAAGCAGAAGAAGGAGAAGGAGAAGGTGAAGTCTGGAGGGTGAATCAGAAGAAGCAGAAGAAGGAGAAGATGAAGTCTGGAGGGTGAATCAGAAGAAGTAGAAGAAGGAGAAGGAGAAGGTGAGGTCTGGGGGGTGAATCAGAAGAAGCAGAAGAACGAGAAGGAGAAGGTGAAGTCTGGAGGGTGAATCAGAAGAAGCAGAAGAAGGAGAAGGAGAAGGTGAAGTCTGGAGGGTGAATCAGAAGAAGCAGAAGAAGGAGAAGGAGAAGGTGAAGTCAGGAGGGTGAATCAGAAGAAGCAGAAGAAGGAGAAGGAGAAGGTGAAGTTAGGAGGGTGAATCAGAAGAAGCAGAAGAAGGAGAAGGAGAAGGTGAAGTCAGGGGGGTGAAGCAGAAGAAGTAGAAGAAGGAGAAGGAGAAGGTGAAGTCTGGAGGGTGAATCAGAAGAAGCAGAAGAAGGAGAAGGAGAAGGTGAAGTCTGGAGGGTGAATCAGAAGAAGCAGAAGAAGGAGAAGGAGAAGGTGAAGTCTGGAGGGTGAATCAGAAGAAGCAGAATAAGGAGAAGGAGAAGGTGAAGTCTGGAGGGTGAATCAGGAGAAGCAGAAGAAGGAGAAGGAGAAGGTGAAGTCTGGAGGGTGAATCAGAAGAAGGAGAAGAAGGAGAAGGAGAAGGTGAAGTCTGGAGGGTGAAGCAGAAGAAGTAGAAGAAGGAGAAGGAGAAGGTGAAGTCAGGAGGGTGAATCAGAAGAAGTAGAAGAAGGAGAAGGAGAAGGTGAAGTCTGGAGGGTGAATCAGAAGAAGCAGAAGAAGGAGAAGGAGAAGGTGAAGTCTGGAGGGTGAATCAGAAGAAGCAAAAGAATGAGAAGGAGAAGATGAAGTCTGGAGGGTGAATCAGAAGAAGTAGAAGAAGGAGAAGGAGAAGGTGAGGTCTGGAGGGTGAATCAGAAGAAGCAGAAGAAGGAGAAGGAGAAGATGAAGTCTGGAGGGTGAATCAGAAGAAGCAGAAGAAGGAGAAGGAGAAGGTGAAGTCTGGAGGGTGAATCAGAAGAAGCAGAAGAAGGAGAAGGAGAAGGTGAAGTCAGGAGGGTGAATCAGAAGAAGCAGAAGAAGGAGAAGGAGAAGGTGAAGTTAGGAGGGTGAATCAGAAGAAGCAGAAGAAGGCGAAGGAGAAGGTGAAGTCAGGGGGGTGAAGCAGAAGAAGTAGAAGAAGGAGAAGGAGATGGTGAAGTCAGGAGGGTGAAGCAGAAGAAGCAGCAGAAGGAGAAGGAGAAGGTGAAGTCTGGAGGGTGAAGCAGAAGAAACAGAAGAAGGAGAAGGAGAAGGTGAAGTCTGGAGGGCGAAGCAGAAGAAGCAGAAGAAGGAGAAGGTGAAGGTGAAGTCTGGAGGGTGAAGCAGAAGAAGCAGAAGAAGGAGAAGGAGAAGGTGAAGTCTGGAGGGTGAATCAGAAGAAGTAGAAGAAGGAGAAGGAGAAGGTGAAGTCAGGAGGGTGAAGCAGAAGAAGCAGAAGAAGGAGACGGAGAAGGTGAAGTCTGGAGGGTGAAGCAGAAGAAGCAGAAGAAGGAGAAGGAGAAGGTGAAGTCTGGAGGGTGAAGCAGAAGAAGCAGAAGAAGGAGAAGGAGAAGGTGAAGTCAGGAGGGTGAATCAGAAGAAGTAGAAGAAGGAGAAGGAGAAGGTGAAGTCTGGAGGGTGAATCAGAAGAAGTAGAAGAAGGAGAAGGAGAAGGTGAAGTCTGGAGGGTGAATCAGAAGAAGTAGAAGAAGGATAAGGAGAAGGTGAAGTCTGGAGGGTGAATCAGAAGAAGCAGAAGAAGGAGAAGGAGAAGGTGAAGTCTGGAGGGTGAATCAGAAGAAGCAGAAGAAGGAGAAGGAGAAGGTGAAGTCCGGAGGGTGAATCAGAAGAAGTAGAAGAAGGAGAAGGAGAAGGTGAAGTCTGGAGGGTGAATCTGAAGAAGCAGAAGAAGGAGAAGGAGAAGGTGAAGTCAGGAGGGTGAATCAGAAGAAGCAGAAGAAGGAGAAGGAGAAGGTGAAGTCTGGAGGGTGAATCAGAAGAAGCAGAAGAAGGAGAAGGAGAAGGTGAAGACTGGAGGTTGAATCAGAAGAAGTAGAAGAAGGAGAAGGAGAAGGTGAATTCTGGAGGGTGAATCAGAAGAAGTAGAAGAAGGAGAAGGAGAAGGCGAAGTCTGGAGGGTGAATCAGAAGAAGCAGAAGAAGGAGAAGGACAAGGTGAAGTCTGGAGGGTGAATCAGAAGAAGCAGAAGAAGGAGAAGGAGAAGATGAAGTCTGGAGGGTGAATCAGAAGAATTAGAAGAAGGAGAAGGAGAAGGTGAGGTCTGGAGGGTGAATCAGAAGAAGCAGAAGAAGGAGAAGGAGAAGGTGAAGTCTGAAGGGTGAACCAGAAGAAGCAGAAGAAGGAGAAGGAGAAGGTGAAGTCTGGAGGGTGTATCAGAAGAAGCAGAAGAAGGAGAAGGAGAAGGTGAAGTCTGGAGGGTGAATCAGAAGAAGCAGAAGAAGGAGAAGGAGAAGGTGAAGTCCGGAGGGTGAATCAGAAGAAGTAGAAGAAGGAGAAGGAGAAGGTGAAGTCTGGAGGGTGAATCAGAAGAAGTAGAACAAGGAGAAGGAGAAGGTGAAGTCTGGAGGGTGAATCAGAAGAAGCAGAAGAAGGAGAAGGAGAAGGTGAAGTCTGGAGGGTGAATCAGAAGAAGCAGAAGAAGGAGAAGGAGAAGATGAAGTCTGGAGGGTGAATCAGAAGAAGTAGAAGTAGGAGAATGAGAAGGTGAAGTCAGGAGGGTGAATCAGAAGAAGCAGAAGAAGGAGAAGGAGAAGGTGAAGTCTGGAGTGTGAATCAGAGGAATCAGAAGAAGGAGAAGGAGAAGGTGAAGTCTGGAGGGTGAATCAGAAGAAGCAGAAGAAAGAGAAGGAGAAGGTGAAGTCTAGAGGGTGAATCAGAAGAAGTAGAACAAGGAGAAGGAGAAGGTGAAGTCTGGAGTGTGAATCAGAAGAATCAGAAGAAGGAGAAGGAGAAGTAAAGTCTGGAGGGTGAATCAGAAGAAGCAGAAGAAGGAGAAGGAGAAGATGAAGTCTGGAGGGTGAATCAGAATAAGTAGAAGAAGGAGAAGGAGAAGGTGAAGTCTGGAGGGTGAATCAGAAGAAGCAGAAGAAGGAGAAGGAGAAGGTGAAGTCTGAAGAGTGAATCAGAAGAAGCAGAAGAAGGAGAAGGAGATGGTGAAGTCTGGATGGTGAATCAGAAGAAGCAGAATAAGGAGAAGGAGAAGGTGAAGTCTGGAGGGTGAATCAGAAGAAGTAGAAGAAGGAGAAGGAGAAGGTGAAGTCTGGAGGGTGAAGCAGAAGAAGTAGAAGAAGGAGAAGGAGAAGGTGAAGTCATGAGGGTGAATCAGAAGAAGTAGAAGAAGGAGAATGAGAAGGTGAAGTCAGGAGGGTGAATCAGAAGAAGCAGAAGAAGGAGAAGGAGAAGGTGAAGTCTGGAGTGTGAATCAGAAGAATCAGAAGAAGGAGAAGGAGTAGGTGAAGTCTGGAGGGTGAATCAGAAGAAGCAGAAGAAAGAGAAGGAGAAGGTGAAGTCTAGAGGGTGAAGCAGAAGAAGCAGAAGAAGGAGAAGTAGAAGGTGAAGACTGGAGGGTGAATCAGAAGAAGTAGAAGAAGGAGAAGGAGAAGGTGATGTCTGGAGGGTGAATCAGAAGAGGTAGAAGAAGGAGAAGGAGAAGGTGAAGTCTGGAGGGTGAATCAGAAGAAGTAGAAGAAGGAGAAGGAGATGTTGAAGTCTGGAGGGTGAATCAGAAGAAGTAGAAGAAGGAGAAGTAGAAGGTGAAGTCAGGAGGGTGAATCAGAAGAAGCAGAAGAAGGAGAAGGAGAAGGTGAAGTTAGGAGGGTGAATCAGAAGAAGCAGAAGAAGGAGAAGGAGAAGGTGAAGTCAGGGGGATGAAGCAAAAAAAGTAGAAGAAGGAGAAGGAGAAGGCGAAGTCAGGAAGGTGAAGCAGAAGAAGCAGAAGAAGGAGAAGGAGAAGGTGAAGTCTGGCGGGCGCAGCAGAAGAAGCAGAAGAAGGAGAAGGAGAAGGTGAAGTCTGGAGGGTGAAGCAGAAGAAGCAGAAGAAGGAGAAGGAGAAGGTGAAGTCTGGAGGGTGAATCAGAAGAAGTAGAAGTAGGAGAAGGAGAAGGTGAAGTCAGGAGGGTGAAGCAGAAGAAGCAGAAGAAGGAGAAGGAGAAGGTGAAGTCTGGAGGGTGAAGCAGAAGAAGCAGAAGAAGGAGAAGGAGAAGGTGAAGTCTGGAGGGCGAAGCAGAAGAAGTAGAAGAAGGAGAAGGAGAAGGTGAAGTCTGGAGGGTGAAGCAGAAGAAGCAGAAGAAGGAGAAGCAGAAGGTGAAGTCTGGAGGGTGAATCAGAAGAAGTAGAAGAAGGAGAAGGAGAAGGTGAAGTCAGGAGGGTGAAGCAGAAGAAGCAGAAGAAGGAGAAGGAGAAGGTGAAGTCTGGAGGGTGAAGCAGAAGAAGGAGAAGGAGAAGGTGAAGTCTGGAGGGTGAAGCAGAAGAAGCAGAAGAAGGAGAAGGAGAAGGTGAAGTCTGGAGGGTGAATCAGAAGAAGTAGAAGAAGGAGAAGGAGAAGGTGAAGTCTGGAGTTTGAATCAGAAGAAGTAGAAGAAGGAGAAGGAGATGTTGAAGTCTGGAGGGTGAATCAGAAGAAGTAGAAGAAGGAGAAGGAGAAGGTGAAGTCAGGAGGGTGAATCAGAAGAAGCAGAAGAAGGAGAAGGAGAAGGTGAAGTTAGTTGGGTGAATCAGAAGAAGCAGAAGAAGGAGAAGGAGAAGGTGAAGTCAGGGGGATGAAGCAAAAAAAGTAGAAGAAGGAGAAGGCGAAGTCAGGAAGGTGAAGCAGAAGAAGCAGAAGAAGGAGAAGGAGAAGGTGAAGTCTGGCGGGCGCAGCAGAAGAAGCAGAAGAAGGAGAAGGAGAAGGTGAAGTCAGGAGGGTGAAGCAGAAGAAGCAGAAGGAGAAGGAGAAGGTGAAGTCTGGAGGGTGAAGCAGAAGAAGCAGAAGAAGGAGAAGGAGAAGGTGAAGTCTGGAGGGCGAAGCAGAAGAAGTAGAAGAAGGAGAAGGAGAAGGTGAAGTCTGGAGGGTGAAGCAGAAGAAGCAGAAGAAGGAGAAGCAGAAGGTGAAGTCTGGAGGGTGAATCAGAAGAAGTAGAAGAAGGAGAAGGAGAAGGTGAAGTCAGGAGGGTGAAGCAGAAGAAGCAGAAGAAGGAGAAGGAGAAGGTGAAGTCTGGAGGGTGAAGCAAAAGAAGGAGAAGGAGAAGGTGAAGTCTGGAGGGTGAAGCAGAAGAAGCAGAAGAAGGAGAAGGAGAAGGTGAAGTCAGGAGGGTGAATCAGAAGAAGTAGAAGAAGGAGAAGGAGAAGGTGAGGTCTGGAGGGTGAATCAGAAGAAGTAGAAGAAGGAGAAGGAGAAGGTGAAGTCTGGAGTTTGAATCAGAAGAAGTAGAAGAAGGAGAAGGAGAAGGTGAAGTCTGGAGGGTGAAGCAGAAGAAGCAGAAGAAGGAGAAGGAGAAGGTGAAGTCAGGAGGGTGAATCAGAAGAAGTAGAAGAAGGAGAAGGAGAAGGTGAAGTCTGGAGGGTGAATCAGAAGAAGTAGAAGAAGGAGAAGGAGAAGGTGAAGTCTGGAGGTTGAATCAGAAGAAGTAGAAGAAGGAGAAGGAGAAGGTGAAGTCTGGAGGGTGAATCAGAAGAAGCAGAAGAAGGAGATGGAGAAGGTGAAGTCTGGAGGGAGAAGCAGAAGAAGTAGAAGAAGGAGAAGGAGAAGATGAAGTCTGGAGGGTGAATCAGAAGAAGTAGAAGAAGGAGAAGGAGAAGGTGAGGTCTGGAGGGTGAATCAGAAGAAGCAGAAGAAGGAGAAGGAGAAGGTGAAGTCTGGAGGGTGAATCAGAAGAAGCAGAAGAAGGAGAAGGAGAAGGTGAAGTCTGGAGGGTGAATCAGAAGAAGCAGAAGAAGGAGAAGGAGAAGGTGAAGTCAGGAGGGTGAATCAGAAGAAGCAGAAGAAGGAGAAGGAGTAGGTGAAGTTAGGAGGGTGAATCAGAAGAAGCAGAAGAAGGAGAAGGAGAAGGGGAAGTCAGGGGGGTGAAGCAGAAGAAGTAGAAGAAGGAGAAGGAGAAGGTGAAGTCATGAGGGAGAAGCAGAAGAAGCAGAAGAAGGAGAAGGAGAAGGTGATGTCTGGAGGGTGAAGCAGAAGAAGCAGAAGAAGGAGAAGGAGAAGGTGAAGTCTGGAGGGCGAAGCAGAAGAAGCAGAAGAAGGAGAAAGAGAAGGTGACGTCTGGAGGGTGAAGAAGAAGAAGCAGAAGAAGGAGAAGGAGAAGGTGAAGTCTGGAGGGTGAATCAGAAGAAGCAGAAGAAGGAGAAGGAGAAGGTGAAGTCTGGAGGGTGAATCAGAAGAAGCAGAAGAAGGAGAAGGAGAAGATGAAGTCTGGAGGGTGAATCAGAAGAAGCAGAAGAAGGAGAAGGAGAAGGTGAAGTCTGGAGGGTGAAGCAGAAGAAGCAGAAGAAGGAGAAGGAGAAGGTGAAGTCTGGAGGGTGAATCAGAAGAAGCAGAAGAAGGAGAAGGAGAAGGTGAAGTTTGGAGGGTGAATCAGAAGAAGTAGAAGAAGGAGAAGGAGAAGGTGAAGTCTGGAGGGTGAAGCAGAAGAAGTAGAAGAAGGAGACGGAGAAGGTGAAGTCAGGAGGGTGAATCAGAAGAAGTAGAAGAAGGAGAAGGAGAAGGTGAAGTCAGGAGGGTGAATCAGAAGAAGCAGAAGAAGGAGAAGGAGAAGGTGAAGTCTGGAGGGTGAATCAGAAGAATCAGAAGAAGGAGAAGGAGAAGGTGAAGTGTGGAGGGTGAATCGGAAGAAGCAGAAGAAAGGGAAGGAGAAGGTGAAGTCTGGAGGGTGAAGCAGAAGAAGCAGAAGAAGGAGAAGGAGAAGGTGAAGACTGGAGGGTGAATCAGAAGAAGTAGAAGAAGGAGAAGGAGAAACTGAAGTCTGGAGGGTGAATCAGAAGAAGTAGAAGAAGGAGAAGGAGAAGGTGAAGTCTGGAGGGTGAATCAGAAGAAGCAGAAGAAGGAGAAGGTGAAGTCTGGAGGGTGAATCAGAAGAAGCAGAAGAAGGAGAAGGAGAAGATGAAGTCTGGAGGGTGTATCAGAAGAAGTAGAAGAAGGAGAAGGAGAAGGTGAGGTCTGGGGGGTGAATCAGAAGAAGCAGAAGAAGGAGAAGGAGAAGGTGAAGTCTGGAGGGTGAATCAGAAGAAGCAGAAGAAGGAGAAGGAGAAGGTGAAGTCTGGAGGGTGAATCAGAAGAAGCAGAAGAAGGAGAAGGAGAAGGTGATGTCAGGAGGGTGAATCAGAAGAAGCAGAAGAAGGAGCAGGAGAAGGTGAAGTTAGGAGGGTGAATCAGAATAAGCAGAAGAAGGAGAAGGAGAAGGTGAAGTCAGGGGGGTGAAGCAGAAGAAGTAGAAGAAGGAGAAGGAGAAGGTGAAGTCTGGAGGGTGAAGCAGAAGAAGCAGAAGAAGGAGAAGGAGAAGGTGAAGTCTGGAGGGCGCAGTAGAAGAAGCAGAAGAAGGAGAAGGAGAAGGTGAAGTCTGGAGGGTGAAGCAGAAGAAGCAGAAGAAGGAGAAGGAGAAGGTGAAGTCTGGAGGGTGAATCAGAAGAAGTAGAAGAAGGAGAAGTAGAAGGTGAAGTCAGGAGGGTGAAGCAGAAGATGCAGAAGAAGGAGAAGGAGAAGGTGAAGTCTGGAGGGTGAAGCAGAAGAAGCAGAAGAAGGAGAAGGAGACGGTGAAGTCTGGAGGGCGAAGCAGAAGAAGCAGAAGAAGGAGAAGGTGAAGTCTGGAGGGTGAAGCAGAAGAAGCAGAAGAAGGAGAAGGAGAAGGTGAAGTCTGGAGGGTGAATCAGAAAAAGCAGAAGAAGGAGAAGGAGAAGATGAAGTCTGGAGGGTGAATCAGAAGAATTAGAAGAAGGAGAAGGAGAAGGTGAGGTCTGGAGGGTGAATCAGAAGAAGCAGAAGAAGGAGAAGGAGAAGGTGAAGTCTGAAGGGTGAACCAGAAGAAGCAGAAGAAGGAGAAGGAGAAGGTGAAGTCTGGAGGGTGTATCAGAAGAAGCAGAAGAAGGAGAAGGAGAAGGTGAAGTCTGGAGGGTGAATCAGAAGAAGCAGAAGAAGGAGAAGGAGAAGGTGAAGTCCGGAGGGTGAATCAGAAGAAGTAGAAGAAGGAGAAGGAGAAGGTGAAGTCTGGAGGGTGAATCTGAAGAAGCAGAAGAAGGAGAAGGAGAAGGTGAAGTCAGGAGGGTGAATCAGAAGAAGCAGAAGAAGGAGAAGGAGAAGGTGAAGTCTGGAGGGTGAATCAGAAGAAGCAGAAGAAGGAGAAGGAGAAGGTGTAGTCTGGAGGATGAATCAGAAGAAGTAGAAGAAGGAGAAGGAGAAGGTGAAGTCTGGAGGGTGAATCAGAAGAAGCAGAAGAAGGAGAAGGAGAAGGTGAAGTCTGGAGGGTGAATCAGAAGAAGCAGAAGAAGGAGAAGGAGAAGGTGAAGTCTGGAGGGTGAATCAGAAGAAGTAGAAGAAGGAGAAGGAGAAGGTGAAGTCTGGAGGGTGAAGCAGAAGAAGTAGAAGAAGGAGAAGGAGAAGGTGAAGTCTGGAGGGCGAAGCAGAAGAAGCAGAAGAAGGAGAAGGAGAAGGTGAAGTCTGGAGGGTGAAGCAGAAGAAGCAGAAGAAGGAGAAGGAGAAGGTGAAGTCTGGAGGGTGAATCAGAAGAAGTAGAAGAAGGAGAAGGAGAAGGTGAAGTAAGGAGGGTGAAGCAGAAGAAGCAGAGGAAGGAGAAGGAGAAGGTGAAGTCTGGAGGGTGAAGCAGAAGAAGCAGAAGAAGGAGAAGGAGGAGGTGAAGTCTGGAGGGTGAATCAGAAGAAGCAGAAGAAGGAGAAGGAGAAGGTGAAGTCTGGAGGGTGAATCAGAAGAAGTAGAAGAAGGAGAAGGAGAAGGTGAAGTCAGGAGGGTGAAGCAGAAGAAGCAGAAGAAGGAGAAGGAGAAGGTGAAGTCTGGAGTGTGAATCAGAGGAATCAGAAGAAGGAGAAGGAGAAGGTGAAGTCTGGAGGGTGAATCAGAAGAAGCAGAAGAAAGAGAAGGAGAAGGTGAAGTCTAGAGGGTGAATCAGAAGAAGTAGAACAAGGAGAAGGAGAAGGTGAAGTCTGGAGTGTGAATCAGAAGAATCAGAAGAAGGAGAAGGAGAAGGTGAAGTCTGGAGGGTGAATCAGAAGAAGCAGAATAAGGAGAAGGAGAAGATGAAGTCTGGAGGGTGAATCAGAATAAGTAGAAGAAGGAGAAGGAGAAGGTGAAGTCTGGAGGGTGAATCAGAAGAAGCAGAAGAAGGAGAAGGAGAAGGTGAAGTCTGAAGAGTGAATCAGAAGAAGCAGAAGAAGGAGAAGGAGATGGTGAAGTCTGGATGGTGAATCAGAAGAAGCAGAATAAGGAGAAGGAGAAGGTGAAGTCTGGAGGGTGAATCAGAAGAAGTAGAAGAAGGAGAAGGAGAAGGTGAAGTCTGGAGGGTGAAGCAGAAGAAGTAGAAGAAGGAGAAGGAGAAGGTGAAGTCATGAGGGTGAATCAGAAGAAGTAGAAGAAGGAGAATGAGAAGGTGAAGTCAGGAGGGTGAATCAGAAGAAGCAGAAGAAGGAGAAGGAGAAGGTGAAGTCTGGAGTGTGAATCAGAAGAATCAGAAGAAGGAGAAGGAGTAGGTGAAGTCTGGAGGGTGAATCAGAAGAAGCAGAAGAAAGAGAAGGAGAAGGTGAAGTCTAGAGGGTGAAGCAGAAGAAGCAGAAGAAGGAGAAGTAGAAGGTGAAGACTGGAGGGTGAATCAGAAGAAGTAGAAGAAGGAGAAGGAGAAGGTGATGTCTGGAGGGTGAATCAGAAGAGGTAGAAGAAGGAGAAGGAGAAGGTGAAGTCTGGAGGGTGAATCAGAAGAAGTAGAAGAAGGAGAAGGAGATGTTGAAGTCTGGAGGGTGAATCAGAAGAAGTAGAAGAAGGAGAAGGAGAAGGTGAAGTCAGGAGGGTGAATCAGAAGAAGCAGAAGAAGGAGAAGGAGAAGGTGAAGTTAGGAGGGTGAATCAGAAGAAGCAGAAGAAGGAGAAGGAGAAGGTGAAGTCAGGGGGATGAAGCAAAAAAAGTAGAAGAAGGAGAAGGAGAAGGCGAAGTCAGGAAGGTGAAGCAGAAGAAGCAGAAGAAGGAGAAGGAGAAGGTGAAGTCTGGCGGGCGCAGCAGAAGAAGCAGAAGAAGGAGAAGGAGAAGGTGAAGTCTGGAGGGTGAAGCAGAAGAAGCAGAAGAAGGAGAAGGAGAAGGTGAAGTCTGGAGGGTGAATCAGAAGAAGTAGAAGAAGGAGAAGGAGAAGGTGAAGTCAGGAGGGTGAAGCAGAAGAAGCAGAAGAAGGAGAAGGAGAAGGTGAAGTCTGGAGGGTGAAGCAGAAGAAGCAGAAGAAGGAGAAGGAGAAGGTGAAGTCTGGAGGGCGAAGCAGAAGAAGTAGAAGAAGGAGAAGGAGAAGGTGAAGTCTGGAGGGTGAAGCAGAAGAAGCAGAAGAAGGAGAAGCAGAAGGTGAAGTCTGGAGGGTGAATCAGAAGAAGTAGAAGAAGGAGAAGGAGAAGGTGAAGTCAGGAGGGTGAAGCAGAAGAAGCAGAAGAAGGAGAAGGAGAAGGTGAAGTCTGGAGGGTGAAGCAGAAGAAGGAGAAGGAGAAGGTGAAGTCTGGAGGGTGAAGCAGAAGAAGCAGAAGAAGGAGAAGGAGAAGGTGAAGTCTGGAGGGTGAATCAGAAGAAGTAGAAGAAGGAGAAGGAGAAGGTGAAGTCTGGAGTTTGAATCAGAAGAAGTAGAAGAAGGAGAAGGAGATGTTGAAGTCTGGAGGGTGAATCAGAAGAAGTAGAAGAAGGAGAAGGAGAAGGTGAAGTCAGGAGGGTGAAACAGAAGAAGCAGAAGAAGGAGAAGGAGAAGGTGAAGTTAGTTGGGTGAATCAGAAGAAGCAGAAGAAGGAGAAGGAGAAGGTGAAGTCAGGGGGATGAAGCAAAAAAAGTAGAAGAAGGAGAAGGCGAAGTCAGGAAGGTGAAGCAGAAGAAGCAGAAGAAGGAGAAGGAGAAGGTGAAGTCTGGCGGGCGCAGCAGAAGAAGCAGAAGAAGGAGAAGGAGAAGGTGAAGTCTGGAGGGTGAAGCAGAAGAAGCAGAAGAAGGAGAAGGAGAAGGTGTAGTCTGGAGGGTGAATCAGAAGAAGTAGAAGAAGGAGAAGGAGAAGGTGAAGTCAGGAGGGTGAAGCAGAAGAAGCAGAAGGAGAAGGAGAAGGTGAAGTCTGGAGGGTGAAGCAGAAGAAGCAGAAGAAGGAGAAGGAGAAGGTGAAGTCTGGAGGGCGAAGCAGAAGAAGTAGAAGAAGGAGAAGGAGAAGGTGAAGTCTGGAGAGTGAAGCAGAAGAAGCAGAAGAAGGAGAAGCAGAAGGTGAAGTCTGGAGGGTGAATCAGAAGAAGTAGAAGAAGGAGAAGGAGAAGGTGAAGTCAGGAGGGTGAAGCAGAAGAAGCAGAAGAAGGAGAAGGAGAAGGTGAAGTCTGGAGGGTGAAGCAAAAGAAGGAGAAGGAGAAGGTGAAGTCTGGAGGGTGAAGCAGAAGAAGCAGAAGAAGGAGAAGGAGAAGGTGAAGTCAGGAGGGTGAATCAGAAGAAGTAGAAGAAGGAGAAGGAGAAGGTGAGGTCTGGAGGGTGAATCAGAAGAAGTAGAAGAAGGAGAAGGAGAAGGTGAAGTCTGGAGTTTGAATCAGAAGAAGTAGAAGAAGGAGAAGGAGAAGGTGAAGTCTGGAGGGTGAAGCAGAAGAAGCAGAAGAAGGAGAAGGAGAAGGTGAAGTCAGGAGGGTGAATCAGAAGAAGTAGAAGAAGGAGAAGGAGAAGGTGAAGTCTGGAGGGTGAATCAGAAGAAGTAGAAGAAGGAGAAGGAGAAGGTGAAGTCTGGAGGTTGAATCAGAAGAAGTAGAAGAAGGAGAAGGAGAAGGTGAAGTCTGGAGGGTGAATCAGAAGAAGCAGAAGAAGGAGATGGAGAAGGTGAAGTCTGGAGGGAGAAGCAGAAGAAGTAGAAGAAGGAGAAGGAGAAGATGAAGTCTGGAGGGTGAATCAGAAGAAGTAGAAGAAGGAGAAGGAGAAGGTGAGGTCTGGAGGGTGAATCAGAAGAAGCAGAAGAAGGAGAAGGAGAAGGTGAAGTCTGGAGGGTGAATCAGAAGAAGCAGAAGAAGGAGAAGGAGAAGGTGAAGTCTGGAGGGTGAATCAGAAGAAGCAGAAGAAGGAGAAGGAGAAGGTGAAGTCAGGAGGGTGAATCAGAAGAAGCAGAAGAAGGAGAAGGAGAAGGTAAAGTTAGGAGGGTGAATCAGAAGAAGCAGAAGAAGGAGAAGGAGAAGGGGAAGTCAGGGGGGTGAAGCAGAAGAAGTAGAAGAAGGAGAAGGAGAAGGTGAAGTCATGAGGGAGAAGCAGAAGAAGCAGAAGAAGGAGAAGGAGAAGGTGATGTCTGGATGGTGAAGCAGAAGAAGCAGAAGAAGGAGAAGGAGAAGGTGAAGTCTGGAGGGCGAAGCAGAAGAAGCAGAAGAAGGAGAAAGAGAAGGTGACGTCTGGAGGGTGAAGAAGAAGAAGTAGAAGAAGGAGAAGGAGAAGGTGAAGTCTGGAGGGTGAATCAGAAGAAGCAGAAGAAGGAGAAGGAGAAGGTGAAGTCTGGAGGGTGAATCAGAAGAAGCAGAAGAAGGAGAAGGAGAAGATGAAGTCTGGAGGGTGAATCAGAAGAAGCAGAAGAAGGAGAAGGAGAAGGTGAAGTCTGGAGGGTGAAGCAGAAGAAGCAGAAGAAGGAGAAGGAGAAGGTGAAGTCTGGAGGGTGAATCAGAAGAAGCAGAAGAAGGAGAAGGAGAAGGTGAAGTTTGGAGGGTGAATCAGAAGAAGTAGAAGAAGGAGAAGGAGAAGGTGAAGTCTGGAGGGTGAAGCAGAAGAAGTAGAAGAAGGAGACGGAGAAGGTGAAGTCAGGAGGGTGAATCAGAAGAAGTAGAAGAAGGAGAAGGAGAAGGTGAAGTCAGGAGGGTGAATCAGAAGAAGCAGAAGAAGGAGAAGGAGAAGGTGAAGTCTGGAGGGTGAATCAGAAGAATCAGAAGAAGGAGAAGGAGAAGGTGAAGTGTGGAGGGTGAATCGGAAGAAGCAGAAGAAAGAGAAGGAGAAGGTGAAGTCTGGAGGGTGAAGCAGAAGAAGCAGAAGAAGGAGAAGGAGAAGGTGAAGACTGGAGGGTGAATCAGAAGAAGTAGAAGAAGGAGAAGGAGAAACTGAAGTCTGGAGGGTGAATCAGAAGAAGTAGAAGAAGGAGAAGGAGAAGGTGAAGTCTGGAGGGTGAATCAGAAGAAGCAGAAGAAGGAGAAGGTGAAGTCTGGAGGGTGAATCAGAAGAAGCAGAAGAAGGAGAAGGAGAAGATGAAGTCTGGAGGGTGTATCAGAAGAAGTAGAAGAAGGAGAAGGAGAAGGTGAGGTCTGGGGGGTGAATCAGGAGAAGCAGAAGAAGGAGAAGGAGAAGGTGAAGTCTGGAGGGTGAATCAGAAGAAGCAGAAGAAGGAGAAGGAGAAGGTGAAGTCTGGAGGGTGAATCAGAAGAAGCAGAAGAAGGAGAAGGAGAAGGTGATGTCAGGAGGGTGAATCAGAAGAAGCAGAAGAAGGAGCAGGAGAAGGTGAAGTTAGGAGGGTGAATCAGAATAAGCAGAAGAAGGAGAAGGAGAAGGTGAAGTCAGGGGGGTGAAGCAGAAGAAGTAGAAGAAGGAGAAGGAGAAGGTGAAGTCTGGAGGGTGAAGCAGAAGAAGCAGAAGAAGGAGAAGGAGAAGGTGAAGTCTGGAGGGCGCAGTAGAAGAAGCAGAAGAAGGAGAAGGAGAAGGTGAAGTCTGGAGGGTGAAGCAGAAGAAGCAGAAGAAGGAGAAGGAGAAGGTGAAGTCTGGAGGGTGAATCAGAAGAAGTAGAAGAAGGAGAAGTAGAAGGTGAAGTCAGGAGGGTGAAGCAGAAGATGCAGAAGAAGGAGAAGGAGAAGGTGAAGTCTGGAGGGTGAAGCAGAAGAAGCAGAAGAAGGAGAAGGAGACGGTGAAGTCTGGAGGGCGAAGCAGAAGAAGCAGAAGAAGGAGAAGGAGAAGGTGAAGTCTGGAGGGTGAAGCAGAAGAAGCAGAAGAAGGAGAAGGAGAAGGTGAAGTCTGGAGGGTGAATCAGAAAAAGCAGAAGAAGGAGAAGGAGAAGATGAAGTCTGGAGGGTGAATCAGAAGAATTAGAAGAAGGAGAAGGAGAAGGTGAGGTCTGGAGGGTGAATCAGAAGAAGCAGAAGAAGGAGAAGGAGAAGGTGAAGTCTGAAGGGTGAACCAGAAGAAGCAGAAGAAGGAGAAGGAGAAGGTGAAGTCTGGAGGGTGTATCAGAAGAAGCAGAAGAAGGAGAAGGAGAAGGTGAAGTCTGGAGGGTGAATCAGAAGAAGCAGAAGAAGGAGAAGGAGAAGGTGAAGTCCGGAGGGTGAATCAGAAGAAGTAGAAGAAGGAGAAGGAGAAGGTGAAGTCTGGAGGGTGAATCTGAAGAAGCAGAAGAAGGAGAAGGAGAAGGTGAAGTCAGGAGGGTGAATCAGAAGAAGCAGAAGAAGGAGAAGGAGAAGGTGAAGTCTGGAGGGTGAATCAGAAGAAGCAGAAGAAGGAGAAGGAGAAGGTGTAGTCTGGAGGATGAATCAGAAGAAGTAGAAGAAGGAGAAGGAGAAGGTGAAGTCTGGAGGGTGAATCAGAAGAAGCAGAAGAAGGAGAAGGAGAAGGTGAAGTCTGGAGGGTGAATCAGAAGAAGCAGAAGAAGGAGAAGGAGAAGGTGAAGTCTGGAGGGTGAATCAGAAGAAGTAGAAGAAGGAGAAGGAGAAGGTGAAGTCTGGAGGGTGAAGCAGAAGAAGTAGAAGAAGGAGAAGGAGAAGGTGAAGTCTGGAGGGCGAAGCAGAAGAAGCAGAAGAAGGAGAAGGAGAAGGTGAAGTCTGGAGGGTGAAGCAGAAGAAGCAGAAGAAGGAGAAGGAGAAGGTGAAGTCTGGAGGGTGAATCAGAAGAAGTAGAAGAAGGAGAAGGAGAAGGTGAAGTAAGGAGGGTGAAGCAGAAGAAGCAGAGGAAGGAGAAGGAGAAGGTGAAGTCTGGAGGGTGAAGCAGAAGAAGCAGAAGAAGGAGAAGGAGGAGGTGAAGTCTGGAGGGTGAATCAGAAGAAGCAGAAGAAGGAGAAGGAGAAGGTGAAGTCTGGAGGGTGAATCAGAAGAAGTAGAAGAAGGAGAAGGAGAAGGTGAAGTCAGGAGGGTGAAGCAGAAGAAGCAGAAGAAGGAGAAGGAGAAGGTGAAGTCAGGAGGGTGAAGCAGAAGAAGCAGAAGAAGGAGAAGGAGAAGGTGAAGTCTGGAGGGTGAAGCAGAAGAAGGAGAAGGAGAAGGTGAAGTCTGGAGGGTGAAGCAGAAGAAGCAGAAGAAGGAGAAGGAGAAGGTGAAGTCTGGAGGGTGAATCAGAAGAAGTAGAAGAAGGAGAAGGAGAAGGTGAAGTCTGGAGTTTGAATCAGAAGAAGTAGAAGAAGGAGAAGGAGATGTTGAAGTCTGGAGGGTGAATCAGAAGAAGTAGAAGAAGGAGAAGGAGAAGGTGAAGTCAGGAGGGTGAATCAGAAGAAGCAGAAGAAGGAGAAGGAGAAGGTGAAGTTAGTTGGGTGAATCAGAAGAAGCAGAAGAAGGAGAAGGAGAAGGTGAAGTCAGGGGGATGAAGCAAAAAAAGTAGAAGAAGGAGAAGGCGAAGTCAGGAAGGTGAAGCAGAAGAAGCAGAAGAAGGAGAAGGAGAAGGTGAAGTCTGGCGGGCGCAGCAGAAGAAGCAGAAGAAGGAGAAGGAGAAGGTGAAGTCTGGAGGGTGAAGCAGAAGAAGCAGAAGAAGGAGAAGGAGAAGGTGTAGTCTGGAGGGTGAATCAGAAGAAGTAGAAGAAGGAGAAGGAGAAGGTGAAGTCAGGAGGGTGAAGCAGAAGAAGCAGAAGGAGAAGGAGAAGGTGAAGTCTGGAGGGTGAAGCAGAAGAAGCAGAAGAAGGAGAAGGAGAAGGTGAAGTCTGGAGGGCGAAGCAGAAGAAGTAGAAGAAGGAGAAGGAGAAGGTGAAGTCTGGAGAGTGAAGCAGAAGAAGCAGAAGAAGGAGAAGCAGAAGGTGAAGTCTGGAGGGTGAATCAGAAGAAGTAGAAGAAGGAGAAGGAGAAGGTGAAGTCAGGAGGGTGAAGCAGAAGAAGCAGAAGAAGGAGAAGGAGAAGGTGAAGTCTGGAGGGTGAAGCAAAAGAAGGAGAAGGAGAAGGTGAAGTCTGGAGGGTGAAGCAGAAGAAGCAGAAGAAGGAGAAGGAGAAGGTGAAGTCAGGAGGGTGAATCAGAAGAAGTAGAAGAAGGAGAAGGAGAAGGTGAGGTCTGGAGGGTGAATCAGAAGAAGTAGAAGAAGGAGAAGGAGAAGGTGAAGTCTGGAGTTTGAATCAGAAGAAGTAGAAGAAGGAGAAGGAGAAGGTGAAGTCTGGAGGGTGAAGCAGAAGAAGCAGAAGAAGGAGAAGGAGAAGGTGAAGTCAGGAGGGTGAATCAGAAGAAGTAGAAGAAGGAGAAGGAGAAGGTGAAGTCTGGAGGGTGAATCAGAAGAAGTAGAAGAAGGAGAAGGAGAAGGTGAAGTCTGGAGGTTGAATCAGAAGAAGTAGAAGAAGGAGAAGGAGAAGGTGAAGTCTGGAGGGTGAATCAGAAGAAGCAGCAGAAGGAGAAGGAGAAGGTGAAGTCTGGAGGGTGAATCAGAAGAAGCAGAAGAAGGAGAAGGAGAAGGTGAAGTCAGGAGGGTGAATCAGAAGAAGCAGAAGAAGGAGAAGGAGAAGGTGAAGTTAGGAGGGTGAATCAGAAGAAGCAGAAGAAGGAGAAGGAGAAGGGGAAGTCAGGGGGGTGAAGCAGAAGAAGTAGAAGAAGGAGAAGGAGAAGGTGAAGTCATGAGGGAGAAGCAGAAGAAGCAGAAGAAGGAGAAGGAGAAGGTGATGTCTGGAGGGTGAAGCAGAAGAAGCAGAAGAAGGAGAAGGAGAAGGTGAAGTCTGGAGGGCGAAGCAGAAGAAGCAGAAGAAGGAGAAAGAGAAGGTGACGTCTGGAGGGTGAAGAAGAAGAAGCAGAAGAAGGAGAAGGAGAAGGTGAAGTCTGGAGGGTGAATCAGAAGAAGCAGAAGAAGGAGAAGGAGAAGGTGAAGTCTGGAGGGTGAATCAGAAGAAGCAGAAGAAGGAGAAGGAGAAGGTGAAGTCTGGAGTTTGAATCAGAAGAAGTAGAAGAAGGAGAAGGAGAAGGTGAAGTCTGGAGGGTGAAGCAGAAGAAGCAGAAGAAGGAGAAGGAGAAGGTGAAGTCAGGAGGGTGAATCAGAAGAAGTAGAAGAAGGAGAAGGAGAAGGTGAAGTCTGGAGGGTGAATCAGAAGAAGTAGAAGAAGGAGAAGGAGAAGGTGAAGTCTGGAGGTTGAATCAGAAGAAGTAGAAGAAGGAGAAGGAGAAGGTGAAGTCTGGAGGGTGAATCAGAAGAAGCAGCAGAAGGAGAAGGAGAAGGTGAAGTCTGGAGGGTGAATCAGAAGAAGCAGAAGAAGGAGAAGGAGAAGGTGAAGTCAGGAGGGTGAATCAGAAGAAGCAGAAGAAGGAGAAGGAGAAGGTGAAGTTAGGAGGGTGAATCAGAAGAAGCAGAAGAAGGAGAAGGAGAAGGGGAAGTCAGGGGGGTGAAGCAGAAGAAGTAGAAGAAGGAGAAGGAGAAGGTGAAGTCATGAGGGAGAAGCAGAAGAAGCAGAAGAAGGAGAAGGAGAAGGTGATGTCTGGAGGGTGAAGCAGAAGAAGCAGAAGAAGGAGAAGGAGAAGGTGAAGTCTGGAGGGCGAAGCAGAAGAAGCAGAAGAAGGAGAAAGAGAAGGTGACGTCTGGAGGGTGAAGAAGAAGAAGCAGAAGAAGGAGAAGGAGAAGGTGAAGTCTGGAGGGTGAATCAGAAGAAGCAGAAGAAGGAGAAGGAGAAGGTGAAGTCTGGAGGGTGAATCAGAAGAAGCAGAAGAAGGAGAAGGAGAAGATGAAGTCTGGAGGGTGAATCAGAAGAAGCAGAAGAAGGAGAAGGAGAAGGTGAAGTCTGGAGGGTGAAGCAGAAGAAGCAGAAGAAGGAGAAGGAGAAGGTGAAGTCTGGAGGGTGAATCAGAAGAAGCAGAAGAAGGAGAAGGAGAAGGTGAAGTTTGGAGGGTGAATCAGAAGAAGTAGATGAAGGAGAAGGAGAAGGTGAAGTCTGGAGGGTGAAGCAGAAGAAGTAGAAGAAGGAGACGGAGAAGGTGAAGTCAGGAGGGTGAATCAGAAGAAGTAGAAGAAGGAGAAGGAGAAGGTGAAGTCAGGAGGGTGAATCAGAAGAAGCAGAAGAAGGAGAAGGAGAAGGTGAAGTCTGGAGGGTGAATCAGAAGAATCAGAAGAAGGAGAAGGAGAAGGTGAAGTGTGGAGGGTGAATCGGAAGAAGCAGAAGAAAGAGAAGGAGAAGGTGAAGTCTGGAGGGTGAAGCAGAAGAAGCAGAAGAAGGAGAAGGAGAAGGTGAAGACTGGAGGGTGAATCAGAAGAAGTAGAAGAAGGAGAAGGAGAAACTGAAGTCTGGAGGGTGAATCAGAAGAAGTAGAAGAAGGAGAAGGAGAAGGTGAAGTCTGGAGGGTGAATCAGAAGAAGCAGAAGAAGGAGAAGGTGAAGTCTGGAGGGTGAATCAGAAGAAGCAGAAGAAGGAGAAGGAGAAGATGAAGTCTGGAGGGTGTATCAGAAGAAGTAGAAGAAGGAGAAGGAGAAGGTGAGGTCTGGGGGGTGAATCAGGAGAAGCAGAAGAAGGAGAAGGAGAAGGTGAAGTCTGGAGGGTGAATCAGAAGAAGCAGAAGAAGGAGAAGGAGAAGGTGAAGTCTGGAGGGTGAATCAGAAGAAGCAGAAGAAGGAGAAGGAGAAGGTGATGTCAGGAGGGTGAATCAGAAGAAGCAGAAGAAGGAGCAGGAGAAGGTGAAGTTAGGAGGGTGAATCAGAATAAGCAGAAGAAGGAGAAGGAGAAGGTGAAGTCAGGGGGGTGAAGCAGAAGAAGTAGAAGAAGGAGAAGGAGAAGGTGAAGTCTGGAGGGTGAAGCAGAAGAAGCAGAAGAAGGAGAAGGAGAAGGTGAAGTCTGGAGGGCGCAGTAGAAGAAGCAGAAGAAGGAGAAGGAGAAGGTGAAGTCTGGAGGGTGAAGCAGAAGAAGCAGAAGAAGGAGAAGGAGAAGGTGAAGTCTGGAGGGTGAATCAGAAGAAGTAGAAGAAGGAGAAGTAGAAGGTGAAGTCAGGAGGGTGAAGCAGAAGATGCAGAAGAAGGAGAAGGAGAAGGTGAAGTCTGGAGGGTGAAGCAGAAGAAGCAGAAGAAGGAGAAGGAGACGGTGAAGTCTGGAGGGCGAAGCAGAAGAAGCAGAAGAAGGAGAAGGAGAAGGTGAAGTCTGGAGGGTGAAGCAGAAGAAGCAGAAGAAGGAGAAGGAGAAGGTGAAGTCTGGAGGGTGAATCAGAAAAAGCAGAAGAAGGAGAAGGAGAAGATGAAGTCTGGAGGGTGAATCAGAAGAATTAGAAGAAGGAGAAGGAGAAGGTGAGGTCTGGAGGGTGAATCAGAAGAAGCAGAAGAAGGAGAAGGAGAAGGTGAAGTCTGAAGGGTGAACCAGAAGAAGCAGAAGAAGGAGAAGGAGAAGGTGAAGTCTGGAGGGTGTATCAGAAGAAGCAGAAGAAGGAGAAGGAGAAGGTGAAGTCTGGAGGGTGAATCAGAAGAAGCAGAAGAAGGAGAAGGAGAAGGTGAAGTCCGGAGAGTGAATCAGAAGAAGTAGAAGAAGGAGAAGGAGAAGGTGAAGTCTGGAGGGTGAATCTGAAGAAGCAGAAGAAGGAGAAGGAGAAGGTGAAGTCAGGAGGGTGAATCAGAAGAAGCAGAAGAAGGAGAAGGAGAAGGTGAAGTCTGGAGGGTGAATCAGAAGAAGCAGAAGAAGGAGAAGGAGAAGGTGTAGTCTGGAGGATGAATCAGAAGAAGTAGAAGAAGGAGAAGGAGAAGGTGAAGTCTGGAGGGTGAATCAGAAGAAGCAGAAGAAGGAGAAGGAGAAGGTGAAGTCTGGAGGGTGAATCAGAAGAAGCAGAAGAAGGAGAAGGAGAAGGTGAAGTCTGGAGGGTGAATCAGAAGAAGTAGAAGAAGGAGAAGGAGAAGGTGAAGTCTGGAGGGTGAAGCAGAAGAAGTAGAAGAAGGAGAAGGAGAAGGTGAAGTCTGGAGGGCGAAACAGAAGAAGCAGAAGAAGGAGAAGGAGAAGGTGAAGTCTGGAGGGTGAAGCAGAAGAAGCAGAAGAAGGAGAAGGAGAAGGTGAAGTCCGGAGGGTGAATCAGAAGAAGTAGAAGAAGGAGAAGGAGAAGGTGAAGTAAGGAGGGTGAAGCAGAAGAAGCAGAGGAAGGAGAAGGAGAAGGTGAAGTCTGGAGGGTGAAGCAGAAGAAGCAGAAGAAGGAGAAGGAGGAGGTGAAGTCTGGAGGGTGAATCAGAAGAAGCAGAAGAAGGAGAAGGAGAAGGTGAAGTCTGGAGGGTGAATCAGAAGAAGTAGAAGAAGGAGAAGGAGAAGGTGAAGTCAGGAGGGTGAAGCAGAAGAAGCAGAAGAAGGAGAAGGAGAAGGTGAAATCTGGAGGGTGAAGCAGAAGAAGCAGAAGAAGGAGAAGGAGAAGGTGAAGTCTGGAGGGTGAAGCAGAAGAAGCAGAAGAAGGAGA
Organism: Somniosus microcephalus; assembly: GCF_052327205.1. Taxonomy (NCBI): domain Eukaryota; kingdom Metazoa; phylum Chordata; class Chondrichthyes; order Squaliformes; family Somniosidae; genus Somniosus; species Somniosus microcephalus. The sequence continues at coordinate 108,216 of NW_028225195.1, forward strand.
AGGAGAAGGTGAAGTCTGGAGGGTGAATCAGAAGAAGTAGAAGAAGGAGAAGGAGAAGGTGAAGTCTGGAGGGTGAATCAGAAGAAGCAGAAGAAGGAGAAGGAGAAGGTGAAGACTGGAGGTTGAATCAGAAGAAGTAGAAGAAGGAGAAGGAGAAGGTGAATTCTGGAGGGTGAATCAGAAGAAGTAGTAGAAGGAGAAGGAGAAGGCGAAGTCTGGAGGGTGAATCAGAAGAAGCAGAAGAAGGAGAAGGAGAAGGTGAAGTCTGGAGGGTGAATCAGAAGAAGCAGAAGAAGGAGAAGGAGAAGATGAAGTCTGGAGGGTGAATCAGAAGAATTAGAAGAAGGAGAAGGAGAAGGTGAGGTCTGGAGGGTGAATCAGAAGAAGCAGAAGAAGGAGAAGGAGAAGGTGAAGTCTGAAGGGTGAACCAGAAGAAGCAGAAGAAGGAGAAGGAGAAGGTGAAGTCTGGAGGGTGTATCAGAAGAAGCAGAAGAAGGAGAAGGAGAAGGTGAAGTCTGGAGGGTGAATCAGAAGAAGCAGAAGAAGGAGAAGGAGAAGGTGAAGTCCGGAGGGTGAATCAGAAGAAGTAGAAGAAGGAGAAGGAGAAGGTGAAGTCTGGAGGGTGAATCAGAAGAAGTAGAACAAGGAGAAGGAGAAGGTGAAGTCTGGAGGGTGAATCAGAAGAAGCAGAAGAAGGAGAAGGAGAAGGTGAAGTCTGGAGGGTGAATCAGAAGAAGCAGAAGAAGGAGAAGGAGAAGATGAAGTCTGGAGGGTGAATCAGAAGAAGTAAAAGAAGGAGAATGAGAAGGTGAAGTCAGGAGGGTGAATCAGAAGAAGCAGAAGAAGGAGAAGGAGAAGGTGAAGTCTGGAGTGTGAATCAGAAGAAGCAGAAGAAAGAGAAGGAGAAGGTGAAGTCTAGATGGTGAATCAGAAGAAGTAGAACAAGGAGAAGGAGAAGGTGAAGTCTGGAGTGTGAATCAGAAGAATCAGAAGAAGGAGAAGGAGAAGGTGAAGTCTGGAGGGTGAATCAGAAGAAGCAGAAGAAGGAGAAGGAGAAGATGAAGTCTGGAGGGTGAATCAGAATAAGTAGAAGAAGGAGAAGGAGAAGGTGAAGTCTGGAGGGTGAATCAGAAGAAGCAGAAGAAGGAGAAGGAGAAGGTGAAGTCTGAAGAGTGAATCAGAAGAAGCAGAAGAAGGAGAAGGCGATGGTGAAGTCTGGATGGTGAATCAGAAGAAGCAGAATAAGGAGAAGGAGAAGGTGAAGTCTGGAGGGTGAATCAGAAGAAGTAGAAGAAGGAGAAGGAGAAGGTGAAGTCTGGAGGGTGAAGCAGAAGAAGTAGAAGAAGGAGAAGGAGAAGGTGAAGTCATGAGTGTGAATCAGAAGAAGTAGAAGAAGGAGAATGAGAAGGTGAAGTCAGGAGGGTGAATCAGAAGAAGCAGAAGAAGGAGAAGGAGAAGGTGAAGTCTGGAGTGTGAATCAGAAGAATCAGAAGAAGGAGAAGGAGTAGGTGAAGTCTGGAGGGTGAATCAGAAGAAGCAGAAGAAAGAGAAGGAGAAGGTGAAGTCTAGAGGGTGAAGCAGAAGAAGCAGAAGAAGGAGAAGTAGAAGGTGAAGACTGGAGGGTGAATCAGAAGAAGTAGAAGAAGGAGAAGGAGAAGGTGATGTCTGGAGGGTGAATCAGAAGAGGTAGAAGAAGGAGAAGGAGAAGGTGAAGTCTGGAGGGTGAATCAGAAGAAGTAGAAGAAGGAGAAGGAGATGTTGAAGTCTGGAGGGTGAATCAGAAGAAGTAGAAGAAGGAGAAGGAGAAGGTGAAGTCAGGAGGGTGAATCAGAAGAAGCAGAAGAAGGAGAAGGAGAAGGTGAAGTTAGGAGGGTGAATCAGAAGAAGCAGAACAAGGAGAAGGAGAAGGTGAAGTCAGGGGGATGAAGCAAAAAAAGTAGAAGAAGGAGAAGGAGAAGGCGAAGTCAGGAAGGTGAAGCAGAAGAAGCAGAAGAAGGAGAAGGAGAAGGTGAAGTCTGGCGGGCGCAGCAGAAGAAGCAGAAGAAGGAGAAGGAGAGGTGAAGTCTGGAGGGTGAAGCAGAAGAAGCAGAAGAAGGAGAAGGAGAAGGTGAAGTCTGGAGGGTGAATCAGAAGAAGTAGAAGAAGGAGAAGGAGAAGGTGAAGTCAGGAGGGTGAAGCAGAAGAAGCAGAAGAAGGAGAAGGAGAAGGTGAAGTCTGGAGGGAGAAGCAGAAGAAGCAGAAGAAGGAGAAGGAGAAGGTGAAGTCTGGAGGGCGAAGCAGAAGAAGTAGAAGAAGGAGAAGGAGAAGGTGAAGTCTGGAGGGTGAAGCAGAAGAAGCAGAAGAAGGAGAAGCAGAAGGTGAAGTCTGGAGGGTGAATCAGAAGAAGTAGAAGAAGGAGAAGGAGAAGGTGAAGTCAGGAGGGTGAAGCAGAAGAAGCAGAAGAAGGAGAAGGAGAAGGTGAAGTCTGGAGGGTGAAGCAGAAGAAGGAGAAGGAGAAGGTGAAGTCTGGAGGGTGAAGCAGAAGAAGCAGAAGAAGGAGAAGGAGAAGGTGAAGTCTGGAGGGTGAATCAGAAGAAGTAGAAGAAGGAGAAGGAAAAGGTGAAGTCTGGAGGTTGAATCAGAAGAAGTAGAAGAAGGAGAAGGAGATGTTGAAGTCTGGAGGGTGAATCAGAAGAAGTAGAAGAAGGAGAAGGAGAAGGTGAAGTCAGGAGGGTGAATCAGAAGAAGCAGAAGAAGGAGAAGGAGAAGGTGAAGTTAGGAGGGTGAATCAGAAGAAGCAGAAGAAGGAGAAGGAGAAGGTGAAGTCAGGGGGATGAAGCAAAAAAAGTAGAAGAAGGAGAAGGCGAAGTCAGGAAGGTGAAGCAGAAGAAGCAGAAGAAGGAGAAGGAGAAGGTGAAGTCTGGCGGGCGCAGCAGAAGAAGCAGAAGAAGGAGAAGGAGAAGGTGAAGTCTGGAGGGTGAAGCAGAAGAAGCAGAAGAAGGAGAAGGAGAAGGTGAAGTCTGGAGGGTGAATCAGAAGAAGTAGAAGAAGGAGAAGGAGAAGGTGAAGTCAGGAGGGTGAAGCAGATGAAGCAGAAGAAGGAGAAGGAGAAGGTGAAGTCTGGAGGGTGAAGCAGAAGAAGCAGAAGAAGGAGAAGGAGAAGGTGAAGTCTGGAGGGCGAAGCAGAAGAAGTAGAAGAAGGAGAAGGAGAAGGTGAAGTCTGGAGGGTGAAGCAGAAGAAGCAGAAGAAGGAGAAGCAGAAGGTGAAGTCTGGAGGGTGAATCAGAAGAAGTAGAAGAAGGAGAAGGAGAAGGTGAAGTCAGGAGGGTGAAGCAGAAGAAGGAGAAGGAGAAGGTGAAGTCTGGAGGGTGAAGCAAAAGAAGGAGAAGGAGAAGGTGAAGTCTGGAGGGTGAAGCAGAAGAAGCAGAAGAAGGAGAAGGAGAAGGTGAAGTCAGGAGGGTGAATCAGAAGAAGTAGAAGAAGGAGAAGGAGAAGGTGAAGTCTGGAGGGTGAATCAGAAGAAGTAGAAGAAGGAGAAGGAGAAGGTGAAGTCTGGAGGTTGAATCAGAAGAAGTAGAAGAAGGAGAAGGAGAAGGTGAAGTCTGGAGGGTGAAGCAGAAGAAGCAGAAGAAGGAGAAGGAGAAGGTGAAGTCAGGAGGGTGAATCAGAAGAAGTAGAAGAAGGAGAAGGAGAAGGTGAAGTCTGGAGGGTGAATCAGAAGAAGTAGAAGAAGGAGAAGGAGAAGGTGAAGTCTGGAGGTTGAATCAGAAGAAGTAGAAGAAGGAGAAGGAGAAGGTGAAGTCTGGAGGGTGAATCAGAAGAAGCAGAAGAAGGAGAAGGAGAAGGTGAAGTCTGGAGGGAGAAGCAGAAGAAGTAGAAGAAGGAGAAGGTGAAATCTGGAGGGTGAATAAGAAGAAGTAGAAGAAGGAGAAGGAGAAGGTGAAGTCTGGAGGGTGAATCAGAAGAAGTAGAAGAAGGAGAAGGAGAAGGTGAAGTCTGGAGGGTGAATCAGAAGAAGCAGAAGAAGGAGAAGGAGAAGGTGGAGTCTGGAGGGTGAATCAGAAGAAGTAGAAGAAGGAGAAGGAGAAGGTGTAGTCTGGAGAGTGAATCAGAAGAAGTAGACGAAGGAGAAGGAGCAGGTGAAGTCTAGAGGGTGGATCAGAAAAAGCAGAAGAAGGAGAAGGAGAAGGCGAAGTCTGGAGGGTGAATCAGAAGAAGTAGAAGAAGGAGAAGGAGAAGGTGAAGTCTGGAGGGTGAATCAGAAGAAGCAGATGAAGGAGAAGGAGAAGGTGAAGTCTGGAGGGTGAATCTGAAGAAGCAGAAGAAGGAGAAGGAGAAGGTGAAGTCTGGAGGGTGAATCAGAAGAAGCAGAAGAAGGAGAAGGAGAAGGTGAAGTCTGGAGGGTGAATCAGAAGAAGCAGAAGAAGTAGAAGGAGAAGGTGAAGTCTGGAGGGTGAATCAGAAGAAGTAGAAGAAGGAGAAGGAGAAGGTGAAGTCTGGAGGGTGAATCAGAAGAAGCAGAAGAAGGAGAAGGAGAAGGTGAAGTCAGGAGGGTGAATCAGAAGAAGCAGAAGCAGGAGAAGGAGAAGGTGAAGACTGGAGGGTGAATCAGAAGAAGTAGAAGAAGCAGAAGGAGAAGGTGAAGTCTGGAGGGTGAATCAGAAGAAATAGAAGAAGGAGAAGGAGATGGTGAGGTCTGGAGGGTGAATCAGAAGAAGCAGAAGAAGGAGAAGGAGAAGGTGAAGTCTGGAGGGTGAATCAGAAGAAGCAGAAGAAGGAGAAGGAGAAGGTGAAGACTGGAGGGTGAATCAGAAGAAGTAGAAGAAGGAGAAGGAGAAGATGAAGTCTGGAGGGTGAATCAGAAGAAGTAGAAGAAGGAGAAGGAGAAGGTGAGGTCTGGAGGGTGAATCAGAAGAAGCAGAAGAAGGAGAAGGAGAAGGTGAAGTCTGGAGGGTGAATCAGAAGAAGCAGAAGAAGGAGAAGGAGAAGGTGAAGTCTGGAGGGTGAATCAGAAGAAGCAGAAGAAGGAGAAGGAGAAGGTGAAGTCAGGAGGGTGAATCAGAAGAAGCAGAAGAAGGAGAAGGAGAAGGTGAAGTTAGGAGGGTGAATCAGAAGAAGCAGAAGAAGGAGAAGGAGAAGGGGAAGTCAGGGGGGTGAAGCAGAAGAAGTAGAAGAAGGAGAAGGAGAAGGTGAAGTCATGAGGGTGAAGCAGAAGAAGCAGAAGAAGGAGAAGGAGAAGGTGATGTCTGGAGGGTGAAGCAGAAGAAGCAGAAGAAGGAGAAGGAGAAGGTGAAGTCTGGAGGGCGAAGCAGAAGAAGCAGAAGAAGGAGAAAGAGAAGGTGACGTCTGGAGGGTGAAGAAGAAGAAGCAGAAGAAGGAGAAGGAGAAGGTGAAGTCTGGAGGGTGAATCAGAAGAAGCAGAAGAAGGAGAAGGAGAAGGTGAAGTCTGGAGGGTGAATCAGAAGAAGCAGAAGAAGGAGAAGGAGAAGATGAAGTCTGGAGGGTGAATCAGAAGAAGCAGAAGAAGGAGAAGGAGAAGGTGAAGTCTGGAGGGTGAAGCAGAAGAAGCAGAAGAAGGAGAAGGAGAAGGTGAAGTCTGGAGGGTGAATCAGAAGAAGCAGAAGAAGGAGAAGGAGAAGGTGAAGTTTGGAGGGTGAATCAGAAGAAGTAGAAGAAGGAGAAGGAGAAGGTGAAGTCTGGAGGGTGAAGCAGAAGAAGTAGAAGAAGGAGACGGAGAAGGTGAAGTCAGGAGGGTGAATCAGAAGAAGTAGAAGAAGGAGAAGGAGAAGGTGAAGTCAGGAGGGTGAATCAGAAGAAGCAGAAGAAGGAGAAGGAGAAGGTGAAGTCTGGAGGGTGAATCAGAAGAATCAGAAGAAGGAGAAGGAGAAGGTGAAGTGTGGAGGGTGAATCGGAAGAAGCAGAAGAAAGAGAAGGAGAAGGTGAAGTCTGGAGGGTGAAGCAGAAGAAGCAGAAGAAGGAGAAGGAGAAGGTGAAGACTGGAGGGTGAATCAGAAGAAGTAGAAGAAGGAGAAGGAGAAACTGAAGTCTGGAGGGTGAATCAGAAGAAGTAGAAGAAGGAGAAGGAGAAGGTGAAGTCTGGAGGGTGAATCAGAAGAAGCAGAAGAAGGAGAAGGTGAAGTCTGGAGGGTGAATCAGAAGAAGCAGAAGAAGGAGAAGGAGAAGATGAAGTCTGGAGGGTGTATCAGAAGAAGTAGAAGAAGGAGAAGGAGAAGGTGAGGTCTGGGGGGTGAATCAGAAGAAGCAGAAGAAGGAGAAGGAGAAGGTGAAGTCTGGAGGGTGAATCAGAAGAAGCAGAAGAAGGAGAAGGAGAAGGTGAAGTCTGGAGGGTGAATCAGAAGAAGCAGAAGAAGGAGAAGGAGAAGGTGAAGTCAGGAGGGTGAATCAGAAGAAGCAGAAGAAGGAGCAGGAGAAGGTGAAGTTAGGAGGGTGAATCAGAATAAGCAGAAGAAGGAGAAGGAGAAGGTGAAGTCAGGGGGGTGAAGCAGAAGAAGTAGAAGAAGGAGAAGGAGAAGGTGAAGTCTGGAGGGTGAAGCAGAAGAAGCAGAAGAAGGAGAAGGAGAAGGTGAAGTCTGGAGGGCGCAGTAGAAGAAGCAGAAGAAGGAGAAGGAGAAGGTGAAGTCTGGAGGGTGAAGCAGAAGAAGCAGAAGAAGGAGAAGGAGAAGGTGAAGTCTGGAGGGTGAATCAGAAGAAGTAGAAGAAGGAGAAGTAGAAGGTGAAGTCAGGAGGGTGAAGCAGAAGATGCAGAAGAAGGAGAAGGAGAAGGTGAAGTCTGGAGGGTGAAGCAGAAGAAGCAGAAGAAGGAGAAGGAGACGGTGAAGTCTGGAGGGCGAAGCAGAAGAAGCAGAAGAAGGAGAAGGAGAAGGTGAAGTCTGGAGGGTGAAGCAGAAGAAGCAGAAGAAGGAGAAGGAGAAGGTGAAGTCTGGAGGGTGAATCAGAAGAAGTAGAAGAAGGAAAGGAGAAGGTGAAGTCTGGAGGGTGAATCAGAAGAAGTAGAAGAAGGAGAAGGAGAAGGTGAAGTCTGGAGGGTGAATCAGAAGAAGTAGAAGAAGGAGAAGGAGAAGGTGAAGTCTGGAGGGTGAATCAGAAGAAGTAGAAGAAGGAGAAGGAGAAGGTGAAGTCTGGAGGGTGAATCAGAAGAAGCAGAAGAAGGAGGAGAAGGTGAAGTCTGGAGGGTGAATCAGAAGAAGCAGAAGAAGGAGAAGGAGAAGATGAAGTCTGGAGGGTGAATCAGAAGAAGTAGAAGAAGGAGAAGGAGAAGGTGAGGTCTGGAGGGTGAATCAGAAGAAGCAGAAGAAGGAGAAGGAGAAGGTAAAGTCTGAAGGGTGTATCAGAAGAAGCAGAAGAAGGAGAAGGAGAAGGTGAAGTCTGGAGGGTGAATCAGAAGAAGCAGAAAAAGGAGATGGAGAAGGTGAAGTCTGGAGGGTGAATCAGAAGAAGCAGAAGAAGCAGAAGGTGATGGTGCAGTCTGGAGGGTGAATCTGAAGAAGGAGAAGAAGGAGAAGGAGAAGGTGAAGTCTGGAGGGTGAATCAGAAGAAGTAGAAGAAGGAGAAGGAGAAGGTGAAGTCTGGAGGGTGAATCAGAAGAAGCAGAAGAAGGAGAAGGAGAAGGTGAAGTCTGGAGGGTGAATCAGAAGAAGCAGAATAAGGAGAAGGAGAAGGTGAAGGCTGGAGGGTGAATTAGAAGAAGCAGAAGAAGGAGAAGGAGAAGGTGAAGTCTGGAGGGTGAATCAGAAGAAGTAGAAGAAGGAGAAGGAGAAGGTGAAGTCTGGAGGGTGAAGCAGAAGAAGTAGAAGAAGGAGAAGGAGAAGGTGAAGTCAGGAGGGTGAATCAGAAGAAGTAGAAGAAGGAGAAGGAGAAGGTGAAGTCAGGAGGGTGAATCAGAAGAAGCAGAAGAAGGAGAAGGAGAAGGTGAAGTCTGGAGGGTGAATCAGAAGAATCAGAAGAAGGAGAAGGAGAAGGTGAAGTCTGGAGGGTGAATCAGAAGAAGCAGAAGAAAGAGAAGGAGAAGGTGAAGTCTGGAGGGTGAAGCAGAAGAAGCAGAAGAAGGAGAAGGAGAAGGTGAAGACTGGAGGGTGAATCAGAAGAAGTAGAAGAAGGAGAAGGAGAAACTGAAGTCTGGAGGGTGAATCAGAAGAAGTAGAAGAAGGAGAAGGAGAAGGTGAAGTCTGGAGTGTGAATCAGAAGAAGCAGAAGAAGGAGAAGGAGAAGGTGAAGTCTGGAGGGTGAATCAGAAGAAGCAGAAGAAGGAGAAGGAGAAGATGAAGTCTGGAGGGTGAATCAGAAGAAGTAGAAGAAGGAGAAGGAGAAGGTGAGGTCTGGGGGGTGAATCAGAAGAAGCAGAAGAAGGAGAAGGAGAAGGTGAAGTCTGGAGGGTGAATCAGAAGAAGCAGAAGAAGGAGAAGGAGAAGGTGAAGTCTGGAGGGTGAATCAGAAGAAGCAGAAGAAGGAGAAGGAGAAGGTGAAGTCAGGAGGGTGAATCAGAAGAAGCAGAAGAAGGAGAAGGAGAAGGTGAAGTTAGGAGGGTGAATCAGAAGAAGCAGAAGAAGGAGAAGGAGAAGGTGAAGTCAGGGGGGTGAAGCAGAAGAAGTAGAAGAAGGAGAAGGAGAAGGTGAAGTCTGGAGGGTGAATCAGAAGAAGCAGAAGAAGGAGAAGGTGAAGTCTGGAGGGTGAATCAGAAGAAGCAGAAGAAGGAGAAGGAGAAGGTGAAGTCTGGAGGGTGAATCAGAAGAAGCAGAATAAGGAGAAGGAGAAGGTGAAGTCTGGAGGGTGAATCAGGAGAAGCAGAAGAAGGAGAAGGAGAAGGTGAAGTCTGGAGGGTGAATCAGAAGAAGGAGAAGAAGGAGAAGGAGAAGGTGAAGTCTGGAGGGTGAAGCAGAAGAAGTAGAAGAAGGAGAAGGAGAAGGTGAAGTCAGGAGGGTGAATCAGAAGAAGTAGAAGAAGGAGAAGGAGAAGGTGAAGTCTGGAGGGTGAATCAGAAGAAGCAGAAGAAGGAGAAGGAGAAGGTGAAGTCTGGAGGGTGAATCAGAAGAAGCAAAAGAATGAGAAGGAGAAGATGAAGTCTGGAGGGTGAATCAGAAGAAGTAGAAGAAGGAGAAGGAGAAGGTGAGGTCTGGAGGGTGAATCAGAAGAAGCAGAAGAAGGAGAAGGAGAAGATGAAGTCTGGAGGGTGAATCAGAAGAAGCAGAAGAAGGAGAAGGAGAAGGTGAAGTCTGGAGGGTGAATCAGAAGAAGCAGAAGAAGGAGAAGGAGAAGGTGAAGTCAGGAGGGTGAATCAGAAGAAGCAGAAGAAGGAGAAGGAGAAGGTGAAGTTAGGAGGGTGAATCAGAAGAAGCAGAAGAAGGCGAAGGAGAAGGTGAAGTCAGGGGGGTGAAGCAGAAGAAGTAGAAGAAGGAGAAGGAGATGGTGAAGTCAGGAGGGTGAAGCAGAAGAAGCAGAAGAAGGAGAAGGAGAAGGTGAAGTCTGGAGGGTGAAGCAGAAGAAACAGAAGAAGGAGAAGGAGAAGGTGAAGTCTGGAGGGCGAAGCAGAAGAAGCAGAAGAAGGAGAAGGTGAAGGTGAAGTCTGGAGGGTGAAGCAGAAGAAGCAGAAGAAGGAGAAGGAGAAGGTGAAGTCTGGAGGGTGAATCAGAAGAAGAAGAAGAAGGAGAAGGAGAAGGTGAAGTCAGGAGGGTGAAGCAGAAGAAGCAGAAGAAGGAGACGGAGAAGGTGAAGTCTGGAGGGTGAAGCAGAAGAAGCAGAAGAAGGAGAAGGAGAAGGTGAAGTCTGGAGGGTGAAGCAGAAGAAGCAGAAGAAGGAGAAGGAGAAGGTGAAGTCAGGAGGGTGAATCAGAAGAAGTAGAAGAAGGAGAAGGAGAAGGTGAAGTCTGGAGGGTGAATCAGAAGAAGTAGAAGAAGGAGAAGGAGAAGGTGAAGTCTGGAGGGTGAATCAGAAGAAGTAGAAGAAGGATAAGGAGAAGGTGAAGTCTGGAGGGTGAATCAGAAGAAGCAGAAGAAGGAGAAGCAGAAGGTGAAGTCTGGAGGGAGAAGCAGAAGAAGTAGAAGAAGGAGAAGGAGAAGGTGAAGTCTGGAGGGTGAATCAGATGAAGTAGAAGAAGGAGAAGGAGAAGGTAAAGTCTGGAGGGTGAATCAGAAGAAGTAGAAGAAGGAGAAGGAGAAGGTGAAGTCTGGAGGGTGAATCAGAAGAAGCAGAAGAAGGAGAAGGAGAAGGTGAAATCTGGAGGGTGAATCAGAAGTAGAAGAAGGAGAAGTAGAAGGTGTAGTTTGGAGGGTTAATCATGAGAAGTAGACGAAGGAGAAGGAGAAGGTGAAGTCTGGAGGGTGAATCAGAAGAAGCAGAAGAAGGAGAAGGAGAAGGTGAAGTCTGGAGGGTGATTCAGAAGAAGTAGAAGAAGCAGAAGGAGAAGGTGAAATCTGGAGGGTGAATCAGAAGAAGCAGAAGAAGGCGAAGGAGAAGGTGAAGACTGGAGGGTGAATCAGAAGAAGTAGAAGAAGGAGAAGGAGAAGGTGAAGTCTGGAGGGTGAATCAGAAGAAGTAGAAGAAGGAGAAGGAGAAGGCGAAGTCTGGAGGGTGAATCAGAAGAAGCAGAAGAAGGAGAAGGAGAATGTGAAATTTGGAGGGTGAATCAGAAGAAGCAGAAGAAGGAGAAGGAGAAGATGAGGTCTGGAGGGTGAATCAGAAGAAGTAGAAGAAGGAGAAGGAGAAGGTGAGATCTGGAGGGTGAATCAGAAGAAGCAGAAGAAGGAGAAGGAGAAGGTGAAGTCTGAAGGGTGAATCAGAAGAAGCAGAAAAAGGAGAAGGAGAAGGTGAAGTCTGGAGGGTGAATCAGAAGAAGCAGAAGAAGGAGAAGGAGAAGGTGAAGTCTGGAGGGTGAATCAGAAGAAGCAGAAGAAGGAGAAGGAGAAGGTGAAGTCCGGAGGGTGAATCAGAAGAAGTAGAAGAAGGAGAAGGAGAAGGTGAAGTCTGGAGGGTGAATCAGAAGAAGTAGAAGAAGGAGAAGGAGAAGGTGAAGTCTGGAGGGTGAATCAGAAGAAGCAGAAGAAGGAGAAGGAGAAGGTGAAGTCTGGAGGGTGAATCAGAAGAAGCAGAAGAAGGAGAAGGAGAAGATGAAGTCTGGAGGGTGAATCAGAAGAAGTAGAAGAAGGAGAAGGAGAAGGTGAAGTCTGGAGGGTGAATCAGAAGAAGCAGAAGAAGGAGAAGGAGAAGGTGAAGTCTGGATGGTGAATCAGAAGAAGCAGAAGAAGGAGAAGGAGAAGGTGAAGTCTGGAGGGTGAATCAGAAGAAGCAGAATAAGGAGAAGGAGAAGGTGAAGTCTGGAGGGTGAATCAGAAGAAGCATAAGAAGGAGAAGGAGAAGGTGAAGTCTGGAGGGTGAATCAGAAGAAGTAGAAGAAGGAGAAGGAGAAGGTGAAGTCAGGAGGGTGAATCAGAAGAAGTAGAAGAAGGAGAAGGAGAAGGTGAAGTCACTAGGGTGAATCAGAAGAAGCAGAAGAAGGAGAAGGAGAAGGTGAAGTCTGGAGGGTGAACCAGAAGAATCAGAAGAAGGAGAAGGAGAAGGTGAAGTCTGGAGGGTGAATCAGAAGAAGCAGAAGAAGGAGAAGGAGAAGGTGAAGTCTGGATGGTGAATCAGAAGAAGCAGAAGAAGGAGAAGGAGAAGGTGAAGTCTGGAGGGTGAATCAGAAGAAGCAGAATAAGGAGAAGGAGAAGGTGAAGTCTGGAGGGTGAATCAGAAGAAGTAGAAGAAGGAGAAGGAGAAGGTGAAGTCTGGAGGGTGAATCAGAAGAAGCAGAAGAAGGAGAAGGAGAAGGTGAAGTCAGGAGGGTGAATCAGAAGAAGCAGAAGAAGGAGAAGGAGAAGGTGAAGTTAGGAGGGTGAATCAGAAGAAGCAGAAGAAGGCGAAGGAGAAGGTGAAGTCAGGGGGGTGAAGCAGAAGAAGTAGAAGAAGGAGAAGGAGATGGTGAAGTCAGGAGGGTGAAGCAGAAGAAGCAGAAGAAGGAGAAGGAGAAGGTGAAGTCTGGAGGGTGAAGCAGAAGAAACAGAAGAAGGAGAAGGAGAAGGTGAAGTCTGGAGGGCGAAGCAGAAGAAGCAGAAGAAGGAGAAGGTGAAGGTGAAGTCTGGAGGGTGAAGCAGAAGAAGCAGAAGAAGGAGAAGGAGAAGGTGAAGTCTGGAGGGTGAATCAGAAGAAGTAGAAGAAGGAGAAGGAGAAGGTGAAGTCTGGAGGGTGAATCAGAAGAAGCAGAAGAAGGAGAAGCAGAAGGTGAAGTCTGGAGGGAGAAGCAGAAGAAGTAGAAGAAGGAGAAGGAGAAGGTGAAGTCTGGAGGGTGAATCAGATGAAGTAGAAGAAGGAGAAGGAGAAGGTAAAGTCTGGAGGGTGAATCAGAAGAAGTAGAAGAAGGAGAAGGAGAAGGTGAAGTCTGGAGGGTGAATCAGAAGAAGCAGAAGAAGGAGAAGGAGAAGGTGAAATCTGGAGGGTGAATCAGAAGTAGAAGAAGGAGAAGTAGAAGGTGTAGTTTGGAGGGTGAATCAGGAGAAGTAGACGAAGGAGAAGGAGAAGGTGAAGTCTGGAGGGTGAATCAGAAGAAGCAGAAGAAGGAGAAGGAGAAGGTGAAGTCTGGAGGGTGATTCAGAAGAAGTAGAAGAAGCAGAAGGAGAAGGTGAAATCTGGAGGGTGAATCAGAAGAAGCAGAAGAAGGCGAAGGAGAAGGTGAAGACTGGAGGGTGAATCAGAAGAAGTAGAAGAAGGAGAAGGAGAAGGTGAAGTCTGGAGGGTGAATCAGAAGAAGTAGAAGAAGGAGAAGGAGAAGGCGAAGTCTGGAGGGTGAATCAGAAGAAGCAGAAGAAGGAGAAGGAGAATGTGAAATTTGGAGGGTGAATCAGAAGAAGCAGAAGAAGGAGAAGGAGAAGATGAGGTCTGGAGGGTGAATCAGAAGAAGTAGAAGAAGGAGAAGGAGAAGGTGAGATCTGGAGGGTGAATCAGAAGAAGCAGAAGAAGGAGAAGGAGAAGGTGAAGTCTGAAGGGTGAATCAGAAGAAGCAGAAAAAGGAGAAGGAGAAGGTGAAGTCTGGAGGGTGAATCAGAAGAAGCAGAAGAAGGAGAAGGAGAAGGTGAAGTCTGGAGGGTGAATCAGAAGAAGCAGAAGAAGGAGAAGGAGAAGGTGAAGTCCGGAGGGTGAATCAGAAGAAGTAGAAGAAGGAGAAGGAGAAGGTGAAGTCTGGAGGGTGAATCAGAAGAAGTAGAAGAAGGAGAAGGAGAAGGTGAAGTCTGGAGGGTGAATCAGAAGAAGCAGAAGAAGGAGAAGGAGAAGGTGAAGTCTGGAGGGTGAATCAGAAGAAGCAGAAGAAGGAGAAGGAGAAGATGAAGTCTGGAGGGTGAATCAGAAGAAGTAGAAGAAGGAGAAGGAGAAGGTGAAGTCTGGAGGGTGAATCAGAAGAAGCAGAAGAAGGAGAAGGAGAAGGTGAAGTCTGGATGGTGAATCAGAAGAAGCAGAAGAAGGAGAAGGAGAAGGTGAAGTCTGGAGGGTGAATCAGAAGAAGCAGAATAAGGAGAAGGAGAAGGTGAAGTCTGGAGGGTGAATCAGAAGAAGCAGAAGAAGGAGAAGGAGAAGGTGAAGTCTGGAGGGTGAATCAGAAGAAGTAGAAGAAGGAGAAGGAGAAGGTGAAGTCAGGAGGGTGAATCAGAAGACGTAGAAGAAGGAGAAGGAGAAGGTGAAGTCACTAGGGTGAATCAGAAGAAGCAGAAGAAGGAGAAGGAGAAGGTGAAGTCTGGAGGGTGAACCAGAAGAATCAGAAGAAGGAGAAGGAGAAGGTGAAGTCTGGAGGGTGAATCAGAAGAAGCAGAAGAAGGAGAAGGAGAAGGTGAAGTCTGGATGGTGAATCAGAAGAAGCAGAAGAAGGAGAAGGAGAAGGTGAAGTCTGGAGGGTGAATCAGAAGAAGCAGAATAAGGAGAAGGAGAAGGTGAAGTCTGGAGGGTGAATCAGAAGAAGTAGAAGAAGGAGAAGGAGAAGGTGAAGTCTGGAGGGTGAATCAGAAGAAGCAGAAGAAGGAGAAGGAGAAGGTGAAGTCAGGAGGGTGAATCAGAAGAAGCAGAAGAAGGAGAAGGAGAAGGTGAAGTTAGGAGGGTGAATCAGAAGAAGCAGAAGAAGGCGAAGGAGAAGGTGAAGTCAGGGGGGTGAAGCAGAAGAAGTAGAAGAAGGAGAAGGAGATGGTGAAGTCAGGAGGGTGAAGCAGAAGAAGCAGAAGAAGGAGAAGGAGAAGGTGAAGTCTGGAGGGTGAAGCAGAAGAAACAGAAGAAGGAGAAGGAGAAGGTGAAGTCTGGAGGGCGAAGCAGAAGAAGCAGAAGAAGGAGAAGGTGAAGGTGAAGTCTGGAGGGTGAAGCAGAAGAAGCAGAAGAAGGAGAAGGAGAAGGTGAAGTCTGGAGGGTGAATCAGAAGAAGTAGAAGAAGGAGAAGGAGAAGGTGAAGTCTGGAGGGTGAATCAGAAGAAGCAGAAGAAGGAGAAGCAGAAGGTGAAGTCTGGAGGGAGAAGCAGAAGAAGTAGAAGAAGGAGAAGGAGAAGGTGAAGTCTGGAGGGTGAATCAGATGAAGTAGAAGAAGGAGAAGGAGAAGGTAAAGTCTGGAGGGTGAATCAGAAGAAGTAGAAGAAGGAGAAGGAGAAGGTGAAGTCTGGAGGGTGAATCAGAAGAAGCAGAAGAAGGAGAAGGAGAATGTGAAATCTGGAGGGTGAATCAGAAGTAGAAGAAGGAGAAGTAGAAGGTGTAGTTTGGAGGGTGAATCAGGAGAAGTAGACGAAGGAGAAGGAGAAGGTGAAGTCTGGAGGGTGAATCAGAAGAAGCAGAAGAAGGAGAAGGAGAAGGTGAAGTCTGGAGGGTGATTCAGAAGAAGTAGAAGAAGCAGAAGGAGAAGGTGAAATCTGGAGGGTGAATCAGAAGAAGCAGAAGAAGGCGAAGGAGAAGGTGAAGACTGGAGGGTGAATCAGAAGAAGTAGAAGAAGGAGAAGGAGAAGGTGAAGTCTGGAGGGTGAATCAGAAGAAGTAGAAGAAGGAGAAGGAGAAGGCGAAGTCTGGAGGGTGAATCAGAAGAAGCAGAAGAAGGAGAAGGAGAATGTGAAATTTGGAGGGTGAATCAGAAGAAGCAGAAGAAGGAGAAGGAGAAGATGAGGTCTGGAGGGTGAATCAGAAGAAGTAGAAGAAGGAGAAGGAGAAGGTGAGATCTGGAGGGTGAATCAGAAGAAGCAGAAGAAGGAGAAGGAGAAGGTGAAGTCTGAAGGGTGAATCAGAAGAAGCAGAAAAAGGAGAAGGAGAAGGTGAAGTCTGGAGGGTGAATCAGAAGAAGCAGAAGAAGGAGAAGGAGAAGGTGAAGTCTGGAGGGTGAATCAGAAGAAGCAGAAGAAGGAGAAGGAGAAGGTGAAGTCCGGAGGGTGAATCAGAAGAAGTAGAAGAAGGAGAAGGAGAAGGTGAAGTCTGGAGGGTGAATCAGAAGAAGTAGAAGAAGGAGAAGGAGAAGGTGAAGTCTGGAGGGTGAATCAGAAGAAGCAGAAGAAGGAGAAGGAGAAGGTGAAGTCTGGAGGGTGAATCAGAAGAAGCAGAAGAAGGAGAAGGAGAAGATGAAGTCTGGAGGGTGAATCAGAAGAAGTAGAAGAAGGAGAAGGAGAAGGTGAAGTCTGGAGGGTGAATCAGAAGAAGCAGAAGAAGGAGAAGGAGAAGGTGAAGTCTGGATGGTGAATCAGAAGAAGCAGAAGAAGGAGAAGGAGAAGGTGAAGTCTGGAGGGTGAATCAGAAGAAGCAGAATAAGGAGAAGGAGAAGGTGAAGTCTGGAGGTGAATCAGAAGAAGCAGAAGAAGGAGAAGGAGAAGGTGAAGTCTGGAGGGTGAATCAGAAGAAGTAGAAGAAGGAGAAGGAGAAGGTGAAGTCAGGAGGGTGAATCAGAAGAAGTAGAAGAAGGAGAAGGAGAAGGTGAAGTCATTAGGGTGAATCAGAAGAAGCAGAAGAAGGAGAAGGAGAAGGTGAAGTCTGGAGGGTGAACCAGAAGAATCAGAAGAAGGAGAAGGAGAAGGTGAAGTCTGGAGGGTGAATCAGAAGAAGCAGAAGAAGGAGAAGGAGAAGGTGAAGTCTGGATGGTGAATCAGAAGAAGCAGAAGAAGGAGAAGGAGAAGGTGAAGTCTGGAGGGTGAATCAGAAGAAGCAGAATAAGGAGAAGGAGAAGGTGAAGTCTGGAGGGTGAATCAGAAGAAGCAGAAGAAGGAGAAGGAGAAGGTGAAGTCTGGAGGTTGAATCAGAAGAAGTAGAAGAAGGAGAAGGAGAAGGTGAAGTCTGGAGGGTGAAGCAGAAGAAGTAGAAGAAGGAGAAGGAGAAGGTGAAGTCAGGAGGGTGAATCAGAAGAAGTAGAAGAAGGAGAAGGAGAAGGTGAAGTCACTAGGGTGAATCAGAAGAAGCAGAAGAAGGAGAAGGAGAAGGTGAAGTCTGGAGGGTGAACCAGAAGAATCAGAAGAAGGAGAAGGAGAAGGTGAAGTCTGGAGGGTGAATCAGAAGTTGCAGAAGAAAGAGAAGGAGAAGGTGAAGTCTGGAGGGTGAAGCAGAAGAAGCAGAAGAAGGAGAAGGAGAAGGTGAAGACTGGAGGGTGAATCAGAAGACGGAGAAGAAGGAGAAGAAGAAGGTGAAGTCTGGAGGGTGAATCAGAAGAAGTAGAAGAAGGAGAAGGAGAAGGTGAAGTCTGGAGGGTGAATCAGAAGAAGCAGAAGAAGGAGAAGGAGAAGGTGAAGTCTGGAGGGTGAATCAGAAGAAGCAGAAGAAGGAAAAGGAGAAGATGAAGTCTGGAGGGTGAATCAGAAGAAGTAGAAGAAGGAGAAGGAGAAGGTGAGGTCTGGAGGGTGAATCAGAAGAAGCAGAAGAAGGAGAAGCAGAAGGTGAAGTCTGGAGGGTGGATCAGAAGAAGCAGAAGAAGGAGAAGGAGAAGGTGAAGTCAGGAGGGTGAATCAGAAGAAGCAGAAGAAGGAGAAGGAGAAGGTGAAGTTAGGAGGGTGAATCAGAAGAAGCAGAAGAAGGAGAAGGAGAAGGTGAAGTCAGGGGGGTGAAGCAGAAGAAGTAGAAGAAGGAGAAGGAGAAGGTGAAGTCAGGAGGGTGAAGCAGAAGAAGCAGAAGGAGGAGAAGGAGAAGGTCAAGTCTGGAGGGCGCAGCAGAAGAAGCAAAAGAAGGAGAAGGAGAAGGTGAAGTCTGGAGGGTGAAGCCGTAGAAGCAGAAGAAGGAGAAGGAGAGGGTGAAGTCTGGAGGGTGAATCAGAAGAAGTAGAAGAAGGAGAAGGAGAAGGTGAAGTCAGGAGGGTGAAGCAGAAGAAGCAGAAGAAGGAGAAGGAGAAGGTGAAGTCTGGAGGGTGAAGCAGAAGAAGCAGAAGAAGGAGAAGGAGAAGGTGAAGTCTGGAGGGCGAAGCAGAAGAAGCAGAAGAAGGAGAAGGAGAAGGTGAATTCTGGAGGGTGAAGCAGAAAAAGCAGATGAAGGAGAAGGAGAAGGTGAAGTCTGGAGGGTGAATCAGAAGAAGTAGAAGAAGGAGTAGCAGAAGGTGAAGTCAGGATGGTGAAGCAGAAGAAGCAGAAGAAGGAGAAGGAGAAGGTGAAGTCTGGAGGGTGAAGCAGAAGAAGCAGAAGAAGGAGAAGGAGAAGGTGAAGTCTGGAGGGTGAAGCAGAAGAAGCAGAAGAAGGAGAAGGAGAAGGTGAAGTCAGGAGGGTGAATCAGAAGAAGTAGAAGAAGGAGAAGGAGAAGGTGAAGTCTGGAGGGTGAATCAGAAGAAGTAGAAGAAGGAGAAGGAGAAGGTGAAGTCTGGAGGGTGAATCAGAAGAAGTAGAAGAAGGAGAAGGAGAAGGTGAAGTCTGGAGGGTGAATCAGAAGAAGCAGAAGAAGGAGAAGGAGAAGGTGAAGTCTGGAGGGAGAAGCAGAAGAAGTAGAAGAAGGAGAAGGAGAAGGTGAAGTCTGGAGGGTGAATCAGAAGAAGTAGAAGAAGGAGAAGGTGATGTTTGGAGTGTGAATCAGAAGAAGTAGAAGAAGGAGAAGGAGAAGGTGAAGTCTGGAGGGTGAATCAGAAGAAGCAGAAGAAGGAGAAGGAGAAGGTGAAGTCTGGAGGGTGAATCAGAAGAAGTAGAAGAAGGAGAAGGAGAAGGTGTAGTCTGGAGGGTGAATCAGAAGACGTAGACGAAGGAGAAGGAGAAGGTGAAGTCTGGAGGGTGAATCAGAAGAAGCAGAAGCAGGAGAAGGAGAAGGTGAAGTCTGGAGGGTGAAACAGAAGAAGTAGAAGAAGGAGAAGGAGAAGGTGAAGTCTGGAGGGTGAATCAGAAGAAGCAGAAGAAGGAGAAGGAGAAGGTGAATTCTGGAGGTTGAATCAGAAGAAGCAGAAGAAGTAGAAGGAGAAGGTGAAGTCTGGAGGGTGAATCAGAAGAAGTAGAAGAAGGAGAAGGAGAAGGTGAAGTCTGGAGAGTGAATCAGAAGAAGCAGAAGAAGGAGAAGGAGAAGGTGAAGTCAGGAGGGTGAATCAGAAGAGGCGGAAGAAGGAGAAGGAGAAGGTGAAGTCTGGAGGGTGAATCAGAAGAAGCAGAAGAAGGAGAAGGAGAAGGTGAAGACTGGAGGGTGATTCAGAAGAAGTAGAAGAAGGAGAAGGAGAAGGTGAAGTCTGGAGGGTGAATCAGAAGAAGTAGAAGAAGGAGAAGGCGAAGTCTGGAGGGTGAATCAGAAGAAGCAGAAGAAGGAGAAGGAGAAGGTGACGTCTGGAGGGTGAATCAGAAGAAGCACAAGAAGGAGAAGGAGAAGATGAAGTCTGGAGGGTGAATCAGAAGATGTATAAGAAGGAGAAGGTGAGGTCTGGAGGGTGAATCAGAAGAAGCAGAAGAAGGAGAAGGAGAAGGTGAAGTCTGAAGGGTGAATCAGAAGAAGCAGAAGAAGGAGAAGGAGAAGGTGAAGTCTGGAGGTGAATCAGAAGAAGCAGAAGAAGGAGAAGGAGAAGATGAAGTCTGTAGGGTGAATCAGAAGAAGTAGAAGAAGGAGAAGGAGAAGGTGAAGTCTGGAGGCTGAATCAGAAGAAGTAGAAGAAGAAGAAGGAGAAGATGAAGTCTGTAGGGTGAATCAGAAGAAGTAGAAGAAGGAGAAGGAGAAGGTGAAGTCTGGAGGGTGAATCAGAAGAAGCAGAAGAAGGAGAAGGAGAAGGTGAAGTCTGGAGGGTGAATCAGAAGAAGCAGAAGAAGGAGAAGGAGAAGGTGAAGTCTGGAGGGTGAATCAGAAGAAGCAGAATAAGAAGGAGAAGGTGAAGTCTGGAGGGTGAATCAGAAGAAGCAGACGAAGGAGAAGGAGAAGGTGAAGTCTGGAGGGTGAATCAGAAGAAGCAGAAGAAGGAGAAGGAGAAGGTGAAGTCTGGAGGGTGAAGCAGAAGAAGTAGAAGAAGGAGAAGGAGAAGGTGAAGTCAGGAGGGTGAATCAGAAGAAGTAGAAGAAGGAGAAGGAGAAGGTGAAGTCACTAGGGTGAATCAGAAGAAGCAGAAGAAGGAGAAGGAGAAGGTGAAGTCTGGAGGGTGAACCAGAAGAATCAGAAGAAGGAGAAGGAGAAGGTGAAGTCTGGAGGGTGAATCAGAAGAAGCAGAAGAAAGAGAAGGAGAAGATGAAGTCTGGAGGGTGAAGCAGAAGAAGCAGAAGAAGGAGAAGGAGAAGGTGAAGACTGGAGGGTGAATCAGAAGACGGAGAAGAAGGAGAAGAAGAAGGTGAAGTCTGGAGGGTGAATCAGAAGAAGTAGAAGAAGGAGAAGGAGAAGGTGAAGTCTGGAGGGTGAATCAGAAGAAGCAGAAGAAGGAGAAGGAGAAGGTGAATTCTGGAGGGTGAATCAGAAGAAGCAGAAGAAGGAGAAGGAGAAGATGAAGTCTGGAGGGTGAATCAGAAGAAGTAGAAGAAGGAGAAGGAGAAGGTGAGGTCTGGAGGGTGAATCAGAAGAAGCAGAAGAAGGAGAAGCAGAAGGTGAAGTCTGGAGGGTGGATCAGAAGAAGCAGAAGAAGGAGAAGGAGAAGGTGAAGTCAGGAGAGTGAATCAGAAGAAGCAGAAGAAGGAGAAGGAGAAGGTGAAGTTAGGAGGGTGAATCAGAAGAAGCAGAAGAAGGAGAAGGAGAAGGTGAAGTCAGGGGGGTGAAGCAGAAGAAGTAGAAGAAGGAGAAGGAGAAGGTGAAGTCAGTAGGGTGAAGCAGAAGAAGCAGAAGAAGGAGAAGGAGAAGGTCAAGTCTGGAGGGCGCAGCAGAAGAAGCAAAAGAAGGAGAAGGAGAAGGTGAAGTCTGGAGGGTGAAGCCGTAGAAGCAGAAGAAGGAGAAGGAGAAGGTGAAGTCTGGAGGGTGAATCAGAAGAAGTAGAAGAAGGAGAAGGAGAAGGTGAAGTCAGGAGGGTGAAGCAGAAGAAGCAGAAGAAGGAGAAGGAGAAGGTGAAGTCTGGAGGGTGAAGCAGAAGAAGCAGAAGAAGGAGAAGGAGAAGGTGAAGTCTGGAGAGCGAAGCAGAAGAAGCAGAAGAAGGAGAAGGAGAAGGTGAATTCTGGAGGGTGAAGCAGAAAAAGCAGATGAAGGAGAAGGAGAAGGTGAAGTCTGGAGGGTGAATCAGAAGAAGTAGAAGAAGGAGTAGCAGAAGGTGAAGTCAGGAGGGTGAAGCAGAAGAAGCAGAAGAAGGAGAAGGAGAAGGTGAAGTCTGGAGGGTGAAGCAGAAGAAGCAGAAGAAGGAGAAGGAGAAGGTGAAGTCTGGAGGGTGAAGCAGAAGAAGCAGAAGAAGGAGAAGGAGAAGGTGAAGTCAGGAGGGTGAATCAGAAGAAGTAGAAGAAGGAGAAGGAGAAGGTGAAGTCTGGAGGGTGAATCAGAAGAAGTAGAAGAAGGAGAAGGAGAAGGTGAAGTCTGGAGGGTGAATCAGAAGAAGTAGAAGAAGGAGAAGGAGAAGGTGAAGTCTGGAGGGTGAATCAGAAGAAGCAGAAGAAGGAGAAGGAGAAGGTGAAGTCTGGAGGGAGAAGCAGAAGAAGTAGAAGAAGGAGAAGGAGAAGGTGAAGTCTGGAGGGTGAATCAGAAGAAGTAGAAGAAGGAGAAGGTGATGTTTCGAGTGTGAATCAGAAGAAGTAGAAGAAGGAGAAGGGAGAAGGTGAAGTCTGGAGGGTGAATCAGAAGAAGCAGAAGAAGGAGAAGGAGAAGGTGAAGTCTGGAGGGTGAATCAGAAGAAGTAGAAGAAGGAGAAGGAGAAGGTGTAGTCTGGAGGGTGAATCAGAAGACGTAGACGAAGGAGAAGGAGAAGGTGAAGTCTGGAGTGTGAATCAGAAGAAGCAGAAGCAGGAGAAGGAGAAGGTGAAGTCTGGAGGGTGAAACAGAAGAAGTAGAAGAAGGAGAAGGAGAAGGTGAAGTCTGGAGGGTGAATCAGAAGAAGCAGAAGAAGGAGAAGGAGAAGGTGAATTCTGGAGGTTGAATCAGAAGAAGCAGAAGAAGTAGAAGGAGAAGGTGAAGTCTGGAGGGTGAATCAGAAGAAGTAGAAGAAGGAGAAGGAGAAGGTGAAGTCTGGAGAGTGAATCAGAAGAAGCAGAAGAAGGAGAAGGAGAAGGTGAAGTCAGGAGGGTGAATCAGAAGAGGCGGAAGAAGGAGAAGGAGAAGGTGAAGTCTGGAGGGTGAATCAGAAGAAGCAGAAGAAGGAGAAGGAGAAGGTGAAGACTGGAGGGTGAATCAGAAGAAGTAGAAGAAGGAGAAGGAGAAGGTGAAGTCTGGAGGGTGAATCAGAAGAAGTAGAAGAAGGAGAAGGCGAAGTCTGGAGGGTGAATCAGAAGAAGCAGAAGAAGGAGAAGGAGAAGGTGACGTCTGGAGGGTGAATCAGAAGAAGCACAAGAAGGAGAAGGAGAAGATGAAGTCTGGAGGGTGAATCAGAAGATGTATAAGAAGGAGAAGGTGAGGTCTGGAGGGTGAATCAGAAGAAGCAGAAGAAGGAGAAGGAGAAGGTGAAGTCTGAAGGGTGAATCAGAAGAAGCAGAAGAAGGAGAAGGAGAAGGTGAAGTCTGGAGGTGAATCAGAAGAAGCAGAAGAAGGTGAAGGAGAAGGTGAAGTCTGGAGGGTGAATCAGAAGAAGTAGATGAAGGAGAAGGAGAAGGTGAAGTCTGGAGGTTGAATCAGAAGAAGTAGAAGAAGGAGAAGGAGAAGGTGAAGTCTGGAGGCTGAATCAGAAGAAGTAGGAGAAGGAGAAGATGAAGTCTGGAGGGTGAATCAGAAGAAGTAGAAGAAGGAGAAGGAGAAGGTGAAGTCTGGAGGGTGAATCAGAAGAAGCAGAAGAAGGAGAAGGAGAAGGTGAAGTCTGGAGGGTGAATCAGAAGAAGCAGAAGAAGGAGAAGGAGAAGGTGAAGTCTGGAGGGTGAATCAGAAGAAGCAGAATAAGAAGGAGAAGGTGAAGTCTGGAGGGTGAATCAGAAGAAGCAGACGAAGGAGAAGGAGAAGGTGAAGTCTGGAGGGTGAAGCAGAAGAAGGAGAAGAAGGAGAAGGAGAAGGTGAAGTCTGGAGGGTGAATCAGAAGAAGCAGAAGAAGGAGAAGGAGAAGGTGAAGTCTGGAGGGTGAAGCAGAAGAAGGAGAAGAAGGAGAAGGAGAAGGTGAAGTCAGGAGGGTGAATCAGAAGAAGTAGAAGAAGGAGAAGGAGAAGGTGAATTCTGGACGGTGAATCAGAAGAAGCAGAAGAAGGAGAAGGAGAAGGTGAAGTCTGGAGGGTGAAGCAGAAGAAGGAGAAGAAGGAGAAGGAGAAGGTGAAGTCAGGAGGGTGAATCAGAAGAAGTAGAAGAAGGAGAAGGAGAAGGTGAAGTCAGGAGGGTGAATCAGAAGAAGCAGAAGAAGGGGAAGGAGAAGGTGAAGTCTGGAGGGTGAATCAGAAGAATCAGAAGAAGGAGAGGGAGAAGGTGAAGTCTGGAGGGTGAATCAGAAGAAGCAGAAGAAAGAGAAGGAGAAGTTGAAGTCTGGAGGGTGAAGCAGAAGAAGCAGAAGAAGTAGAAGGAGAAGGTGAAGACTGGAGGGTGAATCAGAAGAAGTAGAAGAAGGAGAAGGAGAAGGTGAAGTCTGGAGGGTGAATCAGAAGAAGTAGAAGAAGGAGAAGGAGAAGGTGAAGTCTGGAGGGTGAATCAGAAGAAGCAGAAGAAGGAGAAGGAGGAGGTGAAGTCTGGAGGGTGAATCAGAAGAAGCAGAAGAAGGAGAAGGCGAAGATGAAGTCTGGAGGGTGAATCAGAAGAAGTAGAAGAAGGAGAAGGAGAAGGTGAAGTCTGGAGGGTGAATCAGAAGAAGCAGAAGAAGGAGAAGGAGAAGTTGAGGTCAGGAGGTTGAATCAGAAGAAGCAGAAGAAGGAGAAGGAGAAGGTGAAGTTAGTAGGGTGAATCAGAAGAAGCAGAAGAAGGAGAAGGAGAAGTTGAAGTCAGGGGGGTGAAGCAGAAGAAGTAGAAGAAGGAGAAGGAGAAGGTGAAGTCAGGAAGGTGAAGGAGAAGAAGCAGAAGAAGGAGAAGGAGAAGGTGAAGTCTGGAGGGCGCAGCTTAAGAAGCAGAAGAAGTAGAAGGAGAAGGTGAAGTCTGGAGGGTGAAGCAGAAGAAGCAGAAGAAGGAGAAGGAGAAGGTGAAGTCTGGAGGGTGAATCAGAAGAAGTAGAAGAAGGAGAAGGAGAAGGTGAAGTCAGGAGTGTGAAGCAGAAGAAGCAGAAGAAGGAGAAGGAGAAGGTGAAGTCTGGAGGGAGAATCAGAAGAAGCAGAAGAAGGAGAAGGAGAAGGTGAAGTCTGGAGGGTGAATCAGAAGAACAGAAGAAGGAGAAGGAGAAGGTGAGGTCAGGAGGCTGAATCAGAAGAAGCAGAAGAAGGAGAAGGAGAAGATGAATTTAGGAGGGTGAATCAGAAGAAGCAGAAGAAGGAGAAGGAGAAGGTGAATTAAGGGGATGAAGCAGAAGAAGTAGAAGAAGGAGAAGGTGAAGTCAGGAAGGTGAAGCAGAAGAAGCAGAAGAAGGAGAAGGAGAAGGTGAAGTCTGGAGGGCGCAGCAGAAGAAGCTGAAGAAGTAGAAGGAGAAGGTGAAGTCTGGAGGGTGAAGCAGAAGAAGCAGAAGAAGGAGAAGGAGAAGGTGACGTCTGGAGGGTGAATCAGAAGAAGTAGAAGAAGGAGAAGGAGAAGGTGAAGTCAGGAGGGTGAAGCAGAAGAAGCAGAAGAAGGAGAAGGAGAAGGTGAGGTCTGGAGGGTGAAGCAGAAGAAGCAGAAGTGGAAAAGGAGAAGGTGAAGTCTGGAGGGCGAAGCAGAAGAAGCAGAAGAAGGAGAAGGAGAGGGTGCAGTCTGGAGGGTGAAGCAGAAGAAGCAGAAGAAGGAGAAGGCGAAGGTGAAGTCTGGAGGGTGAATCAGAAGAAGTAGAAGAAGGAGAAGGAGAAGGTGAAGTCAGGAGGGTGAAGCAGAAGAAGCAGAAGAAGGAGAAGGAGAAGGTGAAGTCTGGAGGGTGAAGCAGAAGAAGCAGAAGAAGGAGAAGGAGAAGGTGAAGTCTGGAGGGTGAAGCAGAAGAAGCAGAAGAAGGAGATGGAGAAGGTGAAGACAGGAGGGTGAATCAGAAGAAGCAGAAGAAGGAGAAGGAGAAGGTGAAGTCTGGAGGGTGAATCAGACGAAGTAGAAGAAGGAGAAGGAGAAGGTGAAGTCTGGAGGGTGAAGCAGAAGAAGCAGAAGAAGGAGAAGGAGAAGGTGTAGTCTGGAGGGTGAATCCGAAGAAGTAGACGAAGGAGAAGGAGAAGGTGAAGTCTGGAGGGTGAATCAGAAGAAGCAGAAGAAGGAGAAGGAGAAGGTGAAGTCTGGAGGGTGAATCAGAAGAAGTAGAAGAAGGAAAAGGAGAAGGTGAAGCCTGGAGGGTGAATCAGAAGAAGCAGAAGAAGGAGAAGGAGAAGGTGAAGTCTGGAGAGTGAATCAGAAGAAGCAGAAGAAGGAGAAGGAGAAGGAGAAGTCTGGAGGGTGAATCAGAAGAAGCAGAAGAAGGAGAAGGAGAAGGTGAAGTCTGGAGGGTGAATCAGAAGAAGCAGAAGAAGTAGAAGGAGAAGGTGAAGTCTGGATGGTGAATCAGAAGAAGTAGAAGAAGGAGAAGGAGAAGGTGAAGTCTGGAGGGTGAATCAGAAGAAGCAGAAGAAAGAGAAGGAGAAGTTGAAGTCAGGAGGGTGAATCAGAAGAAGCAGAAGAAGGAGAAGGAGAAGGTGAAGTCTGGAGGGTGAATCAGAAGAAGCAGAAGAAGGAGAAGGAGAAGATGAAGTCTGGAGGGTGAATCAGAAGAAGCAGAAGAAGGAGATGGAGGAGGTGAAGTCTGGAGGGTGAATCAGAAGAAGCAGAAAAAGGAGAAGGAGAAGGTGAAGTCTCGAGGGTGAAGCAGAAGAAGCAGAAGAAGGAGAAGGAGAAGGTGAAGTCTGGAGGGTGAATCAGAAGAAGTAGAAGAAGGAGAAGGAGAAGGTGATGTCTGGGGGGTGAATCAGAAGAAGCAGAAGAAGTAGAAGGAGAAGGTGAAGTCTGGAGGGTGAATCAGAAGAAGTAGAAGAAGGAGAAGGAGAAGGTGATGTCTGGAGGGTGAATCAGGAGAAGCAGAAGAAGTAGAAGGAGAAGGTGAAGTCAGGAGGGTGAATCAGAAGAAGCAGAAGAAGGAGAAGGAGAAGGTGAAGTCTGGAGGGTGAATCAGAAGAAGCAGAAGAAGGAGAAGGAGAAGGTGAAGACTGGAGGGTGAATCAGAAGAAGGAGAAGAAGAAGGAGAAGGTGAAGTCTGGAGGGTGAATCAGAAGAAGTAGAAGAAGGAGAAGCAGAAGGCGAAGTCTGGAGGGTGAATCAGAAGTAGAAGAAGAAGGAAAAGGAGAAGGTGAAGTCTGGAGGGTGAATCAGAAGAAGCAGAAGAAGGAGAAGGAGAAGGTGAAGTCTGGAGGGTGAATCAGTAGAAGCAGAAGAAGGAGAAGGAGAAGGTGAAGTCTGGAGGGTGAATCAGAAGAAGTAGAAGAAGGAGAAGGAGAAGGTGAAGTCTGGAGGGTGAATCAGAAGAAGTAGAAGAAGGAGAAGGAGAAGGTGAAGTCTGGAGGGTGAATCAGAAGAAGCAGAAGAAGGAGAAGGAGAAGGTGAAGTCTGGAGGTTGAATCAGAAGAAGCAGAAGAAGGAGAAGGAGAAGATGAAGTCTGGAGGGTGAATCAGAAGAAGTAGAAGAAGGAGAAGAAGAAGGTGAGGGCTGGAGGGTGAATCAGAAGAAGCAGAAGAAGGAGAAGGAGAAGGTGAAGTCTGAAGGGTGTATAAGAAGAAGCAGAAGAAGGAGAAGGAGAAGGTGAAGTCTGGAGGGTGAATCAGAAGAAGCAGAAAAAGGAGAAGGAGAAGGTGAAGTCTGGAGGGTGAATCAGAAGAAGCAGAAGAAGGAGAAGGAGATGGTGCAGTCTGGAGGGTGAATCAGAAGAAGTGGAAGAAGGAGAAGGAGAAGGTGAAGTCTGGAGGGTGAATCAGAAGAAGTGGAAGAAGGAGAAGGAGAAGGTGATGTCTGGAGGGTGAATCAGAAGAAGCAGAAGAAGGAGAAGGAGAAGGTGAAGTCTGGAGGGTGAATCAGAAGAAGCAGAATAAGGAGAAGGAGAAGGTGAAGTCTGGAGGGTGAATCAGAAGAAGCAGAAGAAGGAGAAGGAGAAGGTGAAGTTTGGAGGTTGAATCAGA
Source organism: Somniosus microcephalus (assembly GCF_052327205.1). Classification (NCBI taxonomy): domain Eukaryota; kingdom Metazoa; phylum Chordata; class Chondrichthyes; order Squaliformes; family Somniosidae; genus Somniosus; species Somniosus microcephalus. The sequence continues at coordinate 134,871 of NW_028225195.1, forward strand.
AGAAGTAGAAGAAGGAGAAGGAGAAGGTGAAGTCTGGAGGGTGAATCAGAAGAAGTAGAAGAAGGAGAAGGAGAAGGTGAAGTCTGGAGGGTGAATCAGAAGAAGCAGAAGAAGGAGAAGGAGAAGGTGAAGTCTGGAGGGTGAATCAGAAGAAGCAGAATAAGGAGAAGGTGAAGTCTGGAGGGTGAATCAGAAGAAGCAGAAGAAGGAGAAGGAGAAGGTGAAGTCTGGAGGCTGAATCAGAAGAAGTAGAAGAAGGAGAAGGAGAAGGTGAAGTCTGGAGGGTGAATCAGAAGAAGTAGAAGAAGGAGAAGGAGAAGGTGAAGTCAGGAGGGTGAATCAGAAGAAGTAGAAGAAGGAGAAGGAGAAGGTGAAGTCAGGAGGGTGAAGCAGAAGAAGCAGAAGAAGGAGAAGGAGAAGGTGAAGTCTGGAGGGTGAAGCAGAAGAAGCAGAAGAAGGAGAAGGAGAAGGTGAAGTCTGGAGGGTGAAGCAGAAGAAGCAGAAGAAGGAGCTGGAGAAGGTGAAGTCAGGAGGGTGAATCAGAAGAAGCAGAAGAAGGAGAAGGAGAAGGTGAAGTCTGGAGGGTGAATCAGACGAAGTAGAAGAAGGAGAAGGAGAAGGTGAAGTCTGGAGGGTGAAGCAGAAGAAGCAGAAGAAGGAGAAGGAGAAGGTGTAGTCTGGAGGGTGAATCCGAAGAAGTAGACGAAGGAGAAGGAGAAGGTGAAGTCTGGAGGGTGAATCAGAAGAAGCAGAAGAAGGAGAAGGAGAAGGTAAAGTCTGGAGGGTGAATCAGAAGAAGTAGAAGAAGGAAAAGGAGAAGGTGAAGCCTGGAGGGTGAATCAGAAGAAGCAGAAGAAGGAGAAGGAGAAGGTGAAGTCTGGAGAGTGAATCAGAAGAAGCAGAAGAAGGAGAAGGAGAAGGAGAAGTCTGGAGGGTGAATCAGAAGAAGCAGAAGAAGGAGAAGGAGAAGGTGAAGTCTGGAGGGTGAATCAGAAGAAGCAGAAGAAGTAGAAGGAGAAGGTGAAGTCTGGATGGTGTATCAGAAGAAGTAGAAGAAGGAGAAGGAGAAGGTGAAGTCTGGAGGGTGAATCAGAAGAAGCAGAAGAAGGAGAAGGAGAAGTTGAAGTCAGGAGGGTGAATCAGAAGAAGCAGAAGAAGGAGAAGGAGAAGGTGAAGTCTGGAGGGTGAATCAGAAGAAGCAGAAGAAGGAGAAGGAGAAGATGAAGTCTGGAGGGTGAATCAGAAGAAGCAGAAGAAGGAGATGGAGGAGGTGAAGTCTGGAGGGTGAATCAGAAGAAGCAGAAGAAGGAGAAGGAGAAGGTGAAGTCTCGAGGGTGAAGCAGAAGAAGCAGAAGAAGGAGAAGGAGAAGGTGAAGTCTGGAGGGTGAATCAGAAGAAGTAGAAGAAGGAGAAGGAGAAGGTGATGTCTGGGGGGTGAATCAGAAGAAGCAGAAGAAGTAGAAGGAGAAGGTGAAGTCTGGAGGGTGAATCAGAAGAAGTAGAAGAAGGAGAACGAGAAGGTGATGTCTGGAGGGTGAATCAGGAGAAGCAGAAGAAGTAGAAGGAGAAGGTGAGGTCAGGAGGGTGAATCAGAAGAAGCAGAAGAAGGAGAAGGAGAAGGTGAAGTCTGGAGGGTGAATCAGAAGAAGCAGAAGAAGGAGAAGGAGAAGGTGAAGACTGGAGGGTGAATCAGAAGAAGGAGAAGAAGAAGGAGAAGGTGAAGTCTGAAGGGTGAATCAGAAGAAGTAGAAGAAGGAGAAGGAGAAGGCGAAGTCTGGAGGGTGAATCAGAAGTAGAAGAAGAAGGAAAAGGAGAAGGTGAAGTCTGGAGGGTGAATCAGAAGAAGCAGAAGAAGGAGAAGGAGAAGGTGAAGTCTGGAGGGTGAATCAGAAGAAGCAGAAGAAGGAGAAGGAGAAGGTGAAGTCTGGAGGGTGAATCAGAAGAAGTAGAAGAAGGAGAAGGAGAAGATGAAGTCTGGAGGGTGAATCAGAAGAAGTAGAAGAAGGAGAAGGAGAAGGTGAAGTCTGGAGGGTGAATCAGAAGAAGCAGAAGAAGGAGAAGGAGAAGGTGAAGTCTGGAGGTTGAATCAGAAGAAGCAGAAGAAGGAGAAGGAGAAGATGAAGTCTGGAGGGTGAATCAGAAGAAGTAGAAGAAGGAGAAGGAGAAGGTGAGGGCTGGAGGGTGAATCAGAAGAAGCAGAAGAAGGAGAAGGAGAAGGTGAAGTCTGAAGGGTGTATCAGAAGAAGCAGAAGAAGGAGAAGGAGAAGGTGAAGTCTGGAGGGTGAATCAGAAGAAGCAGAAAAAGGAGAAGGAGAAGGTGAAGTCTGGAGGGTGAATCAGAAGAAGCAGAAGAAGGAGAAGGAGATGGTGCAGTCTGGAGGGTGAATCAGAAGAAGTAGAAGAAGGAGAAGGAGAAGGTGAAATCTGGAGGGTGAATCAGAAGAAGTGGAAGAAGGAGAAGGAGAAGGTGATGTCTGGAGGGTGAATCAGAAGAAGCAGAAGAAGGAGAAGGAGAAGGTGAAGTCTGGAGGGTGAATCAGAAGAAGCAGAATAAGGAGAAGGAGAAGGTGAAGTCTGGAGGGTGAATCAGAAGAAGTAGAAGAAGGAGAAGGAGAAGGTGAAGTCTGGAGGGTGAATCAGAAGAAGCAGAAGAAGGAGAAGGAGAAGGTGAAGTCTGGAGGGTGAATCAGAAGAAGCAGAATAAGGAGAAGGAGAAGGTGAAGTCTGGAGGGTGAATCAGAAGAAGCAGAAGAAGGAGAAGGAGAAGGTGAAGTCTGGAGGCTGAATCAGAAGAAGTAGAAGAAGGAGAAGGAGAAGGTGAAGTCTGGAGGGTGAATCAGAAGAAGTAGAAGAAGGAGAAGGAGAAGGTGATGTCAGGAGGGTGAATCAGAAGAAGTAGAAGAAGGAGAAGGAGAAGGTGAAGTCAGGAGGGTGAATCAGAAGAAGCAGAAGAAGGAGAAGGAGAAGGTGAAGTCTGGAGGGTGAATCAGAAGAATCAGAAGAAGGAGAAGGAGAAGGTGAAGTCTGGAGGGTGAATCAGAAGAAGCAGAAGAAAGAGAAGGAAAAGGTGAAGTCTGGAGGGTGAAGCAGAAGAAGCAGAAGAAGGAGAAGGAGAAGGTGAAGACTGGAGGGTGAATCAGAAGAAGTAGAAGAAGGAGAAGGAGAAACTGAAGTCTGGAGGGTGAATCAGAAGAAGTAGAAGAAGGAGAAGGAGAAGGTGAAGTCTGGAGGGTGAATCAGAAGAAGCAGAAGAAGGAGAAGGAGAAGGTGAAGTCTGGAGGGTGAATCAGAAGAAGCAGAAGAAGGAGAAGGAGAAGATGAAGTCTGGAGGGTGAATCAGAAGAAGTAGAAGAAGGAGAAGGAGAAGGTGAGGTCTGGGGGGTGAATCAGAAGAAGCAGAAGAAGGAGAAGGAGAAGGTGAAGTCTGGAGGGTGAATCAGAAGAAGCAGAAGAAGGAGCAGGAGAAGGTGAAGTCTGGAGGGTGAATCAGAAGAAGCAGAAGAAGGAGAAGGAGAAGGTGAAGTCAGGAGGGTGAATCAGAAGAAGCAGAAGAAGGAGAAGGAGAAGGTGAAGTTAGGAGGGTGAATCAGAAGAAGCAGAAGAAGGAGAAGGAGAAGGTGAAGTCAGGGGGGTGAAGCAGAAGAAGTAGAAGAAGGAGAAGGAGAAGGTGAAGTCTGGAGGGTGAAGCAGAAGAAGCAGAAGAAGGAGAAGGAGAAGGTGAAGTCTGGAGGGTGAATCAGAAGAAGTAGAAGAAGATGAAGAAGAAGGTGAAGTCAGGAGGGTGAAGCAGAAGAAGCAGAAGAAGGAGAAGGAGAAGGTGAAGTCTGGAGGGCGAAGCAGAAGAAGCAGAAGAAGGAGAAGGAGAAGGTGAAGTCTGGAGGGTGAAGCAGAAGAAGCAGAAGAAGGAGAAGGAGAAGGTGAAGTCTGGAGGGTGAATCAGAAGAAGTAGAAGAAGGAGAAGGAGAAGGTGAAGTCAGGAGGGTGAAGCAGAAGAAGCAGAAGAAGGAGAAGGAGAAGGTGAAGTCTGGAGGGTGAAGCAGAAGAAGCAGAAGAAGGAGAAGGAGAAGGTGAAGTCTGGAGGGTGAAGCAGAAGAAGCAGAAGAAGGAGAAGGAGAAGGTGAAGTCAGGAGGGTGAATCAGAAGAAGTAGAAGAAGGAGAAGGAGAAGGTGAAGTCTGGAGGGTGAATCAGAAGAAGTAGAAGAAGGAGAAGGAGAAGGTGAAGTCTGGAGGGTGAATCAGAAGAAGTAGAAGAAGGAGAAGGAGAAGGTGAAGTCTGGAGGGTGAATCAGAAGAAGCAGAAGAAGGAGAAGGAGAAGGTGAAGTCTGGAGGGAGAAGCAGAAGAAGTAGAAGAAGGAGAAGGAGAAGGTGAAGTTTGGAGGGTGAATCAGAAGAAGTAGAAGAAGGAGAAGAGAAGGTGAAGTCTGGAGGGTGAATCAGAAGAAGCAGAAGAAGGAGAAGGAGAAGGTGAAGTCTGGAGGGTGAATCAGAAGAAGTAGAAGAAGGAGAAGGAGAAGGTTTAGTCTGGAGGGTGAATCAGAAGAAGTAGACGAAGAAGAAGGAGAAGGAGAAGGTGAAGTTTGGAGGGTGAATCAGAAGAAGTAGAAGAAGGAGAAGGAGAAGGTGAAGTCTGGAGGGTGAATCAGAAGAAGCAGGAGAAGGAGAAGGTGAAGTCTGGAGGGTGAATCAGAAGAAGTAGAAGAAGGAGAAGGAGAAGGTGTAGTCTGGAGGGTGAATCAGAAGAAGTAGACGAAGGAGAAGGGGAATGTGAAGTCTGGAGGGTGACTCAGAAGAAACAGAAGCAGGAGAAGGAGAAGGTGAAGTCTGGAGGGTGAATCAGAAGAAGTAGAAGAAGGAGAAGGAGAAGGTGAAGTCTGGAGGGTGAATCAGAAGAAGCAGAAGAAGGAGAAGGAGAAGGTGAATTCTGGAGGGTGAATCAGAAGAAGCAGAAGAAGGAGAAGTAGAAGGTGAAGTCTGGAGGGTGAATCAGAAGAAGCAGAAGAAGGAGAAGGAGAAGGTGAAGTCTGGAGGGTGAATCGGAAGAAGCAGAAGAAGTGGAAGGAGAAGGTGAAGTCTGGAGGGTGAATCAGAAGAGGTAGAAGAAGGAGAAGGAGAAGGTGAAGTCTGGAGGGTGAATTAGAAGAAGCAGAAGGAGGAGATGGAGAAGGTGAAGTCAGGAGGGTGAATCAGAAGAAGCAGAAGAAGGAGAAGGAGAAGGTGAAGTCTGGAGGGTGAATCAGAAGAAGCAGAAGAAGGAGAAGAAGAAGGTGAAGACTGGAGGGTGAATCAGAAGAAGTAGAAGAAGGAGAAGGAGAAGGTGAAGTCTGGAGGTTGAATCAGAAGAAGTAGAAGAAGGAGAAGGAGAAGGCGAAGTCTGGAGGGTGAATCAGAAGAAGCAGAAGAAGGAGAAGGAGAAGGTGAAGTCTGGAGGGTGAATCAGAAGAAGCAGAAGATTGAGAAGAGAAGATGAAGTCTGGAGAGTGAATCAGAAGAAGCAGAAGAAGGAGAAGGAGAAGGTGAAGTTTGGAGAGTGAATCAGAAGAAGTAGAAGAAGGAGAAGGAGAAGGTTTAGTCTGGAGGGTGAATCAGAAGAAGTAGACGAAGGAGAAGGAGAATGTGAAGTCTGGAGGGTGAATCAGAAGAAGCAGAAGCAGGAGGAGGAGAAGGTGAAGTCTGGAGGGTGAATCAGAAGAAGTAGAAGAAGGAGAAGCAGAAGGTGAAGTCTGGAGGGTGAATCAGAAGACACAGAAGAAGGAGAAGGAGAAGGTGAAGTCTGGAGGGTGAATCAGAAGAAGCAGAAGAAGGAGAAGGAGAAGGTGAAGTCTGGAGAGTGAATCAGAAGAAGCAGAAGAAGGAGAAGGAGAAGGTGAAGTCAGGAGGGTGAATCAGAAGAAGTAGAAGAAGGAGAAGGAGAAGGTGAAGTCTGGAGGGTGAAGCAGAAGAAGTAGAAGAAGGAGAAGGAGAAGGTGAAGTCAGGAGGGTGAATCAGAAGAAGTAGAAGAAGGAGAAGGAGAAGGTGAAGTCAGGAGGGTGAATCAGAAGAAGCAGAAGAAGGAGAAGGAAAAAGTGAAGTCTGGAGGGTGAATCAGAAGAATCAGAAGAAGGAGAAGGAGAAGGTGAAGTCTGGAGGGTGAATCAGAAGAAGCAGAAGAAAGAGAAGGAGAAGGTGAAATCTGGAGGGTGAAGCAGAAGAAGCAGAAGAAGGAGAAGGAGAAGGTGAAGACTGGAGGGTGAATCAGAAGAAGTAGAAGGAGAAGGAGAAGGTGAAGTCTGGAGGGTGAATCAGAAGAATTAGAAGAAGGAAAAGGTGAAGGTGAAGTCTGGAGGGTGAATCAGAAGAAGCAGAAGAAGGAGAAGGAGAAGGTGAAGTCTGGAGGGTGAATCAGAAGAAGCAGAAGAAGGAGAAGGAGAAGATGAAGTCTGGAGGGTGAATCAGAAGAAGTAGAAGAAGTAGAAGGAGAAGGTGAGGTCTGGAGGGTGAATCAGAAGAAGCAGAAGAAGGAGAAGGAGAAGGTGAAGTCTGGAGGGTGAATCAGAAGAAGCAGAAGAAGGAGAAGGAGAAGGTGAAGTCTGGAGGGTGAATCAGAAGAAGCAGAAGAAGGAGAAGGAGAAGGTGAAGTCAGGAGGGTGAATCAGAAGAAGCAGAAGAAGGAGAAGGAGAAGGTGAAGTCTGGAGGGTGAAGCAGAAGAAGCAGAAGAAGGAGAAGGAGAAGGTGAAGTCTGGAGGGTGAATCAGAAGAAGTAGAAGAAGGAGAAGGAGAAGGTGAAGTCAGGAGGGTGAAGCAGAAGAAGCAGAAGAAGGAGAAGGAGAAGGTGAAGTCTGGAGGGTGAAGCAGAAGAAGCAGAAGAAGGAGAAGGAGAAGGTGAAGTCTGGAGGGTGAAGCAGAAGAAGCAGAAGAAGGAGAAGGAGAAGGTGAAGTCAGGAGGGTGAATCAGAAGAAGTAGAAGAAGGAGAAGGAGAAGGTGAAGTCTGGAGGGTGAATCAGAAGAAGTAGAAGAAGGAGAAGGAGAAGGTGAAGTCTGGAGGGTGAATCAGAAGAAGTAGAAGAAGGAGAAGGAGAAGGTGAAGTCTGGAGGGTGAATCAGAAGAAGCAGAAGAAGGAGAAGGAGAAGGTGAAGTCTGGAGGGAGAAGCAGAAGAAGTAGAAGAAGGAGAAGGAGAAGGTGAAGTTTGGAGGGTGAATCAGAAGAAGTAGAAGAAGGAGAAGAGAAGGTGAAGTCTGGAGGGTGAATCAGAAGAAGCAGAAGAAGGAGAAGGAGAAGGTGAAGTCTGGAGGGTGAATCAGAAGAAGTAGAAGAAGGAGAAGGAGAAGGTTTAGTCTGGAGGGTGAATCAGAAGAAGTAGACGAAGAAGAAGGAGAAGGAGAAGGTGAAGTTTGGAGGGTGAATCAGAAGAAGTAGAAGAAGGAGAAGGAGAAGGTGAAGTCTGGAGGGTGAATCAGAAGAAGCAGGAGAAGGAGAAGGTGAAGTCTGGAGGGTGAATCAGAAGAAGTAGAAGAAGGAGAAGGAGAAGGTGTAGTCTGGAGGGTGAATCAGAAGAAGTAGACGAAGGAGAAGGGGAATGTGAAGTCTGGAGGGTGACTCAGAAGAAACAGAAGCAGGAGAAGGAGAAGGTGAAGTCTGGAGGGTGAATCAGAAGAAGTAGAAGAAGGAGAAGGAGAAGGTGAAGTCTGGAGGGTGAATCAGAAGAAGCAGAAGAAGGAGAAGGAGAAGGTGAATTCTGGAGGGTGAATCAGAAGAAGCAGAAGAAGGAGAAGTAGAAGGTGAAGTCTGGAGGGTGAATCAGAAGAAGCAGAAGAAGGAGAAGGAGAAGGTGAAGTCTGGAGGGTGAATCGGAAGAAGCAGAAGAAGTGGAAGGAGAAGGTGAAGTCTGGAGGGTGAATCAGAAGAGGTAGAAGAAGGAGAAGGAGAAGGTGAAGTCTGGAGGGTGAATTAGAAGAAGCAGAAGGAGGAGATGGAGAAGGTGAAGTCAGGAGGGTGAATCAGAAGAAGCAGAAGAAGGAGAAGGAGAAGGTGAAGTCTGGAGGGTGAATCAGAAGAAGCAGAAGAAGGAGAAGGAGAAGGTGAAGACTGGAGGGTGAATCAGAAGAAGTAGAAGAAGGAGAAGGAGAAGGTGAAGTCTGGAGGTTGAATCAGAAGAAGTAGAAGAAGGAGAAGGAGAAGGCGAAGTCTGGAGGGTGAATCAGAAGAAGCAGAAGAATGAGAAGGAGAAGGTGAAGTCTGGAGGGTGAATCAGAAGAAGCAGAAGATTGAGAAGAGAAGATGAAGTCTGGAGAGTGAATCAGAAGAAGCAGAAGAAGGAGAAGGAGAAGGTGAAGTTTGGAGAGTGAATCAGAAGAAGTAGAAGAAGGAGAAGGAGAAGGTTTAGTCTGGAGGGTGAATCAGAAGAAGTAGACGAAGGAGAAGGAGAATGTGAAGTCTGGAGGGTGAATCAGAAGAAGCAGAAGCAGGAGGAGGAGAAGGTGAAGTCTGGAGGGTGAATCAGAAGAAGTAGAAGAAGGAGAAGCAGAAGGTGAAGTCTGGAGGGTGAATCAGAAGACACAGAAGAAGGAGAAGGAGAAGGTGAAGTCTGGAGGGTGAATCAGAAGAAGCAGAAGAAGGAGAAGGAGAAGGTGAAGTCTGGAGAGTGAATCAGAAGAAGCAGAAGAAGGAGAAGGAGAAGGTGAAGTCAGGAGGGTGAATCAGAAGAAGTAGAAGAAGGAGAAGGAGAAGGTGAAGTCTGGAGGGTGAAGCAGAAGAAGTAGAAGAAGGAGAAGGAGAAGGTGAAGTCAGGAGGGTGAATCAGAAGAAGTAGAAGAAGGAGAAGGAGAAGGTGAAGTCAGGAGGGTGAATCAGAAGAAGCAGAAGAAGGAGAAGGAAAAAGTGAAGTCTGGAGGGTGAATCAGAAGAATCAGAAGAAGGAGAAGGAGAAGGTGAAGTCTGGAGGGTGAATCAGAAGAAGCAGAAGAAAGAGAAGGAGAAGGTGAAATCTCAAGGGTGAAGCAGAAGAAGCAGAAGAAGGAGAAGGAGAAGGTGAAGACTGGAGGGTGAATCAGAAGAAGTAGAAGGAGAAGGAGAAGGTGAAGTCTGGAGGGTGAATCAGAAGAATTAGAAGAAGGAAAAGGTGAAGGTGAAGTCTGGAGGGTGAATCAGAAGAAGCAGAAGAAGGAGAAGGAGAAGGTGAAGTCTGGAGGGTGAATCAGAAGAAGCAGAAGAAGGAGAAGGAGAAGATGAAGTCTGGAGGGTGAATCAGAAGAAGTAGAAGAAGTAGAAGGAGAAGGTGAGGTCTGGAGGGTGAATCAGAAGAAGCAGAAGAAGGAGAAGGAGAAGGTGAAGTCTGGAGGGTGAATCAGAAGAAGCAGAAGAAGGAGAAGGAGAAGGTGAAGTCTGGAGGGTGAATCAGAAGAAGCAGAAGAAGGAGAAGGAGAAGGTGAAGTCAGGAGGGTGAATCAGAAGAAGCAGAAGAAGGAGAAGGAGAAGGTGAAGTTAGGAGGGTGAATCAGAAGAAGCAGAAGAAGGATAAGGAGAAGGTGAAGTCAGGGGGGTGAAGCAGAAGAAGTAGAAGAAGGAGAAGGAGAAGATGAAGTCAGGAGGGTGAAGCAGAAGAAGCAGAAGAAGGAGAAGGAGAAGGTGAAGTCTGGAGGGCGCAGCAGAAGAAGCAGAAGAAGGAGAAGGAGAAGGTGAAGTCTGGAGGGTGAAGCAGAAGAAGCAGAAGAAGGAGAAGGAGAAGGTGAAGTCTGGAGGGTGAATCAGAAGAAGTAGAAGAAGGAAAAGGAGAAGGTGAAGTCAGGAGGGTGAAGCAGAAGAAGCAGAAGAAGGAGAAGGAGAAGGTGAAGTCTGGAGGGTGAAGCAGAAGAAGCAGAAGAAGGAGAAGGAGAAGGTGAAGTCTGGAGGGCGAAGCAGAAGAAGCAGAAGAAGGAGAAGGAGAAGGTGAAGTCTGGAGGGTGAAGCAGAAGAAGCAGAAGAAGGAGAAGGAGAAGGTGAAGTCTGGAGGGTGAATTCGAAAAAGTAGAAGAAGGAGAAGGAGAAGGTGAAGTCAGGAGGGTGAAGCAGAAGAAGCAGAAGAAGGAGAAGGAGAAGGTGAAGTCTGGAGGGTGAAGCAGAAGAAGCAGAAGAAGGAGAAGGAGAAGGTGAAGTCTGGAGTGTGAAGCAGAAGAAGCAGAAGAAGGAGAAGGAGAAGGCGAAGTCAGGAGGGTGAATCAGAAGAAGTAGAAGAAGGAGAAGGAGAAGGTGAAGTCTGGAGGGTGAATCAGAAGAAGTTGAAGAAGGAGAGGGAGAAGGTGAAGTCTGGAGGGTGAATCAGAAGAAGTAGAAGAAGGAGAAGGAGAAGGTGAAGTCTGGAGGGTGATTCAGAAGAAGCAGAAGAAGGAGAAGGAGAAGGTGAAGTCTGGAGGGAGAAGCAGAAGAAGTAGAAGAAGGAGAAGGAGAAGGTGAAGTCTGGAGTGTGAATCAGAAGAAGTAGAAGAAGGAGAAGGAGAAGGTGAAGTTTGGCGGGTGAATCAGAAGAAGTAGAAGAAGGAGAAGGAGAAGGTGAAGTCTGGAGGGTGAATCAGAAGAAGCAGAAGAAGGAGAAGGAGAAGGAGAAGTCTGGAGGGTGAATCAGAAGAAGTAGAAGAAGGAGAAGGTGTAGTCTGGAGGGTGAATCAGAAGAAGTAGACGAAGGAGAAGGAGAATGTGAAGTCTGGAGGGTGAATCAGAAGAAGCAGAAGCAGGAGAAGGAGAAGGTGAGGTCTGGAGGGTGAATCAGAAGAAGTAGAAGAAGGAGAAGGTGAAGTCTGGAGGGTGAATCAGAAGAAGCAGAAGAAGGAGAAGGAGAAGGTGAATTCTGGAGGGTGAATCAGAAGAAGCAGAAGAAGGAGAAGGAGAAGGTGAAGTCTGGAGGGTGAATCAGAAGAAGCAGAAGAAGGAGAAGGAGAAGGTGAAGTCTGGAGGGTGAATCAGAAGAAGCAGAAGAAGTAGAAGGAGAAGCTGAAGTCTGGAGGGTGAATCGGAAGAAGTAGAAGAAGGAGAAGGAGAAGGTGAAGTCTGGAGGGTGAATCAGAAGAAGCAGAAGAAGGAGAAGGAGAAGGTGAAGTCAGGAGGGTGAATCAGAAGAAGCAGAAGAAGGAGAAGGAGAAGGTGAAGTCTGGAGGGTGAATCAGAAGAATCAGAAGAAGGAGAAGGAGAAGGTGAAGACTGGAGGGTGAATCAGAAGAAGTAGAAGAAGGAGAAGGAGAAGGTGAAGACTGGAGGGTGAATCAGAAGAAGCAGAAGAAGGAGAAGGAGAAGGTGAAGTCTGGAGGGTGAATCAGAAGAAGCAGAAGAAAGAGAAGGAGAAGGTGAAGTCTGGAGGGTGAAGCAGAAGAAGCAGAAGAAGGAGAAGGAGAAGATGAAGTCTGGAGGGTGAATCAGAAGAAGTATAAGAAGGAGAAGGAGAAGGTGAGGTCTGGAGGGTGAATCAGAAGAAGCAGAATAAGGAGAAGGAGAAGGTGAAGTCTGAAGGCTGAATCAGAAGAAGCAGAAGAAGGAGAAGGAGAAGGTGAAGGCTGGAGGGTGAATCAGGAGAAGCAGAAGAAGGAGAAGGAGAAGGTGAAGTCTGGAGGGTGAATCAGAAGAAGCAGAAGAAAGAGAAGGAGAAGGTGAAGTCTGGAGGGTGAAGCAGAAGAAGCAGAAGAAGGAGAAGGAGAAGGTGAAGACTGGAGGGTGAATCAGAAGAAGTGGAAGAAGGAGAAGGAGAAGGTGAAGTCTGGAGGGTGAATCAGAAGAAGTAGAAGAAGGAGAAGGAGAAGGTGAAGTCTGGAGGGTGAATCAGAAGAAGCAGAAGAAGGAGAAGGAGAAGGTGAAGTCTGGAGGGTGAATCAGAAGAAGCAGAAGAAGGAGAAGGAGGAGATGAAGTCTGGAGGGTGAATCAGAAGAAGTAGAAGAAGGAGAAGGAGAAGGTGAGGTCTGGAGGGTGAATCAATAGAAGCAGAAGAAGGAGAAGGAGAAGGTGAAGTCTGGAGGGTGAATCAGAAGAAGCAGAAGAAGGAGAAGGAGAAGGTGAAGTCAGGAGGGTGAATCAGAAGAAGCAGAAGAAGGAGAAGGAGAAGGTGGAGTCAGGGGGGTGAAGCAGAAGAAGTAGAAGAAGGAGAAGGAGAAGGTGAAGTCAGGAGGGTGAAGCAGAAGATGCAGAAGAAGGAGAAGGAGAAGGTGAAGTCTGGAGGGCGCAGCAGAAGAAGCAGAAGAAGGAGAAGGAGAAGGTGAAGTCTGGAGGGTGAAGCAGAAGAAGCAGAAGAAGGAGAAGGAGAAGGTGAAGTCTGGAGGGTGAATCCGAAGAAGTAGAAGAAGGAGAAGGAGAAGGTGAAGTCAGGAGGGTGAAGCAGAAGAAGCAGAAGAAGGAGAAGGAGAAGGTGAAGTCTGGAGGGTGAAGCAGAAGAAGCAAAAGATGGAGAAGGAGAAGGTGAAGTCTGGAGGGCGAAGCAGAAGAAGGAGAAGGAGAAGGTGAAGTCAGGAGGGTGAAGCAGAAGAAGTAGAAGAAGGAGAAGGAGAAGGTGAAGTCTGGAGGGTGAAGCAGAAGAAGCAGAAGAAGGAGAGGGAGAAGGTGAAGGCTGGAGGGTGAATCAGAAGAAGTAGAAGAAGGAGAAGGAGAAGGTGAAGTCTGGAGGGTGAATCAGAAGAAGTAGAAGAAGGAGAAGGAGAAGGTGAAGTCTGGAGGGTGAATCAGAAGAATCAGAAGAAGGAGAAGGAGAAGGTGAAGTCTGGAGGGTGAATCAGAAGAAGCAGAAGAAAGAGAAGGAGAAGGTGAAGTCTGGAGGATGAAGCAGAAGAAGCAGAAGAAGGAGAGGGAGAAGGTGAAGGCTGGAGGGTGAATCAGAAGAAGTAGAAGAAGGAGAAGGAGAAGGTGAAGTCTGGAGGGTGAATCAGAAGAAGTAGAAGAAGGAGAAGGAGAAGGTGAAGTCTGGAGGGTGAATCAGAAGAATCAGAAGAAGGAGAAGGAGAAGGTGAAGTCTGGAGGGTGAATCAGAAGAAGCAGAAGAAGGAGAAGGAGAAGATGAAGTCTGGAGGGTGAATCAGAAGAAGTAGAAGAAGGAGAAGGAGAAGGTGAGGTCTGGAGGGTGAATCAGAAGAAGCAGAAGAAGGAGAAGGAGAAGGTGAAGTCTGGAGGGTGAATCAGAAGAAGCAGAAGAAGGAGAAGGAGAAGGTGAAGTCTGGAGGGTGAATCAGAAGAAGCAGAAGAAGGAGAAGGAGAAGGTGAAGTTTGGCGGGTGAATCAGAAGAAGTAGAAGAAGGAGAAGGAGAAGGTGAAGTCTGGAGGGTGAATCAGAAGAAGCAGAAGAAGGAGAAGGAGAAGGAGAAGTCTGGAGGGTGAATCAAAAGAAGTAGAAGAAGGAGAAGGAGAAGGTGTAGTCTGGAGGGTGAATCAGAAGAAGTAGACGAAGGAGAAGGAGAATGTGAAGTCTGGAGGGTGAATCAGAAGAAGCAGAAGCAGGAGAAGGAGAAGGTGAAGTCTGGAGGGTGAATCAGAAGAAGTAGAAGAAGGAGAAGGAGAAGGTGAAGTCTGGAGGGTGAATCAGAAGAAGCAGAAGAAGGAGAAGGAGAAGGTGAATTCTGGAGGGTGAATCAGAAGAAGCAGAAGAAGGAGAAGGAGAAGGTGAAGTCTGGAGGGTGAATCAGAAGAAGCAGAAGAAGGAGAAGGAGAAGGTGAAGTCTGGAGGGTGAATCAGAAGAAGCAGAAGAAGTACAAGGAGAAGCTGAAGTCTGGAGGGTGAATCGGCAGAAGTAGAAGAAGGAGAAGGAGAAGGTGAAGTCTGGAGGGTGAATCAGAAGAAGCAGAAGAAGGAGAAGGAGAAGGTGAAGTCAGGAGGGTGAATCAGAAGAAGCAGAAGAAGGAGAAGGAGAAGGTGAAGTCTGGAGGGTGAATCAGAAGAAGCAGAAGAAGGAGAAGGAGAAGGTGCAGACTGGAGGGTGAATCAGAAGAAGTAGAAGAAGGAGAAGGAGAAGGTGAAGTCTGGAGGGTGAACCAGAAGAAGTAGAAGAAGGAGAAGGAGAAGGCGAAGTCTGGAGGGTGAATCAGAAGAAGCAGAAGAAGGAGAAGGAGAAGGTGAAGTCTGGAGGGTGAATCAGAAGAAGCAGAAGAAAGAGAAGGAGAAGGTGAAGTCTGGAGGGTGAAGCAGAAGAAGCAGAAGAAGGAGAAGGAGAAGAGGAAGTCTGGAGGGTGAATCAGAAGAAGTATAAGAAGGAGAAGGAGAAGGTGAGGTCTGGAGGGTGAATCAGAAGAAGCAGAAGAAGGAGAAGGAGAAGGTGAAGTCTGAAGGCTGAATCAGAAGAAGCAGAAGAAGGAGAAGGAGAAGGTGAAGGCTGGAGGGTGAATCAGGAGAAGCAGAAGAAGGAGAAGGAGAAGGTGAAGTCTGGAGGGTGAATCAGAAGAAGCAGAAGAAAGAGAAGGAGAAGGTGAAGTCTGGAGGGTGAAGCAGAAGAAGCAGAAGAAGGAGAAGGAGAAGGTGAAGACTGGAGGGTGAATCAGAAGAAGTGGAAGAAGGAGAAGGAGAAGGTGAAGTCTGGAGGGTGAATCAGAAGAAGTAGAAGAAGGAGAAGGAGAAGGTGAAGTCTGGAGGGTGAATCAGAAGAATCAGAAGAAGGAGAAGGAGAAGGTGAAGTCTGGAGGGTGAATCAGAAGAAGCAGAAGAAGGAGAAGGAGGAGATGAAGTCTGGAGGGTGAATCAGAAGAAGTAGAAGAAGGAGAAGGAGAAGGTGGAGTCAGGGGGGTGAAGCAGAAGAAGTAGAAGAAGGAGAAGGAGAAGGTGAAGTCAGGAGGGTGAAGCAGAAGAAGCAGAAGAAGGAGAAGGAGAAGGTGAAGTCTGGAGGGCGCAGCAGAAGAAGCAGAAGAAGGAGAAGGAGAAGGTGAAGTCTGGAGGGTGAAGCAGAAGAAGCAGAAGAAGGAGAAGGAGAAGGTGAAGTCTGGAGGGTGAATCCGAAGAAGTAGAAGAAGGAGAAGGAGAAGGTGAAGTCAGGAGGGTGAAGCAGAAGAAGCAGAAGAAGGAGAAGGAGAAGGTGAAGTCTGGAGGGTGAAGCAGAAGAAGCAGAAGATGGAGAAGGAGAAGGTGAAGTCTGGAGGGCGAAGCAGAAGAAGCTGAATAAGGAGAAGGAGAAGGTGAAGTCTGGAGGGTGAAGCAGAAGAAGCAGAAGAAGGAGAAGGAGAAGGTGAAGCCTGGAGGGTGAATCAGGAGAAGTAGAAGAAGGAGAAGGAGAAGGTGAAGTCAGGAGGGTGAAGCAGAAGAAGCAGAAGAAGGAGAAGGAGAAGGTGAAGTCTGGAGGGTGAAGCAGAAGAAGCAGAAGAAGGAGAAGGAGAAGGTGAAGTCAGGAGGGTGAATCAGAAGAAGTAGAAGAAGGAGAAGGAGAAGGTGAAGTCTGGAGGGTGAATCAGAAGAAGTAGAAGATGGAGAAGGAGAAGGTGAAGTCTGGAGGGTGAATCAGAAGAAGTAGAAGAAGGAGAAGGAGAAGGTGAAGTCTGGAGGGTGAATCAGAAGAAGCAGAAGAAGGAGAAGGAGAAGGTGAAGTCTGGAGGGAGAAGCAGAAGAAGTAGAAGAAGGAGAAGGTGAAGTCTGGAGGGTGAATCAGAAGAATCAGAAGAAGGAGAAGGAGAGGGTGAAGTCTGGAGGGTGAATCAGAAGAAGCAGAAGAAAGAGAAGGAGAAGGTGAAGTCTGGAGGGTGAAGCAGAAGAAGCAGAAGAAGGAGAGGGAGAAGGTGAAGGCTGGAGGGTGAATCAGAAGAAGTAGAAGAAGGAGAAGGAGAAGGTGAAGTCTGGAGGGTGAATCAGAAGAAGTAGAAGAAGGAGAAGGAGAAGGTGAAGTCTGGAGGGTGAAGCAGAAGAAGCAGAAGAAGGAGAAGGAGAAGGTGAAGTCTGGAGTGTGAAGCAGAAGAAGCAGAAGAAGGAGAAGGAGAAGGTGAAGTCTGGAGGGTGAAGCAGAAGAAGCAGAAGAAGGAGAAGGAGAAGGTGAAGTCTGGAGTGTGAAGCAGAAGAAGCAGAAGAAGGAGAAGGAGAAGGCGAAGTCAGGAGGGTGAATCAGAAGAAGTAGAAGAAGGAGAAGGAGAAGGTGAAGTCTGGAGGGTGAATCAGAAGAAGTTGAAGAAGGAGAAGGAGAAGGTGAAGTCTGGAGGGTGAATCAGAAGAAGTAGAAGAAGGAGAAGGAGAAGGTGAAGTCTGGAGGGTGATTCAGAAGAAGCAGAAGAAGGAGAAGGAGAAGGTGAAGTCTGGAGGGAGAAGCAGAAGAAGTAGAAGAAGGAGAAGGAGAAGGTGAAGTCTGGAGTGTGAATCAGAAGAAGTAGAAGAAGGAGAAGGAGAAGGTGAAGTTTGGCGGGTGAATCAGAAGAAGTAGAAGAAGGAGAAGGAGAAGGTGAAGTCTGGAGGGTGAATCAGAAGAAGCAGAAGAAGGAGAAGGAGAAGGAGAAGTCTGGAGGGTGAATCAGAAGAAGTAGAAGAAGGAGAAGGAGAAGGTGTATTCTGGAGGGTGAATCAGAAGAAGTAGACGAAGGAGAAGGAGAATGTGAAGTCTGGAGGGTGAATCAGAAGAAGCAGAAGCAGGAGAAGGAGAAGGTGAGGTCTGGAGGGTGAATCAGAAGAAGTAGAAGAAGGAGAAGGTGAAGTCTGGAGGGTGAATCAGAAGAAGCAGAAGAAGGAGAAGGAGAAGGTGAATTCTGGAGGGTGAATCAGAAGAAGCAGAAGAAGGAGAAGGAGAAGGTGAAGTCTGGAGGGTGAATCAGAAGAAGCAGAAGAAGGAGAAGGAGAAGGTGAAGTCTGGAGGGTGAATCAGAAGAAGCAGAAGAAGTAGAAGGAGAAGCTGAAGTCTGGAGGGTGAATCGGAAGAAGTAGAAGAAGGAGAAGGAGAAGGTGAAGTCTGGAGGGTGAATCAGAAGAAGCAGAAGAAGGAGAAGGAGAAGGTGAAGTCAGGAGGGTGAATCAGAAGAAGCAGAAGAAGGAGAAGGAGAAGGTGAAGTCTGGAGGGTGAATCAGAAGAATCAGAAGAAGGAGAAGGAGAAGGTGAAGACTGGAGGGTGAATCAGAAGAAGTAGAAGAAGGAGAAGGAGAAGGTGAAGACTGGAGGGTGAATCAGAAGAAGCAGAAGAAGGAGAAGGAGAAGGTGAAGTCTGGAGGGTGAATCAGAAGAAGCAGAAGAAAGAGAAGGAGAAGGTGAAGTCTGGAGGGTGAAGCAGAAGAAGCAGAAGAAGGAGAAGGAGAAGATGAAGTCTGGAGGGTGAATCAGAAGAAGTATAAGAAGGAGAAGGAGAAGGTGAGGTCTGGAGGGTGAATCAGAAGAAGCAGAAGAAGGAGAAGGAGAAGGTGAAGTCTGAAGGCTGAATCAGAAGAAGCAGAAGAAGGAGAAGGAGAAGGTGAAGGCTGGAGGGAGAATCAGGAGAAGCAGAAGAAGGAGAAGGAGAAGGTGAAGTCTGGAGGGTGAATCAGAAGAAGCAGAAGAAAGAGAAGGAGAAGGTGAAGTCTGGAGGGTGAAGCAGAAGAAGCAGAAGAAGGAGAAGGAGAAGGTGAAGACTGGAGGGTGAATCAGAAGAAGCAGAAGAATGAGAAGGAGGAGATGAAGTCTGGAGGGTGAATCAGAAGAAGTAGAAGAAGGAGAAGGAGAAGGTGAGGTCTGGAGGGTGAATCAATAGAAGCAGAAGAAGGAGAAGGAGAAGGTTAAGTCTGGAGGGTGAATCAGAAGAAGCAGAAGAAGGAGAAGGAGAAGGTGAAGTCAGGAGGGTGAATCAGAAGAAGCAGAAGAAGGAGAAGGAGAAGGTGGAGTCAGGGGGGTGAAGCAGAAGAAGTAGAAGAAGGAGAAGGAGAAGGTGAAGTCAGGAGGGAGAAGCAGAAGATGCAGAAGAAGGAGAAGGAGAAGGTGAAGTCTGGAGGGCGCAGCAGAAGAAGCAGAAGAAGGAGAAGGAGAAGGTGAAGTCTGGAGGGTGAAGCAGAAGAAGCAGAAGAAGGAGAAGGAGAAGGTGAAGTCTGGAGGGTGAATCCGAAGAAGTAGAAGAAGGAGAAGGAGAAGGTGAAGTCAGGAGTGTGAAGCAGAAGAAGCAGAAGAAGGAGAAGGAGAAGGTGAAGTCTGGAGGGTGAAGCAGAAGAAGCAAAAGATGGAGAAGGAGAAGGTGAAGTCTGGAGGGCGAAGCAGAAGAAGCAGAATAAGGAGAAGGAGAAGGTGAAGTCTGGAGGGTGAAGCAGAAGAAGCAGAAGAAGGAGAAGGAGAAGGTGAAGTCTGGAGGGTGAATCAGGAGAAGTAGAAGAAGGAGAAGGAGAAGGTGAAGTCAGGAGGGTGAAGCAGAAGAAGCAGAAGAAGGAGAAGGAGAAGGTGAAGTCAGGAGGGTGAAGCAGAAGAAGTAGAAGAAGGAGAAGGAGAAGGTGAAGTCTGGAGGGTGAAGCAGAAGAAGCAGAAGAAGGAGAGGGAGAAGGTGAAGGCTGGAGGGTGAATCAGAAGAAGTAGAAGAAGGAGAAGGAGAAGGTGAAGTCTGGAGGGTGAATCAGAAGAAGTAGAAGAAGGAGAAGGAGAAGGTGAAGTCTGGAGGGTGAATCAGAAGAATCAGAAGAAGGAGAAGGAGAAGGTGAAGTCTGGAGGGTGAATCAGAGGAAGCAGAAGAAAGAGAAGGAGAAGGTGAAGTCTGGAGGATGAAGCAGAAGAAGCAGTAGAAGGAGAGGGAGAAGGTGAAGGCTGGAGGGTGAATCAGAAGAAGTAGAAGAAGGAGAAGGAGAAGGTGAAGTCTGGAGGGTGAATCAGAAGAAGTAGAAGAAGGAGAAGGAGAAGGTGAAGTCTGGAGGGTGAATCAGAAGAATCAGAAGAAGGAGAAGGAGAAGGTGAAGTCTGGAGGGTGAATCAGAAGAAGCAGAAGAAGGAGAAGGAGAAGATGAAGTCTGGAGGGTGAATCAGAAGAAGTAGAAGAAGGAGAAGGAGAAGGTGAGGTCTGGAGGGTGAATCAGAAGAAGCAGAAGAAGGAGAAGGAGAAGGTGAAGTCTGGAGGGTGAATCAGAAGAAGCAGAAGAAGGAGAAGGAGAAAGTGAAGTCTGGAGGGTGAATCAGAAGAAGCAGAAGAAGGAGAAGGAGAAGGTGAAGTTTGGCGGGTGAATCAGAAGAAGTAGAAGAAGGAGAAGGAGAAGGTGAAGTCTGGAGGGTGAATCAGAAGAAGCAGAAGAAGGAGAAGGAGAAGGAGAAGTCTGGAGGGTGAATCAAAAGAAGTAGAAGAAGGAGAAGGAGAAGGTGTAGTCTGGAGGGTGAATCAGAAGAAGTAGACGAAGGAGAAGGAGAATGTGAAGTCTGGAGGGTGAATCAGAAGAAGCAGAAGCAGGAGAAGGAGAAGGTGAAGTCTGGAGGGTGAATCAGAAGAAGTAGAAGAAGGAGAAGGAGAAGGTGAAGTCTGGAGGGTGAATCAGAAGAAGCAGAAGAAGGAGAAGGAGAAGGTGAATTCTGGAGGGTGAATCAGAAGAAGCAGAAGAAGGAGAAGGAGAAGGTGAAGTCTGGAGGGTGAATCAGAAGAAGCAGAAGAAGGAGAAGGAGAAGGTGAAGTCTGGAGGTTGAATCAGAAGAAGCAGAAGATGTGCAAGGAGAAGCTGAAGTCTGGAGGGTGAATCGGAAGAAGTAGAAGAAGGAGAAGGAGAAGGTGAAGTCTGGAGGGTGAATCAGAAGAAGCAGAAGAAGGAGAAGGAGAAGGTGAAGTCAGGAGGGTGAATCAGAAGAAGCAGAAGAAGGAGAAGGAGAAGGTGAAGTCTGGAGGGTGAATCAGAAGAAGCAGAAGAAGGAGAAGGAGAAGGTGCAGACTGGAGGGTGAATCAGAAGAAGTAGAAGAAGGAGAAGGAGAAGGTGAAGTCTGGAGGGTGAACCAGAAGAAGTAGAAGAAGGAGAAGGAGAAGGCGAAGTCTGGAGGGTGAATCAGAAGAAGCAGAAGAAGGAGAAGGAGAAGGTGAAGTCTGGAGGGTGAATCAGAAGAAGCAGAAGAAAGAGAAGGAGAAGGTGAAGTCTGGAGGGTGAAGCAGAAGAAGCAGAAGAAGGAGAAGGAGAAGAGGAAGTCTGGAGGGTGAATCAGAAGAAGTATAAGAAGGAGAAGGAGAAGGTGAGGTCTGGAGGGAGAATCAGAAGAAGCAGAAGAAGGAGAAGGAGAAGGTGAAGTCTGAAGGCTGAATCAGAAGAAGCAGAAGAAGGAGAAGGAGAAGCTGAAGGCTGGAGGGTGAATGAGGAGAAGCAGAAGAAGGAGAAGGAGAAGGTGAAGTCTGGAGGGTGAATCAGAAGAAGCAGAAGAAAGAGAAGGAGAAGGTGAAGTCTGGAGGGTGAAGCAGAAGAAGCAGAAGAAGGAGAAGGAGAAGGTGAAGACTGGAGGGTGAATCAGAAGAAGTGGAAGAAGGAGAAGGAGAAGGTGAAGTCTGGAGGGTGAATCAGAAGAAGTAGAAGAAGGAGAAGGAGAAGGTGAAGTCTGGAGGGTGAATCAGAAGAATCAGAAGAAGGAGAAGGAGAAGGTGAAGTCTGGAGGGTGAATCAGAAGAAGCAGAAGAAGGAGAAGGAGGAGATGAAGTCTGGAGGGTGAATCAGAAGAAGTAGAAGAAGGAGAAGGAGAAGGTGGAGTCAGGGGGGTGAAGCAGAAGAAGTAGAAGAAGGAGAAGGAGAAGGTGAAGTCAGGAGGGTGAAGCAGAAGAAGCAGAAGAAGGAGAAGGAGAAGGTGAAGTCTGGAGGGCGCAGCAGAAGAAGCAGAAGAAGGAGAAGGAGAAGGTGAAGTCTGGAGGGTGAAGCAGAAGAAGCAGAAGAAGGAGAAGGAGAAGGTGAAGTCTGGAGGGTGAATCCGAAGAAGTAGAAGAAGGAGAAGGAGAAGGTGAAGTCAGGAGGGTGAAGCAGAAGAAGCAGAAGAAGGAGAAGGAGAAGGTGAAGTCTGGAGGGTGAAGCAGAAGAAGCAGAAGATGGAGAAGGAGAAGGTGAAGTCTGGAGGGCGAAGCAGAAGAAGCAGAATAAGGAGAAGGAGAAGGTGAAGTCTGGAGGGTGAAGCAGAAGAAGCAGAAGAAGGAGAAGGAGAAGGTGAAGCCTGGAGGGTGAATCAGGAGAAGTAGAAGAAGGAGAAGGAGAAGGTGAAGTCAGGAGGGTGAAGCAGAAGAAGCAGAAGAAGGAGAAGGAGAAGGTGAAGTCTGGAGGGTGAAGCAGAAGAAGCAGAAGAAGGAGAAGGAGAAGGTGAAGTCAGGAGGGTGAATCAGAAGAAGTAGAAGAAGGAGAAGGAGAAGGTGAAGTCTGGAGGGTGAATCAGAAGAAGTAGAAGATGGAGAAGGAGAAGGTGAAGTCTGGAGGGTGAATCAGAAGAAGTAGAAGAAGGAGAAGGAGAAGGTGAAGTCTGGAGGGTGAATCAGAAGAAGCAGAAGAAGGAGAAGGAGAAGGTGAAGTCTGGAGGGAGAAGCAGAAGAAGTAGAAGAAGGAGAAGGTGAAGTCTGGAGGGTGAATCAGAAGAATCAGAAGAAGGAGAAGGAGAGGGTGAAGTCTGGAGGGTGAATCAGAAGAAGCAGAAGAAAGAGAAGGAGAAGGTGAAGTCTGGAGGGTGAAGCAGAAGAAGCAGAAGAAGGAGAGGGAGAAGGTGAAGGCTGGAGGGTGAATCAGAAGAAGTAGAAGAAGGAGAAGGAGAAGGTGAAGTCTGGAGGGTGAATCAGAAGAAGTAGAAGAAGGAGAAGGAGAAGGTGAAGTCTGGAGGGTGAATCAGAAGAATCAGAAGAAGGAGAAGGAGAAGGTGAAGTCTGGAGGGTGAATCAGAAGAAGCAGAAGAAGGAGCAGGAGAAGATGAAGTCTGGAGGGTGAATCAGAAGAAGTAGAAGAAGGAGAAGGAGAAGGTGAGGTCTGGAGGGTGAATCAGAAGAAGCAGAAGAAGGAGAAGGAGAAGGTGAAGTCTGGAGGGTGAATCAGAAGAAGCAGAAGAAGGAGAAGGAGAAGGTGAAGTCTGGAGGGTGAATCAGAAGAAGCAGAAGAAGGAGAAGGAGAAGGTGAAGTCAGGAGGGTGAATCAGAAGAAGCAGAAGAAGGAGAAGGAGAAGGTGAAGTTAGGAGGGTGAATCAGAAGAAGCAGAAGAAGGAGAAGGAGAAGGTGAAGTCAGGGGGGTGAAGCAGAAGAAGTAGAAGAAGGAGAAGGAGAAGGTGAAGTCAGGAGGGTGAAGCAGAAGAAGCAGCAGAAGGAGAAGGAGAAGGTGAAGTCTGGAGGGCGCAGCAGAAGAAGCAGAAGAAGGAGAAGGAGAAGGTGAAGTCTGGAGGTTGAAGCAGAAGAAGCAGAAGAAGGAGAAGGAGAAGGTGATGTCTGGGGGGTGTATCAGAAGAAGTAGAAGAAGGAGAAGGAGAAGGTGAAGTCTGGAGGGTGAAGCAGAAGATGCAGAAGAAGGAGAAGGAGAAGGTGAAGTCTGGAGGGTGAATCAGAAGAAGTAGAAGAAGGAGAAGGAGAAGGTGAAGTCAGGAGGGTGATGCAGAAGAAGGAGAAGGAGAAGGTGAAGTCTGGAGGGTGAAGCAGAAGAAGCAGAAGAAGGAGAAGGAGAAGTTGAAGTCTGGAGGGTGAAGCAGAAGAAGCAGAAGAAGGATAAGGAGAAGGTGAAGTCAGGAGGGTGAATCAGAAGAAGTAGAAGAAGGAGAAGGAGAAGGTGAAGTCTGGAGGGTGAATCAGAAGAAGTAGAAGAAGGAGAAGGAGAAGGTGAAGTCTGGAGGGTGAATCAGATGAAGTAGAAGAAGGAGAAGGAGAAGGTGAAGTCTGGAGGGTGAATCAGAAGAAGCAGAAGAAGGAGAAGGAGAAGGTGAAGTCTGGAGGGAGAAGCAGAAGAAGTAGAAGAAGGAGAAGGAGAAGCTGAAGTCTGGAGTGTGAATTAGAAGAAGTAGAAGAAGGAGAAGGAGAAGGTGAAGTTTGGAGGGTGAATCAGAAGAAGTGGAAGAAGGAGAAGGAGAAGGTGAAGTCTGGAGGGTGTATCAGAAGAAGCAGGAGAAGGAGAAGGTGAAGTCTGGAGGGTGAATCAGAAGAAGCAGAAGCAGGAGAAGGAGAAGGTGAAGTCTGGAGGGTGAATCAGAAGAAGTAGAAGAAGGAGAAGGAGAAGGTGAAGTCTGGAGGGTGAATCAGAAGAAGCAGAAGAAGGAGAAGGAGAAGGTGAATTCTGGAGGGTGAATCAGAAGAAGCAGAAGAAGGAGAAGGAGAAGGTGAAGTCTGGAGGGTGAATCAGAAGAAGCAGAAGAAGGAGAAGGAGAAGGTGAGGTCTGGAGGGTGAATCGGAAGAAGCAGAAGAAGTAGAAGGAGAAGGTGAAGTCTGGAGGGTGAATCAGAAGAGGTAGAAAAAGGAGAAGGAGAAGGTGAAGTCTGGAGGGTGAATTAGAAGAAGCAGAAGGAGGAGATGGAGAAGGTGAAGTCAGGAGGGTGAATCAGAAGAAGCAGAAGAAGGAGAAGGAGAAGGTGAAGTTTGGAAGGTGAATCAGAAGAAGCAGAAGAAGGAGAAGGAGAAGGTGAAGACTGGAGGTTGAATCAGAAGAAGTAGAAGAAGGAGAAGGAGAAGGTGAAGTCTGGAGGTTGAATCAGAAGAAGTAGAAGAAGGAGAAGGAGAAGGCGAAGTCTGGAGGGTGAATCAGAAGAAGCAGAAGAAGGAGAAGGAGAAGGTGAAGTCTGGAGGGTGAATCAGAAGAAGCAGAAGATTGAGAAGGAGAAGATGAAGTCTGGAGGGTGAATCAGAAGAAGCAGAAGAAGGAGAAGGAGAAGGTGAAGTCTGGAGAGTGAATCAGAAGAAGCAGAAGAAGGAGAAGGAGAAGGTGAAGTCTGGAGGGTGAATCAGAAGAAGCAGAAGAAGTAGAAGGAGAAGGTGAAGTCTGGAGGGTGAATCAAAAGAAGTAGAAGAAGGAGAAGGAGAAGGTGAAGTCAGGAGGGTGAATCAGAAGAAGTAGAAGAAGGAGAAGGAGAAGGTGAAGTCTGGAGGGTGAAGCAGAAGAAGTAGAAGAAGGAGAAGGAGAAGATGAAGTCATGAGGGTGAATCAGAAGAAGTAGAAGAAGGAGAAGGAGAAGGTGAAGTCAGGAGGGTGAATCAGAAGAAGCAGAAGAAGGAGAAGGAAAAAGTGAAGTCTGGAGGGTGAATCAGAAGAATCAGAAGAAGGAGAAGGAGAAGGTGAAGTCTGGAGGGTGAATCAGAAGAAGCAGAAGAAAGAGAAGGAGAAGGTGAAGTCTGGAGGGTGAAGCAGAAGAAGCAGAAGAAGGAGAAGGAGAAGGTGAAGACTGGAGGGTGAATCAGAAGAAGTAGAAGAAGGAGAAGGATAAGGTGAAGTCTGGAGGGTGAATCAGAAGAAGCAGAAGAAGGAGAAGAAGAAGGTGAAGTCTGGAGGGTGGATCAGAAGAAGCAGAAGAAGGAGAAGGAGAAGATGAAGTCTGGAGGGTGAATCAGAAGAAGTAGAAGAAGGAGAAGGAGAAGGTGAGGTCTGGAGGGTGAATCAGAAGAAGCAGAAGAAGGAGAAGGAGAAGGTGAAGTCTGGAGGGTGAATCAGAAGAAGCAGAAGAAGAAGAAGGAGAAGGTGAAGTCTGGAGGGTGAATCAGAAGAAGCAGAAGAAGGAGAAGGTGAAGTCAGGAGGGTGAATCAGAAGAAGCAGAAGAAGGAGAAGGAGAAGGTGAAGTCAGGAGGGTGAAGCAGAAGAAGCAGAAGAAGGAGAAGGAGAAGGTGAAGTCTGGAGGACGCAGCAGAAGAAGCAGAAGAAGGAGAAGGAGAAGGTGAAGTTAGGAGGGTGAATCAGAAGAAGCAGAAGAAGGAGAAGGAGAAGGTGAAGTCAGGGGGGTGAAGCAGAAGAAGTAGAAGAAGGAGAAGGAGAAGGTGAAGTCAGGAGGGTGAAGCAGAAGAAGCAGAAGAAGGAGAAGGAGAAGGTGAAGTCTGGAGGGCGCAGCAGAAGAAGCAGAAGAAGGAGAAGGAGAAGGTGAAGTCTGGAGGGTGAAGCAGAAGAATCAGAAGAAGGAGAAGGAGAAGGTGAAGTCTGGAGGGTGAATCAGAAGAAGCAGAAGAAGGAGCAGGAGAAGATGAAGTCTGGAGGGTGAATCAGAAGAAGTAGAAGAAGGAGAAGGAGAAGGTGAGGTCTGGAGGGTGAATCAGAAGAAGCAGAAGAAGGAGAAGGAGAAGGTGAAGTCTGGAGGGTGAATCAGAAGAAGCAGAAGAAGGAGAAGGAGAAGGTGAAGTCTGGAGGGTGAATCAGAAGAAGCAGAAGAAGGAGAAGGAGAAGGTGAAGTCAGGAGGGTGAATCTGAAGAAGCAGAAGAAGGAGAAGGAGAAGGTGAAGTCTGGAGGGCGCAGCAAAAGAAGTAGAAGAAGGAGAAGGAGAAGGTGAAGTCTGGAGGGTGAATCAGAAGAATCAGAAGAAGGAGAAGGAGAAGGTGAAGTCTGGAGGGTGAATCAGAAGAAGCAGAAGAAGGAGCAGGAGAAGATGAAGTCTGGAGGGTGAATCAGAAGAAGTAGAAGAAGGAGAAGGAGAACGTGAGGTCTGGAGGGTGAATCAGAAGAAGCAGAAGAAGGAGAAGGAGAAGGTGAAGTCTGGAGGGTGAATCAGAAGAAGCAGAAGAAGGAGAAGGAGAAGGTGAAGTCTGGAGGGTGAATCAGAAGAAGCAGAAGAAGGAGAAGGAGAAGGTGAAGTCAGGAGGGTGAATCAGAAGAAGCAGAAGAAGGAGAAGGAGAAGGTGAAGTTAGGAGGGTGAATCAGAAGAAGCAGAAGAAGGAGAAGGAGAAGGTGAAGTCAGGGGGGTGAAGCAGAAGAAGTAGAAGAAGGAGAAGGAGAAGGTGAAGTCAGGAGGGTGAAGCAGAAGAAGCAGCAGAAGGAGAAGGAGAAGGTGAAGTCTGGAGGGCGCAGCAGAAGAAGCAGAAGAAGGAGAAGGAGAAGGTGAAGTCTGGAGGTTGAAGCAGAAGAAGCAGAAGAAGGAGAAGGAGAAGGTGAAGTCTGGAGGGTGTATCAGAAGAAGTAGAAGAAGGAGAAGGAGAAGGTGAAGTCTGGAGGGTGAAGCAGAAGATGCAGAAGAAGGAGAAGGAGAAGGTGAAGTCTGGACGGTGAATCAGAAGAAGTAGAAGAAGGAGAAGGAGAAGGTGAAGTCAGGAGGGTGAAGCAGAAGAAGGAGAAGGAGAAGGTGAAGTCTGGAGGGTGAAGCAGAAGAAGCAGAAGAAGGAGAAGGAGAAGTTGAAGTCTGGAGGGTGAAGCAGAAGAAGCAGAAGAAGGATAAGGAGAAGGTGAAGTCAGGAGGGTGAATCAGAAGAAGTAGAAGAAGGAGAAGGAGAAGGTGAAGTCTGGAGGGTGAATCAGAAGAAGTAGAAGAAGGAGAAGGAGAAGGTGAAGTCTGGAGGGTGAATCAGATGAAGTAGAAGAAGGAGAAGGAGAAGGTGAAGTCTGGAGGGTGAATCAGAAGAAGCAGAAGAAGGAGAAGGAGAAGGTGAAGTCTGGAGGGAGAAGCAGAAGAAGTAGAAGAAGGAGAAGGAGAAGCTGAAGTCTGGAGTGTGAATCAGAAGAAGTAGAAGAAGGAGAAGGAGAAGGTGAAGTTTGGAGGGTGAATCAGAAGAAGTGGAAGAAGGAGAAGGAGAAGGTGAAGTCTGGAGGGTGAATCAGAAGAAGCAGGAGAAGGAGAAGGTGAAGTCTGGAGGGTGAATCAGAAGAAGCAGAAGCAGGAGAAGGAGAAGGTGAAGTCTGGAGGGTGAATCAGAAGAAGTAGAAGAAGGAGAAGGAGAAGGTGAAGTCTGGAGGGTGAATCAGAAGAAGCAGAAGAAGGAGAAGGAGAAGGTGAATTCTGGAGGGTGAATCAGAAGAAGCAGAAGAAGGAGAAGGAGAAGGTGAAGTCTGGAGGGTGAATCAGAAGAAGCAGAAGAAGGAGAAGGACAAGGTGAGGTCTGGAGGGTGAATCGGAAGAATCAGAAGAAGTAGAAGGAGAAGGTGAAGTCTGGAGGGTGAATCAGAAGAGGTAGAAAAAGGAGAAGGAGAAGGTGAAGTCTGGAGGGTGAATTAGAAGAAGCAGAAGGAGGAGATGGAGAAGGTGAAGTCAGGAGGGTGAATCAGAAGAAGCAGAAGAAGGAGAAGGAGAAGGTGAAGTTTGGAGGGTGAATCAGAAGAAGCAGAAGAAGGAGAAGGAGAAGGTGAAGACTGGAGGTTGAATCAGAAGAAGTAGAAGAAGGAGAAGGAGAAGGTGAAGTCTGGAGGTTGAATCAGAAGAAGTAGAAGAAGGAGAAGGAGAAGGCGAAGTCTGGAGGGTGAATCAGAAGAAGCAGAAGAAGGAGAAGGAGAAGGTGAAGTCTGGAGGGTGAATCAGAAGAAGCAGAAGATTGAGAAGGAGAAGATGAAGTCTGGAGGGTGAATCAGAAGAAGCAGAAGAAGGAGAAGGAGAAGGTGAAGTCTGGAGAGTGAATCAGAAGAAGCAGAAGAAGGAGAAGGAGAAGGTGAAGTCTGGAGGGTGAATCAGAAGAAGCAGATGAAGTAGAAGGAGAAGGTGAAGTCTGGAGGGTGAATCAAAAGAAGTAGAAGAAGGAGAAGGAGAAGGTGAAGTCAGGAGGGTGAATCAGAAGAAGTAGAAGAAGGAGAAGGAGAAGGTGAAGTCTGGAGGGTGAAGCAGAAGAAGTAGAAGAAGGAGAAGGAGAAGATGAAGTCAGGAGGGTGAATCAGAAGAAGTAGAAGAAGGAGAAGGAGAAGGTGAAGTCAGGAGGGTGAATCAGAAGAAGCAGAAGAAGGAGAAGGAAAAAGTGAAGTCTGGAGGGTGAATCAGAAGAATCAGAAGAAGGAGAAGGAGAAGGTGAAGTCTGGAGGGTGAATCAGAAGAAGCAGAAGAAAGAGAAGGAGAAGGTGAAGTCTGGAGGGTGAAGCAGAAGAAGCAGAAGAAGGAGAAGGAGAAGGTGAAGACTGGAGGGTGAATCAGAAGAAGTAGAAGAAGGAGAAGGATAAGGTGAAGTCTGGAGGGTGAATCAGAAGAAGCAGAAGAAGGAGAAGAAGAAGGCGAAGTCTGGAGGGTGAATCAGAAGAAGCAGAAGAAGGAGAAGGAGAAGATGAAGTCTGGAGGGTGAATCAGAAGAAGTAGAAGAAGGAGAAGGAGAAGGTGAGGTCTGGAGGGTGAATCAGAAGAAGCAGAAGAAGGAGAAGGAGAAGGTGAAGTCTGGAGGGTGAATCAGAAGAAGCAGAAGAAGAAGAAGGAGAAGGTGAAGTCTGGAGGGTGAATCAGAAGAAGCAGAAGAAGGAGAAGGTGAAGTCAGGAGGGTGAATCAGAAGAAGCAGGAGAAGGAGAAGGAGAAGGTGAAGTTAGGAGGGTGAATCAGAAGAAGCAGAAGAAGGAGAAGGAGAAGGTGAAGTCAGGGGGGTGAAGCAGAAGAAGTAGAAGAAGGAGAAGGAGAAGGTGAAGTCAGGAGGGTGAAGCAGAAGAAGCAGCAGAAGGAGAAGGAGAAGGTGAAGTCTGGAGGGCGCAGCAGAAGAAGCAGAAGAAGGAGAAGGAGAAGGTGAAGTCTGGAGGTTGAAGCAGAAGAAGCAGAAGAAGGAGAAGGAGAAGGTGATGTCTGGGGGGTGTATCAGAAGAAGTAGAAGAAGGAGAAGGAGAAGGTGAAGTCTGGAGGGTGAAGCAGAAGATGCAGAAGAAGGAGAAGGAGAAGGTGAAGTCTGGAGGGTGAATCAGAAGAAGTAGAAGAAGGAGAAGGAGAAGGTGAAGTCAGGAGGGTGATGCAGAAGAAGGAGAAGGAGAAGGTGAAGTCTGGAGGGTGAAGCAGAAGAAGCAGAAGAAGGAGAAGGAGAAGTTGAAGTCTGGAGGGTGAAGCAGAAGAAGCAGAAGAAGGATAAGGAGAAGGTGAAGTCAGGAGGGTGAATCAGAAGAAGTAGAAGAAGGAGAAGGAGAAGGTGAAGTCTGGAGGGTGAATCAGAAGAAGTAGAAGAAGGAGAAGGAGAAGGTGAAGTCTGGAGGGTGAATCAGATGAAGTAGAAGAAGGAGAAGGAGAAGGTGAAGTCTGGAGGGTGAATCAGAAGAAGCAGAAGAAGGAGAAGGAGAAGGTGAAGTCTGGAGGGAGAAGCAGAAGAAGTAGAAGAAGGAGAAGGAGAAGCTGAAGTCTGGAGTGTGAATCAGAAGAAGTAGAAGAAGGAGAAGGAGAAGGTGAAGTTTGGAGGGTGAATCAGAAGAAGTGGAAGAAGGAGAAGGAGAAGGTGAAGTCTGGAGGGTGAATCAGAAGAAGCAGGAGAAGGAGAAGGTGAAGTCTGGAGGGTGAATCAGAAGAAGCAGAAGCAGGAGAAGGAGAAGGTGAAGTCTGGAGGGTGAATCAGAAGAAGTAGAAGAAGGAGAAGGAGAAGGTGAAGTCTGGAGGGTGAATCAGAAGAAGCAGAAGAAGGAGAAGGAGAAGGTGAATTCTGGAGGGTGAATCAGAAGAAGCAGAAGAAGGAGAAGGAGAAGGTGAAGTCTGGAGGGTGAATCAGAAGAAGCAGAAGAAGGAGAAGGAGAAGGTGAGGTCTGGAGGGTGAATCGGAAGAAGCAGAAGAAGTAGAAGGAGAAGGTGAAGTCTGGAGGGTGAATCAGAAGAGGTAGAAAAAGGAGAAGGAGAAGGTGAAGTCTGGAGGGTGAATTAGAAGAAGCAGAAGGAGGAGATGGAGAAGGTGAAGTCAGGAGGGTGAATCAGAAGAAGCAGAAGAAGGAGAAGGAGAAGGTGAAGTTTGGAAGGTGAATCAGAAGAAGCAGAAGAAGGAGAAGGAGAAGGTGAAGACTGGAGGTTGAATCAGAAGAAGTAGAAGAAGGAGAAGGAGAAGGTGAAGTCTGGAGGTTGAATCAGAAGAAGTAGAAGAAGGAGAAGGAGAAGGCGAAGTCTGGAGGGTGAATCAGAAGAAGCAGAAGAAGGAGAAGGAGAAGGTGAAGTCTGGAGGGTGAATCAGAAGAAGCAGAAGATTGAGAAGGAGAAGATGAAGTCTGGAGGGTGAATCAGAAGAAGCAGAAGAAGGAGAAGGAGAAGGTGAAGTCTGGAGAGTGAATCAGAAGAAGCAGAAGAAGGAGAAGGAGAAGGTGAAGTCTGGAGGGTGAATCAGAAGAAGCAGAAGAAGTAGAAGGAGAAGGTGAAGTCTGGAGGGTGAATCAAAAGAAGTAGAAGAAGGAGAAGGAGAAGGTGAAGTCAGGAGGGTGAATCAGAAGAAGTAGAAGAAGGAGAAGGAGAAGGTGAAGTCTGGAGGGTGAAGCAGAAGAAGTAGAAGAAGGAGAAGGAGAAGATGAAGTCATGAGGGTGAATCAGAAGAAGTAGAAGAAGGAGAAGGAGAAGGTGAAGTCAGGAGGGTGAATCAGAAGAAGCAGAAGAAGGAGAAGGAAAAAGTGAAGTCTGGAGGGTGAATCAGAAGAATCAGAAGAAGGAGAAGGAGAAGGTGAAGTCTGGAGGGTGAATCAGAAGAAGCAGAAGAAAGAGAAGGAGAAGGTGAAGTCTGGAGGGTGAAGCAGAAGAAGCAGAAGAAGGAGAAGGAGAAGGTGAAGACTGGAGGGTGAATCAGAAGAAGTAGAAGAAGGAGAAGGATAAGGTGAAGTCTGGAGGGTGAATCAGAAGAAGCAGAAGAAGGAGAAGAAGAAGGTGAAGTCTGGAGGGTGAATCAGAAGAAGCAGAAGAAGGAGAAGGAGAAGATGAAGTCTGGAGGGTGAATCAGAAGAAGTAGAAGAAGGAGAAGGAGAAGGTGAGGTCTGGAGGGTGAATCAGAAGAAGCAGAAGAAGGAGAAGGAGAAGGTGAAGTCTGGAGGGTGAATCAGAAGAAGCAGAAGAAGAAGAAGGAGAAGGTGAAGTCTGGAGGGTGAATCAGAAGAAGCAGAAGAAGGAGAAGGTGAAGTCAGGAGGGTGAATCAGAAGAAGCAGAAGAAGGAGAAGGAGAAGGTGAAGTCAGGAGGGTGAAGCAGAAGAAGCAGAAGAAGGAGAAGGAGAAGGTGAAGTCTGGAGGACGCAGCAGAAGAAGCAGAAGAAGGAGAAGGAGAAGGTGAAGTTAGGAGGGTGAATCAGAAGAAGCAGAAGAAGGAGAAGGAGAAGGTGAAGTCAGGGGGGTGAAGCAGAAGAAGTAGAAGAAGGAGAAGGAGAAGGTGAAGTCAGGAGGGTGAAGCAGAAGAAGCAGAAGAAGGAGAAGGAGAAGGTGAAGTCTTGAGGGCGCAGCAGAAGAAGCAGAAGAAGGAGAAGGAGAAGGTGAAGTCTGGAGGGTGAAGCAGAAGAATCAGAAGAAGGAGAAGGAGAAGGTGAAGTCTGGAGGGTGAATCAGAAGAAGCAGAAGAAGGAGCAGGAGAAGATGAAGTCTGGAGGGTGAATCAGAAGAAGTAGAAGAAGGAGAAGGAGAAGGTGAGGTCTGGAGGGTGAATCAGAAGAAGCAGAAGAAGGAGAAGGAGAAGGTGAAGTCTGGAGGGTGAATCAGAAGAAGCAGAAGAAGGAGAAGGAGAAGGTGAAGTCTGGAGGGTGAATCAGAAGAAGCAGAAGAAGGAGAAGGAGAAGGTGAAGTCAGGAGGGTGAATCAGAAGAAGCAGAAGAAGGAGAAGGAGAAGGTGAAGTCTGGAGGGCGCAGCAGAAGAAGTAGAAGAAGGAGAAGGAGAAGGTGAAGTCTGGAGGGTGAATCAGAAGAATCAGAAGAAGGAGAAGGAGAAGGTGAAGTCTGGAGGGTGAATCAGAAGAAGCAGAAGAAGGAGCAGGAGAAGATGAAGTCTGGAGGGTGAATCAGAAGAAGTAGAAGAAGGAGAAGGAGAACGTGAGGTCTGGAGGGTGAATCAGAAGAAGCAGAAGAAGGAGAAGGAGAAGGTGAAGTCTGGAGGGTGAATCAGAAGAAGCAGAAGAAGGAGAAGGAGAAGGTGAAGTCTGGAGGGTGAATCAGAAGAAGCAGAAGAAGGAGAAGGAGAAGGTGAAGTCAGGAGGGTGAATCAGAAGAAGCAGAAGAAGGAGAAGGAGAAGGTGAAGTTAGGAGGGTGAATCAGAAGAAGCAGAAGAAGGAGAAGGAGAAGGTGAAGTCAGGGGGGTGAAGCAGAAGAAGTAGAAGAAGGAGAAGGAGAAGGTGAAGTCAGGAGGGTGAAGCAGAAGAAGCAGCAGAAGGAGAAGGAGAAGGTGAAGTCTGGAGGGCGCAGCAGAAGAAGCAGAAGAAGGAGAAGGAGAAGGTGAAGTCTGGAGGTTGAAGCAGAAGAAGCAGAAGAAGGAGAAGGAGAAGGTGAAGTCTGGAGGGTGTATCAGAAGAAGTAGAAGAAGGAGAAGGAGAAGGTGAAGTCTGGAGGGTGAAGCAGAAGATGCAGAAGAAGGAGAAGGAGAAGGTGAAGTCTGGACGGTGAATCAGAAGAAGTAGAAGAAGGAGAAGGAGAAGGTGAAGTCAGGAGGGTGAAGCAGAAGAAGGAGAAGGAGAAGGTGAAGTCTGGAGGGTGAAGCAGAAGAAGCAGAAGAAGGAGAAGGAGAAGTTGAAGTCTGGAGGGTGAAGCAGAAGAAGCAGAAGAAGGATAAGGAGAAGGTGAAGTCAGGAGGGTGAATCAGAAGAAGTAGAAGAAGGAGAAGGAGAAGGTGAAGTCTGGAGGGTGAATCAGAAGAAGTAGAAGAAGGAGAAGGAGAAGGTGAAGTCTGGAGGGTGAATCAGATGAAGTAGAAGAAGGAGAAGGAGAAGGTGAAGTCTGGAGGGTGAATCAGAAGAAGCAGAAGAAGGAGAAGGAGAAGGTGAAGTCTGGAGGGAGAAGCAGAAGAAGTAGAAGAAGGAGAAGGAGAAGCTGAAGTCTGGAGTGTGAATCAGAAGAAGTAGAAGAAGGAGAAGGAGAAGGTGAAGTTTGGAGGGTGAATCAGAAGAAGTGGAAGAAGGAGAAGGAGAAGGTGAAGTCTGGAGGGTGAATCAGAAGAAGCAGGAGAAGGAGAAGGTGAAGTCTGGAGGGTGAATCAGAAGAAGCAGAAGCAGGAGAAGGAGAAGGTGAAGTCTGGAGGGTGAATCAGAAGAAGTAGAAGAAGGAGAAGGAGAACGTGAAGTCTGGAGGGTGAATCAGAAGAAGCAGAAGAAGGAGAAGGAGAAGGTGAATTCTGGAGGGTGAATCAGAAGAAGCAGAAGAAGGAGAAGGAGAAGGTGAAGTCTGGAGGGTGAATCAGAAGAAGCAGAAGAAGGAGAAGGACAAGGTGAGGTCTGGAGGGTGAATCGGAAGAATCAGAAGAAGTAGAAGGAGAAGGTGAAGTCTGGAGGGTGAATCAGAAGAGGTAGAAAAAGGAGAAGGAGAAGGTGAAGTCTGGAGGGTGAATTAGAAGAAGCAGAAGGAGGAGATGGAGAAGGTGAAGTCAGGAGGGTGAATCAGAAGAAGCAGAAGAAGGAGAAGGAGAAGGTGAAGTTTGGAGGGTGAATCAGAAGAAGCAGAAGAAGGAGAAGGAGAAGGTGAAGACTGGAGGTTGAATCAGAAGAAGTAGAAGAAGGAGAAGGAGAAGGTGAAGTCTGGAGGTTGAATCAGAAGAAGTAGAAGAAGGAGAAGGAGAAGGCGAAGTCTGGAGGGTGAATCAGAAGAAGCAGAAGAAGGAGAAGGAGAAGGTGAAGTCTGGAGGGTGAATCAGAAGAAGCAGAAGATTGAGAAGGAGAAGATGAAGTCTGGAGGGTGAATCAGAAGAAGCAGAAGAAGGAGAAGGAGAAGGTGAAGTCTGGAGAGTGAATCAGAAGAAGCAGAAGAAGGAGAAGGAGAAGGTGAAGTCTGGAGGGTGAATCAGAAGAAGCAGATGAAGTAGAAGGAGAAGGTGAAGTCTGGAGGGTGAATCAAAAGAAGTAGAAGAAGGAGAAGGAGAAGGTGAAGTCAGGAGGGTGAATCAGAAGAAGTAGAAGAAGGAGAAGGAGAAGGTGAAGTCTGGAGGGTGAAGCAGAAGAAGTAGAAGAAGGAGAAGGAGAAGATGAAGTCAGGAGGGTGAATCAGAAGAAGTAGAAGAAGGAGAAGGAGAAGGTGAAGTCAGGAGGGTGAATCAGAAGAAGCAGAAGAAGGAGAAGGAAAAAGTGAAGTCTGGAGGGTGAATCAGAAGAATCAGAAGAAGGAGAAGGAGAAGGTGAAGTCTGGAGGGTGAATCAGAAGAAGCAGAAGAAAGAGAAGGAGAAGGTGAAGTCTGGAGGGTGAAGCAGAAGAAGCAGAAGAAGGAGAAGGAGAAGGTGAAGACTGGAGGGTGAATCAGAAGAAGTAGAAGAAGGAGAAGGATAAGGTGAAGTCTGGAGGGTGAATCAGAAGAAGCAGAAGAAGGAGAAGAAGAAGGCGAAGTCTGGAGGGTGAATCAGAAGAAGCAGAAGAAGGAGAAGGAGAAGATGAAGTCTGGAGGGTGAATCAGAAGAAGTAGAAGAAGGAGAAGGAGAAGGTGAGGTCTGGAGGGTGAATCAGAAGAAGCAGAAGAAGGAGAAGGAGAAGGTGAAGTCTGGAGGGTGAATCAGAAGAAGCAGAAGAAGAAGAAGGAGAAGGTGAAGTCTGGAGGGTGAATCAGAAGAAGCAGAAGAAGGAGAAGGTGAAGTCAGGAGGGTGAATCAGAAGGAGCAGGAGAAGGAGAAGGAGAAGGTGAAGTTAGGAGGGTGAATCAGAAGAAGCAGAAGAAGGAGAAGGAGAAGGTGAAGTCAGGGGGGTGAAGCAGAAGAAGTAGAAGAAGGAGAAGGAGAAGGTGAAGTCAGGAGGGTGAAGCAGAAGAAGCAGAAGAAGGAGAAGGAGAAGGTGAAGTCTGGAGGGCGCAGCAGAAGAAGCAGAAGAAGGAGAAGGAGAAGGTGAAGTCTGGAGGGTGAAGCAGAAGAGCAGAAGAAGGAGAAGGAGAAGGTGAAGTCTGGAGGGTGAAGCAGAAGAAGCAGAAGAAGGAGAAGGAGAAGGTGAAGTCTGGAGGGCGAAGCAGAAGAAGCAGAAAAAGGAGAAGGAGAAGGTGAAGTCTGGAGGGTGAAGCAGAAGAAGCAGAAGAAGGAGAAGGAGAAGGTGAAGTCTGGAGGGTGAATTAGAAGAAGTAGAAGAAGGAGAAGGAGAAGGTGAAGTCAGGAGGGTGAAGCAGAAGAAGCAGAAGCAGGAGAACGAGAAGGTGAAGTCTGGAGGGTGAAGCAGAAGAAGCAGAAGAAGGAGAAGGAGAAGGTGAAGTCTGGAGGGTGAATTAGAAGAAGTAGAAGAAGGAGAAGGAGAAGGTGAAGTCAGGAGGGTGAAGCAGAAGAAGCAGAAGCAGGAGAACGAGAAGGTGAAGTCTGGAGGGTGAAGCAGAAGAAGTAGAAGAAGGAGAAGGAGAAGGTGAAGTCTGGAGGGTGAATCAGAAGAAGTAGAAGCAGGAGAAGGAGAAGGTGAAGTCTGGAGGGTGAATCAGAAGAAGTAGAAGAAGGAGAAGGAGAAGGTGAAGTCTGGAGGGGGATTCAGAAGAAGCAGAAGAAGGAGAAGGAGAAGGTGAAGTCTGGAGGGAGAAGCAGAAGAAGTAGAAGAAGGAGAAGGAGAAGGTGAAGTCTGGAGTGTGAATCAGAAGAAGTAGAAGAAGGAGAAGGAGAAGGTGAAGTTTGGAGGGTGAATCAGAAGAAGTAGAAGAAGGAGAAGGAGAAGGTGAAGTCTGGAGGGTGAATCAGAAGAAGCAGAAGGAGAAGAAGGAGAAGGAGAAGTCTGGAGGGTGAATCAGAAGAAGTAGGAGAAGGAGAAGGAGAAGGTGTAGTCTGGAGGGTGAATCAGAAGAAGTAGACGAAGGAGAAGGAGAATGTGAAGTCTGGAGGGTGAATCAGAAGAAGCAGAAGCAGGAGAAGGAGAAGGTGAAGTCTGGAGGGTGAATCAGAAGAAGCAGAAGAAGGAGAAGGAGAAGGTGAATTCTGGAGGGTGAATCAGAAGAAGCAGAAGAAGGAGAAGGTGAAGTCTGGAGGGTGAATCAGAAGAAGCAGAAGAAGGAGAAGGAGAAGGTGAAGTCTGGAGGGTGAATCAGAAGAAGCAGAAGAAAGAGAAGGAGAAGGTGAAGTCTGGAGGGTGAAGCAGAAGAAGCAGAAGAAGGAGAAGGAGAAGGTGAAGACTGGAGGGTGAATCAGAAGAAGTAGAAGGAGAAGGAGAAGGTGAAGTCTGGAGGGTGAATCAGAAGAAGTAGAAGAAGGAGAAGGAGAAGGTGAAGTCTGGAGGGTGAATCAGAAGAAGTAGAAGCAGGAGAAGGAGAATGTGAAGTCTGGAGGGTGAATCAGAAGAAGTAGAAGAAGGAGAAGGAGAAGGTGAAGTCTGGAGGGTGATTCAGAAGAAGCAGAAGAAGGAGAAGGAGAAGGTGAAGTCTGGAGGGAGAAGCAGAAGAAGTAGAAGAAGGAGAAGGAGAAGGTGAAGTCTGGAGTGTGAATCAGAAGAAGTAGAAGAAGGAGAAGGAGAAGGTGAAGTTTGGAGGGTGAATCAGAAGAAGTAGAAGAAGGAGAAGGAGAAGGTGAAGTCTGGAGGGTGAATCAGAAGAAGCAGAAGAAGGAGAAGGAGAAGGAGAAGTCTGGAGGGTGAATCAGAAGAAGTAGGAGAAGGAGAAGGAGAAGGTGTAGTCTGGAGGGTGAATCAGAAGAAGTAGACGAAGGAGAAGGAGAATGTGAAGTCTGGAGGGTGAATCAGAAGAAGCAGAAGCAGGAGAAGGAGAAGGTGAAGTCTGGAGGGTGAATCAGAAGAAGCAGAAGAAGGAGAAGGAGAAGGTGAATTCTGGAGGGTGAATCAGAAGAAGCAGAAGAAGGAGAAGGTGAAGTCTGGAGGGTGAATCAGAAGAAGCAGAAGAAGGAGAAGGAGAAGGTGAAGTCTGGAGGGTGAATCAGAAGAAGCAGAAGAAAGAGAAGGAGAAGGTGAAGTCTGGAGGGTGAAGCAGAAGAAGCAGAAGAAGGAGAAGGAGAAGGTGAAGACTGGAGGGTGAATCAGAAGAAGTAGAAGGAGAAGGAGAAGGTGAAGTCTGGAGGGTGAATCAGAAGAAGTAGAAGAAGGAGAAGGAGAAGGTGAAGTCTGGAGGGTGAATCAGAAGAAGCAGAAGAAGGAGAAGGAGAAGGTGAAGTCTGGAGGGTGAATCAGAAGAAGCAGAAGAAGGAGAAGTAGAAGATGAAGTCTGGAGGGTGAATCAGAAGGAGTAGAAGAATGAGAAGGAGAAGGTGAGGTCTGGAGGGTGAATCAGAAGAAGCAGAAGAAGGA
Organism: Somniosus microcephalus; assembly: GCF_052327205.1. Classification (NCBI taxonomy): domain Eukaryota; kingdom Metazoa; phylum Chordata; class Chondrichthyes; order Squaliformes; family Somniosidae; genus Somniosus; species Somniosus microcephalus. Next base: position 171,826 of record NW_028225195.1, read on the forward strand.
GAAGGAGAAGGTGAAGTCTGGAGGGTGAATCAGAAGAAGCAGAAGAAGGAGAAGGAGAAGGTGAAGTCTGGAGGGTGAATCAGAAGAAGCAGAAGAAGGAGAAGGAGAAGGTGAAGTCAGGAGGGTGAATCAGAAGAAGAAGGAGAAGGAGAAGGTGAAGTTAGGAGGGTGAATCAGAAGAAGCAGAAGAAGGAGAAGGAGAAGGTGAAGTCAGGGGGATGAAGCAGAAGAAGTAGAAGAAGGAGAAGGAGAAGGTGAAGTCAGGAGGGTGAAGCAGAAGAAGCAGAAGAAGGAGAAGGAGAAGGTGAAGTCTGGAGGGCGCAGCAGAAGAAGGAGAAGAAGGAGAAGGAGAAGGTGAAGTCTGGAGGGTGAAGCAGAAGAAGCAGAAGAAGGAGAAGGAGAAGGTGAAGTCTGGAGGGTGAAGCAGAAGAAGCAGAAGAAGGAGAAGGAGAAGGTGAAGTCTGGAGGGCGAAGCAGAAGAAGCAGAAGAAGGAGAAGGAGAAGGTGAAGTCTGGAGGGTGAAGCAGAAGAAGCAGAAGAAGGAGAAGGAGAAGGTGAAGTCTGGAGGGTGAATTAGAAGAAGTAGAAGAAGGAGAAGGAGAAGGTGAAGTCAGGAGGGTGAAGCAGAAGAAGCAGAAGCAGGAGAAGGAGAAGGTGAAGTCTGGAGGGTGAAGCAGAAGAAGCAGAAGAAGGAGAAGGAGAAGGTGAAGTCTGGAGGGTGAAGCAAAAGAAGCAGAAGAAGGAGAAGGAGAAGGCGAAGTCAGGAGGGTGAAGCAGAAGAAGCAGAAGCAGGAGAAGGAGAAGGTGAAGTCTGGAGGGTGAATCAGAAGAAGTAGAAGAAGGAGAAGGAGAAGGTGAAGTTTGGAGGGTGAATCAGAAGAAGCTGAAGAAGGAGAAGGAGAAGGTGAAGACTGGAGGTTGAATCAGAAGAAGTAGAAGAAGGAGAAGGAGAAGGTGAAGTCTGGAGGTTGAATCAGAAGAAGTAGAAGAAGGAGAAGGAGAAGGCGAAGTCTGGAGGGTGAATCAGAAGAAGCAGAAGAAGGAGAAGGAGAAGGTGAAGTCTGGAGGGTGAATCAGAAGAAGCAGAAGATTGAGAAGGAGAAGATGAAGTCTGGAGGGTGAATCAGAAGAAGCAGAAGAAGGAGAAGGAGAAGGTGAAGTCTGGAGAGTGAATCAGAAGAAGCAGAAGAAGGAGAAGGAGAAGGTGAAGTCTGGAGGGTGAATCAGAAGAAGCAGAAGAAGTAGAAGGAGAAGGTGAAGTCTGGAGGGTGAATCAAAAGAAGTAGAAGAAGGAGAAGGAGAAGGTGAAGTCAGGAGGGTGAATCAGAAGAAGTAGAAGAAGGAGAAGGAGAAGGTGAAGTCTGGAGGGTGAAGCAGAAGAAGTAGAAGAAGGAGAAGGAGAAGATGAAGTCAGGAGGGTGAATCAGAAGAAGTAGAAGAAGGAGAAGGAGAAGGTGAAGTCAGGAGGGTGAATCAGAAGAAGCAGAAGAAGGAGAAGGAAAAAGTGAAGTCTGGAGGGTGAATCAGAAGAATCATAAGAAGGAGAAGGAGAAGGTGAAGTCTGGAGGGTGAATCAGAAGAAGCAGAAGAAAGAGAAGGAGAAGGTGAAGTCTGGAGGGTGAAGCAGAAGAAGCAGAAGAAGGAGAAGGAGAAGGTGAAGACTGGAGGGTGAATCAGAAGAAGTAGAAGAAGGAGAAGGATAAGGTGAAGTCTGGAGGGTGAATCAGAAGATGCAGAAGAAGGAGAAGAAGAAGGTGAAGTCTGGAGGGTGAATCAGAAGAAGCAGAAGAAGGAGAAGGAGAAGATGAAGTCTGGAGGGTGAATCAGAAGAAGTAGAAGAAGGAGAAGGAGAAGGTGAGGTCTGGAGGGTGAATCAGAAGAAGCAGAAGAAGGAGAAGTAGAAGATGAAGTCTGGAGGGTGAATCAGAAGGAGTAGAAGAATGAGAAGGAGAAGGTGAGGTCTGGAGGGTGAATCAGAAGAAGCAGAAGAAGGAGAAGGAGAAGGTGAAGTCTGGAGGGTGAATCAGAAGAAGCAGAAGAAGGAGAAGGAGAAGGTGAAGTCTGGAGGGTGAATCAGAAGAAGCAGAAGAAGGAGAAGGAGAAGGTGAAGTCAGGAGGGTGAATCAGAAGAAGAAGGAGAAGGAGAAGGTGAAGTTAGGAGGGTGAATCAGAAAAAGCAGAAGAAGGAGAAGGAGAAGGTGAAGTCAGGGGGATGAAGCAGAAGAAGTAGAAGAAGGAGAAGGAGAAGGTGAAGTCAGGAGGGTGAAGCAGAAGAAGCAGAAGAAGGAGAAGGAGAAGGTGAAGTCTGGAGGGCGCAGCAGAAGAAGGAGAAGAAGGAGAAGGAGAAGGTGAAGTCTGGAGGGTGAAGCAGAAGAAGCAGAAGAAGGAGAAGGAGAAGGTGAAGTCTGGAGGGTGAAGCAGAAGAAGCAGAAGAAGGAGAAGGAGAAGGTGAAGTCTGGAGGGCGAAGCAGAAGAAGCAGAAGAAGGAGAAGGAGAAGGTGAAGTCTGGAGGGTGAAGCAGAAGAAGCAGAAGAAGGAGAAGGAGAAGGTGAAGTCTGGAGGGTGAATTAGAAGAAGTAGAAGAAGGAGAAGGAGAAGGTGAAGTCAGGAGGGTGAAGCAGAAGAAGCAGAAGCAGGAGAAGGAGAAGGTGAAGTCTGGAGGGTGAAGCAGAAGAAGCAGAAGAAGGAGAAGGAGAAGGTGAAGTCTGGAGGGTGAAGCAAAAGAAGCAGAAGAAGGAGAAGGAGAAGGCGAAGTCAGGAGGGTGAAGCAGAAGAAGCAGAAGCAGGAGAAGGAGAAGGTGAAGTCTGGAGGGTGAATCAGAAGAAGTAGAAGAAGGAGAAGGAGAAGGTGAAGTTTGGAGGGTGAATCAGAAGAAGCTGAAGAAGGAGAAGGAGAAGGTGAAGACTGGAGGTTGAATCAGAAGAAGTAGAAGAAGGAGAAGGAGAAGGTGAAGTCTGGAGGTTGAATCAGAAGAAGTAGAAGAAGGAGAAGGAGAAGGCGAAGTCTGGAGGGTGAATCAGAAGAAGCAGAAGAAGGAGAAGGAGAAGGTGAAGTCTGGAGGGTGAATCAGAAGAAGCAGAAGATTGAGAAGGAGAAGATGAAGTCTGGAGGGTGAATCAGAAGAAGCAGAAGAAGGAGAAGGAGAAGGTGAAGTCTGGAGAGTGAATCAGAAGAAGCAGAAGAAGGAGAAGGAGAAGGTGAAGTCTGGAGGGTGAATCAGAAGAAGCAGAAGAAGTAGAAGGAGAAGGTGAAGTCTGGAGGGTGAATCAAAAGAAGTAGAAGAAGGAGAAGGAGAAGGTGAAGTCAGGAGGGTGAATCAGAAGAAGTAGAAGAAGGAGAAGGAGAAGGTGAAGTCTGGAGGGTGAAGCAGAAGAAGTAGAAGAAGGAGAAGGAGAAGATGAAGTCAGGAGGGTGAATCAGAAGAAGTAGAAGAAGGAGAAGGAGAAGGTGAAGTCAGGAGGGTGAATCAGAAGAAGCAGAAGAAGGAGAAGGAAAAAGTGAAGTCTGGAGGGTGAATCAGAAGAATCATAAGAAGGAGAAGGAGAAGGTGAAGTCTGGAGGGTGAATCAGAAGAAGCAGAAGAAAGAGAAGGAGAAGGTGAAGTCTGGAGGGTGAAGCAGAAGAAGCAGAAGAAGGAGAAGGAGAAGGTGAAGACTGGAGGGTGAATCAGAAGAAGTAGAAGAAGGAGAAGGATAAGGTGAAGTCTGGAGGGTGAATCAGAAGATGCAGAAGAAGGAGAAGAAGAAGGTGAAGTCTGGAGGGTGAATCAGAAGAAGCAGAAGAAGGAGAAGGAGAAGATGAAGTCTGGAGGGTGAATCAGAAGAAGTAGAAGAAGGAGAAGGAGAAGGTGAGGTCTGGAGGGTGAATCAGAAGAAGCAGAAGAAGGAGAAGGAGAAGGTGAAGTCTGGAGGGTGAATCACAAGAAGCAGAAGAAGAAGAAGGAGAAGGTGAAGTCTGGAGGGTGAATCAGAAGAAGCAGAAGAAGGAGAAGGTGAAGTCAGGAGGGTGAATCAGAAGAAGCAGAAGAAGGAGAAGGAGAAGGTGAAGTTAGGAGGGTGAATCAGAAGAAGCAGAAGAAGGAGAAGGAGAAGGTGAAGTCAGGGGGGTGAAGCAGAAGAAGTAGAAGAAGGAGAAGGAGAAGGTGAAGTCAGGAGGGTGAAGCAGAAGAAGCAGAAGAAGGAGAAGGAGAAGGTGAAGTCTGGAGGGCGCAGCAGAAGAAGCAGAAGAAGGAGAAGGAGAAGGTGAAGTCTGGAGGGTGAAGCAGAAGAAGCAGAAGAAGGAGAAGGAGAAGGTGAAGTCTGGAGGGTGAAGCAGAAGAAGCAGAAGAAGGAGAAGGAGAAGGTGAAGTCTGGAGGGCGAAGCAGAAGAAGCAGAAGAAGGAGAAGGAGAAGGTGAAGTCTGGAGGGTGAAGCAGAAGAAGCAGAAGAAGGAGAAGGAGAAGGTGAAGTCTGGAGGGTGAATTAGAAGAAGTAGAAGAAGGAGAAGGAGAAGGTGAAGTCAGGAGGGTGAAGCAGAAGAAGCAGAAGCAGGAGAACGAGAAGGTGAAGTCTGGAGGGTGAAGCAGAAGAAGCAGAAGAAGGAGAAGGAGAAGGTGAAGTCTGGAGGGTGAAGCAAAAGAAGCAGAAGAAGGAGAAGGAGAAGGCGAAGTCAGGAGGGTGAATCAGAAGAAGTAGAAGAAGGAGAAGGAGAAGGTGAAGTCTGGAGGGTGAATCAGAAGAAGTAGAAGCAGGAGAAGGAGAAGGTGAAGTCTGGAGGGTGAATCAGAAGAAGTAGAAGAAGGAGAAGGAGAAGGTGAAGTCTGGAGGGTGATTCAGAAGAAGCAGAAGAAGGAGAAGGAGAAGGTGAAGTCTGGAGGGAGAAGCAGAAGAAGTAGAAGAAGGAGAAGGAGAAGGTGAAGTCTGGAGTGTGAATCAGAAGAAGTAGAAGAAGGAGAAGGAGAAGGTGAAGTTTGGAGGGTGAATCAGAAGAAGTAGAAGAAGGAGAAGGAGAAGGTGAAGTCTGGAGGGTGAATCAGAAGAAGCAGAAGAAGGAGAAGGAGAAGGAGAAGTCTGGAGGGTGAATCAGAAGAAGTAGGAGAAGGAGAAGGAGAAGGTGTAGTCTGGAGGGTGAATCAGAAGAAGTAGACGAAGGAGAAGGAGAATGTGAAGTCTGGAGGGTGAATCAGAAGAAGCAGAAGCAGGAGAAGGAGAAGGTGAAGTCTGGAGGGTGAATCAGAAGAAGCAGAAGAAGGAGAAGGAGAAGGTGAATTCTGGAGGGTGAATCAGAAGAAGCAGAAGAAGGAGAAGGTGAAGTCTGGAGGGTGAATCAGAAGAAGCAGAAGAAGGAGAAGGAGAAGGTGAAGTCTGGAGGGTGAATCAGAAGAAGCAGAAGAAAGAGAAGGAGAAGGTGAAGTCTGGAGGGTGAAGCAGAAGAAGCAGAAGAAGGAGAAGGAGAAGGTGAAGACTGGAGGGTGAATCAGAAGAAGTAGAAGGAGAAGGAGAAGGTGAAGTCTGGAGGGTGAATCAGAAGAAGTAGAAGAAGGAGAAGGAGAAGGTGAAGTCTGGAGGGTGAATCAGAAGAAGCAGAAGAAGGAGAAGGAGAAGGTGAAGTCTGGAGGGTGAATCAGAAGAAGCAGAAGAAGGAGAAGGAGAAGATGAAGTCTGGAGGGTGAAACAGAAGAAGTAGAAGAATGAGAAGGAGAAGGTGAGGTCTGGAGGGTGAATCAGAAGAAGCAGAAGAAGGAGAAGGAGAAGGTGAAGTCTGGAGGGTGAATCAGAAGAAGCAGAAGAAGGAGAAGGAGAAGGTGAAGTCTGGAGGGTGAATCAGAAGAAGCAGAAGAAGGAGAGGGAGAAGGTGAAGTCAGGAGGGTGAATCAGAAGAAGAAGGAGAAGGAGAAGGTGAAGTTAGGAGGGTGAATCAGAAGAAGCAGAAGAAGGAGAAGGAGAAGGTGAAGTCAGGGGGGTGAAGCAGAAGAAGTAGAAGAAGGAGAAGGAGAAGGTGAAGTCAGGAGGGTGAAGCAGAAGAAGCAGAAGAAGGAGAAGGAGAAGGTGAAGTCTGGAGGGCGCAGCAGAAGAAGGAGAAGAAGGAGAAGGAGAAGGTGAAGTCTGGAGGGTGAAGCAGAAGAAGCAGAAGAAGGAGAAGGAGAAGGTGAAGTCTGGAGGGTGAAGCAGAAGAAGCAGAAGAAGGAGAAGGAGAAGGTGAAGTCTGGAGGGCGAAGCAGAAGAAGCAGAAGAAGGAGAAGGAGAAGGTGAAGTCTGGAGGGTGAAGCAGAAGAAGCAGAAGAAGGAGAAGGAGAAGGTGAAGTCTGGAGGGTGAATTAGAAGAAGTAGAAGAAGGAGAAGGAGAAGGTGAAGTCAGGAGGGTGAAGCAGAAGAAGCAGAAGCAGGAGAAGGAGAAGGTGAAGTCTGGAGGGTGAAGCAGAAGAAGCAGAAGAAGGAGAAGGAGAAGGTGAAGTCTGGAGGGTGAAGCAAAAGAAGCAGAAGAAGGAGAAGGAGAAGGCGAAGTCAGGAGGGTGAAGCAGAAGAAGCAGAAGCAGGAGAAGGAGAAGGTGAAGTCTGGAGGGTGAATCAGAAGAAGTAGAAGAAGGAGAAGGAGAAGGTGAAGTCTGGAGGGTGAATCAGAAGAAGTAGAAGAAGGAGAAGGAGAAGGTGAAGTCTGGAGGGTGATTCAGAAGAAGCAGAAGAAGGAGAAGGAGAAGGTGAAGTCTGGAGGGAGAAGCAGAAGAAGTAGAAGAAGGAGAAGGAGAAGGTGAAGTCTGGAGTGTGAATCAGAAGAAGTAGAAGAAGGAGAAGGAGAAGGTGAAGTTTGGAGGGTGAATCAGTAGAAGTAGAAGAAGGAGAAGGAGAAGGTGAAGTCTGGAGGGTGAATCAGAAGAAGCAGAAGAAGGAGAAGGAGAAGGAGAAATCTGGAGGGTGAATCAGAAGAAGTAGAAGAAGGAGAAGGAGAAGGTGTAGTCTGGAGGGTGAATCAGAAGAAGTAGACGAAGGAGAAGGAGAATGTGAAGTCTGGAGGGTGAATCAGAAGAAGCAGAAGCAGGAGAAGGAGAAGGTGAAGTCTGGAGGGTGAATCAGAAGAAGTAGAAGAAGGAGAAGGAGAAGGTGAAGTCTGGAGGGTGAATCAGAAGAAGCACAAGAAGGAGAAGGAGAAGGTGAATTCTGGAGGGTGAATCAGAAGAAGCAGAAGAAGGAGAAGGTGAAGTCTGGAGGGTGAATCAGAAGAAGCAGAAGAAGGAGAAGGGGAAGGTGAAGTCTGGAGGGTGAATCAGAAGAAGCAGAAGAAGTAGAAGGAGAAGGTGAAGTCTGGAGGGTGAATCAGAAGAAGCAGAAGAAGGAGAAGGAGAAGGTGAAGGCTGGAGGGTGAATCAGGAGAAGCAGAAGAAGGAGAAGGAGAAGGTGAAGTCTGGAGGGTGAATCAGAAGAAGCAGAAGAAAGAGAAGGAGATGGTGAAGTCTGGAGGGTGAAGCAGAAGAAGCAGAAGAAGGAGAAGGAGAAGGTGAAGACTGGAGGGTGAATCAGAAGAAGTAGAAGAAGGAGAAGGAGAAGGTGCAGTCTGGAGGGTGAATCAGAAGAAGTAGAAGAAGGAGAAGGAGAAGGTGAAGTCTGGAGGGTGAATCAGAAGAAGCAGAAGAAGGAGAAGGAGAAGGTGAAGTCTGGAGGGTGAATCAGAAGAAGCAGAAGAAGGAGAAGGAGGAGATGAAGTCTGGAGGGTGAATCAGAAGAAGTAGAAGAAGGAGAAGGAGAAGGTGAGGTCTGGAGGGTGAATCAGAAGAAGCAGAAGAAGGAGAAGGAGAAGGTGAAGTCTGGAGGGTGAATCAGAAGAAGCAGAAGAAGGAGAAGGAGAAGGTGAAGTCTGGAGGGTGAATCAGAAGAAGCAGAAGAAGGAGAAGGAGAAGGTGAAGTCAGGAGGGTGAATCAGAAGAAGCAGAAGAAGGAGAAGGAGAAGGTGAAGTTAGGATGGTGGATCAGAAGAAGCAGAAGAAGGAGAAGGAGAAGGTGTAGTCAGGGGGGTGAAGCAGAAGAAGTAGAAGAAGGAGAAGGAGAACGTGAAGTCAGGAGGGTGAAGCAGAAGAAGCAGAAGAAGGAGAAGGAGAAGGTGAAGTCTGGAGGGTGAAGCAGAAGAAGCAGAAGAAGGAGAAGGAGAAGGTGAAGTCTGGAGGGTGAATCCGAAGAAGTAGAAGAAGGAGAAGGAGAAGGTGAAGTCAGGAGTGTGAAGCAGAAGAAGCAGAAGAAGGAGAAGGAGAAGGTGAAGTCTGGAGGGTGAAGCAGAAGAAGCAAAAGATGGAGAAGGAGAAGGTGAAGTCTGGAAGGCGAAGCAGAAGAAGCAGAAGAAGGAGAAGGAGAAGGTGAAGTCTGGAGGGTGAAGCAGAAGAAGCAGAATAAGGAGAAGGAGAAGGTGAAGTCTGGAGGGTGAATCAGGAGAAGTAGAAGAAGGAGAAGGAGAAGGTGAAGTCAGGAGGGTGAAGCAGAAGAAGCAGAAGAAGGAGAAGGAGAAGGTGAAGTCAGGAGGGTGAAGCAGAAGAAGCAGAAGAAGGAGAAGGAGAAGGTGAAGTCTGGAGGGTGAAGCAGAAGAAGCAGAAGAAGGAGAAGGAGAAGGTGAAGTCAGGAGGGTGAATCAGAAGAAGTAGAAGAAGGAGAAGGAGAAGGTGAAGTCTGGAGGGTGAATCAGAAGAAGTAGAAGATGGAGAAGGAGATGGTGAAGTCTGGAGGGTGAATCAGAAGAAGTAGAAGAAGGAGAAGGAGAAGGTGAAGTCTGGAGGGTGAATCAGAAGAAGCAGAAGAAGGAGAAGGAGAAGGTGAAGTCTGGAGGGAGAAGCAGAAGAAGTAGATGAAGGAGAAGGAGAAGGTGAAGTCTGGAGGGTGAATCAGAAGAAGAAGAAGAAGGAGAAGGAGAAGGTGAAGTCTGGAGGGTGAATCAGTAGAAGTAGAAGAAGGAGAAGGAGAAGGTGAAGTCTGGAGGGTGAATCAGAAGAAGCAGAAGAAGGAGAAGGAGAAGGTGAAGTCTGGAGGGTGAATCAGAAGAAGTAGAAGAAGGAGAAGGAGATGGTGTAGTCTGGAGGGTGAATCAGAAGAAGTAGACGAAGGTGAAGGTGAAGGTGAAGTCTGGAGGGTGAATCAGAAGAAGCAGAAGAAGGAGAAGGAGAAGGTGAAGTCAGGGGGATGAAGCAGAAGAAGTAGAAGAAGGAGAAGGAGAAGGTGAAGTCAGGAGGGTGAAGCAGAAGAAGCAGAAGAAGGAGAAGGAGAAGGTGAAGTCTGGAGGGCGCAGCAGAAAAAGCAGAAGAAGGAGAAGGAGAAGGTGAAGTCTGGAGGGTGAAGCAGAAGAAGTAGAAGAAGGAGAAGGAGAAGGTGAAGTCTGGAGGGTGAATCCGAAGAAGTAGAAGAAGGAGAAGGAGAAGGTGAAGTCAGGAGGGTGAAGCAGAAGAAGCAGAAGAAGGAGAAGGAGAAGGTAAAGTCTGGAGGGTGAAGCAGAAGAAGCAGAAGATGGAGAAGGAGAAGGTGAAGTCTGGAGGGCGAAGCAGAAGAAGCAGAAGAAGGAGAAGGAGAAGGTGAAGTCTGGAGGGTGAAGAAGAAGAAGCAGAAGAAGGAGAAGGAGAAGGTGAAGTCTGGAGGGTGAATCAGGAGAAGTAGAAGAAGGAGAAGGAGAAGGTGAAGTCAGGAGGGTGAAGCAGAAGAAGCAGAACAAGGAGAAGGAGAAGGTGAAGTCAGGAGGGTGAAGCAGAAGAAGCAGAAGTAGGAGAAGGAGAAGGTAAAGTCTGGAGGGTGAAGCAGAAGAAGCAGAAGAAGGAGAAGGAGAAGGTGAAGTCAGGAGGGTGAATCAGAAGAAGTAGAAGAAGGAGAAGGAGAAGGTGAAGTCTGGAGGGTGAACCAGAAGAAGTAGATGATGGAGAAGGAGAAGGTGAAGTCTGGAGGGTGAATCAGAAGAAGTAGAAGAAGGAGAAGGAGAAGGTGAAGTCTGGAGGGTGAATCAGAAGAAGCAGAAGAAGGAGAAGGAGAAGGTGAAGTCTGGAGGGAGAAGCAGAAGAAGTAGAAGAAGGAGAAGGAGAAGGTGAAGTCTGGAGGGTGAATCAGAAGAAGAAGAAGAAGGAGAATGAGAAGGTGAAGTCTGGAGGGTGAATCAGTAGAAGTAGAAGAAGGAGAAGGAGAAGGTGAAGTCTGGAGGGTGAATCAGAAGAAGTAGACGAAGGAGAAGGAGAAGGTGAAGTCTGGAGGGTGAATCAGAAGAAGCAGAAGAAGGAGAAGGAGAAGGTGAAGTCTAGAGGGTGAATCAGAAGAAACAGAAGAAGGAGAAGGAGAAGGTGAAGTCTGGAGGGTGAATCAGAAGAAGCAGAAGAAGGAGAAGGAGAAGGTGAAGTCAGGAGGGTGAATCAGAAGAAGCAGAAGAAGGAGAAGGAGAAGGTGAAGTCTGGAGGGTGAATCAGAAGAAGCAGAAGAAGGAGAAGGAGAAGTTGAAGACTGGAGGGTGAATCAGAAGAAGTAGAAGAAGGAGAAGGAGAAGGTGAAGTCTGGAGGGTGAATCAGAAGAAGTAGAAGAAGGAGAAGGAGAAGGTGTAGTCTGGAGGGTGAATCAGAAGAAGTAGACGAAGGAGAAGGAGAAGGTGAAGTCTGGAGGGTGAATCAGAAGAAGCAGAAGAAGGAGAACGAGAAGGTGAAGTCTGGAGGGTGAATCAGAAGAAGTAGAAGAAGGAGAAGGAGAAGGTGAAGTCTGGAGGGTGAATCAGAAGAAGCAGAAGAAGGAGAATGAGAAGGTGAAGTCAGGAGGGTGAATCAGAAGAAGCAGAAGAAGGAGAAGGAGAAGGTGAAGTCTGGAGGGTGAATCAGAAGAAGCAGAAGAAGGAGAAGGAGGAGGTGAAGACTGGAGGGTGAATCAGAAAAAGTAGAAGAAGGAGAAGGAGAAGGTGAAGTCTGGAGGGTGAATCAGAAGAAGTAGAAGAAGGAGAAGGAGAAGGCGAAGTCTGGAGGGTGAATCAGAAGAAGCAGAAAAAGGAGAAGGAGAAGGTGAAGTCTGGAGGGTGAATCAGAAGAAGCAGAAGAAGGAGGAGGATAAGATGAAGTCTGGAGGGTGAATCAGAAGAAGTAGAAGAAGGAGAAGGAGAAGGTGAGGTCTGGAGGGTGAATCAGAAGAAGCAGAAGAAGGAGAAGGATATGGTGAAGTCTGAAGGGTGAATCAGAAGAAGCAGAAGAAGTAGAAGTAAAAGGTGAAGTCTGGAGGGTGAATCAGAAGAAGCAGAAGAAGGAGAAGGAGAAGGTGAAGTCTGGAGGGTGAATCAGAAGAAGCAGAAGAAGGAGAAGGAGAAGGTGAGGTCTGGAGGGTGAATCAGAAGAAGTAGAAGAAGGAGACGGAGAAGGTGAAGTCTGGAGGGTGAATCAGAAGAAGTAGAAGAAGGAGAAGGAGAAGGTGAAGTCTGGAGGGTGAATCAGAAGAAGCAGAAGAAGGAGAAGGAGAAGGTGAAGTCTGGAGGGTGAATCAGAAGAAGCAGAAGAAGGAGAAGGAGAAGATGAAGTCTGGAGGGTGAATCAGAAGAAGTAGAAGAAGGAGTAGGAGAAGGAGAAGTCTGGAGGGTGAATCAGAAGAAGCAGAAGAAGGAGAAGGAGATGGTGAAGTCTGGAGGGTGAATCAGAAGAAGCAGAAGAAGGAGAAGGAGAAGGTGAAGTCTGGAGGGTGAATCAGAAGAAGTAGAAGACGGAAAAGGAGAAGGTGAATTCTGGAGGCTGGAGGGTGAAGCAGAAGAAGTAGAAGAAGGAGAAGGAGAAGGTGAAGTCAGGAGGGTGAAGCAGAAGAGGTAGAAGAAGGAGAAGGTGAAGGTGAAGTCAGGAGGGTGAATCAGAAGAAGCAGAAGAAGGAGAAGGAGAAGGTGAAGTCTGGAGAGTGAATCAGAAGAATCAGAAGAAGGAGAAGGAGAAGGTGAAGTCTGGAGGGTGAATCAGAAGAAGCTGAAGAAAGAGAAGGAGAAGTTGAAGTCTGGAGGGTGAAGCAGAAGAAGCAGAAGATGGAAAAGTAGAAGGTGAAGTCTGGAGGGCGAAGCAGAAGAAGCAGAAGAAGGAGAAGGAGAGGGTGAAGTCTGGAGGGTGAAGCAGAAGAAGCAGAAGAAGGAGAAGGAGAAGGTGAAGTCTGGAGGGTGAATCAGGAGAAGTAGAAGAAGGAGAAGGAGAAGGTGAAGTCAGGAGGGTGAAGCAGAAGAAGCAGAAGAAGGAGAAGAAGAAGGTGAAGTCTGGAGGGTGAAGCAGAAGAAGCAGAAGATGGAGAAGGAGAAGGTGAAGTCTGGAGGGCGAAGCAGAAGAAGCAGAAGAAGCAGAAGAAGGAGAAGGAGAAGGTGAAGTCTGGAGGGTGAAGCAGAAGAAGCAGAAGAAGGAGAAGGAGAAGGTGAAGTCTGGAGGGTGAATCAGGAGAAGTAGAAGAAGGAGAAGGAGAAGGTGAAGTCAGGAGGGTGAAGCAGAAGAAGCAGAACAAGGAGAAGGAGAAGGTGAAGTCAGGAGGGTGAAGCAGAAGAAACAGAAGAAGGAGAAGGAGAAGGTGAAGTCTGGAGGGTGAAGCAGAAGAAGCAGAAGAAGGAGAAGGAGAAGGCGAAGTCAGGAGGGTGAATCAGAAGAAGTAGAAGAAGGAGAAGGAGAAGGTGAAGTCTGGTGGGTGAATCAGAAGAAGTAGAAGCAGGAGAAGGAGAAGGTGAAGTCTGGAGGGTGAATCAGAGGAAGTAGAAGATGGAGAAGGAGAAGGTGAAGTCTGGAGGGTGATTCAGAAGAAGCAGAAGAAGGAGAAGGAGAAGGTGAAGTCTGGAGGGAGAAGCAGAAGAAGTAGAAGAAGGAGAAGGAGAAGGTGAAGTCTGGAGTGTGAATCAGAAGAAGTAGAAGAAGGAGAAGGAGAAGGTGAAGTTTGGAGGGTGAATCAGAAGAAGTAGAAGAAGGAGAAGGAGAAGGTGAAGTCTGGAGGGTGAATCAGAAGAAGCAGAAGAAGGAGAAGGAGAAGGAGAAGTCTGGAGGGTGAATCAGAAGAAGTAGGAGAAGGAGAAGGAGAAGGTGTAGTCTGGAGGGTGAATCAGAAGAAGTAGACGAAGGAGAAGGAGAATGTGAAGTCTGGAGGGTGAATCAGAAGAAGCAGAAGCAGGAGAAGGAGAAGGCGAAGTCTGGAGGGTGAATCAGAAGAAGTAGAAGAAGGAGAAGGAGAAGGTGAAGTCTGGAGGGTGAATCAGAAGAAGCAGAAGAAGGAGAAGGAGAAGGTGAATTCTGGAGGGTGAATCAGAAGAAGCAGAAGAAGGAGAAGGTGAAGTCTGGAGGGTGAATCAGAAGAAGCAGAAGAAGGAGAAGGAGAAGGTGAAGTCTGGAGGGTGAATCAGAAGAAGCAGAAGAAAGAGAAGGAGAAGGTGAAGTCTGGAGGGTGAAGCAGAAGAAGCAGAAGAAGGAGAAGGAGAAGGTGAAGACTGGAGGGTGAATCAGAAGAAGTAGAAGGAGAAGGAGAAGGTGAAGTCTGGAGGGTGAATCAGAAGAAGTAGAAGAAGGAGAAGGAGAAGGTGAAGTCTGGAGGGTGAATCAGAAGAAGCAGAAGAAGGAGAAGGAGAAGGTGAAGTCTGGAGGGTGAATCAGAAGAAGCAGAAGAAGGAGAAGGAGAAGATGAAGTCTGGAGGGTGAATCAGAAGAAGTAGAAGAATGAGAAGGAGAAGGTGAGGTCTGGAGGGTGAATCAGAAGAAGCAGAAGAAGGAGAAGAAGAAGGTGAAGTCTGGAGGGTGAATCAGAAGAAGCAGAAGAAGGAGAAGGAGAAGGTGAAGTCTGGAGGGTGAATCAGAAGAAGCAGAAGAAGGAGAAGGAGAAGGTGAAGTCAGGAGGGTGAATCAGAAGAAGCAGAAGAAGGAGAAGGAGAAGGTGAAGTTAGGAGGGTGAATCAGAAGAAGCAGAAGAAGGAGAAGGAGAAGGTGAAGTCAGGGGGGTGAAGCAGAAGAAGTAGAAGAAGGAGAAGGAGAAGGTGGAGTCAGGAGGGTGAAGCAGAAGAAGCAGAAGAAGGAGAAGGAGAAGGTGAAGTCTGGAGGGCGCAGCAGAAGAAGGAGAAGAAGGAGAAGGAGAAGGTGAAGTCTGGAGGGTGAAGCAGAAGAAGCAGAAGAAGGAGAAGGAGAAGGTGAAGTCTGGAGGGTGAAGCAGAAGAAGCAGAAGAAGGAGAAGGAGAAGGTGAAGTCTGGAGGGCGAAGCAGAAGAAGGAGAAGGAGAAGGTGAAGTCTGGAGGGTGAAGCAGAAGAAGCAGAAGAAGGAGAAGGAGAAGGTGAAGTCTGGAGGGTGAATTAGAAGAAGTAGAAGAAGGAGAAGGAGAAGGTGAAGTCAGGAGGGTGAAGCAGAAGAAGCAGAAGCAGGAGAAGGAGAAGGTGAAGTCTGGAGGGTGAAGCAGAAGAAGCAGAAGAAGGAGAAGGAGAAGGTGAAGTCTGGAGGGTGAAGCAGAAGAAGCAGAAGAAGGAGAAGGCGAAGTCAGGAGGGTGAAGCAGAAGAAGCAGAAGCAGGAGAAGGAGAAGGTGAAGTCTGGAGGGTGAATCAGAAGAAGTAGAAGAAGGAGAAGGAGAAGGTTAAGTCTGGAGGGTGAATCAGAAGAAGTAGAAGAAGGAGAAGGAGAAGGTGAAGTCTGGAGGGTGATTCAGAAAAAGCAGAAGAAGGAGAAGGAGAAGGTGAAGTCTGGAGGGAGAAGCAGAAGAAGTAGAAGAAGGAGAAGGAGAAGGTGAAGTCTGGAGGGTGAATCAGAAGAAGCAGAAGAAGGAGAAGGAGAAGGAGAAGTCTGGAGGGTGAATCAGAAGAAGTAGAAGAAGGAGAAGGAGAAGGTGTAGTCTGGAGGGTGAATCAGAAGAAGTAGACGAAGGAGAAGGAGAATGTGAAGTCTGGAGGGTGAATCAGAAGAAGCAGAAGCAGGAGAAGGAGAAGGTGAAGTCTGGAGGGTGAATCAGAAGAAGTAGAAGAAGGAGAAGGAGAAGGTGAAGTCTGGAGGGTGAATCAGAAGAAGCAGAAGAAGGAGAAGGAGAAGGTGAATTCTGGAGGGTGAATCAGAAGAAGCAGAAGAAGGAGAAGGTGAAGTCTGGAGGGTGAATCAGAAGAAGCAGAAGAAGGAGAAGGAGAAGGTGAAGTCTGGAGGGTGAATCAGAAGAAGCAGAAGAAGTAGAAGGAGAAGGTGAAGTCTGGAGGGTGAATCAGAAGAAGTAGAAGAAGGAGAAGGAGAAGGTGAAGTCTGGAGGGTGAATCAGAAGAAGCAGAAGAAGGAGAAGGAGAAGGTGAAGTCAGGAGGGTGAATCAGAAGAAGCAGAAGAAGGAGAAGGAGAAGGTGAAGTCTGGAGGGTGAATCAGAAGAAGCAGAAGAAGGAGAAGGAGAAGGTGAAGACTGGAGGGTGAATCAGAAGAAGTAGAAGAAGGAGAAGGAGAAGGTGAAGTCTGGAGGGTGAACCAGAAGAAGTAGAAGAAGAGAAGGAGAAGGCGAAGTCTGGAGGGTGAATCAGAAAAAGCAGAAGAAGGAGAAGGAGAAGGTGAAGTCTGGAGGGAGAATCAGAAGAAGCAGAAGAAGGAGAAGGAGAAGATGAAGTCCGGAGGGTGAATCAGAAGAAGTATAAAAAGGAGAAGAAGAAGGTGAGGTCTGGAGGGTGAATCAGAAGAAGCAGAAGAAGGAGAAGCAGAAGGTGAAGTCTGAAGGCTGAATCAGAAGAAGCAGAAGAAGGAGAAGGAGATGGTGAAGGCTGGAGGGTGAATCAGGAGAAGCAGAAGAAGGAGAAGGAGAAGGTGAAGTCTGGAGGGTGAATCAGAAGAAGCAGAAGAAAGAGAAGGAGATGGTGAAGTCTGGAGGGTGAAGCAGAAGAAGCAGAAGAAGGAGAAGGAGAAGGTGAAGACTGGAGGGTGAATCAGAAGAAGTAGAAGAATGAGAAGGAGAAGGTGAGGTCTGGAGGGTGAATCAGAAGAAGCAGAAGAAGGAGAAGGAGAAGGTGAAGTCTGGAGGGTGAATCAGAAGAAGCAGAAGAAGGAGAAGGAGAAGGTGAAGTCTGGAGGGTGAATCAGAAGAAGCAGAAGAAGGAGAAGGAGAAGGTGAAGTCAGGAGGGTGAATCAGAAGAAGCAGAAGAAGGAGAAGGAGAAGGTTAAGTTAGGAGGGTGAATCAGAAGAAGCAGAAGAAGGAGAAGGAGAAGGTGAAGTCAGGGGGGTGAAGCAGAAGAAGTAGAAGAAGGAGAAGGAGAAGGTGGAGTCAGGAGGGTGAAGCAGAAGAAGCAGAAGAAGGAGAAGGAGAAGGTGAAGTCAGGAGGGCGCAGCAGAAGAAGGAGAAGAAGGAGAAGGAGAAGGTGAAGTCTGGAGGGTGAAGCAGAAGAAGCAGAAGAAGGAGAAGGAGAAGGTGAAGTCTGGAGGGTGAAGCAGAAGAAGCAGAAGAAGGAGAAGGAGAAGGTGAAGTCTGGAGGGCGAAGCAGAAGAAGCAGAAGAAGGAGAAGGAGAAGGTGAAGTCTGGAGGGTGAAGCAGAAGAAGCAGAAGAAGGAGAAGGAGAACGTGAAGTCTGGAGGGTGAATTAGAAGAAGTAGAAGAAGGAGAAGGAGAAGGTGAAGTCAGGAGGGTGAAGCAGAAGAAGCAGAAGAAGGAGAAGGCGAAGTCAGGAGGGTGAAGCAGAAGAAGCAGAAGCAGGAGAAGGAGAAGGTGAAGTCTGGAGGGTGAAGCAGAAGAAGCAGAAGAAGGAGAAGGAGAAGGTGAAGTCTGGAGGGTGAAGCAGAAGAAGCAGAAGAAGGAGAAGCCGAAGTCAGGAGGGTGAAGCAGAAGAAGCAGAAGCAGGAGAAGGAGAAGGTGAAGTCTGGAGGGTGAATCAGAAGAAGTAGAAGAAGGAGAAGGAGAAGGTGAAGTCTGGAGGGTGAATCGGAAGAAGTAGAAGAAGGAGAAGGAGAAGGTGAAGTCTGGAGGGTGATTCAGAAGAAGCAGAAGAAGGAGAAGGAGAAGGTGAAGTCTGGAGGGAGAAGCAGAAGAAGTAGAAGAAGGAGAAGGAGAAGGTGAAGTCTGGAGGGTGAATCAGAAGAAGCAGAAGAAGGAGAAGGAGAAGGAGAAGTCTGGAGGGTGAATCAGAAGAAGTAGAAGAAGGAGAAGGAGAAGGTGTAGTCTGGAGGGTGAATCAGAAGAAGTAGACGAAGGAGAAGGAGAATGTGAAGTCTGGAGGGTGAATCAGAAGAAGCAGAAGCAGGAGAAGGAGAAGGTGAAGTCTGGAGGGTGAATCAGAAGAAGTAGAAGAAGGAGAAGGAGAAGGTGAAGTCTGGAGGGTGAATCAGAAGAAGCAGAAGAAGGAGAAGGAGAAGGTGAATTCAGGAGGGTGAATCAGAAGAAGCAGAAGAAGGAGAAGGTGAAGTCTGGAGGGTGAATCAGAAGAAGCAGAAGAAGGAGAAGGAGAAGGTGAAGTCTGGAGGGTGAATCAGAAGAAGCAGAAGAAGTAGAAGGAGAAGGTGAAGTCTGCTGGATGAATCAGAAGAAGTAGAAGAAGGAGAAGGAGAAGGTGAAGTCTGGAGGGTGAATCAGAAGAAGCAGAAGAAGGAGAAGGAGAAGGTGAAGTCAGGAGGGTGAATCAGAAGAAGCAGAAGAAGGAGAAGGAGAAGGTGAAGTCTGGAGGGTGAATCAGAAGAAGCAGAAGAAGGAGAAGGAGAAGGTGAAGACTGGAGGGTGAATCAGAAGAAGTAGAAGAAGGAGAAGGAGAAGGTGAAGTCTGGAGGGTGAACCAGAAGAAGTAGAAGAAGGAGAAGGAGAAGGCGAAGTCTGGAGGGTGAATCAGAAAAAGCAGAAGAAGGAGAAGGAGAAGGTGAAGTCTGGAGGGAGAATCAGAAGAAGCAGAAGAAGGAGAAGGAGAAGATGAAGTCCGGAGGGTGAATCAGAAGAAGTATAAAAAGGAGAAGAAGAAGGTGAGGTCTGGAGGGTGAATCAGAAGAAGCAGAAGAAGGAGAAGGAGAAGGTGAAGTCTGAAGGCTGAATCAGAAGAAGCAGAAGAAGGAGAAGGAGAAGGTGAAGGCTGGAGGGTGAATCAGGAGAAGCAGAAGAAGGAGAAGGAGAAGGTGAAGTCTGGAGGGTGAATCAGAAGAAGCAGAAGAAAGAGAAGGAGATGTTGAAGTTTGGAGGGTGAAGCAGAAGAAGCAGAAGAAGGAGAAGGAGAAGGTGAAGACTGGAGGGTGAATCAGAAGAAGTAGAAGAAGGAGAAGGAGAAGGTGCAGTCTGGAGGGTGAATCAGAAGAAGTAGAAGAAGGAGAAGGAGAAGGTGAAGTCTGGAGGGTGAATCAGAAGAAGCAGAAGAAGGAGAAGGAGAAGGTGAAGTCTGGAGGGTGAATCAGAAGAAGCAGAAGAAGGAGAAGGAGGAGATGAAGTCTGGAGGGTGAATCAGAAGAAGTAGAAGAAGGAGAAGGAGAAGGTGAGGTCTGGAGGGTGAATCAGAAGAAGCAGAAGAAGGAGAAGGAGAAGGTGAAGTCTGGAGGGTGAATCAGAAGAAGCAGAAGAAGGAGAAGGAGAAGGTGAAGTCTGGAGGGTGAATCAGAAGAAGGAGAAGGAGAAGGTGAAGTCAGGAGGGTGAATCAGAAGAAGCAGAAGAAGGAGAAGGAGAAGGTGAAGTTAGGATGGTGGATCAGAAGAAGCAGAAGAAGGAGAAGGAGAAGGTGTAGTCAGGGGGGTGAAGCAGAAGAAGTAGAAGAAGGAGAAGGAGAACGTGAAGTCAGGAGGGTGAAGCAGAAGAAGCAAAAGAAGGAGAAGGAGAAGGTGAAGTCTGGAGGGCGCAGCAGAAAAAGCAGAAGAAGGAGAAGGAGAAGGTGAAGTCTGGAGGGTGAAGCAGAAGAAGCAGAAGAAGGAGAAGGAGAAGGTGAAGTCTGGAGGGTGAATCCGAAGAAGTAGAAGAAGGAGAAGGAGAAGGTGAAGTCAGGAGTGTGAAGCAGAAGAAGCAGAAGAAGGAGAAGGAGAAGGTGAAGTCTGGAGGGTGAAGCAGAAGAAGCAGAAGATGGAGAAGGAGAAGGTGAAGTCTGGAAGGCGAAGCAGAAGAAGCAGAAGAAGGAGAAGGAGAAGGTGAAGTCTGGAGGGTGAAGCAGAAGAAGCAGAAGAAGGAGAAGGAGAAGGTGAAGTCTGGAGGGTGAATCAGGAGAAGTAGAAGAAGGAGAAGGAGAAGGTGAAGTCAGGAGGGTGAAGCAGAAGAAGCAGAAGAAGGAGAAGGAGAAGGTGAAGTCAGGAGGGTGAAGCAGAAGAAGCAGAAGAAGGAGAAGGAGAAGGTGAAGTCTGGAGGGTGAAGCAGAAGAAGCAGAAGAAGGAGAAGGAGAAGGTGAAGTCAGGAGGGTGAATCAGAAGAAGTAGAAGAAGGAGAAGGAGAAGGTGAAGTCTGGAGGGTGAATCAGAAGAAGTAGAAGATGGAGAAGGAGAAGGTGAAGTCTGGAGGGTGAATCAGAAGAAGTAGAAGAAGGAGAAGGAGAAGGTGAAGTCTGGAGGGTGAATCAGAAGAAGCAGAAGAAGGAGAAGGAGAAGGTGAAGTCTGGAGGGAGAAGCAGAAGAAGTAGAAGAAGGAGAAGGAGAAGGTGAAGTCTGGAGGGTGAATCAGAAGAAGAAGAAGAAGGAGAAGGAGAAGGTGAAGTCTGGAGGGTGAATCAGTAGAAGTAGAAGAAGGTGAAGGTGAAGGTGAAGTCTGGAGGGTGAATCAGAAGAAGCAGAAGAAGGAGAAGGAGAAGGTGAAGTCAGGGGGATGAAGCAGAAGAAGTAGAAGAAGGAGAAGGAGAAGGTGAAGTCAGGAGGGTGAAGCAGAAGAAGCAGAAGAAGGAGAAGGAGAAGGTGAAGTCTGGAGGGTGCAGCAGAAAAAGCAGAAGAAGGAGAAGGAGAAGGTGAAGTCTGGAGGGTGAAGCAGAAGAAGCAGAAGAAGGAGAAGGAGAAGGTGAAGTCTGGAGGGTGAATCCGAAGAAGTAGAAGAAGGAGAAGGAGAAGGTGAAGTCAGGAGGGTGAAGCAGAAGAAGCAGAAGAAGGAGAAGGAGAAGGTAAAGTCTGGAGGGTGAAGCAGAAGAAGCAGAAGATGGAGAAGGAGAAGGTGAAGTCTGGAGGGCGAAGCAGAAGAAGCAGAAGAAGGAGAAGGAGAAGGTGAAGTCTGGAGGGTGAAGAAGAAGAAGCAGAAGAAGGAGAAGGAGAAGGTGAAGTCTGGAGGGTGAATCAGGAGAAGTAGAAGAAGGAGAAGGAGAAGGTGAAGTCAGGAGGGTGAAGCAGAAGAAGCAGAACAAGGAGAAGGAGAAGGTGAAGTCAGGAGGGTGAAGCAGAAGAAGTAGAAGAAGGAGAAGGAGAAGGTGAAGTCTGGAGGGTGAACCAGAAGAAGTAGAAGATGGAGAAGGAGAAGGTGAAGTCTGGAGGGTGAATCAGAAGAAGTAGAAGAAGGAGAAGGAGAAGGTGACGTCTGGAGGGTGAATCAGAAGAAGCAGAAGAAGGAGAAGGAGAAGGTGAAGTCTGGAGGGAGAAGCAGAAGAAGTAGAAGAAGGAGAAGGAGAAGGTGAAGTCTGGAGGGTGAATCAGAAGAAGAAGAAGAAGGAGAAGGAGAAGATGAAGTCTGGAGGGTGAATCAGTAGAAGTAGAAGAAGGAGAAGGAGAAGGTGAAGTCTGGAGGGTGAATCAGAAGAAGCAGAAGAAGGAGAAGGAGAAGGTGAAGTCTGGAGGGTGAATCAGAAGAAGTAGAAGAAGGAGAAGGAGATGGTGTAGTCTGGAGGGTGAATCAGAAGAAGTAGACGAAGGAGAAGGAGAAGGTGAAGTCTGGAGGGTGAATCAGAAGAAGCAGAAGAAGGAGAAGGAGAAGGTGCAGTCTAGAGGGTGAATCAGAAGAAGTAGAAGAAGGAGAAGGAGAAGGTGAAGTCTGGAGGGTGAATCAGAAGAAGCAGAAGAAGGAGAAGGAGAAGGTGAAGTCAGGAGGGTGAATCAGAAGAAGCAGAAGAAGGAGAAGGAGAAGGTGAAGTCTGGAGGGTGAATCAGAAGAAGCAGAAGAAGGAGAAGGAGAAGTTGAAGACTGGAGGGTGAATCAGAAGAAGTAGAAGAAGGAGAAGGAGAAGGTGAAGTCTGGAGGGTGAATCAGAAGAAGTAGAAGAAGGAGAAGGAGAAGGTGTAGTCTGGAGGGTGAATCAGAAGAAGTAGACGAAGGAGAAGGAGAAGGTGAAGTCTGGAGGGTGAATCAGAAGAAGCAGAAGAAGGAGAACGAGAAGGTGAAGTCTGGAGGGTGAATCAGAAGAAGTAGAAGAAGGAGAAGGAGAAGGTGAAGTCTGGAGGGTGAATCAGAAGAAGCAGAAGAAGGAGAATGAGAAGGTGAAGTCAGGAGGGTGAATCAGAAGAAGCAGAAGAAGGAGAAGGAGAAGGTGAAGTCTGGAGGGTGAATCAGAAGAAGCAGAAGAAGGAGAAGGAGGAGGTGAAGACTGGAGGGTGAATCAGAAAAAGTAGAAGAAGGAGAAGGAGAAGGTGAAGTCTGGAGGGTGAATCAGAAGAAGTAGAAGAAGGAGAAGGAGAAGGCGAAGTCTGGAGGGTGAATCAGAAGAAGCAGAAGAAGGAGAAGGAGAAGGTGAAGTCTGGAGGGTGAATCAGAAGAAGCAGAAGAAGGAGGAGGAGAAGATGAAGTCTGGAGGGTGAATCAGAAGAAGTAGAAGAAGGAGAAGGAGAAGGTGAGGTCTGGAGGGTGAATCAGAAGAAGCAGAAGAAGGAGAAGGATATGGTGAAGTCTGAAGGGTGAATCAGAAGAAGCAGAAGAAGGAGAAGTAAAAGGTGAAGTCTGGATGGTGAATCAGAAGAAGCAGAAGAAGGAGAAGGAGAAGGTGAAGTCTGGAGGGTGAATCAGAAGAAGCAGAAGAAGGAGAAGGAGAAGGTGAAGTCTGGAGGGTGAATCAGAAGAAGTAGAAGAAGGAGACGGAGAAGGTGAAGTCTGGAGGGTGAATCAGAAGAAGTAGAAGAAGGAGAAGGAGAAGGTGAAGTCTGGAGGGTGAATCAGAAGAAGCAGAAGAAGGAGAAGGAGAAGGTGAAGTCTGGAGGGTGAATCAGAAGAAGCAGAAGAAGGAGAAGGAGAAGATGAAGTCTGGAGGGTGAATCAGAAGAAGTAGAAGAAGGAGTAGGAGAAGGAGAAGTCTGGAGGGTGAATCAGAAGAAGCAGAAGAAGGAGAAGGAGATGGTGAAGTCTGGAGGGTGAATCAGAAGAAGCAGAAGAAGGAGAAGGAGAAGGTGAAGTCTGGAGGGTGAATCAGAAGAAGTAGAAGACGGAGAAGGAGAAGGTGAATTCTGGAGGCTGGAGGGTGAAGCAGAAGAAGTAGAAGAAGGAGAAGGAGAAGGTGAAGTCAGGAGGGTGAAGCAGAAGAGGTAGAAGAAGGAGAAGGTGAAGGTGAAGTCAGGAGGGTGAATCAGAAGAAGCAGAAGAAGGAGAAGGAGAAGGTGAAGTCTGGAGAGTGAATCAGAAGAATCAGAAGAAGGAGAAGGAGAAGGTGAAGTCTGGAGGGTGAATCAGAAGAAGCTGAAGGAAGAGAAGGAGAAGGTGAAGTCTGGAGGGTGAAGCAGAAGAAGCAGAAGATGGAAAAGTAGAAGGTGAAGTCTGGAGGGCGAAGCAGAAGAAGCAGAAGAAGGAGAAGGAGAAGGTGAAGTCTGGAGGGTGAAGCAGAAGAAGCAGAAGAAGGAGAAGGAGAAGGTGAAGTCTGGAGGGTGAATCAGGAGAAGTAGAAGAAGGAGAAGGAGAAGGTGAAGTCAGGAGGGTGAAGCAGAAGAAGCAGAAGAAGAAGAAGGAGAAGGTGAAGTCTGGAGGGTGAAGCAGAAGAAGCAGAAGATGGAGAAGGAGAAGGTGAAGTCTGGAGCGCGAAGCAGAAGAAGCAGAAGAAGCAGAAGAAGGAGAAGGAGAAGGTGAAGTTTGGAGGGTGAAGCAGAAGAAGCAGAAGAAGGAGAAGGAGAAGGTGAAGTCTGGAGGGTGAATCAGGAGAAGTAGAAGAAGGAGAAGGAGAAGGTGAAGTCAGGAGGGTGAAGCAGAAGAAGCAGAACAAGGAGAAGGAGAAGGTGAAGTCAGGAGGGTGAAGCAGAAGAAGCAGAAGAAGGAGAAGGAGAAGGTGAAGTCTGGAGGGTGAAGCAGAAGAAGCAGAAGAAGGAGAAGGAGAAGGTGAAGTCAGGAGGGTGAATCAGAAGAAGTAGAAGAAGGAGAAGGAGAAGGTGAAGTCTGGAGGGTGAATCAGAAGAAGTAGAAGATGGAGAAGGAGAAGGTGAAGTCTGGAGGGTGAATCAGAAGAAGTAGAAGAAGGAGAAGAAGAAGGTGAAGTCTGGAGGGTGAATCAGAAGAAGCAGAAGAAGGAGAAGGAGAAGGTGAAGTCTGGAGGGAGAAGCAGAAGAAGTAGAAGAAGGAGAAGGAGAAGGTGAAGTCTGGAGGGTGAATCAGAAGAAGAAGAAGAAGGAGAAGGAGAAGGTGAAGTCTGGAGGGTGAATCAGTAGAAGTAGAAGAAGGAGAAGGAGAAGGTGAAGTCTGGAGGGTGAATCAGAAGAAGCAGAAGAAGGAGAAGGAGAAGGTGAAGTCTGGAGGGTGAATCAGAAGAAGTAGAAGAAGGAGAAGGAGATGGTGTAGTCTGGAGGGTGAATCAGAAGAAGTAGACGAAGGAGAAGGAGAAGGTGAAGTCTGGAGGGTGAATCAGAAGAAGCAGAAGAAGGAGAAGGAGAAGGTGAAGTCTAGAGGGTGAATCAGAAGAAGTAGAAGAAGGAGAAGGAGAAGGTGAAGTCTGGAGGGTGAATCAGAAGAAGCAGAAGAAGGAGAAGGAGAAGGTGAAGTCAGGAGGGTGAATCAGAAGAAGCAGAAGAAGGAGAAGGAGAAGGTGAAGTCTGGAGGGTGAATCAGAAGAAGCAGAAGAAGGAGAAGGAGAAGTTGAAGACTGGAGGGTGAATCAGAAGAAGTTGAAGAAGGAGAAGGAGAAGGTGTAGTCTGGAGGGTGAATCAGAAGAAGTAGACGAAGGAGAAGGAGAAGGTGAAGTCTGGAGGGTGAATCAGAAGAAGCAGAAGAAGGAGAACGAGAAGGTGAAGTCTGGAGGGTGAATCAGAAGAAGTAGAAGAAGGAGAAGGAGAAGGTGAAGTCTGGAGGGTGAATCAGAAGAAGCAGAAGAAGGAGAATTAGAAGGTGAAGTCAGGAGGGTGAATCAGAAGAAGCAGAAGAAGGAGAAGGAGAAGGTGAAGTCTGGAGGGTGAATCAGAAGAAGCAGAAGAAGGAGAAGGAGGAGGTGAAGACTGGAGGGTGAATCAGAAAAAGTAGAAGAAGGAGAAGGAGAAGGTGAAGTCTGGAGGGTGAATCAGAATAAGTAGAAGAAGGAGAAGGAGAAGGCGAAGTCTGGAGGGTGAATCAGAAGAAGCAGAAAAAGGAGAAGGAGAAGGTGAAGTCTGGAGGGTGAATCAGAAGAAGCAGAAGAAGGAGGAGGAGAAGATGAAGTCTGGAGGGTGAATCAGAAGAAGTAGAAGAAGGAGAAGGAGAAGGTGATGTCTGGAGGGTGAATCAAAAGAAGCAGAAGAAGGAGAATGATATGGTGAAGTCTGAAGGGTGAATCAGAAGAAGCAGAAGAAGGAGAAGTAAAAGGTGAAGTCTGGAGGGTGAATCAGAAGAAGCAGAAGAAGGAGAAGGAGAAGGTGAAGTCTGGAGGGTGAATCAGAAGAAGCAGAAGAAGGAGAAGGAGAAGGTGAAGTCTGGAGGGTGAATCAGAAGAAGTAGAAGAAGGAGAAGGAGAAGGTGAAGTCTGGAGGGTGAATCAGAAGAAGTAGAAGAAGGAGAAGGAGAAGGTGAAGTCTGGAGGGTGAATCAGAAGAAGCAGAAGAAGGAGAAGGAGACGGTGAAGTCTGGAGGGTGAATCAGAAGAAGCAGAAGAAGGAGAAGGAGAAGATGAAGTCTGGAGGTGAATCAGAAGAAGTAGAAGAAGGAGTAGGAGAAGGAGAAGTCTGCAGGGTGAATCAGAAAAAGCAGAAGAAGGAGAAGGAGATGGTGAAGTCTGGAGGGTGAATCAGAAGAAGCAGAAGAAGGAGAAGGAGAAGGTGAAGTCTGGAGGGTGAATCAGAAGAAGCAGAAGAAGGAGATGGAGAAGGTGAAGTCTGGAGGGTGAATCAGAAGAAGTAGAAGACGGAGAAGGAGAAGGTGAAGTCTGGATGCTGGAGGGTGAAGCAGAAGAAGTAGAAGAAGGAGAAGGAGAAGGTGAAGTCAGGAGGGTGAATCAGAAGAGGTAGAAGAAGGAGAAGGTGAAGGTGAAGTCAGGAGGGTGAATCAGAAGAAGCAGAAGAAGGAGAAGGAGAAGGTGAAGTCTGGAGAGTGAATCAGAAGAATCAGAAGAAGGAGAAGGAGAAGGTGAAGTCTGGAGGGTGAATCAGAAGAAGCTGAAGAAAGAGAAGGAGAAGGTGAAGTCTGGAGGGTGAAGCAGAAGAAGCAGAAGGAGAAGGAGAAGGTGAAGACTGGAGGGTGAATCAGAAGAAGTAGAAGAAGGAGAAGGAGAAGGTGAAGTCTGGAGGGTGAATCAGAAGAAGTAGAAGAAGGAGTAGGAGAAGGTGAAGTCTGGAGGGTGAATCAGAAGAATGAGAAGAAGGAGAAGGAGAAGGTGAAGTCTGGAGGGTGAATCAGAAGAAGCAGAAGAAGGAGAAGGAGAAGGTGAAGTCAGGAGGGTGAATCAGAAGAAGCAGAAGAAGGAGAAGGAGAAGGTGAAGTTAGGAGGGTGAATCAGAAGAAGCAGAAGAAGGAGAAGGAGAAGGTGAAGTCAGGGGGGTGAAGCAGAAGAAGTAGAAGAAGGAGAAGGAGAAGGTGAAGTCTGGAGGGTGAATCAGAAGAAGCAGAAGAAGGAGAAGGTGAAGGTTAAGTCTGGAGGGTGAATCAGAAGAAGTAGAAGAAGGAGAAGGAGATGGTGTAGTCTGGAGGGTGAATCAGAAGAAGGAGACGAAGGTGAAGGTGAAGGTGAAGTCTGGAGGGTGAATCAGAAGAAGCAGAAGAAGGAGAAGGAGAAGGTGAAGTCAGGGGGGTGAAGCAGAAGAAGTAGAAGAAGGAGAAGGAGAAGGTGAAGTCAGGAGGGTGAAGCAGAAGAAGCAGAAGAAGGAGAAGGAGAAGGTGAAGTCTGGAGGGCGCAGCAGAAAAAGCAGAAGAAGGAGAAGGAGAAGGTGAAGTCTGGAGGGTGAAGCAGAAGAAGCAGAAGAAGGAGAAGGAGAAGGTGAAGTCTGGAGGGTGAATCCGAAGAAGTAGAAGAAGGAGAAGGAGAAGGTGAAGTCAGGAGGGTGAAGCAGAAGAAGCAGAAGAAGGAGAAGGAGAATGTAAAGTCTGGAGGGTGAAGCAGAAGAAGCAGAAGATGGAGAAGGAGAAGGTGAAGTCTGGAGGGCGAAGCAGAAGAAGCAGAAGAAGGAGAAGGAGAAGGTGAAGTCTGGAGGTGAAGAAGAAGAAGCAGAAGAAGGAGAAGGAGAAGGTGAAGTCTGGAGGGTGAATCAGGAGAAGTAGAAGAAGGAGAAGGAGAAGGTGAAGTCAGGAGGGTGAAGCAGAAGAAGCAGAACAAGGAGAAGGAGAAGGTGAAGTCAGGAGGGTGAAGCAGAAGAAGCAGAAGAAGGAGAAGGAGAAGGTGAAGTCTGGAGGGTGAAGCAGAAGAAGCAGAAGAAGGAGAAGGAGAAGGTGAAGTCAGGAGGGTGAATCAGAAGAAGTAGAAGAAGGAGAAGGAGAAGGTGAAGTCTGGAGGGTGAATCAGAAGAAGTAGAAGATGGAGAAGGAGAAGGTGAAGTCTGGAGGGTGAATCAGAAGAAGTAGCAGAAGGAGAAGGAGAAGGTGAAGTCTGGAGGGTGAATCAGAAGAAGCAGAAGAAGGAGAAGGAGAAGGTGAAGTCTGGAGGGAGAAGCAGAAGAAGTAGAAGAAGGAGAAGGAGAAGGTGAAGTCTGGAGGGTGAATCAGAAGAAGAAGAAGAAGGAGAAGGAGAAGGTGAAGTCTGGAGGGTGAATCAGAAGAAGTAGAAGAAGGAGAAGGAGAAGGTGAAGTCTGGAGGGTGAATCAGAAGAAGCAGAAGAAGGAGAAGGAGAAGGTGAAGTCTGGAGGGTGAATCAGAAGAAGTAGAAGAAGGAGAAGGAGATGGTGTAGTCTGGAGGGTGAATCAGAAGAAGTAGACGAAGGAGAAGGAGAAGGTGAAGTCTGGAGGGTGAATCAGAAGAAGCAGAAGAAGGAGAAGGAGAAGGAGAAGTCTAGAGGGTGAATCAGAAGAAGTAGAAGAAGGAGAAGGAGATGGTGAAGTCTGGAGGGTGAATCAGAAGAAGCAGAAGAAGGAGAAGGAGAAGGTGAAGTCAGGAGGGTGAATCAGAAGAAGCAGAAGAAGGAGAAGGAGAAGGTGAAGTCTGGAGGGTGAATCAGAAGAAGCAGAAGAAGTAGAAGGAGAAGTTGAAGACTGGAGGGTGAATCAGAAGAAGTAGAAGAAGGAGAAGGAGAAGGTGAAGTCTGGAGGGTGAATCAGAAGAAGTAGAAGAAGGAGAAGGAGAAGGTGTAGTCTGGAGGGTGAATCAGGAGAAGTAGACGAAGGAGAAGGAGAAGGTGAAGTCTGGAGGGTGAATCAGAAGAAGCAGAAGAAGGAGAACGAGAAGGTGAAGTCTGGAGGGTGAATCAGAAGAAGTAGAAGAAGGAGAAGGAGAAGGTGAAGTCTGGAGGGTGAATCAGAAGAAGCAGAAGAAGGAGAAGGAGAAGGTGAAGTCTGGAGAGTGAATCAGAATATTCAGAAGAAGGAGAAGGAGAAGGTGAAGTCTGGAGGGTGAATCAGAAGAAGCAGAAGAAGGAGAAGGAGAAGGTGAAGTCTGGAGGGTGAAGCAGAAGAAGCAGAAGAAGGAGAAGGAGAAGGTGAAGTCTGGAGGGTGAATCAGGAGAAGTAGAAGAAGGAGAAGGAGAAGGTGAAGTCAGGAGGGTGAAGCAGAAGAAGCAGAAGAAGGAGAAGGAGAAGGTGAAGTCTGGAGGGTGAAGCAGAAGAAGCAGAAGAAGGAGAAGGAGAAGGTGAAGTCAGGAGGGTGAATCAGAAGAAGCAGAAGAAGGAGAAGGAGAAGGTGAAGTCTGGAGGGTGAATCAGAAGAAGCAGAAGAAGGAGAAGGAGAAGTTGAAGACTGGAGGGTGAATCAGAAGAAGTAGAAGAAGGAGAAGGAGAAGGTGAAGTCTGGAGGGTGAATCAGAAGAAGTAGAAGAAGGAGAAGGAGAAGGTGTAGTCTGGAGGGTGAATCAGAAGAAGTAGACGAAGGAGAAGGAGAAGGTGAAGTCTGGAGGGTGAATCAGAAGAAGCAGAAGAAGGAGAACGAGAAGGTGAAGTCTGGAGGGTGAATCAGAAGAAGTAGAAGAAGGAGAAGGAGAAGGTGAAGTCTGGAGGGTGAATCAGAAGAAGCAGAAGAAGGAGAATGAGAAGGTGAAGTCAGGAGGGTGAATCAGAAGAAGCAGAAGAAGGAGAAGGAGAAGGTGAAGTCTGGAGGGTGAATCAGAAGAAGCAGAAGAAGGAGAAGGAGGAGGTGAAGACTGGAGGGTGAATCAGAAAAAGTAGAAGAAGGAGAAGGAGAAGGTGAAGTCTGGAGGGTGAATCAGAAGAAGTAGAAGAAGGAGAAGGAGAAGGCGAAGTCTGGAGGGTGAATCAGAAGAAGCAGAAAAAGGAGAAGGAGAAGGTGAAGTCTGGAGGGTGAATCAGAAGAAGCAGAAGAAGGAGGAGGAGAAGATGAAGTCTGGAGGGTGAATCAGAAGAAGTAGAAGAAGGAGAAGGAGAAGGTGAGGTCTGGAGGGTGAATCAGAAGAAGCAGAAGAAGGAGAAGGATATGGTGAATTCTGAAGGGTGAATCAGAAGAAGCAGAAGAAGGAGAAGTAAAAGGTGAAGTCTGGAGGGTGAATCAGAAGAAGCAGAAGAAGGAGAAGGAGAAGGTGAAGTCTGGAGGGTGAATCAGAAGAAGCAGAAGAAGGAGAAGGAGAAGGTGAAGTCTGGAGGGTGAATCAGAAGAAGTAGAAGAAGGAGACGGAGAAGGTGAAGTCTGGAGGGTGAATCAGAAGAAGTAGAAGAAGGAGAAGGAGAAGGTGAAGTCTGGAGGGTGAACCAGAAGAAGCAGAAGAAGGAGAAGGAGAAGGTGAAGTCTGGAGGGTGAATCAGAAGAAGCAGAAGAAGGAGAAGGAGAAGATGAAGTCTGGAGGGTGAATCAGAAGAAGTAGAAGAAGGAGTAGGAGAAGGAGAAGTCTGGAGGTTGAATCAGAAGAAGCAGAAGAAGGAGAAGGAGATGGTGAAGTCTGGAGGGTGAATCAGAAGAAGCAGACGAAGGAGAAGGAGAAGGTGAAGTCTGGAGGGTGAATCAGAAGAAGTAGAAGACGGAGAAGGAGAAGGTGAATTCTGGAGGCTGGAGGGTGAAGCAGAAGAAGTAGAAGAAGGAGAAGGAGAAGGTGAAGTCAGGAGGGTGAATCAGAAGAGGTAGAAGAAGGAGAAGGTGAAGGTGAAGTCAGGAGGGTGAATCAGAAGAAGCAGAAGAAGGAGAAGGAGAAGGTGAAGTCTGGAGAGTGAATCAGAATATTCAGAAGAAGGAGAAGGAGAAGGTGAAGTCTGGAGGGTGAATCAGAAGAAGCAGAAGAAGGAGAAGGAGAAGGTGAAGTCTGGAGGGTGAAGCAGAAGAAGCAGAAGAAGGAGAAGGAGAAGGTGAAGTCTGGAGGGTGAATCAGGAGAAGTAGAAGAAGGAGAAGGAGAAGGTGAAGTCAGGAGGGTGAAGCAGAAGAAGAAGGAGAAGGAGAAGGTGAAGTCTGGAGGGTGAAGCAGAAGAAGCAGAAGATGGAGAAGGAGAAGGTGAAGTCTGGAGGGCGAAGCAGAAGAAGCAGAAGAAGCAGAAGAAGGAGAAGGAGAACGTGAAGTCTGGAGGGTGAAGCAGAAGAAGCAGAAGAAGGAGAAGGAGAAGGTGAAGTCTGGAGGGTGAATCAGGAGAAGTAGAAGAAGGAGAAGGAGAAGGTGAAGTCAGGAGGGTGAAGCAGAAGAAGCAGAACAAGGAGAAGGAGAAGGTGAAGTCAGGAGGGTGAAGCAGAAGAAGCAGAAGAAGGAGAAGGAGAAGGTGAAGTCTGGAGGGTGAAGCAGAAGAAGCAGAAGAAGGAGAAGGAGAAGGTGAAGTCAGGAGGGTGAATCAGAAGAAGTAGAAGAAGGAGAAGGAGAAGGTGAAGTCTGGAGGGTGAATCAGAAGAAGTAGAAGATGGAGAAGGAGAAGGTGAATTCTGGAGGGTGAATCAGAAGAAGTAGAAGAAGGAGAAGGAGAAGGTGAAGTCTGGAGGGTGAATCAGAAGAAGCAGAAGAAGGAGAAGGAGAAGGTGAAGTCTGGAGGGAGAAGCAGAAGAAGTAGAAGAAGGAGAAGGAGAAGGTGAAGTCTGGAGGGTGAATCAGAAGAAGAAGAAGAAGGAGAAGGAGAAGGTGAAGTCTGGAGGGTGAATCAGTAGAAGTAGAAGAAGGAGAAGGAGAAGTCTGGAGGGTGAATCAGAAGAAGCAGAAGAAGGAGAAGGAGAAGGTGAAGTCTGGAGGGTGAATCAGAAGAAGTAGAAGAAGGAGAAGGAGATGGTGTAGTCTGGAGGTTGAATCAGAAGAAGTAGACGAAGGAGAAGGAGAAGGTGAAGTCTGGAGGGTGAATCAGAAGAAGCAGAAGAAGGAGAAGGAGAAGGTGAAGTCTAGAGGGTGAATCAGAAGAAGTAGAAGAAGGAGAAGGAGAAGGTGAAGTCAGGAGGGTGAATCAGAAGAAGCAGAAGAAGGAGAAGGAGAAGGTGAAGTCTGGAGGGTGAATCAGAAGAATCAGAAGAAGGAGAAGGAGAAGTTGAAGACTGGAGGGTGAATCAGAAGAAGTAGAAGAAGGAGAAGGAGAAGGTGAAGTCTGGAGGGTGAATCAGAAGAAGTAGAAGAAGGAGAAGGAGAAGGTGTAGTCTGGAGGGTGAATCAGAAGAAGTAGACGAAGGAGAAGGAGAAGGTGAAGTCTGGAGGGTGAATCAGAAGAAGCAGAAGAAGGAGAACGAGAAGGTAAAGTCTCGAGGGTGAATCAGAAGAAGTAGAAGAAGGAGAAGGAGAAGGTGAAGTCTGGAGGGTGAATCAGAAGAAGCAGAAGAAGGAGAATGAGAAGGTGAAGTCAGGAGGGTGAATCAGAAGAAGCAGAAGAAGGAGAAGGTGAAGTCTGGAGGGTGAATCAGAAGAAGCAGAAGAAGGAGAAGGAGGAGGTGAAGACTGGAGGGTGAATCAGAAAAAGTAGAAGAAGGAGAAGGAGAAGGTGAAGTCTGGAGGGTGAATCAGAAGAAGTAGAAGAAGGAGAAGGAGAAGGCGAAGTCTGGAGGGTGAATCAGATGAAGCAGAAAAAGGAGAAGGAGAAGGTGAAGTCTGGAGGGTGAATCAGAAGAAGCAGAAGAAGGAGGAGGAGAAGATGAAGTCTGGAGGGTGAATCAGAAGAAGTAGAAGAAGGAGAAGGAGAAGGTGAGGTCTGGAGGGTGAATCAGAAGAAGAAAAGAAGGAGAAGGATATGGTGAAGTCTGAAGGGTGAATCAGAAGAAGCAGAAGAAGGAGAAGTAAAAGGTGAAGTCTGGAGGGTGAATCAGAAGAAGCAGAAGAAGGAGAAGGAGAAGGTGAAGTCTGGAGGGTGAATCAGAAGAAGCAGAAGAAGGAGAAGGAGAAGGTGAAGTCTGGAGGGTGAATCAGAAGAAGCAGAAGAAGGAGAAGGAGAAGGTGAAGTCTGGAGGGTGAATCAGAAGAAGTAGAAGAAGGAGACGGAGAAGGTGAAGTCTGCAGGGTGAATCAGAAGAAGTAGAAGAAGGAGAAGGAGAAGGTGAAGTCTGGAGGGTGAACCAGAAGAAGCAGAAGAAGGAGAAGGAGAAGGTGAAGTCTGGAGGGTGAATCAGAAGAAGCAGAAGAAGGAGAAGGAGAAGATGAAGTCTGGAGGGTGAATCAGAAGAAGTAGAAGAAGGAGTAGGAGAAGGAGAAGTCTGGAGGTTGAATCAGAAGAAGCAGAAGAAGGAGAAGGAGATGGTGAAGTCTGGAGGGTGAATCAGAAGAAGCAGACGAAGGAGAAGGAGAAGGTGAAGTCTGGAGGGTGAATCAGAAGAAGTAGAAGACGGAGAAGGAGAAGGTGAATTCTGGAGGCTGGAGGGTGAAGCAGAAGAAGTAGAAGAAGGAGAAGGAGAAGGTGAAGTCAGGAGGTTGAATCAGAAGAGGTAGAAGAAGGAGAAGGTGAAGGTGAAGTCAGGAGGGTGAATCAGAAGAAGCAGAAGAAGGAGAAGGAGAAGGTGAAGTCTGGAGAGTGAATCAGAATATTCAGAAGAAGGAGAAGGAGAAGGTGAAGTCTGGAGGGTGAATCAGAAGAAGCAGAAGAAGGAGAAGGAGAAGGTGAAGTCTGGAGGGTGAAGCAGAAGAAGCAGAAGAAGGAGAAGGAGAAGGTGAAGTCTGGAGGGTGAATCAGGAGAAGTAGAAGAAGGAGAAGGAGAAGGTGAAGTCAGGAGGGTGAAGCAGAAGAAGAAGGAGAAGGAGAAGGTGAAGTCTGGAGGGTGAAGCAGAAGAAGCAGAAGATGGAGAAGGAGAAGGTGAAGTCTGGAGGGCGAAGCAGAAGAAGCAGAAGAAGCAGAAGAAGGAGAAGGAGAACGTGAAGTCTGGAGGGTGAAGCAGAAGAAGCAGAAGAAG
Source organism: Somniosus microcephalus (assembly GCF_052327205.1). Taxonomy (NCBI): domain Eukaryota; kingdom Metazoa; phylum Chordata; class Chondrichthyes; order Squaliformes; family Somniosidae; genus Somniosus; species Somniosus microcephalus. The sequence goes on from NW_028225195.1 coordinate 204,368, forward strand.
GAGAAGGAGAAGGTGAAGTCTGGAGGGTGAATCAGGAGAAGTAGAAGAAGGAGAAGGAGAAGGTGAAGTCAGGAGGGTGAAGCAGAAGAAGCAGAACAAGGAGAAGGAGAAGGTGAAGTCAGGAGGGTGAAGCAGAAGAAGCAGAAGAAGGAGAAGGAGAAGGTGAAGTCTGGAGGGTGAAGCAGAAGAAGCAGAAGAAGGAGAAGGAGAAGGTGAAGTCAGGAGGGTGAATCAGAAGAAGTAGAAGAAGGAGAAGGAGAAGGTGAAGTCTGGAGGGTGAATCAGAAGAAGTAGAAGATGGAGAAGGAGAAGGTGAATTCTGGAGGGTGAATCAGAAGAAGTAGAAGAAGGAGAAGGAGAAGGTGAAGTCTGGAGGGTGAATCAGAAGAAGCAGAAGAAGGAGAAGGAGAAGGTGAAGTCTGGAGGGAGAAGCAGAAGAAGTAGAAGAAGGAGAAGGAGAAGGTGAAGTCTGGAGGGTGAATCAGAAGAAGAAGAAGAAGGAGAAGGAGAAGGTGAAGTCTGGAGGGTGAATCAGTAGAAGTAGAAGAAGGAGAAGGAGAAGTCTGGAGGGTGAATCAGAAGAAGCAGAAGAAGGAGAAGGAGAAGGTGAAGTCTGGAGGGTGAATCAGAAGAAGTAGAAGAAGGAGAAGGAGATGGTGTAGTCTGGAGGGTGAATCAGAAGAAGTAGACGAAGGAGAAGGAGAAGGTGAAGTCTGGAGGGTGAATCAGAAGAAGCAGAAGAAGGAGAAGGAGAAGGTGAAGTCTAGAGGGTGAATCAGAAGAAGTAGAAGAAGGAGAAGGAGAAGGTGAAGTCAGGAGGGTGAATCAGAAGAAGCAGAAGAAGGAGAAGGAGAAGGTGAAGTCTGGAGGGTGAATCAGAAGAATCAGAAGAAGGAGAAGGAGAAGTTGAAGACTGGAGGGTGAATCAGAAGAAGTAGAAGAAGGAGAAGGAGAAGGTGAAGTCTGGAGGGTGAATCAGAAGAAGTAGAAGAAGGAGAAGGAGAAGGTGTAGTCTGGAGGGTGAATCAGAAGAAGTAGACGAAGGAGAAGGAGAAGGTGAAGTCTGGAGGGTGAATCAGAAGAAGCAGAAGAAGGAGAACGAGAAGGTAAAGTCTGGAGGGTGAATCAGAAGAAGTAGAAGAAGGAGAAGGAGAAGGTGAAGTCTGGAGGGTGAATCAGAAGAAGCAGAAGAAGGAGAATGAGAAGGTGAAGTCAGGAGGGTGAATCAGAAGAAGCAGAAGAAGGAGAAGGTGAAGTCTGGAGGGTGAATCAGAAGAAGCAGAAGAAGGAGAAGGAGGACGTGAAGACTGGAGGGTGAATCAGAAAAAGTAGAAGAAGGAGAAGGAGAAGGTGAAGTCTGGAGGGTGAATCAGAAGAAGTAGAAGAAGGAGAAGGAGAAGGCGAAGTCTGGAGGGTGAATCAGATGAAGCAGAAAAAGGAGAAGGAGAAGGTGAAGTCTGGAGGGTGAATCAGAAGAAGCAGAAGAAGGAGGAGGAGAAGATGAAGTCTGGAGGGTGAATCAGAAGAAGTAGAAGAAGGAGAAGGAGAAGGTGAGGTCTGGAGGGTGAATCAGAAGAAGCAGAAGAAGGAGAAGGATATGGTGAAGTCTGAAGGGTGAATCAGAAGAAGCAGAAGAAGGAGAAGTAAAAGGTGAAGTCTGGAGGGTGAATCAGAAGAAGCAGAAGAAGGAGAAGGAGAAGGTGAAGTCTGGAGGGTGAATCAGAAGAAGCAGAAGAAGGAGAAGGAGAAGGTGAAGTCTGGAGGGTGAATCAGAAGAAGTAGAAGAAGGAGACGGAGAAGGTGAAGTCTGGAGGGTGAATCAGAAGAAGTAGAAGAAGGAGAAGGAGATGGTGAAGTCTGGAGGGTGAATCAGAAGAAGCAGAAGAAGGAGAAGGAGAAGGTGAAGTCTGGAGGGTGAATCAGAAGAAGCAGAAGAAGGAGAAGGAGAAGATGAAGTCTGGAGGGTGAATCAGAAGAAGTAGAAGAAGGAGTAGGAGAAGGAGAAGTCTGGAGGGTGAATCAGAAGAAGCAGAAGAAGGAGAAGGAGATGGTGAAGTCTGGAGGGTGAATCAGAAGAAGCAGAAGAAGGAGAAGGAGAAGGTGAAGTCTGCAGGGTGAATCAGAAGAAGTAGAAGACGGAGAAGGAGAAGGTGAATTCTGGAGGCTGGAGGGTGAAGCAGAAGAAGTAGAAGAAGGAGAAAGAGAAGGTGAAGTCAGGAGGGTGAATCAGAAGAGGTAGAAGAAGGAGAAGGTGAAGGTGAAGTCAGGAGGGTGAATCAGAAGAAGCAGAAGAAGGAGAAGGAGAAGGTGAAGTCTGGAGAGTGAATCAGAAGAATCAGAAGAAGGAGAAGGAGAAGGTGAAGTCTGGAGGGTGAATCAGAAGAAGCTGAAGAAAGAGAAGGAGAAGGTGAAGTCTGGAGGGTGAAGCAGAAGAAGCAGAAGATGGAAAAGTAGAAGGTGAAGTCTGGAGGGCGAAGCAGAAGAAGCAGAAGAAGGAGAAGGAGAAGGTGAAGTCTGGAGGGTGAAGCAGAAGAAGCAGAAGAAGGAGAAGGAGAAGGTGAAGTCTGGAGGGTGAATTAGGAGAAGTAGAAGAAGGAGAAGGAGAAGGTGAAGTCACGAGGGTGAAGCAGAAGAAGCAGAAGAAGGAGAAGGAGAAGGTGAAGTCTGGAGGGTGAAGCAGAAGAAGCAGAAGATGGAGAAGGAGAAGGTGAAGTCTGGAGGGCGAAGCAGAAGAAGCAGAAGAAGGAGAAGGAGAAGGTGAAGTCTGGAGGGTGAAGCAGAAGAAGCAGAAGAAGGAGAAGGAGAAGGTGAAGTCTGGAGTGTGAATCAGGAGAAGTAGAAGAAGGAGAAGGAGAAGGTGAAGTCAGGAGGGTGAAGCAGAAGAAGCAGAACAAGGAGAAGGAGAAGGTGAAGTCAGGAGGGTGAAGCAGAAGAAGCAGAAGAAGGAGAAGGAGAAGGTGAAGTCTGGAGGGTGAAGCAGAAGAAGCAGAAGAAGGAGAAGGAGAAGGTGAAGTCAGGAGGGTGAATCAGAAGAAGTAGAAGAAGGAGAAGGAGAAGGTGAAGTCTGGAGGGTGAATCAGAAGAAGTAGAAGATGGAGAAGGAGAAGGTGAAGTCTGGAGGGTGAATCAGAAGAAGTAGAAGAAGGAGAAGGAGAAGGTGAAGTCTGGAGGGTGAATCAGAAGAAGCAGAAGAAGGAGAAGGAGAAGGTGAAGTCTGGAGGGAGAAGCAGAAGAAGTAGAAGAAGGAGAAGGAGAAGGTGAAGTCTGGAGGGTGAATCAGAAGAAGAAGAAGAAGGAGAAGGAGAAGGTGAAGTCTGGAGGGTGAATCAGTAGAAGTAGAAGAAGGAGAAGGAGAAGGTGAAGTCTGGAGGGTGAATCAGAAGAAGCAGAAGAAGGAGAAGGAGAAGGTGAAGTCTGGAGGGTGAATCAGAAGAAGTAGAAGAAGGAGAAGGAGATGGTGTAGTCTGGAGGGTGAATCAGAAGAAGTAGACGAAGGAGAAGGAGAAGGTGAAGTCTGGAGGGTGAATCAGAAGAAGCAGAAGAAGGAGAAGGAGAAGGTGAAGTCTAGAGGGTGAATCAGAAGAAGTAGAAGAAGGAGAAGGAGAAGGTGAAGTCTGGAGGGTGAATCAGAAGAAGCAGAAGAAGGAGAAGGAGAAGGTGAAGTCAGGAGGGTGAATCAGAAGAAGCAGAAGAAGGAGAAGGAGAAGGTGAAGTCTGGAGGGTGAATCAGAAGAAGCAGAAGAAGGAGAAGGAGAAGTTGAAGACTGGAGGGTGAATCAGAAGAAGTTGAAGAAGGAGAAGGAGAAGGTGAAGTCTGGAGGGTGAATCAGAAGAAGTAGAAGAAGGAGAAGGAGAAGGTGTAGTCTGGAGGGTGAATCAGAAGAAGTAGACGAAGGAGAAGGAGAAGGTGAAGTCTGGAGGGTGAATCAGAAGAAGCAGAAGAAGGAGAACGAGAAGGTGAAGTCTGGAGGGTGAATCAGAAGAAGTAGAAGAAGGAGAAGGAGAAGGTGAAGTCTGGAGGGTGAATCAGAAGAAGCAGAAGAAGGAGAATGAGAAGGTGAAGTCAGGAGGGTGAATCAGAAGAAGCAGAAGAAGGAGAAGGAGAAGGTGAAGTCTGGAGGGTGAATCAGAAGAAGCAGAAGAAGGAGAAGGAGGAGGTGAAGACTGGGGGGTGAATCAGAAAAAGTAGAAGAAGGAGTAGGAGAAGGAGAAGTCTGGAGGGTGAATCAGAAGAAGCAGAAGAAGGAGAAGGAGATGGTGAAGTCTGGAGGGTGAATCAGAAGAAGCAGAAGAAGGAGAAGGAGAAGGTGAAGTCTGGAGGGTGAATCAGAAGAAGTAGAAGACGGAGAAGGAGAAGGTGAATTCTGGAGGCTGGAGGGTGAAGCAGAAGAAGTAGAAGAAGGAGAAGGAGAAGGTGAAGTCAGGAGGGTGAATCAGAAGAGGTAGAAGAAGGAGAAGGTGAAGGTGAAGTCAGGAGGGTGAATCAGAAGAAGCAGAAGAAGGAGAAGGAGAAGGTGAAGTCTGGAGAGTGAATCAGAAGAATCAGAAGAAGGAGAAGGAGAAGGTGAAGTCTGGAGGGTGAATCAGAAGAAGCTGAAGAAAGAGAAGGAGAAGGTGAAGTCTGGAGGGTGAAGCAGAAGAAGCAGAAGATGGAAAAGTAGAAGGTGAAGTCTGGAGGGCGAAGCAGAAGAAGCAGAAGAAGGAGAAGGAGAAGGTGAAGTCTGGAGGGTGAAGCAGAAGAAGCAGAAGAAGGAGAAGGAGAAGGTGAAGTCTGGAGGGTGAATTAGGAGAAGTAGAAGAAGGAGAAGGAGAAGGTGAAGTCACGAGGGTGAAGCAGAAGAAGCAGAAGAAGGAGAAGGAGAAGGTGAAGTCTGGAGGGTGAAGCAGAAGAAGCAGAAGATGGAGAAGGAGAAGGTGAAGTCTGGAGGGCGAAGCAGAAGAAGCAGAAGAAGGAGAAGGAGAAGGTGAAGTCTGGAGGGTGAAGCAGAAGAAGCAGAAGAAGGAGAAGGAGAAGGTGAAGTCTGGAGTGTGAATCAGGAGAAGTAGAAGAAGGAGAAGGAGAAGGTGAAGTCAGGAGGGTGAAGCAGAAGAAGCAGAACAAGGAGAAGGAGAAGGTGAAGTCAGGAGGGTGAAGCAGAAGAAGCAGAAGAAGGAGAAGGAGAAGGTGAAGTCTGGAGGGTGAAGCAGAAGAAGCAGAAGAAGGAGAAGGAGAAGGTGAAGTCAGGAGGGTGAATCAGAAGAAGTAGAAGAAGGAGAAGGAGAAGGTGAAGTCTGGAGGGTGAATCAGAAGAAGTAGAAGATGGAGAAGGAGAAGGTGAAGTCTGGAGGGTGAATCAGAAGAAGTAGAAGAAGGAGAAGGAGAAGGTGAAGTCTGGAGGGTGAATCAGAAGAAGCAGAAGAAGGAGAAGGAGAAGGTGAAGTCTGGAGGGAGAAGCAGAAGAAGTAGAAGAAGGAGAAGGAGAAGGTGAAGTCTGGAGGGTGAATCAGAAGAAGAAGAAGAAGGAGAAGGAGAAGGTGAAGTCTGGAGGGTGAATCAGTAGAAGTAGAAGAAGGAGAAGGAGAAGGTGAAGTCTGGAGGGTGAATCAGAAGAAGCAGAAGAAGGAGAAGGAGAAGGTGAAGTCTGGAGGGTGAATCAGAAGAAGTAGAAGAAGGAGAAGGAGATGGTGTAGTCTGGAGGGTGAATCAGAAGAAGTAGACGAAGGAGAAGGAGAAGGTGAAGTCTGGAGGGTGAATCAGAAGAAGCAGAAGAAGGAGAAGGAGAAGGTGAAGTCTAGAGGGTGAATCAGAAGAAGTAGAAGAAGGAGAAGGAGAAGGTGAAGTCTGGCGGGTGAATCAGAAGAAGCAGAAGAAGGAGAAGGAGAAGGTGAAGACAGGAGGGTGAATCAGAAGAAGCAGAAGAAGGAGAAGGAGAAGGTGAAGTCTGGAGGGTGAATCAGAAGAAGCAGAAGAAGGAGAAGGAGAAGTTGAAGACTGGAGGGTGAATCAGAAGAAGTTGAAGAAGGAGAAGGAGAAGGTGAAGTCTGGAGGGTGAATCAGAAGAAGTAGAAGAAGGAGAAGGAGAAGGTGTAGTCTGGAGGGTGAATCAGAAGAAGTAGACGAAGGAGAAGGAGAAGGTGAAGTCTGGAGGGTGAATCAGAAGAAGCAGAAGAAGGAGAACGAGAAGGTGAAGTCTGGAGGGTGAATCAGGAGAAGTAGAAGAAGGAGAAGGAGAAGGTGAAGTCTGGAGGGTGAATCAGAAGAAGCAGAAGAAGGAGAATGAGAAGGTGAAGTCAGGAGGGTGAATCAGAAGAAGCAGAAGAAGGAGAAGGAGAAGGTGAAGTCTGGAGGGTGAATCAGAAGAAGCAGAAGAAGGAGAAGGAGGAGGTGAAGACTGGGGGGTGAATCAGAAAAAGTAGAAGAAGGAGAAGGAGAAGGTGAAGTCTGGAGGGTGAATCAGAATAAGTAGAAGAAGGAGAAGGAGAAGGCGAAGTCTGGAGGGTGAATCAGAAGAAGCAGAAAAAGGAGAAGGAGAAGGTGAAGTCTGGAGGGTGAATCAGAAGAAGCAGAAGAAGGAGGAGGAGAAGATGAAGTCTGGAGGGTGAATCAGAAGAAGTAGAAGAAGGAGAAGGAGAAGGTGATGTCTGGAGGGTGAATCAGAAGAAGCAGAAGAAGGAGAATGATATGGTGAAGTCTGAAGGGTGAATCAGAAGAAGCAGAAGAAGGAGAAGTAAAAGGTGAAGTCTGGAGGGTGAATCAGAAGAAGCAGAAGAAGGAGAAGGAGAAGGTGAAGTCTGGAGGGTGAATCAGAAGAAGCAGAAGAAGGAGAAGGAGAAGGTGAAGTCTGGAGGGTGAATCAGAAGAAGTAGAAGAAGGAGAAGGAGAAGGTGAAGTCTGGAGGGTGAATCAGAAGAAGTAGAAGAAGGAGAAGGAGAAGGTGAAGTCTGGAGGGTGAATCAGAAGAAGCAGAAGAAGGAGAAGGAGACGGTGAAGTCTGGAGGGTGAATCAGAAGAAGCAGAAGAAGGAGAAGGAGAAGATGAAGTCTGGAGGGTGAATCAGAAGAAGTAGAAGAAGGAGTAGGAGAAGGAGAAGTCTGCAGGGTGAATCAGAAAAAGCAGAAGAAGGAGAAGGAGATGGTGAAGTCTGGAGGGTGAATCAGAAGAAGCAGAAGAAGGAGAAGGAGAAGGTGAAGTCTGGAGGGTGAATCAGAAGAAGCAGAAGAAGGAGAAGGAGAAGGTGAAGTCTGGAGGGTGAATCAGAAGAAGTAGAAGACGGAGAAGGAGAAGGTGAAGTCTGGATGCTGGAGGGTGAAGCAGAAGAAGTAGAAGAAGGAGAAGGAGAAGGTGAAGTCAGGAGGGTGAATCAGAAGAGGTAGAAGAAGGAGAAGGTGAAGGTGAAGTCAGGAGGGTGAATCAGAAGAAGCAGAAGAAGGAGAAGGAGAAGGTGAAGTCTGGAGAGTGAATCAGAAGAATCAGAAGAAGGAGAAGGAGAAGGTGAAGTCTGGAGGGTGAATCAGAAGAAGCAGAAGAAGGAGAAGGAGAAGGTGAAGTCTGGAGGGTGAATCAGAAGAAGTACAAGAAGGAGAAGGAGAAGGTGAAGTCTGGAGGTTGAATCAGAAGAAGTAGAAGAAGGAGAAGGAGAAGGTGAAGTCTGGAGGGTGAATCAGAAGAAGCAGAAGAAGGAGAAGGAGACGGTGAAGTCTGGAGGGTGAATCAGAAGAAGCAGAAGAAGGAGAAGGAGAAGATGAAGTCTGGAGGGTGAATCAGAAGAAGTAGAAGAAGGAGTAGGAGAAGGAGAAGTCTGCAGGGTGAATCAGAAAAAGCAGAAGAAGGAGAAGGAGATGGTGAAGTCTGGAGGGTGAATCAGAAGAAGCAGAAGAAGGAGAAGGAGAAGGTGAAGTCTGGAGGGTGAATCAGAAGAAGCAGAAGAAGGAGAAGGAGAAGGTGAAGTCTGGAGGGTGAATCAGAAGAAGTAGAAGACGGAGAAGGAGAAGGTGAAGTCTGGATGCTGGAGGGTGAAGCAGAAGAAGTAGAAGAAGGAGAAGGAGAAGGTGAAGTCAGGAGGGTGAATCAGAAGAGGTAGAAGAAGGAGAAGGTGAAGGTGAAGTCAGGAGGGTGAATCAGAAGAAGCAGAAGAAGGAGAAGGAGAAGGTGAAGTCTGGAGAGTGAATCAGAAGAATCAGAAGAAGGAGAAGGAGAAGGTGAAGTCTGGAGGGTGAATCAGAAGAAGCTGAAGAAAGAGAAGGAGAAGGTGAAGTCTGGAGGGTGAAGCAGAAGAAGCAGAAGAAGGAGAAGGAGAAGGTGAAGACTGGAGGGTGAATCAGAAGAAGTAGAAGAAGGAGAAGGAGAAGGTGAAGTCTGGAGGGTGAATCAGAAGAAGTAGAAGAAGGAGTAGGAGAAGGTGAAGTCTGGAGGGTGAATCAGAAGAATGAGAAGAAGGAGAAGGAGAAGGTGAAGTCTGGAGGGTGAATCAGAAGAAGCAGAAGAAGGAGAAGGAGAAGGTGAAGTCAGGAGGGTGAATCAGAAGAAGCAGAAGAAGGAGAAGGAGAAGGTGAAGTTAGGAGGGTGAATCAGAAGAAGCAGAAGAAGGAGAAGGAGAAGGTGAAGTCAGGGGGGTGAAGCAGAAGAAGTAGAAGAAGGAGAAGGAGAAGGTGAAGTCTGGAGGGTGAATCAGAAGAAGCAGAAGAAGGAGAAGGAGAAGGTGAAGTCAGGAGTTTGAATCAGAAGAAGCAGAAGAAGGAGAAGGAGAAGGTGAAGTCTGGAGGGTGAATCAGAAGAAGCAGAAGAAGGAGAAGGAGAGGTTGAAGACTGGAGGGTGAATCAGAAGACGTAGAAGAAGGAGAAGGAGAAGGTGAAGTCTGGAGGGTGAATCAGAAGAAGTAGAAGAAGGAGAAGGAGAAGGTGTAGTCTGGAGGGTGAATCAGAAGAAGTAGACGAAGGAGAAGGAGAAGGTGAAGTCTGGAGGGTGAATCAGAAGAAGCAGAAGAAGGAGAACGAGAAGGTGAAGTCTGGAGGGTGAATCAGAAGAAGTAGAAGAAGGAGAAGGAGAAGGTGAAGTCTGGAGGGTGAATCAGAAGAAGCAGAAGAAGGAGAATGAGAAGGTGAAGTCAGGAGGGTGAATCAGAAGAAGCAGAAGAAGGAGAAGGAGAAGGTGAAGTCTGGAGGGTGAATCAGAAGAAGCAGAAGAAGGAGAAGGAGGAGGTGAAGACTGGGGGGTGAATCAGAAAAAGTAGAAGAAGGAGAAGGAGAAGGTGAAGTCTGGAGGGTGAATCAGAATAAGTAGAAGAAGGAGAAGGAGAAGGCGAAGTCTGGAGGGTGAATCAGAAGAAGCAGAAAAAGGAGAAGGAGAAGGTGAAGTCTGGAGGGTGAATCAGAAGAAGTAGAAGACGGAGAAGGAGAAGGTGAAGTCTGGATGCTGGAGGGTGAAGCAGAAGAAGTAGAAGAAGGAGAAGGAGAAGGTGAAGTCAGGAGGGTGAATCAGAAGAGGTAGAAGAAGGAGAAGGTGAAGGTGAAGTCAGGAGGGTGAATCAGAAGAAGCAGAAGAAGGAGAAGGAGAAGGTGAAGTCTGGAGAGTGAATCAGAAGAATCAGAAGAAGGAGAAGGAGAAGGTGAAGTCTGGAGGGTGAATCAGAAGAAGCAGAATAAGGAGAAGGAGAAGGTGAAGTCTGGAGGGTGAATCAGAAGAAGTAGAAGAAGGAGAAGGAGAAGGTGAAGTCTGGAGGGTGAATCAGAAGAAGTAGAAGAAGGAGAAGGAGAAGGTGAAGTCTGGAGGGTGAATCAGAAGAAGCAGAAGAAGGAGAAGGAGACGGTGAAGTCTGGAGGGTGAATCAGAAGAAGCAGAAGAAGGAGAAGGAGAAGATGAAGTCTGGAGGGTGAATCAGAAGAAGTAGAAGAAGGAGTAGGAGAAGGAGAAGTCTGCAGGGTGAATCAGAAAAAGCAGAAGAAGGAGAAGGAGATGGTGAAGTCTGGAGGGTGAATCAGAAGAAGCAGAAGAAGGAGAAGGAGAAGGTGAAGTCTGGAGGGTGAATCAGAAGAAGCAGAAGAAGGAGAAGGAGAAGGTGAAGTCTGGAGGGTGAATCAGAAGAAGTAGAAGACGGAGAAGGAGAAGGTGAAGTCTGGATGCTGGAGGGTGAAGCAGAAGAAGTAGAAGAAGGAGAAGGAGAAGGTGAAGTCAGGAGGGTGAATCAGAAGAGGTAGAAGAAGGAGAAGGTGAAGGTGAAGTCAGGAGGGTGAATCAGAAGAAGCAGAAGAAGGAGAAGGAGAAGGTGAAGTCTGGAGAGTGAATCAGAAGAATCAGAAGAAGGAGAAGGAGAAGGTGAAGTCTGGAGGGTGAATCAGAAGAAGCTGAAGAAAGAGAAGGAGAAGGTGAAGTCTGGAGGGTGAAGCAGAAGAAGCAGAAGAAGGAGAAGGAGAAGGTGAAGACTGGAGGGTGAATCACAAGAAGTAGAAGAAGGAGAAGGAGAAGGTGAAGTCTGGAGGGTGAATCAGAAGAAGTAGAAGAAGGAGTAGGAGAAGGTGAAGTCTGGAGGGTGAATCAGAAGAATGAGAAGAAGGAGAAGGAGAAGGTGAAGTCTGGAGGGTGAATCAGAAGAAGCAGAAGAAGGAGAAGGAGAAGGTGAAGTCAGGAGGGTGAATCAGAAGAAGCAGAAGAAGGAGAAGGAGAAGGTGAAGTTAGGAGGGTGAATCAGAAGAAGCAGAAGAAGGAGAAGGAGAAGGTGAAGTCAGTGGGGTGAAGCAGAAGAAGTAGAAGAAGGAGAAGGAGAAGGTGAAGTCTGGAGGGTGAATCAGAAGAAGCAGAAGAAGGAGAAGGAGAAGGTGAAGTCAGGAGTGTGAATCAGAAGAAGCAGAAGAAGGAGAAGGAGAAGGTGAAGTCTGGAGGGTGAATCAGAAGAAGCAGAAGAAGGAGAAGGAGAAGTTGAAGACTGGAGGGTGAATCAGAAGACGTAGAAGAAGGAGAAGGAGAAGGTGAAGTCTGGAGGGTGAATCAGAAGAAGTAGAAGAAGGAGAAGGAGAAGGTGTAGTCTGGAGGGTGAATCAGAAGAAGTAGACGAAGGAGAAGGAGAAGGTGAAGTCTGGAGGGTGAATCAGAAGAAGCAGAAGAAGGAGAACGAGAAGGTGAAGTCTGGAGGGTGAATCAGAAGAAGTAGAAGAAGGAGAAGGAGAAGGTGAAGTCTGGAGGGTGAATCAGAAGAAGCAGAAGAAGGAGAATGAGAAGGTGAAGTCAGGAGGGTGAATCAGAAGAAGCAGAAGAAGGAGAAGGAGAAGGTGAAGTCTGGAGGGTGAATCAGAAGAAGCAGAAGAAGGAGAAGGAGGAGGTGAAGACAGGGGGGTGAATCAGAAAAAGTAGAAGAAGGAGAAGGAGAAGGTGAAGTCTGGAGGGTGAATCAGAATAAGTAGAAGAAGGAGAAGGAGAAGGCGAAGTCTGGAGGGTGAATCAGAAGAAGCAGAAAAAGGAGAAGGAGATGGTGAAGTCTGGAGGGTGAATCAGAAGAAGCAGAAGAAGGAGGAGGAGAAGATGAAGTCTGGAGGGTGAATCAGAAGAAGTAGAAGAAGGAGAAGGAGAAGGTGATGTCTGGAGGGTGAATCAGAAGAAGCAGAAGAAGGAGAATGATATGGTGAAGTCTGAAGGGTGAATCAGAAGAAGCAGAAGAAGGAGAAGTAAAAGGTGAAGTCTGGAGGGTGAATCAGAAGAAGCAGAAGAAGGAGAAGGAGAAGGTGAAGTCTGGAGGGTGAATCAGAAGAAGCAGAAGAAGGAGAAGGAGAAGGTGAAGTCTGGAGGGTGAATCAGAAGAAGTAGAAGAAGGAGAAGGAGAAGGTGAAGTCTGGAGGGTGAATCAGAAGAAGTAAAGAAGGAGAAGGAGAAGGTGAAGTCTGGAGGGTGAATCAGAAGAAGCAGAAGAAGGAGAAGGAGACGGTGAAGTCTGGAGGGTGAATCAGAAGAAGCAGAAGAAGGAGAAGGAGAAGATGAAGTCTGGAGGGTGAATCAGAAGAAGTAGAAGAAGGAGTAGGAGAAGGAGAAGTCTGCAGGGTGAATCAGAAAAAGCAGAAGAAGGAGAAGGAGATGGTGAAGTCTGGAGGGTGAATCAGAAGAAGCAGAAGAAGGAGAAGGAGAAGGTGAAGTCTGGAGGGTGAATCAGAAGAAGCAGAAGAAGGAGAAGGAGAAGGTGAAGTCTGGAGGGTGAATCAGAAGAAGTAGAAGACGGAGAAGGAGAAGGTGAAGTCTGGATGCTGGAGGGTGAAGCAGAAGAAGTAGAAGAAGGAGAAGGAGAAGGTGAAGTCAGGAGGGTGAATCAGAAGAGGTAGAAGAAGGAGAAGGTGAAGGTGAAGTCAGGAGGGTGAATCAGAAGAAGCAGAAGAAGGAGAAGGAGAAGGTGAAGTCTGGAGAGTGAATCAGAAGAATCAGAAGAAGGAGAAGGAGAAGGTGAAGTCTGGAGGGTGAATCAGAAGAAGCTGAAGAAAGAGAAGGAGAAGGTGAAGTCTGGAGGGTGAAGCAGAAGAAGCAGAAGAAGGAGAAGGAGAAGGTGAAGACTGGAGGGTGAATCAGAAGAAGTAGAAGAAGGAGAAGGAGAAGGTGAAGTCTGGAGGGTGAATCAGAAGAAGTAGAAGAAGGAGTAGGAGAAGGTGAAGTCTGGAGGGTGAATCAGAAGAATGAGAAGAAGGAGAAGGAGAAGGTGAAGTCTGGAGGGTGAATCAGAAGAAGCAGAAGAAGGAGAAGGAGAAGGTGAAGTCAGGAGGGTGAATCAGAAGAAGCAGAAGAAGGAGAAGGAGAAGGTGAAGTTAGGAGGGTGAATCAGAAGAAGCAGAAGAAGGAGAAGGAGAAGGTGAAGTCAGGGGGGTGAAGCAGAAGAAGTAGAAGAAGGAGAAGGAGAAGGTGAAGTCTGGAGGGTGAATCAGAAGAAGCAGAAGAAGGAGAAGGAGAAGGTGAAGTCAGGAGTGTGAATCAGAAGAAGCAGAAGAAGGAGAAGGAGAAGGTGAAGTCTGGAGGGTGAATCAGAAGAAGCAGAAGAAGGAGAAGGAGTAGTTGAAGACTGGAGGGTGAATCAGAAGACGTAGAAGAAGGAGAAGGAGAAGGTGAAGTCTGGAGGGTGAATCAGAAGAAGTAGAAGAAGGAGAAGGAGAAGGTGTAGTCTGGAGGGTGAATCAGAAGAAGTAGACGAAGGAGAAGGAGAAGGTGAAGTCTGGAGGGTGAATCAGAAGAAGCAGAAGAAGGAGAACGAGAAGGTGAAGTCTGGAGGGTGAATCAGAAGAAGTAGAAGAAGGAGAAGGAGAAGGTGAAGTCTGGAGGGTGAATCAGAAGAAGCAGAAGAAGGAGAATGAGAAGGTGAAGTCAGGAGGGTGAATCAGAAGAAGCAGAAGAAGGAGAAGGAGAAGGTGAAGTCTGGAGGGTGAATCAGAAGAAGCAGAAGAAGGAGAAGGAGGAGGTGAAGACTGGAGGGTGAATCAGAAAAAGTAGAAGAAGGAGAAGGAGAAGGTGAAGTCTGGAGGGTGAATCAGAAGAAGTACAAGAAGGAGAAGGAGAAGGCGAAGTCTGGAGGGTGAATCAGAAGAAGCAGAAAAAGGAGAAGGAGAAGGTGAAGTCTGGAGTGTGAATCAGAAGAAGCAGAAGAAGGAGGAGGAGAAGATGAAGTCTGGAGGGTGTATCAGAAGAAGTGGAAGAAGGAGAAGGAGAAGGTGATGTCTGGAGGGTGAATCAGAAGAAGCAGAAGAAGGAGAATGATATGGTGAAGTCTGAAGGGTGAATCAGAAGAAGCAGAAGAAGGAGAAGTAAAAGGTGAAGTCTGGAGGGTGAATCAGAAGAAGCAGAAAAAGGAGAAGGAGAAGGTGAAGTCTGGAGGGTGAATCAGAAGAAGCAGAAGAAGGAGAAGGAGAAGGTGAAGTCAGGAGAGTGAATCAGAAGAAGCAGAAGAAGGAGAAGGAGAAGGTGAAGTCTGGAGGGTGAATCAGAAGAAGCAGAAGAAGGAGAAGGAGGAGGTGAAGACTGGAGGGTGAATCAGAAAAAGTAGAAGAAGGAGAAGGAGAAGGTGAAGTCTGGAGGGTGAATCAGAAGAAGTAGAAGAAGGAGAAGGAGAAGGCGAAGTCTGGAGGGTGAATCAGAAGAAGCAGAAAAAGGAGAAGGAGAAGGTGAAGTCTGGAGGGTGAATCAGAAGAAGCAGAAGAAGGAGGAGGAGAAGATGAAGTCTGGAGGGTGTATCAGAAGAAGTGGAAGAAGGAGAAGGAGAAGGTGATGTCTGGAGGGTGAATCAGAAGAAGCAGAAGAAGGAGAATGATATGGTGAAGTCTGAAGGGTGAATCAGAAGAAGCAGAAGAAGGAGAAGTAAAAGGTGAAGTCTGGAGGGTGAATCAGAAGAAGCAGAAGAAGGAGAAGGAGAAGGTGAAGTCTGGAGGGTGAATCAGAAGAAGCAGAAGAAGGAGAAGGAGAAGGTGAAGTCTGGAGGGTGAATCAGAAGAAGTAGAAGAAGGAGAAGGAGAAGGTGAAGTCTGGAGGGTGAATCAGAAGAAGTAGAAGAAGGAGAAGGAGAAGGTGAAGTCTGGAGGGTGAATCAGAAGAAGCAGAAGAAGGAGAAGGAGACGGTGAAGTCTGGAGGGTGAATCAGAAGAAGCAGAAGAAGGAGAAGGAGAAGATGAAGTCTGGAGGGTGAATCAGAAGAAGTAGAAGAAGGAGTAGGAGAAGGAGAAGTCTGCAGGGTGAATCAGAAAAAACAGAAGAAGGAGAAGGAGATGGTGAAGTCTGGAGGGTGAATCAGAAGAAGCAGAAGAAGGAGAAGGAGAAGGTGAAGTCTGGAGGGTGAATCAGAAGAAGCAGAAGAAGGAGAAGGAGAAGGTGAAGTCTGGAGGGTGAATCAGAAGAAGTAGAAGACGGAGAAGGAGAAGGTGAAGTCTATAGGCTGGAGGGTGAAGCAGAAGAAGTAGAAGAAGGAGAAGGAGAAGGTGAAGTCAGGAGGGTGAATCAGAAGAGGTAGAAGAAGGAGAAGGTGAAGGTGAAGTCAGGAGGGTGAATCAGAAGAAGCAGAAGAAGGAGAAGGAGAAGGTGAAGTCTGGAGACTGAATCAGAAGAAGCTGAAGAAAGAGAAGGAGAAGGTGAAGTCTGGAGAGTGAAGCAGAAGAAGCAGAAGAAGGAGAAGGAGAAGGTGAAGACTGGAGGGTGAATCAGAAGAAGTAGAAGAAGGAGAAGGAGAAGGTGAAGTCTGGAGGGTGAATCAGAAGAAGTAGAAGAAGGAGTAGGAGAAGGTGAAGTCTGGAGGGTGAATCAGAAGAATGAGAAGAAGGAGAAGGAGAAGGTGAAGTCTGGAGGGTGAATCAGAAGAAGCAGAAGAAGGAGAAGGAGAAGGTGAAGTCAGGAGGGTGAATCAGAAGAAGCAGAAGAAGGAGAAAGAGAAGGTGAAGTTAGGAGGGTGAATCAGAAGAAGCAGAAGAAGGAGAAGGAGAAGGTGAAGTCAGGGGGGTGAAGCAGAAGAAGTAGAAGAAGGAGAAGGAGAAGGTGAAGTCTGGAGGGTGAATCAGAAGAAGCAGAAGAAGGAGAAGGAGAAGGTGAAGTCTGGAGGGTGAATCAGAAGAAGCAGAAGAAGGAGAACGAGAAGGTGAAGTCTGGAGGGTGAATCAGAAGAAGTAGAAGAAGGAGAAGGAGAAGGTGAAGTCTGGAGGGTGAATCAGAAGAAGCAGAAGAAGGAGAATGAGAAGGTGAAGTCAGGAGGGTGAATCAGAAGAAGCAGAAGAAGGAGAAGGAGAAGGTGAAGTCTGGAGGGTGAATCAGAAGAAGCAGAAGAAGGAGAAGGAGGAGGTGAAGACTGGAGGGTGAATCAGAAAAAGTAGAAGAAGGAGAAGGAGAAGTTGAAGTCTGGAGGGTGAATCAGAAGAAGTAGAAGAAGGAGAAGGAGAAGGCGAAGTCTGGAGGGTGAATCAGAAGAAGCAGAAAAAGGAGAAGGAGAAGGTGAAGTCTGGAGGGTGAATCAGAAGAAGCAGAAGAAGGAGGAGGAGAAGATGAAGTCTGGAGGGTGAATCAGAAGAAGTAGAAGAAGGAGAAGGAGAAGGTGAGGTCTGGAGGGTGAATCAGAAGAAGCAGAAGAAGGAGAAGGATATGGTGAAGTCTGAAGGGTGAATCAGAAGAAGCAGAAGAAGGAGAAGTAAAAGGTAAAGTCTGGAGGGTGAATCAGAAGAAGCAGAAGAAGGAGAAGGAGAAGGTGAAGTCTGGAGGGTGAATCAGAAGAAGCAGAAGAAGGAGAAGGAGAAGGTGAAGTCTGGAGGGTGAATCAGAAGAAGTAGAAGAAGGAGAAGGAGAAGGTGAAGTCTGGAGGGTGAATCAGAAGAAGCAGAAGAAGGAGAAGGAGAAGATGAAGTCTGGAGGGTGAATCAGAAGAATAAGAAGAAGGAGTAGGAGAAGGAGAAGTCTGGAGGGTGAATCAGAAGAAGCAGAAGAAGGAGAAGGAGAAGGTGAAGTCTGGAGGGTGAATCAGAAGAAGCAGAAGAAGGAGAAGGAGAAGGTGAAGTCTGGAGGGTGAATCAGAAGAAGTAGAAGACGGAGAAGGAGAAGGTGAAGTCTGGAGGCTGGAGGGTGAAGCAGAAGAAGTAGAAGAAGGAGAAGGAGAAGGTGAAGTCAAGAGGGTGAATCAGAAGAGTTAGAAGATGGAGAAGGTGAAGGTGAACTCAGGAGGGTGAATCAGAAGAAGCAGAAGAAGGAGAAGGAGAAGGTGATGTCTGGAGAGTGAATCAGAAGAATCAGAAGAAGGAGAAGGAGAAGGTGAAGTCTGGAGGGTGAATCAGAAGAAGCTGAAAAAAGAGAAGGAGAAGGTGAAGTCTGGATGGTGAAGCAGAAGAAGCAGAAGATGGAGAAGGAGAAGGTGAAGTCTGGAGGGCGAAGCAGAAGAAGCAGAAGAAGGAGAGTGAGAAGGTGAAGTCTGGAGGGTGAAGCAGAAGAAGCAGAAGAAGGAGAAGGAGAAGGTGAAGTCTGGAGGGTGAATCAGGAGAAGTAGAAGAAGGAGAAGGAGAAGGTGAAGTCAGGAGGGTGAAGCAGATGAAGCAGAAGAAGGAGAAGGAGAAGGTGAAGTCTGGAGGGTGAAGCAGAAGAAGCAGAAGATGGAGAAGGAGAAGGTGAAGTCTGGAGGGCGAAGCAGAAGAAGCAGAAGAAGGAGAAGGAGAAGGTGAAGTCTGGAGGGTGAAGCAGAAGAAGCAGAAGAAGGAGAAGGAGAAGGTGAAGTCTGGAGGGTGAATCAGAAGAAGCAGAAGAAGGAGAAGGAGGAGGTGAAGACTGGAGGGTGAATCAGAAAAAGTAGAAGAAGGAGAAGGAGAAGGTGTAGTCTGGAGGGTGAATCAGAAGAATCAGAAGAAGGAGAAGGAGAAGGTGAAGTCTGGAGGGTGAATCAGAAGAAGCTGAAGAAAGAGAAGGAGAAGGTGAAGTCTGGAGGGTGAAGCAGAAGAAGCAGAAGAAGGAGAAGGAGAAGGTGAAGACTGGAGGGTGAATCAGAAGAAGTAGAAGAAGGAGAAGGAGAAGGTGAAGTCTGGAGGGTGAATCAGAAGAATGAGAAGAAGGAGAAGGAGAAGGTGAAGTCTGGAGGGTGAATCAGAAGAAGCAGAAGAAGGAGAAGGAGAAGGTGAAGTCAGGAGGGTGAATCAGAAGAAGCAGAAGAAGGAGAAGGAGAAGGTGAAGTTAGGAGGGTGAATCAGAAGAAGCAGAAGAAGGAGAAGGAGAAGGTGAAGTCAGGGGGGTGAAGCAGAAGAAGTAGAAGAAGGAGAAGGAGAAGGTGAAGTCTGGAGGGTGAATCAGAAGAAGCAGAAGAAGGAGAAGGAGAAGGTGAAGTCAGGAGTGTGAATCAGAAGAAGCAGAAGAAGGAGAAGGAGAAGGTGAAGTCTGGAGGGTGAATCAGAAGAAGCAGAAGAAGGAGAAGGAGAAGTTGAAGACTGGAGGGTGAATCAGAAGACGTAGAAGAAGGAGAAGGAGAAGGTGAAGTCTGGAGGGTGAATCAGAAGAAGCAGAAGAAGGAGAACGAGAAGGTGAAGTCTGGCGGGTGAATCAGAAGAAGTAGAAGAAGGAGAAGGAGAAGGTGAAGTCTGGAGGGTGAATCAGAAGAAGCAGAAGAAGGAGAATGAGAAGGTGAAGTCAGGAGGGTGAATCAGAAGAAGCAGAAGAAGGAGAAGGAGAAGGTGAAGTCTGGAGGGTGAATCAGAAGAAGCAGAAGAAGGAGAAGGAGGAGGTGAAGACTGGAGGGTGAATCAGAAAAAGTAGAAGAAGGAGAAGGAGAAGGTGAAGTCTGGAGGGTGAATCAGAAGAAGTAGAAGAAGGAGAAGGAGAAGGCGAAGTCTGGAGGGTGAATCAGAAGAAGCAGAAAAAGGAGAAGGAGAAGGTGAAGTCTGGAGGGTGAATCAGAAGAAGCAGAAGAAGGAGGAGGAGAAGATGAAGTCTGGAGGGTGTATCAGAAGAAGTGGAAGAAGGAGAAGGAGAAGGTGATGTCTGGAGGGTGAATCAGAAGAAGCAGAAGAAGGAGAATGATATGGTGAAGTCTGAAGGGTGAATCAGAAGAAGCAGAAGAAGGAGAAGTAAAAGGTGAAGTCTGGAGGGTGAATCAGAAGAAGCAGAAGAAGGAGAAGGAGAAGGTGAAGTCTGGAGGGTGAATCAGAAGAAGCAGAAGAAGGAGAAGGAGAAGGTGAAGTCTGGAGGGTGAATCAGAAGAAGTAGAAGAAGGAGAAGGAGAAGGTCAAGTCTGGAGGGTGAATCAGAAGAAGTAGAAGAAGGAGAAGGAGAAGGTGAAGTCTGGAGGGTGAATCAGAAGAAGCAGAAGAAGGAGAAGGAGACGGTGAAGTCTGGAGGGTGAATCAGAAGAAGCAGAAGAAGGAGAAGGAGAAGATGAAGTCTGGAGGGTGAATCAGAAGAAGTAGAAGAAGGAGTAGGAGAAGGAGAAGTCTGCAGGGTGAATCAGAAAAAACAGAAGAAGGAGAAGGAGATGGTGAAGTCTGGAGGGTGAATCAGAAGAAGCAGAAGAAGGAGAAGGAGAAGGTGAAGTCTGGAGGGTGAATCAGAAGAAGCAGAAGAAGGAGAAGGAGAAGGTGAAGTCTGGAGGGTGAATCAGAAGAAGTAGAAGACGGAGAAGGAGAAGGTGAAGTCTGGAGGCTGGAGGGTGAAGCAGAAGAAGTAGAAGAAGGAGAAGGAGAAGGTGAAGTCAGGAGGGTGAATCAGAAGAGGTAGAAGAAGGAGAAGGTGAAGGTGAAGTCAGGAGGGTGAATCAGAAGAAGCAGAAGAAGGAGAAGGAGAAGGTGAAGTCTGGAGAGTGAATCAGAAGAAGCTGAAGAAAGAGAAGGAGAAGGTGAAGTCTGGAGGGTGAAGCAGAAGAAGCAGAAGAAGGAGAAGGAGAAGGTGAAGACTGGAGGGTGAATCAGAAGAAGTAGAAGAAGGAGAAGGAGAAGGTGAAGTCTGGAGGGTGAATCAGAAGAAGTAGAAGAAGGAGTAGGAGAAGGTGAAGTCTGGAAGGTGAATCAGAAGAATGAGAAGAAGGAGAAGGAGAAGGTGAAGTTTGGAGGGTGAATCAGAAGAAGCAGAAGAAGGAGAAGGAGAAGGTGAAGTCAGGAGGGTGAATCAGAAGAAGCAGAAGAAGGAGAAAGAGAAGGTGAAGTTAGGAGGGTGAATCAGAAGAAGCAGAAGAAGGAGAAGGAGAAGGTGAAGTCAGGGGGGTGAAGCAGAAGAAGTAGAAGAAGGAGAGGAGAAGGTGAAGTCTGGAGGGTGAATCAGAAGAAGCAGAAGAAGGAGAAGGAGAAGGTGAAGTCAGGAGGGTGAATCAGAAGAAGCAGAAGAAGGAGAAGGAGAAGGTGAAGTCTGGAGGGTGAATCAGAAGAAGCAGAAGAAGGAGAAGGAGAAGTTGAAGACTGGAGGGTGAATCAGAAGAAGTAGAAGAAGGAGAAGGAGAAGGTGAAGTCTGGAGGGTGAATCAGAAGAAGTAGAAGAAGGAGAAGGAGAAGGTGTAGTCTGGAGGGTGAATCAGAAGAAATAGACGAAGGAGAAGGAGAAGGTGAAGTCTGGAGGGTGAATCAGAAGAAGCAGAAGAAGGAGAACGAGAAGGTGAAGTCTGGAGGGTGAATCAGAAGAAGGAGAAGAAGGAGAAGGAGAAGGTGAAGTCTGGAGGGTGAATCAGAAGAAGCAGAAGAAGGAGAATGAGAAGGTGAAGTCAGGAGGGTGAATCAGAAGAAGCAGAAGAAGGAGAAGGAGAAGGTGAAGTCTGGAGGGTGAATCAGAAGATGCAGAAGAAGGAGAAGGAGGAGGTGAAGACTGGAGGGTGAATCAGAAAAAGTAGAAGAAGGAGAAGGAGAAGGTGAAGTCTGGAGGGTGAATCAGAAGAAGTAGAAGAAGGAGAAGGAGAAGGCGAAGTCTGGAGGGTGAATCAGAAGAAGCAGAAAAAGGAGGAGGAGAAGATGAAGTCTGGAGGGTGAATCAGAAGAAGTAGAAGAAGGAGAAGGAGAAGGTGAGGTCTGGAGGGTGAATCAGAAGAAGCAGAAGAAGGAGAAGGATATGGTGAAGTCTGAAGGGTGAATCAGAAGAAGCAGAAGAAGGACAAGTAAAAGGTGAAGTCTGGAGGGTGAATCAGAAGAAGCAGAAGAAGGAGAAGGAGAAGGTGAAGTCTGGAGGGTGAATCAGAAGAAGCAGAAGAAGGAGAAGGAGAAGGTGAAGTCTGGAGGGTGAATCAGAAGAAGTAGAAGAAGGAGAAGGAGAAGGTGAAGTCTGGAGGGTGAATCAGAAGAAGCAGAAGAAGGAGAAGGAGAAGATGAAGTCTGGAGGGTGAATCAGAAGAATAAGAAGAAGGAGTAGGAGAAGGAGAAGTCTGGAGGGTGAATCAGAAGAAGCAGAAGAAGGAGAAGGAGAAGGTGAAGTCTGGAGGGTGAATCAGAAGAAGCAGAAGAAGGAGAAGGAGAAGGTGAAGTCTGGAGGGTGAATCAGAAGAAGTAGAAGACGGAGAAGGAGAAGGTGAAGTCTGGAGGCTGGAGGGTGAAGCAGAAGAAGTAGAAGAAGGAGAAGGAGAAGGTGAAGTGAAGAGGGTGAATCAGAAGAGTTAGAAGATGGAGAAGGTGAAGGTGAAGTCAGGAGGGTGAATCAGAAGAAGCAGAAGAAGGAGAAGGAGAAGGTGATGTCTGGAGAGTGAATCAGAAGAATCAGAAGAAGGAGAAGGAGAAGGTGAAGTCTGGAGGGTGAATCAGAAGAAGCTGAAAAAAGAGAAGGAGAAGGTGAAGTCTGGAGGGTGAAGCAGAAGAAGCAGAAGATGGAGAAGGAGAAGGTGAAGTCTGGAGGGCGAAGCAGAAGAAGCAGAAGAAGGAGAGTGAGAAGGTGAAGTCTGGAGGGTGAAGCAGAAGAAGCAGAAGAAGGAGAAGGAGAAGGTGAAGTCTGGAGGGTGAATCAGGAGAAGTAGAAGAAGGAGAAGGAGAAGGTGAAGTCAGGAGGGTGAAGCAGATGAAGCAGAAGAAGGAGAAGGAGAAGGTGAAGTCTGGAGGGTGAAGCAGAAGAAGCAGAAGATGGAGAAGGAGAAGGTGAAGTCTGGAGGGCGAAGCAGAAGAAGCAGAAGAAGGAGAAGGAGAAGGTGAAGTCTGGAGGGTGAAGCAGAAGAAGCAGAAGAAGGAGAAGGAGAAGGTAAAGTCTGGAGGGTGAATCAGAAGAAGCAGAAGAAGGAGAAGGAGGAGGTGAAGACTGGAGGGTGAATCAGAAAAAGTAGAAGAAGGAGAAGGAGAAGGTGCAGTCTGGAGGGTGAATCAGAAGAAGTAGAAGAAGGAGAAGGAGAAGGCGAAGTCTGGAGGCTGAATCAGAAGAAGCTGAAAAAGGAGAAGGAGAAGGTGAAGCCTGGAGGGTGAATCAGAAGAAGCAGAAGAAGGAGGAGGAGAAGATGAAGTCTGGAGGGTGAATCAGAAGAAGTAGAAGAAGGAGAAGGAGAAGGTGAGGTCTGGAGGGTGAATCAGAAGAAGCAGAAGCAGGAGAAGGATATGGTGAAGTCTGAAGGGTGAATCAAAAGAAGCAGAAGAAGGAGAAGTAAAAGGTGAAGTCTGGAGGGTGAATCAGAAGAAGCAGAAGAAGGAGAAGGAGAAGGTGAAGTCTGGAGGGTGAATCAGAAGAAGCAGAAGAAGGAGAAGGAGAAGGTGAAGTCTGGAGGGTGAATCAGAAGAAGTAGAAGAAGGAGAAGGAGAAGGTGAAGTCTGGAGGGTGAATCAGATGAAGTAGAAGAAGGAGAAGGAGAAGGTGAAGTCTGGAGGGTGAATCAGAAGAAGCAGAAGAAGGAGAAGGAGAAGGTGAAGTCTGGAGGGTGAATCAGAAGAAGCAGAAGAAGGAGAAGGAGAAGATGAAGTCTGGAGGGTGAATCAGAAGAAGTAGAAGAAGGAGTAGGAGAAGGAGAAGTCTGGAGGGTGAATCAGAAGAAGCAGAAGAAGGAGAAGGAGATGGTGAAGTCTGGAGGGTGAATCAGAAGAAGCAGAAGAAGGAGAAGGAGAAGGTGAAGTCTGGAGGGTGAATCAGAAGAAGCAGAAGAAGGAGAAGGAGAAGGTGAAATCTGGAGGGTGAATCAGAAGAAGTAGAAGACGGAGAAGGAGAAGGTGAAGTCTGGAGGCTGGAGGGTGAAGCAGAAGAAGTAGAAGAAGGAGAAGGAGAAGGTGAAGTCAGGAGGGTGAATCAGAAGAGGTAGAAGATGGAGAAGGTGAAGGTGAAGTCAGGAGGGTGTATCAGAAGAAGCAGAAGAAGGAGAAGGAGAAGGTGAAGTCTGGAGAGTGAATCAGAAGAATCAGAAGAAGGAGAAGGAGAAGGTGAAGTCTGGAGGGTGAATCAGAAGAAGCTGAAAAAAGAGAAGGAGAAGGTGAAGTCTGGAGGGTGAAGCAGAAGAAGCAGAAGATGGAGAAGGAGAAGGTGAAGTCTGGAGGGCGAAGCAGAAGAAGCAGAAGAAGGAGAAGGAGAAGGTGAAGTCTGGAGGGTGAAGCAGAAGAAGGAGAAGGAGAAGGTGAAGTCTGGAGGGTGAATCAGGAGAAGTAGAAGAAGGAGAAGGAGAAGGTGAAGTCAGGAGGGCGAAGCAGAAGAAGCAGAAGAAGGAGAAGGAGAAGGTGAAGTCTGGAGGGTGAAGCAGAAGAAGCAGAAGATGGAGAAGGAGAAGGTGAAGTCTGGAGGGCGAAGCAGAAGAAGCAGAAGAAGGAGAAGGAGAAGGTGAAGTCTGGAGGGTGAAGCAGAAGAAGCAGAAGAAGGAGAAGGAGAAGGTGAAGTCTGGAGGGTGAATCAGGAGAAGTAGAAGAAGGAGAAGGAGAAGGTGAAGTCAGGAGGGTGAAGCAGAAGAAGCAGAACAAGGAGAAGGAGAAGGTGAAGTCAGGAGGGTGAAGCAGAAGAAGCAGAAGAAGGAGAAGGAGAAGGTGAAGTCTGGAGGGTGAAGCAGAAGAAGCAGAAGAAGGAGAAGGAGAAGGTGAAGTCAGGAGGGTGAATCAGAAGAAGTAGAAGAAGGAGAAGGAGAAGGTGAAGTCTGGAGGGTGAATCAGAAGAAGTAGCAGATGGAGAAGGAGAAGGTGAAGTCTGGAGGGTGAATCAGAAGAAGTAGAAGAAGGAGAAGGAGAAGGTGAAGTCTGGAGGGTGAATCAGAAGAAGCAGAAGAAGGAGAAGGAGAAGGTGAAGTCTGGAGGGAGAAGCAGAAGAAGTAGAAGAAGGAGAAGGAGAAGATGAAGTCTGGAGGGTGAATCAGAAGAAGAAGAAGAAGGAGAAGGAGAAGGTGAAGTCTGGAGGGTGAATCAGTAGAAGTAGAAGAAGGAGAAGGAGAAGGTGAAGTCTGGAGGGTGAATCAGAAGAAGCAGAAGAAGGAGAAGGAGAAGGTGAAGTCTGGAGGGTGAATCAGAAGAAGTAGAAGAAGGAGAAGGAGATGGTGTAGTCTGGAGGGTGAATCAGAAGAAGTAGACGAAGGAGAAGGAGAAGGTGAAGTCTGGAGGGTGAATCAGAAGAAGCAGAAGAAGGAGAAGGAGAAGGTGAAGTCTAGAGGGTGAATCAGAAGAAGTAGAAGAAGGAGAATGAGAAGGTGAAGTCTGGAGGGTGAATCAGAAGAAGCAGAAGAAGGAGAAGGAGAAGGTGAAGTCAGGAGGGTGAATCAGAAGAAGCAGAAGAAGGAGAAGGAGAAGGTGAAGTCTGGAGGGTGAATCAGAAGAAGCAGAAGAAGGAGAAGGAGAAGTTGAAGACTGGAGGGTGAATCAGAAGAAGTAGAAGAAGGAGAAGGAGAAGGTGAAGTCTGGAGGGTGAATCAGAAGAAGTAGAAGAAGGAGAAGGAGAAGGTGTAGTCTGGAGGGTGAATCAGAAGAAGTAGACGAAGGAGAAGGAGAAGGTGAAGTCTGGAGGGTGAATCAGAAGAAGCAGAAGAAGGAGAACGAGAAGGTGAAGTCTGGAGGGAGAATCAGAAGAAGTAGAAGAAGGAGAAGGAGAAGGTGAAGTCTGGAGGGTGAATCAGAAGAAGCAGAAGAAGGAGAATGAGAAGGTGAAGTCAGGAGGGTGAATCAGAAGAAGCAGAAGAAGGAGAAGGAGAAGGTGAAGTCTGGAGGGTGAATCAGAAGAAGCAGAAGAAGGAGAAGGAGGAGGTGAAGACTGGAGGGTGAATCAGAAAAAGTAGAAGAAGGAGAAGGAGAAGGTGAAGTCTGGAGGGTGAATCAGAATAAGTACAAGAAGGAGAAGGAGAAGGCGAAGTCTGGAGGGTGAATCAGAAGAAGCAGAAAAAGGAGAAGGAGAAGGTGAAGTCTGGAGGGTGAATCAGAAGAAGCAGAAGAAGGAGGAGGAGAAGATGAAGTCTGGAGGGTGAATCAGAAGATGTAGAAGAAGGAGAAGGAGAAGGTGATGTCTGGAGGGTGAATCAGAAGAAGCAGAGGAAGGAGAAGGATATGGTGAAGTCTGAAGGGTGAATCAGAAGAAGCAGAAGAAGGAGAAGTAAAAGGTGAAGTCTGGAGGGTGAATCAGAAGAAGCAGAAGAAGGAGAAGGAGAAGGTGAAGTCTGGAGGGTGAATCAGAAGAAGCAGAAGAAGGAGAAGGAGAAGGTGAAGTCTGGAGGGTGAATCAGAAGAAGTAGAAGAAGGAGAAGGAGAAGGTGAAGTCTGGAGGGTGAATCAGAAGAAGTAGAAGAAGGAGAAGGAGAAGGTGAAGTCTGGAGGGTGAATCAGAAGAAGCAGAAGAAGGAGAAGGAGAAGGTGAAGTCTGGAGGGTGAATCAGAAGAAGCAGAAGAAGGAGAAGGAGAAGATGAAGTCTGGAGGGTGAATCAGAAGAAGTAGAAGAAGGAGTAGGAGAAGGAGAAGTCTGCAGGGTGAATCAGAAGAAGCCGAAGAAGGAGAAGGAGATGGTGAAGTCTGGAGGGTGAATCAGAAGAAGCAGAAGAAGGAGAAGGAGAAGGTGAAGTCTGGAGGGTGAATCAGAAGAAGCAGAAGAAGGAGAAGGAGAAGATGAAGTCTGGAGGGTGAATCAGAAGAAGTAGAAGACGGAGAAGGAGAAGGTGAAGTCTGGAGGCTGGAGGGTGAAGCAGAAGAAGTAGAAGAAGGAGAAGGAGAAGGTGAAGTCAGGAGGGTGAATCAGAAGAGGTAGAAGAAGGAGAAGGTGAAGGTGAAGTCAGGAGGGTGAATCAGAAGAAGCAGAAGAAGGAGAAGGAGAAGGTGAAGTCTGGAGAGTGAATCAGAAGAATCAGAAGAAGGAGAAGGAGAAGGTGAAGTCTGGAGGGTGAATCAGAAGAAGCTGAAGAAGGAGAAGGAGAAGGTGAAGTCTGGAGGGTGAAGCAGAAGAAGCAGAAGAAGGAGAAGGAGAAGGTGAAGACTGGAGGGTGAATCAGAAGAAGTAGAAGAAGGAGAAGGTGAAGTCTGGAGGGTGAATCAGAAGAATGAGAAGAAGGAGAAGGAGAAGTTGAAGTCTGGAGGGTGAATCAGAAGAAGCAGAAGAAGGAGAAGGAGAAGGTGAAGTCAGGAGGGTGAATCAGAAGAAGCAGAAGAAGGAGAAGGAGAAGATGAAGTCTGGAGGGTGAATCAGAAGAAGTAGATGAAGGAGAAGGAGAAGGTGAGGTCTGGAAGGTGAATCAGAAGAAGCAGAAGAAGGAGAAGGAGAAGGTGAAGTCTGAAGGGTGAATCAGAAGAAGCAGAAGAAGGAGAAGGAGAAGGTGAAGTCTGGAGGGTGAATCAGAAGAAGCAGAAGAAGGAGAAGGAGAAGGTGAAGTCTGGAGGGTGAATCAGAAGAAGCAAAAGAAGGAGAAGGAGAAGGTGAAGTCTGGAGGGTGAATCAGAAGAAGTAGAAGAAGGAGAAGGAGAAGGTGAAGTCTGGAGGGTGAATCAGAAGAAGTAGAAGAAGGAGAAGGAGAAGGTGAAGTCTGGAGGGTGAATCAGAAGAAGCAGAAGAAGGAGAAGGGGAAGGTGAAGTCTGGAGGGTGAATCGGAAGAAGCAGAAGAAGGAGAAGGAGAAGATGAAGTCTGGAGGGTGAATCAGAAGAAGTAGAAGAAGGAGAAGGAGAAGGTGAAGTCTGGAGGGTGAATCAGAAGATGCAGAAGAAGGAGAAGGAGAAGGTGAAGTCTGGAGGGTGAATCAGAAGAAGCAGAAGAAGGAGGAGGAGAAGGTGAAGTCTGGAGGGTGAATCAGAAGAAGCATTACAAGGAGAAGGTGAAGTCTGGAGGGTGAATCAGAAGAAGCAGAAGAAGGAGAAGGAGAAGGTGAAGTCTGGAGGGTGAATCAGAAGAAGTAGAAGAAGGAGAAGGAGAAGGTGAAGTCTGGAGGGTGAAGCAGAAGAAGTAGAAGAAGGAGAAGGAGAAGGTGAAGTCAGGAGGGTGAATCAGAAGAAGTAGAAGAAGGAGAAGGAGAAGGTGAAGTCAGGAGGGTGAATCAGAAGAAGCAGAAGAAGGAGAAGGAGAAGGTGAAGTCTGGAGGGTGAATCAGAAGAATCAGAAGAAGGAGAAGGAGAAGGTGAAGTCTGGAGGGTGAATCAGAAGAAGGAGAAGAAAGAGAAGGAGAAGGTGAAGTCTGGAGGGTGAAGCAGAAGAAGCAGAAGAAGGAGAAGCAGAAGGTGAAGACTGGAGGGTGAATCAGAAGAAGTAGAAGAAGGAGAAGGAGAAGGTGAAGTCTGGAGGATGAATCAGAAGAAGTAGAAGAAGGAGAAGGAGAAGGTGAAGTCTGGAGCGTGAATCAGAAGAAGCAGAAGAAGGAGAAGGAGAAGGTGAGGTCTGGAGGGTGAATCAGAAGAAGCAGAAGAAGGCGAAGGAGAAGATGAAGTCTGAAGGGTGAATCAGAAGAAGAAGGAGAAGGAGAAGGAGAAGGTGAGGTCTGGAGGGTGAATCAGAAGAAGCAGAAGAAGGAGAGGGAGAAGGTGAAGTCTGGAAGGTGAATCAGAAGAAGCAGAAGAAGAAGAAGGAGAAGTTGAAGTCTGGAGGGTGAATCAGAAGAAGCAGAAGAAGGAGAAGGAGAAGGTGAAGTCAGGAGTGTGAATCAGAAGAAGCAGAAGAAGGAGAACGAGAAGGTGAAGTTAGGAGGGTGAATCAGAAGAAGCAGAAGAAGGAGAAGGAGAAGGTGAAGTCAGGGGGGTGAAGCAGAAGAAGTAGAAGAAGGAGAAGGAGAAGGTGAAGTCAGGAGGGTGAAGCAGAAGAAGCAGAAGAAGGAGAAGGAGAAGGTGAAGTCTGGAGGGCGCAGCAGAAGAAGCAGAAGAAGGAGAAGGAGAAGGTGAAGTCTGGAGGGTGAAGCAGAAGAAGCAGAAGAAGGAGAAGGAGAAGGTGAAGTCTGGAGGGTGAATGAGAAGAAGTAGAAGAAGGAGAAGGAGAAGGTGAAGTCAGGAGGGTGAAGCAGAAGAAGCAGAAGAAGGAGAAGGAGAAGGTGAAGTCTGGAGGGTGAAGCAGAAGAAGGAGAAGGAGAAGGTGAAGTCTGGAGGGTGAAGCAGAAGAAGCAGAAGAAGGAGAAGGAGAATGTGAAGTCTGGAGGGCGAAGCAGAAGAAGGAGAAGGAGAAGGTGAAGTCTGGAGGGTGAAGCAGAAGAAGCAGAAGAAGGAGAAGGAGAAGGTGAAGTCTGGAGGGTGAATCAAAAGAAGTAGAAGAAGGAGTAGGAGAAGGTGAAGTCAGGAGGGTGAAGCAGAAGGAGCAGAAGAAGGAGAAGGAGAAGGTGAAGTCTGGAGGGTGAAGCAGAAGAAGCAGAAGAAGGAGAAGGAGAAGGTGAAGTCTGGAGGGTGAAGCAGAAGAAGCAGAAGAAGGAGAAGGAGAAGGTGAAGACTGGAGGGTGAATCAGAAGAAGTAGAAGAAGGAGAAGGAGAAGGTGAAGTCTGGAGGGTGAATCAGAAGAAGTAGAAGAAGGAGTAGGAGAAGGTGAAGTCTGGAAGGTGAATCAGAAGAATGAGAAGAAGGAGAAGGAGAAGGTGAAGTTTGGAGGGTGAATCAGAAGAAGCAGAAGAAGGAGAAGGAGAAGGTGAAGTCAGGAGGGTGAATCAGAAGAAGCAGAAGAAGGAGAAAGAGAAGGTGAAGTTAGGAGGGTGAATCAGAAGAAGCAGAAGAAGGAGAAGGAGAAGGTGAAGTCAGGGGGGTGAAGCAGAAGAAGTAGAAGAAGGAGAAGGAGAAGGTGAAGTCTGGAGGGTGAATCAGAAGAAGCAGAAGAAGGAGAAGGAGAAGGTGAAGTCAGGAGGGTGAATCAGAAGAAGCAGAAGAAGGAGAAGGAGAAGGTGAAGTCTGGAGGGTGAATCAGAAGAAGCAGAAGAAGGAGAAGGAGAAGTTGAAGACTGGAGGGTGAATCAGAAGAAGTAGAAGAAGGAGAAGGAGAAGGTGAAGTCTGGAGGGTGAATCAGAAGAAGTAGAAGAAGGAGAAGGAGAAGGTGTCGTCTGGAGGGTGAATCAGAAGAAATAGACGAAGGAGAAGGAGAAGGTGAAGTCTGGAGGGTGAATCAGAAGAAGCAGAAGAAGGAGAACGAGAAGGTGAAGTCTGGAGGGTGAATCAGAAGAAGTAGAAGAAGGAGAAGGAGAAGGTGAAGTCTGGAGGGTGAATCAGAAGAAGCAGAAGAAGGAGAATGAGAAGGTGAAGTCAGGAGGGTGAATCAGAAGAAGCAGAAGAAGGAGAAGGAGAAGGTGAAGTCTGGAGGGTGAATCAGAAGATGCAGAAGAAGGAGAAGGAGGAGGTGAAGACTGGAGGGTGAATCAGAAAAAGTAGAAGAAGGAGAAGGAGAAGGTGAAGTCTGGAGGGTGAATCAGAAGAAGTAGAAGAAGGAGAAGGAGAAGGCGAAGTCTGGAGGGTGAATCAGAAGAAGCAGAAAAAGGAGAAGGAGAAGGTGAAGTCTGGAGGGTGAATCAGAAGAAGCAGAAGAAGGAGGAGGAGAAGATGAAGTCTGGAGGGTGAATCAGAAGAAGTAGAAGAAGGAGAAGGAGAAGGTGAGGTCTGGAGGGTGAATCAGAAGAAGCAGAAGAAGGAGAAGGATATGGTGAAGTCTGAAGGGTGAATCAGAAGAAGCAGAAGAAGGAGAAGTAAAAGGTGAAGTCTGGAGGGTGAATCAGAAGAAGCAGAAGAAGGAGAAGGAGAAGGTGAAGTCTGGAGGGTGAATCAGAAGAAGCAGAAGAAGGAGAAGGAGAAGGTGAAGTCTGGAGGGTGAATCAGAAGAAGTAGAAGAAGGAGAAGGAGAAGGTGAAGTCTGGAGGGTGAATCAGAAGAAGCAGAAGAAGGAGAAGGAGAAGATGAAGTCTGGAGGGTGAATCAGAAGAATAAGAAGAAGGAGTAGGAGAAGGAGAAGTCTGGAGGGTGAATCAGAAGAAGCAGAAGAAGGAGAAGGAGAAGGTGAAGTCTGGAGGGTGAATCAGAAGAAGCAGAAGAAGGAGAAGGAGAAGGTGAAGTCTGGAGGGTGAATCAGAAGAAGTAGAAGACGGAGAAGGAGAAGGTGAAGTCTGGAGGCTGGAGGGTGAAGCAGAAGAAGTAGAAGAAGGAGAAGGAGAAGGTGAAGTCAAGAGGGTGAATCAGAAGAGTTAGAAGATGGAGAAGGTGAAGGTGAAGTCAGGAGGGTGAATCAGAAGAAGCAGAAGAAGGAGAAGGAGAAGGTGATGTCTGGAGAGTGAATCAGAAGAATCAGAAGAAGGAGAAGGAGAAGGTGAAGTCTGGAGGGTGAATCAGAAGAAGCTGAAAAAAGAGAAGGAGAAGGTGAAGTCTGGAGGGTGAAGCAGAAGAAGCAGAAGATGGAGAAGGAGAAGGTGAAGTCTGG
Organism: Somniosus microcephalus; assembly: GCF_052327205.1. Lineage (NCBI taxonomy): Eukaryota > Metazoa > Chordata > Chondrichthyes > Squaliformes > Somniosidae > Somniosus > Somniosus microcephalus. Next base: position 234,486 of record NW_028225195.1, read on the forward strand.
AGGGCGAAGCAGAAGAAGCAGAAGAAGGAGAGTGAGAAGGTGAAGTCTGGAGGGTGAAGCAGAAGAAGCAGAAGAAGGAGAAGGAGAAGGTGAAGTCTGGAGGGTGAATCAGGAGAAGTAGAAGAAGGAGAAGGAGAAGGTGAAGTCAGGAGGGTGAAGCAGATGAAGCAGAAGAAGGAGAAGGAGAAGGTGAAGTCTGGAGGGTGAAGCAGAAGAAGCAGAAGATGGAGAAGGAGAAGGTGAAGTCTGGAGGGCGAAGCAGAAGAAGCAGAAGAAGGAGAAGGAGAAGGTGAAGTCTGGAGGGTGAAGCAGAAGAAGCAGAAGAAGGAGAAGGAGAAGGTAAAGTCTGGAGGGTGAATCAGAAGAAGCAGAAGAAGGAGAAGGAGGAGGTGAAGACTGGAGGGTGAATCAGAAAAAGTAGAAGAAGGAGAAGGAGAAGGTGTAGTCTGGAGGGTGAATCAGAAGAAGTAGAAGAAGGAGAAGGAGAAGGCGAAGTCTGGAGGCTGAATCAGAAGAAGCTGAAAAAGGAGAAGGAGAAGGTGAAGCCTGGAGGGTGAATCAGAAGAAGCAGAAGAAGGAGGAGGAGAAGATGAAGTCTGGAGGGTGAATCAGAAGAAGTAGAAGAAGGAGAAGGAGAAGGTGAGGTCTGGAGGGTGAATCAGAAGAAGCAGAAGCAGGAGAAGGATATGGTGAAGTCTGAAGGGTGAATCAAAAGAAGCAGAAGAAGGAGAAGTAAAAGGTGAAGTCTGGAGGGTGAATCAGAAGAAGCAGAAGAAGGAGAAGGAGAAGGTGAAGTCTGGAGGGTGAATCAGAAGAAGCAGAAGAAGGAGAAGGAGAAGGTGAAGTCTGGAGGGTGAATCAGAAGAAGTAGAAGAAGGAGAAGGAGAAGGTGAAGTCTGGAGGGTGAATCAGATGAAGGAGAAGAAGGAGAAGGAGAAGGTGAAGTCTGGAGGGTGAATCAGAAGAAGCAGAAGAAGGAGAAGGAGAAGGTGAAGTCTGGAGGGTGAATCAGAAGAAGCAGAAGAAGGAGAAGGAGAAGATGAAGTCTGGAGGGTGAATCAGAAGAAGTAGAAGAAGGAGTAGGAGAAGGAGAAGTCTGGAGGGTGAATCAGAAGAAGCAGAAGAAGGAGAAGGAGATGGTGAAGTCTGGAGGGTGAATCAGAAGAAGCAGAAGAAGGAGAAGGAGAAGGTGAAGTCTGGAGGGTGAATCAGAAGAAGCAGAAGAAGGAGAAGGAGAAGGTGAAATCTGGAGGGTGAATCAGAAGATGTAGAAGACGGAGAAGGAGAAGGTGAAGTCTGGAGGCTGGAGGGTGAAGCAGAAGAAGTAGAAGAAGGAGAAGGAGAAGGTGAAGTCTGGAGAGTGAATCAGAAGAATCAGAAGAAGGAGAAGGAGAAGGTGAAGTCTGGAGGGTGAATCAGAAGAAGCTGAAAAAAGAGAAGGAGAAGGTGAAGTCTGGAGGGTGAAGCAGAAGAAGCAGAAGATGGAGAAGGAGAAGGTGAAGTCTGGAGGGCGAAGCAGAAGAAGCAGAAGAAGGAGAAGGAGAAGGTGAAGTCTGGAGGGTGAAGCAGAAGAAGGAGAAGGAGAAGGTGAAGTCTGGAGGGTGAATCAGGAGAAGTAGAAGAAGGAGAAGGAGAAGGTGAAGTCAGGAGGGCGAAGCAGAAGAAGCAGAAGAAGGAGAAGGAGAAGGTGAAGTCTGGAGGGTGAAGCAGAAGAAGCAGAAGATGGAGAAGGAGAAGGTGAAGTCTGGAGGGCGAAGCAGAAGAAGCAGAAGAAGGAGAAGGAGAAGGTGAAGTCTGGAGGGTGAAGCAGAAGAAGCAGAAGAAGGAGAAGGAGAAGGTGAAGTCTGGAGGGTGAATCAGGAGAAGTAGAAGAAGGAGAAGGAGAAGGTGAAGTCAGGAGGGTGAAGCAGAAGAAGCAGAACAAGGAGAAGGAGAAGGTGAAGTCAGGAGGGTGAAGCAGAAGAAGCAGAAGAAGGAGAAGGAGAAGGTGAAGTCTGGAGGGTGAAGCAGAAGAAGCAGAAGAAGGAGAAGGAGAAGGTGAAGTCAGGAGGGTGAATCAGAAGAAGTAGAAGAAGGAGAAGGAGAAGGTGAAGTCTGGAGGGTGAATCAGAAGAAGTAGCAGATGGAGAAGGAGAAGGTGAAGTCTGGAGGGTGAATCAGAAGAAGTAGAAGAAGGAGAAGGAGAAGGTGAAGTCTGGAGGGTGAATCAGAAGAAGCAGAAGAAGGAGAAGGAGAAGGTGAAGTCTGGAGGGAGAAGCAGAAGAAGTAGAAGAAGGAGAAGGAGAAGATGAAGTCTGGAGGGTGAATCAGAAGAAGAAGAAGAAGGAGAAGGAGAAGGTGAAGTCTGGAGGGTGAATCAGTAGAAGTAGAAGAAGGAGAAGGAGAAGGTGAAGTCTGGAGGGTGAATCAGAAGAAGCAGAAGAAGGAGAAGGAGAAGGTGAAGTCTGGAGGGTGAATCAGAAGAAGGAGAAGAAGGAGAAGGAGATGGTGTAGTCTGGAGGGTGAATCAGAAGAAGTAGACGAAGGAGAAGGAGAAGGTGAAGTCTGGAGGGTGAATCAGAAGAAGCAGAAGAAGGAGAAGGAGAAGGTGAAGTCTAGAGGGTGAATCAGAAGAAGTAGAAGAAGGAGAAGGAGAAGGTGAAGTCTGGAGGGTGAATCAGAAGAAGCAGAAGAAGGAGAAGGAGAAGGTGAAGTCAGGAGGGTGAATCAGAAGAAGCAGAAGAAGGAGAAGGAGAAGGTGAAGTCTGGAGGGTGAATCAGAAGAAGCAGAAGAAGGAGAAGGAGAAGTTGAAGACTGGAGGGTGAATCAGAAGAAGTAGAAGAAGGAGAAGGAGAAGGTGAAGTCTGGAGGGTGAATCAGAAGAAGTAGAAGAAGGAGAAGGAGAAGGTGTAGTCTGGAGGGTGAATCAGAAGAAGTAGACGAAGGAGAAGGAGAAGGTGAAGTCTGGAGGGTGAATCAGAAGAAGCAGAAGAAGGAGAACGAGAAGGTGAAGTCTGGAGGGAGAATCAGAAGAAGTAGAAGAAGGAGAAGGAGAAGGTGAAGTCTGGAGGGTGAATCAGAAGAAGCAGAAGAAGGAGAATGAGAAGGTGAAGTCAGGAGGGTGAATCAGAAGAAGCAGAAGAAGGAGAAGGAGAAGGTGAAGTCTGGAGGGTGAATCAGAAGAAGCAGAAGAAGGAGAAGGAGGAGGTGAAGACTGGAGGGTGAATCAGAAAAAGTAGAAGAAGGAGAAGGAGAAGGTGAAGTCTGGAGGGTGAATCAGAATAAGTACAAGAAGGAGAAGGAGAAGGCGAAGTCTGGAGGGTGAATCAGAAGAAGCAGAAAAAGGAGAAGGAGAAGGTGAAGTCTGGAGGGTGAATCAGAAGAAGCAGAAGAAGGAGGAGGAGAAGATGAAGTCTGGAGGGTGAATCAGAAGATGTAGAAGAAGGAGAAGGAGAAGGTGATGTCTGGAGGGTGAATCAGAAGAAGCAGAGGAAGGAGAAGGATATGGTAAAGTCTGAAGGGTGAATCAGAAGAAGCAGAAGAAGGAGAAGTAAAAGGTGAAGTCTGGAGGGTGAATCAGAAGAAGCAGAAGAAGGAGAAGGAGAAGGTGAAGTCTGGAGGGTGAATCAGAAGAAGCAGAAGAAGGAGAAGGAGAAGGTGAAGTCTGGAGGGTGAATCAGAAGAAGTAGAAGAAGGAGAAGGAGAAGGTGAAGTCTGGAGGGTGAATCAGAAGAAGTAGAAGAAGGAGAAGGAGAAGGTGAAGTCTGGAGGGTGAATCAGAAGAAGCAGAAGAAGGAGAAGGAGAAGGTGAAGTCTGGAGGGTGAATCAGAAGAAGCAGAAGAAGGAGAAGGAGAAGATGAAGTCTGGAGGGTGAATCAGAAGAAGTAGAAGAAGGAGTAGGAGAAGGAGAAGTCTGCAGGGTGAATCAGAAGAAGCCGAAGAAGGAGAAGGAGATGGTGAAGTCTGGAGGGTGAATCAGAAGAAGCAGAAGAAGGAGAAGGAGAAGGTGAAGTCTGGAGGGTGAATCAGAAGAAGCAGAAGAAGGAGAAGGAGAAGATGAAGTCTGGAGGGTGAATCAGAAGAAGTAGAAGACGGAGAAGGAGAAGGTGAAGTCTGGAGGCTGGAGGGTGAAGCAGAAGAAGTAGAAGAAGGAGAAGGAGAAGGTGAAGTCAGGAGGGTGAATCAGAAGAGGTAGAAGAAGGAGAAGGTGAAGGTGAAGTCAGGAGGGTGAATCAGAAGAAGCAGAAGAAGGAGAAGGAGAAGGTGAAGTCTGGAGAGTGAATCAGAAGAATCAGAAGAAGGAGAAGGAGAAGGTGAAGTCTGGAGGGTGAATCAGAAGAAGCTGAAGAAGGAGAAGGAGAAGGTGAAGTCTGGAGGGTGAAGCAGAAGAAGCAGAAGAAGGAGAAGGAGAAGGTGAAGACTGGAGGGTGAATCAGAAGAAGTAGAAGAAGGAGAAGGTGAAGTCTGGAGGGTGAATCAGAAGAAGTAGAAGAAGGAGTAGGAGAAGGTGAAGTCTGGAGGGTGAATCAGAAGAATGAGAAGAAGGAGAAGGAGAAGTTGAAGTCTGGAGGGTGAATCAGAAGAAGCAGAAGAAGGAGAAGGAGAAGGTGAAGTCAGGAGGGTGAATCAGAAGAAGCAGAAGAAGGAGAAGGAGAAGATGAAGTCTGGAGGGTGAATCAGAAGAAGTAGATGAAGGAGAAGGAGAAGGTGAGGTCTGGAAGGTGAATCAGAAGAAGCAGAAGAAGGAGAAGGAGAAGGTGAAGTCTGAAGGGTGAATCAGAAGAAGCAGAAGAAGGAGAAGGAGAAGGTGAAGTCTGGAGGGTGAATCAGAAGAAGCAGAAGAAGGAGAAGGAGAAGGTGAAGTCTGGAGGGTGAATCAGAAGAAGCAAAAGAAGGAGAAGGAGAAGGTGAAGTCTGGAGGGTGAATCAGAAGAAGTAGAAGAAGGAGAAGGAGAAGGTGAAGTCTGGAGGGTGAATCAGAAGAAGTAGAAGAAGGAGAAGGAGAAGGTGAAGTCTGGAGGGTGAATCAGAAGAAGCAGAAGAAGGAGAAGGGGAAGGTGAAGTCTGGAGGGTGAATCGGAAGAAGCAGAAGAAGGAGAAGGAGAAGATGAAGTCTGGAGGGTGAATCAGAAGAAGTAGAAGAAGGAGAAGGAGAAGGTGAAGTCTGGAGGGTGAATCAGAAGATGCAGAAGAAGGAGAAGGAGAAGGTGAAGTCTGGAGGGTGAATCAGAAGAAGCAGAAGAAGGAGGAGGAGAAGGTGAAGTCTGGAGGGTGAATCAGAAGAAGCATTACAAGGAGAAGGTGAAGTCTGGAGGGTGAATCAGAAGAAGCAGAAGAAGGAGAAGGAGAAGGTGAAGTCTGGAGGGTGAATCAGAAGAATTAGAAGAAGGAGAAGGAGAAGGTGAAGTCTGGAGGGTGAAGCAGAAGAAGTAGAAGAAGGAGAAGGAGAAGGTGAAGTCAGGAGGGTGAATCAGAAGAAGTAGAAGAAGGAGAAGGAGAAGGTGAAGTCAGGATGGTGAATCAGAAGAAGCAGAAGAAGGAGAAGGAGAAGGTGAAGTCTGGAGGGTGAATCAGAAGAATCAGAAGAAGGAGAAGGAGAAGGTGAAGTCTGGAGGGTGAATCAGAAGAAGCAGAAGAAAGAGAAGGAGAAGGTGAAGTCTGGAGGGTGAAGCAGAAGAAGCAGAAGAAGGAGAAGCAGAAGGTGAAGACTGGAGGGTGAATCAGAAGAAGTAGAAAAAGGAGAAGGAGAAGGTGAAGTCTGGAGGATGAATCAGAAGAAGTAGAAGGAGGAGAAGGAGAAGGTGAAGTCTGGAGCGTGAATCAGAAGAAGCAGAAGAAGGAGAAGGAGAAGGTGAGGTCTGGAGGGTGAATCAGAAGAAGCAGAAGAAGGCGAAGGAGAAGATGAAGTCTGAAGGGTGAATCAGAAGAAGAAGGAGAAGGAGAAGGAGAAGGTGAGGTCTGGAGGGTGAATCAGAAGAAGCAGAAGAAGGAGAGGGAGAAGGTGAAGTCTGGAAGGTGAATCAGAAGAAGCAGAAGAAGAAGAAGGAGAAGTTGAAGTCTGGAGGGTGAATCAGAAGAAGCAGAAGAAGGAGAAGGAGAAGGTGAAGTCAGGAGTGTGAATCAGAAGAAGCAGAAGAAGGAGAACGAGAAGGTGAAGTTAGGAGGGTGAATCAGAAGAAGCAGAAGAAGGAGAAGGAGAAGGTGAAGTCAGGGGGTTGAAGCAGAAGAAGTAGAAGAAGGAGAAGGAGAAGGTGAAGTCAGGAGGGTGAAGCAGAAGAAGCAGAAGAAGGAGAAGGAGAAGGTGAAGTCTGGAGGGCGCAGCAGAAGAAGCAGAAGAAGGAGAAGGAGAAGGTGAAGTCTGGAGGGTGAAGCAGAAGAAGCAGAAGAAGGAGAAGGAGAAGGTGAAGTCTGGAGGGTGAATGAGAAGAAGTAGAAGAAGGAGAAGGAGAAGGTGAAGTCAGGAGGGTGAAGCAGAAGAAGCAGAAGAAGGAGAAGGAGAAGGTGAAGTCTGGAGGGTGAAGCAGAAGAAGGAGAAGGAGAAGGTGAAGTCTGGAGGGTGAAGCAGAAGAAGCAGAAGAAGGAGAAGGAGAATGTGAAGTCTGGAGGGCGAAGCAGAAGAAGGAGAAGGAGAAGGTGAAGTCTGGAGGGTGAAGCAGAAGAAGCAGAAGAAGGAGAAGGAGAAGGTGAAGTCTGGAGGGTGAATCAGAAGAAGTAGAAGAAGGAGTAGGAGAAGGTGAAGTCAGGAGGGTGAAGCAGAAGAAGCAGAAGAAGGAGAAGGAGAAGGTGAAGTCTGGAGGGTGAAGCAGAAGAAGCAGAAGAAGGAGAAGGAGAAGGTGAAGTCTGGAGGGTGAAGCAGAAGAAGCAGAAGAAGGAGAAGGAGAAGGTGAAGTCAGGAGGGTGAATCAAAAGAAGTAGAAGAAGGAGAAGGAGATGGTGAAGTCTGGAGGGTGAATCAGAAGAAGTAGAAGAAGGAGAAGGAGAAGGTGAAGTCTGGAGGGTGAATCAGAAGAAGTAGAAGAAGGAGAAGGAGAAGGTGAAGTCTGGAGGGTGAATCAGAAGAAGCAGAAGAAGGAGAAGAGAAGGTGAAGTCTGGAGGGAGAAGCAGAAGAAGTAGAAGAAGGAGAAGGAGAAGGTGAAGTCTGGAGGGTGAATCAGAAGAAGTAGAAGAAGGAGAAGGAGAAGGTGAAGTCTGGAGGGTGAATCAGAAGAAGTAGAAGAAGGAGAAGGAGAAGGTGAAGTCTGGAGGGTGAATCAGAAGAAGCAGAAGAAGGAGAAGGAGAAGGTGAAGTCTGGAGGGTGAATCAGAAGAAGTAGAAGAAGGAGAAGGAGAAGGTGTAGTCTGGAAGGTGAATCAGAAGAAGTAGACGAAGGAGAAGGAGAAGGTGAAGTCTGGAGGGTGAATCAGAAGAAGCAGAAGAAGGAGAAGGTGAAGTCTGGAGAGTGAATCAGTAGAAGTAGAAGAAGGAGAAGGAGAAGGTGAAGTCTGGAGGGTGAATCAGAAGAAGCAGAAGAAGGAGAAGAAGAAGATGAATTCTGGAGGGTGAATCAGAAGAAGTAGAAGAAGGAGAAGGAGATGGTGTAGTCTGGAGGGTGAATCAGAAGAAGTAGACGAAGGAGAAGGAGAAGGTGAAGTCTGGAGGGTGAATCAGAAGAAGCAGAAGAAGGAGAAGGAGAAGTTGAAGACTGGAGGGTGAATCAGAAGAAGTAGAAGAAGGAGAAGGAGAAGGTGAAGTCTGGAGGGTGAATCAGAAGAAGTAGAAGAAGGAGAATGAGAAGGTGTAGTCTGGAGGGTGAATCAGAATAAGTAGACGAAGGAGAAGGAGAAGGTGAAGTCTGGAGGGTGAATCAGAAGAAGCAGAAGAAGGAGAACGAGAAGGTGAAGTCTGGAGGGTGAATCAGAAGAAGTAGAAGAAGGAGAAGGAGAAGGTGAAGTCTGGAGGGTGAATCAGAAGAAGCAGAAGAAGGAGAATGAGAAGGTGAAGTCAGGAGGGTGAATCAGAAGAAGCAGAAGAAGGAGAAGGAGAAGGTGAAGTCTGGAGGGTGAATCAGAAGAAGCAGAAGAAGGAGAAGGAGGAGGTGAAGACTGGAGGGTGAATCAGAAAAAGTAGAAGAAGGAGAAGGAGAAGGTGAAGTCTGGAGGGTCAATCAGAAGAAGTAGAAGAAGGAGAAGGAGAAGGCGAAGTCTGGAGGGTGAATCAGAAGAAGCAGAAAAAGGAGAAGGAGAAGGTGAAGTCTGGAGGGTGAATCAGAAGAAGCAGAAGAAGGAGGAGGAGAAGATGAAGTCTGGAGGGTGAATCAGAAGAAGTAGAAGAAGGAGAAGGAGAGGGTGATGTCTGGAGGGTGAATCAGAAGAAGCAGAAGAAGGAGAAGCATATGGTGAAGTCTGAAGGGTGAATCAGAAGAAGCAGAAGAAGGAGAAGTAAAAGGTGAAGTCTGGAGGGTGAATCAGAAGAAGCAGAAGAAGGAGAAGGAGAAGGTGAAGTCTGGAGGGTGAATCAGAAGAAGCAGAAGAAGGAGAAGGAGAAGGTGAAATCTGGAGGGTGAATCAGAAGAAGTAGAAGAAGGAGAAGGAGAAGGTAAAGTCTGGAGGGTGAATCAGAAGAAGTAGAAGAAGGAGAAGGAGAAGGTGAAGTCTGGAGGGTGAATCAGAAGAAGCAGAAGAAGGAGAAGGAGAAGGTGAAGTCTGGAGGGTGAATCAGAAGAAGCAGAAGAAGGAGAAGGAGAAGGTGAAGTCTGGAGGGTGAATCAGAAGAAGTAGAAGACGGAGAAGGAGAAGGTGAAGTCTGGAGGCTGGAGGATGAAGCAGAAGAAGTAGAAGAAGGAGAAGGAGAAGGTGAAGTCAGGAGGGTGAATCAGAAGAGGTAGAAGAAGGAGAAGGAGAAGGTGAAGTCTGGAGGGTGAAGCAGAAGAAGCAGAAGATGGAGAAGGAGAAGGTGAAGTCTGGAGGGCGAAGCAGAAGAAGCAGAAGAAGGAGAAGGAGAAGGTGAAGTCTGGAGGGTGAAGCAGAAGAAGCAGAAGAAGGAGAAGGAGAAGGTGAAGTCTGGAGGGTGAATCAGGAGAAGTAGAAGAAGGAGAAGGAGAAGGTGAAGTCAGGAGGGTGAAGCAGAAGAAGCAGAACAAGGAGAAGGAGAAGGTGAATTCAGGAGGGTGAAGCAGAAGAAGCAGAAGAAGGAGAAGGAGAAGGTGAAGTCTGGAGGGTGAAGCAGAAGAAGCAGAAGAAGGAGAAGGAGAAGGTGAAGTCAGGAGGGTGAATCAGAAGAAGTAGAAGAAGGAGAAGGAGAAGGTGAAGTCTGGAGGGTGAATCAGAAGAAGTAGAAGATGGAGAAGGAGAAGGTGAAGTCTGGAGGGTGAATCAGAAGAAGTAGAAGAAGGAGAAGGAGAAGGTGAAGTCTGGAGAGTGAATCAGTAGAAGCAGAAGAAGGAGAAGGAGAAGGTGAAGTCTGGAGGGAGAAGCAGAAGAAGTAGAAGAAGGAGAAGGAGAAGGTGAAGTCTGGAGGGTGAATCAGAAGAAGCAGAAGAAGGAGAAGGAGAAGGTGAAGTCTGGAGGGTGAATCAGAAGAAGTAGAAGAAGGAGAAGGAGATGGTGTAATCTGGAGGGTGAATCAGAAGAAGTAGACGAAGGAGAAGGAGAAGGTGAAGTCTGGAGGGTGAATCAGAAGAAGCAGAAGAAGGAGAAGGAGAAGGTGAAGTCTAGAGGGTGAATCAGAAGAAGTAGAAGAAGGAGAAGGAGAAGGTGAAGTCTGGAGGGTGAATCAGAAGAAGCAGAAGAAGGAGAAGGAGAAGGTGAAGTCAGGAGGGTGAATCAGAAGAAGCAGAAGAAGGAGAAGGAGAAGGTGAATTCTGGAGGGTGAATCAGAAGAAGCAGAAGAAGGAGAAGGAGAAGTTGAAGACTGGAGGGTGAATCAGAAGAAGTTGAAGAAGGAGAAGGAGAAGGTGAAGTCTGGAGGGTGAATCAGAAGAAGTAGAAGAAGGAGAAGGAGAAGATGTAGTCTGGAGGGAGAATCAGAAGAAGTAGACGAAGGAGAAGGAGAAGGTGAAGTCTGGAGGGTGAATCAGAAGAAGCAGAAGAAGGAGAACGAGAAGGTGAAGTCTGGAGGGTGAATCAGAAGAAGTAGAAGAAGGAGAAGGAGAAGGTGAAGTCTGGAGGGTGAATCAGAAGAAGCAGAAGAAGGAGAATGAGAAGGTGAATTCAGGAGGGTGAATCAGAAGAAGCAGAAGAAGGAGAAGGAGAAGGTGAAGTCTGGAGGGTGAATCAGAAGAAGCAGAAGAAGGAGAAGGAGGAGGTGAAGACTGGAGGGTGAATCAGAAAAAGTAGAAGAAGGAGAAGGAGAAGGTGAAGTCTGGAGGGTGAATCAGAATAAGTAGAAGAAGGAGAAGGAGAAGGCGAAGTCTGGAGGGTGAATCAGAAGAAGCAGAAAAAGGAGAAGGAGAAGGTGAAGTCTGGAGGGTGAATCAGAAGAAGCAGAAGAAGGAGGAGGAGAAGATGAAGTCTGGAGGGTGAATCAGAAGAAGTAGAAGAAGGAGAAGGAGAAGGTGATGTCTGGAGGGTGAATCAGAAGAAGTAGAAGAAGGAGAATGATATGGTGAAGTCTGAAGGGTGAATCAGAAGAAGCAGAAGAAGGAGAAATAAAAGGTGAAGTCTGGAGGGTGAATCAGAAGAAGCAGAAGAAGGAGAAGGAGAAGGTGAAGTCTGGAGGGTGAATCAGAAGAAGCAGAAGAAGGAGAAGGAGAAGGTGAAGTCTGGAGGGTGAATCAGAAGAAGTAGAAGAAGGAGAAGGAGAAGGTGAAGTCTGGAGGGTGAATCAGAAGAAGTAGAAGAAGGAGAAGGAGAAGGTGAAGTCTGGAGGGTGAATCAGAAGAAGCAGAAGAAGGAGAAGGAGATGGTGAAGTCTGGAGGGTGAATCAGAAGAAGCAGAAGAAGGAGAAGGAGAAGATGAAGTCTGGAGGGTGAATCAGAAGAAGTAGAAGAAGGAGTAGGAGAAGGAGAAGTCTGCAGGGTGAATCAGAAAAAGCAGAAGAAGGAGAAGGAGATGGTGAAGTCTGGAGGGTGAATCAGAAGAAGCAGAAGAAGGAGAAGGAGAAGGTGAAGTCTGGAGGGTGAATCAGAAGAAGCAGAAGAAGGAGAAGGAGAAGGTGAAGTCTGGAGGGTGAATCAGAAGAAGTAGAAGACGGAGAAGGAGAAGGTGAAGTCTGGATGCTGGAGGGTGAAGCAGAAGAAGTAGAAGAAGGAGAAGGAGAAGGTGAAGTCAGGAGGGTGAATCAGAAGAGGTAGAAGAAGGAGAAGGTGAAGGTGAAGTCAGGAGGGTGAATCAGAAGAAGCAGAAGAAGGAGAAGGAGAAGGTGAAGTCTGGAGAGTGAATCAGAAGAATCAGAAGAAGGAGAAGGAGAAGGTGAAGTCTGGAGGGTGAATCAGAAGAAGCTGAAGAAAGAGAAGGAGAAGGTGAAGTCTGGAGGGTGAAGCAGAAGAAGCAGAAGAAGGAGAAGGAGAAGGTGAAGACTGGAGGGTGAATCAGAAGAAGTAGAAGAAGGAGAAGGAGAAGGTGAAGTCTGGAGGGTGAATCAGAAGAAGTAGAAGAAGGAGTAGGAGAAGGTGAAGTCTGGAGGGTGAATCAGAAGAATGAGAAGAAGGAGAAGGAGAAGGTGAAGTCTGGAGGGTGAATCAGAAGAAGCAGAAGAAGGAGAAGGAGAAGGTGAAGTCAGGAGGGTGAATCAGAAGAAGCAGAAGAAGGAGAAGGAGAAGGTGAAGTTAGGAGGGTGAATCAGAAGAAGCAGAAGAAGGAGAAGGAGAAGGTGAAGTCAGGGGGGTGAAGCAGAAGAAGTAGAAGAAGGAGAAGGAGAAGGTGAAGTCTGGAGGGTGAATCAGAAGAAGCAGATGAAGGAGAAGGAGAAGGTGAAGTCAGGAGGCTGAATCAGAAGAAGCAGAAGAAGGAGAAGGAGAAGGTGAAGTCTGGAGGGTGAATCAGAAGAAGCAGAAGAAGGAGAAGGAGAAGTTGAAGACTGGAGGGTGAATCAGAAGAAGTAGAAGAAGGAGAAGGAGAAGGTGAAGTCTGGAGGGTGTATCAGAAGAAGTAGAAGAAGGAGAAGGAGAAGGTGTAGTCTGGAGGGTGAATCAGAAGAAGTAGACGAAGGAGAAGGAGAAGGTGAAGTCTGGAGGGTGAATCAGAAGAAGCAGAAGAAGGAGAAGGAGAAGGTGAAGTCTGGAGGGTGAATCAGAACAAGCAGAAGAAGGAGAAGGAGGAGGTGAAGACTGGAGGGTGAATCAGAAAAAGTAGAAGAAGGAGAAGGAGAAGGTGAAGTCTGGAGGGTGAATCAGAAGAAGTAGAAGAAGGAGAAGGAGAAGGCGAAGTCTGGAGGGTGAATCAGAAGAAGCAGAAAAAGGAGAAGGAGAAGATGAAGTCTGGAGGGTGAATCAGAAGAAGCAGAAGAAGGAGAAGGAGAAGGTGAAGTCTGGAGGGTGAATCAGAAGAAGCAGAAGAAGGAGGAGGAGAAGATGAAGTCTGGATGGTGAATCAGAAGAAGTGGAAGAAGGAGAAGGAGAAGGTGATGTCTGGAGGGTGAATCAGAAGAAGCAGAAGAAGGAGAAGGAGAAGGTGAAGTCTAGAGGGTGAATCAGAAGAAGTAGAAGAAGGAGAAGGAGAAGGTGAAGTCTGGAGGGTGAATCAGAAGAAGCAGAAGAAGGAGAAGGAGAAGGTGAAGTCAGGAGGGTGAATCAGAAGAAGCAGAAGAAGGAGAAGGAGAAGGTGAATTCTGGAGGGTGAATCAGAAGAAGCAGAAGAAGGAGAAGGAGAAGTTGAAGACTGGAGGGTGAATCAGAAGAAGTTGAAGAAGGAGAAGGAGAAGGTGAAGTCTGGAGGGTGAATCAGAAGAAGTAGAAGAAGGAGAAGGAGAAGATGTAGTCTGGAGGGAGAATCAGAAGAAGTAGACGAAGGAGAAGGAGAAGGTGAAGTCTGGAGGGTGAATCAGAAGAAGCAGAAGAAGGAGAACGAGAAGGTGAAGTCTGGAGGGTGAATCAGAAGAAGTAGAAGAAGGAGAAGGAGAAGGTGAAGTCTGGAGGGTGAATCAGAAGAAGCAGAAGAAGGAGAATGAGAAGGTGAATTCAGGAGGGTGAATCAGAAGAAGCAGAAGAAGGAGAAGGAGAAGGTGAAGTCTGGAGGGTGAATCAGAAGAAGCAGAAGAAGGAGAAGGAGGAGGTGAAGACTGGAGGGTGAATCAGAAAAAGTAGAAGAAGGAGAAGGAGAAGGTGAAGTCTGGAGGGTGAATCAGAATAAGTAGAAGAAGGAGAAGGAGAAGGCGAAGTCTGGAGGGTGAATCAGAAGAAGCAGAAAAAGGAGAAGGAGAAGGTGAAGTCTGGAGGGTGAATCAGAAGAAGCAGAAGAAGGAGGAGGAGAAGATGAAGTCTGGAGGGTGAATCAGAAGAAGTAGAAGAAGGAGAAGGAGAAGGTGATGTCTGGAGGGTGAATCAGAAGAAGTAGAAGAAGGAGAATGATATGGTGAAGTCTGAAGGGTGAATCAGAAGAAGCAGAAGAAGGAGAAATAAAAGGTGAAGTCTGGAGGGTGAATCAGAAGAAGCAGAAGAAGGAGAAGGAGAAGGTGAAGTCTGGAGGGTGAATCAGAAGAAGCAGAAGAAGGAGAAGGAGAAGGTGAAGTCTGGAGGGTGAATCAGAAGAAGTAGAAGAAGGAGAAGGAGAAGGTGAAGTCTGGAGGGTGAATCAGAAGAAGTAGAAGAAGGAGAAGGAGAAGGTGAAGTCTGGAGGGTGAATCAGAAGAAGCAGAAGAAGGAGAAGGAGATGGTGAAGTCTGGAGGGTGAATCAGAAGAAGCAGAAGAAGGAGAAGGAGAAGATGAAGTCTGGAGGGTGAATCAGAAGAAGTAGAAGAAGGAGTAGGAGAAGGAGAAGTCTGCAGGGTGAATCAGAAAAAGCAGAAGAAGGAGAAGGAGATGGTGAAGTCTGGAGGGTGAATCAGAAGAAGCAGAAGAAGGAGAAGGAGAAGGTGAAGTCTGGAGGGTGAATCAGAAGAAGCAGAAGAAGGAGAAGGAGAAGGTGAAGTCTGGAGGGTGAATCAGAAGAAGTAGAAGACGGAGAAGGAGAAGGTGAAGTCTGGATGCTGGAGGGTGAAGCAGAAGAAGTAGAAGAAGGAGAAGGAGAAGGTGAAGTCAGGAGGGTGAATCAGAAGAGGTAGAAGAAGGAGAAGGTGAAGGTGAAGTCAGGAGGGTGAATCAGAAGAAGCAGAAGAAGGAGAAGGAGAAGGTGAAGTCTGGAGAGTGAATCAGAAGAATCAGAAGAAGGAGAAGGAGAAGGTGAAGTCTGGAGGGTGAATCAGAAGAAGCTGAAGAAAGAGAAGGAGAAGGTGAAGTCTGGAGGGTGAAGCAGAAGAAGCAGAAGAAGGAGAAGGAGAAGGTGAAGACTGGAGGGTGAATCAGAAGAAGTAGAAGAAGGAGAAGGAGAAGGTGAAGTCTGGAGGGTGAATCAGAAGAAGTAGAAGAAGGAGTAGGAGAAGGTGAAGTCTGGAGGGTGAATCAGAAGAATGAGAAGAAGGAGAAGGAGAAGGTGAAGTCTGGAGGGTGAATCAGAAGAAGCAGAAGAAGGAGAAGGAGAAGGTGAAGTCAGGAGGGTGAATCAGAAGAAGCAGAAGAAGGAGAAGGAGAAGGTGAAGTTAGGAGGGTGAATCAGAAGAAGCAGAAGAAGGAGAAGGAGAAGGTGAAGTCAGGGGGGTGAAGCAGAAGAAGTAGAAGAAGGAGAAGGAGAAGGTGAAGTCTGGAGGGTGAATCAGAAGAAGCAGATGAAGGAGAAGGAGAAGGTGAAGTCAGGAGGCTGAATCAGAAGAAGCAGAAGAAGGAGAAGGAGAAGGTGAAGTCTGGAGGGTGAATCAGAAGAAGCAGAAGAAGGAGAAGGAGAAGTTGAAGACTGGAGGGTGAATCAGAAGAAGTAGAAGAAGGAGAAGGAGAAGGTGAAGTCTGGAGGGTGTATCAGAAGAAGTAGAAGAAGGAGAAGGAGAAGGTGTAGTCTGGAGGGTGAATCAGAAGAAGTAGACGAAGGAGAAGGAGAAGGTGAAGTCTGGAGGGTGAATCAGAAGAAGCAGAAGAAGGAGAAGGAGAAGGTGAAGTCTGGAGGGTGAATCAGAACAAGCAGAAGAAGGAGAAGGAGGAGGTGAAGACTGGAGGGTGAATCAGAAAAAGTAGAAGAAGGAGAAGGAGAAGGTGAAGTCTGGAGGGTGAATCAGAAGAAGTAGAAGAAGGAGAAGGAGAAGGCGAAGTCTGGAGGGTGAATCAGAAGAAGCAGAAAAAGGAGAAGGAGAAGATGAAGTCTGGAGGGTGAATCAGAAGAAGCAGAAGAAGGAGAAGGAGAAGGTGAAGTCTGGAGGGTGAATCAGAAGAAGCAGAAGAAGGAGGAGGAGAAGATGAAGTCTGGATGGTGAATCAGAAGAAGTGGAAGAAGGAGAAGGAGAAGGTGATGTCTGGAGGGTGAATCAGAAGAAGCAGAAGAAGGAGAATGATATGGTGAAGTCTGAAGGGTGAATCAGAAGAAGCAGAAGAAGGAGAAGTAAAAGGTGAAGTCTGGAGGGTGAATCAGAAGAAGCAGACGAAGGAGAAGGAGAAGATGAAGTCTGGAGGGTGAATCAGAAGAAGCAGAAGAAGGAGAAGGAGAAGGTGAAGTCTGGAGGGTGAATCAGAAGAAGTAGAAGAAGGAGAAGGAGAAGGTGAAGTCTGGAGGGTGAATCAGAAGAAGTAGAAGGAGGAGAAGGAGAAGGTGAAGTCTGGAGGGTGAATCAGAAGAAGCAGAAGAAGGAGAAGGAGACGGTGAAGTCTGGAGGGTGAATCAGAAGAAGCAGAAGAAGGAGAAGGAGAAGATGAAGTCTGGAGGGTGAATCAGAAGAAGTAGAAGAAGGAGTAGGAGAAGGAGAAGTCTGCAGGGTGAATCAGAAAAAGCAGAAGAAGGAGAAGGAGATGGTGAAGTCTGGAGGGTGAATCAGAAGAAGCAGAAGAAGGAGAAGGAGAAGGTGAAGTCTGGAGGGTGAATCAGAAGAAGCAGAAGAAGGAGAAGGAGAAGGTGAAGTCTGGAGGGTGAATCAGAAGAAGTAGAAGACGGAGAAGGAGAAGGTGAAGTCTGGAGGCTGGAGGGTGAAGCAGAAGAAGTAGAAGAAGGAGAAGGAGAAGGTGAAGTCAGGAGGGTGAATCAGAAGAGGTAGAAGAAGGAGAAGGTGAAGGTGAAGTCAGGAGGGTGAATCAGAAGAAGCAGAAGAAGGAGAAGGAGAAGGTGAAGTCTGGAGAGTGAATCAGAAGAATCAGAAGAAGGAGAAGGAGAAGGTGAAGTCTGGAGGTTGAATCAGAAGAAGCTGAAGAAAGAGAAGGAGAAGGTGAAGTCTGGAGGGTGAAGCAGAAGAAGCAGAAGAAGGAGAAGGAGAAGGTGAAGACTGGAGGGTGAATCAGAAGAAGTAGAAGAAGGAGAAGGAGAAGGTGAAGTCTGGAGGGTGAATCAGAAGAAGTAGAAGAAGGAGTAGGAGAAGGTGAAGTCTGGAGGGTGAATCAGAAGAATGAGAAGAAGGAGAAGGAGAAGGTGATGTCTGGAGGGTGAATCAGAAGAAGCAGAAGAAGGAGAAGGAGAAGGTGAAGTCAGGAGGGTGAATCAGAAGAAGCAGAAGAAGGAGAAGGAGAAGGTGAAGTTAGGAGGGTGAATCAGAAGAAGCAGAAGAAGGAGAAGGAGAAGGTGAAGTCAGGGGGGTGAAGCAGAAGAAGTAGAAGAAGGAGAAGGAGAAGGTGAAGTCTGGAGGGTGAATCAGAAGAAGCAGAAGAAGGAGAAGGAGAATGTGAAGACTGGAGGGTGAATCAGAAGAAGTAGAAGAAGGAGAAGGAGAAGGTGAAGTCTGGAGGGTGAATCAGAAGAAGTAGAAGAAGGAGAAGGAGAAGGTGTAGTCTGGAGGGTGAATCAGAAGAAGTAGACGAAGGAGAAGGAGAAGGTGAAGTCTGGAGGGTGAATCAGAAGAAGCAGAAGAAGGAGAACGAGAAGTTGAAGTCTGGAGGGTGAATCAGAAGAAGTAGAAGAAGGAGAAGGAGAAGGTGAAGTCTGGAGGGTGAATCAGAAGAAGCAGAAGAAGGAGAATGAGAAGGTGAAGTCAGGAGGGTGAATCAGAAGAAGCAGAAGAAGGAGAAGGAGAAGGTGAAGTCTGGAGGGTGAATCAGAAGAAGCAGAAGAAGGAGAAGGAGGAGGTGAAGACTGGAGGGTGAATCAGAAAAAGTAGAAGAAGGAGAAGGAGAAGGTGAAGTCTGGAGGGTGAATCAGAAGAAGTAGAAGAAGGAGAAGGAGAAGGCGAAGTCTGGAGGGTGAATCAGAAGAAGCAGAAAAAGGAGAAGGAGAAGGTGAAGTCTGGAGGGTGAATCAGAAGAAGCAGAAGAAGGAGGAGGAGAAGATGAAGTCTGGAGGGTGAATCAGAAGAAGTAGAAGAAGGAGAAGGAGAAGGTGAGGTCTGGAGGGTGAATCAGAAGAAGCAGAAGAAGGAGAAGGATATGGTGAAGTCTGAAGGGTGAATCAGAAGAAGCAGAAGAAGGAGAAGTAAAAGGTGAAGTCTGGAGGGTGAATCAGAAGAAGCAGAAGAAGGAGAAGGAGAAGGTGAAGTCTGGAGGGTGAATCGGAAGAAGCAGAAGAAGGAGAAGGAGAAGGTGAAGTCTGGAGGGCGAATCAGAAGAAGTAGAAGAAGGAGAAGGAGAAGGTGAAGTCTGGAGGGTGAATCAGAAGAAGTAGAAGAAGGAGAAGGAGAAGGTGAAGTCTGGAGGGTGAATCAGAAGAAGCAGAAGAAGGAGAAGGAGAAGGTGAAGTCTGGAGGGTGAATCAGAAGAAGCAGAAGAAGGAGAAGGAGAAGATGAAGTCTGGAGGGTGAATCAGAAGAAGTAGAAGAAGGAGTAGGAGAAGGAGAAGTCTGGAGGGTGAATCAGAAGAAGCAGAAGAAGGAGAAGGAGAAGGTGAAGTCTGGAGGGTGAATCAGAAGAAGCAGAAGAAGGAGAAGGAGAAGGTGAAGTCTGGAGGGTGAATCAGAAGAAGTAGAAGATGGTGAAGGAGAAGGTAAAGTCTGGAGGCTGGAGGGTGAAGCAGAAGAAGTAGAAGAAGGAGAAGGAGAAGGTGAAGTCAGGAGGGTGAATCAGAAGAGGTAGAAGATGGAGAAGGTGAAGGTGAAGTCAGGAGGGTGAATCAGAAGAAGCAGAAGAAGGAGAAGGAGAAGGTGAAGTCTGGAGAGTGAATCAGAAGAATCAGAAGAAGGAGAAGGAGAAGGTGAAGTCTGGAGGGTGAATCAGAAGAAGCTGAAAAAAGAGAAGGAGAAGGTGAAGTCTGGAGTGTGAAGCAGAAGTAGCAGAAGATGGAGAAGGAGAAGGTGATGTCTGGAGGGCGAAGCAGAAGAAGCAGAAGAAGGAGAGTGAGAAGGTGAAGTCTGGAGGGTGAAGCAGAAGAAGCAGAAGAAGGAGAAGGTGAAGTCTGGAGGGTGAATCAGGAGAAGTAGAAGAAGGAGAAGGAGAAGGTGAAGTCAGGAGGGTGAAGCAGAAGAAGCAGAAGAAGGAGAAGGAGAAGGTGAAGTCTGGAGGGTGAAGCAGAAGAAGCAGAAGATGGAGAAGGAGAAGGTGAAGTCTGGAGGGCGAAGCAGAAGAAGCAGAAGAAGGAGAAGGAGAAGGTGAAGTCTGGAGGGTGAAGCAGAAGAAGCAGAAGAAGGAGAACGAGAAGGTGAAGTCTGGAGGGTGAATCAGAAGAAGTAGAAGAAGGAGAAGGATAAGGTGAAGTCTGGAGGGTGAATCAGAAGTAGCAGAAGAAGGAGAATGAGAAGGTGAAGTCAGGAGGGTGAATCAGAAGAAGCAGAAGAAGGAGAAGGAGAAGGTGAAGTCTGGAGGGTGAATCAGAAGAAGCAGAAGAAGGAGAAGGAGGAGGTGAAGACTGGAGGGTGAATCAGAAAAAGTAGAAGAAGGAGAAGGAGAAGGTGTAGTCTGGAGGGTGAATCAGAAGAAGTAGAAGAAGGAGAAGGAGAAGGCGAAGTCTGGAGGCTGAATCAGAAGAAGCAGAAAAAGGAGAAGTAGAAGGTGAAGTCGGGAGGGTGAATCAGAAGAAGCAGAAGAAGGAGGATGAGAAGATGAAGTCTGGAGGGTGAATCAGAAGAAGTAGAAGAAGGAGAAGGAGAAGGTGAGGTCTGGAGGGTGAATCAGAAGAAGCAGAAGCAGGAGAAGGATATGGTGAAGTCTGAAGGGTGAATCAGAAGAAGCAGAAGAAGGAGAAGTAAAAGGTGAAGTCTGGAGGGTGAATCAGAAGAAGCAGAAGAAGGAGAAGGAGAAGGTGAAGTCTGGAGGGTGAATCAGAAGAAGCAGAAGAAGGAGAAGGAGAAGGTGAAGTCTGGAGGGTGAATCAGAAGAAGTAGAAGAAGGTGAAGGAGAAGGTGAAGTCTGGAGGGTGAATCAGATGAAGTAGAAGAAGGAGAAGGAGAAGGTGAAGTCTGGAGGGTGAATCAGAAGAAGCAGAAGAAGGAGAAGGAGAAGGTGAAGTCTGGAGGGTGAATCAGAAGAAGCAGAAGAAGGAGAAGGAGAAGATGAAGTCTGGAGGGTGAATCAGAAGAAGTAGAAGAAGGAGTAGGAGAAGGAGAAGTCTGGAGGGTGAATCAGAAGAAGCAGAAGAAGGAGAAGGAGATGGTGAAGTCTGGAGGGTGAATCAGAAGAAGCAGAAGAAGGAGAAGGAGAAGGTGAAGTCTGGAGGGTGAATCAGAAGAAGCAGAAGAAGGAGAAGGAGAAGGTGAAGTCTGGAGGGTGATTCAGAAGAAGTAGAAGACGGAGAAGGAGAAGGTGAAGTCTGGAGGCTGGAGGGTGAAGCAGAAGAAGTAGAAGAAGGAGAAGGAGAAGGTGAAGTCTGGAGGGTGAATCAGAAGAGGTAGAAGATGGAGAAGGTGAAGGTGAAGTCAGGAGGGTGAATCAGAAGAAGCAGAAGAAGGAGAAGGAGAAGGTGAAGTCTGGAGAGTGAATCAGAAGAATCAGAAGAAGGAGAAGGAGAAGGTGAAGTCTGGAGGGTGAATCAGAAGAAGCTGAAAAAAGAGAAGGAGAAGGTGAAGTCTGGAGGGTGAAGCAGAAGAAGCAGAAGATGGAGAAGGAGAAGGTGAAGTCTGGAGGGGGAAGCAGAAGAAGCAGAAGAAGGAGAAGGAGAAGGTGAAGTCTGGAGGGTGAATCAGGAGAAGTAGAAGAAGGAGAAGGAGAAGGTGAAGTCAGGAGGGTGAAGCAGAAGAAGCAGAAGATGGAGAAGGAGAAGGTGAAGTCTGGAGGGCGAAGCAGAAGAAGCAGAAGAAGGAGAAGGAGAAGGTGAAGTCTGGAGGGTGAAGCAGAAGAAGCAGAAGAAGGAGAACGAGAAGGTGAAGTCTGGAGGGTGAATCAGAAGAAGTAGAAGAAGGAGAAGGATAAGGTGAAGTCTGGAGGGTGAATCAGAAGAAGCAGAAGAAGGAGAATGAGAAGGTGAAGTCAGGAGGGTGAATCAGAAGAAGCAGAAGAAGGAGAAGGAGAAGGTAAAGTCTGGAGGGTGAATCAGAAGAAGCAGAAAAAGGAGAAGGAGAAGGTGAAGTCGGGAGGGTGAATCAGAAGAAGCAGAAGAAGGAGGAGGAGAAGATGAAGTCTGGAGGGTGAATCAGAAGAAGTAGAAGAAGGAGAAGGAGAAGGAGAAGGTGAGGTCTGGAGGGTGAATCAGAAGAAGCAGAAGCAGGAGAAGGATATGGAGAAGTCTGAAGGGTGAATCAGAAGAAGCAGAAGAAGGAGAAGTAAAAGGTGAAGTCTGGAGGGTGAATCAGAAGAAGCAGAAGAGGGAGAAGGAGAAGGTGAAGTCTGGAGGGTGAATCAGAAGAAGCAGAAGAAGGAGAAGGAGAAGGTGAAGTCTGGAGGGTGAATCAGAAGAAGTAAAAGAAGGAGAAGGAGAAGGTGAAGTCTGGAGGGTGAATCAGATGAAGTAGAAGAAGGAGAAGGAGAAGGTGAAGTCTGGAGGGTGAATCAGAAGAAGCAGAAGAAGGAGAAGTAGAAGGTGAAGTCTGGAGGGTGAATCAGAAGAAGCAGAAGAAGGAGAAGGAGAAGATGAAGTCTGGAGGGTGAATCAGAAGAAGTAGAAGAAGGAGTAGGAGAAGGAGAAGTCTGGAGGGTGAATCAGAAGAAGCAGAAGAAGGAGAAGGAGATGGTGAAGTCTGGAGGGTGAATCAGAAGAAGCAGAAGAAGGAGAAGGAGAAGGTGAAGTCTGGAGGGTGAATCAGAAGAAGCAGAAGAAGGAGAAGGAGAAGGTGAAGTCTGGAGGGTGATTCGGAAGAAGTAGAAGACGGAGAAGGAGAAGGTGAAGTCTGGAGGCTGGAGGGTGAAGCAGAAGAAGTAGAAGAAGGAGAAGGAGAAGGTGAAGTCTGGAGGGTGAATCAGAAGAGGTAGAAGATGGAGAAGGTGAAGGTGAAGTCAGGAGGGTGAATCAGAAGAAGCAGAAGAAGGAGAAGGAGAAGGTGAAGTCTGGAGAGTGAATCAGAAGAATCAGAAGAAGGAGAAGGAGAAGGTGAAGTCTGGAGGGTGAATCAGAAGAAGCTGAAAAAAGAGAAGGAGAAGGTGAAGTCTGGAGGGTGAAGCAGAAGAAGCAGAAGATGGAGAAGGAGAAGGTGAAGTCTGGAGGGGGAAGCAGAAGAAGCAGAAGAAGGAGAAGGAGAAGGTGAAGTCTGGAGGGTGAATCAGGAGAAGTAGAAGAAGGAGAAGGAGAAGGTGAAGTCAGGAGGGTGAAGCAGAAGAAGCAGAAGAAGGACAAGGAGAAGGTGAAGTCTGGAGGGTGAAGCAGAAGAAGCAGAAGATGGAGAAGGAGAAGGTGAAGTCTGGAGGGCGAAGCAGAAGAAGCAGAAGAAGGAGAAGGAGAAGGTGAAGTCTGAAGGGTGAAGCAGAAGAAGCAGAAGAAGGAGAAGGAGAAGGTGAAGTCTGGAGGGTGAATCAGGAGAAGTAGAAGAAGGAGAAGGAGAAGGTGAAGTCAGGAGGGTGAAGCAGAAGAAGCAGAACAAGGAGAAGGAGAAGGTGAAGTCAGGAGGGTGAAGCAGAAGAAGCAGAAGAAGGAGAAGGAGAAGGTGAAGTCTGGAGGGTGAAGCAGAAGAAGCAGAAGAAGGAGAAGGAGAAGGTGAAGTCAGGAGGGTGAATCAGAAGAAGTAGAAGAAGGAGAAGGAGAAGGTGAAGTCGGGAGGGTGAATCAGAAGAAGCAGAAGAAGGAGGATGAGAAGATGAAGTCTGGAGGGTGAATCAGAAGAAGTAGAAGAAGGAGAAGGAGAAGGTGAGGTCTGGAGGGTGAATCAGAAGAAGCAGAAGCAGGAGAAGGATATGGTGAAGTCTGAAGGGTGAATCAGAAGAAGCAGAAGAAGGAGAAGTAAAAGGTGAAGTCTGGAGGGTGAATCAGAAGAAGCAGAAGAAGGAGAAGGAGAAGGTGAAGTCTGGAGGGTGAATCAGAAGAAGCAGAAGAAGGAGAAGGAGAAGGTGAAGTCTGGAGGGTGAATCAGAAGAAGTAGAAGAAGGAGAAGGAGAAGGTGAAGTCTGGAGGGTGAATCAGATGAAGTAGAAGAAGGAGAAGGAGAAGGTGAAGTCTGGAGGGTGAATCAGAAGAAGCAGAAGAAGGAGAAGGAGAAGGTGAAGTCTGGAGGGTGAATCAGAAGAAGCAGAAGAAGGAGAAGGAGAAGATGAAGTCTGGAGGGTGAATCAGAAGAAGTAGAAGAAGGAGTAGGAGAAGGAGAAGTCTGGAGGGTGAATCAGAAGAAGCAGAAGAAGGAGAAGGAGATGGTGAAGTCTGGAGAGTGAATCAGAAGAAGCAGAAGAAGGAGAAGGAGAAGGTGAAGTCTGGAGGGTGAATCAGAAGAAGCAGAAGAAGGAGAAGGAGAAGGTGAAGTCTGGAGGGTGATTCAGAAGAAGTAGAAGACGGAGAAGGAGAAGGTGAAGTCTGGAGGCTGGAGGGTGAAGCAGAAGAAGTAGAAGAAGGAGAAGGAGAAGGTGAAGTCTGGAGGGTGAATCAGAAGAGGTAGAAGATGGAGAAGGTGAAGGTGAAGTCAGGAGGGTGAATCAGAAGAAGCAGAAGAAGGAGAAGGAGAAGGTGAAGTCTGGAGAGTGAATCAGAAGAATCAGAAGAAGGAGAAGGAGAAGGTGAAGTCTGGAGGGTGAATCAGAAGAAGCTGAAAAAAGAGAAGGAGAAGGTGAAGTCTGGAGGGTGAAGCAGAAGAAGCAGAAGATGGAGAAGGAGAAGGTGAAGTCTGGAGGGGGAAGCAGAAGAAGCAGAAGAAGGAGAAGGAGAAGGTGAAGTCTGGAGGGTGAATCAGGAGAAGTAGAAGAAGGAGAAGGAGAAGGTGAAGTCAGGAGGGTGAAGCAGAAGAAGCAGAAGATGGAGAAGGAGAAGGTGAAGTCTGGAGGGCGAAGCAGAAGAAGCAGAAGAAGGAGAAGGAGAAGGTGAAGTCTGGAGGGTGAAGCAGAAGAAGCAGAAGAAGGAGAACGAGAAGGTGAAGTCTGGAGGGTGAATCAGAAGAAGTAGAAGAAGGAGAAGGATAAGGTGAAGTCTGGAGGGTGAATCAGAAGAAGCAGAAGAAGGAGAATGAGAAGGTGAAGTCAGGAGGGTGAATCAGAAGAAGCAGAAGAAGGAGAAGGAGAAGGTAAAGTCTGGAGGGTGAATCAGAAGAAGCAGAAAAAGGAGAAGGAGAAGGTGAAGTCGGGAGGGTGAATCAGAAGAAGCAGAAGAAGGAGGAGGAGAAGATGAAGTCTGGAGGGTGAATCAGAAGAAGTAGAAGAAGGAGAAGGAGAAGGAGAAGGTGAGGTCTGGAGGGTGAATCAGAAGAAGCAGAAGCAGGAGAAGGATATGGAGAAGTCTGAAGGGTGAATCAGAAGAAGCAGAAGAAGGAGAAGTAAAAGGTGAAGTCTGGAGGGTGAATCAGAAGAAGCAGAAGAGGGAGAAGGAGAAGGTGAAGTCTGGAGGGTGAATCAGAAGAAGCAGAAGAAGGAGAAGGAGAAGGTGAAGTCTGGAGGGTGAATCAGAAGAAGTAAAAGAAGGAGAAGGAGAAGGTGAAGTCTGGAGGGTGAATCAGATGAAGTAGAAGAAGGAGAAGGAGAAGGTGAAGTCTGGAGGGTGAATCAGAAGAAGCAGAAGAAGGAGAAGGAGAAGGTGAAGTCTGGAGGGTGAATCAGAAGAAGCAGAAGAAGGAGAAGGAGAAGATGAAGTCTGGAGGGTGAATCAGAAGAAGTAGAAGAAGGAGTAGGAGAAGGAGAAGTCTGGAGGGTGAATCAGAAGAAGCAGAAGAAGGAGAAGGAGATGGTGAAGTCTGGAGGGTGAATCAGAAGAAGCAGAAGAAGGAGAAGGAGAAGGTGAAGTCTGGAGGGTGAATCAGAAGAAGCAGAAGAAGGAGAAGGAGAAGGTGAAGTCTGGAGGGTGATTCAGAAGAAGTAGAAGACGGAGAAGGAGAAGGTGAAGTCTGGAGGCTGGAGGGTGAAGCAGAAGAAGTAGAAGAAGGAGAAGGAGAAGGTGAAGTCTGGAGGGTGAATCAGAAGAGGTAGAAGATGGAGAAGGTGAAGGTGAAGTCAGGAGGGTGAATCAGAAGAAGCAGAAGAAGGAGAAGGAGAAGGTGAAGTCTGGAGAGTGAATCAGAAGAATCAGAAGAAGGAGAAGGAGAAGGTGAAGTCTGGAGGGTGAATCAGAAGAAGCTGAAAAAAGAGAAGGAGAAGGTGAAGTCTGGAGGGTGAAGCAGAAGAAGCAGAAGATGGAGAAGGAGAAGGTGAAGTCTGGAGGGGGAAGCAGAAGAAGCAGAAGAAGGAGAAGGAGAAGGTGAAGTCTGGAGGGTGAATCAGGAGAAGTAGAAGAAGGAGAAGGAGAAGGTGAAGTCAGGAGGGTGAAGCAGAAGAAGCAGAAGAAGGAGAAGGAGAAGGTGAAGTCTGGAGGGTGAAGCAGAAGAAGCAGAAGATGGAGAAGGAGAAGGTGAAGTCTGGAGGGCGAAGCAGAAGAAGCAGAAGAAGGAGAAGGAGAAGGTGAAGTCTGGAGGGTGAAGCAGAAGAAGCAGAAGAAGGAGAAGGAGAAGGTGAAGTCTGGAGGGTGAATCAGGAGAAGTAGAAGAAGGAGAAGGAGAAGGTGAAGTCAGGAGGGTGAAGCAGAAGAAGCAGAACAAGGAGAAGGAGAAGGTGAAGTCAGGAGGGTGAAGCAGAAGAAGCAGAAGAAGGAGAAGGAGAAGGTGAAGTCTGGAGGGTGAAGCAGAAGAAGCAGAAGAAGGAGAAGGAGAAGGTGAAGTCAGGAGGGTGAATCAGAAGAAGTAGAAGAAGGAGAAGGAGAAGGTGAAGTCTGGAGGGTGAATCAGAAGAAGTAGAAGATGGAGAAGGAGAAGGTGAAGTCTGGAGGGTGAATCAGAAGAAGTAGAAGAAGGAGAAGGAGAAGGTGAAGTCTGGAGGGTGAATCAGAAGAAGCAGAAGAAGGAGAAGGAGAAGGTGAAGTCTGGAGGGAGAAGCAGAAGAAGTAGAAGAAGGAGAAGGAGAAGGTGAAGTCTGGAGGGTGAATCAGTAGAAGTAGAAGAAGGAGAAGGAGAAGGTGAAGTCTGGAGGGTGAATCAGAGGAAGCAGAAGAAGGAGAAGGGGAAGGTGAAGTCTGGAGGGTGAATCAGAAGAAGTAGAAGAAGGAGAAGGAGATGGTGTAGTCTGGAGGGTGAATCAGAAGAAGTAGACGAAGGCGAAGGAGAAGGTGTAGTCTGGAGGATGCATCAGAAGAAGCAGAAGAAGGAGAAGGAGAAGGTGAAGTCTAGAGGGTGAATCAGAAGAAGTAGAAGAAGGAGAAGGAGAAGGTGAAGTCTGGAGGGTGAATCAGAAGAAGCAGAAGAAGGAGAAGGAGAAGGTGAAGTCAGGAGGGTGAATCAGAAGAAGCAGAAGAAGGAGAAGGAGAAGGTGAAGTCTGGAGGGTGAATCAGAAGAAGCAGAAGAAGGAGAAGGAGAAGTTGAAGACTGGAGGGTGAATCAGAAGAAGTAGAAGAAGGAGAAGGAGAAGGTGTAGTCTGGAGGGTGAATCAGAAGAAGTAGACGAAGGAGAAGGAGAAGGTGAAGTCTGGAGGGTGAATCAGAAGAAGCAGAAGAAGGAGAAGGAGGAGGTGAAGACTGGAGGGTGAATCAGAAAAAGTAGAAGAAGGAGAAGGAGAAGGTGAAGTCTGGAGGGTGAATCAGAAGAAGCAGAAGAAGGAGGAGGAGAAGATGAAGTCTGGAGGGTGAATCAGAAGATGTAGAAGAAGGAGAAGGAGAAGGTGATGTCTGGAGGGTGAATCAGAAGAAGCAGAAGAAGGAGAAGGATATGGTGAAGTCTGAAGGGTGAATCAGAAGAAGCAGAAGAAGGAGAAGTAAAAGGTGAAGTCTGGAGGGTGAATCAGAAGAAGCAGAAGAAGGAGAAGGAGAAGGAGAAGTCTGGAGGGTGAATCAGAAGAAGCAGAAGAAGGAGAAGGAGAAGGTGAAGTCTGGAGGGTGAATCAGAAGAAGTAGAAGAAGGAGAAGGAGAAGGTGAAGTCTGGAGGGTGAATCAGAAGAAGTAGAAGAAGGAGAAGGAGAAGGTGAAGTCTGGAGGGTGAATCAGAAGAAGCAGAAGAAGGAGAAGGAGAAGGTGAAGTCTGGAGGGTGAATCAGAAGAAGCAGAAGAAGGAGAAGGAGAAGATGAAGTCTGGAGGGTGAATCAGAAGAAGTAGAAGAAGGAGTAGGAGAAGGAGAAGTCTGCAGGGTGAATCAGAAGAAGCAGAAGAAGGAGAAGGAGATGGTGAAGTCTGGAGGGTGAATCAGAAGAAGCAGAAGAAGGAGAAGGAGAAGGTGAAGTCTGGAGGGTGAATCAGAAGAAGCAGAAGAAGGAGAAGGAGAAGGTGAAGTCTGGAGGGTGAATCAGAAGAAGTAGAAGACGGAGAAGGAGAAGGTGAAGTCTGGAGGCTGGAGGGTGAAGCAGAAGAAGTAGAAGAAGGAGAAGGAGGAGGTGAAGTCAGGAGGGTGAATCAGAAGAGGTAGAAGAAGGAGAAGGTGAAGGTGAAGTCAGGAGGGTGAATCAGAAGAAGCAGAAGAAGGAGAAGGAGAAGGTGAAGTCTGGAGAGTGAATCAGAAGAATCAGAAGAAGGAGAAGGAGAAGGTGAAGTCTGGAGGGTGAATCAGAAGAAGCTGAAGAAGGAGAAGGAGAAGGTGAAGTCTGGAGGGTGAAGCAGAAGAAGCAGAAGAAGGAGAAGGAGAAGGTGAAGACTGGAGGGTGAATCAGAAGAAGTAGAAGAAGGAGAAGGAGAAGGTGAAGTCTGGAGGGTGAATCAGAAGAAGTAGAAGAAGGAGTAGGAGAAGGTGAAGTCTGGAGGGTGAATCAGAAGAATGAGAAGAAGGAGAAGGAGAAGGTGAAGTCTGGAGGGTGAATCAGAAGAAGCAGAAGAAGGAGAAGGAGAAGGTGAAGTCAGGAGGGTGAATCAGAAGAAGCAGAAGAAGGAGAAGGAGAAGGTGAAGTTAGGAGGGTGAATCAGAAGAAGCAGAAGAAGGAGAAGGAGAAGGTGAAGTCAGGGGGGTGAAGCAGAAGAAGTAGAAGAAGGAGAAGGAGAAGGTGAAGTCTGGAGGGTGAATCAGAAGAAGCAGAAGAAGGAGAAGGAGAAGGTGAGGTCTGGAGGGTGAATCAGAAGAAGCAGAAGAAGGAGAAGGAGAAGATGAAGTCTGGAGGGTGAATCAGAAGAAGTAGATGAAGGAGAAGGAGAAGGTGAGGTCTGGAGGGTGAATCAGAAGAAGCAGAAGAAGGAGAAGGAGAAGGTGAAGTCTGAAGGGTGAATCAGAAGAAGTAGAAGAAGGAGAAGGAGAAGGTGAAGTCTGGAGGGTGAATCAGAAGAAGCAGAAGAAGGAGAAGGAGAAGGTGAAGTCTGGAGGGTGAATCAGAAGAAGCAGAAGAAGGAGAAGGAGAAGGTGAAGTCTGGAGGGTGAATCAGAAGAAGCAGAATAAGGAGAAGGAGAAGGTGAAGTCTGGAGGGTGAATCAGAAGAAGCAGAAAAAGGAGAAGGAGAAGGTGAAGTCTGAAGGGTGAATCAGAAGAAGTAGAAGAAGGAGAAGGAGAAGGTGAAGTCTGGAGGGTGAAGCAGAAGAAGTAGAAGAAGGAGAAGGAGAAGGTGAGATCAGGAGGGTGAATCAGAAGAAGTAGTAGAAGGAGAAGGAGAAGGTGAAGTCAGGAGGGTGAATCATAAGAAGCAGAAGAAGTAGAAGGAGAAGGTGAAGTCTGGAGGGTGAATCAGAAGAATCAGAAGAAGGAGAAGGAGAAGGTGAAGTCTGTAGGGTGAATCAGAAGAAGCAGAAGAAAGAGAAGGAGAAGGTGAAGTCTGGAGGGTGAAGCTGAAGAAACAGAAGAAGGAGAAGGAGAAGGTGAAGACTGGAGGGTGAATCAGAAGAAGTAGAAGAAGGAGAAGGAGAAGGTGAAGTCAGGAGGGTGAATCAGAAGAAGTAGAATAAGGAGAAGGAGAAGGTGAAGTCTGGAGGGTGAAGCAGAAGAAGTAGAAGAAGGAGAAGGAGAAGGTGAAGTCAGGAGGCTGAATCAGAAGAAGTAGAAGAAGGAGAAGGAGAAGGTGAAGTCAGGAGGGTGAATCAGAAGAAGCAGAAGAAGGAGAAGGAGAAGGTGAAGTCTGGAGGGTGAATCAGAAGAATCAGAAGAAGGAGAAGGAGAAGGTGAAGTCTGGAGGGTGAATCAGAAGAAGCAGAAGAAAGAGAAGGAGAAGGTGAAGTCTGGAGGGTGAATCAGAAGAAGTAGAAGAAGGAGAAGGAGAAGGTGAAGTCTGGAGGGTGAATCAGAAGAAGTAAAAGAAGGAGAAGGAGAAGGTGAAGTCTGGAGGGTGAATCAGATGAAGTAGAAGAAGGAGAAGGAGAAGGTGAAGTCTGGAGGGTGAATCAGAAGAAGCAGAAGAAGGAGAAGGAGAAGGTGAAGTCTGGAGGGTGAATCAGAAGAAGCAGAAGAAGGAGAAGGAGAAGATGAAGTCTGGAGGGTGAATCAGAAGAAGTAGAAGAAGGAGTAGGAGAAGGAGAAGTCTGGAGGGTGAATCAGAAGAAGCAGAAGAAGGAGAAGGAGATGGTGAAGTCTGGAGGGTGAATCAGAAGAAGCAGAAGAAGGAGAAGGAGAAGGTGAAGTCTGGAGGGTGAATCAGAAGAAGCAGAAGAAGGAGAAGGAGAAGGTGAAGTCTGGAGGGTGATTCAGAAGAAGTAGAAGACGGAGAAGGAGAAGGTGAAGTCTGGAGGCTGGAGGGTGAAGCAGAAGAAGTAGAAGAAGGAGAAGGAGAAGGTGAAGTCTGGAGGGTGAATCAGAAGAGGTAGAAGATGGAGAAGGTGAAGGTGAAGTCAGGAGGGTGAATCAGAAGAAGCAGAAGAAGGAGAAGGAGAAGGTGAAGTCTGGAGAGTGAATCAGAAGAATCAGAAGAAGGAGAAGGAGAAGGTGAAGTCTGGAGGGTGAATCAGAAGAAGCTGAAAAAAGAGAAGGAGAAGGTGAAGTCTGGAGGGTGAAGCAGAAGAAGCAGAAGATGGAGAAGGAGAAGGTGAAGTCTGGAGGGGGAAGCAGAAGAAGCAGAAGAAGGAGAAGGAGAAGGTGAAGTCTGGAGGGTGAATCAGGAGAAGTAGAAGAAGGAGAAGGAGAAGGTGAAGTCAGGAGGGTGAAGCAGAAGAAGCAGAAGAAGGAGAAGGAGAAGGTGAAGTCTGGAGGGTGAAGCAGAAGAAGCAGAAGATGGAGAAGGAGAAGGTGAAGTCTGGAGGGCGAAGCAGAAGAAGCAGAAGAAGGAGAAGGAGAAGGTGAAGTCTGGAGGGTGAAGCAGAAGAAGCAGAAGAAGGAGAAGGAGAAGGTGAAGTCTGGAGGGTGAATCAGGAGAAGTAGAAGAAGGAGAAGGAGAAGGTGAAGTCAGGAGGGTGAAGCAGAAGAAGCAGAACAAGGAGAAGGAGAAGGTGAAGTCAGGAGGGTGAAGCAGAAGAAGCAGAAGAAGGAGAAGGAGAAGGTGAAGTCTGGAGGGTGAAGCAGAAGAAGCAGAAGAAGGAGAAGGAGAAGGTGAAGTCAGGAGGGTGAATCAGAAGAAGTAGAAGAAGGAGAAGGAGAAGGTGAAGTCTGGAGGGTGAATCAGAAGAAGTAGAAGATGGAGAAGGAGAAGGTGAAGTCTGGAGGGTGAATCAGAAGAAGTAGAAGAAGGAGAAGGAGAAGGTGAAGTCTGGAGGGTGAATCAGAAGAAGCAGAAGAAGGAGAAGGAGAAGGTGAAGTCTGGAGGGAGAAGCAGAAGAAGTAGAAGAAGGAGAAGGAGAAGGTGAAGTCTGGAGGGTGAATCAGTAGAAGTAGAAGAAGGAGAAGGAGAAGGTGAAGTCTGGAGGGTGAATCAGAGGAAGCAGAAGAAGGAGAAGGGGAAGGTGAAGTCTGGAGGGTGAATCAGAAGAAGTAGAAGAAGGAGAAGGAGATGGTGTAGTCTGGAGGGTGAATCAGAAGAAGTAGACGAAGGCGAAGGAGAAGGTGTAGTCTGGAGGATGAATCAGAAGAAGCAGAAGAAGGAGAAGGAGAAGGTGAAGTCTAGAGGGTGAATCAGAAGAAGTAGAAGAAGGAGAAGGAGAAGGTGAAGTCTGGAGGGTGAATCAGAAGAAGCAGAAGAAGGAGAAGGAGAAGGTGAAGTCAGGAGGGTGAATCAGAAGAAGCAGAAGAAGGAGAAGGAGAAGGTGAAGTCTGGAGGGTGAATCAGAAGAAGCAGAAGAAGGAGAAGGAGAAGTTGAAGACTGGAGGGTGAATCAGAAGAAGTAGAAGAA
The DNA here is from genome assembly GCF_052327205.1 of Somniosus microcephalus. Classification (NCBI taxonomy): domain Eukaryota; kingdom Metazoa; phylum Chordata; class Chondrichthyes; order Squaliformes; family Somniosidae; genus Somniosus; species Somniosus microcephalus. The sequence continues at coordinate 265,213 of NW_028225195.1, forward strand.
GGAGAAGGAGAAGGTGAAGTCTGGAGGGTGAATCAGAAGAAGTAGAAGAAGGAGAAGGAGAAGGTGTAGTCTGGAGGGTGAATCAGAAGAAGTAGACGAAGGAGAAGGAGAAGGTGAAGTCTGGAGGGTGAATCAGAAGAAGCAGAAGAAGGAGAACGAGAAGGTGAAGTCTGGAGGGTGAATCAGAAGAAGTAGAAGAAGGAGAAGGAGAAGGTGAAGTCTGGAGGGTGAATCAGAAGAAGCAGAAGAAGGAGAATGAGAAGGTGAAGTCAGGAGGGTGAATCAGAAGAAGCATAAGAAGGAGAAGGAGAAGGTGAAGTCTGGAGGGTGAATCAGAAGAAGCAGAAGAAGGAGAAGGAGGAGGTGAAGACTGGAGGGTGAATCAGAAAAAGTAGAAGAAGGAGAAGGAGAAGGTGAAGTCTGGAGGGTGAATCAGAAGAAGCAGAAGAAGGAGGAGGAGAAGATGAAGTCTGGAGGGTGAATCAGAAGATGTAGAAGAAGGAGAAGGAGAAGGTGATGTCTGGAGGGTGAATCAGAAGAAGCAGAAGAAGGAGAAGGATATGGTGAAGTCTGAAGGGTGAATCAGAAGAAGCAGAAGAAGGAGAAGTAAAAGGTGAAGTCTGGAGGGTGAATCAGAAGAAGCAGAAGAAGGAGAAGGAGAAGGAGAAGTCTGGAGGGTGAATCAGAAGAAGCAGAAGAAGGAGAAGGAGAAGGTGAAGTCTGGAGGGTGAATCAGAAGAAGTAGAAGAAGGAGAAGGAGAAGGTGAAGTCTGGAGGGTGAATCAGAAGAAGTAGAAGAAGGAGAAGGAGAAGGTGAAGTCTGGAGGGTGAATCAGAAGAAGCAGAAGAAGGAGAAGGAGAAGGTGAAGTCTGGAGGGTGAATCAGAAGAAGCAGAAGAAGGAGAAGGAGAAGATGAAGTCTGGAGGGTGAATCAGAAGAAGTAGAAGAAGGAGTAGGAGAAGGAGAAGTCTGCAGGGTGAATCAGAAGAAGCAGAAGAAGGAGAAGGAGATGGTGAAGTCTGGAGGGTGAATCAGAAGAAGCAGAAGAAGGAGAAGGAGAAGGTGAAGTCTGGAGGGTGAATCAGAAGAAGCAGAAGAAGGAGAAGGAGAAGGTGAAGTCTGGAGGGTGAATCAGAAGAAGTAGAAGACGGAGAAGGAGAAGGTGAAGTCTGGAGGCTGGAGGGTGAAGCAGAAGAAGTAGAAGAAGGAGAAGGAGGAGGTGAAGTCAGGAGGGTGAATCAGAAGAGGTAGAAGAAGGAGAAGGTGAAGGTGAAGTCAGGAGGGTGAATCAGAAGAAGCAGAAGAAGGAGAAGGAGAAGGTGAAGTCTGGAGAGTGAATCAGAAGAATCAGAAGAAGGAGAAGGAGAAGGTGAAGTCTGGAGGGTGAATCAGAAGAAGCTGAAGAAGGAGAAGGAGAAGGTGAAGTCTGGAGGGTGAAGCAGAAGAAGCAGAAGAAGGAGAAGGAGAAGGTGAAGACTGGAGGGTGAATCAGAAGAAGTAGAAGAAGGAGAAGGAGAAGGTGAAGTCTGGAGGGTGAATCAGAAGAAGTAGAAGAAGGAGTAGGAGAAGGTGAAGTCTGGAGGGTGAATCAGAAGAATGAGAAGAAGGAGAAGGAGAAGGTGAAGTCTGGAGGGTGAATCAGAAGAAGCAGAAGAAGGAGAAGGAGAAGGTGAAGTCAGGAGGGTGAATCAGAAGAAGCAGAAGAAGGAGAAGGAGAAGGTGAAGTTAGGAGGGTGAATCAGAAGAAGCAGAAGAAGGAGAAGGAGAAGGTGAAGTCAGGGGGGTGAAGCAGAAGAAGTAGAAGAAGGAGAAGGAGAAGGTGAAGTCTGGAGGGTGAATCAGAAGAAGCAGAAGAAGGAGAAGGAGAAGGTGAGGTCTGGAGGGTGAATCAGAAGAAGCAGAAGAAGGAGAAGGAGAAGATGAAGTCTGGAGGGTGAATCAGAAGAAGTAGATGAAGGAGAAGGAGAAGGTGAGGTCTGGAGGGTGAATCAGAAGAAGCAGAAGAAGGAGAAGGAGAAGGTGAAGTCTGAAGGGTGAATCAGAAGAAGTAGAAGAAGGAGAAGGAGAAGGTGAAGTCTGGAGGGTGAATCAGAAGAAGCAGAAGAAGGAGAAGGAGAAGGTGAAGTCTGGAGGGTGAATCAGAAGAAGCAGAAGAAGGAGAAGGAGAAGGTGAAGTCTGGAGGGTGAATCAGAAGAAGCAGAATAAGGAGAAGGAGAAGGTGAAGTCTGGAGGGTGAATCAGAAGAAGCAGAAAAAGGAGAAGGAGAAGGTGAAGTCTGAAGGGTGAATCAGAAGAAGTAGAAGAAGGAGAAGGAGAAGGTGAAGTCTGGAGGGTGAAGCAGAAGAAGTAGAAGAAGGAGAAGGAGAAGGTGAGATCAGGAGGGTGAATCAGAAGAAGTAGTAGAAGGAGAAGGAGAAGGTGAAGTCAGGAGGGTGAATCATAAGAAGCAGAAGAAGTAGAAGGAGAAGGTGAAGTCTGGAGGGTGAATCAGAAGAATCAGAAGAAGGAGAAGGAGAAGGTGAAGTCTGTAGGGTGAATCAGAAGAAGCAGAAGAAAGAGAAGGAGAAGGTGAAGTCTGGAGGGTGAAGCTGAAGAAACAGAAGAAGGAGAAGGAGAAGGTGAAGACTGGAGGGTGAATCAGAAGAAGTAGAAGAAGGAGAAGGAGAAGGTGAAGTCAGGAGGGTGAATCAGAAGAAGTAGAATAAGGAGAAGGAGAAGGTGAAGTCTGGAGGGTGAAGCAGAAGAAGTAGAAGAAGGAGAAGGAGAAGGTGAAGTCAGGAGGCTGAATCAGAAGAAGTAGAAGAAGGAGAAGGAGAAGGTGAAGTCAGGAGGGTGAATCAGAAGAAGCAGAAGAAGGAGAAGGAGAAGGTGAAGTCTGGAGGGTGAATCAGAAGAATCAGAAGAAGGAGAAGGAGAAGGTGAAGTCTGGAGGGTGAATCAGAAGAAGCAGAAGAAAGAGAAGGAGAAGGTGAAGTCTGGAGGGGGAATCAGAAGAAGTAGAAGAAGGAGAAGGTGAAGTCTGGAGTGTGAATCAGAAGAAGCAGAAGAAGGAGAAGGAGAAGGTGAAGTCTGGAGGGTGAATCAGAAGAAGCAGAATAAGGAGAAGGAGAAGGTGAAGTCTGGAGGGTGAAGCAGAAGAAGCAGAAGAAGGAGAAGGAGAAGGTGAAGTCTGGAGGGTGAATCAGAAGAAGTAGAAGAAGGAGAAGGAGAAGGTGAAGTCTGGAGGGTGAAGCAGAAGAAGTAGAAGAAGGAGAAGGAGAAGGTGAAGTCAGGAGGGTGAATCAGAAGAAGTAGAAGAAGGAGAAGGAGAAGGTGAAGTCAGGAGGGTGAATCTGAAGAAGCAGAAGAAGGAGAAAGAGAAGGTGAAGTCTGGAGGGTGAATCAGAAGAATCAGAGGAAGGAGAAGGAGAAGGTGAAGTCTGGAGGGTGAATCAGAAGAAGCAGAGGAAGAGAAGGAGAAGGTGAAGTCTGGAGGGTGAATCAGAAGAAGCAGAATAAGGAGAAGGAGAAGGTGAAGTCTGGAGGGTGAATCAGAAGAAGCAGAATAAGGAGAAGGAGAAGGTGAAGTCTGGAGGGTGAATCAGAAGAAGCAGAAGAAGGAAATGGAGAAGATGAAGTCTGGAGGGTGAATCAGAAGAAGTAGATGAAGGAGAAGGAGAAGGTGAAGTCTGGAGGGTGAAGCAGAAGAAGTAGAAGAAGGAGAAGGAGAAGGTGAAGTCAGGAGGGTGAATCAGAAGAAGTAGAAGAAGAAGAAGGAGAAGGTGAAGTCAGGAGGGTGAATCAGAAGAAGCAGAAGAAGGAGAAGAAGAAGGTGAAGTCTGGAGGGTGAATCAGAAGAAGCAGAATAAGGAGAAGGAGAAGGTGAAGTCTGGAGGGTGAATCAGAAGAAGCAGAATAAGGAGAAGGAGAAGGTGAAGTCTGGAGGGTGAATCAGAAGAAGCAGAAGAAGGAGAAGGAGAAGATGAAGTCTGGAGGGTGAATCAGAAGAAGTAGAAGAAGGAGAAGGAGAAGGTGAAGTCTGGAGGGTGAAGCAGAAGAAATAGAAGAAGGAGAAGGAGAAGGTGAAGTCAGGAGGGTGAATCAGAAGAAGTAGAAGAAGAAGAAGGAGAAGGTGAAGTCAGGAGGGTGAATCAGAAGAAGCAGAAGAAGGAGAAGGAGAAGGTGAAGTCTGGAGGGTGAATCAGAAGAATCAGAAGAAGGAGAAGGAGAAGGTGAAGTCTGGAGGGTGAATCAGAAGAAGCAGAAGAAAGAGAAGGAGAAGGTGAAGTCTGGAGGGTGAAGCAGAAGAAACAGAAGAAGGAGAAGGAGAAGGTGAAGACTGGAGGGTGAATCAGAAGAAGTAGAAGAAGGAGAAGGAGAAGGTGAAGTCTGGAGGGTGAATCAGAAGAAGCAGAAGAAGGAGAAGGAGAAGGTGAAGTATGGAGGGTGAATCAGAAGAAGCAGAAGAAGGAGAAGGAGAAGATGAAGTCTGGAGGGTGAATCAGAAGAAGTAGAAGAAGGAGAAGGAGAAGGTGAATTCTGGAGGGTGAATCAGAAGTTGTAGAAGAAGGAGAAGGAGAAGGTGAAGTCTGGACGGTGAATCAGAAGAAACAGAAGAAGGAGAAGGAGAAGGTGAAGTCTGGAGGGTGAATCAGAATAAGTAGAAGAAGGAGAAGGAGAAGGTGTAGTCTGGTGGGTGAATCAGAAGAAGTAGAAGAAGGAGAAGGAGAAGGTGAAGTCTGGAGGGTGAATCAGAAGAAGCAGAAGAAGGAGAAGGAGAAGGTGAAGTCTGGAGGGTGAATCAGAAGAAGCAGAAGAAGTAGAAGGAGAAGGTGAAGTCTGGAGGGTGAATCAGAAGAAGCAGAAAAAGGAGAAGGAGAAGGTGAAGTCTGAAGGGTGAATCAGAAGAGGTAGAAGAAGGAGAAGGAGAAGGTGAAGTCTGGAGGGTGAAGCAGAAGAAGTAGAAGAAGGAGAAGGAGAAGGTGAGATCAGGAGGGTGAATCAGAAGAAGTAGAAGAAGGAGAAGGAGAAGGTGAAGTCAGGAGGGTGAATCATAAGAAGCAGAAGAAGGAGAAGGAGAAGGTGAAGTCTGGAGGGTGAATCAGAAGAATCAGAAGAAGGAGAAGGAGAAGGTGAAGTCTGGAGGGTGAATCAGAAGAAGCAGAAGAAAGAGAAGGAGAAGGAGAAGTCTGGAGGGTGAAGCAGAAGAAACAGAAGAAGGAGAAGGAGAAGGTGAAGACTGGAGGGTGAATCAGAAGAAGTAGAAGAAGGAGAAGGAGAAGGTGAAGTCAGGAGGGTGAATCAGAAAAAGTAGAATAAGGAGAAGGAGAAGGTGAAGTCTGGAGGGTGAAGCAGAAGAAGTAGAAGAAGGAGAAGGAGAAGGTGAAGTCAGGAGGCTGAATCAGAAGAAGTAGAAGAAGGAGAAGGAGAAGGTGAAGTCAGGAGGGTGAATCAGAAGAAGCAGAAGAAGGAGAAGGAGAAGGTGAAGTCTGGAGGGTGATTCAGAAGAATCAGAAGAAGGAGAAGGAGAAGGTGAAGTCTGGAGGGTGAATCAGAAGAAGCAGAAGAAAGAGAAGGAGAAGGTGAAGTCTGGAGGGTGAATCAGAAGAAGTAGAAGAAGGAGAAGGAGAAGGTGAAGTCTGGAGTGTGAATCAGAAGAAGCAGAAGAAGGAGAAGGAGAAGGTGAAGTCTGGAGGGTGAATCAGAAGAAGCAGTATAAGGAGAAGGAGAAGGTGAAGTCTGGAGGGTGAAGCAGAAGAAGCAGAAGAAGGAGAAGGAGAAGGTGAAGTCTGGAGGGTGAATCAGAAGAAGTAGAAGAAGGAGAAGGAGAAGGTGAAGTCTGGAGGGTGAAGCAGAAGAAGTAGAAGAAGGAGAAGGAGAAGGTGAAGTCAGGAGGGTGAATCAGAAGAAGTAGAAGAAGGAGAAGGAGAAGGTGAAGTCAGGAGGGTGAATCAGAAGAAGCAGAAGAAGGAGAAAGAGAAGGTGAAGTCTGGAGGGTGAATCAGAAGAATCAGAGGAAGGAGAAGGAGAAGGTGAAGTCTGGAGGGTGAATCAGAAGAAGCAGAGGAAGAGAAGGAGAAGGTGAAGTCTGGAGGGTGAATCAGAAGAAGCAGAATAAGGAGAAGGAGAAGGTGAAGTCTGGAGGGTGAATCAGAAGAAGCAGAATAAGGAGAAGGAGAAGGTGAAGTCTGGAGGGTGAATCAGAAGAAGCAGAAGAAGGAGAAGGAGAAGATGAAGTCTGGAGGGTGAATCAGAAGAAGTAGAAGAAGGAGAAGGAGAAGGTGAAGTCTGGAGGGTGAAGCAGAAGAAGTAGAAGAAGGAGAAGGAGAAGGTGAAGTCAGGAGGGTGAATCAGAAGAAGTAGAAGAAGAAGAAGGAGAAGGTGAAGTCAGGAGGCTGAATCAGAAGAAGTAGAAGAAGGAGAAGGAGAAGGTGAAGTCAGGAGGGTGAATCAGAAGAAGCAGAAGAAGGAGAAGGTGAAGTCTGGAGGGTGAATCAGAAGAATCAGAAGAAGGAGAAGGAGAAGGTGAAGTCTGGAGGGTGAATCAGAAGAAGCAGAAGAAAGAGAAGGAGAAGGTCAAGTCTGGAGGGTGAATCAGAAGAAGTAGAAGAAGGAGAAGGAGAAGGTGAAGTCTGGAGTGTGAATCAGAAGAAGCAGAAGAAGGAGAAGGAGAAGGTGAAGTCTGGAGGGTGAATCAGAAGAAGCAGAATAAGGAGAAGGATATGGTGAAGTCTGAAGGGTGAATCAGAAGAAGCTGAAGAAGGAGAAGTAAAAGGTGAAGTCTGGAGGGTGAATCAGAAGAAGCAGAAGAAGGAGAAGGAGAAGGTGAAGTCTGGAGGGTGAATCAGAAGAAGCAGAAGAAGGAGAAGGAGAAGGTGAAGTCTGGAGGGTGAATCAGAAGAAGTAGAAGAAGGAGAAGGAGAAGGTGAAGTCTGGAGGGTGAATCAGAAGAAGTAGAAGAAGGAGAAGGAGAAGGTGAAGTCTGGAGGGTGAATCAGAAGAAGCAGAAGAAGGAGAAGGAGAAGGTGAAGTCTGGAGGGTGAATCAGAAGAAGCAGAAGAAGGAGAAGGAGAAGATGAAGTCTGGAGGGTGAATCAGAAGAAGTAGAAGAAGGAGTAGGAGAAGGAGAAGTCTGCAGGGTGAATCAGAAGAAGCAGAAGAAGGAGAAGGAGATGGTGAAGTCTGGAGGGTGAATCAGAAGAAGCAGAAGAAGGAGAAGGAGAAGGTGAAGTCTGGAGGGTGAATCAGAAGAAGCAGAAGAAGGAGAAGGAGAAGGTGAAGTCTGGAGGGTGAATCAGAAGAAGTAGAAGACGGAGAAGGAGAAGGTGAAGTCTGGAGGCTGGAGGGTGAAGCAGAAGAAGTAGAAGAAGGAGAAGGAGGAGGTGAAGTCAGGAGGGTGAATCAGAAGAGGTAGAAGAAGGAGAAGGTGAAGGTGAAGTCAGGAGGGTGAATCAGAAGAAGCAGAAGAAGGAGAAGGAGAAGGTGAAGTCTGGAGAGTGAATCAGAAGAATCAGAAGAAGGAGAAGGAGAAGGTGAAGTCTGGAGGGTGAATCAGAAGAAGCTGAAGAAGGAGAAGGAGAAGGTGAAGTCTGGAGGGTGAAGCAGAAGAAGCAGAAGAAGGAGAAGGAGAAGGTGAAGACTGGAGGGTGAATCAGAAGAAGTAGAAGAAGGAGAAGGAGAAGGTGAAGTCTGGAGGGTGAATCAGAAGAAGTAGAAGAAGGAGTAGGAGAAGGTGAAGTCTGGAGGGTGAATCAGAAGAATGAGAAGAAGGAGAAGGAGAAGGTGAAGTCTGGAGGGTGAATCAGAAGAAGCAGAAGAAGGAGAAGGAGAAGGTGAAGTCAGGAGGGTGAATCAGAAGAAGCAGAAGAAGGAGAAGGAGAAGGTGAAGTTAGGAGGGTGAATCAGAAGAAGCAGAAGAAGGAGAAGGAGAAGGTGAAGTCAGGGGGGTGAAGCAGAAGAAGTAGAAGAAGGAGAAGGAGAAGGTGAAGTCTGGAGGGTGAATCAGAAGAAGCAGAAGAAGGAGAAGGAGAAGGTGAGGTCTGGAGGGTGAATCAGAAGAAGCAGAAGAAGGAGAAGGAGAAGATGAAGTCTGGAGGGTGAATCAGAAGAAGTAGATGAAGGAGAAGGAGAAGGTGAGGTCTGGAGGGTGAATCAGAAGAAGCAGAAGAAGGAGAAGGAGAAGGTGAAGTCTGAAGGGTGAATCAGAAGAAGTAGAAGAAGGAGAAGGAGAAGGTGAAGTCTGGAGGGTGAATCAGAAGAAGCAGAAGAAGGAGAAGGAGAAGGTGAAGTCTGGAGGGTGAATCAGAAGAAGCAGAAGAAGGAGAAGGAGAAGGTGAAGTCTGGAGGGTGAATCAGAAGAAGCAGAATAAGGAGAAGGAGAAGGTGAAGTCTGGAGGGTGAATCAGAAGAAGCAGAAAAAGGAGAAGGAGAAGGTGAAGTCTGAAGGGTGAATCAGAAGAAGTAGAAGAAGGAGAAGGAGAAGGTGAAGTCTGGAGGGTGAAGCAGAAGAAGTAGAAGAAGGAGAAGGAGAAGGTGAGATCAGGAGGGTGAATCAGAAGAAGTAGTAGAAGGAGAAGGAGAAGGTGAAGTCAGGAGGGTGAATCATAAGAAGCAGAAGAAGTAGAAGGAGAAGGTGAAGTCTGGAGGGTGAATCAGAAGAATCAGAAGAAGGAGAAGGAGAAGGTGAAGTCTGTAGGGTGAATCAGAAGAAGCAGAAGAAAGAGAAGGAGAAGGTGAAGTCTGGAGGGTGAAGCTGAAGAAACAGAAGAAGGAGAAGGAGAAGGTGAAGACTGGAGGGTGAATCAGAAGAAGTAGAAGAAGGAGAAGGAGAAGGTGAAGTCAGGAGGGTGAATCAGAAGAAGTAGAATAAGGAGAAGGAGAAGGTGAAGTCTGGAGGGTGAAGCAGAAGAAGTAGAAGAAGGAGAAGGAGAAGGTGAAGTCAGGAGGCTGAATCAGAAGAAGTAGAAGAAGGAGAAGGAGAAGGTGAAGTCAGGAGGGTGAATCAGAAGAAGCAGAAGAAGGAGAAGGAGAAGGTGAAGTCTGGAGGGTGAATCAGAAGAATCAGAAGAAGGAGAAGGAGAAGGTGAAGTCTGGAGGGTGAATCAGAAGAAGCAGAAGAAAGAGAAGGAGAAGGTGAAGTCTGGAGGGTGAATCAGAAGAAGTAGAAGAAGGAGAAGGAGAAGGTGAAGTCTGGAGTGTGAATCAGAAGAAGCAGAAGAAGGAGAATTAGAAGGTGAAGTCTGGAGGGTGAATCAGAAGAAGCAGAATAAGGAGAAGGAGAAGGTGAAGTCTGGAGGGTGAAGCAGAAGAAGCAGAAGAAGGAGAAGGAGAAGGTGAAGTCTGGAGGGTGAATCAGAAGAAGTAGAAGAAGGAGAAGGAGAAGGTGAAGTCTGGAGGGTGAAGCAGAAGAAGTAGAAGAAGGAGAAGGAGAAGGTGAAGTCAGGAGGGTGAATCAGAAGAAGTAGAAGAAGGAGAAGGAGAAGGTGAAGTTAGGAGGGTGAATCTGAAGAAGCAGAAGAAGGAGAAAGAGAAGGTGAAGTCTGGAGGGTGAATCAGAAGAATCAGAGGAAGGAGAAGGAGAAGGTGAAGTCTGGAGGGTGAATCAGAAGAAGCAGAGGAAGAGAAGGACAAGGTGAAGTCTGGAGGGTGAATCAGAAGAAGCAGAATAAGGAGAAGGAGAAGGTGAAGTCTGGAGGGTGAATCAGAAGAAGCAGAATAAGGAGAAGGAGAAGGTGAAGTCTGGAGGGTGAATCAGAAGAAGCAGAAGAAGGAAATGGAGAAGATGAAGTCTGGAGGGTGAATCAGAAGAAGTAGATGAAGGAGAAGGAGAAGGTGAAGTCTGGAGGGTGAAGCAGAAGAAGTAGAAGAAGGAGAAGGAGAAGGTGAAGTCAGGAGGGTGAATCAGAAGAAGTAGAAGAAGAAGAAGGAGAAGGTGAAGTCAGGAGGGTGAATCAGAAGAAGCAGAAGAAGGAGAAGGAGAAGGTGAAGTCTGGAGGGTGAATCAGAAGAAGCAGAATAAGGAGAAGGAGAAGGTGAAGTCTGGAGGGTGAATCAGAAGAAGCAGAATAAGGAGAAGGAGAAGGTGAAGTCTGGAGGGTGAATCAGAAGAAGCAGAAGAAGGAGAAGGAGAAGATGAAGTCTGGAGGGTGAATCAGAAGAAGTAGAAGAAGGAGAAGGAGAAGGTGAAGTCTGGAGGGTGAAGCAGAAGAAATAGAAGAAGGAGAAGGAGAAGGTGAAGTCAGGAGGGTGAATCAGAAGAAGTAGAAGAAGAAGAAGGAGAAGGTGAAGTCAGGAGGGTGAATCAGAAGAAGCAGAAGAAGGAGAAGGAGAAGGTGAAGTCTGGAGGGTGAATCAGAAGAATCAGAAGAAGGAGAAGGAGAAGGTGAAGTCTGGAGGGTGAATCAGAAGAAGCAGAAGAAAGAGAAGGAGAAGGTGAAGTCTGGAGGGTGAAGCAGAAGAAACAGAAGAAGGAGAAGGAGAAGGTGAAGACTGGAGGGTGAATCAGAAGAAGTAGAAGAAGGAGAAGGAGAAGGTGAAGTCTGGAGGGTGAATCAGAAGAAGCAGAAGAAGGAGAAGGAGAAGGTGAAGTACGGAGGGTGAATCAGAAGAAGCAGAAGAAGGAGAAGGAGAAGATGAAGTCTGGAGGGTGAATCAGAAGAAGTAGAAGAAGGAGAAGGAGAAGGTGAATTCTGGAGGGTGAATCAGAAGTTGTAGAAGAAGGAGAAGGAGAAGGTGAAGTCTGGACGGTGAATCAGAAGAAACAGAAGAAGGAGAAGGAGAAGGTGAAGTCTGGAGGGTGAATCAGAATAAGTAGAAGAAGGAGAAGGAGAAGGTGTAGTCTGGTGGGTGAATCAGAAGAAGTAGAAGAAGGAGAAGGAGAAGGTGAAGTCTGGAGGGTGAATCAGAAGAAGCAGAAGAAGGAGAAGGAGAAGGTGAAGTCTGGAGGGTGAATCAGAAGAAGCAGAAGAAGTAGAAGGAGAAGGTGAAGTCTGGAGGGTGAATCAGAAGAAGCAGAAAAAGGAGAAGGAGAAGGTGAAGTCTGAAGGGTGAATCAGAAGAGGTAGAAGAAGGAGAAGGAGAAGGTGAAGTCTGGAGGGTGAAGCAGAAGAAGTAGAAGAAGGAGAAGGAGAAGGTGAGATCAGGAGGGTGAATCAGAAGAAGTAGAAGAAGGAGAAGGAGAAGGTGAAGTCAGGAGGGTGAATCATAAGAAGCAGAAGAAGGAGAAGGAGAAGGTGAAGTCTGGAGGGTGAATCAGAAGAATCAGAAGAAGGAGAAGGAGAAGGTGAAGTCTGGAGGGTGAATCAGAAGAAGCAGAAGAAAGAGAAGGAGAAGGAGAAGTCTGGAGGGTGAAGCAGAAGAAACAGAAGAAGGAGAAGGAGAAGGTGAAGACTGGAGGGTGAATCAGAAGAAGTAGAAGAAGGAGAAGGAGAAGGTGAAGTCAGGAGGGTGAATCAGAAAAAGTAGAATAAGGAGAAGGAGAAGGTGAAGTCTGGAGGGTGAAGCAGAAGAAGTAGAAGAAGGAGAAGGAGAAGGTGAAGTCAGGAGGCTGAATCAGATGAAGTAGAAGAAGGAGAAGGAGAAGGTGAAGTCAGGAGGGTGAATCAGAAGAAGCAGAAGAAGGAGAAGGAGAAGGTGAAGTCTGGAGGGTGATTCAGAAGAATCAGAAGAAGGAGAAGGAGAAGGTGAAGTCTGGAGGGTGAATCAGAAGAAGCAGAAGAAAGAGAAGGAGAAGGTGAAGTCTGGAGGGTGAATCAGAAGAAGTAGAAGAAGGAGAAGGAGAAGGTGAAGTCTGGAGTGTGAATCAGAAGAAGCAGAAGAAGGAGAAGGAGAAGGTGAAGTCTGGAGGGTGAATCAGAAGAAGCAGAATAAGGAGAAGGAGAAGGTGAAGTCTGGAGGGTGAAGCAGAAGAAGCAGAAGAAGGAGAAGGAGAAGGTGAAGTCTGGAGGGTGAATCAGAAGAAGTAGAAGAAGGAGAAGGAGAAGGTGAAGTCTGGAGGGTGAAGCAGAAGAAGTAGAAGAAGGAGAAGGAGAAGGTGAAGTCAGGAGGGTGAATCAGAAGAAGTAGAAGAAGGAGAAGGAGAAGGTGAAGTCAGGAGGGTGAATCAGAAGAAGCAGAAGAAGGAGAAAGAGAAGGTGAAGTCTGGAGGGTGAATCAGAAGAATCAGAGGAAGGAGAAGGAGAAGGTGAAGTCTGGAGGGTGAATCAGAAGAAGCAGAGGAAGAGAAGGAGAAGGTGAAGTCTGGAGGGTGAATCAGAAGAAGCAGAATAAGGAGAAGGAGAAGGTGAAGTCTGGAGGGTGAATCAGAAGAAGCAGAATAAGGAGAAGGAGAAGGTGAAGTCTGGAGGGTGAATCAGAAGAAGCAGAAGAAGGAGAAGGAGAAGATGAAGTCTGGAGGGTGAATCAGAAGAAGTAGAAGAAGGAGAAGGAGAAGGTGAAGTCTGGAGGGTGAAGCAGAAGAAGTAGAAGAAGGAGAAGGAGAAGGTGAAGTCAGGAGGGTGAATCAGAAGAAGTAGAAGAAGAAGAAGGAGAAGGTGAAGTCAGGAGGCTGAATCAGAAGAAGTAGAAGAAGGAGAAGGAGAAGGTGAAGTCAGGAGGGTGAATCAGAAGAAGCAGAAGAAGGAGAAGGTGAAGTCTGGAGGGTGAATCAGAAGAATCAGAAGAAGGAGAAGGAGAAGGTGAAGTCTGGAGGGTGAATCAGAAGAAGCAGAAGAAAGAGAAGGAGAAGGTCAAGTCTGGAGGGTGAATCAGAAGAAGTAGAAGAAGGAGAAGGAGAAGGTGAAGTCTGGAGTGTGAATCAGAAGAAGCAGAAGAAGGAGAAGGAGAAGGTGAAGTCTGGAGGGTGAATCAGAAGAAGCAGAATAAGGAGAAGGAGAAGGTGAAGTCTGGAGGGTGAAGCAGAAGAAGCAGAAGAAGGAGAAGGAGAAGGTGAAGTCTGGAGTGTGAATCAGAAGAAGTAGAAGAAGGAGAAGGAGAAGGTGAAGTCTGGAGGGTGAAGCAGAAGAAGTAGAAGAAGGAGAAGGAGAAGGTGAAGTCAGGAGGGTGAATCAGAAGAAGTAGAAGAAGGAGAAGGAGAAGGTGAAGTCAGGAGGGTGAATCAGAAGAAGCAGAAGAAGGAGAAAGAGAAGGTGAAGTCTGGAGGGTGAATCAGAAGAATCAGAGGAAGGAGAAGGAGAAGGTGAAGTCTGGAGGGTGAATCAGAAGAAGCAGAGGAAGAGAAGGAGAAGGTGAAGTCTGGAGGGTGAATCAGAAGAAGCAGAATAAGGAGAAGGAGAAGGTGAAGTCTGGAGGGTGAATCAGAAGAAGCAGAATAAGGAGAAGGAGAAGGTGAAGTCTGGAGGGTGAATCAGAAGAAGCAGAAGAAGGAGAAGGAGAAGATGAAGTCTGGAGGGTGAATCAGAAGAAGTAGAAGAAGGAGAAGGAGAAGGTGAAGTCTGGAGGGTGAAGCAGAAGAAGTAGAAGAAGGAGAAGGAGAAGGTGAAGTCAGGAGGGTGAATCAGAAGAAGTAGAAGAAGAAGAAGGAGAAGGTGAAGTCAGGAGGGTGAATCAGAAGAAGCAGAAGAAGGAGAAGGAGAAGGTGAAGTCTGGAGGGTGAATCAGAAGAATCAGAAGAAGGAGAAGGAGAAGGTGAAGTCTGGAGGGTGAATCAGAAGAAGCAGAAGAAAGAGAAGGAGAAGGTGAAGTCTGGAGGGTGAAGCAGAAGAAACAGAAGAAGGAGAAGGAGAAGGTGAAGACTGGAGGGTGAATCAGAAGAAGTAGAAGAAGGAGAAGGAGAAGGTGAAGTCTGGAGGGTGAATCAGAAGAAGTAGAAGAAGGAGAAGGAGAAGGTGAAGTCTGGAGGGTGAATCAGAAGAAGCAGAAGAAGGAGAAGGAGAAGGTGAAGTCTGGAGGGTGAATCAGAAGAAGCAGAAGAAGGAGAAGGAGAAGATGAAGTCTGGAGGGTGAATCAGAAGAAGTAGAAGAAGGAGAAGGAGAAGGTGAGGTCTGGAGGGTGAATCAGAAGAAGCAGAAGAAGGAGAAGGAGAAGGTGAAGTCTGGAGGGTGAATCAGAAGAAGCAGAAGAAGGAGAAGGAGAAGGTGAAGTCTGGAGGGTGAATCAGAAGAAGCAGAAGAAGGAGAAGGAGAAGGTGAAGTCAGGAGGGTGTATCAGAAGAAGCAGAAGAAGGAGAAGGAGAAGGTGAAGTTAGGAGGGTGAATCAGAAGAAGCAGAAGAAGGAGAAGGAGCAGGTGATGTCAGGGGGATGAAGCAGAAGAAGTAGAAGAAGGAGAAGGAGAAGGTGAAGTCAGGACGGTGAAGCAGAAGAAGCAGAAGAAGGAGAAGGAGAAGGTGAAGTCTGGAGGGTGAATCAGAAGAAGCAGAAGAAAGAGAAGGAGAAGGTGAAGTCTGGAGGGTGAATCAGAAGAAGTAGAAGAAGGAGAAGGAGAAGGTGAAGTCTGGAGTGTGAATCAGAAGAAGCAGAAGAAGGAGAAGGAGAAGGTGAAGTCTGGAGGGTGAATCAGAAGAAGCAGAATAAGGAGAAGGAGAAGGTGAAGTCTGGAGGGTGAATCAGAAGAAGCAGAAGAAGGAGAAGGAGAAGGTGAAGTCTGGAGGGTGAATCAGAAGAAGTAGAAGAAGGAGAAGGAGAAGGTGAAGTCTGGAGGGTGAAACAGAAGAAGTAGAAGAAGGAGAAGGAGAAGGTGAAGTCAGGAGGGTGAATCAGAAGAAGTAGAAGAAGGAGAAGGAGAAGGTGAAGTCAGGAGGGTGAATCAGAAGAAGCAGAAGAAGGAGAAGGAGAAGGTGAAGTCTGGAGGGTGAATCAGAAGAATCAGAAGAAGGAGAAGGAGAAGGTGAAGTCTGGAGGGTGAATCAGAAGAAGCAGAGGAAGGAGAAGGAGAAGGTGAAGTCTGGAGGGTGAATCAGAAGAAGCAGAATAAGGAGAAGGAGAAGGTGAAGTCTGGAGGGTGAATCAGAAGAAGCAGAATAAGGAGAAGGAGAAGATGAAGTCTGGAGGGTGAATCAGAAGAAGCAGAAGAAGGAGAAGGAGAAGATGAAGTCTGGAGGGTGAAGCAGAAGAAGTAGAAGAAGGAGAAGGAGAAGGTGAAGTCTGGAGGGTGAAGCAGAAGAAGTAGAAGAAGGAGAAGGAGAAGGTGAAGTCAGGAGGGTGAATCAGAAGAAGTAGAAGAAGGAGAAGGAGAAGGTGAAGTCAGGAGGGTGAATCAGAAGAAGCAGAAGAAGGAGAAGGAGAAGGTGAAGTCTGGAGGGTGAATCAGAAGAATCAGAAGAAGGAGAAGGAGAAGGTGAAGTCTGGAGGGTGAATCAGAAGAAGCAGAAGAAAGAGAAGGAGAAGGTGAAGTCTGGAGGGTGAAGCAGAAGAAACAGAAGAAGGAGAAGGAGAAGGTGAAGACTGGAGGGTGAATCAGAAGAAGTAGAAGAAGGAGAAGGAGAAGGTGAAGTCTGCAGGGTGAATCAGAAGAAGTAGAAGAAGGAGAAGGAGAAGGTGAATTCTGGAGGGTGAATCAGAAGAAGCAGAAGAAAGAGAAGGAGAAGGTGAAGTCTGGAGGGTGAAGCAGAAGAAACAGAAGAAGGAGAAGGAGAAGGTGAAGACTGGAGGGTGAATCAGAAGAAGTAGAAGAAGGAGAAGGAGAAGGTGAAGTCTGGAGGGTGAATCAGAAGAAGTAGAAGAAGGAGAAGGAGAAGGTGAAGTCTGGAGGGTGAATCAGAAGAAGCAGAAGAAGGAGAAGGAGAAGGTGAAGTCTGGAGGGTGAATCAGAAGAAGCAGAAGAAGGAGAAGGAGAAGATGAAGTCTGGAGGGTGAATCAGAAGAAGTAGAAGAAGGAGAAGGAGAAGGTGAGGTCTGGAGGGTGAATCAGAAGAAGCAGAAGAAGGAGAAGGAGAAGGTGAAGTCTGGAGGGTGAATCAGAAGAAGCAGAAGAAGGAGAAGGAGAAGGTGAAGTCTGGAGGGTGAATCAGAAGAAGCAGAAGAAGGAGAAGGAGAAGGTGAAGTCAGGAGGGTGAATCAGAAGAAGCAGAAGAAGGAGAAGGAGAAGGTGAAGTTAGGATGGTGAATCAGAAGAAGCAGAAGAAGGAGAAGGAGCAGGTGATGTCAGGGGGATGAAGCAGAAGAAGTAGAAGAAGGAGAAGGAGAAGGTGAAGTCAGGACGGTGAAGCAGAAGAAGCAGAAGAAGGAGAAGGAGAAGGTGAAGTCTGGAGGGTGAATCAGAAGAAGTAGAAGAAGGAGAAGGAGAAGGTCAAGTCTGGAGGGTGAATCAGAAGAAGTAGAAGAAGGAGAAGAAGAAGGTGAAGTCTGGAGGGTGAATCAGAAGAATCAGAAGAAGGAGAAGGAGAAGGTGAAGTCTGGAGGGTGAATCAGAAGAATCAGAAGAAAGAGAAGGAGAAGGTGAAGTCTGGAGGGTGAATCAGAAGAAGTAGAAGAAGGAGAAGGAGAAGGTGAAGTCTGGAGTGTGAATCAGAAGAAGCAGAAGAAGGAGAAGGAGAAGGTGAAGTCTGGAGGGTGAATCAGAAG
This sequence comes from Somniosus microcephalus, assembly GCF_052327205.1. Taxonomy (NCBI): domain Eukaryota; kingdom Metazoa; phylum Chordata; class Chondrichthyes; order Squaliformes; family Somniosidae; genus Somniosus; species Somniosus microcephalus. The sequence goes on from NW_028225195.1 coordinate 281,693, forward strand.
AAGCAGAATAAGGAGAAGGAGAAGGTGAAGTCTGGAGGGTGAATCAGAAGAAGCAGAAGAAGGAGAAGGAGAAGGTGAAGTCTGGAGGGTGAATCAGAAGAAGTAGAAGAAGGAGAAGGAGAAGGTGAAGTCTGGAGGGTGAAACAGAAGAAGTAGAAGAAGGAGAAGGAGAAGGTGAAGTCAGGAGGGTGAATCAGAAGAAGTAGAAGAAGGAGAAGGAGAAGGTGAAGTCAGGAGGGTGAATCAGAAGAAGCAGAAGAAGGAGAAGGAGAAGGTGAAGTCTGGAGGGTGAATCAGAAGAATCAGAAGAAGGAGAAGGAGAAGGTGAAGACTGGAGGGTGAATCAGAAGAAGCAGAGGAAGGAGAAGGAGAAGGTGAAGTCTGGAGGGTGAATCAGAAGAAGCAGAATAAGGAGAAGGAGAAGGTGAAGTCTGGAGGGTGAATCAGAAGAAGCAGAATAAGGAGAAGGAGAAGATGAAGTCTGGAGGGTGAATCAGAAGAAGCAGAAGAAGGAGAAGGAGAAGATGAAGTCTGGAGGGTGAAGCAGAAGAAGTAGAAGAAGGAGAAGGAGAAGGTGAAGTCTGGAGGGTGAAGCAGAAGAAGTAGAAGAAGGAGAAGGAGAAGGTGAAGTCAGGAGGGTGAATCAGAAGAAGTAGAAGAAGGAGAAGGAGAAGGTGAAGTCAGGAGGGTGAATCAGAAGAAGCAGAAGAAGGAGAAGGAGAAGGTGAAGTCTGGAGGGTGAATCAGAAGAATCAGAAGAAGGAGAAGGAGAAGGTGAAGTCTGGAGGGTGAATCAGAAGAAGCAGAAGAAAGAGAAGGAGAAGGTGAAGTCTGGAGGGTGAAGCAGAATAAACAGAAGAAGGAGAAGGAGAAGGTGAAGACTGGAGGGTGAATCAGAAGAAGTAGAAGAAGGAGAAGGAGAAGGTGAAGTCTGCAGGGTTTATCAGAAGAAGTAGAAGAAGGAGAAGGAGAAGGTGAAGTCTGGAGGGTGAATCAGAAGAAGCAGAAGAAGGAGAAGGAGAAGGTGAAGTCTGGAGGGTGAATCAGAAGAAGCAGAAGAAGGAGAAGGAGAAGATGAAGTCTGGAGGTTGAATCATAAGAAGTAGAAGAAGGAGAAGGAGAAGGTGAAGTCTGGAGGGTGAATCAGAAGTAGTAGAAGAAGGAGAAGGAGAAGGTGAAGTCTGGACGGTGAATCAGAAGAAACAGAAGAAGGAGAAGGAGAAGGTGAAGTCTGGAGGGTGAATCAGAAGAAGTAGAAGAAGGAGAAGGAGAAGGTGTAGTCTGGAGGGTGAATCAGAAGAAGTAGACGAAGGAGAAGGAGAAGGTGAAGTCTGGAGGGTGAATCAGAAGAAGCAGAAGAAGGAAATGGAGAAGGTGAAGTCTGGAGGGTGAATCAGAAGAAGTAGAAGAAGGAGAAGGAGAAGGTGAAGTCTGGAGGGTGAATCAGAAGAAGCAGAAGAAGGAGAAGGAGAAGGTGAAGTCTGGAGGGTGAATCAGAAGAAGCAGAAGAAGGAGAAGGAGAAGGAGAAGTCTGGAGGGTGAATCAGAAGAAGCAGAAGAAGGAGAAGGAGAAGGTGAAGTCTGGAGGGTGAAGCAGAAGAAGTAGAAGAAGGAGAAGGAGAAGGTGAAGTCAGGAGGGTGAATCAGAAGAAGTAGAAGAAGGAGAAGGAGAAGGTGAAGTCAGGAGGGTGAATCAGAAGAAGCAGAAGAAGGAGAAGGAGAAGGTGAAGTCTGGAGGGTGAATCAGAAGAATCAGAAGAAGGAGAAGTAGAAGGTGAAGTCTGGAGGGTGAATCAGAAGAAGCAGAAGAAGGAGAAGGAGAAGGTGAAGTCTGGAGGGTGAATCAGAAGAAGCAGAAGAAGGAGAAGGAGAAGGTGAAGTCAGGAGAGTGAATCAGAAGAAGCAGAAGACGGAGAAGGAGAAGGTGAAGTTAGGAGGGTGAATCAGAAGAAGCAGAAGAAGGAGTAGGAGCAGGTGATGTCAGCGGGATGAAGCAGAAGAAGTAGAAGAAGGAGAAGGAGAAGGTGAAGTCAGGACGGTGAAGCAGAAGAAGCAGAAGAAGGAGAAGGAGAATGTGAAGTCTGGAGGGTGAATCAGAATAAGGAGAAGAAGGAGAAGGAGAAGGTCAAGTCTGGAGGGTGAATCCGAAGAAGCAGAAGAAGGAGAAGGAGAAGGTGAAGTCTGGAGGGTGAATCAGAAGAAGCAGAAGAAGGAGAAGGAGAAGGTGAAGTCTGGAGGGTGAATCAGAAGAAGTAGAAGAAGGAGAAGGAGAAGGTGAAGTCTGGAGGGTGAATCAGAAGAAGCAGAAGAAGGAGAAGGGGAAGATGAAATCTGGAGGGTGAATCAGAAGAAGTAGAAGAAGGAGAAGGAGAAGGTGAGGTCTTGAGGGTGAATCAGAGGAAGTAGAAGAAGGAGAAGGAGAAGGTGAAGTCTGGAGGGTGAAGCAGAAGAAGTAGAAGAAGGAGAAGGAGAAGTTGAAGTCAGGAGGATGAATCAGAAAAGTAGAAGAAGGAGAAGGAGAAGGTGAAGTCAGGAGGGTGAATCCGAAGAAGCAGAAGAAGGAGAAGGAGAAGGTGAAGTCTGGAGGGTGAATCAGAAGAAGTAGAAGAAGGAGAAGGAGAAGGTGAAGTCTGGAGGGTGAATCAGAAGAAGCAGAAGAAGGAGAAGGGGAAGATGAAATCTGGAGGGTGAATCAGAAGAAGTAGAAGAAGGAGAAGGAGAAGGTGAGGTCTTGAGGGTGAATCAGAGGAAGTAGAAGAAGGAGAAGGAGAAGGTGAAGTCTGGAGGGTGAATCAGAAGAAGCAGAAGAAGGAGAAGGAGAAGGTGAAGTCTGGAGGGTGAATCAGAAGAAGCAGAAGAAGGAGAAGGAGAAGGTGAAGTCTGGAGGGTGAATCAGAAGAAGCAGAAGAAGGAGAAGGAGAAGATGAAATCTGGAGGGTGAATCAGAAGAAGCAGAAGAAAGAGAAGGAGAAGGTGAAGTCTGGAGGGTGAATCAGAAGAAGTAGAAGAAGGAGAAGGAGAAGGTGAAGTCTGGAGGGTGAATCAGAAGAAGCAGAAGAAGGAGAAGGAGAAGGTGAAGTCTGGAGGGTGAATCAGAAGAAGCAGAAAAAGGAGAAGGAGAAGGTGAAGTCTGGAGGGTGAATCAGAAGATGCAGAAGAAGGAGAAGGAGAAGTTGAAGTCTGGAGGGTGAATCAGAAGAAGCAGAATAAGGAGAAGTGAAGGTGAAGTATGGAGGGTGAATCAGAAGAAGCAGAAGAAGGAGAAGGAGAAGGTGAAGTCTGGAGGGTGAATCAGAAGAAGTAGAAGAAGGAGAAGGAGAAGGTGAAGTCTGGAGGGTGAAGCAGAAGAAGTAGAAGAAGGAGAAGGAGAAGGTGAAGTCAGGAGGGTGAATCAGAAGAAGTAGAAGAAGGAGAAGGAGAAGGTGAAGTCAGGAGGGTGAATCAGAAGAAGCAAAAGAAGGAGAAGGAGAAGGTGAAGTCTGGAGGGTGAATCAGAAGAAGCAGAATCAGGAGAAGGAGAAGGTGAAGTCTGGAGGGTGAATCAGAAGAAGCAGAATAAGGAGAAGGAGAAGGTGAAGTCTGGAGGGTGAATCAGAAGAAGCAGAAAAGGAGAAGGAGAAGATGAAGTCTGGAGGGTGAATCAGAAGATGTAGAAGAAGGAGAAGGAGAAGGTGAAGTCTGGAGGGTGAAGCAGAAGAAGTAGAAGAAGGAGAAGGAGAAGGTGAAGTCAGGAGGGTGAATCAGAAGAAGTAGAAGAAGGAGAAGGAGAAGGTGTAGTCTGGAGGGTCAATCAGAAGAAGTAGACGAAGGAGAAGCAGAAGGTGAAGTCTGGAGGGTGAATCAGAAGAAGCAGAAGAAGGAGAAGGAGAAGGTGAAGTCTGGAGGGTGAATCAGAAGAATCAGAAGAAGGATAAGGAGAAGGTGAAGTCTGGAGGGTGAATCAGAAGAAGCAGAGGAAGGAGAAGGAGAAGGTGAAGTCTGGAGGGTGAATCAGAAGAAGCAGAATAAGGAGAAGGAGAAGGTGAAGTCTGGAGGGTGAATCAGAAGAAGCAGAAGAAGGAGAAGGAGAAGGTGAAGTCTGGAGGGTGAATCAGAAGAATCAGAAGAAGGAGAAGGAGAAGGTGAAGTCTGGAGGGTGAATCAGAAGAAGCAGAAGAAGGAGAAGGAGAAGGTGAAGTCTGGAGGGTGAATCAGAAGAATCAGAAGAAGGAGAAGGAGAAGGTGAAGTCTGGAGGGTGAATCAGAAGAAGCAGAGGAAGGAGAAGGAGAAGGTGAAGTCTGGAGGGTGAATCAGAAGAAGCAGAATAAGGAGAAGGAGAAGGTGAAGTCTGGAGGGTGAATCAGAAGAAGCAGAATAAGGAGAAGGAGAAGATGAAGTCTGGAGGGTGAATCAGAAGAAGCAGAAGAAGGAGAAGGAGAAGATGAAGTCTGGAGGGTGAAGCAGAAGAAGTAGAAGAAGGAGAAGGAGAAGGTGAAGTCTGGAGGGTGAAGCAGAAGAAGTAGAAGAAGGAGAAGGAGAAGGTGAAGTCAGGAGGGTGAATCAGAAGAAGTAGAAGAAGGAGAAGGAGAAGGTGAAGTCAGGAGGGTGAATCAGAAGAAGCAGAAGAAGGAGAAGGAGAAGGTGAAGTCTGGAGGGTGAATCAGAAGAATCAGAAGAAGGAGAAGGAGAAGGTGAAGTCTGGAGGGTGAATCAGAAGAAGCAGAAGAAAGAGAAGGAGAAGGTGAAGTCTGGAGGGTGAAGCAGAAGAAACAGAAGAAGGAGAAGGAGAAGGTGAAGAATGGAGGGTGAATCAGAAGAAGTAGAAGAAGGAGAAGGAGAAGGTGAAGTCTGCAGGGTGAATCAGAAGAAGTAGAAGAAGGAGAAGGAGAAGGTGAAGTCTGGAGGGTGAATCAGAAGAAGCAGAAGAAGGAGAAGGAGAAGGTGAAGTCTGGAGGGTGAATCAGAAGAAGCAGAAGAAGGAGAAGGAGAAGATGAAGTCTGGAGGTTGAATCATAAGAAGTAGAAGAAGGAGAAGGAGAAGGTGAAGTCTGGAGGGTGAATCAGAAGTAGTAGAAGAAGGAGAAGGAGAAGGTGAAGTCTGGACGGTGAATCAGAAGAAACAGAAGAAGGAGAAGGAGAAGGTGAAGTCTGGAGGGTGAATCAGAAGAAGTAGAAGAAGGAGAAGGAGAAGGTGTAGTCTGGAGGGTGAATCAGAAGAAGTAGACGAAGGAGAAGGAGAAGGTGAAGTCTGGAGGGTGAATCAGAAGAAGCAGAAGAAGGAAATGGAGAAGGTGAAGTCTGGAGGGTGAATCAGAAGAAGTAGAAGAAGGAGAAGGAGAAGGTGAAGTCTGGAGGGTGATTCAGAAGAAGCAGAAGAAGGAGAAGGAGAAGGTGAAGTCTGGAGGGCGAATCAGAAGAAGCAGAAGAAGGAGAAGGAGAAGTCTGGAGGGTGAATCAGAAGAAGCAGAAGAAGGAGAAGGAGAAGGTGAAGTCTGGAGGGTGAAGCAGAAGAAGTAGAAGAAGGAGAAGGAGAAGGTGAAGTCAGGAGGGTGAATCTGAAGAAGTAGAAGAAGGAGAAGGAGAAGGTGAAGTCAGGAGGGTGAATCAGAAGAAGCAGAAGAAGGAGAAGGAGAAGGTGAAGTCTGGAGGGTGAATCAGAAGAATCAGAAGAAGGAGAAGGAGAAGGTGAAGTCTGGAGGGTGAATCAGAAGAAGCAGAAGAAGGAGAAGGAGAAGGTGAAGTCTGGAGGGTGAATCAGAAGAAGCAGAAGAAGGAGAAGGAGAAGGTGAAGTCAGGAGGGTGAATCAGAAGAAGCAGAAGACGGAGAAGGAGAAGGTGAAGTAAGGAGGGTGAATCAGAAGAAGCAGAAGAAGGAGAAGGAGCAGGTGATGTCAGCGGGATGAAGCAGAAGAAGTAGAAGAAGGAGAAGGAGAAGGTGAAGTCAGGACGGTGAAGCAGAAGAAGCAGAAGAAGGAGAAGGAGAATGTGAAGTCTGGAGGGTGAATCAGAATAAGGAGAAGAAGGAGAAGGAGAAGGTCAAGTCTGGAGGGTGAATCAGAAGAAGTAGAAGAAGGAGAAGGAGAAGGTGAAGTCTGGAGGGTGAAGCAGAAGAAGTAGAAGAAGGAGAAGGAGAAGTTGAAGTCAGGAGGGTGAATCAGAAAAGTAGAAGAAGGAGAAGGAGAAGGTGAAGTCAGGAGGGTGAATCAGAAGAAGCAGAAGAAGGAGAAGGAGAAGGTGAAGTCTGGAGGGTGAATCAGAAGAAGTAGAAGAAGGAGAAGGAGAAGGTGAAGTCTGGAGGGTGAATCAGAAGAAGCAGAAGAAGGAGAAGGGGAAGATGAAATCTGGAGGGTGAATCAGAAGAAGTAGAAGAAGGAGAAGGAGAAGGTGAGGTCTTGAGGGTGAATCAGAGGAAGTAGAAGAAGGAGAAGGAGAAGGTGAAGTCTGGAGGGTGAATCAGAAGAAGCAGAAGAAGGAGAAGGAGAAGGTGAAGTCTGGAGGGTGAATCAGAAGAAGCAGAAGAAGGAGAAGGAGAAGGTGAAGTCTGGAGGGTGAATCAGAAGAAGCAGAAGAAGGAGAAGGAGAAGATGAAATCTGGAGGGTGAATCAGAAGAAGCAGAAGAAAGAGAAGGAGAAGGTGAAGTCTGGAGGGTGAATCAGAAGAAGTAGAAGAAGGAGAAGGAGAAGGTGAAGTCTGGAGGGTGAATCAGAAGAAGCAGAAGAAGGAGAAGGAGAAGGTGAAGTCTGGAGGGTGAATCAGAAGAAGCAGAAGAAGGAGAAGGAGAAGGTGAAGTCTGGAGGGTGAATCAGAAGAAGCAGAAGAAGGAGAAGGAGAAGTTGAAGTCTGGAGGGTGAATCAGAAGAAGCAGAATAAGGAGAAGTGAAGGTGAAGTATGGAGGGTGAATCAGAAGAAGCAGAAGAAGGAGAAGGAGAAGGTGAAGTCTGGAGGGCGAATCAGAAGAAGTAGAAGAAGGAGAAGGAGAAGGTGAAGTCTGGAGGGTGAAGCAGAAGAAGTAGAAGAAGGAGAAGGAGAAGGTGAAGGCAGGAGGGTGAATCAGAAGAAGTAGAAGAAGGAGAAGGAGAAGGTGAAGTCAGGAAGGTGAATCAGAAGAAGCAGAAGAAGGAGAAGGAGAAGGTGAAGTCTGGAGGGTGAATCAGAAGAAGCAGAATCAGGAGAAGGAGAAGGTGAAGTCTGGAGGGTGAATCAGAAGAAGCAGAAGAAGGAGAAGGAGAAGGTGAAGTCTGGAGGGTGAATCAGAAGAAGCAGAAGAAGGAGAAGGAGAAGATGAAGTCTGGAGGGTGAATCAGAAGAAGTAGAAGAAGGAGAAGGAGAAGGTGAAGTCTGGAGGGTGAAGCAGAAGAAGTAGAAGAAGGAGAAGGAGAAGGTGAAGTCAGGAGGGTGAATCAGAAGAAGTAGAAGAAGGAGAAGGAGAAGGTGTAGTCTGGAGGGTCAATCAGAAGAAGTAGACGAAGGAGAAGCAGAAGGTGAAGTCTGGAGGGTGAATCAGAAGAAGCAGAAGAAGGAAATGGAGAAGGTGAAGTCTGGAGGGTGAATCAGAAGAAGTAGAAGAAGGAGAAGGAGAAGGTGAAGTCTGGAGGGTGAATCAGAAGAAGCAGAAGAAGGAGAAGGTGAAGGTGAAGTCTGGAGGGTGAATCAGAAGAAGCAGAAGAAGGAGAAGGAGAAGGAGAAGTCTGGAGGGTGAATCAGAAGAAGCAGAAGAAGGAGAAGGAGAAGGTGAAGTCTGGAGGGTGAAGCAGAAGAAGTAGAAGAAGGAGAAGGAGAAGGTGAAGTCAGGAGGGTGAATCAGAAGAAGTAGAAGAAGGAGAAGGAGAAGGTGAAGTCTGGAGGGTGAATCAGAAGAATCAGAAGAAGGAGAAGGAGAAGGTGAAGTCTGGAGGGTGAATCAGAAGAAGCAGAAGAAGGAGAAGGAGAAGGTGAAGTCTGGAGGGTGAATCAGAAGAAGCAGAAGAAGGAGAAGGAGAAGGTGAAGTCAGGAGGGTGAATCAGAAGAAGCAGAAGAAGGAGAAGGAGAAGGTGAAGTGTGGAGGGTGAATCAGAAGAAGCAGAAGAAGGAGAAGGAGCGGGTGATGTCAGCGGGATGAAGCAGAAGAAGTAGAAGAAGGAGAAGGAGAAGGTGAAGTCAGGACGGTGAAGCAGAAGAAGCAGAAGAAGGAGAAGGAGAAGGTGAAGTCTGGAGGGTGAATCAGAATAAGTAGAAGGAGGAGAAGGAGAAGGTCAAGTCTGGAGGGTGAATCAGAAGAAGTAGAAGAAGGAGAAGGAGAAGGTGAAGTCTGGAGGGTGAAGCAGAAGAAGTAGAAGAAGGAGAAGGAGAAGGTGAAGTCAGGAGGGTGAATCAGAAGAAGTAGAAGAAGGAGAAGGAGAAGGTGAAGTCAGGAGGGTGAATCAGAAGAAGCAGAAGAAGGAGAAGGAGAAGGTGAAGTCTGGAGGGTGAATCAGAAGAATCAGAAGAAGGAGAAGGAGAAGGTGAAGTCTGGAGGGTGAATCAGAAGAAGCAGAAGAAAGAGAAGGAGAAGGTGAAGTCTGGAGGGTGAATCAGAAGAAGCAGAAGAAGGAGAAGGAGAAGGTGAAGTCAGGAGGGTGAATCAGAAGAAGCAGAAGAAGGAGAAGGAGAAGGTGAAGTTAGGAGGGTGAATCAGAAGAAGCAGAAGAAGGAGAAGGAGCAGGTGATGTCAGGGGGATGAAGCAGAAGAAGTAGAAGAAGGAGAAGGAGAAGGTGAAGTCTGGAGGGTGAATCAGAAGAATCAGAAGAAGGAGAAGGAGAAGGTGAAGTCTGGAGGGTGAATCAGAAGAAGCAGAAGAAGGAAATGGAGAAGGTGAAGTCTGGAGGGTGAATCAGAAGAAGTAGAAGAAGGAGAAGGAGAAGGTGAAGTCTGGAGGGTGAATCAGAAGAAGCAGAAGAAGGAGAAGGAGAAGGTGAAGTCTGGAGGGTGAATCAGAAGAAGCAGAAGAAGGAGAAGGAGTAGGAGAAGTCTGGAGGGTGAATCAGAAGAAGCAGAAGAAGGAGAAGGAGAAGGTGAAGTCTGGAGGGTGAAGCAGAAGAAGTAGAAGAAGGAGAAGGAGAAGGTGAAGTCAGGAGGGTGAATCAGAAGAAGTAGAAGAAGGAGAAGGAGAAGGTGAGGTCAGGAGGGTGAATCAGAAGAAGCAGAAGAAGGAGAAGGAGAAGGTGAAGTCTGGAGGGTGAATCAGAAGAATCAGAAGAAGGAGAAGGAGAAGGTGAAGTCTGGAGGGTGAATCAGAAGAAGCAGAAGAAGGAGAAGGAGAAGGTGAAGTCTGGAGGGTGAATCAGAAGAAGCAGAAGAAGGAGAAGGAGAAGGTGAAGTCAGGAGGGTGAATCAGAAGAAGCAGAAGAAGGAGAAGGAGAAGGTGAAGTGAGGAGGGTGAATCAGAAGAAGCAGAAGAAGGAGAAGGAGCGGGTGATGTCAGCGGGATGAAGCAGAAGAAGTAGAAGAAGGAGAAGGAGAAGGTGAAGTCAGGACGGTGAAGCAGAAGAAGCAGAAGAAGGAGAAGGAGAAGGTGAAGTCTGGAGGGTGAATCAGAATAAGTAGAAGGAGGAGAAGGAGAAGGTCAAGTCTGGAGGGTGAATCAGAAGAAGTAGAAGAAGGAGAAGGAGAAGGTGAAGTCTGGAGGGTGAAGCAGAAGAAGTAGAAGAAGGAGAAGGAGAAGGTGAAGTCAGGAGGGTGAATCAGAAGAAGTAGAAGAAGGAGAAGGAGAAGGTGAAGTCAGGAGGGTGAATCAGAAGAAGCAGAAGAAGGAGAAGGAGAAGGTGAAGTCTGGAGGGTGAATCAGAAGAATCAGAAGAAGGAGAAGGAGAAGGTGAAGTCTGGAGGGTGAATCAGAAGAAGCAGAAGAAAGAGAAGGAGAAGGTGAAGTCTGGAGGGTGAATCAGAAGAAGCAGAAGAAGGAGAAGGAGAAGGTGAAGTCAGGAGGGTGAATCAGAAGAAGCAGAAGAAGGAGAAGGAGAAGGTGAAGTTAGGAGGGTGAATCAGAAGAAGCAGAAGAAGGAGAAGGAGCAGGTGATGTCAGGGGGATGAAGCAGAAGAAGTAGAAGAAGGAGAAGGAGAAGGTGAAGTCAGGACGGTGAAGCAGAAGAAGCAGAAGAAGGAGAAGGAGAAGGTGAAGTCTGGAGGGTGAATCAGAAGAAGTAGAAGAAGGAGAAGGAGAAGGTGAAGTCTGGAGGGTGAATCAGAAGAAGCAGAAGAAGGAGAAGGAGAAGGTGAAGTCTGGAGGGTGAATCAGAAGCAGCAGAAGAAGGAGAAGGAGAAGGTGAAGTCTGGAGGGTGAATCAGAAGAAGCAGAAGAAGGAGAAGGAGAAGTTGAAGTCTGGAGGGTGAATCAGAAGAAGCAGAATAAGGAGAAGTGAAGGTGAAGTATGGAGGGTGAATCAGAAGAAGCAGAAGAAGGAGAAGGAGAAGGTGAAGTCTGGAGGGTGAATCAGAAGAAGTAGAAGAAGGAGAAGGAGAAGGTGAAGTCTGGAGGGTGAAGCAGAAGAAGTAGAAGAAGGAGAAGGAGAAGGTGAAGTCAGGAGGGTGAATCAGAAGAAGTAGAAGAAGGAGAAGGAGAAGGTGAAGTCAGGAGGGTGAATCAGAAGAAGCAGAAGAAGGAGAAGGAGAAGGTGAAGTCTGGAGGGTGAATCAGAAGAAGCAGAATCAGGAGAAGGAGAAGGTGAAGTCTGGAGGGTGAATCAGAAGAAGCAGAATAAGGAGAAGGAGAAGGTGAAGTCTGGAGGGTGAATCAGAAGAAGCAGAAGAAGGAGAAGGAGAAGATGAAGTCTGGAGGGTGAATCAGAAGAAGTAGAAGAAGGAGAAGGAGAAGGTGAAGTCTGGAGGGTGAAGCAGAAGAAGTAGAAGAAGGAGAAGGAGAAGGTGAAGTCAGGAGGGTGAATCAGAAGAAGTAGAAGAAGGAGAAGGAGAAGGTGTAGTCTGGAGGGTCAATCAGAAGAAGTAGACGAAGGAGAAGCAGAAGGTGAAGTCTGGAGGGTGAATCAGAAGAAGCAGAAGAAGGAAATGGAGAAGGTGAAGTCTGGAGGGTGAATCAGAAGAAGTAGAAGAAGGAGAAGGAGAAGGTGAAGTCTGGAGGGTGAATCAGAAGAAGCAGAAGAAGGAGAAGGAGAAGGTGAAGTCTGGAGGGTGAATCAGAAGAAGCAGAAGAAGGAGAAGGAGAAGGAGAAGTCTGGAGGGTGAATCAGAAGAAGCAGAAGAAGGAGAAGGAGAAGGTGAAGTCTGGAGGGTGAAGCAGAAGAAGTAGAAGAAGGAGAAGGAGAAGGTGAAGTCAGGAGGGTGAATCAGAAGAAGTAGAAGAAGGAGAAGGAGAAGGTGAGGTCAGGAGGGTGAATCAGAAGAAGCAGAAGAAGGAGAAGGAGAAGGTGAAGTCTGGAGGGTGAATCAGAAGAATCAGAAGAAGGAGAAGGAGAAGGTGAAGTCTGGAGGGTGAATCAGAAGAAGCAGAAGAAGGAGAAGGAGAAGGTGAAGTCTGGAGGGTGAATCAGAAGAAGCAGAAGAAGGAGAAGGAGAAGGTGAAGTCAGGAGGGTGAATCAGAAGAAGCAGAAGAAGGAGAAGGAGAAGGTGAAGTGAGGAGGGTGAATCAGAAGAAGCAGAAGAAGGAGAAGGAGCGGGTGATGTCAGCGGGATGAAGCAGAAGAAGTAGAAGAAGGAGAAGGAGAAGGTGAAGTCAGGACGGTGAAGCAGAAGAAGCAGAAGAAGGAGAAGGAGAAGGTGAAGTCTGGAGGGTGAATCAGAATAAGTAGAAGGAGGAGAAGGAGAAGGTCAAGTCTGGAGGGTGAATCAGAAGAAGTAGAAGAAGGAGAAGGAGAAGGTGAAGTCTGGAGGGTGAAGCAGAAGAAGTAGAAGAAGGAGAAGGAGAAGGTGAAGTCAGGAGGGTGAATCAGAAGAAGTAGAAGAAGGAGAAGGAGAAGGTGAAGTCAGGAGGGTGAATCAGAAGAAGCAGAAGAAGGAGAAGGAGAAGGTGAAGTCTGGAGGGTGAATCAGAAGAATCAGAAGAAGGAGAAGGAGAAGGTGAAGTCTGGAGGGTGAATCAGAAGAAGCAGAAGAAAGAGAAGGAGAAGGTGAAGTCTGGAGCGTGAATCAGAAGAAGCAGAAGAAGGAGAAGGAGAAGGTGAAGTCAGGAGGGTGAATCAGAAGAAGCAGAAGAAGGAGAAGGAGAAGGTGAAGTTAGGAGGGTGAATCAGAAGAAGCAGAAGAAGGAGAAGGAGCAGGTGATGTCAGGGGGATGAAGCAGAAGAAGTAGAAGAAGGAGAAGGAGAAGGTGAAGTCAGGACGGTGAAGCAGAAGAAGCAGAAGAAGGAGAAGGAGAAGGTGAAGTCTGGAGGGTGAATCAGAAGAAGTAGAAGAAGGAGAAGGAGAAGGTCAAGTCTGGAGGGTGAATCAGAAGAAGTAGAAGAAGGAGAAGGAGAAGGTGAAGTCTGGAGGGTGAAGCAGAAGAAGTAGAAGAAGGAGAAGGAGAAGGTGAAGTCAGGAGGGTGAATCAGAAGAAGTAGAAGAAGGAGAATGAGAAGGTGAAGTCAGGAGGGTGAATCAGAAGAAGCAGAAGAAGGAGAAGGAGAAGGTGAAGTCTGGAGGGTGTATCAGAAGAAGCAGAAGAAGGAGAAGGAGAAGGTGAAGTCTGGAGGGTGTATCAGAAGAAGCAGAAGAAGGAGAAGGAGAAGATCAAATCTGGAGGGTGAATCAGAAGAAGCAGAAGAAGGAGAAGGAGAAGGTGAAGTCTGGAGGGTGAATCAGAAGAAGCAGAAGAAGGAGAAGGAGAAGGTGAAGTCTGGAGGGTGAATCAGAAGAAGCAGAAGAAGGAGAAGGAGAAGATGAAATCTGGAGGGTGAATCAGAAGAAGCAGAAGAAAGAGAAGGAGAAGGTGAAGTCTGGAGGGTGAATCAGAAGAAGTAGAAGAAGGAGAAGGAGAAGGTGAAGTCTGGAGGGTGAATCAGAAGAAGCAGAAGAAGGAGAAGGAGAAGGTGAAGTCTGGAGGGTGAATCAGAAGAAGCAGAAGAAGGAGAAGGAGAAGGTGAAGTCTGGAGGGTGAATCAGAAGAAGCAGAAGAAGGAGAAGGAGAAGTTGAAGTCTGGAGGGTGAATCAGAAGAAGCAGAATAAGGAGAAGTGAAGGTGAAGTATGGAGGGTGAATCAGAAGAAGCAGAAGAAGGAGAAGGAGAAGGTGAAGTCTGGAGGGTGAATCAGAAGAAGTAGAAGAAGGAGAAGGAGAAGGTGAAGTCTGGAGGGTGAAGCAGAAGAAGGAGAAGAAGGAGAAGGAGAAGGTGAAGTCAGGAGGGTGAATCAGAAGAAGTAGAAGAAGGAGAAGGAGAAGGTGAAGTCAGGAGGGTGAATCAGAAGAAGCAGAAGAAGGAAAAGGAGATGGTGAAGTCTGGTGGGTGAATCAGAAGAAGCAGAATCAGGAGAAGGAGAAGGTGAAGTCTGGAGGGTGAATCAGAAGAAGCAGAATAAGGAGAAGGAGAAGGTGAAGTCTGCAGGGTGAATCAGAAGAAGTAGAAGAAGGAGAAGGAGAAGGTGTAGTCTGGAGGGTGAATCAGAAGAAGTAGACGAAGGAGAAGGAGAAGGTGAAGTCTGGAGGGTGAATCAGAAGAAGCAGAAGAAGGAGATGGAGAAGGTAAAGTCTGGAGGGTGAATCAGAAGAAGTAGAAGAAGGAGAAGGAGAAGGTGAAGTCTGGAGGGTGAATCAGAAGAAGCAGAAGAAGGAGAAGGAGAAGGTGAAGTCTGGAGGGTGAATCAGAAGAAGCAGAAGAAGGAGAAGGAGAAGGAGAAGTCTGGAGGGTGAATCAGAAGAAGCAGAATAAGGAGAAGGAGAAGGTGAAGTCTGGAGGGTGAATCAGAAGAAGCAGAAGAAGGAGAAGGAGAAGGTGAAGTCTGGAGGGTGAATCAGAAGAAGTAGAAGAAGGAGAAGGAGAAGGTGAAGTCTGGAGGGTGAATCAGAAGAAGTAGAAGAAGGAGAAGGAGAAGGTGAAGTCTGGAGGTTGAATCAGAAGAAGTAGAAGAAGGAGAAGGAGAAGGTGAAGTCTGGAGGGTGAAGCAGAAGAAGTAGAAGAAGGAGAAGGAGAAGGTGAAGTCAGGAGGGTGAATCAGAAGAAGTAGAAGAAGGAGAAGGTGAAGTCAGGAGGGTGAATCAGAAGAAGCAGATGAAGGAGAAGGAGAAGGTGAAGTCTGGAGGGTGAATCAGAAGAATCAGAAGAAGGAGAAGGAGAATGTGAAGTCTGGAGGGTGAATCAGAAGAAGCAGAAGAAAGAGAAGGAGATGGTGAAGTCTGGAGGGTGAATCAGAAGAAGTAGAAGAAGGAGAAGGAGAAGGTGAAGTCTGGAGGGTGAATCAGAAGAAGCAGAGGAAGGAGAAGGAGAAGGTGAAGTCTGGAGGGTGAATCAGAAGAAGCAGAAGAAGTAGAAGGAGAAGGTGAAGTCTGGAGGGTGAATCAGAAGAAGCAGAAGAAGGAGAAGGAGAAGATGAAATCTGGAGGGTGAATCAGAAGAAGCAGAGGAAAGAGAAGGAGAAGGTGAAGTCTGGAGGGTGAATCAGAAGTAGTAGAAGAAGGAGAAGGAGAAGGTGAAATCTGGAGGGTGAATCAGAAGAAGCAGAAGAAGGAGAAGGAGAAGGTGAAGTCTGGAGGGTGAATCAGAAGAAGCAGAAGAAGGAGAAGGAGAAGGTGAAGTCTGGAGGGTGAATCAGAAGAAGCAGAAGAAGGAGAAGGAGAAGTTGAAGTCTGGAGGGTGAATCAGAAGAAGCAGAATAAGGAGAAGTGAAGGTGAAGTATGGAGGGTGAATCAGAAGAAGCAGAAGAAGGAGAAGGAGAAGGTGAAGTCTGGAGGGTGAATCAGAAGAAGTAGAAGAAGGAGAAGGAGAAGGTGAAGTCTGGAGGGTGAAGCAGAAGAAGGAGAAGAAGTAGAAGGAGAAGGTGAAGTCAGGAGGGTGAATCAGAAGAAGTAGAAGAAGGAGAAGGAGAAGGTGAAGTCAGGAGGGTGAATCAGAAGAAGCAGAAGAAGGAGAAGGAGAAGGTGAAGTCTGGAGGGTGAATCAGAAGAAGCAGAATCAGGAGAAGGAGAAGGTGAAGTCTGGAGGGTGAATCAGCAGAAGCAGAATAAGGAGAAGGAGAAGGTGAAGTCTGCAGGATGAATCAGAAGAAGCAGAAGAAGGAGAAGGAGAAGATGAAGTCTGGAGGGTGAATCAGAAGAAGTAGAAGAAGGAGAAGGAGAAGGTAAAGTCTGGAGGGTGAAGCAGAAGATGTAGAAGAAGGAGAAGGAGAAGGTGAAGTCAGGAGGGTGAATCAGAAGAAGTGGAAGAAGGAGAAGGAGAAGGTGAAGTCTGGAGGGTGAATCAGAAGAAGTAGAAGAAGGAGAAGGAGAAGGTGAAGTCTGGAGGGTGAATCAGAAGAAGCAGAAGAAGGAGAAGGAGAAGGTGAAGTCTGGAGGGTGAATCAGAAGAAGCAGAAGAAGGAGAAGGAGAAGATGAAGTCTGGAGGGTGAATCAGAAGAAGTAGAAGAAGGAGAAGGAGAAGGTGAAGTCTGGAGGGTGAATCAGAAGTAGTAGAAGAAGGAGAAGGAGAAGGTGAAGTCTGGACGGTGAATCAGAAGAAACAGAAGAAGGAGAAGGAGAAGGTGAAGTCTGGAGGGTGAATCAGAAGAAGTAGAAGAAGGAGAAGGAGAAGGTGTAGTCTGGAGGGTGAATCAGAAGAAGTAGACGAAGGAGAAGGAGAAGGTGAAGTCTGGAGGGTGAATCAGAAGAAGCAGAAGAAGGAGATGGAGAAGGTAAAGTCTGGAGGGTGAATCAGAAGAAGTAGAAGAAGGAGAAGGAGAAGGTGAAGTCTGGAGGGTGAATCAGAAGAAGCAGAAGAAGGAGAAGGAGAAGGTGAAGTCTGGAGGGTGAATCAGAAGAAGCAGAAGAAGGAGAAGGAGAAGGAGAAGTCTGGAGGGTGAATCAGAAGAAGCAGAATAAGGAGAAGGAGAAGGTGAAGTCTGGAGGGTGAATCAGAAGAAGCAGAAGAAGGAGAAGGAGAAGGTGAAGTCTGGAGGGTGAATCTGAAGAAGTAGAAGAAGGAGAAGGAGAAGGTGAAGTCTGGAGGGTGAATCAGAAGAAGTAGAAGAAGGAGAAGGAGAAGGTGAAGTCTGGAGGTTGAATCAGAAGAAGTAGAAGAAGGAGAAGGAGAAGGTGAAGTCTGGAGGGTGAAGCAGAAGAAGTAGAAGAAGGAGAAGGAGAAGGTGAAGTCAGGAGGGTGAATCAGAAGAAGCAGATGAAGGAGAAGGAGAAGGTGAAGTCTGGAGGGTGAATCAGAAGAATCAGAAGAAGGAGAAGGAGAATGTGAAGTCTGGAGGGTGAATCAGAAGAAGCAGAAGAAAGAGAAGGAGATGGTGAAGTCTGGAGGGTGAATCAGAAGAAGTAGAAGAAGGAGAAGGTGAAGTCTGGAGGGTGAATCAGAAGAAGCAGAGGAAGGAGAAGGAGAAGGTGAAGTCTGGAGGGTGAATCAGAAGAAGCAGAAGAAGTAGAAGGAGAAGGTGAAGTCTGGAGGGTGAATCAGAAGAAGCAGAAGAAGGAGAAGGAGAAGGTGAAGTCTGGAGGGTGAATGAGAAGAAGCAGAATAAGGAGAAGGAGAAGGTGAAGTCTGGAGGGTGAATCAGAAGAAGCAGAAGAAGGAGAAGGAGAAGGTGAAGTCTGGAGGGTGAATCAGAAGAAGTAGAAGAAGGAGAAGGAGAAGGTGAAGTCTGGAGGGTGAAGCAGAAGAAGGAGAAGGAGAAGGTGAAGTCAGGAGGGTGAATCAGAAGAAGTAGAAGAAGGAGAAGGAGAAGGTGAAATCAGGAGGGTGAATCAGAAGAAGCAGAAGAAGGAGAAGGAGAAGGTGAAGTCTGGAGGGTGAATCAGAAGAAGCAGATGAAGGAGAAGGAGAAGGTGAAGTCTGGAGGTTAATCAGAAGAATCAGAAGAAGGAGAAGGAGAATGTGAAGTCTGGAGGGTGAATCAGAAGAAGCAGAAGAAAGAGAAGGAGATGGTGAAGTCTGGAGGGTGAATCAGAAGAAGTAGAAGAAGGAGAAGGAGAAGGTGAAGTCTGGAGGGTGAATCAGAAGAAGCAGAGGAAGGAGAAGGAGAAGGTGAAGTCTGGAGGGTGAATCAGAAGAAGCAGAAGAAGTAGAAGGAGAAGGTGAAGTCTGGAGGGTGAATCAGAAGAAGCAGAAGAAGGAGAAGGAGAAGATGAAATCTGGAGGGTGAATCAGAAGAAGCAGAAGAAAGAGAAGGAGAAGGTGAAGTCTGGAGGGTGAATCAGAAGAAGTAGAAGAAGGAGAAGGAGAAGGTGAAATCTAGAGGGTGAATCAGAAGAAGCAGAAGAAGGAGAAGGAGAAGGTGAAGTCTGGAGGGTGAATCAGAAGAAGCAGAAGAAGGAGAAGGAGAAGGTGAAGTCTGGAGGGTGAATCAGAAGAAGCAGAAGAAGGAGAAGGAGAAGTTGAAGTCTGGAGGGTGAATCAGAAGAAGCAGAATAAGGAGAAGTGAAGGTGAAGTATGGAGGGTGAATCAGAAGAAGCAGAAGAAGGAGAAGGAGAAGGTGAAGTCTGGAGGGTGAATCAGAAGAAGTAGAAGAAGGAGAAGGAGAAGGTGAAGTCTGGAGGGTGAAGCAGAAGAAGGAGAAGAAGTAGAAGGAGAAGGTGAAGTCAGGAGGGTGAATCAGAAGAAGTAGAAGAAGGAGAAGGAGAAGGTGAAGTCAGGAGGGTGAATCAGAAGAAGCAGAAGAAGGAGAAGGAGAAGGTGAAGTCTGGAGGGTGAATCAGAAGAAGCAGAATCAGGAGAAGGAGAAGGTGAAGTCTGGAGGGTGAATCAGAAGAAGCAGAATAAGGAGAAGGAGAAGGTGAAGTCTGCAGGGTGAATCAGAAGAAGCAGAAGAAGGAGAAGGAGAAGATGAAGTCTGGAGGGTGAATCAGAAGAAGTAGAAGAAGGAGAAGGAGAAGGTAAAGTCTGGAGGGTGAAGCAGAAGATGTAGAAGAAGGAGAAGGAGAAGGTGAAGTCAGGAGGGTGAATCAGAAGAAGTGGAAGAAGGAGAAGGAGAAGGTGAAGTCTGGAGGGTGAATCAGAAGAAGTAGAAGAAGGAGAAGGAGAAGGTGAAGTCTGGAGGGTGAATCAGAAGAAGCAGAAGAAGGAGAAGGAGAAGGTGAAGTCTGGAGGGTGAATCAGAAGAAGCAGAAGAAGGAGAAGGAGAAGATGAAGTCTGGAGGGTGAATCAGAAGAAGTAGAAGAAGGAGAAGGAGCAGGTGAAGTCTGGAGGGTGAATCAGAAGTAGTAGAAGAAGGAGAAGGAGAAGGTGAAGTCTGGACGGTGAATCAGAAGAAACAGAAGAAGGAGAAGGAGAAGGTGAAGTCTGGAGGGAGAATCAGAAGAAGTAGAAGAAGGAGAAGGAGAAGGTGTAGTCTGGAGGGTGAATCAGAAGAAGTAGACGAAGGAGAAGGAGAAGGTGAAGTCTGGAGGGTGAATCAGAAGAAGCAGAAGAAGGAGATGGAGAAGGTAAAGTCTGGAGGGTGAATCAGAAGAAGTAGAAGAAGGAGAAGGAGAAGGTGAAGTCTGGAGGGTGAATCAGAAGAAGCAGAAGAAGGAGAAGGAGAAGGTGAAGTCTGGAGGGTGAATCAGAAGAAGCAGAAGAAGGAGAAGGGGAAGGAGAAGTCTGGAGGGTGAATCAGAAGAAGCAGAATAAGGAGAAGGAGAAGGTGAAGTCTGGAGGGTGAATCAGAAGAAGCAGAAGAAGGAGAAGGAGAAGGTGAAGTCTGGAGGGTGAATCAGAAGAAGTAGAAGAAGGAGAAGGAGAAGGTGAAGTCTGGAGGGTGAAGCAGAAGAAGGAGAAGAAGGAGAAGGAGAAGGTGAAGTCTGGAGGTTGAATCAGAAGAAGTAGAAGAAGGAGAAGGAGAAGGTGAAGTCTGGAGGGTGAAGCAGAAGAAGTAGAAGAAGGAGAAGGAGAAGGTGATGTCAGGAGGGTGAATCAGAAGAAGTAGAAGAAGGAGAAGGAGAAGGTGAAGTCAGGAGGGTGAATCAGAAGAAGCAGATGAAGGAAAAGGAGAAGGTGAAGTCTGGATGGTGAATCAGAAGAATCAGAAGAAGGAGAAGGAGAATGTGAAGTCTGGAGGGTGAATCAGAAGAAGCAGAAGAAAGAGAAGGAGATGGTGAAGTCTGGAGGGTGAATCAGAAGAAGTAGAAGAAGGAGAAGGTGAAGTCTGGAGGGTGAATCAGAAGAAGCAGAGGATGGAGAAGGAGAAGGTGAAGTCTGGAGGGTGAATCAGAAGAAGCAGAAGAAGTAGAAGGAGAAGGTGAAGTCTGGAGGGTGAATCAGAAGAAGCAGAAGAAGGAGAAGGAGAAGGTGAAGTCTGGAGGGTGAATGAGAAGAAGCAGAATAAGGAGAAGGAGAAGGTGAAGTCTGGAGGGTGAATCAGAAGAAGCAGAAGAAGGAGAAGGAGAAGGTGAAGTCTGGAGGGTGAATCAGAAGAAGTAGAAGAAGGAGAAGGAGAAGGTGAAGTCTGGAGGGTGAAGCAGAAGAAGGAGAAGGAGAAGGTGAAGTCAGGAGGGTGAATCAGAAGAAGTAGAAGAAGGAGAAGGAGAAGGTGAAATCAGGAGGGTGAATCAGAAGAAGCAGAAGAAGGAGAAGGAGAAGGTGAAGTCTGTCGGGTGAATCAGAAGAATCAGAAGAAGGAGAAGGAGAAGGTGAAGTCTGGAGGGTGAATCAGAAGAAGCAGAAGAAAGAGAAGGAGAAGGTGAAGTCTGGAGGGTGAAGCAGAAGATACAGAAGAAGGAGAAGTTGAAGACTGGAGGGTGAATCAGAAGAAGTAGAAGAAGGAGAAGGAGAAGGTGAAGTCTGGAGGGTGAATCAGAAGAAGGAGAAGAAGGAGAAGGAGAAGGTGATGTCTGGAGGGTGAATCAGAAGAAGCAGAAGAAGGAGAAGGAGAAGGTGAAGTCTGGAGGGTGAATCAGAAGAAGCAGAAGAAGGAGAAGGAGAAGATGAAGTGTGGAGGGTGAATCAGAAGAAGTAAAAGAAGGAGAAGGAGAAGGTGAGGTCTGGAGGGTGAATCAGAAGAAGCAGAAGAAGGAGAAGGAGAAGGTGAAGTCTGGAGGGTGAATCAGAAGAAGCAGAAGAAGGAGAAGGAGAAGGTGAAGTCTGGAGGGTGAATCAGAAGAAGCAGAAGAAGGAGAAGGAGAAGGAGAAGTCTGGAGGGTGAATCAGAAGAAGCAGAATAAGGAGAAGGAGAAGCTGAAGTCTGGAGGGTGAATCAGAAGAAGCAGAAGAAGGAGAAGGAGAAGGTGAAGTCTGGAGGGTGAATCAGAAGAAGTAGAAGAAGGAGAAGGAGAAGGTGAAGTCTGGAAGGTGAATCAGAAGAAGTAGAAGAAGGAGAAGGAGAAGGTGAAGTCTGGAGGTTGAATCAGAAGAAGTAGAAGAAGGAGAAGGAGAAGGTGAAGTCTGGAGGGTGAAGCAGAAGAAGTAGAAGAAGGAGAAGGAGAAGGTGAAGTCAGGAGGGTGAATCAGAAGAAGTAGAAGAAGGAGAAGGAGAAGGTGAAGTCAGGAGGGTGAATCAGAAGAAGCAGAAGAAGGAGAAGGAGAAGGTGAAGTCTGGAGGGTGAATCAGAAGAAACAGAAGAAGGAGAAGGAGAATGTGAAGTCTGGAGGGTGAATCAGAAGAAGCAGAAGAAAGAGAAGGAGATGGTGAAGTCTGGAGGGTGAATCAGAAGAAGTAGAAGAAGGAGAAGGAGATAGTGAAGTCTGGAGGGTGAATCAGAAGAAGCAGAGGAAGGAGAAGGAGAAGGTGAAGTCTGGAGGGTGAATCAGAAGAAGCAGAAGAAGTAGAAGGAGAAGGTGAAGTCTGGAGGGTGAATCAGAAGAAGCAGAAGAAGGAGAAGGAGAAGGTGAAGTCTGGAGGGTGAATGAGAAGAAGCAGAATAAGGAGAAGGAGAAGGTGAAGTCTGGAGGGTGAATCAGAAGAAGCAGAAGAAGGAGAAGGAGAAGGTGAAGTCTGGAGGGTGAATCAGAAGAAGTGGAAGAAGGAGAAGGAGAAGGTGAAGTCTGGAGGGTGAATCAGAAGAAGCAGAAGAAGGAGAAGGAGAAGGTGAAGTCTGGAGGGTGAATCAGAAGAAGCAGAAGAAGGAGAAGGAGAAGGAGAAGTCTGTAAGGGTGAATCAGAAGAAGCAGAATAAGGAGAAGGAGAAGGTGAAGTCTGGAGGGTGAATCAGAAGAAGCAGAAGAAGGAGAAGGAGAAGGTGAAGTCTGGAGGGTGAATCAGAAGAAGTAGAAGAAGGAGAAGGAGAAGGTGAAGTCTGGAGGTTGAATCAGAAGAAGTATAAGAAGGAGAAGGAGAAGGTGAAGTCTGGAGGTTGAATCAGAAGAAGTAGAAGAAGGAGAAGGAGAAGGTGAAGTCTGGAGGGTGAAGCAGAAGAAGTAGAAGAAGGAGAAGGAGAAGGTGAAGTCAGGAGGGTGAATCAGAAGAAGTAGAAGAAGGAGAAGGTGAAGTCAGGAGGGTGAATCAGAAGAAGCAGATGAAGGAGAAGGAGAAGGTGAAGTCTGGAGAGTGAATCAGAAGAATCAGAAGAAGGAGAAGGAGAATGTGAAGTCTGGAGGGTGAATCAGAAGAAGCAGAAGAAAGAGAAGGAGATGGTGAAGTCTGGAGGGTGAATCAGAAGAAGTAGAAGAAGGAGAAGGAGAAGGTGAAGTCTGGAGCGTGAATCAGAAGAAGCAGAGGAAGGAGAAGGAGAAGGTGAAGTCTGGAGGGTGAATCAGAAGAAGCAGAAGAAGTAGAAGGAGAAGGTGAAGTCTGGAGGGTGAATCAGAAGAAGCAGAAGAAGGAGAAGGAGAAGATGAAATCTGGAGGGTGAATCAGAAGAAGCAGAAGAAAGAGAAGGAGAAGGTGAAGTCTGGAGGGTGAATCAGAAGAAGTAGAAGAAGGAGAAGGAGAAGGTGAAATCTGGAGGGTGAATCAGAAGAAGCAGAAGAAGGAGAAGGAGAAGGTGAAGTCTGGAGGGTGAATCAGAAGAAGCAGAAGAAGGAGAAGGAGAAGGTGAAGTCTGGAGGGTGAATCAGAAGAAGCAGAAGAAGGAGAAGGAGAAGTTGAAGTCTGGAGGGTGAATCAGAAGAAGCAGAATAAGGAGAAGTGAAGGTGAAGTATGGAGGGTGAATCAGAAGAAGCAGAAGAAGGAGAAGGAGAAGGTGAAGTCTGGAGGGTGAATCAGAAGAAGTAGAAGAAGGAGAAGGAGAAGGTGAAGTCTGGAGGGTGAAGCAGAAGAAGCAGAAGAAGGAGAAGGAGAAGGTGAAGTCAGGAGGGTGAATCAGAAGAAGTAGAAGAAGGAGAAGGAGAAGGTGAAGTCAGGAGGGTGAATCAGAAGAAGCAGAAGAAGGAGAAGGAGAAGGTGAAGTCTGGAGGGTGAATCAGAAGAAGCAGAATCAGGAGAAGGAGAAGGTGAAGTCTGGAGGGTGAATCAGAAGAAGCAGAATAAGGAGAAGGAGAAGGTGAAGTCTGCAGGGTGAATCAGAAGAAGCAGAAGAAGGAGAAGGAGAAGATGAAGTCTGGAGGGTGAATCAGAAGAAGTAGAAGAAGGAGAAGGAGAAGGTAAAGTCTGGAGGGTGAAGCAGAAGATGTAGAAGAAGGAGAAGGAGAAGGTGAAGTCAGGAGGGTGAATCAGAAGAAGTGGAAGAAGGAGAAGGAGAAGGTGAAGTCTGGAGGGTGAATCAGAAGAAGTAGAAGAAGGAGAAGGAGAAGGTGAAGTCTGGAGGGTGAATCAGAAGAAGCAGAAGAAGGAGAAGGAGAAGGTGAAGTCTGGAGGGTGAATCAGAAGAAGCAGAAGAAGGAGAAGGAGAAGATGAAGTCTGGAGGGTGAATCAGAAGAAGTAGAAGAAGGAGAAGGAGAAGGTGAAGTCTGGAGGGTGAATCAGAAGTAGTAGAAGAAGGAGAAGGAGAAGGTGAAGTCTGGACGGTGAATCAGAAGAAACAGAAGAAGGAGAAGGAGAAGGTGAAGTCTGGAGGGTGAATCAGAAGAAGTAGAAGAAGGAGAAGGAGAAGGTGTAGTCTGGAGGGTGAATCAGAAGAAGTAGACGAAGGAGAAGGAGAAGGTGAAGTCTGGAGGGTGAATCAGAAGAAGCAGAAGAAGGAGATGGAGAAGGTAAAGTCTGGAGGGTGAATCAGAAGAAGTAGAAGAAGGAGAAGGAGAAGGTGAAGTCTGGAGGGTGAATCAGAAGAAGCAGAAGAAGGAGAAGGAGAAGGTGAAGTCTGGAGGGTGAATCAGAAGAAGCAGAAGAAGGAGAAGGAGAAGGAGAAGTCTGGAGTGTGAATCAGAAGAAGCAGAATAAGGAGAAGGAGAAGGTGAAGTCTGGAGGGTGAATCAGAAGAAGCAGAAGAAGGAGAAGGAGAAGGTGAAGTCTGGAGGGTGAATCAGAAGAAGTAGAAGAAGGAGAAGGAGAAGGTGAAGTCTGGAGGGTGAATCAGAAGAAGTAGAAGAAGGAGAAGGAGAAGGTGAAGTCTGGAGGTTGAATCAGAAGAAGTAGAAGAAGGAGAAGGAGAAGGTGAAGTCTGGAGGGTGAAGCAGAAGAAGTAGAAGAAGGAGAAGGAGAAGGTGATGTCAGGAGGGTGAATCAGAAGAAGTAGAAGAAGGAGAAGGAGAAGGTGAAGTCAGGAGGGTGAATCAGAAGAAGCAGATGAAGGAGAAGGAGAAGGTGAAGTCTGCAGGGTGAATCAGAAGAATCAGAAGAAGGAGAAGGAGAATGTGAAGTCTGGAGGGTGAATCAGAAGAAGCAGAAGAAAGAGAAGGAGATGGTGAAGTCTGGAGGGTGAATCAGAAGAAGTAGAAGAAGGAGAAGGAGAAGGTGAAGTCTGGAGGGTGAATCAGAAGAAGCAGAGGAAGGAGAAGGAGAAGGTGAAGTCTGGAGGGTGAATCAGAAGAAGCAGAAGAAGTAGAAGGAGAAGGTGAAGTCTGGAGGGTGAATCAGAAGAAGCAGAAGAAGGAGAAGGAGAAGGTGAAGTCTGGAGGGTGAATGAGAAGAAGCAGAATAAGGAGAAGGAGAAGGTGAAGTCTGGAGGGTGAATCAGAAGAAGCAGAAGAAGGAGAAGGAGAAGGTGAAGTCTGGAGGGTGAATCAGAAGAAGTAGAAGAAGGAGAAGGAGAAGGTGAAGTCTGGAGGGTGAAGCAGAAGAAGGAGAAGGAGAAGGTGAAGTCAGGAGGGTGAATCAGAAGAAGTAGAAGAAGGAGAAGGAGAAGGTGAAATCAGGAGGGTGAATCAGAAGAAGCAGAAGAAGGAGAAGGAGAAGGTGAAGTCTGTCGGGTGAATCAGAAGAATCAGAAGAAGGAGAAGGAGAAGGTGAAGTCTGGAGGGTGAATCAGAAGAAGCAGAAGAAAGAGAAGGAGAAGGTGAAGTCTGGAGGGTGAAGCAGAAGAAGTAGAAGAAGGAGAAGGAGAAGGTGAAATCAGGAGGGTGAATCAGAAGAAGCAGAAGAAGGAGAAGGAGAAGGTGAAGTCTGGAGGGTGAATCAGAAGAAGCAGATGAAGGAGAAGGAGAAGGTGAAGTCTGGAGGTTAATCAGAAGAATCAGAAGAAGGAGAAGGAGAATGTGAAGTCTGGAGGGTGAATCAGAAGAAGCAGAAGAAAGAGAAGGAGATGGTGAAGTCTGGAGGGTGAATCAGAAGAAGTAGAAGAAGGAGAAGGAGAAGGTGAAGTCTGGAGGGTGAATCAGAAGAAGCAGAGGAAGGAGAAGGAGAAGGTGAAGTCTGGAGGGTGAATCAGAAGAAGCAGAAGAAGTAGAAGGAGAAGGTGAAGTCTGGAGGGTGAATCAGAAGAAGCAGAAGAAGGAGAAGGAGAAGATGAAATCTGGAGGGTGAATCAGAAGAAGCAGAAGAAAGAGAAGGAGAAGGTGAAGTCTGGAGGGTGAATCAGAAGAAGTAGAAGAAGGAGAAGGAGAAGGTGAAATCTAGAGGGTGAATCAGAAGAAGCAGAAGAAGGAGAAGGAGAAGGTGAAGTCTGGAGGGTGAATCAGAAGAAGCAGAAGAAGGAGAAGGAGAAGGTGAAGTCTGGAGGGTGAATCAGAAGAAGCAGAAGAAGGAGAAGGAGAAGTTGAAGTCTGGAGGGTGAATCAGAAGAAGCAGAATAAGGAGAAGTGAAGGTGAAGTATGGAGGGTGAATCAGAAGAAGCAGAAGAAGGAGAAGGAGAAGGTGAAGTCTGGAGGGTGAATCAGAAGAAGTAGAAGAAGGAGAAGGAGAAGGTGAAGTCTGGAGGGTGAAGCAGAAGAAGGAGAAGAAGTAGAAGGAGAAGGTGAAGTCAGGAGGGTGAATCAGAAGAAGTAGAAGAAGGAGAAGGAGAAGGTGAAGTCAGGAGGGTGAATCAGAAGAAGCAGAAGAAGGAGAAGGAGAAGGTGAAGTCTGGAGGGTGAATCAGAAGAAGCAGAATCAGGAGAAGGAGAAGGTGAAGTCTGGAGGGTGAATCAGAAGAAGCAGAATAAGGAGAAGGAGAAGGTGAAGTCTGCAGGGTGAATCAGAAGAAGCAGAAGAAGGAGAAGGAGAAGATGAAGTCTGGAGGGTGAATCAGAAGAAGTAGAAGAAGGAGAAGGAGAAGGTAAAGTCTGGAGGGTGAAGCAGAAGATGTAGAAGAAGGAGAAGGAGAAGGTGAAGTCAGGAGGGTGAATCAGAAGAAGTGGAAGAAGGAGAAGGAGAAGGTGAAGTCTGGAGGGTGAATCAGAAGAAGTAGAAGAAGGAGAAGGAGAAGGTGAAGTCTGGAGGGTGAATCAGAAGAAGCAGAAGAAGGAGAAGGAGAAGGTGAAGTCTGGAGGGTGAATCAGAAGAAGCAGAAGAAGGAGAAGGAGAAGATGAAGTCTGGAGGGTGAATCAGAAGAAGTAGAAGAAGGAGAAGGAGCAGGTGAAGTCTGGAGGGTGAATCAGAAGTAGTAGAAGAAGGAGAAGGAGAAGGTGAAGTCTGGACGGTGAATCAGAAGAAACAGAAGAAGGAGAAGGAGAAGGTGAAGTCTGGAGGGAGAATCAGAAGAAGTAGAAGAAGGAGAAGGAGAAGGTGTAGTCTGGAGGGTGAATCAGAAGAAGTAGACGAAGGAGAAGGAGAAGGTGAAGTCTGGAGGGTGAATCAGAAGAAGCAGAAGAAGGAGATGGAGAAGGTAAAGTCTGGAGGGTGAATCAGAAGAAGTAGAAGAAGGAGAAGGAGAAGGTGAAGTCTGGAGGGTGAATCAGAAGAAGCAGAAGAAGGAGAAGGAGAAGGTGAAGTCTGGAGGGTGAATCAGAAGAAGCAGAAGAAGGAGAAGGGGAAGGAGAAGTCTGGAGGGTGAATCAGAAGAAGCAGAATAAGGAGAAGGAGAAGGTGAAGTCTGGAGGGTGAATCAGAAGAAGCAGAAGAAGGAGAAGGAGAAGGTGAAGTCTGGAGGGTGAATCAGAAGAAGTAGAAGAAGGAGAAGGAGAAGGTGAAGTCTGGAGGGTGAAGCAGAAGAAGGAGAAGAAGGAGAAGGAGAAGGTGAAGTCTGGAGGTTGAATCAGAAGAAGTAGAAGAAGGAGAAGGAGAAGGTGAAGTCTGGAGGGTGAAGCAGAAGAAGTAGAAGAAGGAGAAGGAGAAGGTGATGTCAGGAGGGTGAATCAGAAGAAGTAGAAGAAGGAGAAGGAGAAGGTGAAGTCAGGAGGGTGAATCAGAAGAAGCAGATGAAGGAAAAGGAGAAGGTGAAGTCTGGATGGTGAATCAGAAGAATCAGAAGAAGGAGAAGGAGAATGTGAAGTCTGGAGGGTGAATCAGAAGAAGCAGAAGAAAGAGAAGGAGATGGTGAAGTCTGGAGGGTGAATCAGAAGAAGTAGAAGAAGGAGAAGGTGAAGTCTGGAGGGTGAATCAGAAGAAGCAGAGGAAGGAGAAGGAGAAGGTGAAGTCTGGAGGGTGAATCAGAAGAAGCAGAAGAAGTAGAAGGAGAAGGTGAAGTCTGGAGGGTGAATCAGAAGAAGCAGAAGAAGGAGAAGGAGAAGGTGAAGTCTGGAGGGTGAATGAGAAGAAGCAGAATAAGGAGAAGGAGAAGGTGAAGTCTGGAGGGTGAATCAGAAGAAGCAGAAGAAGGAGAAGGAGAAGGTGAAGTCTGGAGGGTGAATCAGAAGAAGTAGAAGAAGGAGAAGGAGAAGGTGAAGTCTGGAGGGTGAAGCAGAAGAAGGAGAAGGAGAAGGTGAAGTCAGGAGGGTGAATCAGAAGAAGTAGAAGAAGGAGAAGGAGAAGGTGAAATCAGGAGGGTGAATCAGAAGAAGCAGAAGAAGGAGAAGGAGAAGGTGAAGTCTGTCGGGTGAATCAGAAGAATCAGAAGAAGGAGAAGGAGAAGGTGAAGTCTGGAGGGTGAATCAGAAGAAGCAGAAGAAAGAGAAGGAGAAGGTGAAGTCTGGAGGGTGAAGCAGAAGATACAGAAGAAGGAGAAGTTGAAGACTGGAGGGTGAATCAGAAGAAGTAGAAGAAGGAGAAGGAGAAGGTGAAGTCTGGAGGGTGAATCAGAAGAAGGAGAAGAAGGAGAAGGAGAAGGTGATGTCTGGAGGGTGAATCAGAAGAAGCAGAAGAAGGAGAAGGAGAAGGTGAAGTCTGGAGGGTGAATCAGAAGAAGCAGAAGAAGGAGAAGGAGAAGATGAAGTGTGGAGGGTGAATCAGAAGAAGTAAAAGAAGGAGAAGGAGAAGGTGAGGTCTGGAGGGTGAATCAGAAGAAGCAGAAGAAGGAGAAGGAGAAGGTGAAGTCTGGAGGGTGAATCAGAAGAAGCAGAAGAAGGAGAAGGAGAAGGTGAAGTCTGGAGGGTGAATCAGAAGAAGCAGAAGAAGGAGAAGGAGAAGGAGAAGTCTGGAGGGTGAATCAGAAGAAGCAGAATAAGGAGAAGGAGAAGCTGAAGTCTGGAGGGTGAATCAGAAGAAGCAGAAGAAGGAGAAGGAGAAGGTGAAGTCTGGAGGGTGAATCAGAAGAAGTAGAAGAAGGAGAAGGAGAAGGTGAAGTCTGGAAGGTGAATCAGAAGAAGTAGAAGAAGGAGAAGGAGAAGGTGAAGTCTGGAGGTTGAATCAGAAGAAGTAGAAGAAGGAGAAGGAGAAGGTGAAGTCTGGAGGGTGAAGCAGAAGAAGTAGAAGAAGGAGAAGGAGAAGGTGAAGTCAGGAGGGTGAATCAGAAGAAGTAGAAGAAGGAGAAGGAGAAGGTGAAGTCAGGAGGGTGAATCAGAAGAAGCAGAAGAAGGAGAAGGAGAAGGTGAAGTCTGGAGGGTGAATCAGAAGAAACAGAAGAAGGAGAAGGAGAATGTGAAGTCTGGAGGGTGAATCAGAAGAAGCAGAAGAAAGAGAAGGAGATGGTGAAGTCTGGAGGGTGAATCAGAAGAAGTAGAAGAAGGAGAAGGAGATAGTGAAGTCTGGAGGGTGAATCAGAAGAAGCAGAGGAAGGAGAAGGAGAAGGTGAAGTCTGGAGGGTGAATCAGAAGAAGCAGAAGAAGTAGAAGGAGAAGGTGAAGTCTGGAGGGTGAATCAGAAGAAGCAGAAGAAGGAGAAGGAGAAGGTGAAGTCTGGAGGGTGAATGAGAAGAAGCAGAATAAGGAGAAGGAGAAGGTGAAGTCTGGAGGGTGAATCAGAAGAAGCAGAAGAAGGAGAAGGAGAAGGTGAAGTCTGGAGGGTGAATCAGAAGAAGTGGAAGAAGGAGAAGGAGAAGGTGAAGTCTGGAGGGTGAATCAGAAGAAGCAGAAGAAGGAGAAGGAGAAGGTGAAGTCTGGAGGGTGAATCAGAAGAAGCAGAAGAAGGAGAAGGAGAAGGAGAAGTCTGTAAGGGTGAATCAGAAGAAGCAGAATAAGGAGAAGGAGAAGGTGAAGTCTGGAGGGTGAATCAGAAGAAGCAGAAGAAGGAGAAGGAGAAGGTGAAGTCTGGAGGGTGAATCAGAAGAAGTAGAAGAAGGAGAAGGAGAAGGTGAAGTCTGGAGGTTGAATCAGAAGAAGTATAAGAAGGAGAAGGAGAAGGTGAAGTCTGGAGGTTGAATCAGAAGAAGTAGAAGAAGGAGAAGGAGAAGGTGAAGTCTGGAGGGTGAAGCAGAAGAAGTAGAAGAAGGAGAAGGAGAAGGTGAAGTCAGGAGGGTGAATCAGAAGAAGTAGAAGAAGGAGAAGGTGAAGTCAGGAGGGTGAATCAGAAGAAGCAGATGAAGGAGAAGGAGAAGGTGAAGTCTGGAGAGTGAATCAGAAGAATCAGAAGAAGGAGAAGGAGAATGTGAAGTCTGGAGGGTGAATCAGAAGAAGCAGAAGAAAGAGAAGGAGATGGTGAAGTCTGGAGGGTGAATCAGAAGAAGTAGAAGAAGGAGAAGGAGAAGGTGAAGTCTGGAGCGTGAATCAGAAGAAGCAGAGGAAGGAGAAGGAGAAGGTGAAGTCTGGAGGGTGAATCAGAAGAAGCAGAAGAAGTAGAAGGAGAAGGTGAAGTCTGGAGGGTGAATCAGAAGAAGCAGAAGAAGGAGAAGGAGAAGATGAAATCTGGAGGGTGAATCAGAAGAAGCAGAAGAAAGAGAAGGAGAAGGTGAAGTCTGGAGGGTGAATCAGAAGAAGTAGAAGAAGGAGAAGGAGAAGGTGAAATCTGGAGGGTGAATCAGAAGAAGCAGAAGAAGGAGAAGGAGAAGGTGAAGTCTGGAGGGTGAATCAGAAGAAGCAGAAGAAGGAGAAGGAGAAGGTGAAGTCTGGAGGGTGAATCAGAAGAAGCAGAAGAAGGAGAAGGAGAAGTTGAAGTCTGGAGGGTGAATCAGAAGAAGCAGAATAAGGAGAAGTGAAGGTGAAGTATGGAGGGTGAATCAGAAGAAGCAGAAGAAGGAGAAGGAGAAGGTGAAGTCTGGAGGGTGAATCAGAAGAAGTAGAAGAAGGAGAAGGAGAAGGTGAAGTCTGGAGGGTGAAGCAGAAGAAGCAGAAGAAGGAGAAGGAGAAGGTGAAGTCAGGAGGGTGAATCAGAAGAAGTAGAAAAAGGAGAAGGAGAAGGTGAAGTCAGGAGGGTGAATCAGAAGAAGCAGAAGAAGGAGAAGGAGAAGGTGAAGTCTGGAGGGTGAATCAGAAGAAGCAGAATCAGGAGAAGGAGAAGGTGAAGTCTGGAGGGTGAATCAGAAGAAGCAGAATAAGGAGAAGGAGAAGGTGAAGTCTGCAGGGTGAATCAGAAGAAGCAGAAGAAGGAGAAGGAGAAGATGAAGTCTGGAGGGTGAATCAGAAGAAGTAGAAGAAGGAGAAGGAGAAGGTAAAGTCTGGAGGGTGAAGCAGAAGATGTAGAAGAAGGAGAAGGAGAAGGTGAAGTCAGGAGGGTGAATCAGAAGAAGTGGAAGAAGGAGAAGGAGAAGGTGAAGTCTGGAGGGTGAATCAGAAGAAGTAGAAGAAGGAGAAGGAGAAGGTGAAGTCTGGAGGGTGAATCAGAAGAAGCAGAAGAAGGAGAAGGAGAAGGTGAAGTCTGGAGGGTGAATCAGAAGAAGCAGAAGAAGGAGAAGGAGAAGATGAAGTCTGGAGGGTGAATCAGAAGAAGTAGAAGAAGGAGAAGGAGAAGGTGAAGTCTGGAGGGTGAATCAGAAGTAGTAGAAGAAGGAGAAGGAGAAGGTGAAGTCTGGACGGTGAATCAGAAGAAACAGAAGAAGGAGAAGGAGAAGGTGAAGTCTGGAGGGTGAATCAGAAGAAGTAGAAGAAGGAGAAGGAGAAGGTGTAGTCTGGAGGGTGAATCAGAAGAAGTAGACGAAGGAGAAGGAGAAGGTGAAGTCTGGAGGGTGAATCAGAAGAAGCAGAAGAAGGAGATGGAGAAGGTAAAGTCTGGAGGGTGAATCAGAAGAAGTAGAAGAAGGAGAAGGAGAAGGTGAAGTCTGGAGGGTGAATCAGAAGAAGCAGAAGAAGGAGAAGGAGAAGGTGAAGTCTGGAGGGTGAATCAGAAGAAGCAGAAGAAGGAGAAGGAGAAGGAGAAGTCTGGAGGGTGAATCAGAAGAAGCAGAATAAGGAGAAGGAGAAGGTGAAGTCTGGAGGGTGAATCAGAAGAAGCAGAAGAAGGAGAAGGAGAAGGTGAAGTCTGGAGGGTGAATCAGAAGAAGTAGAAGAAGGAGAAGGAGAAGGTGAAGTCTGGAGGGTGAATCAGAAGAAGTAGAAGAAGGAGAAGGAGAAGGTGAAGTCTGGAGGTTGAATCAGAAGAAGTAGAAGAAGGAGAAGGAGAAGGTGAAGTCTGGAGGGTGAAGCAGAAGAAGTAGAAGAAGGAGAAGGAGAAGGTGATGTCAGGAGGGTGAATCAGAAGAAGTAGAAGAAGGAGAAGGAGAAGGTGAAGTCAGGAGGGTGAATCAGAAGAAGCAGATGAAGGAGAAGGAGAAGGTGAAGTCTGCAGGGTGAATCAGAAGAATCAGAAGAAGGAGAAGGAGAATGTGAAGTCTGGAGGGTGAATCAGAAGAAGCAGAAGAAAGAGAAGGAGATGGTGAAGTCTGGAGGGTGAATCAGAAGAAGTAGAAGAAGGAGAAGGAGAAGGTGAAGTCTGGAGGGTGAATCAGAAGAAGCAGAGGAAGGAGAAGGAGAAGGTGAAGTCTGGAGGGTGAATCAGAAGAAGCAGAAGAAGTAGAAGGAGAAGGTGAAGTCTGGAGGGTGAATCAGAAGAAGCAGAAGAAGGAGAAGGAGAAGGTGAAGTCTGGAGGGTGAATGAGAAGAAGCAGAATAAGGAGAAGGAGAAGGTGAAGTCTGGAGGGTGAATCAGAAGAAGCAGAAGAAGGAGAAGGAGAAGGTGAAGTCTGGAGGGTGAATCAGAAGAAGTAGAAGAAGGAGAAGGAGAAGGTGAAGTCTGGAGGGTGAAGCAGAAGAAGGAGAAGGAGAAGGTGAAGTCAGGAGGGTGAATCAGAAGAAGTAGAAGAAGGAGAAGGAGAAGGTGAAATCAGGAGGGTGAATCAGAAGAAGCAGAAGAAGGAGAAGGAGAAGGTGAAGTCTGTCGGGTGAATCAGAAGAATCAGAAGAAGGAGAAGGAGAAGGTGAAGTCTGGAGGGTGAATCAGAAGAAGCAGAAGAAAGAGAAGGAGAAGGTGAAGTCTGGAGGGTGAAGCAGAAGATACAGAAGAAGGAGAAGGTGAAGACTGGAGGGTGAATCAGAAGAAGTAGAAGAAGGAGAAGGAGAAGGTGAAGTCTGGAGGGTGAATCAGAAGAAGGAGAAGAAGGAGAAGGAGAAGGTGATGTCTGGAGGGTGAATCAGAAGAAGCAGAAGAAGGAGAAGGAGAAGGTGAAGTCTGGAGGGTGAATCAGAAGAAGCAGAAGAAGGAGAAGGAGAAGATGAAGTCTGGAGGGTGAATCAGAAGAAGTAAAAGAAGGAGAAGGAGAAGGTGAGGTCTGGAGGGTGAATCAGAAGAAGCAGAAGAAGGAGAAGGAGAAGGTGAAGTCTGGAGGGTGAATCAGAAGAAGCAGAAGAAGGAGAAGGAGAAGGTGAAGTCTGGAGGGTGAATCAGAAGAAGCAGAAGAAGGAGAAGGAGAAGGAGAAGTCTGGAGGGTGAATCAGAAGAAGCAGAATAAGGAGAAGGAGAAGGTGAAGTCTGGAGGGTGAATCAGAAGAAGCAGAAGAAGGAGAAGGAGAAGGTGAAGTCTGGAGGGTGAATCAGAAGAAGTAGAAGAAGGAGAAGGAGAAGGTGAAGTCTGGAAGGTGAATCAGAAGAAGTAGAAGAAGGAGAAGGAGAAGGTGAAGTCTGGAGGTTGAATCAGAAGAAGTAGAAGAAGGACAAGGAGAAGGTGAAGTCTGGAGGGTGAAGCAGAAGAAGTAGAAGAAGGAGAAGGAGAAGGTGAAGTCAGGAGGGTGAATCAGAAGAAGTAGAAGAAGGAGAAGGAGAAGGTGAAGTCAGGAGGGTGAATCAGAAGAAGCAGAAGAAGGAGAAGGAGAAGGTGAAGTCTGGAGGGTGAATCAGAAGAATCAGAAGAAGGAGAAGGAGAATGTGAAGTCTGGAGGGTGAATCAGAAGAAGCAGAAGAAAGAGAAGGAGATGGTGAAGTCTGGAGGGTGAATCAGAAGAAGTAGAAGAAGGAGAAGGAGATGGTGAAGTCTGGAGGGTGAATCAGAAGAAGCAGAGGAAGGGGAAGGAGAAGGTGAAGTCTGGAGGGTGAATCAGAAGAAGCAGAAGAAGTAGAAGGAGAAGGTGAAGTCTGGAGAGTGAATCAGAAGAAGCAGAAGAAGGAGAAGGAGAAGGTGAAGTCTGGAGGGTGAATGAGAAGAAGCAGAATAAGGAGAATGAGAAGGTGAAGTCTGGAGGGTGAATCAGAAGAAGCAGAAGAAGGAGAAGGAGAAGGTGAAGTCTGGAGGGTGAATCAGAAGAAGTAGAAGAAGGAGAAGGAGAAGGTGAAGTCTGGAGGGTGAAGCAGAAGAAGGAGAAGGAGAAGGTGAAGTCAGGAGGGTGAATCAGAAGAAGCAGAAGAAGGAGAAGGAGAAGGTGAAGTCTGCAGGGTGAATCAGAAGAATCAGAAGAAGGAGAAGGAGAAGGTGAAGTCTGGAGGGTGAATCAGAAGAAGCAGAAGAAAGAGAAGGAGAAGGTGAAGTCTGGAGGGTGAATCAGAAGAAGTAGAAGAAGGAGAAGGAGAAGGTGAAGTCTGGAGGGTGAATCAGAAGAAGGAGAAGAAGGAGAAGGAGAAGGTGAAGTCTGGAGGGTGAATCAGAAGAAGCAGAAGAAGGAGAAGGAGAAGGTGAAGTCTGGAGGGTGAATCAGAAGAAGCAGAAGAAGGAGAAGGAGAAGATGAAGTCTGGAGGGTGAATCAGAAGAAGTAGAAGAAGGAGAAGGAGAAGGTGAGGTCTGGAGGGTGAATCAGAAGAAGCAGAAGAAGGAGAAGGAGAAGGTGAAGTCTGGAGGGTGAATCAGAAGAAGCAGAAGAAGGAGAAGGAGAAGGTGAAGTCTGGAGGGTGAATCAGAAGAAACAGAAGAAGGAGAAGGAGAAGGTGAAGTCTGGAGGGTGAATCAGAAGAAGCAGAAGAAGTAGAAGGAGAAGGTGAAGTCTGGAGGGTGAATGAGAAGAAGCAGAATAAGGAGAAGGAGAAGGTGAAGTCTGGAGGGTGAATCAGAAGAAGCAGAAGAAGGAGAAGGAGAAGGTGAAGTCTGGAGGGTGAATCAGAAGAAGTAGAAGAAGGAGAAGGAGAAGGTGAAGTCTGGAGGGTGAAGCAGAAGAAGGAGAAGGAGAAGGTGAAGTCAGGAGGGTGAATCAGAAGAAGTAGAAGAAGGAGAAGGAGAAGGTGAAATCAGGAGGGTGAATCAGAAGAAGCAGAAGAAGGAGAAGGAGAAGGTGAAGTCTGCAGGGTGAATCAGAAGAATCAGAAGAAGGAGAAGGAGAAGGTGAAGTCTGGAGGGTGAATCAGAAGAAGCAGAAGAAAGAGAAGGAGAAGGTGAAGTCTGGAGGGTGAATCAGAAGAAGTAGAAGAAGGAGAAGGAGAAGGTGAAGTCTGGAGGGTGAATCAGAAGAAGGAGAAGAAGGAGAAGGAGAAGGTGAAGTCTGGAGGGTGAATCAGAAGAAGCAGAAGAAGGAGAAGGAGAAGGTGAAGTCTGGAGGGTGAATCAGAAGAAGCAGAAGAAGGAGAAGGAGAAGATGAAGTCTGGAGGGTGAATCAGAAGAAGTAGAAGAAGGAGAAGGAGAAGGTGAGGTCTGGAGGGTGAATCAGAAGAAGCAGAAGAAGGAGAAGGAGAAGGTGAAGTCTGGAGGGTGAATCAGAAGAAGTAGAAGAAGGAGAAGGAGAAGGTGAAGTCTGGAAGGTGAATCAGAAGAAGTAGAAGAAGGAGAAGGAGAAGGTGAAGTCTGGAGGTTGAATCAGAAGAAGTAGAAGAAGGACAAGGAGAAGGTGAAGTCTGGAGGGTGAAGCAGAAGAAGTAGAAGAAGGAGAAGGAGAAGGTGAAGTCAGGAGGGTGAATCAGAAGAAGTAGAGGAAGGAGAAGGAGAAGGTGAAGTCAGGAGGGTGAATCAGAAGAAGCAGAAGAAGGAGAAGGAGAAGGTGAAGTCTGGAGGGTGAATCAGAAGAATCAGAAGAAGGAGAAGGAGAATGTGAAGTCTGGAGGGTGAATCAGAAGAAGCAGAAGAAAGAGAAGGAGATGGTGAAGTCTGGAGGGTGAATCAGAAGAAGTAGAAGAAGGAGAAGGAGATGGTGAAGTCTGGAGGGTGAATCAGAAGAAGCAGAGGAAGGGGAAGGAGAAGGTGAAGTCTGGAGGGTGAGTCAGAAGAAGCAGAAGAAGTAGAAGGAGA
Organism: Somniosus microcephalus; assembly: GCF_052327205.1. Taxonomy (NCBI): domain Eukaryota; kingdom Metazoa; phylum Chordata; class Chondrichthyes; order Squaliformes; family Somniosidae; genus Somniosus; species Somniosus microcephalus. The sequence continues at coordinate 316,830 of NW_028225195.1, forward strand.
AGGTGAAGTCTGGAGGGTGAATCAGAAGAAGCAGAAGAAGGAGAAGGAGAAGGTGAAGTCTGGAGGGTGAATGAGAAGAAGCAGAATAAGGAGAATGAGAAGGTGAAGTCTGGAGGGTGAATCAGAAGAAGCAGAAGAAGGAGAAGGAGAAGGTGAAGTCTGGAGGGTGAATCAGAAGAAGTAGAAGAAGGAGAAGGAGAAGGTGAAGTCTGGAGGGTGAAGCAGAAGAAGGAGAAGGAGAAGGTGAAGTCAGGAGGGTGAATCAGAAGAAGCAGAAGAAGGAGAAGGAGAAGGTGAAGTCTGCAGGGTGAATCAGAAGAATCAGAAGAAGGAGAAGGAGAAGGTGAAGTCTGGAGGGTGAATCAGAAGAAGCAGAAGAAAGAGAAGGAGAAGGTGAAGTCTGGAGGGTGAATCAGAAGAAGTAGAAGAAGGAGAAGGAGAAGGTGAAGTCTGGAGGGTGAATCAGAAGAAGGAGAAGAAGGAGAAGGAGAAGGTGAAGTCTGGAGGGTGAATCAGAAGAAGCAGAATAAGGAGAAGGAGAAGGTGAAGTCTGGAGGGTGAATCAGAAGAAGCAGAAGAAGGAGAAGGAGAAGATGAAGTCTGGAGGGTGAATCAGAAGAAGTAGAAGAAGGAGAAGGAGAAGGTGAGGTCTGGAGGGTGAATCAGAAGAAGCAGAAGAAGGAGAAGGAGAAGGTGAAGTCTGGAGGGTGAATCAGAAGAAGCAGAAGAAGGAGAAGGAGAAGGTGAAGTCTGGAGGGTGAATCAGAAGAAACAGAAGAAGGAGAAGGAGAAGGTGAAGTCTGGAGGGTGAATCAGAAGAAGCAGAAGAAGTAGAAGGAGAAGGTGAAGTCTGGAGGGTGAATCAGAAGAAGCAGAAGAAGGAGAAGGAGAAGGTGAAGTCTGGAGGGTGAATGAGAAGAAGCAGAATAAGGAGAAGGAGAAGGTGAAGTCTGGAGGGTGAATCAGAAGAAGCAGAAGAAGGAGAAGGAGAAGGTGAAGTCTAAGGGTGAATCAGAAGAAGTAGAAGAAGGAGAAGGAGAAGGTGAAGTCTGGAGGGTGAAGCAGAAGAAGGAGAAGGAGAAGGTGAAGTCAGGAGGGTGAATCAGAAGAAGTAGAAGAAGGAGAAGGAGAAGGTGAAATCAGGAGGGTGAATCAGAAGAAGCAGAAGAAGGAGAAGGAGAAGGTGAAGTCTGCAGGGTGAATCAGAAGAATCAGAAGAAGGAGAAGGAGAAGGTGAAGTCTGGAGGGTGAATCAGAAGAAGCAGAAGAAAGAGAAGGAGAAGGTGAAGTCTGGAGGGTGAATCAGAAGAAGTAGAAGAAGGAGAAGGAGAAGGTGAAGTCTGGAGGGTGAATCAGAAGAAGGAGAAGAAGGAGAAGGAGAAGGTGAAGTCTGGAGGGTGAATCAGAAGAAGCAGAAGAAGGAGAAGGAGAAGGTGAAGTCTGGAGGGTGAATCAGAAGAAGCAGAAGAAGGAGAAGGAGAAGATGAAGTCTGGAGGGTGAATCAGAAGAAGTAGAAGAAGGAGAAGGAGAAGGTGAGGTCTGGAGGGTGAATCAGAAGAAGCAGAAGAAGGAGAAGGAGAAGGTGAAGTCTGGAGGGTGAATCAGAAGAAGTAGAAGAAGGAGAAGGAGAAGGTGAAGTCTGGAAGGTGAATCAGAAGAAGTAGAAGAAGGAGAAGGAGAAGGTGAAGTCTGGAGGTTGAATCAGAAGAAGTAGAAGAAGGACAAGGAGAAGGTGAAGTCTGGAGGGTGAAGCAGAAGAAGTAGAAGAAGGAGAAGGAGAAGGTGAAGTCAGGAGGGTGAATCAGAAGAAGTAGAAGAAGGAGAAGGAGAAGGTGAAGTCAGGAGGGTGAATCAGAAGAAGCAGAAGAAGGAGAAGGAGAAGGTGAAGTCTGGAGGGTGAATCAGAAGAATCAGAAGAAGGAGAAGGAGAATGTGAAGTCTGGAGGGTGAATCAGAAGAAGTAGAAGAAGGAGAAGGAGATGGTGAAGTCTGGAGGGTGAATCAGAAGAAGCAGAGGAAGGGGAAGGAGAAGGTGAAGTCTGGAGGGTGAATCAGAAGAAGCAGAAGAAGTAGAAGGAGAAGGTGAAGTCTGGAGGGTGAATCAGAAGAAGCAGAAGAAGTAGAAGGAGAAGGTGAAGTCTGGAGGGTGAATCAGAAGAAGCAGAAGAAGGAGAAGGAGAAGGTGAAGTCTGGAGGGTGAATCAGAAGAAGCAGAAGAAAGAGAAGGAGAAGGTGAAGTCTGGAGGGTGAATCAGAAGAAGTAGAAGAAGGAGAAGGAGAAGGTGAAGTCTGGAGGGTGAATCAGAAGAAGGAGAAGAAGGAGAAGGAGAAGGTGAAGTCTGGAGGGTGAATCAGAAGAAGCAGAAGAAGGAGAAGGAGAAGGTGAAGTCTGGAGGGTGAATCAGAAGAAGCAGAAGAAGGAGAAGGAGAAGATGAAGTCTGGAGGGTGAATCAGAAGAAGTAGAAGAAGGAGAAGGAGAAGGTGAGGTCTGGAGGGTGAATCAGAAGAAGCAGAAGAAGGAGAAGGAGAAGGTGAAGTCTGGAGGGTGAATCAGAAGAAGCAGAAGAAGGAGAAGGAGAAGGTGAAGTCTGAGGGTGAATCAGAAGAAACAGAAGAAGGAGAAGGAGAAGGTGAAGTCTGGAGGGTGAATCAGAAGAAGCAGAAGAAGTAGAAGGAGAAGGTGAAGTCTGGAGGGTGAATCAGAAGAAGCAGAAGAAGGAGAAGGAGAAGGTGAAGTCTGGAGGGTGAATGAGAAGAAGCAGAATAAGGAGAAGGAGAAGGTGAAGTCTGGAGGGTGAATCAGAAGAAGCAGAAGAAGGAGAAGGAGAAGGTGAAGTCTGGAGGGTGAATCAGAAGAAGTAGAAGAAGGAGAAGGAGAAGGTGAAGTCTGGAGGGTGAAGCAGAAGAAGGAGAAGGAGAAGGTGAAGTCAGGAGGGTGAATCAGAAGAAGTAGAAGAAGGAGAAGGAGAAGGTGAAATCAGGAGGGTGAATCAGAAGAAGCAGAAGAAGGAGAAGGAGAAGGTGAAGTCTGCAGGGTGAATCAGAAGAATCAGAAGAAGGAGAAGGAGAAGGTGAAGTCTGGAGGGTGAATCAGAAGAAGCAGAAGAAAGAGAAGGAGAAGGTGAAGTCTGGAGGGTGAATCAGAAGAAGTAGAAGAAGGAGAAGGAGAAGGTGAAGTCTGGAGGGTGAATCAGAAGAAGGAGAAGAAGGAGAAGGAGAAGGTGAAGTCTGGAGGGTGAATCAGAAGAAGCAGAAGAAGGAGAAGGAGAAGGTGAAGTCTGGAGGGTGAATCAGAAGAAGCAGAAGAAGGAGAAGGAGAAGATGAAGTCTGGAGGGTGAATCAGAAGAAGTAGAAGAAGGAGAAGGAGAAGGTGAGGTCTGGAGGGTGAATCAGAAGAAGCAGAAGAAGGAGAAGGAGAAGGTGAAGTCTGGAGGGTGAATCAGAAGAAGCAGAAGAAGGAGAAGGAGAAGGTGAAGTCTGGAGGGTGAATCAGAAGAAACAGAAGAAGGAGAAGGAGAAGGTGAAGTCTGGAGGGTGAATCAGAAGAAGTAGAAGAAGGAGAAGGAGAAGGTGTAGTCTGGAGGGTGAATCAGAAGAAGCAGAAGAAGGAGAAGGAGAAGGTGAAGTCTGGAGAGTGAATCAGAAGAAGCAGAAGAAGGAGAAGGAGAAGGTGAAGTCTGGAGGGTGAATCAGAAGAAGCAGAAGAAGGAGAAGGAGAAGGTGAAGTCAGGAGGGTGAATCAGAAGAAGCAGAAGAAGGAGAAGGAGAAGGTGAAGTTAGGAGGGTGAATCAGAAGAAGCAGAAGAAGGAGAAGGAGCAGGTGATGTCAGGGGGATGAAGCAGAAGAAGTAGAAGAAGGAGAAGGAGAAGGTGAAGTCAGGAGGGTGAATCAGAAGAAGTGGAAGAAGGAGAAGGAGAAGGTGGAGTCTGGAGGGTGAATCAGAAGAAGTAGAAGAAGGAGAAGGAGAAGGTGAAGTCTGGAGGGTGAATCAGAAGAAGCAGAAGAAGGAGAAGGAGAAGGTGAAGTCTGGAGGGTGAATCAGAAGAAGCAGAAGAAGGAGAAGGAGAAGATGAAGTCTGGAGGGTGAATCAGAAGAAGTAGAAGAAGGAGAAGGAGAAGGTGAAGTCTGGAGGGTGAATCAGAAGTAGTATAAGAAGGAGAAGGAGAAGGTGAAGTCTGGACGGTGAATCAGAAGAAACAGAAGAAGGAGAAGGAGAAGGTGAAGTCTGGAGGGTGAATCAGAAGAAGTAGAAGAAGGAGAAGGAGAAGGTGTAGTCTGGAGGGTGAATCAGAAGAAGTAGACGAAGGAGAAGGAGAAGGTGAAGTCTGGAGGGTGAATCAGAAGAAGCAGAAGAAGGAGATGGAGAAGGTAAAGTCTGGAGGGTGAATCAGAAGAAGTATAAGAAGGAGAAGGAGAAGGTGAAGTCTGGAGGGTGAATCAGAAGAAGCAGAAGAAGGAGAAGGAGAAGGTGAAGTCTGGAGGGTGAATCAGAAGAAGCAGAAGAAGGAGAAGGAGAAGGAGAAGTCTGGAGGGTGAATCAGAAGAAGCAGAATAAGGAGAAGGAGAAGGTGAAGTCTGGAGGGTGAATCAGAAGAAGCAGAAGAAGGAGAAGGAGAAGGTGAAGTCTGGAGGGTGAATCAGAAGAAGTAGAAGAAGGAGAAGGAGAAGGTGAAGTCTGGAGGTTGAATCAGAAGAAGTAGAAGAAGGAGAAGGAGAAGGTGAAATCTGGAGGGTGAAGCAGAAGAAGTACAAGAAGGAGAAGGAGAAGGTGAAGTCAGGAGGGTGAATCAGAAGAAGTAGAAGAAGGAGAAGGAGAAGGTGAAGTCAGGAGGGTGAATCAGAAGAAGCAGATGAAGGAGAAGGAGAAGGTGAAGTCTGGAGGGTGAATCAGAAGAATCAGAAGAAGGAGAAGGAGAATGTGAAGTCTGGAGGGTGAATCAGAAGAAGTAGAAGAAGGAGAAGGAGATGGTGAAGTCTGGAGGGTGAATCAGAAGAAGCAGAGGAAGGGGAAGGAGAAGGTGAAGTCTGGAGGGTGAATCAGAAGAAGCAGAAGAAGTAGAAGGAGAAGGTGAAGTCTGGAGGGTGAATCAGAAGAAGCAGAAGAAGTAGAAGGAGAAGGTGAAGTCTGGAGGGTGAATCAGAAGAAGCAGAAGAAGGAGAAGGAGAAGGTGAAGTCTGGAGGGTGAATCAGAAGAAGCAGAAGAAAGAGAAGGAGAAGGTGAAGTCTGGAGGGTGAATCAGAAGAAGTAGAAGAAGGAGAAGGAGAAGGTGAAGTCTGGAGGGTGAATCAGAAGAAGGAGAAGAAGGAGAAGGAGAAGGTGAAGTCTGGAGGGTGAATCAGAAGAAGCAGAAGAAGGAGAAGGAGAAGGTGAAGTCTGGAGGGTGAATCAGAAGAAGCAGAAGAAGGAGAAGGAGAAGATGAAGTCTGGAGGGTGAATCAGAAGAAGTAGAAGAAGGAGAAGGAGAAGGTGAGGTCTGGAGGGTGAATCAGAAGAAGCAGAAGAAGGAGAAGGAGAAGGTGAAGTCTGGAGGGTGAATCAGAAGAAGCAGAAGAAGGAGAAGGAGAAGGTGAAGTCTGGAGGGTGAATCAGAAGAAACAGAAGAAGGAGAAGGAGAAGGTGAAGTCTGGAGGGTGAATCAGAAGAAGCAGAAGAAGTAGAAGGAGAAGGTGAAGTCTGGAGGGTGAATCAGAAGAAGCAGAAGAAGGAGAAGGAGAAGGTGAAGTCTGGAGGGTGAATGAGAAGAAGCAGAATAAGGAGAAGGAGAAGGTGAAGTCTGGAGGGTGAATCAGAAGAAGCAGAAGAAGGAGAAGGAGAAGGTGAAGTCTGGAGGGTGAATCAGAAGAAGTAGAAGAAGGAGAAGGAGAAGGTGAAGTCTGGAGGGTGAAGCAGAAGAAGGAGAAGGAGAAGGTGAAGTCAGGAGGGTGAATCAGAAGAAGTAGAAGAAGGAGAAGGAGAAGGTGAAATCAGGAGGGTGAATCAGAAGAAGCAGAAGAAGGAGAAGGAGAAGGTGAAGTCTGCAGGGTGAATCAGAAGAATCAGAAGAAGGAGAAGGAGAAGGTGAAGTCTGGAGGGTGAATCAGAAGAAGCAGAAGAAAGAGAAGGAGAAGGTGAAGTCTGGAGGGTGAATCAGAAGAAGTAGAAGAAGGAGAAGGAGAAGGTGAAGTCTGGAGGGTGAATCAGAAGAAGGAGAAGAAGGAGAAGGAGAAGGTGAAGTCTGGAGGGTGAATCAGAAGAAGCAGAAGAAGGAGAAGGAGAAGGTGAAGTCTGGAGGGTGAATCAGAAGAAGCAGAAGAAGGAGAAGGAGAAGATGAAGTCTGGAGGGTGAATCAGAAGAAGTAGAAGAAGGAGAAGGAGAAGGTGAGGTCTGGAGGGTGAATCAGAAGAAGCAGAAGAAGGAGAAGGAGAAGGTGAAGTCTGGAGGGTGAATCAGAAGAAGCAGAAGAAGGAGAAGGAGAAGGTGAAGTCTGGAGGGTGAATCAGAAGAAACAGAAGAAGGAGAAGGAGAAGGTGAAGTATGGAGGGTGAATCAGAAGAAGTAGAAGAAGGAGAAGGAGAAGGTGTAGTCTGGAGGGTGAATCAGAAGAAGCAGAAGAAGGAGAAGGAGAAGGTGAAGTCTGGAGAGTGAATCAGAAGAAGCAGAAGAAGGAGAAGGAGAAGGTGAAGTCTGGAGGGTGAATCAGAAGAAGCAGAAGAAGGAGAAGGAGAAGGTGAAGTCAGGAGGGTGAATCAGAAGAAGCAGAAGAAGGAGAAGGAGAAGGTGAAGTTAGGAGGGTGAATCAGAAGAAGCAGAAGAAGGAGAAGGAGCAGGTGATGTCAGGGGGATGAAGCAGAAGAAGTAGAAGAAGGAGAAGGAGAAGGTGAAGTCAGGAGGGTGAATCAGAAGAAGTGGAAGAAGGAGAAGGAGAAGGTGAAGTCTGGAGGGTGAATCAGAAGAAGTAGAAGAAGGAGAAGGAGAAGGTGAAGTCTGGAGGGTGAATCAGAAGAAGCAGAAGAAGGAGAAGGAGAAGGTGAAGTCTGGAGGGTGAATCAGAAGAAGCAGAAGAAGGAGAAGGAGAAGATGAAGTCTGGAGGGTGAATCAGAAGAAGTAGAAGAAGGAGAAGGAGAAGGTGAAGTCTGGAGGGTGAATCAGAAGTAGTATAAGAAGGAGAAGGAGAAGGTGAAGTCTGGACGGTGAATCAGAAGAAACAGAAGAAGGAGAAGGAGAAGGTGAAGTCTGGAGGGTGAATCAGAAGAAGTAGAAGAAGGAGAAGGAGAAGGTGTAGTCTGGAGGGTGAATCAGAAGAAGTAGACGAAGGAGAAGGAGAAGGTGAAGTCTGGAGGGTGAATCAGAAGAAGCAGAAGAAGGAGATGGAGAAGGTAAAGTCTGGAGGGTGAATCAGAAGAAGTATAAGAAGGAGAAGGAGAAGGTGAAGTCTGGAGGGTGAATCAGAAGAAGCAGAAGAAGGAGAAGGAGAAGGTGAAGTCTGGAGGGTGAATCAGAAGAAGCAGAAGAAGGAGAAGGAGAAGGAGAAGTCTGGAGGGTGAATCAGAAGAAGCAGAATAAGGAGAAGGAGAAGGTGAAGTCTGGAGGGTGAATCAGAAGAAGCAGAAGAAGGAGAAGGAGAAGGTGAAGTCTGGAGGGTGAATCAGAAGAAGTAGAAGAAGGAGAAGGAGAAGGTGAAGTCTGGAGGTTGAATCAGAAGAAGTAGAAGAAGGAGAAGGAGAAGGTGAAATCTGGAGGGTGAAGCAGAAGAAGTACAAGAAGGAGAAGGAGAAGGTGAAGTCAGGAGGGTGAATCAGAAGAAGTAGAAGAAGGAGAAGGAGAAGGTGAAGTCAGGAGGGTGAATCAGAAGAAGCAGATGAAGGAGAAGGAGAAGGTGAAGTCTGGAGGGTGAATCAGAAGAATCAGAAGAAGGAGAAGGAGAATGTGAAGTCTGGAGGGTGAATCAGAAGAAGCAGAAGAAAGAGAAGGAGATGGTGAAGTCTGGAGGGTGAATCAGAAGAAGTAGAAGAAGGAGAAGGAGAAGGTGAAGTCTGGAGGGTGAATCAGAAGAAGCAGAGGAAGGAGAAGGAGAAGGTGAAGTCTGGAGGGTGAATGAGAAGAAGCAGAATAAGGAGAAGGAGAAGGTGAAGTCTGGAGGGTGAATCAGAAGAAGCAGAAGAAGGAGAAGGAGAAGGTGAAGTCTGGAGGGTGAATCAGAAGAAGTAGAAGAAGGAGAAGGAGAAGGTGAAGTCTGGAGGGTGAAGCAGAAGAAGGAGAAGGAGAAGGTGAAGTCAGGAGGGTGAATCAGAAGAAGTAGAAGAAGGAGAAGGAGAAGGTGAAATCAGGAGGGTGAATCAGAAGAAGCAGAAGAAGGAGAAGGAGAAGGTGAAGTCTGTCGGGTGAATCAGAAGAATCAGAAGAAGGAGAAGGAGAAGGTGAAGTCTGGAGGGTGAATCAGAAGAAGCAGAAGAAAGAGAAGGAGAAGGTGAAGTCTGGAGGGTGAATCAGAAGTAGTATAAGAAGGAGAAGGAGAAGGTGAAGTCTGGACGGTGAATCAGAAGAAACAGAAGAAGGAGAAGGAGAAGGTGAAGTCTGGAGGGTGAATCAGAAGAAGTAGAAGAAGGAGAAGGAGAAGGTGTAGTCTGGAGGGTGAACCAGAAGAAGTAAACGAAGGAGAAGGAGAAGGTGAAGTCTGGAGGGTGAATCAGAAGAAGCAGAAGAAGGAGATGGAGAAGGTAAAGTCTGGAGGGTGAATCAGAAGAAGTATAAGAAGGAGAAGGAGAAGGTGAAGTCTGGAGGGTGAATCAGAAGAAGCAGAAGAAGGAGAAGGAGAAGGTGAAGTCTGGAGGGTGAATCAGAAGAAGCAGAAGAAGGAGAAGGAGAAGGAGAAGTCTGGAGGGTGAATCAGAAGAAGCAGAAGAAGGAGAAGGAGAAGGTGAAGTCTGGAGGGTGAATCAGAAGAAGCAGAAGAAGGAGAAGGAGAAGGTGAAGTCTGGAGGGTGAATCAGAAGAAGTAGAAGAAGGAGAAGGAGAAGGTGAAGTCTGGAGGTTGAATCAGAAGAAGTAGAAGAAGGAGAAGGAGAAGGTGAAATCTGGAGGGTGAAGCAGAAGAAGTACAAGAAGGAGAAGGAGAAGGTGAAGTCAGGAGGGTGAATCAGAAGAAGTAGAAGAAGGAGAAGGAGAAGGTGAAGTCAGGAGGGTGAATCAGAAGAAGCAGATGAAGGAGAAGGAGAAGGTGAAGTCTGGAGGGTGAATCAGAAGAATCAGAAGAAGGAGAAGGAGAATGTGAAGTCTGGAGGGTGAATCAGAAGAAGCAGAAGAAAGAGAAGGAGATGGTGAAGTCTGGAGGGTGAATCAGAAGAAGTAGAAGAAGGAGAAGGAGAAGGTGAAGTCTGGAGGGTGAATCAGAAGAAGCAGAGGAAGGAGAAGGAGAAGGTGAAGTCTGGAGGGTGAATGAGAAGAAGCAGAATAAGGAGAAGGAGAAGGTGAAGTCTGGAGGGTGAATCAGAAGAAGCAGAAGAAGGAGAAGGAGAAGGTGAAGTCTGGAGGGTGAATCAGAAGAAGTAGAAGAAGGAGAAGGAGAAGGTGAAGTCTGGAGGGTGAAGCAGAAGAAGGAGAAGGAGAAGGTGAAGTCAGGAGGGTGAATCAGAAGAAGTAGAAGAAGGAGAAGGAGAAGGTGAAATCAGGAGGGTGAATCAGAAGAAGCAGAAGAAGGAGAAGGAGAAGGTGAAGTCTGTCGGGTGAATCAGAAGAATCAGAAGAAGGAGAAGGAGAAGGTGAAGTCTGGAGGGTGAATCAGAAGAAGCAGAAGAAAGAGAAGGAGAAGGTGAAGTCTGGAGGGTGAAGCAGAAGATACAGAAGAAGGAGAAGGAGAAGGTGAAGACTGGAGGGTGAATCAGAAGAAGTAGAAGAAGGAGAAGGAGAAGGTGAAGTCTGGAGGGTGAATCAGAAGAAGGAGAAGAAGGAGAAGGAGAAGGTGAAGTCTGGAGGGTGAATCAGAAGAAGCAGAAGAAGGAGAAGGAGAAGGTGAAGTCTGGAGGGTGAATCAGAAGAAGCAGAAGAAGGAGAAGGAGAAGATGAAGTCTGGAGGGTGAATCAGAAGAAGTAGAAGAAGGAGAAGGAGAAGGTGAGGTCTGGAGGGTGAATCAGAAGAAGCAGAAGAAGGAGAAGGAGAAGGTGAAGTCTGGAGGGTGAATCAGAAGAAGCAGAAGAAGGAGAAGGAGAAGGTGAAGTCTGGAGGGTGAATCAGAAGAAGTAGAAGAAGGAGAAGGAGAAGGTGAAATCTGGAGGGTGAAGCAGAAGAAGTACAAGAAGGAGAAGGAGAAGGTGAAGTCAGGAGGGTGAATCAGAAGAAGTAGAAGAAGGAGAAGGAGAAGGTGAAGTCAGGAGGGTGAATCAGAAGAAGCAGATGAAGGAGAAGGAGAAGGTGAAGTCTGGAGGGTGAATCAGAAGAATCAGAAGAAGGAGAAGGAGAATGTGAAGTCTGGAGGGTGAATCAGAAGAAGCAGAAGAAAGAGAAGGAGATGGTGAAGTCTGGAGGGTGAATCAGAAGAAGTAGAAGAAGGAGAAGGAGAAGGTGAAGTCTGGAGGGTGAATCAGAAGAAGCAGAGGAAGGAGAAGGAGAAGGTGAAGTCTGGAGGGTGAATGAGAAGAAGCAGAATAAGGAGAAGGAGAAGGTGAAGTCTGGAGGGTGAATCAGAAGAAGCAGAAGAAGGAGAAGGAGAAGGTGAAGTCTGGAGGGTGAATCAGAAGAAGTAGAAGAAGGAGAAGGAGAAGGTGAAGTCTGGAGGGTGAAGCAGAAGAAGGAGAAGGAGAAGGTGAAGTCAGGAGGGTGAATCAGAAGAAGTAGAAGAAGGAGAAGGAGAAGGTGAAATCAGGAGGGTGAATCAGAAGAAGCAGAAGAAGGAGAAGGAGAAGGTGAAGTCTGTCGGGTGAATCAGAAGAATCAGAAGAAGGAGAAGGAGAAGGTGAAGTCTGGAGGGTGAATCAGAAGAAGCAGAAGAAAGAGAAGGAGAAGGTGAAGTCTGGAGGGTGAATCAGAAGTAGTATAAGAAGGAGAAGGAGAAGGTGAAGTCTGGACGGTGAATCAGAAGAAACAGAAGAAGGAGAAGGAGAAGGTGAAGTCTGGAGGGTGAATCAGAAGAAGTAGAAGAAGGAGAAGGAGAAGGTGTAGTCTGGAGGGTGAACCAGAAGAAGTAAACGAAGGAGAAGGAGAAGGTGAAGTCTGGAGGGTGAATCAGAAGAAGCAGAAGAAGGAGATGGAGAAGGTAAAGTCTGGAGGGTGAATCAGAAGAAGTATAAGAAGGAGAAGGAGAAGGTGAAGTCTGGAGGGTGAATCAGAAGAAGCAGAAGAAGGAGAAGGAGAAGGTGAAGTCTGGAGGGTGAATCAGAAGAAGCAGAAGAAGGAGAAGGAGAAGGAGAAGTCTGGAGGGTGAATCAGAAGAAGCAGAAGAAGGAGAAGGAGAAGGTGAAGTCTGGAGGGTGAATCAGAAGAAGCAGAAGAAGGAGAAGGAGAAGGTGAAGTCTGGAGGGTGAATCAGAAGAAGTAGAAGAAGGAGAAGGAGAAGGTGAAGTCTGGAGGTTGAATCAGAAGAAGTAGAAGAAGGAGAAGGAGAAGGTGAAATCTGGAGGGTGAAGCAGAAGAAGTACAAGAAGGAGAAGGAGAAGGTGAAGTCAGGAGGGTGAATCAGAAGAAGTAGAAGAAGGAGAAGGAGAAGGTGAAGTCAGGAGGGTGAATCAGAAGAAGCAGATGAAGGAGAAGGAGAAGGTGAAGTCTGGAGGGTGAATCAGAAGAATCAGAAGAAGGAGAAGGAGAATGTGAAGTCTGGAGGGTGAATCAGAAGAAGCAGAAGAAAGAGAAGGAGATGGTGAAGTCTGGAGGGTGAATCAGAAGAAGTAGAAGAAGGAGAAGGAGAAGGTGAAGTCTGCAGGGTGAATCAGAAGAAGCAGAGGAAGGAGAAGGAGAAGGTGAAGTCTGGAGGGTGAATGAGAAGAAGCAGAATAAGGAGAAGGAGAAGGTGAAGTCTGGAGGGTGAATCAGAAGAAGCAGAAGAAGGAGAAGGAGAAGGTGAAGTCTGGAGGGTGAATCAGAAGAAGTAGAAGAAGGAGAAGGAGAAGGTGAAGTCTGGAGGGTGAAGCAGAAGAAGGAGAAGGAGAAGGTGAAGTCAGGAGGGTGAATCAGAAGAAGTAGAAGAAGGAGAAGGAGAAGGTGAAATCAGGAGGGTGAATCAGAAGAAGCAGAAGAAGGAGAAGGAGAAGGTGAAGTCTGTCGGGTGAATCAGAAGAATCAGAAGAAGGAGAAGGAGAAGGTGAAGTCTGGAGGGTGAATCAGAAGAAGCAGAAGAAAGAGAAGGAGAAGGTGAAGTCTGGAGGGTGAAGCAGAAGATACAGAAGAAGGAGAAGGAGAAGGTGAAGACTGGAGGGTGAATCAGAAGAAGTAGAAGAAGGAGAAGGAGAAGGTGAAGTCTGGAGGGTGAATCAGAAGAAGGAGAAGAAGGAGAAGGAGAAGGTGAAGTCTGGAGGGTGGATCAGAAGAAGCAGAAGAAGGAGAAGGAGAAGGTGAAGTCTGGAGGGTGAATCAGAAGAAGCAGAAGAAGGAGAAGGAGAAGATGAAGTCTGGAGGGTGAATCAGAAGAAGTAGAAGAAGGAGAAGGAGAAGGTGAGGTCTGGAGGGTGAATCAGAAGAAGCAGAAGAAGGAGAAGGAGAAGGTGAAGTCTGGAGGGTGAATCAGAAGAAGCAGAAGAAGGAGAAGGAGAAGGTGAAGTCTGGAGGGTGAATCAGAAGAAGTAGAAGAAGGAGAAGGAGAAGGAGAAGTCTGGAGGGTGAATCAGAAGTAGCAGAATAAGGAGAAGGAGAAGGTGAAGTCTGGAGGGTGAATCAGAAGAAGCAGAAGAAGGAGAAGGAGAAGGTGAAGTCTGGAGGGTGAATCAGAAGAAGTAGAAGAAGGAGAAGGAGAAGGTGAAGTCTGGAGGGTGAATCAGAAGAAGTAGAAGAAGGAGAAGGAGAAGGTGAAGTCTGGAGGTTGAATCAGAAGAAGTAGAAGAAGGAGAAGGAGAAGGTGAAGTCTGGAGGGTGAAGCAGAAGAAGTAGAAGAAGGAGAAGGAGAAGGTGAAGTCAGGAGGGTGAATCAGAAGAAGTAGAAGAAGGAGAAGGAGAAGGTGAAGTCAGGAGGGTGAATCAGAAGAAGCAGAAGAAGGAGAAGGAGAAGGTGAAGTCTGGAGGGTGAATCAGAAGAATCAGAAGAAGGAGAAGGAGAATGTGAAGTCTGGAGGGTGAATCAGAAGAAGCAGAAGAAAGAGAAGGAGATGGTGAAGTCTGGAGGGTGAATCAGAAGAAGTAGAAGAAGGAGAAGGAGAAGGTGAAGTCTGGAGGGTGAATCAGAAGAAGCAGAGGAAGGAGAAGGAGAAGGTGAAGTCTGGAGGGTGAATCAGAAGAAGCAGAAGAAGTAGAAGGAGAAGGTGAAGTCTGGAGGGTGAATCAGAAGGAGCAGAAGAAGGAGAAGGAGAAGGTGAAGTCTGGAGGGTGAATGAGAAGAAGCAGAATAAGGAGAAGGAGAAGGTGAAGTCTGGAGGGTGAATCAGAAGAAGCAGAAGAAGGAGAAGGAGAAGGTGAAGTCTGGAGGGTGAATCAGAAGAAGTAGAAGAAGGAGAAGGAGAAGGTGAAGTCTGGAGGGTGAAGCAGAAGAAGGAGAAGGAGAAGGTGAAGTCAGGAGGGTGAATCAGAAGAATTAGAAGAAGGAGAAGGAGAAGATGAAATCAGGAGGGTGAATCAGAAGAAGCAGAAGAAGGAGAAGGAGAAGGTGAAGTCTGCAGGGTGAATCAGAAGAATCAGAAGAAGGAGAAGGAGAAGGTGAAGTCTGGAGGGTGAATCAGAAGAAGCAGAAGAAAGAGAAGGAGAAGGTGAAGTCTGGAGGGTGAATCAGAAGAAGTAGAAGAAGGAGAATGAGAAGGTGAAGTCTGGAGGGTGAATCAGAAGAAGGAGAAGAAGGAGAAGGAGAAGGTGAAGTCTGGAGGGTGAATCAGAAGAAGCAGAAGAAGGAGAAGGAGAAGGTGAAGTCTGGAGGGTGAATCAGAAGAAGCAGAAGAAGGAGAAGGAGAAGATGAAGTCTGGAGGGTGAATCAGAAGAAGTAGAAGAAGGAGAAGGAGAAGGTGAGGTCTGGAGGGTGAATCAGAAGAAGCAGACGAAGGAGATGGAGAAGGTGAAGTCTGGAGGGTGAATCAGAAGAAGCAGAAGAAGGAGAAGGAGAAGGTGAAGTCTGGAGGGTGAATCAGAAGAAACAGAAGAAGGAGAAGGAGAAGGTGAAGTCTGGAGGGTGAATCAGAAGAAGTAGAAGAAGGAGAAGGAGAAGGTGTAGTCTGGAGGGTGAATCAGAAGAAGCAGAAGAAGGAGAAGGAGAAGGTGAAGTCTGGAGGGTGAATCAGAAGAAGCAGAAGAAGGAGAAGGAGAAGGTGAAGTCTGGAGGGTGAATCAGAAGAAGCAGAAGAAGGAGAAGGAGAAGGTGAAGTCAGGAGGGTAAATCAGAAGAAGCAGAAGAAGGAGAAGGAGAAGGTGAAGTTAGGAGGGTGAATCAGAAGAAGCAGAAGAAGGAGAAGGAGCAGGTGATGTCAGGGGGATGAAGCAGAAGAAGTAGAAGAAGGAGAAGGAGAAGGTGAAATCAGGACGGTGAGGCAGAAGAAGCAGAAGAAGGAGAAGGAGAAGGTGAAGTCTGGAGGGTGAATCAGAAGAAGTAGAAGAAGGAAAAGGAGAAGGTCAAGTCTGGAGGGTGAATCAGAAGAAGTAGAAGAAGGAGAAGGAGAAGGTGAAGTCTGGAGGGTGAAGCAGAAGAAGTAGAAGAAGGAGAAGGAGAAGGTGAAGTCAGGAGGGTGAATCAGAAGAAGTAGAAGAAGGAGAAGGAGAAGGTGAAGTCAGGAGGGTGAATCAGAAGAAGCAGAAGAAGGAGAAGGTGAAGTCTGGAGGGTGAATCAGAAGAATCAGAAGAAGGAGAAGGAGAAGGTGAAGTCTGGAGGGTGAATCAGAAGAAGCAGAAGAAAGAGAAGGAGAAGGTGAAGTCTGGAGGGTGAATCAGAAGAAGTAGAAGAAGGAGAAGGAGAAGGTGAAGTCTGGAGGGTGAATCAGAAGAAGCAGAAGAAGGAGAAGGAGAAGGTGAAGTCTGGAGGGTGAATCAGAAGAAGCAGAAGAAGGAGAAGGAGAAGGTGAAGTCTGCAGGGTGAATCAGAAGAAGCAGAAGAAGGAGAAGGAGAAGGTTAAGTCTGGTGGGTGAATCAGAAGAAGCAGAATAAGGAGAAGGAGAAGGTGAAGTCTGGAGGGTGAATCAGAAGAAGCAGAAGAAGGAGAAGGAGAAGGTGAAGTCTGGAGGGTGAATCAGAAGAAGTAGAAGAAGGAGAAGGAGAAGTTGAAGTCTGGAGGGTGAAGCAGAAGAATTAGAAGATGGAGAAGGAGAAGGTGAAGTCAGGAGGGTGAATCAGAAGAAGTAGAAGAAGGAGAAGGAGAAGGTGAAGTCAGGAGGGTGAATCGGAAGAAGCAGAAGATGGAGAAGAAGAAGGTGAAGTCTGGAGGGTGAATCAGAAGAATCAGAAGAAGGAGAAGGAGAAGGTGAAGTCTGGAGGGTGAATCAGAAGAAGCAGAAGAGGGAGAAGGAGAAGGTGAAGGCTGGAGGGTGAATCAGAAGAAGCAGAGGAAGGAGAAGGAGAAGGTGATGTCTGGAGGGTGAATCAGAAGAAGCAGAATAAGGAGAAGGAGAAGGTGTAGTCTGGAGGGTGAATCAGAAGAAGCAGAATAAGGAGAAGGAGAAGGTGAAGTCTGGAGGGTGAATCAGAAGAAGCAGAAGAAGGAGAAGGAGAAGGTGAAGTCTGGAGGGTGAATCAGAAGAAGTAGAAGAAGGAGAAGGAGAAGGTGAAGTCTGGAGGGTGAAGCAGAAGAAGTAGAAGAAGGAGAAGGAGAAGGTGAAGTCAGGTGGGTGAATCAGAAGAAGTAGAAGAAGGAGAAGGAGAAGGTGAAGTCAGGAGGGTGAATCAGAAGAAGCAGAAGAAGGAGAAGGAGAAGGTGAAGTCTGGAGGGTGAATCAGAAGAATCAGAAGAAGGAGAAGGAGAAGGTGAAGTCTGGAGGGTGAATCAGAAGAAGCAGAATAAGGAGAAGGAGAAGGTGAAGTCTGGAGGGTGAATCAGAAGAAGTAGAAGAAGGAGAAGGAGAAGGTGAAGTCTGGAGGGTGAATCAGAAGAAGTAGAAGAAGGAGAAGGAGAAGGTGAAGTCTGGAGGGTGAATCAGAAGAAGCAGAAGAAGGAGAAGGAGAAGGTGAAGTCTGGAGGGTGAATCAGAAGAAGCAGAAGAAGGAGAAGGAGAAGGTGAAGTCTGCAGGGTGAATCAGAAGAAGCAGAAGTAGGAGAAGGAGAAGGTTAAGTCTGGTGGGTGAATCAGAAGAAGCAGAATAAGGAGAAGGAGAAGGTGAAGTCTGGAGGGTGAATCAGAAGAAGCAGAAGAAGGAGAAGGAGAAGGTGAAGTCTGGAGGGTGAATCAGAAGAAGTAGAAGAAGGAGAAGGAGAACTTGAAGTCTGGAGGGTGAAGCAGAAGAATTAGAAGATGGAGAAGGAGAAGGTGAAGTCAAGAGGGTGAATCAGAAGAAGTAGAAGAAGGAGAAGGAGAAGGTGAAGTCAGGAGGGTGAATCGGAAGAAGCAGAAGATGGAGAAGGAGAAGGTGAAGTCTGGAGGGTGAATCAGAAGAATCAGAAGAAGGAGAAGGAGAAGGTGAAGTCTGGAGGGTGAATCAGAAGAAGCAGAAGAAGGAGAAGGAGAAGGTGAAGTCTGGAGGGTGAATCAGAAGAAGCAGAGGAAGGAGAAGGAGAAGGTGAAGTCTGGAGGGTGAATCAGAAGAAGCAGAATAAGGAGAAGGAGAAGGTGAAGTCTGGAGGGTGAATCAGAAGAAGCAGAATAAGGAGAAGGAGAAGGTGAAGTCTGGAGGGTGAATCAGAAGAAGCAGAAGAAGGAGAAGGAGAAGGTGAAGTCTGGAGGGTGAATCAGAAGAAGTAGAAGAAGGAGAAGGAGAAGGTGAAGTCTGGAGGGTGAAGCAGAAGAAGTAGAAGAAGGAGAAGGAGAAGGTGAAGTCAGGTGGGTGAATCAGAAGAAGTAGATGAAGGAGAAGGAGAAGGTGAAGTCAGGAGGGTGAATCAGAAGAAGCAGAAGAAGGAGAAGGAGAGGGTGAAGTCTGGAGGGTGAATCAGAAGAATCAGAAGAAGGAGAAGGAGAAGGTGAAGTCTGGAGGGTGAATCAGAAAAAGCAGAAGAAAGAGAAGGAGAAAGTGAAGTCTGGAGGGTGAAGCAGAAGAAACAGAAGAAGGAGAAGGAGAAGGTGAAGACTGGAGGGTGAATCAGAAGAAGTAGAAGAAGGAGAAGGAGAAGGTGAAGTCTGGAGGGTGAATCAGAAGAAGTAGAAGAAGGAGAAGGAGAAGGTGAAGTCTGGAGGGTGAATCAGAAGAAGCAGAAGAAGGAGAAGGAGAAGGTGAAGTCTGGAGGGTGAATCAGAAGAAGCAGAAGAAGGAGAAGGAGAAGATGAAGTCTGGAGGGTGAATCAGAAGAAGTAGAAGAAGGAGAAGGAGAAGGTGAAGTCTGGAGGGTGAATCAGAAGTAGTAGAAAAGGAGAAGGAGAAGGTGAAGTCTGGAGGGTGAATCAGAAGAAACAGAAGAAGGAGAAGGAGAAGGTGAAGTCTGGAGGGTGAATCTGAAGAAGTAGAAGAAGGAGAAGGAGAAGGTGTAGTCTGGAGGGTGAATCAGAAGAAGTAGACGAAGGAGAAGGAGAAGGTGAAGTCTGGAGGGTGAATCAGAAGAAGCAGAAGAAGGAGATGGAGAAGGTAAAGTCTGGAGGGTGAATCAGAAGAAGTAGAAGAAGGAGAAGGAGAAGGTGAAGTCTGGAGGGTGAATCAGAAGAAGCAGAAGAAGGAGAAGGAGAAGGTGAAGTCTGGAGGGTGAATCAGAAGAAGCAGAAGAAGGAGAGTGAAGTCTGGAGGGTGAATCAGAAGAAGTCAGAAGAAGGAGAAGGAGAAGGTGAAGTCTGGAGGGTGAATCAGAAGAAGCAGAAGAAGGAGAAGGAGAAGGTGAAGTCTGGAGGGTGAATCAGAAGAAGTAGAAGAAGGAGAAGGAGAAGGTGAAGTCTGGAGGGTGAATCAGAAGAAGTAGAAGAAGGAGAAGGAGAAGGTGAAGTCTGGAGGTTGAATCAGAAGAAGTAGAAGAAGGAGAAGGAGAAGGTGAAGTCTGGAGGGTGAAGCAGAAGAAGTAGAAGAAGGAGAAGGAGAAGGTGATGTCAGGAGGGTGAATCAGAAGAAGTAGAAGAAGGAGAAGGAGAAGGTGAAGTCAGGAGGGTGAATCAGAAGAAGCAGATGAAGGAGAAGGAGAAGGTGAAGTCTGCAGGGTGAATCAGAAGAATCAGAAGAAGGAGAAGGAGAATGTGAAGTCTGGAGGGTGAATCAGAAGAAGCAGAAGAAAGAGAAGGAGATGGTGAAGTCTGGAGGGTGAATCAGAAGAAGTAGAAGAAGGAGAAGGAGAAGGTGAAGTCTGGAGGGTGAATCAGAAGAAGCAGAGGAAGGAGAAGGAGAAGGTGAAGTCTGGAGGGTGAATCAGAAGAAGCAGAAGAAGTAGAAGGAGAAGGTGAAGTCTGGAGGGTGAATCAGAAGAAGCAGAAGAAGGAGAAGGAGAAGGTGAAGTCTGGAGAGTGAATGAGAAGAAGCAGAATAAGGAGAAGGAGAAGGTGAAGTCTGGAGGGTGAATCAGAAGAAGCAGAAGAAGGAGAAGGAGAAGGTGAAGTCTGGAGGGTGAATCAGAAGAAGTAGAAGAAGGAGAAGGAGAAGGTGAAGTCTGGAGGGTGAAGCAGAAGAAGGAGAAGGAGAAGGTGAAGTCAGGAGGGTGAATCAGAAGAAGTAGAAGAAGGAGAAGGAGAAGGTGAAATCAGGAGGGTGAATCAGAAGAAGCAGAAGAAGGAGAAGGAGAAGGTGAAGTCTGTCGGGTGAATCAGAAGAATCAGAAGAAGGAGAAGGAGAAGGTGAAGTCTGGAGGGTGAATCAGAAGAAGCAGAAGAAAGAGAAGGAGAAGGTGAAGTCTGGAGGGTGAAGCAGAAGATACAGAAGAAGGAGAAGGTGAAGACTGGAGGGTGAATCAGAAGAAGTAGAAGAAGGAGAAGGAGAAGGTGAAGTCTGGAGGGTGAATCAGAAGAAGGAGAAGAAGGAGAAGGAGAAGGTGATGTCTGGAGGGTGAATCAGAAGAAGCAGAAGAAGGAGAAGGAGAAGGTGAAGTCTGGAGGGTGAATCAGAAGAAGCAGAAGAAGGAGAAGGAGAAGATGAAGTCTGGAGGGTGAATCAGAAGAAGTAAAAGAAGGAGAAGGAGAAGGTGAGGTCTGGAGGGTGAATCAGAAGAAGCAGAAGAAGGAGAAGGAGAAGGTGAAGTCTGGAGGGTGAATCAGAAGAAGCAGAAGAAGGAGAAGGAGAAGGTGAAGTCTGGAGGGTGAATCAGAAGAAGCAGAAGAAGGAGAAGGAGAAGGAGAAGTCTGGAGGGTGAATCAGAAGAAGCAGAATAAGGAGAAGGAGAAGGTGAAGTCTGGAGGGTGAATCAGAAGAAGCAGAAGAAGGAGAAGGAGAAGGTGAAGTCTGGAAGGTGAATCAGAAGAGGTAGAAGAAGGAGAAGGAGAAGGTGAAGTCTGGAAGGTGAATCAGAAGAAGTAGAAGAAGGAGAAGGAGAAGGTGAAGTCTGGAGGTTGAATCAGAAGAAGTAGAAGAAGGAGAAGGAGAAGGTGAAGTCTGGAGGGTGAAGCAGAAGAAGTAGAAGAAGGAGAAGGAGAAGGTGAAGTCAGGAGGGTGAATCAGAAGAAGTAGAAGAAGGAGAAGGAGAAGGTGAAGTCAGGAGGGTGAATCAGAAGAAGCAGAAGAAGGAGAAGGAGAAGGTGAAGTCTGGAGAGTGAATCAGAAGAATCAGAAGAAGGAGAAGGAGAATGTGAAGTCTGGAGGGTGAATCAGAAGAAGCAGAAGAAAGAGAAGGAGATGGTGAAGTCTGGAGGGTGAATCAGAAGAAGTAGAAGAAGGAGAAGGAGATGGTGAAGTCTGGAGGGTGAATCAGAAGAAGCAGAGGAAGGGGAAGGAGAAGGTGAAGTCTGGAGGGTGAATCAGAAGAAGCAGAAGAAGTAGAAGGAGAAGGTGAAGTCTGGAGGATGTGATAGAATTCAGAAGAAGCAGAAGAAGGAGAAGGAGAAGGTGAAGTCTGGAGGGTGAATGAGAAGAAGCAGAATAAGGAGAAGGAGAAGGTGAAGTCTGGAGGGTGAATCAGA
Source organism: Somniosus microcephalus (assembly GCF_052327205.1). Lineage (NCBI taxonomy): Eukaryota > Metazoa > Chordata > Chondrichthyes > Squaliformes > Somniosidae > Somniosus > Somniosus microcephalus. The sequence continues at coordinate 337,101 of NW_028225195.1, forward strand.
AGAAGCAGAAGAAGGAGAAGGAGAAGGTGAAGTCTGGAGGGTGAATCAGAAGAAGTAGAAGAAGGAGAAGGAGAAGGTGAAGTCTGGAGGGTGAAGCAGAAGAGGGAGAAGGAGAAGGTGAAGTCAGGAGGGTGAATCAGAAGAAGTAGAAGAAGGAGAAGGAGAAGGTGAAATCAGGAGGGTGAATCAGAAGAAGCAGAAGAAGGAGAAGGAGAAGGTGAAGTCTGCAGGGTGAATCAGAAGAATCAGAAGAAGGAGAAGGAGAAGGTGAAGTCTGGAGGGTGAATCAGAAGAAGCAGAAGAAAGAGAAGGAGAAGGTGAAGTCTGGAGGGTGAATCAGAAGAAGTAGAAGAAGGAGAAGGAGAAGGTGAAGTCTGGAGGGTGAATCAGAAGAAGGAGAAGAAGGAGAAGGAGAAGGTGAAGTCTGGAGGGTGAATCAGAAGAAGCAGAAGAAGGAGAAGGAGAAGGTGAAGTCTGGAGGGTGAATCAGAAGAAGCAGAAGAAGGAGAAGGAGAAGATGAAGTCTGGAGGGTGAATCAGAAGAAGTAGAAGAAGGAGAAGGAGAAGGTGAGGTCTGGAGGGTGAATCAGAAGAAGCAGAAGAAGGAGAAGGAGAAGGTGAAGTCTGGAGGGTGAATCAGAAGAAGCAGAAGAAGGAGAAGGAGAAGGTGAAGTCTGGAGGGTGAATCAGAAGAAACAGAAGAAGGAGAAGGAGAAGGTGAAGTCTGGAGGGTGAATCAGAAGAAGCAGAAGAAGTAGAAGGAGAAGGTGAAGTCTGGAGGGTGAATCAGAAGAAGCAGAAGAAGGAGAAGGAGAAGGTGAAGTCTGGAGGGTGAATGAGAAGAAGCAGAATAAGGAGAAGGAGAAGGTGAAGTCTGGAGGGTGAATCAGAAGAAGCAGAAGAAGGAGAAGGAGAAGGTGAAGTCTGGAGGGTGAATCAGAAGAAGTAGAAGAAGGAGAAGGAGAAGGTGAAGTCTGGAGGGTGAAGCAGAAGAAGGAGAAGGAGAAGGTGAAGTCAGGAGGGTGAATCAGAAGAAGTAGAAGAAGGAGAAGGAGAAGGTGAACTCAGGAGGGTGAATCAGAAGAAGCAGAAGAAGGAGAAGGAGAAGGTGAAGTCTGCAGGGTGAATCAGAAGAATCAGAAGAAGGAGAAGGAGAAGGTGAAGTCTGGAGGGTGAATCAGAAGAAGCAGAAGAAAGAGAAGGAGAAGGTGAAGTCTGGAGGGTGAATCAGAAGAAGTAGAAGAAGGAGAAGGAGAAGGTGAAGTCTGGAGGGTGAATCAGAAGAAGGAGAAGAAGGAGAAGGAGAAGGTGAAGTCTGGAGGGTGAATCAGAAGAAGCAGAAGAAGGAGAAGGAGAAGGTGAAGTCTGGAGGGTGAATCAGAAGAAGCAGAAGAAGGAGAAGGAGAAGATGAAGTCTGGAGGGTGAATCAGAAGAAGTAGAAGAAGGAGAAGGAGAAGGTGAGGTCTGGAGGGTGAATCAGAAGAAGCAGAAGGAGAAGGAGAAGGTGAAGTCTGGAGGGTGAATCAGAAGAAGCAGAAGAAGGAGAAGGAGAAGGTGAAGTCTGGAGGGTGAATCAGAAGAAACAGAAGAAGGAGAAGGAGAAGGTGAAGTCTGGAGGGTGAATCAGAAGAAGTAGAAGAAGGAGAAGGAGAAGGTGTAGTCTGGAGGGTGAATCAGAAGAAGCAGAAGAAGGAGAAGGAGAAGGTGAAGTCTGGAGGGTGAATCAGAAGAAGCAGAAGAAGGAGAAGGAGAAGGTGAAGTCTGGAGGGTGAATCAGAAGAAGCAGAAGAAGGAGAAGGAGAAGGTGAAGTCAGGAGGGTGAATCAGAAGAAGCAGAAGAAGGAGAAGGAGAAGGTGAAGTTAGGAGGGTGAATCAGAAGAAGCAGAAGAAGGAGAAGGAGCAGGTGATGTCAGGGGGATGAAGCAGAAGAAGTAGAAGAAGGAGAAGGAGAAGATGAAGTCAGGAGGGTGAATCAGAAGAAGTGGAAGAAGGAGAAGGAGAAGGTGAAGTCTGGAGGGTGAATCAGAAGAAGTAGAAGAAGGAGAAGGAGAAGGTGAAGTCTGGAGGGTGAATCAGAAGAAGCAGAAGAAGGAGAAGGAGAAGGTGAAGTCTGGAGGGTGAATCAGAAGAAGCAGAAGAAGGAGAAGGAGAAGATGAAGTCTGGAGGGTGAATCAGAAGAAGTAGAAGAAGGAGAAGGAGAAGGTGAAGTCTGGAGGGTGAATCAGAAGTAGTATAAGAAGGAGAAGGAGAAGGTGAAGTCTGGACGGTGAATCAGAAGAAACAGAAGAAGGAGAAGGAGAAGGTGAAGTCTGGAGGGTGAATCAGAAGAAGTAGAAGAAGGAGAAGGAGAAGGTGTAGTCTGGAGGGTGAATCAGAAGAAGTAGACGAAGGAGAAGGAGAAGGTGAAGTCTGGAGGGTGAATCAGAAGAAGCAGAAGAAGGAGATGGAGAAGGTAAAGTCTGGAGGGTGAATCAGAAGAAGTATAAGAAGGAGAAGGAGAAGGTGAAGTCTGGAGGGTGAATCAGAAGAAGCAGAAGAAGGAGAAGGAGAAGGTGAAGTCTGGAGGGTGAATCAGAAGAAGCAGAAGAAGGAGAAGGAGAAGGAGAAGTCTGGAGGGTGAATCAGAAGAAGCAGAATAAGGAGAAGGAGAAGGTGAAGTCTGGAGGGTGAATCAGAAGAAGCAGAAGAAGGAGAAGGAGAAGGTGAAGTCTGGAGGGTGAATCAGAAGAAGTAGAAGAAGGAGAAGGAGAAGGTGAAGTCTGGAGGTTGAATCAGAAGAAGTAGAAGAAGGAGAAGGAGAAGGTGAAATCTGGAGGGTGAAGCAGAAGAAGTACAAGAAGGAGAAGGAGAAGGTGAAGTCAGGAGGGTGAATCAGAAGAAGTAGAAGAAGGAGAAGGAGAAGGTGAAGTCAGGAGGGTGAATCAGAAGAAGCAGATGAAGGAGAAGGAGAAGGTGAAGTCTGGAGGGTGAATCAGAAGAATCAGAAGAAGGAGAAGGAGAATGTGAAGTCTGGAGGGTGAATCAGAAGAAGCAGAAGAAAGAGAAGGAGATGGTGAAGTCTGGAGGGTGAATCAGAAGAAGTAGAAGAAGGAGAAGGAGAAGGTGAAGTCTGGAGGGTGAATCAGAAGAAGCAGAGGAAGGAGAAGGAGAAGGTGAAGTCTGGAGGGTGAATGAGAAGAAGCAGAATAAGGAGAAGGAGAAGGTGAAGTCTGGAGGGTGAATCAGAAGAAGCAGAAGAAGGAGAAGGAGAAGGTGAAGTCTGGAGGGTGAATCAGAAGAAGTAGAAGAAGGAGAAGGAGAAGGTGAAGTCTGGAGGGTGAAGCAGAAGAAGGAGAAGGAGAAGGTGAAGTCAGGAGGGTGAATCAGAAGAAGTAGAAGAAGGAGAAGGAGAAGGTGAAATCAGGAGGGTGAATCAGAAGAAGCAGAAGAAGGAGAAGGAGAAGGTGAAGTCTGTCGGGTGAATCAGAAGAATTAGAAGAAGGAGAAGGAGAAGGTGAAGTCTGGAGGGTGAATCAGAAGAAGCAGAAGAAAGAGAAGGAGAAGGTGAAGTCTGGAGGGTGAATCAGAAGTAGTATAAGAAGGAGAAGGAGAAGGTGAAGTCTGGACGGTGAATCAGAAGAAACAGAAGAAGGAGAAGGAGAAGGTGAAGTCTGGAGGGTGAACAGAAGAAGTAGAAGAAGGAGAAGGAGAAGGTGTAGTCTGGAGGGTGAACCAGAAGAAGTAGACGAAGGAGAAGGAGAAGGTGAAGTCTGGAGGGTGAATCAGAAGAAGCAGAAGAAGGAGATGGAGAAGGTAAAGTCTGGAGGGTGAATCAGAAGAAGTATAAGAAGGAGAAGGAGAAGGTGAAGTCTGGAGGGTGAATCAGAAGAAGCAGAAGAAGGGAGAAGGAGAAGGTGAAGTCTGGAGGGTGAATCAGAAGAAGCAGAAGAAGGAGAAGGAGAAGGAGAAGTCTGGAGGGTGAATCAGAAGAAGCAGAAGAAGGAGAAGGAGAAGGTGAAGTCTGGAGGGTGAATCAGAAGAAGCAGAAGAAGGAGAAGGAGAAGGTGAAGTCTGGAGGGTGAATCAGAAGAAGTAGAAGAAGGAGAAGGAGAAGGTGAAGTCTGGAGGTTGAATCAGAAGAAGTAGAAGAAGGAGAAGGAGAAGGTGAAATCTGGAGGGTGAAGCAGAAGAAGTACAAGAAGGAGAAGGAGAAGGTGAAGTCAGGAGGGTGAATCAGAAGAAGTAGAAGAAGGAGAAGGAGAAGGTGAAGTCAGGAGGGTGAATCAGAAGAAGCAGATGAAGGAGAAGGAGAAGGTGAAGTCTGGAGGTTGAATCAGAAGAATCAGAAGAAGGAGAAGGAGAATGTGAAGTCTGGAGGGTGAATCAGAAGAAGCAGAAGAAAGAGAAGGAGATGGTGAAGTCTGGAGGGTGAATCAGAAGAAGTAGAAGAAGGAGAAGGAGAAGGTGAAGTCTGGAGGGTGAATCAGAAGAAGCAGAGGAAGGAGAAGGAGAAGGTGAAGTCTGGAGGGTGAATGAGAAGAAGCAGAATAAGGAGAAGGAGAAGGTGAAGTCTGGAGGGTGAATCAGAAGAAGCAGAAGAAGGAGAAGGAGAAGGTGAAGTCTGGAGGGTGAATCAGAAGAAGTAGAAGAAGGAGAAGGAGAAGGTGAAGTCTGGAGGGTGAAGCAGAAGAAGGAGAAGGAGAAGGTGAAGTCAGGAGGGTGAATCAGAAGAAGTAGAAGAAGGAGAAGGAGAAGGTGAAATCAGGAGGGTGAATCAGAAGAAGCAGAAGAAGGAGAAGGAGAAGGTGAAGTCTGTCGGGTGAATCAGAAGAATCAGAAGAAGGAGAAGGAGAAGGTGAAGTCTGGAGGGTGAATCAGAAGAAGCAGAAGAAAGAGAAGGAGAAGGTGAAGTCTGGAGGGTGAAGCAGAAGATACAGAAGAAGGAGAAGGAGAAGGTGAAGACTGGAGGGTGAATCAGAAGAAGTAGAAGAAGGAGAAGGAGAAGGTGAAGTCTGGAGGGTGAATCAGAAGAAGGAGAAGAAGGAGAAGGAGAAGGTGAAGTCTGGAGGGTGAATCAGAAGAAGCAGAAGAAGGAGAAGGAGAAGGTGAAGTCTGGAGGGTGAATCAGAAGAAGCAGAAGAAGGAGAAGGAGAAGATGAAGTCTGGAGGGTGAATCAGAAGAAGTAGAAGAAGGAGAAGGAGAAGGTGAGGTCTGGAGGGTGAATCAGAAGAAGCAGAAGAAGGAGAAGGAGAAGGTGAAGTCTGGAGGGTGAATCAGAAGAAGCAGAGGAAGGAGAAGGAGAAGGTGAAGTCTGGAGGGTGAATCAGAAGAAGTAGAAGAAGGAGAAGGAGAAGGAGAAGTCTGGAGGGTGAATCAGAAGAAGCAGAATAAGGAGAAGGAGAAGGTGAAGTCTGGAGGGTGAATCAGAAGAAGCAGAAGAAGGAGAAGGAGAAGGTGAATTCTGGAGGGTGAATCAGAAGAAGTAGAAGAAGGAGAAGGAGAAGGTGAAGTCTGGAGGGTGAATCAGAAGAAGTAGAAGAAGGAGAAGGAGAAGGTGAAGTCTGGAGGTTGAATCAGAAGAAGTAGAAGAAGGAGAAGGAGAAGGTGAAGTCTGGAGGGTGAAGCAGAAGAAGTAGAAGAAGGAGAAGGAGAAGGTGAAGTCAGGAGGGTGAATCAGAAGAAGTAGAAGAAGGAGAAGGAGAAGGTGAAGTCAGGAGGGTGAATCAGAAGAAGCAGAAGAAGGAGAAGGAGAAGGTGAAGTCTGGAGGGTGAATCAGAAGAATCAGAAGAAGGAGAAGGAGAATGTGAAGTCTGGAGGGTGAATCAGAAGAAGCAGAAGAAAGAGAAGGAGATGGTGAAGTCTGGAGGGTGAATCAGAAGAAGTAGAAGAAGGAGAAGGAGAAGGTGAAGTCTGGAGGGTGAATCAGAAGAAGCAGAGGAAGGAGAAGGAGAAGGTGAAGTCTGGAGGGTGAATCAGAAGAAGCAGAAGAAGTAGAAGGAGAAGGTGAAGTCTGGAGGGTGAATCAGAAGAAGCAGAAGAAGGAGAAGGAGAAGGTGAAGTCTGGAGGGTGAATGAGAAGAAGCAGAATAAGGAGAAGGAGAAGGTGAAGTCTGGAGGGTGAATCAGAAGAAGCAGAAGAAGGAGAAGGAGAAGGTGAAGTCTGGAGGGTGAATCAGAAGAAGTAGAAGAAGGAGAAGGAGAAGGTGAAGTCTGGAGGGTGAAGCAGAAGAAGGAGAAGGAGAAGGTGAAGTCAGGAGGGTGAATCAGAAGAATTAGAAGAAGGAGAAGGAGAAGGTGAAATCAGGAGGGTGAATCAGAAGAAGCAGAAGAAGGAGAAGGAGAAGGTGAAGTCTGCAGGGTGAATCAGAAGAATCAGAAGAAGGAGAAGGAGAAGATGAAGTCTGGAGGGTGAATCAGAAGAAGCAGAAGAAAGAGAAGGAGAAGGTGAAGTCTGGAGGGTGAATCAGAAGAAGTAGAAGAAGGAGAAGGTGAAGTCTGGAGGGTGAATCAGAAGAAGGAGAAGAAGGAGAAGGAGAAGGTGAAGTCTGGAGGGTGAATCAGAAGAAGCAGAAGAAGGAGAAGGAGAAGGTGAAGTCTGGAGGGTGAATCAGAAGAAGCAGAAGAAGGAGAAGGAGAAGATGAAGTCTGGAGGGTGAATCAGAAGAAGTAGAAGAAGGAGAAGGAGAAGGTGAGGTCTGGAGGGTGAATCAGAAGAAGCAGAAGAAGGAGAAGGAGAAGGTGAAGTCTGGAGGGTGAATCAGAAGAAGCAGAAGAAGGAGAAGGAGAAGGTGAAGTCTGGAGGGTGAATCAGAAGAAACAGAAGAAGGAGAAGGAGAAGGTGAAGTCTGGAGGGTGAATCAGAAGAAGTAGAAGAAGGAGAAGGAGAAGGTGTAGTCTGGAGGGTGAATCAGAAGAAGCAGAAGAAGGAGAAGGAGAAGGTGAAGTCTGGAGGGTGAATCAGAAGAAGCAGAAGAAGGAGAAGGAGAAGGTGAAGTCTGGAGGGTGAATCAGAAGAAGCAGAAGAAGGAGAAGGAGAAGGTGAAGTCAGGAGGGTGAATCAGAAGAAGCAGAAGAAGGAGAAGGAGAAGGTGAAGTTAGGAGGGTGAATCAGAAGAAGCAGAAGAAGGAGAAGGAGCAGGTGATGTCAGGGGGATGAAGCAGAAGAAGTAGAAGAAGGAGAAGGAGAAGGTGAAGTCAGGACGGTGAGGCAGAAGAAGCAGAAGAAGGAGAAGGAGAAGGTGAAGTCTGGAGGGTGAATCAGAAGAAGTAGAAGAAGGAAAAGGAGAAGGTCAAGTCTGGAGGGTGAATCAGAAGAAGTAGAAGAAGGAGAAGGAGAAGGTGAAGTCTGGAGGGTGAAGCAGAAGAAGTAGAAGAAGGAGAAGGAGAAGGTGAAGTCAGGAGGGTGAATCAGAAGAAGTAGAAGAAGGAGAAGGAGAAGGTGAAGTCAGGAGGGTGAATCAGAAGAAGCAGAAGAAGGAGAAGGAGAAGGTGAAGTCTGGAGGGTGAATCAGAAGAATCAGAAGAAGGAGAAGGAGAAGGTGAAGTCTGGAGGGTGAATCAGAAGAAGCAGAAGAAAGAGAAGGAGAAGGTGAAGTCTGGAGGGTGAATCAGAAGAAGTAAAAGAAGGAGAAGGAGAAGGTGAAGTCTGGAGCGTGAATCAGAAGAAGCAGAAGAAGGAGAAGGAGAAGGTGAAGTCTGGAGGGTGAATCAGAAGAAGCAGAAGAAGGAGAAGGAGAAGGTGAAGTCTGCAGGGTGAATCAGAAGAAGCAGAAGAAGGAGAAGGAGAAGGTTAAGTCTGGTGGGTGAATCAGAAGAAGCAGAATAAGGAGAAGGAGAAGGTGAAGTCTGGAGGGTGAATCAGAAGAAGCAGAAGAAGGAGAAGGAGAAGGTGAAGTCTGGAGGGTGAATCAGAAGAAGTAGAAGAAGGAGAAGGAGAAGTTGAAGTCTGGAGGGTGAAGCAGAAGAATTAGAAGATGGAGAAGGAGAAGGTGAAGTCAGGAGGGTGAATCAGAAGAAGTAGAAGAAGGAGAAGGAGAAGGTGAAGTCAGGAGGGTGAATCGGAAGAAGCAGAAGATGGAGAAGGAGAAGGTGAAGTCTGGAGGGTGAATCAGAAGAATCAGAAGAAGGAGAAGGAGAAGGTGAAGTCTGGAGGGTGAATCAGAAGAAGCAGAAGAAGGAGAAGGAGAAGGTGAAGTCTGGAGGGTGAATCAGAAGAAGCAGAGGAAGGAGAAGGAGAAGGTGAAGTCTGGAGGGTGAATCAGAAGAAGCAGAATAAGGAGAAGGAGAAGGTGAAGTCTGGAGGGTGAATCAGAAGAAGCAGAATAAGGAGAAGGAGAAGGTGAAGTCTGGAGGGTGAATCAGAAGAAGCAGAAGAAGGAGAAGGAGAAGGTGAAGTCTGGAGGGTGAATCAGAAGAAGTAGAAGAAGGAGAAGGAGAAGGTGAAGTCTGGAGGGTGAAGCAGAAGAAGTAGAAGAAGGAGAAGGAGAAGGTGAAGTCAGGTGGGTGAATCAGAAGAAGTAGAAGAAGGAGAAGGAGAAGGTGAAGTCAGGAGGGTGAATCAGAAGAAGCAGAAGAAGGAGAAGGAGAAGGTGAAGTCTGGAGGGTGAATCAGAAGAATCAGAAGAAGGAGAAGGAGAAGGTGAAGTCTGGAGGGTGAATCAGAAGAAGCAGAATAAGGAGAAGGAGAAGGTGAAGTCTGGAGGGTGAATCAGAAGAAGTAGAAGAAGGAGAAGGAGAAGGTGAAGTCTGGAGGGTGAATCAGAAGAAGTAGAAGAAGGAGAAGGAGAAGGTGAAGTCTGGAGGGTGAATCAGAAGAAGCAGAAGAAGGAGAAGGAGAAGGTGAAGTCTGGAGGGTGAATCAGAAGAAGCAGAAGAAGGAGAAGGAGAAGGTGAAGTCTGCAGGGTGAATCAGAAGAAGCAGAAGAAGGAGAAGGAGAAGGTTAAGTCTGGTGGGTGAATCAGAAGAAGCAGAATAAGGAGAAGGAGAAGGTGAAGTCTGGAGGGTGAATCAGAAGAAGCAGAAGAAGGAGAAGGAGAAGGTGAAGTCTGGAGGGTGAATCAGAAGAAGTAGAAGAAGGAGAAGGAGAACTTGAAGTCTGGAGGGTGAAGCAGAAGAATTAGAAGATGGAGAAGGAGAAGGTGAAGTCAGGAGGGTGAATCAGAAGAAGTAGAAGAAGGAGAAGGAGAAGGTGAAGTCAGGAGGATGAATCGGAAGAAGCAGAAGATGGAGCAGGAGAAGGTGAAGTCTGGAGGGTGAATCAGAAGAATCAGAAGAAGGAGAAGGAGAAGGTGAAGTCTGGAGGGTGAATCAGAAGAAGCAGAAGAAGGAGAAGGAGAAGGTGAAGTCTGGAGGGTGAATCAGAAGAAGCAGAGGAAGGAGAAGGAGAAGGTGAAGTCTGGAGGGTGAATCAGAAGAAGCAGAATAAGGAGAAGGAGAAGGTGAAGTCTGGAGGGTGAATCAGAAGAAGCAGAATAAGGAGAAGGAGAAGGTGAAGTCTGGAGGGTGAATCAGAAGAAGCAGAAGAAGGAGAAGGAGAAGGTGAAGTCTGGAGGGTGAATCAGAAGAAGTAGAAGAAGGAGAAGGAGAAGGTGAAGTCTGGAGGGTGAAGCAGAAGAAGTAGAAGAAGGAGAAGGAGAAGGTGAAGTCAGGTGGGTGAATCAGAAGAAGTAGATGAAGGAGAAGGAGAAGGTGAAGTCAGGAGGGTGAATCAGAAGAAGCAGAAGAAGGAGAAGGAGAAGGTGAAGTCTGGAGGGTGAATCAGAAGAATCAGAAGAAGGAGAAGGAGAAGGTGAAGTCTGGAGGGTGAATCAGAAGAAGCAGAAGAAAGAGAAGGAGAAAGTGAAGTCTGGAGGGTGAAGCAGAAGAAACAGAAGAAGGAGAAGGAGAAGGTGAAGACTGGAGGGTGAATCAGAAGAAGTAGAAGAAGGAGAAGGAGAAGGTGAAGTCTGGAGGGTGAATCAGAAGAAGTAGAAGAAGGAGAAGGAGAAGGTGAAGTCTGGAGGGTGAATCAGAAGAAGCAGAAGAAGGAGAAGGAGAAGGTGAAGTCTGGAGGGTGAATCAGAAGAAGCAGAAGAAGGAGAAGGAGAAGATGAAGTCTGGAGGGTGAATCAGAAGAAGTAGAAGAAGGAGAAGGAGAAGGTGAAGTCTGGAGGGTGAATCAGAAGTAGTAGAAAAGGAGAAGGAGAAGGTGAAGTCTGGAGGGTGAATCAGAAGAAACAGAAGAAGGAGAAGGAGAAGGTGAAGTCTGGAGGGTGAAGCAGAAGAAGTAGAAGAAGGAGGAGGAGAAGGTGCAGTCTGGAGGGTGAATCAGAAGAAGTAGACGAAGGAGAAGGAGAAGGTGAAGTCTGGAGGGTGAATCAGAAGAAGCAGAAGAAGGAGATGGAGAAGGTGAAGTCTGGAAGGTGAATCAGAAGAAGTAGAAGAAGGAGAAGGAGAAGGTGAAGTCTAGAGGGTGAATCAGAAGAAGCAGAAGAAGGAGAAGGATAAGGTGAAGTCTGGAGGGTGAATCAGAAGAAGCAGAAGAAGGAGAAGGAGAAGGTGAAGTCTGGAGGGTGTTTCAGAAGAAGCAGAATAAGGAGAAGGAGAAGGTGAAGTCTGGAGGGTGAATCAGAAGAAGCAGAAGAAGGAGAAGGAGAAGGTGAAGTCTGGAGGGTGAATCAGAAGAGGTAGAAGAAGGAGAAGGAGAAGGTGAAGTCTGGAGGGTGAATCAGAAGAAGTAGAAGAAGGAGAAGGAGAAGGTGAAGTCTGGAGGGTGAATCAGAAGAAGTAGAAGAAGGAGAAGGAGAAGGTGAAGTCTGGAGGGTGAATCAGAAGAAGTAGAAGAAGGAGAAGGAGAAGCTGAAGTCTGGAGGGTGAAGCAGAAGAAGCAGAAGAAGGAGAAGGAGAAGGTGAAGTCTGGAGGGTGAATCAGAAGAAGTAGAAGAAGGAGAAGGAGAAGGTGAAGTCAGGAGGGTGAATCAGAAGAATCAGAAGAAGGGAAGGAGAAGGTGAAGTCTGGAGGGTGAATCAGAAGAAGCAGAAGAAAGAGAAGGAGAAGGTGAAGTCTGGAGGGTGAATCAGAAGAAGTAGAAGAAGGAGAAGGAGAAGGTGAAGTCTGGAGGGTGAATCAGAAGAAGCAGAAGAAGGAGAAGGAGAAGGTGAAGTCAGGAGGGTGAATCAGAAGAAGTAGAAGAAGGAGAAGGAGAAGGTGAAGTCAGGAGGGTGAATCAGAAGAAGCAGAAGAAGGAGAAGGAGAAGATGAAGTCTGGAGGGTGAATCAGAAGAAGTAGAAGAAGGAGAAGGAGAAGGTGAAGTCTGGAGGGTGAATCAGAAGAAGTAGAAGAAGGAGAAGGAGAAGGTGAAGTCTGGAGGGTGAATCAGAAGAAGCAGAAGAAGGAGAAGGAGAAGGTGAAGTCTGGAGGGTGAATCAGAAGAAGCAGAAGAAGGAGAAGGAGAAGATGAAGTCTGGAGGGTGAATCAGAAGAAGTAGAAGAAGGAGAAGGAGAAGGTGAGGTCTGGAGGGTGAATCAGAAGAAGCAGAAGAAGGAGAAGGAGAAGGTGAAGTCTGGAGGGTGAATCAGAAGAAGCAGAAGAAGGAGAAGGAGAAGGTGAAGTCTGGAGGGTGAATCAGAAGAAACAGAAGAAGGAGAAGGAGAAGGTGAAGTCTGGAGGGTGAATCAGAAGAAGTAGAAGAAGGAGAAGGAGAAGGTGTAGTCTGGAGGGTGAATCAGAAGAAGCAGAAGAAGGAGAAGGAGAAGGTGAAGTCTGGAAGGTGAATCAGAAGAAGCAGAAGAAGGAGAAGGAGAAGGTGAAGTCTGGAGGGTGAATCAGAAGAAGCAGAAGAAGGAGAAGGAGAAGGTGAAGTCAGGAGGGTGAATCAGAAGAAGCAGAAGAAGGAGAAGGAGAAGGTGAAGTTAGGAGGGTGAATCAGAAGAAGCAGAAGAAGGAGAAGGAGCAGGTGATGTCAGGGGGATGAAGCAGAAGAAGTAGAAGAAGGAGAAGGAGAAGGTGAAGTCAGGACGGTGAAGCAGATGAAACAGAAGAAGGAGAAGGAGAAGGTGAAGTCTGGAGGGTGAATCAGAAGAAGTAGAAGAAGGAAAAGGAGAAGGTCATCTGGAGGGTGAATCAGAAGAAGTAGAAGAAGGAGAAGGAGAAGGTGAAGTCTGGAGGGTGAAGCAGAAGAAGTAGAAGAAGGAGAAGGAGAAGGTGAAGTCAGGAGGGTGAATCAGAAGAAGTAGAAGAAGGAGAAGGAGAAGGTGAAGTCAGGAGGGTGAATCAGAAGAAGCAGAAGAAGGAGAAGGAGAAGGTGAAGTCTGGAGGGTGAATCAGAAGAATCAGAAGAAGGAGAAGGAGAAGGTGAAGTCTGGAGGGTGAATCAGAAGAAGCAGAAGAAAGAGAAGGAGAAGGTCAAGTCTGGAGGGTGAATCAGAAGAAGTAGAAGAAGGAGAAGGAGAAGGTGAAGTCTGGAGGGTGAATCAGAAGAAGCAGAAGAAGGAGAAGGAGAAGGTGAAGTCTGGAGGGTGAATCAGAAGAAGCAGAAGAAGGAGAAGGAGAAGGTGAAGTCTGCAGGGTGAATCAGAAGAAGCAGAAGAAGGAGAAGGAGAAGGTTAAGACTGGTGGGTGAATCAGAAGAAGCAGAATAAGGAGAAGGAGAAGGTGAAGTCTGGAGGGTGAATCAGAAGAAGCAGAAGAAGGAGAAGGAGAAGGTGAAGTCTGGAGGGTGAATCAGAAGAAGTAGAAGAAGGAGAAGGAGAAGTTGAAGTCTGGAGGGTGAAGCAGAAGAATTAGAAGATGGAGAAGGAGAAGGTGAAGTCAGGAGGGTGAATCAGAAGAAGTAGAAGAAGGAGAAGGAGAAGGTGAAGTCAGGAGGGTGAATCGGAAGAAGCAGAAGATGGAGAAGGAGAAGGTGAAGTCTGGAGGGTGAATCAGAAGAATCAGAAGAAGGAGAAGGAGAAGGTGAAGTCTGGAGGGTGAATCAGAAGAAGCAGAAGAAGGAGAAGGAGAAGGTGAAGTCTGGAGGGTGAATCAGAAGAAGCAGAGGAAGGAGAAGGAGAAGGTGAAGTCTGGAGGGTGAATCAGAAGAAGCAGAATAAGGAGAAGGAGAAGGTGAAGTCTGGAGGGTGAATCAGAAGAAGCAGAATAAGGAGAAGGAGAAGGTGAAGTCTGGAGGGTGAATCAGAAGAAGCAGAAGAAGGAGAAGGAGAAGGTGAAGTCTGGAGGGTGAATCAGAAGAAGTAGAAGAAGGAGAAGGAGAAGGTGAAGTTTGGAGGGTGAAGCAGAAGAAGTAGAAGAAGGAGAAGGAGAAGGTGAAGTCAGGTGGGTGAATCAGAAGAAGTAGAAGAAGGAGAAGGAGAAGGTGAAGTCAGGAGGGTGAATCAGAAGAAGCAGAAGAAGGAGAAGGAGAAGGTGAAGTCTGGAGGGTGAATCAGAAGAATCAGAAGAAGGAGAAGGAGAAGGTGAAGTCTGGAGGGTGAATCAGAAGAAGCAGAAGAAAGAGAAGGAGAAGGTGAAGTCTGGAGGGTGAAGCAGAAGAAACAGAAGAAGGAGAAGGAGAAGGTGAAGACTGGAGGGTGAATCAGAAGAAGTAGAAGAAGGAGAAGGAGAAGGTGAAGTCTGGAGGGTGAATCAGAAGAAGTAGAAGAAGGAGAAGGAGAAGGTGAAGTCTGGAGGGTGAATCAGAAGAAGCAGAAGAAGGAGAAGGAGAAGGTGAAGTCTGGAGGGTGAATCAGAAGAAGCAGAAGAAGGAGAAGGAGAAGATGAAGTCTGGAGGGTGAATCAGAAGAAGTAGAAGAAGGAGAAGGAGAAGGTGAAGTCTGGAGGGTGAATCAGAAGTAGTAGAAGAAGGAGACGGAGAAGGTGAAGTCTGGAGGGTGAATCAGAAGAAACAGAAGAAGGAGAAGGAGAAGGTGGAGTCTGGAGGGTGAATCAGAAGAAGTAGAAGAAGGAGAAGGAGAAGGTGTAGTCTGGAGGGTGAATCAGAAGAAGTAGACGAAGGAGAAGGAGAAGGTGAAGTCTGGAGGGTGAATCAGAAGAAGCAGAAGAAGGAGATGGAGAAGGTGAAGTCTGGAGGGTGAATCAGAAGAAGTAGAAGAAGGAGAAGGAGAAGGTGAAGTCTGGAGGGTGAATCAGAAGAAGCAGAAGAAGGAGAAGGAGAAGGTGAAGTCTGGAGGGTGAATCAGAAGAAGCAGAAGAAGGAGAAGGAGAAGGTGAAGTCTGGAGGGTGATTCAGAAGAAGCAGAATAAGGAGAAGGAGAAGGTGAAGTCTGGAGGGTGAATCAGAAGAAGCAGAAGAAGGAGAAGGAGAAGGTGAAGTCTGGAGGGTGAATCAGAAGAAGTAGAAGAAGGAGAAGGAGAAGGTGAAGTCTGGAGGGTGAATCAGAAGAAGTAGAAGAAGGAGAAGGAGAAGGTGAAGTTTGGAGGGTGAATCAGAAGAAGTCGAAGAAGGAGAAGGAGAAGCTGAAGTCTGGAGGGTGAAGCAGAAGAAGTAGAAGAAGGAGAAGGAGAAGGTGAAGTCAGGAGGGTGAATCAGAAGATGTAGAAGAAGGAGAAGGAGAAGGTGAAGTCAGGAGGGTGAATCAGAAGAAGCAGAAGAAGGAGAAGGAGAAGGTGAAGTCTGGAGGGTGAATCAGAAGAATCAGAAGAAGGAGAAGGAGAAGGTGAAGTCTGGAGGGTGAATCAGAAGAAGCAGAAGAAAGAGAAGGAGAAGGTGAAGTCTGGAGGGTGAATCAGAAGAAGTAGAAGAAGGAGAAGGAGAAGGTGAAGTCTGGAGGGTGAATCAGAAGAAGTAGAAGAAGGAGAAGGAGAAGGTGAAGTCAGGAGGGTGAATCAGAAGAAGTAGAAGAAGGAGAAGGAGAAGGTGAAGTCAGGAGGGTGAATCAGAAGAAGCAGAAGAAGGAGAAGGAGAAGATGAAGTCTGGAGGGTGAATCAGAAGAAGTAGAAGAAGGAGAAGGAGAAGGTGAAGTCTGGAGGGTGAATCAGAAGAAGTAGAAGAAGGAGAAGGAGAAGGTGAAGTCTGGAGGGTGAATCAGAAGAAGCAGAAGAAGGAGAAGGAGAAGGTGAAGTCTGGAGGGCGAATCAGAAGAAGCAGAAGAAGGAGAAGGAGAAGATGAAGTCTGGAGGGTGAATCAGAAGAAGTAGAAGAAGGAGAAGGAGAAGGTGAGGTCTGGAGGGTGAATCAGAAGAAGCAGAAGAAGGAGAAGGAGAAGGTGAAGTCTGGAGGGTGAATCAGAAGAAGCAGAAGAAGGAGAAGGAGAAGGTGAAGTCTGGAGGGTGAATCAGAAGAAGCAGAAGAAGGAGAAGGAGAAGGTGAAGTCAGGAGGGTGAATCAGAAGAAGCAGAAGAAGGAGAAGGAGAAGGTGAAGTTAGGAGGGTGAATCAGAAGAAGCAGAAGAAGGAGAAGGAGCAGGTGATGTCAGGGGGATGAAGCAGAAGAAGTAGAAGAAGGAGAAGGAGAAGGTGAAGTCAGGACGGTGAAGCAGATGAAACAGAAGGAGGAGAAGGAGAAGGTGAAGTCTGGAGGGCGAATCAGAAGAAGTAGAAGAAGGAAAAGGAGAAGGTCAAGTCTGGAGGGTGAATCAGAAGAAGTAGAAGAAGGAGAAGGAGAAGGTGAAGTCTGGAGGGTGAAGCAGAAGAAGTAGAAGAAGGAGAAGGAGAAGGTGAAGTCAGGAGGGTGAATCAGAAGAAGTAGAAGAAGGAGAAGGAGAAGGTGAAGTCAGGAGGGTGAATCAGAAGAAGCAGAAGAAGGAGAAGGAGAAGGTGAAGTCTGGAGGGTGAATCAGAAGAATCAGAAGAAGGAGAAGGAGAAGGTGAAGTCAGGAGGGTGAATCAGAAGAAGTAGAAGAAGGAGAAGGAGAAGGTGAAGTCAGGAGGGTGAATCAGAAGAAGTAGAAGAAGGAGAAGGAGAAGGTGAAGTCTGGAGGGTGAAGCAGAAGAAGTAGAAGAAGGAGAAGGAGAAGGTGAAGTCAGGAGGGTGAATCAGAAGAAGTAGAAGAAGGAGAAGGAGAAGGTGAAGTCAGGAGGGTGAATCAGAAGAAGCAGAAGAAGGAGAAGGAGAAGGTGAAGTCTGGAGGGTGAATCAGAAGAATCAGAAGAAGGAGAAGGAGAAGGTGAAGTCTGAGGGTGAATCAGAAGAAGCAGAAGAAAGAGAAGGAGAAGGTCAAGTCTGGAGGGTGAATCAGAAGAAGTAGAAGAAGGAGAAGGAGAAGGTGAAGTCTGGAGGGTGAATCAGAAGAAGCAGAAGAAGGAGAAGGAGAAGGTGAAGTCTGGAGGGTGAATCAGAAGAAGCAGAAGAAGGAGAAGGAGAAGGTGAAGTCTGCAGGGTGAATCAGAAGAAGCAGAAGAAGGAGAAGGAGAAGGTTAAGACTGGTGGGTGAATCAGAAGAAGCAGAATAAGGAGAAGGAGAAGGTGAAGTCTGGAGGGTGAATCAGAAGAAGCAGAAGAAGGAGAAGGAGAAGGTGAAGTCTGGAGGGTGAATCAGAAGAAGTAGAAGAAGGAGAAGGAGAAGTTGAATTCTGGAGGGTGAAGCAGAAGAATTAGAAGATGGAGAAGGAGAAGGTGAAGTCAGGAGGGTGAATCAGAAGAAGTAGAAGAAGGAGAAGGAGAAGGTGAAGTCAGGAGGGTGAATCGGAAGAAGCAGAAAATGGAGAAGGAGAAGGTGAAGTCTGGAGGGTGAATCAGAAGAATCAGAAGAAGGAGAAGGAGAAGGTGAAGTCTGGAGGGTGAATCAGAAGAAGCAGAAGAAGGAGAAGGAGAAGGTGAAGTCTGGAGGGTGAATCAGAAGAAGCAGAGGAAGGAGAAGGAGAAGGAGAAGTCTGGAGGGCGAATCAGAAGAAGCAGAATAAGGAGAAGGAGAAGGTGAAGTCTGGAGGGTGAATCAGAAGAAGCAGAATAAGGAGAAGGAGAAGGTGAAGTCTGGAGGGTGAATCAGAAGAAGCAGAAGAAGGAGAAGGAGAAGGTGAAGTCTGGAGGGTGAATCAGAAGAAGTAGAAGAAGGAGAAGGAGAAGGTGAAGTTTGGAGGGTGAAGCAGAAGAAGTAGAAGAAGGAGAAGGAGAAGGTGAAGTCAGGTGGGTGAATCAGAAGAAGTAGAAGAAGGAGAAGGAGAAGGTGAAGTCAGGAGGGTGAATCAGAAGAAGCAGAAGAAGGAGAAGGAGAAGGTGAAGTCTGGAGGGTGAATCAGAAGAATCAGAAGAAGGAGAAGGAGAAGGTGAAGTCTGGAGGGTGAATCAGAAGAAGCAGAAGAAAGAGAAGGAGAAGGTGAAGTCTGGAGGGTGAAGCAGAAGAAACAGAAGAAGGAGAAGGAGAAGGTGAAGACTGGAGGGTGAATCAGAAGAAGTAGAAGAAGGAGAAGGAGAAGGTGAAGTCTGGAGGGTGAATCAGAAGAAGTAGAAGAAGGAGAAGGAGAAGGTGAAGTCTGGAGGGTGAATCAGAAGAAGCAGAAGAAGGAGAAGGAGAAGGTGAAGTCTGGAGGGTGAATCAGAAGAAGCAGAAGAAGGAGAAGGAGAAGATGAAGTCTGGAGGGTGAATCAGAAGAAGTAGAAGAAGGAGAAGGAGAAGGTGAAGTCTGGAGGGTGAATCAGAAGTAGTAGAAGAAGGAGACGGAGAAGGTGAAGTCTGGAGGGTGAATCAGAAGAAACAGAAGAAGGAGAAGGAGAAGGTGAAGTCTGGAGGGTGAATCAGAAGAAGTAGAAGAAGGAGAAGGAGAAGGTGTAGTCTGGAGGGTGAATCAGAAGAAGTAGACGAAGGAGAAGGAGAAGGTGAAGTCTGGAGGGTGAATCAGAAGAAGCAGAAGAAGGAGATGGAGAAGGTGAAGTCTCGAGGGTGAATCAGAAGAAGTAGAAGAAGGAGAAGGAGAAGGTGAAGTCTGGAGGGTGAATCAGAAGAAGCAGAAGAAGGAGAAGGAGAAGGTGAAGTCTGGAGGGTGAATCAGAAGAAGCAGAAGAAGGAGAAGGAGAAGGTGAAGTCTGGAGGGTGATTCAGAAGAAGCAGAATAAGGAGAAGGAGAAGGTGAAGTCTGGAGGGTGAATCAGAAGAAGCAGAAGAAGGAGAAGGAGAAGGTGAAGTCTGGAGGGTGAATCAGAAGAAGTAGAAGAAGGAGAAGGAGAAGGTGAAGTCTGGAGGGTGAATCAGAAGAAGTAGAAGAAGGAGAAGGAGAAGGTGAAGTTTGGAGGGTGAATCAGAAGAAGTCGAAGAAGGAGAAGGAGAAGCTGAAGTCTGGAGGGTGAAGCAGAAGAAGTAGAAGAAGGAGAAGGAGAAGGTGAAGTCAGGAGGGTGAATCAGAAGATGTAGAAGAAGGAGAAGGAGAAGGTGAAGTCAGGAGGGTGAATCAGAAGAAGCAGAAGAAGGAGAAGGAGAAGGTGAAGTCTGGAGGGTGAATCAGAAGAATCAGAAGAAGGAGAAGGAGAAGGTGAAGTCTGGAGGGTGAATCAGAAGAAGCAGAAGAAAGAGAAGGAGAAGGTGAAGTCTGGAGGGTGAATCAGAAGAAGTAGAAGAAGGAGAAGGAGAAGGTGAAGTCTGGAGGGTGAATCAGAAGAAGCAGAAGAAGGAGAAGGAGAAGGTGAAGTCAGGAGGGTGAATCAGAAGAAGTAGAAGAAGGAGAAGGAGAAGGTGAAGTCAGGAGGGTGAATCAGAAGAAGCAGAAGAAGGAGAAGGAGAAGATGAAGTCTGGAGGGTGAATCAGAAGAAGTAGAAGAAGGAGAAGGAGAAGGTGAAGTCTGGAGGGTGAATCAGAAGAAGTAGAAGAAGGAGAAGGAGAAGGTGAAGTCTGGAGGGTGAATCAGAAGAAGCAGAAGAAGGAGAAGGAGAAGGTGAAGTCTGGAGGGTGAATCAGAAGAAGCAGAAGAAGGAGAAGGAGAAGATGAAGTCTGGAGGGTGAATCAGAAGAAGTAGAAGAAGGAGAAGGAGAAGGTGAGGTCTGGAGGGTGAATCAGAAGAAGCAGAAGAAGGAGAAGGAGAAGGTGAAGTCTGGAGGGTGAATCAGAAGAAGCAGAAGAAGGAGAAGGAGAAGGTGAAGTCTGGAGGGTGAATCAGAAGAAATAGAAGAAGGAGAAGGAGAAGGTGAAGTCTGGAGGGTGAATCAGAAGAAGTAGAAGAAGGAGAAGGAGAAGGTGTAGTCTGGAGGGTGAATCAGAAGAAGCAGAAGAAGGAGAAGGGAAGGTGAAGTCAGGAGGGTGAATCAGAAGAAGCAGAAGAAGGAGAAGGAGAAGGTGAAGTTAGTAGGGTGAATCAGAAGAAGCAGAAGAAGGAGAAGGAGCAGGTGATGTCAGGGGGATGAAGCAGAAGAAGTAGAAGAAGGAGAAGGAGAAGGTGAAGTCAGGACGGTGAAGCAGAAGAAACAGAAGAAGGAGAAGGAGAAGGTGAAGTCTGGAGGGTGAATCAGAAGAAGCAGAAGAAGGAAAAGGAGAAGGTCAAGTCTGGAGGGTGAATCAGAAGAAGTAGAAGAAGGAGAAGGAGAAGGTGAAGTCTGGAGGGTGAAGCAGAAGAAGTAGAAGAAGGAGAAGGAGAAGGTGAAGTCAGGAGGGCGAATCAGAAGAAGTAGAAGAAGGAGAAGGTGAAGTCAGGAGGGTGAATCAGAAGAAGCAGAAGAAGGAGAAGGAGAAGGTGAAGTCTGGAGGGTGAATCAGAAGAATCAGAAGAAGGAGAAGGAGAAGGTGAAGTCTGGAGGGTGAATCAGAAGAAGCAGAAGAAGGAGAAGGAGAAGGTGAAGTCTGGAGGGTGAATCAGAAGAAGCAGAAGAAGGAGAAGGAGAAGGTGAAGTATGCAGGGTGAATCAGAAGAAGTAGAAGAAGGAGAAGGAGAAGGTGAAGTCTGGAGGGTGAATCAGAAGAAGTAGAAGAAGGAGAAGGAGAAGCTGAAGTCTGGAGGGTGAATCAGAAGAAGCAGAATAAGGAGAAGGAGAAGGTGAAGTCTGGAGGGTGAATCAGAAGAAGTGGAAGAAGGAGAAGGAGAAGGTGAAGTCTGGAGGGTGAAGCAGAAGAAGTAGAAGAAGGAGAAGGAGAAGGTGAAGTCAGGTGGGTGAATCAGAAGAAGTAGAAGAAGGAGAAGGAGAAGATGAAGTCAGGAGGGTGAATCAGAAGAAGCAGAAGAAGGAGAAGGAGAAGGTGAAGTCTGGAGGGTGAATCAGAAGAATCAGAAGAAGGAGAAGGAGAAGGTGAAGTCTGGAGGGTGAATCAGAAGAAGCAGAAGAAAGAGAAGGAGAAGGTGAAGTCTGGAGGGTGAAGCAGAAGAAACAGAAGAAGGAGAAGGAGAAGGTGAAGACTGGAGGGTGAATCACAAGTAGTAGAAGAAGGAGAAGGAGAAGGTGAAGTCTGGAGGGTGAATCAGAAGAAGTAGAAGAAGGAGAAGGAGAAGGTGAAGTCTGGAGGGTGAATCAGAAGATGTAGAAGAAGGAGAAGGAGAAGGTGAAGTCAGGAGGGTGAATCTGAAGAAGCAGAAGAAGGAGAAGGAGAAGGTGAAGTCTGGAGGGTGAATCAGAAGAATCAGAAGAAGGAGAAGGTGAAGTCTGGAGGGTGAATCAGAAGAATCAGAAGAAGGAGAAGGAGAAGGTGAAGTCTGGAGGGTGAATCAGAAGAAGCAGAAGAAAGAGAAGGAGAAGGTGAAGTCTGGAGGGTGAATCAGAAGAAGTAGAAGAAGGAGAAGGAGAAGGTGAAGTCTGGAGGGTGAATCAGAAGAAGCAGAAGAAGGAGAAGGAGAAGGTGAAGTCAGGAGGGTGAATCAGAAGAAGTAGAAGAAGGAGAAGGAGAAGGTGAAGTCAGGAGGGTGAATCAGAAGAAGCAGAAGAAGGAGAAGGAGAAGATGAAGTCTGGAGGGTGAATCAGAAGAAGTAGAAGAAGGAGAAGGAGAAGGTGAAGTCTGGAGGGTGAATCAGAAGAAGTAGAAGAAGGAGAAGGAGAAGGTGAAGTCTGGAGGGTGAATCAGAAGAAGCAGAAGAAGGAGAAGGAGAAGGTGAAGTCTGGAGGGTGAATCAGAAGAAGCAGAAGAAGGAGAAGGAGAAGATGAAGTCTGGAGGGTGAATCAGAAGAAGTAGAAGAAGGAGAAGGAGAAGGTGAGGTCTGGAGGGTGAATCAGAAGAAGCAGAAGAAGGAGAAGGAGAAGGTGAAGTCTGGAGGGTGAATCAGAAGAAGCAGAAGAAGGAGAAGGAGAAGGTGAAGTCTGGAGGGTGAATCAGAAGAAATAGAAGAAGGAGAAGGAGAAGGTGAAGTCTGGAGGGTGAATCAGAAGAAGCAGAAGAAGGAGAAGGAGAAGGTGAAGTCAGGAGGGTGAATCAGAAGAAGCAGAAGAAGGAGAAGGAGAAGGTGAAGTTAGGAGGGTGAATCAGAAGAAGCAGAAGAAGGAGAAGGAGCAGGTGATGTCAGGGGGATGAAGCAGAAGAAGTAGAAGAAGGAGAAGGAGAAGGTGAAGTCAGGACGGTGAAGCAGATGAAACAGAAGAAGGAGAAGGAGAAGGTGAAGTCTGGAGGGCGAATCAGAAGAAGTAGAAGAAGGAAAAGGAGAAGGTCAAGTCTGGAGGGTGAATCAGAAGAAGTAGAAGAAGGAGAAGGAGAAGGTGAAGTCTGGAGGGTGAAGCAGAAGAAGTAGAAGAAGGAGAAGGAGAAGGTGAAGTCAGGAGGGTGAATCAGAAGAAGTAGAAGAAGGAGAAGGAGAAGGTGAAGTCAGGAGGGTGAATCAGAAGAAGCAGAAGAAGGAGAAGGAGAAGGTGAAGTCTGGAGGGTGAATCAGAAGAATCAGAAGAAGGAGAAGGAGAAGGTGAAGTCTGGAGGGTGAATCAGAAGAAGCAGAAGAAAGAGAAGGAGAAGGTCAAGTCTGGAGGGTGAATCAGAAGAAGTAGAAGAAGGAGAAGGAGAAGGTGAAGTCTGGAGGGTGAATCAGAAGAAGCAGAAGAAGGAGAAGGAGAAGGTGAAGTCTGGAGGGTGAATCAGAAGAAGCAGAAGAAGGAGAAGGAGAAGGTGAAGTCTGCAGGGTGAATCAGAAGAAGCAGAAGAAGGAGAAGGAGAAGGTTAAGACTGGTGGGTGAATCAGAAGAAGCAGAATAAGGAGAAGGAGAAGGTGAAGTCTGGAGGGTGAATCAGAAGAAGCAGAAGAAGGAGAAGGAGAAGGAGAAGTCTGGAGGGTGAATCAGAAGAAGCAGAATAAGGAGAAGGAGAAGGTGAAGTCTGGAGGGTGAATCAGAAGAAGCAGAAGAAGGAGAAGGAGATTGTGAAGTCTGGAGGGTGAATCAGAAGAAGTAGAAGAAGGAGAAGGAGAAGGTGAAGTCTGGAGGGTGAATCAGAAGAAGTAGAAGAAGGAGAAGGAGAAGGTGAAGTCTGGAGGTTGAATCAGAAGAAGTAGAAGAAGGAGAAGGAGAAGGTGAAGTCTGGAGGGTGAAGCAGAAGAAGTAGAAGAAGGAGAAGGAGAAGGTGAAGTCAGGAGGGTGAATCAGAAGAAGTAGAAGAAGGAGAAGGAGAAGGTGAAGTCAGGAGGGTGAATCAGAAGAAGCAGAAGAAGGAGAAGGAGAAGGTGAAGTCTGGAGGGTGAATCAGAAGAATCAGAAGAAGGAGAAGGAGAATGTGAAGTCTGGAGGGTGAATCAGAAGAAGCAGAAGAAAGAGAAGGAGATGGTGAAGTCTGGAGGGTGAATCAGAAGAAGTAGAAGAAGGAGAAGGAGAAGGTGAAGTCTGGAGGGTGAATCAGAAGAAGCAGAGGAAGGAGAAGGAGAAGGTGAAGTCTGGAGGGTGAATCAGAAGAAGCAGAAGAAGTAGAAGGAGAAGGTGAAGTCTGGAGGGTGAATCAGAAGAAGCAGAAGAAGGAGAAGGAGAAGGTGAAGTCTGGAGGGTGAATGAGAAGAAGCAGAATAAGGAGAAGGAGAAGGTGAAGTCTGGAGGGTGAATCAGAAGAAGCAGAAGAAGGAGAAGGAGAAGGTGAAGTCTGGAGGGTGAATCAGAAGAAGTAGAAGAAGGAGAAGGAGAAGGTGAAGTCTGGAGGGTGAAGCAGAAGAAGGAGAAGGAGAAGGTGAAGTCAGGAGGGTGAATCAGAAGAATTAGAAGAAGGAGAAGGAGAAGGTGAAATCAGGAGGGTGAATCAGAAGAAGCAGAAGAAGGAGAAGGAGAAGGTGAAGTCTGCAGGGTGAATCAGAAGAATCAGAAGAAGGAGAAGGTGAAGTCTGGAGGGTGAATCAGAAGAAGCAGAAGAAAGAGAAGGAGAAGGTGAAGTCTGGAGGGTGAATCAGAAGAAGTAGAAGAAGGAGAAGGTGAAGTCTGGAGGGTGAATCAGAAGAAGGAGAAGAAGGAGAAGGAGAAGGTGAAGTCTGGAGGGTGAATCAGAAGAAGCAGAAGAAGGAGAAGGAGAAGGTGAAGTCTGGAGGGTGAATCGGAAGAAGCAGAAGAAGGAGAAGGAGAAGATGAAGTCTGGAGGGTGAATCAGAAGAAGTAGAAGAAGGAGAAGGAGAAGGTGAGGTCTGGAGGGTGAATCAGAAGAAGCAGAAGAAGGAGAAGGAGAAGGTGAAGTCTGGAGGGTGAATCAGAAGAAGCAGAAGAAGGAGAAGGAGAAGGTGAAGTCTGGAGGGTGAATCAGAAGAAACAGAAGAAGTAGAAGGAGAAGGTTAAGTCTGGAGGGTGAATCAGAAGAAGTAGAAGAAGGAGAAGGAGAAGGTGTAGTCTGGAGGGTGAATCAGAAGAAGCAGAAGAAGGAGAAGGAGAAGGTGAAGTCTGGAGGGTGAATCAGAAGAAGCAGAAGAAGGAGAAGGAGAAGGTGAAGTCTGGAGGGTGAATCAGAAGAAGCAGAAGAAGGAGAAGGAGAAGGTGAAGTCAGGAGGGTGAATCAGAAGAAGCAGAAGAAGGAGAAGGAGAAGGTGAAGTTAGGAGGGTGAATCAGAAGAAGCAGAAGAAGGAGAAGGAGCAGGTGATGTCAGGGGGATGAAGCAGAAGAAGTAGAAGAAGGAGAAGGAGAAGGTGAAGTCAGGACGGTGAGGCAGAAGAAGCAGAAGAAGGAGAAGGAGAAGGTGAAGTCGGGAGGGTGAATCAGAAGAAATAGAAGAAGGAGAAGGAGAAGGTGAAGTCTGGAGGGTGAATCAGAAGAAGCAGAAGAAGGAGAAGGAGAAGGTGAAGTCAGGAGGGTGAATCAGAAGAAGCAGAAGAAGGAGAAGGAGAAGGTGAAGTTAGGAGGGTGAATCAGAAGAAGCAGAAGAAGGAGAAGGAGCAGGTGATGTCAGGGGGATGAAGCAGAAGAAGTAGAAGAAGGAGAAGGAGAAGGTGAAGTCAGGACGGTGAAGCAGATGAAACAGAAGAAGGAGAAGGAGAAGGTGAAGTCTGGAGGGCGAATCAGAAGAAGTAGAAGAAGGAAAAGGAGAAGGTCAAGTCTGGAGGGTGAATCAGAAGAAGTAGAAGAAGGAGAAGGAGAAGGTGAAGTCTGGAGGGTGAAGCAGAAGAAGTAGAAGAAGGAGAAGGAGAAGGTGAAGTCAGGAGGGTGAATCAGAAGAAGTAGAAGAAGGAGAAGGAGAAGGTGAAGTCAGGAGGGTGAATCAGAAGAAGCAGAAGAAGGAGAAGGAGAAGGTGAAGTCTGGAGGGTGAATCAGAAGAATCAGAAGAAGGAGAAGGAGAAGGTGAAGTCTGGAGGGTGAATCAGAAGAAGCAGAAGAAAGAGAAGGAGAAGGTCAAGTCTGGAGGGTGAATCAGAAGAAGTAGAAGAAGGAGAAGGAGAAGGTGAAGTCTGGAGGGTGAATCAGAAGAAGCAGAAGAAGGAGAAGGAGAAGGTGAAGTCTGGAGGGTGAATCAGAAGAAGCAGAAGAAGGAGAAGGAGAAGGTGAAGTCTGCAGGGTGAATCAGAAGAAGCAGAAGAAGGAGAAGGAGAAGGTTAAGACTGGTGGGTGAATCAGAAGAAGCAGAATAAGGAGAAGGAGAAGGTGAAGTCTGGAGGGTGAATCAGAAGAAGCAGAAGAAGGAGAAGGAGAAGGAGAAGTCTGGAGGGTGAATCAGAGGAAGCAGAATAAGGAGAAGGAGAAGGTGAAGTCTGGAGGGTGAATCAGAAGAAGCAGAAGAAGGAGAAGGAGAAGGTGAAGTCTGGAGGGTGAATCAGAAGAAGTAGAAGAAGGAGAAGGAGAAGGTGAAGTCTGGAGGGTGAATCAGAAGAAGTAGAAGAAGGAGAAGGAGAAGGTGAAGTCTGGAGGTTGAATCAGAAGAAGTAGAAGAAGGAGAAGGAGAAGGTGAAGTCTGGAGGGTGAAGCAGAAGAAGTAGAAGAAGGAGAAGGAGAAGGTGAAGTCAGGAGGGTGAATCAGAAGAAGTAGAAGAAGGAGAAGGAGAAGGTGAAGTCAGGAGGGTGAATCAGAAGAAGCAGAAGAAGGAGAAGGAGAAGGTGAAGTCTGGAGGGTGAATCAGAAGAATCAGAAGAAGGAGAAGGAGAATGTGAAGTCTGGAGGGTGAATCAGAAGAAGCAGAAGAAAGTGAAGGAGATGGTGAAGTCTGGAGGGTGAATCAGAAGAAGTAGAAGAAGGAGAAGGAGAAGGTGAAGTCTGGAGGGTGAATCAGAAGAAGCAGAGGAAGGAGAAGGAGAAGGTGAAGTCTGGAGGGTGAATCAGAAGAAGCAGAAGAAGTAGAAGGAGAAGGTGAAGTCTGGAGGGTGAATCAGAAGAAGCAGAAGAAGGAGAAGGAGAAGGTGAAGTCTGGAGGGTGAATGAGAAGAAGCAGAATAAGGAGAAGGAGTAGGTGAAGTCTGGAGGGTGAATCAGAAGAAGCAGAAGAAGGAGAAGGAGAAGGTGAAGTCTGGAGGGTGAATCAGAAGAAGTAGAAGAAGGAGAAGGAGAAGGTGAAGTCTGGAGGGTGAAGCAGAAGAAGGAGAAGGAGAAGGTGAAGTCAGGAGGGTGAATCAGAAGAATTAGAAGAAGGAGAAGGAGAAGGTGAAATCAGGAGGGTGAATCAGAAGAAGCAGAAGAAGGAGAAGGAGAAGGTGAAGTCTGCAGGGTGAATCAGAAGAATCAGAAGAAGGAGAAGGAGAAGGTGAAGTCTGGAGGGTGAATCAGAAGAATCAGAAGAAGGAGAAGGAGAATGTGAAGTCTGGAGGGTGAATCAGAAGAAGCAGAAGAAAGAGAAGGAGATGGTGAAGTCTGGAGGGTGAATCAGAAGAAGTAGAAGAAGGAGAAGGAGAAGGTGAAGTCTGGAGGGTGAATCAGAAGAAGCAGAGGAAGGAGAAGGAGAAGGTGAAGTCTGGAGGGTGAATCAGAAGAAGCAGAAGAAGTAGAAGGAGAAGGTGAAGTCTGGAGGGTGAATCAGAAGAAGCAGAAGAAGGAGAAGGAGAAGGTGAAGTCTGGAGGGTGAATGAGAAGAAGCAGAATAAGGAGAAGGAGAAGGTGAAGTCTGGAGGGTGAATCAGAAGAAGCAGAAGAAGGAGAAGGAGAAGGTGAAGTCTGGAGGGTGAATCAGAAGAAGTAGAAGAAGGAGAAGGAGAAGGTGAAGTCTGGAGGGTGAAGCAGAAGAAGGAGAAGGAGAAGGTGAAGTCAGGAGGGTGAATCAGAAGAATTAGAAGAAGGAGAAGGAGAAGGTGAAATCAGGAGGGTGAATCAGAAGAAGCAGAAGAAGGAGAAGGAGAAGGTGAAGTCTGCAGGGTGAATCAGAAGAATCAGAAGAAGGAGAAGGAGAAGGTGAAGTCTGGAGGGTGAATCAGAAGAAGCAGAAGAAAGAGAAGGAGAAGGTGAAGTCTGGAGGGTGAATCAGAAGAAGTAGAAGAAGGAGAAGGTGAAGTCTGGAGGGTGAATCAGAAGAAGGAGAAGAAGGAGAAGGAGAAGGTGAAGTCTGGAGGGTGAATCAGAAGAAGCAGAAGAAGGAGAAGGAGAAGGTGAAGTCTGGAGGGTGAATCAGAAGAAGCAGAAGAAGGAGAAGGAGAAGATGAAGTCTGGAGGGTGAATCAGAAGAAGTAGAAGAAGGAGAAGGAGAAGGTGAGGTCTGGAGGGTGAATCAGAAGAAGCAGAAGAAGGAGAAGGAGAAGGTGAAGTCTGGAGGGTGAATCAGAAGAAGCAGAAGAAGGAGAAGGAGAAGGTGAAGTCTGGAGGGTGAATCAGAAGAAACAGAAGAAGTAGAAGGAGAAGGTGAAGTCTGGAGGGTGAATCAGAAGAAGTAGAAGAAGGAGAAGGAGAAGGTGTAGTCTGGAGGGTGAATCAGAAGAAGCAGAAGAAGGAGAAGGAGAAGGTGAAGTCTGGAGGGTGAATCAGAAGAAGCAGAAGAAGGAGAAGGAGAAGGTGAAGTCTGGAGGGTAAATCAGAAGAAGCAGAAGAAGGAGAAGGAGAAGGTGAAGTCAGGAGGGTGAATCAGAAGAAGCAGAAGAAGGAGAAGGATAACTTGAAGTTAGGAGGGTGAATCAGAAGAAGCAGAAGAAGGAGAAGGAGCAGGTGATGTCAGGGGGATGAAGCAGAAGAAGTAGAAGAAGGAGAAGGAGAAGGTGAAGTCAGGACGGTGAGGCAGAAGAAGCAGAAGAAGGAGAAGGAGAAGGTGAAGTCTGGAGGGTGAATCAGAAGAAGCAGAAGAAGGAGAAGGAGAAGGTGAAGTCTGGAGGGTGAATCAGAAGAAGCAGAAGAAGGAGAAGGAGAAGGTGAAGTCAGGAGGGTGAATCAGAAGAAGCAGAAGAAGGAGAAGGAGAAGGTGAAGTTAGGAGGGTGAATCAGAAGAAGCAGAAGAAGGAGAAGGAGCAGGTGATGTCAGGGGGATGAAGCAGAAGAAGTAGAAGAAGGAGAAGGAGAAGGTGAAGTCAGGACGGTGAGGCAGAAGAAGCAGAAGAAGGAGAAGGAGAAGGTGAAGTCTGGAGGGTGAATCAGAAGAAATAGAAGAAGGAGAAGGAGAAGGTGAAGTCTGGAGGGTGAATCAGAAGAAGCAGAAGAAGGAGAAGGAGAAGGTGAAGTCAGGAGGGTGAATCAGAAGAAGCAGAAGAAGGAGAAGGAGAAGGTGAAGTTAGGAGGGTGAATCAGAAGAAGCAGAAGAAGGAGAAGGAGCAGGTGATGTCAGGGGGATGAAGCAGAAGAAGTAGAAGAAGGAGAAGGAGAAGGTGAAGTCAGGACGGTGAAGCAGATGAAACAGAAGAAGGAGAAGGAGAAGGTGAAGTCTGGAGGGCGAATCAGAAGAAGCAGAAGAAAGTGAAGGAGATGGTGAAGTCTGGAGGGTGAATCAGAAGAAGTAGAAGAAGGAGAAGGAGAAGGTGAAGTCTGGAGGGTGAATCAGAAGAAGCAGAGGAAGGAGAAGGAGAAGGTGAAGTCTGGAGGGTGAATCAGAAGAAGCAGAAGAAGTAGAAGGAGAAGGTGAAGTCTGGAGGGTGAATCAGAAGAAGCAGAAGAAGGAGAAGGAGAAGGTGAAGTCTGGAGGGTGAATGAGAAGAAGCAGAATAAGGAGAAGGAGTAGGTGAAGTCTGGAGGGTGAATCAGAAGAAGCAGAAGAAGGAGAAGGAGAAGGTGAAGTCTGGAGGGTGAATCAGAAGAAGTAGAAGAAGGAGAAGGAGAAGGTGAAGTCTGGAGGGTGAAGCAGAAGAAGGAGAAGGAGAAGGTGAAGTCAGGAGGGTGAATCAGAAGAATTAGAAGAAGGAGAAGGAGAAGGTGAAATCAGGAGGGTGAATCAGAAGAAGCAGAAGAAGGAGAAGGAGAAGGTGAAGTCTGCAGGGTGAATAAGAAGAATCAGAAGAAGGAGAAGGAGATGGTGAAGTCTGGAGGGTGAATCAGAAGAGGTAGAAGAAGGAGAAGGAGAAGGTGAAGTCTGGAGGGTGAATCAGAAGAAGCAGAGGAAGGAGAAGGAGAAGGTGAAGTCTGGAGGGTGAATCAGAAGAAGCAGAAGAAGTAGAAGGAGAAGGTGAAGTCTGGAGGGTGAATCAGAAGAAGCAGAAGAAGGAGAAGGAGAAGGTGAAGTCTGGAGGGTGAATGAGAAGAAGCAGAATAAGGAGAAGGAGAAGGTGAAGTCTGGAGGGTGAATCAGAAGAAGCAGAAGAAGGAGAAGGAGAAGGTGAAGTCTGGAGGGTGAATCAGAAGAAGTAGAAGAAGGAGAAGGAGAAGGTGAAGTCTGGAGGGTGAAGCAGAAGAAGGAGAAGGAGAAGGTGAAGTCAGGAGGGTGAATCAGAAGAATTAGAAGAAGGAGAAGGAGAAGGTGAAATCAGGAGGGTGAATCAGAAGAAGCAGAAGAAGGAGAAGGAGAAGGTGAAGTCTGCAGGGTGAATCAGAAGAATCAGAAGAAGGAGAAGGAGAAGGTGAAGTCTGGAGGGTGAATCAGAAGAAGCAGAAGAAAGAGAAGGAGAAGGTGAAGTCTGGAGGGTGAATCAGAAGAAGTAGAAGAAGGAGAAGGTGAAGTCTGGAGGGTGAATCAGAAGAAGGAGAAGAAGGAGAAGGAGAAGGTGAAGTCTGGAGGGTGAATCAGAAGAAGCAGAAGAAGGAGAAGGAGAAGGTGAAGTCTGGAGGGTGAATCAGAAGAAGCAGAAGAAGGAGAAGGAGAAGATGAAGTCTGGAGGGTGAATCAGAAGAAGTAGAAGAAGGAGAAGGAGAAGGTGAGGTCTGGAGGGTGAATCAGAAGAAGCAGAAGAAGGAGAAGGAGAAGGTGAAGTCTGGAGGGTGAATCAGAAGAAGCAGAAGAAGGAGAAGGAGAAGGTGAAGTCTGGAGGGTGAATCAGAAGAAACAGAAGAAGTAGAAGGAGAAGGTGAAGTCTGGAGGGTGAATCAGAAGAAGTAGAAGAAGGAGAAGGAGAAGGTGTAGTCTGGAGGGTGAATCAGAAGAAGCAGAAGAAGGAGAAGGAGAAGGTGAAGTCTGGAGGGTGAATCAGAAGAAGCAGAAGAAGGAGAAGGAGAAGGTGAAGTCTGGAGGGTAAATCAGAAGAAGCAGAAGAAGGAGAAGGAGAAGGTGAAGTCAGGAGGGTGAATCAGAAGAAGCAGAAGAAGGAGAAGGATAACTTGAAGTTAGGAGGGTGAATCAGAAGAAGCAGAAGAAGGAGAAGGAGCAGGTGATGTCAGGGGGATGAAGCAGAAGAAGTAGAAGAAGGAGAAGGAGAAGGTGAAGTCAGGACGGTGAGGCAGAAGAAGCAGAAGAAGGAGAAGGAGAAGGTGAAGTCTGGAGGGTGAATCAGAAGAAGCAGAAGAAGGAGAAGGAGAAGGTGAAGTCTGGAGGGTGAATCAGAAGAAGCAGAAGAAGGAGAAGGAGAAGGTGAAGTCAGGAGGGTGAATCAGAAGAAGCAGAAGAAGGAGAAGGAGAAGGTGAAGTTAGGAGGGTGAATCAGAAGAAGCAGAAGAAGGAGAAGGAGCAGGTGATGTCAGGGGGATGAAGCAGAAGAAGTAGAAGAAGGAGAAGGAGAAGGTGAAGTCAGGACGGTGAGGCAGAAGAAGCAGAAGAAGGAGAAGGAGAAGGTGAAGTCTGGAGGGTGAATCAGAAGAAATAGAAGAAGGAGAAGGAGAAGGTGAAGTCTGGAGGGTGAATCAGAAGAAGCAGAAGAAGGAGAAGGAGAAGGTGAAGTCAGGAGGGTGAATCAGAAGAAGCAGAAGAAGGAGAAGGAGAAGGTGAAGTTAGGAGGGTGAATCAGAAGAAGCAGAAGAAGGAGAAGGAGCAGGTGATGTCAGGGGGATGAAGCAGAAGAAGTAGAAGAAGGAGAAGGAGAAGGTGAAGTCAGGACGGTGAAGCAGATGAAACAGAAGAAGGAGAAGGAGAAGGTGAAGTCTGGAGGGCGAATCAGAAGAAGCAGAAGAAAGTGAAGGAGATGGTGAAGTCTGGAGGGTGAATCAGAAGAAGTAGAAGAAGGAGAAGGAGAAGGTGAAGTCTGGAGGGTGAATCAGAAGAAGCAGAGGAAGGAGAAGGAGAAGGTGAAGTCTGGAGGGTGAATCAGAAGAAGCAGAAGAAGTAGAAGGAGAAGGTGAAGTCTGGAGGGTGAATCAGAAGAAGCAGAAGAAGGAGAAGGAGAAGGTGAAGTCTGGAGGGTGAATGAGAAGAAGCAGAATAAGGAGAAGGAGTAGGTGAAGTCTGGAGGGTGAATCAGAAGAAGCAGAAGAAGGAGAAGGAGAAGGTGAAGTCTGGAGGGTGAATCAGAAGAAGTAGAAGAAGGAGAAGGAGAAGGTGAAGTCTGGAGGGTGAAGCAGAAGAAGGAGAAGGAGAAGGTGAAGTCAGGAGGGTGAATCAGAAGAATTAGAAGAAGGAGAAGGAGAAGGTGAAATCAGGAGGGTGAATCAGAAGAAGCAGAAGAAGGAGAAGGAGAAGGTGAAGTCTGCAGGGTGAATAAGAAGAATCAGAAGAAGGAGAAGGAGAAGGTGAAGTCTGGAGGGTGAATCAGAAGAATCAGAAGAAGGAGAAGGAGAATGTGAAGTCTGGAGGGTGAATCAGAAGAAGCAGAAGAAAGAGAAGGAGATGGTGAAGTCTGGAGGGTGAATCAGAAGAAGTAGAAGAAGGAGAAGGAGAAGGTGAAGTCTGGAGGGTGAATCAGAAGAAGCAGAGGAAGGAGAAGGAGAAGGTGAAGTCTGGAGGGTGAATCAGAAGAAGCAGAAGAAGTAGAAGGAGAAGGTGAAGTCTGGAGGGTGAATCAGAAGAAGCAGAAGAAGGAGAAGGAGAAGGTGAAGTCTGGAGGGTGAATGAGAAGAAGCAGAATAAGGAGAAGGAGAAGGTGAAGTCTGGAGGGTGAATCAGAAGAAGCAGAAGAAGGAGAAGGAGAAGGTGAAGTCTGGAGGGTGAATCAGAAGAAGTAGAAGAAGGAGAAGGAGAAGGTGAAGTCTGGAGGGTGAAGCAGAAGAAGGAGAAGGAGAAGGTGAAGTCAGGAGGGTGAATCAGAAGAATTAGAAGAAGGAGAAGGAGAAGGTGAAATCAGGAGGGTGAATCAGAAGAAGCAGAAGAAGGAGAAGGAGAAGGTGAAGTCTGCAGGGTGAATCAGAAGAATCAGAAGAAGGAGAAGGAGAAGGTGAAGTCTGGAGGGTGAATCAGAAGAAGCAGAAGAAAGAGAAGGAGAAGGTGAAGTCTGGAGGGTGAATCAGAAGAAGTAGAAGAAGGAGAAGGTGAAGTCTGGAGGGTGAATCAGAAGAAGGAGAAGAAGGAGAAGGAGAAGGTGAAGTCTGGAGGGTGAATCAGAAGAAGCAGAAGAAGGAGAAGGAGAAGGTGAAGTCTGGAGGGTGAATCAGAAGAAGCAGAAGAAGGAGAAGGAGAAGATGAAGTCTGGAGGGTGAATCAGAAGAAGTAGAAGAAGGAGAAGGAGAAGGTGAGGTCTGGAGGGTGAATCAGAAGAAGCAGAAGAAGGAGAAGGAGAAGGTGAAGTCTGGAGGGTGAATCAGAAGAAGCAGAAGAAGGAGAAGGAGAAGGTGAAGTCTGGAGGGTGAATCAGAAGAAACAGAAGAAGTAGAAGGAGAAGGTGAAGTCTGGAGGGTGAATCAGAAGAAGTAGAAGAAGGAGAAGGAGAAGGTGTAGTCTGGAGGGTGAATCAGAAGAAGCAGAAGAAGGAGAAGGAGAAGGTGAAGTCTGGAGGGTGAATCAGAAGAAGCAGAAGAAGGAGAAGGAGAAGGTGAAGTCTGGAGGGTAAATCAGAAGAAGCAGAAGAAGGAGAAGGAGAAGGTGAAGTCAGGAGGGTGAATCAGAAGAAGCAGAAGAAGGAGAAGGATAACTTGAAGTTAGGAGGGTGAATCAGAAGAAGCAGAAGAAGGAGAAGGAGCAGGTGATGTCAGGGGGATGAAGCAGAAGAAGTAGAAGAAGGAGAAGGAGAAGGTGAAGTCTGGAGGGTGAATCAGAAGAAGCAGAAGAAGGAGAAGGAGAAGGTGAAGTCTGGAGGGTGAATCAGAAGAAGCAGAAGAAGGAGAAGGAGAAGGTGAAGTCAGGAGGGTGAATCAGAAGAAGCAGAAGAAGGAGAAGGAGAAGGTGAAGTTAGGAGGGTGAATCAGAAGAAGCAGAAGAAGGAGAAGGAGCAGGTGATGTCAGGGGGATGAAGCAGAAGAAGTAGAAGAAGGAGAAGGAGAAGGTGAAGTCAGGACGGTGAGGCAGAAGAAGCAGAAGAAGGAGAAGGAGAAGGTGAAGTCTGGAGGGTGAATCAGAAGAAATAGAAGAAGGAGAAGGAGAAGGTGAAGTCTGGAGGGTGAATCAGAAGAAGCAGAAGAAGGAGAAGGAGAAGGTGAAGTCAGGAGGGTGAATCAGAAGAAGCAGAAGAAGGAGAAGGAGAAGGTGAAGTTAGGAGGGTGAATCAGAAGAAGCAGAAGAAGGAGAAGGAGCAGGTGATGTCAGGGGGATGAAGCAGAAGAAGTAGAAGAAGGAGAAGGAGAAGGTGAAGTCAGGACGGTGAAGCAGATGAAACAGAAGAAGGAGAAGGAGAAGGTGAAGTCTGGAGGGCGAATCAGAAGAAGTAGAAGAAGGAAAAGGAGAAGGTCAAGTCTGGAGGGTGAATCAGAAGAAGTAGAAGAAGGAGAAGGAGAAGGTGAAGTCTGGAGGGTGAAGCAGAAGAAGTAGAAGAAGGAGAAGGAGAAGGTGAAGTCAGGAGGGTGAATCAGAAGAAGTAGAAGAAGGAGAAGGAGAAGGTGAAGTCAGGAGGGTGAATCAGAAGAAGCAGAAGAAGGAGAAGGAGAAGGTGAAGTCTGGAGGGTGAATCAGAAGAATCAGAAGAAGGAGAAGGAGAAGGTGAAGTCTGGAGGGTGA
Source organism: Somniosus microcephalus (assembly GCF_052327205.1). Lineage (NCBI taxonomy): Eukaryota > Metazoa > Chordata > Chondrichthyes > Squaliformes > Somniosidae > Somniosus > Somniosus microcephalus. Next base: position 370,630 of record NW_028225195.1, read on the forward strand.
ATCAGAAGAAGCAGAAGAAAGAGAAGGAGAAGGTCAAGTCTGGAGGGTGAATCAGAAGAAGTAGAAGAAGGAGAAGGAGAAGGTGAAGTCTGGAGGGTGAATCAGAAGAAGCAGAAGAAGGAGAAGGAGAAGGTGAAGTCTGGAGGGTGAATCAGAAGAAGCAGAAGAAGGAGAAGGAGAAGGTGAAGTCTGCAGGGTGAATCAGAAGAAGCAGAAGAAGGAGAAGGAGAAGGTTAAGACTGGTGGGTGAATCAGAAGAAGCAGAATAAGGAGAAGGAGAAGGTGAAGTCTGGAGGGTGAATCAGAAGAAGCAGAAGAAGGAGAAGGAGAAGGAGAAGTCTGGAGGGTGAATCAGAGGAAGCAGAATAAGGAGAAGGAGAAGGTGAAGTCTGGAGGGTGAATCAGAAGAAGCAGAAGAAGGAGAAGGAGAAGGTGAAGTCTGGAGGGTGAATCAGAAGAAGTAGAAGAAGGAGAAGGAGAAGGTGAAGTCTGGAGGGTGAATCAGAAGAAGTAGAAGAAGGAGAAGGAGAAGGTGAAGTCTGGAGGTTGAATCAGAAGAAGTAGAAGAAGGAGAAGGAGAAGGTGAAGTCTGGAGGGTGAAGCAGAAGAAGTAGAAGAAGGAGAAGGAGAAGGTGAAGTCAGGAGGGTGAATCAGAAGAAGTAGAAGAAGGAGAAGGAGAAGGTGAAGTCAGGAGGGTGAATCAGAAGAAGCAGAAGAAGGAGAAGGAGAAGGTGAAGTCTGGAGGGTGAATCAGAAGAATCAGAAGAAGGAGAAGGAGAATGTGAAGTCTGGAGGGTGAATCAGAAGAAGCAGAAGAAAGAGAAGGAGATGGTGAAGTCTGGAGGGTGAATCAGAAGAAGTAGAAGAAGGAGAAGGAGAAGGTGAAGTCTGGAGGGTGAATCAGAAGAAGCAGAGGAAGGAGAAGGAGAAGGTGAAGTCTGGAGGGTGAATCAGAAGAAGCAGAAGAAGTAGAAGGAGAAGGTGAAGTCTGGAGGGTGAATCAGAAGAAGCAGAAGAAGGAGAAGGAGAAGGTGAAGTCTGGAGGGTGAATGAGAAGAAGCAGAATAAGGAGAAGGAGTAGGTGAAGTCTGGAGGGTGAATCAGAAGAAGCAGAAGAAGGAGAAGGAGAAGGTGAAGTCTGGAGGGTGAATCAGAAGAAGTAGAAGAAGGAGAAGGAGAAGGTGAAGTCTGGAGGGTGAAGCAGAAGAAGGAGAAGGAGAAGGTGAAGTCAGGAGGGTGAATCAGAAGAATTAGAAGAAGGAGAAGGAGAAGGTGAAATCAGGAGGGTGAATCAGAAGAAGCAGAAGAAGGAGAAGGAGAAGGTGAAGTCTGCAGGGTGAATCAGAAGAATCAGAAGAAGGAGAAGGAGAAGGTGAAGTCTGGAGGGTGAATCAGAAGAATCAGAAGAAGGAGAAGGAGAATGTGAAGTCTGGAGGGTGAATCAGAAGAAGCAGAAGAAAGAGAAGGAGATGGTGAAGTCTGGAGGGTGAATCAGAAGAAGTAGAAGAAGGAGAAGGAGAAGGTGAAGTCTGGAGGGTGAATCAGAAGAAGCAGAGGAAGGAGAAGGAGAAGGTGAAGTCTGGAGGGTGAATCAGAAGAAGCAGAAGAAGTAGAAGGAGAAGGTGAAGTCTGGAGGGTGAATCAGAAGAAGCAGAAGAAGGAGAAGGAGAAGGTGAAGTCTGGAGGGTGAATGAGAAGAAGCAGAATAAGGAGAAGGAGAAGGTGAAGTCTGGAGGGTGAATCAGAAGAAGCAGAAGAAGGAGAAGGAGAAGGTGAAGTCTGGAGGGTGAATCAGAAGAAGTAGAAGAAGGAGAAGGAGAAGGTGAAGTCTGGAGGGTGAAGCAGAAGAAGGAGAAGGAGAAGGTGAAGTCAGGAGGGTGAATCAGAAGAATTAGAAGAAGGAGAAGGAGAAGGTGAAATCAGGAGGGTGAATCAGAAGAAGCAGAAGAAGGAGAAGGAGAAGGTGAAGTCTGCAGGGTGAATCAGAAGAATCAGAAGAAGGAGAAGGAGAAGGTGAAGTCTGGAGGGTGAATCAGAAGAAGCAGAAGAAAGAGAAGGAGAAGGTGAAGTCTGGAGGGTGAATCAGAAGAAGTAGAAGAAGGAGAAGGTGAAGTCTGGAGGGTGAATCAGAAGAAGGAGAAGAAGGAGAAGGAGAAGGTGAAGTCTGGAGGGTGAATCAGAAGAAGCAGAAGAAGGAGAAGGAGAAGGTGAAGTCTGGAGGGTGAATCAGAAGAAGCAGAAGAAGGAGAAGGAGAAGATGAAGTCAGGAGGGTGAATCAGAAGAAGTAGAAGAAGGAGAAGGAGAAGGTGAGGTCTGGAGGGTGAATCAGAAGAAGCAGAAGAAGGAGAAGGAGAAGGTGAAGTCTGGAGGGTGAATCAGAAGAAGCAGAAGAAGGAGAAGGAGAAGGTGAAGTCTGGAGGGTGAATCAGAAGAAACAGAAGAAGTAGAAGGAGAAGGTGAAGTCTGGAGGGTGAATCAGAAGAAGTAGAAGAAGGAGAAGGAGAAGGTGTAGTCTGGAGGGTGAATCAGAAGAAGCAGAAGAAGGAGAAGGAGAAGGTGAAGTCTGGAGGGTGAATCAGAAGAAGCAGAAGAAGGAGAAGGAGAAGGTGAAGTCTGGAGGGTGAATCAGAAGAAGCAGAAGAAGGAGAAGGAGAAGGTGAAGTCAGGAGGGTGAATCAGAAGAAGCAGAAGAAGGAGAAGGAGAACTTGAAGTTAGGAGGGTGAATCAGAAGAAGCAGAAGAAGGAGAAGGAGCAGGTGATGTCAGGGGGATGAAGCAGAAGAAGTAGAAGAAGGAGAAGGAGAAGGTGAAGTCAGGACGGTGAGGCAGAAGAAGCAGAAGAAGGAGAAGGAGAAGGTGAAGTCTGGAGGGTGAATCAGAAGAAATAGAAGAAGGAGAAGGAGAAGGTGAAGTCTGGAGGGTGAATCAGAAGAAGCAGAAGAAGGAGAAGGAGAAGGTGAAGTCAGGAGGGTGAATCAGAAGAAGCAGAAGAAGGAGAAGGAGAAGGTGAAGTTAGGAGGGTGAATCAGAAGACGCAGAAGAAGGAGAAGGAGCAGGTGATGTCAGGGGGATGAAGCAGAAGAAGTAGAAGAAGGAGAAGGAGAAGGTGAAGTCAGGACGGTGAAGCAGATGAAACAGAAGAAGGAGAAGGAGAAGGTGAAGTCTGGAGGGCGAATCAGAAGAAGTAGAAGAAGGAAAAGGAGAAGGTCAAGTCTGGAGGGTGAATCAGAAGAAGTAGAAGAAGGAGAAGGAGAAGGTGAAGTCTGGAGGGTGAAGCAGAAGAAGTAGAAGAAGGAGAAGGAGAAGGTGAAGTCAGGAGGGTGAATCAGAAGAAGTAGAAGAAGGAGAAGGAGAAGGTGAAGTCAGGAGGGTGAATCAGAAGAAGCAGAAGAAGGAGAAGGAGAAGGTGAAGTCTGGAGGGTGAATCAGAAGAATCAGAAGAAGGAGAAGGAGAAGGTGAAGTCTGGAGGGTGAATCAGAAGAAGCAGAAGAAAGAGAAGGAGAAGGTCAAGTCTGGAGGGTGAGTCAGAAGAAGTAGAAGAAGGAGAAGGAGAAGGTGAAGTCTGGAGGGTGAATCAGAAGAAGCAGAAGAAGGAGAAGGAGAAGGTGAAGTCTGGAGGGTGAATCAGAAGAAGCAGAAGAAGGAGAAGGAGAAGGTGAAGTCTGCAGGGTGAATCAGAAGAAGCAGAAGAAGGAGAAGGAGAAGGTTAAGACTGGTGGGTGAATCAGAAGAAGCAGAATAAGGAGAAGGAGAAGGTGAAGTCTGGAGGGTGAATCAGAAGAAGCAGAAGAAGGAGAAGGAGAAGTCTGGAGGGTGAATCAGAAGAAGCAGAATAAGGAGAAGGAGAAGGTGAAGTCTGGAGGGTGAATCAGAAGAAGCAGAAGAAGGAGAAGGAGAAGGTGAAGTCTGGAGGGTGAATCAGAAGAAGTAGAAGAAGGAGAAGGAGAAGGTGAAGTCTGGAGGGTGAATCAGAAGAAGTAGAAGAAGGAGAAGGAGAAGGTGAAGTCTGGAGGTTGAATCAGAAGAAGTAGAAGAAGGAGAAGGAGAAGGTGAAGTCTGGAGGGTGAAGCAGAAGAAGTAGAAGAAGGAGAAGGAGAAGGTGAAGTCAGGAGGGTGAATCAGAAGAAGTAGAAGAAGGAGAAGGAGAAGGTGAAGTCAGGAGGGTGAATCAGAAGAAGCAGAAGAAGGAGAAGGAGAAGGTGAAGTCTGGAGGGTGAATCAGAAGAATCAGAAGAAGGAGAAGGAGAATGTGAAGTCTGGAGGGTGAATCAGAAGAAGCAGAAGAAAGAGAAGGAGATGGTGAAGTCTGGAGGGTGAATCAGAAGAAGTAGAAGAAGGAGAAGGAGAAGGTGAAGTCTGGAGGGTGAATCAGAAGAAGCAGAGGAAGGAGAAGGAGAAGGTGAAGTCTGGAGGGTGAATCAGAAGAAGCAGAAGAAGTAGAAGGAGAAGGTGAAGTCTGGAGGGTGAATCAGAAGAAGCAGAAGAAGGAGAAGGAGAAGGTGAAGTCTGGAGGGTGAATGAGAAGAAGCAGAATAAGGAGAAGGAGAAGGTGAAGTCTGGAGGGTGAATCAGAAGAAGCAGAAGAAGGAGAAGGAGAAGGTGAAGTCTGGAGGGTGAATCAGAAGAAGTAGAAGAAGGAGAAGGAGAAGGTGAAGTCTGGAGGGTGAAGCAGAAGAAGGAGAAGGAGAAGGTGAAGTCAGGAGGGTGAATCAGAAGAATTAGAAGAAGGAGAAGGAGAAGGTGAAATCAGGAGGGTGAATCAGAAGAAGCAGAAGAAGGAGAAGGAGAAGGTGAAGTCTGCAGGGTGAATCAGAAGAATCAGAAGAAGGAGAAGGAGAAGGTGAAGTCTGGAGGGTGAATCAGAAGAAGCAGAAGAAAGAGAAGGAGAAGGTGAAGTCTGGAGGGTGAATCAGAAGAAGTAGAAGAAGGAGAAGGTGAAGTCTGGAGGGTGAATCAGAAGAAGGAGAAGAAGGAAAAGGAGAAGGTGAAGTCTGGAGGGTGAATCAGAAGAAGCAGAAGAAGGAGAAGGAGAAGATGAAGTCTGGAGGGTGAATCAGAAGAAGTAGAAGAAGGAGAAGGAGAAGGTGAGGTCTGGAGGGTGAATCAGAAGAAGCAGAAGAAGGAGAAGGAGAAGGTGAAGTCTGGAGGGTGAATCAGAAGAAGCAGAAGAAGGAGAAGGAGAAGGTGAAGTCTGGAGGGTGAATCAGAAGAAACAGAAGAAGGAGAAGGAGAAGGTGAAGTCTGGAGGGTGAATCAGAAGAAGTAGAAGAAGGAGAAGGAGAAGGTGTAGTCTGGAGGGTGAATCAGAAGAAGCAGAAGAAGGAGAAGGAGAAGGTGAAGTCTGGAGGGTGAATCAGAAGAAGCAGAAGAAGGAGAAGGAGAAGGTGAAGTCTGGAGGGTGAATCAGAAGAAGCAGAAGAAGGAGAAGGAGAAGGTGAAGTCAGGAGGGTGAATCAGAAGAAGCAGAAGAAGGAGAAGGAGAAGGTGAAGTTAGGAGGGTGAATCAGAAGAAGCAGAAGAAGGAGAAGGAGCAGGTGATGTCAGGGGGATGAAGCAGAAGAAGTAGAAGAAGGAGAAGGAGAAGGTGAAGTCAGGACGGTGAGGCAGAAGAAGCAGAAGAAGGAGAAGGAGAAGGTGAAGTCTGGAGGGTGAATCAGAAGAAGTAGAAGAAGGAAAAGGAGAAGGTCAAGTCTGGAGGGTGAATCAGAAGAAGTAGAAGAAGGAGAAGGAGAAGGTGAAGTCTGGAGGGTGAAGCAGAAGAAGTAGAAGAAGGAGAAGGAGAAGGTGAAGTCAGGAGGGTGAATCAGAAGAAGTAGAAGAAGGAGAAGGAGAAGGTGAAGTCAGGAGGGTGAATCAGAAGAAGCAGAAGAAGGAGAAGGAGAAGGTAAAGTCTGGAGGGTGAATCAGAAGAATCAGAAGAAGGAGAAGGAGAAGGTGAAGTCTGGAGGGTGAATCAGAAGAAGCAGAAGAAAGAGAAGGAGAAGGTGAAGTCTGGAGGGTGAATCAGAAGAAGTAAAAGAAGGAGAAGGAGAAGGTGAAGTCTGGAGCGTGAATCAGAAGAAGCAGAAGAAGGAGAAGGAGAAGGTGAAGTCTGGAGGGTGAATCAGAAGAAGCAGAAGAAGGAGAAGGAGAAGGTGAAGTCTGCAGGGTGAATCAGAAGAAGCAGAAGAAGGAGAAGGAGAAGGTTAAGTCTGGTGGGTGAATCAGAAGAAGCAGAATAAGGAGAAGGAGAAGGTGAAGTCTGGAGGGTGAATCAGAAGAAGCAGAAGAAGGAGAAGGAGAAGGTGAAGTCTGGAGGGTGAATCAGAAGAAGTAGAAGAAGGAGAAGGAGAAGTTGAAGTCTGGAGGGTGAAGCAGAAGAATTAGAAGATGGAGAAGGAGAAGGTGAAGTCAGGAGGGTGAATCAGAAGAAGTAGAAGAAGGAGAAGGAGAAGGTGAAGTCAGGAGGGTGAATCGGAAGAAGCAGAAGATGGAGAAGGAGAAGGTGAAGTCTGGAGGGTGAATCAGAAGAATCAGAAGAAGGAGAAGGAGAAGGTGAAGTCTGGAGGGTGAATCAGAAGAAGCAGAAGAAGGAGAAGGAGAAGGTGAAGTCTGGAGGGTGAATCAGAAGAAGCAGAGGAAGGAGAAGGAGAAGGTGAAGTCTGGAGGGTGAATCAGAAGAAGCAGAATAAGGAGAAGGAGAAGGTGAAGTCTGGAGGGTGAATCAGAAGAAGCAGAATAAGGAGAAGGAGAAGGTGAAGTCTGGAGGGTGAATCAGAAGAAGCAGAAGAAGGAGAAGGAGAAGGTGAAGTCTGGAGGGTGAATCAGAAGAAGTAGAAGAAGGAGAAGGAGAAGGTGAAGTCTGGAGGGTGAAGCAGAAGAAGCAGAAGAAGGAGAAGGAGAAGGTGAAGTCTGGAGGGTGAATCAGAAGAAGTAGAAGAAGGAGAAGGAGAAGGTGAAGTCTGGAGGGTGAAGCAGAAGAAGTAGAAGAAGGAGAAGGAGAAGGTGAAGTCAGGTGGGTGAATCAGAAGAAGTAGAAGAAGGAGAAGGAGAAGGTGAAGTCAGGAGGGTGAATCAGAAGAAGCAGAAGAAGGAGAAGGAGAAGGTGAAGTCTGGAGGGTGAATCAGAAGAATCAGAAGAAGGAGAAGGAGAAGGTGAAGTCTGGAGGGTGAATCAGAAGAAGCAGAATAAGGAGAAGGAGAAGGTGAAGTCTGGAGGGTGAATCAGAAGAAGTAGAAGAAGGAGAAGGAGAAGGTGAAGTCTGGAGGGTGAATCAGAAGAAGTAGAAGAAGGAGAAGGAGAAGGTGAAGTCTGGAGGGTGAATCAGAAGAAGCAGAAGAAGGAGAAGGAGAAGGTGAAGTCTGGAGGGTGAATCAGAAGAAGCAGAAGAAGGAGAAGGAGAAGGTGAAGTCTGCAGGGTGAATCAGAAGAAGCAGAAGAAGGAGAAGGAGAAGGTTAAGTCTGGAGGGTGAATCAGAAGAAGCAGAAGAAGGAGAAGGAGAAGGTGAAGTCTGGAGGGTGAATCAGAAGAAGCAGAAGAAGGAGAAGGAGAAGGTGAAGTCAGGAGGGTGAATCAGAAGAAGCAGAAGAAGGAGAAGGAGAAGGTGAAGTTAGGAGGGTGAATCAGAAGAAGCAGAAGAAGGAGAAGGAGCAGGTGATGTCAGGGGGATGAAGCAGAAGAAGTAGAAGAAGGAGAAGGAGAAGGTGAAGTCAGGACGGTGAGGCAGAAGAAGCAGAAGAAGGAGAAGGAGAAGGTGAAGTCTGGAGGGTGAATCAGAAGAAATAGAAGAAGGAGAAGGAGAAGGTGAAGTCTGGAGGGTGAATCAGAAGAAGCAGAAGAAGGAGAAGGAGAAGGTGAAGTCAGGAGGGTGAATCAGAAGAAGCAGAAGAAGGAGAAGGAGAAGGTGAAGTTAGGAGGGTGAATCAGAAGAAGCAGAAGAAGGAGAAGGAGCAGGTGATGTCAGGGGGATGAAGCAGAAGAAGTAGAAGAAGGAGAAGGAGAAGGTGAAGTCAGGACGGTGAAGCAGATGAAACAGAAGAAGGAGAAGGAGAAGGTGAAGTCTGGAGGGCGAATCAGAAGAAGTAGAAGAAGGAAAAGGAGAAGGTCAAGTCTGGAGGGTGAATCAGAAGAAGTAGAAGAAGGAGAAGGAGAAGGTGAAGTCTGGAGGGTGAAGCAGAAGAAGTAGAAGAAGGAGAAGGAGAAGGTGAAGTCAGGAGGGTGAATCAGAAGAAGTAGAAGAAGGAGAAGGAGAAGGTGAAGTCAGGAGGGTGAATCAGAAGAAGCAGAAGAAGGAGAAGGAGAAGGTGAAGTCTGGAGGGTGAATCAGAAGAATCAGAAGAAGGAGAAGGAGAAGGTGAAGTCTGGAGGGTGAATCAGAAGAAGCAGAAGAAAGAGAAGGAGAAGGTCAAGTCTGGAGGGTGAATCAGAAGAAGTAGAAGAAGGAGAAGGAGAAGGTGAAGTCTGGAGGGTGAATCAGAAGAAGCAGAAGAAGGAGAAGGAGAAGGTGAAGTCTGGAGGGTGAATCAGAAGAAGCAGAAGAAGGAGAAGGAGAAGGTGAAGTCTGCAGGGTGAATCAGAAGAAGCAGAAGAAGGAGAAGGAGAAGGTTAAGACTGGTGGGTGAATCAGAAGAAGCAGAATAAGGAGAAGGAGAAGGTGAAGTCTGGAGGGTGAATCAGAAGAAGCAGAAGAAGGAGAAGGAGAAGGAGAAGTCTGGAGGGTGAATCAGAAGAAGCAGAATAAGGAGAAGGAGAAGGTGAAGTCTGGAGGGTGAATCAGAAGAAGCAGAAGAAGGAGAAGGAGAAGGTGAAGTCTGGAGGGTGAATCAGAAGAAGTAGAAGAAGGAGAAGGAGAAGGTGAAGTCTGGAGGGTGAATCAGAAGAAGTAGAAGAAGGAGAAGGAGAAGGTGAAGTCTGGAGGTTGAATCAGAAGAAGTAGAAGAAGGAGAAGGAGAAGGTGAAGTCTGGAGGGTGAAGCAGAAGAAGTAGAAGAAGGAGAAGGAGAAGGTGAAGTCAGGAGGGTGAATCAGAAGAAGTAGAAGAAGGAGAAGGAGAAGGTGAAGTCAGGAGGGTGAATCAGAAGAAGCAGAAGAAGGAGAAGGAGAAGGTGAAGTCTGGAGGGTGAATCAGAAGAATCAGAAGAAGGAGAAGGAGAATGTGAAGTCTGGAGGGTGAATCAGAAGAAGCAGAAGAAAGAGAAGGAGATGGTGAAGTCTGGAGGGTGAATCAGAAGAAGTAGAAGAAGGAGAAGGAGAAGGTGAAGTCTGGAGGGTGAATCAGAAGAAGCAGAGGAAGGAGAAGGAGAAGGTGAAGTCTGGAGGGTGAATCAGAAGAAGCAGAAGAAGTAGAAGGAGAAGGTGAAGTCTGGAGGGTGAATCAGAAGAAGCAGAAGAAGGAGAAGGAGAAGGTGAAGTCTGGAGGGTGAATGAGAAGAAGCAGAATAAGGAGAAGGAGAAGGTGAAGTCTGGAGGGTGAATCAGAAGAAGCAGAAGAAGGAGAAGGAGAAGGTGAAGTCTGGAGGGTGAATCAGAAGAAGTAGAAGAAGGAGAAGGAGAAGGTGAAGTCTGGAGGGTGAAGCAGAAGAAGGAGAAGGAGAAGGTGAAGTCAGGAGGGTGAATCAGAAGAATTAGAAGAAGGAGAAGGAGAAGGTGAAATCAGGAGGGTGAATCAGAAGAAGCAGAAGAAGGAGAAGGAGAAGGTGAAGTCTGCAGGGTGAATCAGAAGAATCAGAAGAAGGAGAAGGAGAAGGTGAAGTCTGGAGGGTGAATCAGAAGAAGCAGAAGAAAGAGAAGGAGAAGGTGAAGTCTGGAGGGTGAATCAGAAGAAGTAGAAGAAGGAGAAGGTGAAGTCTGGAGGGTGAATCAGAAGAAGGAGAAGAAGGAGAAGGAGAAGGTGAAGTCTGGAGGGTGAATCAGAAGAAGCAGAAGAAGGAGAAGGAGAAGATGAAGTCTGGAGGGTGAATCAGAAGAAGTAGAAGAAGGAGAAGGAGAAGGTGAGGTCTGGAGGGTGAATCAGAAGAAGCAGAAGAAGGAGAAGGAGAAGGTGAAGTCTGGAGGGTGAATCAGAAGAAGCAGAAGAAGGAGAAGGAGAAGGTGAAGTCTGGAGGGTGAATCAGAAGAAACAGAAGAAGGAGAAGGAGAAGGTGAAGTCTGGAGGGTGAATCAGAAGAAGTAGAAGAAGGAGAAGGAGAAGGTGTAGTCTGGAGGGTGAATCAGAAGAAGCAGAAGAAGGAGAAGGAGAAGGTGAAGTCTGGAGGGTGAATCAGAAGAAGCAGAAGAAGGAGAAGGAGAAGGTGAAGTCTGGAGGGTGAATCAGAAGAAGCAGAAGAAGGAGAAGGAGAAGGTGAAGTCAGGAGGGTGAATCAGAAGAAGCAGAAGAAGGAGAAGGAGAAGGTGAAGTTAGGAGGGTGAATCAGAAGAAGCAGAAGAAGGAGAAGGAGCAGGTGATGTCAGGGGGATGAAGCAGAAGAAGTAGAAGAAGGAGAAGGAGAAGGTGAAGTCAGGACGGTGAGGCAGAAGAAGCAGAAGAAGGAGAAGGAGAAGGTGAAGTCTGGAGGGTGAATCAGAAGAAGTAGAAGAAGGAAAAGGAGAAGGTCAAGTCTGGAGGGTGAATCAGAAGAAGTAGAAGAAGGAGAAGGAGAAGGTGAAGTCTGGAGGGTGAAGCAGAAGAAGTAGAAGAAGGAGAAGGAGAAGGTGAAGTCAGGAGGGTGAATCAGAAGAAGTAGAAGAAGGAGAAGGAGAAGGTGAAGTCAGGAGGGTGAATCAGAAGAATCAGAAGAAGGAGAAGGAGAAGGTGAAGTCTGGAGGGTGAATCAGAAGAAGCAGAAGAAAGAGAAGGAGAAGGTGAAGTCTGGAGGGTGAATCAGAAGAAGTAAAAGAAGGAGAAGGAGAAGGTGAAGTCTGGAGCGTGAATCAGAAGAAGCAGAAGAAGGAGAAGGAGAAGGTGAAGTCTGGAGGGTGAATCAGAAGAAGCAGAAGAAGGAGAAGGAGAAGGTGAAGTCTGCAGGGTGAATCAGAAGAAGCAGAAGAAGGAGAAGGAGAAGGTTAAGTCTGGTGGGTGAATCAGAAGAAGCAGAATAAGGAGAAGGAGAAGGTGAAGTCTGGAGGGTGAATCAGAAGAAGCAGAAGAAGGAGAAGGAGAAGGTGAAGTCTGGAGGGTGAATCAGAAGAAGTAGAAGAAGGAGAAGGAGAAGTTGAAGTCTGGAGGGTGAAGCAGAAGAATTAGAAGATGGAGAAGGAGAAGGTGAAGTCAGGAGGGTGAATCAGAAGAAGTAGAAGAAGGAGAAGGAGAAGGTGAAGTCAGGAGGGTGAATCGGAAGAAGCAGAAGATGGAGAAGGAGAAGGTGAAGTCTGGAGGGTGAATCAGAAGAAGCAGAATAAGGAGAAGGAGCAGGTGAAGTCTGGAGGGTGAATCAGAAGAAGCAGAATAAGGAGAAGGAGAAGGTGAAGTCTGGAGGGTGAATCAGAAGAAGCAGAAGAAGGAGAAGGAGAAGGTGAAGTCTGGAGGGTGAATCAGAAGAAGTAGAAGAAGGAGAAGGAGAAGGTGAAGTCTGGAGGGTGAAGCAGAAGAAGTAGAAGAAGGAGAAGGAGAAGGTGAAGTCAGGTGGGTGAATCAGAAGAAGTAGAAGAAGGAGAAGGAGAAGGTGAAGTCAGGAGGGTGAATCAGAAGAAGCAGAAGAAGGAGAAGGAGAAGGTGAAGTCTGGAGGGTGAATCAGAAGAATCAGAAGAAGGAGAAGGAGAAGGTGAAGTCTGGAGGGTGAATCAGAAGAAGCAGAATAAGGAGAAGGAGAAGGTGAAGTCTGGAGGGTGAATCAGAAGAAGTAGAAGAAGGAGAAGGAGAAGGTGAAGTCTGGAGGGTGAATCAGAAGAAGTAGAAGAAGGAGAAGGAGAAGGTGAAGTCTGGAGGGTGAATCAGAAGAAGCAGAAGAAGGAGAAGGAGAAGGTGAAGTCTGGAGGGTGAATCAGAAGAAGCAGAAGAAGGAGAAGGAGAAGGTGAAGTCTGCAGGGTGAATCAGAAGAAGCAGAAGAAGGAGAAGGAGAAGGTTAAGTCTGGAGGGTGAATCAGAAGAAGCAGAAGAAGGAGAAGGAGAAGGTGAAGTCTGGAGGGTGAATCAGAAGAAGCAGAAGAAGGAGAAGGAGAAGGTGAAGTCAGGAGGGTGAATCAGAAGAAGCAGAAGAAGGAGAAGGAGAAGGTGAAGTTAGGAGGGTGAATCAGAAGAAGCAGAAGAAGGAGAAGGAGCAGGTGATGTCAGGGGGATGAAGCAGAAGAAGTAGAAGAAGGAGAAGGAGAAGGTGAAGTCAGGACGGTGAGGCAGAAGAAGCAGAAGAAGGAGAAGGAGAAGGTGAAGTCTGGAGGGTGAATCAGAAGAAATAGAAGAAGGAGAAGGAGAAGGTGAAGTCTGGAGGGTGAATCAGAAGAAGCAGAAGAAGGAGAAGGAGAAGGTGAAGTCAGGAGGGTGAATCAGAAGAAGCAGAAGAAGGAGAAGGAGAAGGTGAAGTTAGGAGGGTGAATCAGAAGAAGCAGAAGAAGGAGAAGGAGCAGGTGATGTCAGGGGGATGAAGCAGAAGAAGTAGAAGAAGGAGAAGGAGAAGGTGAAGTCAGGACGGTGAAGCAGATGAAACAGAAGAAGGAGAAGGAGAAGGTGAAGTCTGGAGGGCGAATCAGAAGAAGTAGAAGAAGGAAAAGGAGAAGGTCAAGTCTGGAGGGTGAATCAGAAGAAGTAGAAGAAGGAGAAGGAGAAGGTGAAGTCTGGAGGGTGAAGCAGAAGAAGTAGAAGAAGGAGAAGGAGAAGGTGAAGTCAGGAGGGTGAATCAGAAGAAGTAGAAGAAGGAGAAGGAGAAGGTGAAGTCAGGAGGGTGAATCAGAAGAAGCAGAAGAAGGAGAAGGAGAAGGTGAAGTCTGGAGGGTGAATCAGAAGAATCAGAAGAAGGAGAAGGAGAAGGTGAAGTCTGGAGGGTGAATCAGAAGAAGCAGAAGAAAGAGAAGGAGAAGGTCAAGTCTGGAGGGTGAATCAGAAGAAGTAGAAGAAGGAGAAGGAGAAGGTGAAGTCTGGAGGGTGAATCAGAAGAAGCAGAAGAAGGAGAAGGAGAAGGTGAAGTCTGGAGGGTGAATCAGAAGAAGCAGAAGAAGGAGAAGGAGAAGGTGAAGTCTGCAGGGTGAATCAGAAGAAGCAGAAGAAGGAGAAGGAGAAGGTTAAGACTGGTGGGTGAATCAGAAGAAGCAGAATAAGGAGAAGGAGAAGGTGAAGTCTGGAGGGTGAATCAGAAGAAGCAGAAGAAGGAGAAGGAGAAGGAGAAGTCTGGAGGGTGAATCAGAAGAAGCAGAATAAGGAGAAGGAGAAGGTGAAGTCTGGAGGGTGAATCAGAAGAAGCAGAAGAAGGAGAAGGAGAAGGTGAAGTCTGGAGGGTGAATCAGAAGAAGTAGAAGAAGGAGAAGGAGAAGGTGAAGTCTGGAGGGTGAATCAGAAGAAGTAGAAGAAGGAGAAGGAGAAGGTGAAGTCTGGAGGTTGAATCAGAAGAAGTAGAAGAAGGAGAAGGAGAAGGTGAAGTCTGGAGGGTGAAGCAGAAGAAGTAGAAGAAGGAGAAGGAGAAGGTGAAGTCAGGAGGGTGAATCAGAAGAAGTAGAAGAAGGAGAAGGAGAAGGTGAAGTCAGGAGGGTGAATCAGAAGAAGCAGAAGAAGGAGAAGGAGAAGGTGAAGTCTGGAGGGTGAATCAGAAGAATCAGAAGAAGGAGAAGGAGAATGTGAAGTCTGGAGGGTGAATCAGAAGAAGCAGAAGAAAGAGAAGGAGATGGTGAAGTCTGGAGGGTGAATCAGAAGAAGTAGAAGAAGGAGAAGGAGAAGGTGAAGTCTGGAGGGTGAATCAGAAGAAGCAGAGGAAGGAGAAGGAGAAGGTGAAGTCTGGAGGGTGAATCAGAAGAAGCAGAAGAAGTAGAAGGAGAAGGTGAAGTCTGGAGGGTGAATCAGAAGAAGCAGAAGAAGGAGAAGGAGAAGGTGAAGTCTGGAGGGTGAATGAGAAGAAGCAGAATAAGGAGAAGGAGAAGGTGAAGTCTGGAGGGTGAATCAGAAGAAGCAGAAGAAGGAGAAGGAGAAGGTGAAGTCTGGAGGGTGAATCAGAAGAAGTAGAAGAAGGAGAAGGAGAAGGTGAAGTCTGGAGGGTGAAGCAGAAGAAGGAGAAGGAGAAGGTGAAGTCAGGAGGGTGAATCAGAAGAATTAGAAGAAGGAGAAGGAGAAGGTGAAATCAGGAGGGTGAATCAGAAGAAGCAGAAGAAGGAGAAGGAGAAGGTGAAGTCTGCAGGGTGAATCAGAAGAATCAGAAGAAGGAGAAGGAGAAGGTGAAGTCTGGAGGGTGAATCAGAAGAAGCAGAAGAAAGAGAAGGAGAAGGTGAAGTCTGGAGGGTGAATCAGAAGAAGTAGAAGAAGGAGAAGGTGAAGTCTGGAGGGTGAATCAGAAGAAGGAGAAGAAGGAGAAGGAGAAGGTGAAGTCTGGAGGGTGAATCAGAAGAAGCAGAAGAAGGAGAAGGAGAAGATGAAGTCTGGAGGGTGAATCAGAAGAAGTAGAAGAAGGAGAAGGAGAAGGTGAGGTCTGGAGGGTGAATCAGAAGAAGCAGAAGAAGGAGAAGGAGAAGGTGAAGTCTGGAGGGTGAATCAGAAGAAGCAGAAGAAGGAGAAGGAGAAGGTGAAGTCTGGAGGGTGAATCAGAAGAAACAGAAGAAGGAGAAGGAGAAGGTGAAGTCTGGAGGGTGAATCAGAAGAAGTAGAAGAAGGAGAAGGAGAAGGTGTAGTCTGGAGGGTGAATCAGAAGAAGCAGAAGAAGGAGAAGGAGAAGGTGAAGTCTGGAGGGTGAATCAGAAGAAGCAGAAGAAGGAGAAGGAGAAGGTGAAGTCTGGAGGGTGAATCAGAAGAAGCAGAAGAAGGAGAAGGAGAAGGTGAAGTCAGGAGGGTGAATCAGAAGAAGCAGAAGAAGGAGAAGGAGAAGGTGAAGTTAGGAGGGTGAATCAGAAGAAGCAGAAGAAGGAGAAGGAGCAGGTGATGTCAGGGGGATGAAGCAGAAGAAGTAGAAGAAGGAGAAGGAGAAGGTGAAGTCAGGACGGTGAGGCAGAAGAAGCAGAAGAAGGAGAAGGAGAAGGTGAAGTCTGGAGGGTGAATCAGAAGAAGTAGAAGAAGGAAAAGGAGAAGGTCAAGTCTGGAGGGTGAATCAGAAGAAGTAGAAGAAGGAGAAGGAGAAGGTGAAGTCTGGAGGGTGAAGCAGAAGAAGTAGAAGAAGGAGAAGGAGAAGGTGAAGTCAGGAGGGTGAATCAGAAGAAGTAGAAGAAGGAGAAGGAGAAGGTGAAGTCAGGAGGGTGAATCAGAAGAATCAGAAGAAGGAGAAGGAGAAGGTGAAGTCTGGAGGGTGAATCAGAAGAAGCAGAAGAAAGAGAAGGAGAAGGTGAAGTCTGGAGGGTGAATCAGAAGAAGTAAAAGAAGGAGAAGGAGAAGGTGAAGTCTGGAGCGTGAATCAGAAGAAGCAGAAGAAGGAGAAGGAGAAGGTGAAGTCTGGAGGGTGAATCAGAAGAAGCAGAAGAAGGAGAAGGAGAAGGTGAAGTCTGCAGGGTGAATCAGAAGAAGCAGAAGAAGGAGAAGGAGAAGGTTAAGTCTGGTGGGTGAATCAGAAGAAGCAGAATAAGGAGAAGGAGAAGGTGAAGTCTGGAGGGTGAATCAGAAGAAGCAGAAGAAGGAGAAGGAGAAGGTGAAGTCTGGAGGGTGAATCAGAAGAAGTAGAAGAAGGAGAAGGAGAAGTTGAAGTCTGGAGGGTGAAGCAGAAGAATTAGAAGATGGAGAAGGAGAAGGTGAAGTCAGGAGGGTGAATCAGAAGAAGTAGAAGAAGGAGAAGGAGAAGGTGAAGTCAGGAGGGTGAATCGGAAGAAGCAGAAGATGGAGAAGGAGAAGGTGAAGTCTGGAGGGTGAATCAGAAGAAGCAGAATAAGGAGAAGGAGCAGGTGAAGTCTGGAGGGTGAATCAGAAGAAGCAGAATAAGGAGAAGGAGAAGGTGAAGTCTGGAGGGTGAATCAGAAGAAGCAGAAGAAGGAGAAGGAGAAGGTGAAGTCTGGAGGGTGAATCAGAAGAAGTAGAAGAAGGAGAAGGAGAAGGTGAAGTCTGGAGGGTGAAGCAGAAGAAGTAGAAGAAGGAGAAGGAGAAGGTGAAGTCAGGTGGGTGAATCAGAAGAAGTAGAAGAAGGAGAAGGAGAAGGTGAAGTCAGGAGGGTGAATCAGAAGAAGCAGAAGAAGGAGAAGGAGAAGGTGAAGTCTGGAGGGTGAATCAGAAGAATCAGAAGAAGGAGAAGGAGAAGGTGAAGTCTGGAGGGTGAATCAGAAGAAGCAGAATAAGGAGAAGGAGAAGGTGAAGTCTGGAGGGTGAATCAGAAGAAGTAGAAGAAGGAGAAGGAGAAGGTGAAGTCTGGAGGGTGAATCAGAAGAAGTAGAAGAAGGAGAAGGAGAAGGTGAAGTCTGGAGGGTGAATCAGAAGAAGCAGAAGTAGGAGAAGGAGAAGGTGAAGTCTGGAGGGTGAATCAGAAGAAGCAGAAGAAGGAGAAGGAGAAGGTGAAGTCTGCAGGGTGAATCAGAAGAAGCAGAAGAAGGAGAAGGAGAAGGTTAAGTCTGGTGGGTGAATCAGAAGAAGCAGAATAAGGAGAAGGAGAAGGTGAAGTCTGGAGGGTGAATCAGAAGAAGCAGAAGAAGGAGAAGGAGAAGGTGAAGTCTGGAGGGTGAATCAGAAGAAGTAGAAGAAGGAGAAGGAGAACTTGAAGTCTGGAGGGTGAAGCAGAAGAATTAGAAGATGGAGAAGGAGAAGGTGAAGTCAGGAGGGTGAATCAGAAGAAGTAGAAGAAGGAGAAGGAGAAGGTGAAGTCAGGAGGATGAATCGGAAGAAGCAGAAGATGGAGCAGGAGAAGGTGAAGTCTGGAGGGTGAATCAGAAGAATCAGAAGAAGGAGAAGGAGAAGGTGAAGTCTGGAGGGTGAATCAGAAGAAGCAGAAGAAGGAGAAGGAGAAGGTGAAGTCTGGAGGGTGAATCAGAAGAAGCAGAGGAAGGAGAAGGAGAAGGTGAAGTCTGGAGGGTGAATCAGAAGAAGCAGAATAAGGAGAAGGAGAAGGTGAAGTCTGGAGGGTGAATCAGAAGAAGCAGAATAAGGAGAAGGAGAAGGTGAAGTCTGGAGGGTGAATCAGAAGAAGCAGAAGAAGGAGAAGGAGAAGGTGAAGTCTGGAGGGTGAATCAGAAGAAGTAGAAGAAGGAGAAGGAGAAGGTGAAGTCTGGAGGGTGAAGCAGAAGAAGTAGAAGAAGGAGAAGGAGAAGGTGAAGTCAGGTGGGTGAATCAGAAGAAGTAGATGAAGGAGAAGGAGAAGGTGAAGTCAGGAGGGTGAATCAGAAGAAGCAGAAGAAGGAGAAGGAGAAGGTGAAGTCTGGAGGGTGAATCAGAAGAATCAGAAGAAGGAGAAGGAGAAGGTGAAGTCTGGAGGGTGAATCAGAAGAAGCAGAAGAAAGAGAAGGAGAAAGTGAAGTCTGGAGGGTGAAGCAGAAGAAACAGAAGAAGGAGAAGGAGAAGGTGAAGTCTGGAGGGTGAATCAGAAGAAGTAGAAGAAGGAGAAGGAGAAGGTGTAGTCTGGAGGGTGAATCAGAAGAAGCAGAAGAAGGAGAAGGAGAAGGTGACGTCTGGAGGGTGAATCAGAAGAAGCAGAAGAAGGAGAAGGAGAAGGTGAAGTCTGGAGGGTGAATCAGAAGAAGCAGAAGAAGGAGAAGGAGAAGGTGAAGTCAGGAGGGTGAATCAGAAGAAGCAGAAGAAGGAGAAGGAGAAGGTGAAGTTAGGAGGGTGAATCAGAAGAAGCAGAAGAAGGAGAAGGAGCAGGTGATGTCAGGGGGATGAAGCAGAAGAAGTAGAAGAAGGAGAAGGAGAAGGTGAAGTCAGGACGGTGAGGCAGAAGAAGCAGAAGAAGGAGAAGGAGAAGGTGAAGTCTGGAGGGTGAATCAGAAGAAGTAGAAGAAGGAAAAGGAGAAGGTCAAGTCTGGAGGGTGAATCAGAAGAAGTAGAAGAAGGAGAAGGAGAAGGTGAAGTCTGGAGGGTGAAGCAGAAGAAGTAGAAGAAGGAGAAGGAGAAGGTGAAGTCAGGAGGGTGAATCAGAAGAAGTAGAAGAAGGAGAAGGAGAAGGTGAAGTCAGGAGGGTGAATCAGAAGAAGCAGAAGAAGGAGAAGGAGAAGGTGAAGTCTGGAGGGTGAATCAGAAGAATCAGAAGAAGGAGAAGGAGAAGGTGAAGTCTGGAGGGTGAATCAGAAGAAGCAGAAGAAAGAGAAGGAGAAGGTGAAGTCTGGAGGGTGAATCAGAAGAAGTAAAAGAAGGAGAAGGAGAAGGTGAAGTCTGGAGCGTGAATCAGAAGAAGCAGAAGAAGGAGAAGGAGAAGGTGAAGTCTGGAGGGTGAATCAGAAGAAGCAGAAGAAGGAGAAGGAGAAGGTGAAGTCTGCAGGGTGAATCAGAAGAAGCAGAAGAAGGAGAAGGAGAAGGTTAAGTCTGGTGGGTGAATCAGAAGAAGCAGAATAAGGAGAAGGAGAAGGTGAAGTCTGGAGGGTGAATCAGAAGAAGCAGAAGAAGGAGAAGGAGAAGGTGAAGTCTGGAGGGTGAATCAGAAGAAGTAGAAGAAGGAGAAGGAGAAGTTGAAGTCTGGAGGGTGAAGCAGAAGAATTAGAAGATGGAGAAGGAGAAGGTGAAGTCAGGAGGGTGAATCAGAAGAAGTAGAAGAAGGAGAAGGAGAAGGTGAAGTCAGGAGGGTGAATCGGAAGAAGCAGAAGATGGAGAAGGAGAAGGTGAAGTCTGGAGGGTGAATCAGAAGAATCAGAAGAAGGAGAAGGAGAAGGTGAAGTCTGGAGGGTGAATCAGAAGAAGCAGAAGAAGGAGAAGGAGAAGGTGAAGTCTGGAGGGTGAATCAGAAGAAGCAGAGGAAGGAGAAGGAGAAGGTGAAGTCTGGAGGGTGAATCAGAAGAAGCAGAATAAGGAGAAGGAGAAGGTGAAGTCTGGAGGGTGAATCAGAAGAAGCAGAATAAGGAGAAGGAGAAGGTGAAGTCTGGAGGGTGAATCAGAAGAAGCAGAAGAAGGAGAAGGAGAAGGTGAAGTCTGGAGGGTGAATCAGAAGATGTAGAAGAAGGAGAAGGAGAAGGTGAAGTCTGGAGGGTGAAGCAGAAGAAGTAGAAGAAGGAGAAGGAGAAGGTGAAGTCAGGTGGGTGAATCAGAAGAAGTAGAAGAAGGAGAAGGAGAAGGTGAAGTCAGGAGGGTGAATCAGAAGAAGCAGAAGAAGGAGAAGGAGAAGGTGAAGTCTGGAGGGTGAATCAGAAGAATCAGAAGAAGGAGAAGGAGAAGGTGAAGTCTGGAGGGTGAATCAGAAGAAGCAGAATAAGGAGAAGGAGAAGGTGAAGTCTGGAGGGTGAATCAGAAGAAGTAGAAGAAGGAGAAGGAGAAGGTGAAGTCTGGAGGGTGAATCAGAAGAAGTAGAAGAAGGAGAAGGAGAAGGTGAAGTCTGGAGGGTGAATCAGAAGAAGCAGAAGAAGGAGAAGGAGAAGGTGAAGTCTGGAGGGTGAATCAGAAGAAGCAGAAGAAGGAGAAGGAGAAGGTGAAGTCTGCAGGGTGAATCAGAAGAAGCAGAAGAAGGAGAAGGAGAAGGTTAAGTCTGGTGGGTGAATCAGAAGAAGCAGAATAAGGAGAAGGAGAAGGTGAAGTCTGGAGGGTGAATCAGAAGAAGCAGAAGAAGGAGAAGGAGAAGGTGAAGTCTGGAGGGTGAATCAGAAGAAGTAGAAGAAGGAGAAGGAGAACTTGAAGTCTGGAGGGTGAAGCAGAAGAATTAGAAGATGGAGAAGGAGAAGGTGAAGTCAGGAGGGTGAATCAGAAGAAGTAGAAGAAGGAGAAGGAGAAGGTGAAGTCAGGAGGATGAATCGGAAGAAGCAGAAGATGGAGCAGGAGAAGGTGAAGTCTGGAGGGTGAATCAGAAGAATCAGAAGAAGGAGAAGGAGAAGGTGAAGTCTGGAGGGTGAATCAGAAGAAGCAGAAGAAGGAGAAGGAGAAGGTGAAGTCTGGAGGGTGAATCAGAAGAAGCAGAGGAAGGAGAAGGAGAAGGTGAAGTCTGGAGGGTGAATCAGAAGAAGCAGAATAAGGAGAAGGAGAAGGTGAAGTCTGGAGGGTGAATCAGAAGAAGCAGAATAAGGAGAAGGAGAAGGTGAAGTCTGGAGGGTGAATCAGAAGAAGCAGAAGAAGGAGAAGGAGAAGGTGAAGTCTGGAGGGTGAATCAGAAGAAGTAGAAGAAGGAGAAGGAGAAGGTGAAGTCTGGAGGGTGAAGCAGAAGAAGTAGAAGAAGGAGAAGGAGAAGGTGAAGTCAGGTGGGTGAATCAGAAGAAGTAGATGAAGGAGAAGGAGAAGGTGAAGTCAGGAGGGTGAATCAGAAGAAGCAGAAGAAGGAGAAGGAGAAGGTGAAGTCTGGAGGGTGAATCAGAAGAATCAGAAGAAGGAGAAGGAGAAGGTGAAGTCTGGAGGGTGAATCAGAAGAAGCAGAAGAAAGAGAAGGAGAAAGTGAAGTCTGGAGGGTGAAGCAGAAGAAACAGAAGAAGGAGAAGGAGAAGGTGAAGACTGGAGGGTGAATCAGAAGAAGTAGAAGAAGGAGAAGGAGAAGGTGAAGTCTGGAGGGTGAATCAGAAGAAGTAGAAGAAGGAGAAGGAGAAGGTGAAGTCTGGAGGGTGAATCAGAAGAAGCAGAAGAAGGAGAAGGAGATGGTGAAGTCTGGAGGGTGAATCAGAAGAAGCAGAAGAAGGAGAAGGAGAAGATGAAGTCTGGAGGGTGAATCAGAAGAAGTAGAAGAAGGAGAAGGAGAAGGTGAAGTCTGGAGGGTGAATCAGAAGTAGTAGAAAAGGAGAAGGAGAAGGTGAAGTCTGGAGGGTGAATCAGAAGAAACAGAAGAAGGAGAAGGAGAAGGTGAAGTCTGGAGGGTGAAGCAGAAGAAGTAGAAGAAGGAGAAGGAGAAGGTGTAGTCTGGAGGGTGAATCAGAAGAAGTAGACGAAGGAGAAGGAGAAGGTGAAGTCTGGAGGGTGAATCAGAAGAAGCAGAAGAAGGAGATGGAGAAGGTGAAGTCTGGAAGGTGAATCAGAAGAAGTAGAAGAAGGAGAAGGAGAAGGTGAAGTCTAGAGGGTGAATCAGAAGAAGCAGAAGAAGGAGAAGGATAAGGTGAAGTCTGGAGGGTGAATCAGAATAAGCAGAAGAAGGAGAAGGAGAAGGTGAAGTCTGGAGGGTGTTTCAGAAGAAGCAGAATAAGGAGAAGGAGAAGGTGAAGTCTGGAGGGTGAATCAGAAGAAGCAGAAGAAGGAGAAGGAGAAGGTGAAGTCTGGAGGGTGAATCAGAAGAAGTAGAAGAAGGAGAAGGAGAAGGTGAAGTCTGGAGGGTGAATCAGAAGAAGTAGAAGAAGGAGAAGGAGAAGGTGAAGTCTGGAGGGTGAATCAGAAGAAGTAGAAGAAGGAGAAGGAGAAGGTGAAGTCTGGAGGGTGAATCAGAAGAAGTAGAAGAAGGAGAAGGAGAAGCTGAAGTCTGGAGGGTGAAGCAGAAGAAGCAGAAGAAGGAGAAGGAGAAGGTGAAGTCTGGAGGGTGAATCAGAAGAAGTAGAAGAAGGAGAAGGAGAAGGTGAAGTCAGGAGGGTGAATCAGAAGAATCAGAAGAAGGGAAGGAGAAGGTGAAGTCTGGAGGGTGAATCAGAAGAAGCAGAAGAAAGAGAAGGAGAAGGTGAAGTCTGGAGGGTGAATCAGAAGAAGTAGAAGAAGGAGAAGGAGAAGGTGAAGTCTGGAGGGTGAATCAGAAGAAGCAGAAGAAGGAGAAGGAGAAGGTGAAGTCAGGAGGGTGAATCAGAAGAAGTAGAAGAAGGAGAAGGAGAAGGTGAAGTCAGGAGGGTGAATCAGAAGAAGCAGAAGAAGGAGAAGGAGAAGATGAAGTCTGGAGGGTGAATCAGAAGAAGTAGAAGAAGGAGAAGGAGAAGGTGAGGTCTGGAGGGTGAATCAGAAGAAGTAGAAGAAGGAGAAGGAGAAGGTGAAGTCTGGAGGGTGAATCAGAAGAAGCAGACGAAGGAGAAGGAGAAGGTGAAGTCTGGAGGGTGAATCAGAAGAAACAGAAGAAGGAGAAGGAGAAGGTGAAGTCTGGAGGGTGAATCAGAAGAAGTAGAAGAAGGAGAAGGAGAAGGTGTAGTCTGGAGGGTGAATCAGAAGAAGCAGAAGAAGGAGAAGGAGAAGGTGAAGTCTGGAAGGTGAATCAGAAGAAGCAGAAGAAGGAGAAGGAGAAGGTGAAGTCTGGAGGGTGAATCAGAAGAAGCAGAAGAAGGAGAAGGAGAAGGTGAAGTCAGGAGGGTGAATCAGAAGAAGCAGAAGAAGGAGAAGGAGAAGGTGAAGTTAGGAGGGTGAATCAGAAGAAACAGAAGAAGGAGAAGGAGCAGGTGATGTCAGGGGGATGAAGCAGAAGAAGTAGAAGAAGGAGAAGGAGAAGGTGAAGTCAGGACGGTGAAGCAGATGAAACAGAAGAAGGAGAAGGAGAAGGTGAAGTCTGGAGGGTGAATCAGAAGAAGTAGAAGAAGGAAAAGGAGAAGGTCAAGTCTGGAGGGTGAATCAGAAGAAGTAGAAGAAGGAGAAGGAGAAGGTGAAGTCTGGAGGGTGAAGCAGAAGAAGTAGAAGAAGGAGAAGGAGAAGGTGAAGTCAGGAGGGTGAATCAGAAGAAGTAGAAGAAGGAGAAGGAGAAGGTGAAGTCAGGAGGGTGAATCAGAAGAAGCAGAAGAAGGAGAAGGAGAAGGTGAAGTCTGGAGGGTGAATCAGAAGAATCAGAAGAAGGAGAAGGAGAAGGTGAAGTCTGGAGGGTGAATCAGAAGAAGCAGAAGAAAGAGAAGGAGAAGGTCAAGTCTGGAGGGTGAATCAGAAGAAGTAGAAGAAGGAGAAGGAGAAGGTGAAGTCTGGAGGGTGAATCAGAAGAAGCAGAAGAAGGAGAAGGAGAAGGTGAAGTCTGGAGGGTGAATCAGAAGAAGCAGAAGAAGGAGAAGGAGAAGGTGAAGTCTGCAGGGTGAATCAGAAGAAGCAGAAGAAGGAGAAGGAGAAGGTTAAGACTGGTGGGTGAATCAGAAGAAGCAGAATAAGGAGAAGGAGAAGGTGAAGTCTGGAGGGTGAATCAGAAGAAGCAGAAGAAGGAGAAGGAGAAGGTGAAGTCTGGAGGGTGAATCAGAAGAAGTAGAAGAAGGAGAAGGAGAAGTTGAAGTCTGGAGGGTGAAGCAGAAGAATTAGAAGATGGAGAAGGAGAAGGTGAAGTCAGGAGGGTGAATCAGAAGAAGTAGAAGAAGGAGAAGGAGAAGGTGAAGTCAGGAGGGTGAATCGGAAGAAGCAGAAGATGGAGAAGGAGAAGGTGAAGTCTGGAGGGTGAATCAGAAGAATCAGAAGAAGGAGAAGGAGAAGGTGAAGTCTGGAGGGTGAATCAGAAGAAGCAGAAGAAGGAGAAGGAGAAGGTGAAGTCTGGAGGGTGAATCAGAAGAAGCAGAGGAAGGAGAAGGAGAAGGTGAAGTCTGGAGGGTGAATCAGAAGAAGCAGAATAAGGAGAAGGAGAAGGTGAAGTCTGGAGGGTGAATCAGAAGAAGCAGAATAAGGAGAAGGAGAAGGTGAAGTCTGGAGGGTGAATCAGAAGAAGCAGAAGAAGGAGAAGGAGAAGGTGAAGTCTGGAGGGTGAATCAGAACAAGTAGAAGAAGGAGAAGGAGAAGGTGAAGTTTGGAGGGTGAAGCAGAAGAAGTAGAAGAAGGAGAAGGAGAAGGTGAAGTCAGGTGGGTGAATCAGAAGAAGTAGAAGAAGGAGAAGGAGAAGGTGAAGTCAGGAGGGTGAATCAGAAGAAGCAGAAGAAGGAGAAGGAGAAGGTGAAGTCTGGAGGGTGAATCAGAAGAATCAGAAGAAGGAGAAGGAGAAGGTGAAGTCTGGAGGGTGAATCAGAAGAAGCAGAAGAAAGAGAAGGAGAAGGTGAAGTCTGGAGGGTGAAGCAGAAGAAACAGAAGAAGGAGAAGGAGAAGGTGAAGACTGGAGGGTGAATCAGAAGAAGTAGAAGAAGGAGAAGGAGAAGGTGAAGTCTGGAGGGTGAATCAGAAGAAGTAGAAGAAGGAGAAGGAGAAGGTGAAGTCTGGAGGGTGAATCAGAAGAAGCAGAAGAAGGAGAAGGAGAAGGTGAAGTCTGGAGGGTGAATCAGAAGAAGCAGAAGAAGGAGAAGGAGAAGATGAAGTCTGGAGGGTGAATCAGAAGAAGTAGAAGAAGGAGAAGGAGAAGGTGAAGTCTGGAGGGTGAATCAGAAGTAGTAGAAGAAGGAGACAGAGAAGGTGAAGTCTGGAGGGTGAATCAGAAGAAACAGAAGAAGGAGAAGGAGAAGGTGGAGTCTGGAGGGTGAATCAGAAGAAGTAGAAGAAGGAGAAGGAGAAGGTGTAGTCTGGAGGGTGAATCAGAAGAAGTAGACGAAGGAGAAGGAGAAGGTGAAGTCTGGAGGGTGAATCAGAAGAAGCAGAAGAAGGAGATGGAGAAGGTGAAGTCTGGAGGGTGAATCAGAAGAAGTAGAAGAAGGAGAAGGAGAAGGTGAAGTCTGGAGGGTGAATCAGAAGAAGCAGAAGAAGGAGAAGGAGAAGGTGAAGTCTGGAGGGTGAATCAGAAGAAGCAGAAGAAGGAGAAGGAGAAGGTGAAGTCTGGAGGGTGGTTCAGAAGAAGCAGAATAAGGAGAAGGAGAAGGTGAAGTCTGGAGGGTGAATCAGAAGAAGCAGAAGAAGGAGAAGGAGAAGATGAAGTCTGGAGGGTGAATCAGAAGAAGTAGAAGAAGGAGAAGGAGAAGGTGAAGTCTGGAGGGTGAATCAGAAGAAGTAGAAGAAGGAGAAGGAGAAGGTGAAGTTTGGAGGGTGAATCAGAAGAAGTCGAAGAAGGAGAAGGAGAAGCTGAAGTCTGGAGGGTGAAGCAGAAGAAGTAGAAGAAGGAGAAGGAGAAGGTGAAGTCAGGAGGGTGAATCAGAAGATGTAGAAGAAGGAGAAGGAGAAGGTGAAGTCAGGAGGGTGAATCAGAAGAAGCAGAAGAAGGAGAAGGAGAAGGTGAAGTCTGGAGGGTGAATCAGAAGAATCAGAAGAAGGAGAAGTAGAAGGTGAAGTCTGGAGGGTGAATCAGAAGAAGCAGAAGAAAGAGAAGGAGAAGGTGAAGTCTGGAGGGTGAATCAGAAGAAGTAGAAGAAGGAGAAGGAGAAGGTGAAGTCTGGAGGGTGAATCAGAAGAAGCAGAAGAAGGAGAAGGAGAAGGTGAAGTCAGGAGGGTGAATCAGAAGAAGTAGAAGAAGGAGAAGGAGAAGGTGAAGTCAGGAGGGTGAATCAGAAGAAGCAGAAGAAGGAGAAGGAGAAGATGAAGTCTGGAGGGTGAATCAGAAGAAGTAGAAGAAGGAGAAGGAGATGGTGAAGTCTGGAGGGTGAATCAGAAGAAGTAGAAGAAGGAGAAGGAGAAGGTGAAGTCTGGAGGGTGAAGCAGAAGAAGGAGAAGGAGAAGGTGAAGTCAGGAGGGTGAATCAGAAGAATTAGAAGAAGGAGAAGGAGAAGGTGAAATCAGGAGGGTGAATCAGAAGAAGCAGAAGAAGGAGAAGGAGAAGGTGAAGTCTGCAGGGTGAATCAGAAGAATCAGAAGAAGGAGAAGGAGAAGGTGAAGTCTGGAGGGTGAATCAGAAGAAGCAGAAGAAAGAGAAGGAGAAGGTGAAGTCTGGAGGGTGAATCAGAAGAAGTAGAAGAAGGAGAAGGTGATGTCTGGAGGGTGAATCAGAAGAAGGAGAAGAAGGAGAAGGAGAAGGTGAAGTCTGGAGGGTGAATCAGAAGAAGCAGAAGAAGGAGAAGGAGAAGGTGAAGTCTGGAGGGTGAATCAGAAGAAGCAGAAGAAGGAGAAGGAGAAGATGAAGTCTGGAGGGTGAATCAGAAGAAGTAGAAGAAGGAGAAGGAGAAGGTGAGGTCTGGAGGGTGAATCAGAAGAAGCAGAAGAAGGAGAAGGAGAAGGTGAAGTCTGGAGGGTGAATCAGAAGAAGCAGAAGAAGGAGAAGGAGAAGGTGAAGTCTGGAGGGTGAATCAGAAGAAACAGAAGAAGGAGAAGGAGAAGGTGAAGTCTGGAGGGTGAATCAGAAGAAGTAGAAGAAGGAGAAGGAGAAGGTGTAGTCTGGAGGGTGAATCAGAAGAAGCAGAAGAAGGAGAAGGAGAAGGTGAAGTCTGGAGGGTGAATCAGAAGAAGCAGAAGAAGGAGAAGGAGAAGGTGAAGTCTGGAGGGTGAATCAGAAGAAGCAGAAGAAGGAGAAGGAGAAGGTGAAGTCAGGAGGGTGAATCAGAAGAAGCAGAAGAAGGAGAAGGAGAAGGTGAAGTTAGGAGGGTGAATCAGAAGAAGCAGAAGAAGGAGAAGGAGCAGGTGATGTCAGGGGGATGAAGCAGAAGAAGTAGAAGAAGGAGAAGGAGAAGGTGAAGTCAGGACGGTGAGGCAGAAGAAGCAGAAGAAGGAGAAGGAGAAGGTGAAGTCTGGAGGGTGAATCAGAAGAAGTAGAAGAAGGAAAAGGAGAAGGTCAAGTCTGGAGGGTGAATCAGAAGAAGTAGAAGAAGGAGAAGGAGAAGGTGAAGTCTGGAGGGTGAAGCAGAAGAAGTAGAAGAAGGAGAAGGAGAAGGTGAAGTCAGGAGGGTGAATCAGAAGAAGTAGAAGAAGGAGAAGGAGAAGGTGAAGTCAGGAGGGTGAATCAGAAGAAGCAGAAGAAGGAGAAGGAGAAGGTGAAGTCTGGAGGGTGAATCAGAAGAATCAGAAGAAGGAGAAGGAGAAGGTGAAGTCTGGAGGGTGAATCAGAAGAAGCAGAAGAAAGAGAAGGAGAAGGTGAAGTCTGGAGGGTGAATCAGAAGAAGTAAAAGAAGGAGAAGGAGAAGGTGAAGTCTGGAGCGTGAATCAGAAGAAGCAGAAGAAGGAGAAGGAGAAGGTGAAGTCTGGAGGGTGAATCAGAAGAAGCAGAAGAAGGAGAAGGAGAAGGTGAAGTCTGCAGGGTGAATCAGAAGAAGCAGAAGAAGGAGAAGGAGAAGGTTAAGTCTGGTGGGTGAATCAGAAGAAGCAGAATAAGGAGAAGGAGAAGGTGAAGTCTGGAGGGTGAATCAGAAGAAGCAGAAGAAGGAGAAGGAGAAGGTGAAGTCTGGAGGGTGAATCAGAAGAAGTAGAAGAAGGAGAAGGAGAAGTTGAAGTCTGGAGGGTGAAGCAGAAGAATTAGAAGATGGAGAAGGAGAAGGTGAAGTCAGGAGGGTGAATCAGAAGAAGTAGAAGAAGGAGAAGGAGAAGGTGAAGTCAGGAGGGTGAATCGGAAGAAGCAGAAGATGGAGAAGGAGAAGGTGAAGTCTGGAGGGTGAATCAGAAGAATCAGAAGAAGGAGAAGGAGAAGGTGAAGTCTGGAGGGTGAATCAGAAGAAGCAGAAGAAGGAGAAGGAGAAGGTGAAGTCTGGAGGGTGAATCAGAAGAAGCAGAGGAAGGAGAAGGAGAAGGTGAAGTCTGGAGGGTGAATCAGAAGAAGCAGAATAAGGAGAAGGAGAAGGTGAAGTCTGGAGGGTGAATCAGAAGAAGCAGAATAAGGAGAAGGAGAAGGTGAAGTCTGGAGGGTGAATCAGAAGAAGCAGAAGAAGGAGAAGGAGAAGGTGAAGTCTGGAGGGTGAATCAGAAGAAGTAGAAGAAGGAGAAGGAGAAGGTGAAGTCTGGAGGGTGAAGCAGAAGAAGTAGAAGAAGGAGAAGGAGAAGGTGAAGTCAGGTGGGTGAATCAGAAGAAGTAGAAGAAGGAGAAGGAGAAGGTGAAGTCAGGAGGGTGAATCAGAAGAAGCAGAAGAAGGAGAAGGAGAAGGTGAAGTCTGGAGGGTGAATCAGAAGAATCAGAAGAAGGAGAAGGAGAAGGTGAAGTCTGGAGGGTGAATCAGAAGAAGCAGAATAAGGAGAAGGAGAAGGTGAAGTCTGGAGGGTGAATCAGAAGAAGTAGAAGAAGGAGAAGGAGAAGGTGAAGTCTGGAGGGTGAATCAGAAGAAGTAGAAGAAGGAGAAGGAGAAGGTGAAGTCTGGAGGGTGAATCAGAAGAAGCAGAAGAAGGAGAAGGAGAAGGTGAAGTCTGGAGGGTGAATCAGAAGAAGCAGAAGAAGGAGAAGGAGAAGGTGAAGTCTGCAGGGTGAATCAGAAGAAGCAGAAGAAGGAGAAGGAGAAGGTTAAGTCTGGTGGGTGAATCAGAAGAAGCAGAATAAGGAGAAGGAGAAGGTGAAGTCTGGAGGGTGAATCAGAAGAAGCAGAAGAAGGAGAAGGAGAAGGTGAAGTCTGGAGGGTGAATCAGAAGAAGTAGAAGAAGGAGAAGGAGAACTTGAAGTCTGGAGGGTGAAGCAGAAGAATTAGAAGATGGAGAAGGAGAAGGTGAAGTCAGGAGGGTGAATCAGAAGAAGTAGAAGAAGGAGAAGGAGAAGGTGAAGTCAGGAGGATGAATCGGAAGAAGCAGAAGATGGAGCAGGAGAAGGTGAAGTCTGGAGGGTGAATCAGAAGAATCAGAAGAAGGAGAAGGAGAAGGTGAAGTCTGGAGGGTGAATCAGAAGAAGCAGAAGAAGGAGAAGGAGAAGGTGAAGTCTGGAGGGTGAATCAGAAGAAGCAGAGGAAGGAGAAGGAGAAGGTGAAGTCTGGAGGGTGAATCAGAAGAAGCAGAATAAGGAGAAGGAGAAGGTGAAGTCTGGAGGGTGAATCAGAAGAAGCAGAATAAGGAGAAGGAGAAGGTGAAGTCTGGAGGGTGAATCAGAAGAAGCAGAAGAAGGAGAAGGAGAAGGTGAAGTCTGGAGGGTGAATCAGAAGAAGTAGAAGAAGGAGAAGGAGAAGGTGAAGTCTGGAGGGTGAAGCAGAAGAAGTAGAAGAAGGAGAAGGAGAAGGTGAAGTCAGGTGGGTGAATCAGAAGAAGTAGATGAAGGAGAAGGAGAAGGTGAAGTCAGGAGGGTGAATCAGAAGAAGCAGAAGAAGGAGAAGGAGAAGGTGAAGTCTGGAGGGTGAATCAGAAGAATCAGAAGAAGGAGAAGGAGAAGGTGAAGTCTGGAGGGTGAATCAGAAGAAGCAGAAGAAAGAGAAGGAGAAAGTGAAGTCTGGAGGGTGAAGCAGAAGAAACAGAAGAAGGAGAAGGAGAAGGTGAAGACTGGAGGGTGAATCAGAAGAAGTAGAAGAAGGAGAAGGAGAAGGTGAAGTCTGGAGGGTGAATCAGAAGAAGTAGAAGAAGGAGAAGGAGAAGGTGAAGTCTGGAGGGTGAATCAGAAGAAGCAGAAGAAGGAGAAGGAGAAGGTGAAGTCTGGAGGGTGAATCAGAAGAAGCAGAAGAAGGAGAAGGAGAAGATGAAGTCTGGAGGGTGAATCAGAAGAAGTAGAAGAAGGAGAAGGAGAAGGTGAAGTCTGGAGGGTGAATCAGAAGTAGTAGAAAAGGAGAAGGAGAAGGTGAAGTCTGGAGGGTGAATCAGAGGAAACAGAAGAAGGAGAAGGAGAAGGTGAAGTCTGGAGGGTGAAGCAGAAGAAGTAGAAGAAGGAGAAGGAGAAGGTGTAGTCTGGAGGGTGAATCAGAAGAAGTAGACGAAGGAGAAGGAGAAGGTGAAGTCTGGAGGGTGAATCAGAAGAAGCAGAAGAAGGAGATGGAGAAGGTGAAGTCTGGAAGGTGAATCAGAAGAAGTAGAAGAAGGAGAAGGAGAAGGTGAAGTCTAGAGGGTGAATCAGAAGA
This sequence comes from Somniosus microcephalus, assembly GCF_052327205.1. NCBI lineage: Eukaryota > Metazoa > Chordata > Chondrichthyes > Squaliformes > Somniosidae > Somniosus > Somniosus microcephalus. The sequence continues at coordinate 400,396 of NW_028225195.1, forward strand.
AGCAGAAGAAGGAGAAGGATAAGGTGAAGTCTGGAGGGTGAATCAGAAGAAGCAGAAGAAGGAGAAGGAGAAGGTGAAGTCTGGAGGGTGTTTCAGAAGAAGCAGAATAAGGAGAAGGAGAAGGTGAAGTCTGGAGGGTGAATCAGAAGAAGCAGAAGAAGGAGAAGGAGAAGGTGAAGTCTGGAGGGTGAATCAGAAGAAGTAGAAGAAGGAGAAGGAGAAGGTGAAGTCTGGAGGGTGAATCAGAAGAAGTAGAAGAAGGAGAAGGAGAAGGTGAAGTCTGGAGGGTGAATCAGAAGAAGTAGAAGAAGGAGAAGGAGAAGGTGAAGTCTGGAGGGTGAATCAGAAGAAGTAGAAGAAGGAGAAGGAGAAGCTGAAGTCTGGAGGGTGAAGCAGAAGAAGCAGAAGAAGGAGAAGGAGAAGGTGAAGTCTGGAGGGTGAATCAGAAGAAGTAGAAGAAGGAGAAGGAGAAGGTGAAGTCAGGAGGGTGAATCAGAAGAATCAGAAGAAGGGAAGGAGAAGGTGAAGTCTGGAGGGTGAATCAGAAGAAGCAGAAGAAAGAGAAGGAGAAGGTGAAGTCTGGAGGGTGAATCAGAAGAAGTAGAAGAAGGAGAAGGAGAAGGTGAAGTCTGGAGGGTGAATCAGAAGAAGCAGAAGAAGGAGAAGGAGAAGGTGAAGTCAGGAGGGTGAATCAGAAGAAGTAGAAGAAGGAGAAGGAGAAGGTGAAGTCAGGAGGGTGAATCAGAAGAAGCAGAAGAAGGAGAAGGAGAAGATGAAGTCTGGAGGGTGAATCAGAAGAAGTAGAAGAAGGAGAAGGAGAAGGTGAAGTCTGGAGGGTGAATCAGAAGAAGTAGAAGAAGGAGAAGGAGAAGGTGAAGTCTGGAGGGTGAATCAGAAGAAGCAGAAGAAGGAGAAGGAGAAGGTGAAGTCTGGAGGGTGAATCAGAAGAAGCAGAAGAAGGAGAAGGAGAAGATGAAGTCTGGAGGGTGAATCAGAAGAAGTAGAAGAAGGAGAAGGAGAAGGTGAGGTCTGGAGGGTGAATCAGAAGAAGCAGAAGAAGGAGAAGGAGAAGGTGAAGTCTGGAGGGTGAATCAGAAGAAGCAGAAGAAGGAGAAGGAGAAGGTGAAGTCTGGAGGGTGAATCAGAAGAAACAGAAGAAGGAGAAGGAGAAGGTGAAGTCTGGAGGGTGAATCAGAAGAAGTAGAAGAAGGAGAAGGAGAAGGTGTAGTCTGGAGGGTGAATCAGAAGAAGCAGAAGAAGGAGAAGGAGAAGGTGAAGTCTGGAAGGTGAATCAGAAGAAGCAGAAGAAGGAGAAGGAGAAGGTGAAGTCTGGAGGGTGAATCAGAAGAAGCAGAAGAAGGAGAAGGAGAAGGTGAAGTCAGCAGGGTGAATCAGAAGAAGCAGAAGAAGGAGAAGGAGAAGGTGAAGTTAGGAGGGTGAATCAGAAGAAGCAGAAGAAGGAGAAGGAGCAGGTGATGTCAGGGGGATGAAGCAGAAGAAGTAGAAGAAGGAGAAGGAGAAGGTGAAGTCAGGACGGTGAAGCAGATGAAACAGAAGAAGGAGAAGGAGAAGGTGAAGTCTGGAGGGTGAATCAGAAGAAGTAGAAGAAGGAAAAGGAGAAGGTCAAGTCTGGAGGGTGAATCAGAAGAAGTAGAAGAAGGAGAAGGAGAAGGTGAAGTCTGGAGGGTGAAGCAGAAGATGTAGAAGAAGGAGAAGGAGAAGGTGAAGTCAGGAGGGTGAATCAGAAGAAGTAGAAGAAGGAGAAGGAGAAGGTGAAGTCAGGAGGGTGAATCAGAAGAAGCAGAAGAAGGAGAAGGAGAAGGTGAAGTCTGGAGGGTGAATCAGAAGAATCAGAAGAAGGAGAAGGAGAAGGTGAAGTTTGGAGGGTGAATCAGAAGAAGCAGAAGAAAGAGAAGGAGAAGGTCAAGTCTGGAGGGTGAATCAGAAGAAGTAGAAGAAGGAGAAGGAGAAGGTGAAGTCTGGAGGGTGAATCAGAAGAAGCAGAAGAAGGAGAAGGAGAAGGTGAAGTCTGGATGGTGAATCAGAAGAAGCAGAAGAAGGAGAAGGAGAAGGTGAAGTCTGCAGGGTGAATCAGAAGAAGCAGAAGAAGGAGAAGGAGAAGGTTAAGACTGGTGGGTGAATCAGAAGAAGCAGAATAAGGAGAAGGAGAAGGTGAAGTCTGGAGGGTGAATCAGAAGAAGCAGAAGAAGGAGAAGGAGAAGGTGAAGTCTGGAGGGTGAATCAGAAGAAGTAGAAGAAGGAGAAGGAGAAGTTGAAGTCTGGAGGGTGAAGCAGAAGAATTAGAAGATGGAGAAGGAGAAGGTGAAGTCAGGAGGGTGAATCAGAAGAAGTAGAAGAAGGAGAAGGAGAAGGTGAAGTCAGGAGGGTGAATCGGAAGAAGCAGAAGATGGAGAAGGAGAAGGTGAAGTCTGGAGGGTGAATCAGAAGAATCAGAAGAAGGAGAAGGAGAAGGTGAAGTCTGGAGGGTGAATCAGAAGAAGCAGAAGAAGGAGAAGGAGAAGGTGAAGTCTGGAGGGTGAATCAGAAGAAGCAGAGGAAGGAGAAGGAGAAGGTGAAGTCTGGAGGGTGAATCAGAAGAAGCAGAATAAGGAGAAGGAGAAGGTGAAGTCTGGAGGGTGAATCAGAAGAAGCAGAATAAGGAGAAGGAGAAGGTGAAGTCTGGAGGGTGAATCAGAAGAAGCAGAAGAAGGAGAAGGAGAAGGTGAAGTCTGGAGGGTGAATCAGAAGAAGTAGAAGAAGGAGAAGGAGAAGGTGAAGTTTGGAGGGTGAAGCAGAAGAAGTAGAAGAAGGAGAAGGAGAAGGTGAAGTCAGGTGGGTGAATCAGAAGAAGTAGAAGAAGGAGAAGGAGAAGGTGAAGTCAGGAGGGTGAATCAGAAGAAGCAGAAGAAGGAGAAGGAGAAGGTGAAGTCTGGAGGGTGAATCAGAAGAATCAGAAGAAGGAGAAGGAGAAGGTGAAGTCTGGAGGGTGAATCAGAAGAAGCAGAAGAAAGAGAAGGAGAAGGTGAAGTCTGGAGGGTGAAGCAGAAGAAACAGAAGAAGGAGAAGGAGAAGGTGAAGACTGGAGGGTGAATCAGAAGAAGTAGAAGAAGGAGAAGGAGAAGGTGAAGTCTGGAGGGTGAATCAGAAGAAGTAGAAGAAGGAGAAGGAGAAGGTGAAGTCTGGAGGGTGAATCAGAAGAAGCAGAAGAAGGAGAAGGAGAAGGTGAAGTCTGGAGGGTGAATCAGAAGAAGCAGAAGAAGGAGAAGGAGAAGATGAAGTCTGGAGGGTGAATCAGAAGAAGTAGAAGAAGGAGAAGGAGAAGGTGAAGTCTGGAGGGTGAATCAGAAGTAGTAGAAGAAGGAGACGGAGAAGGTGAAGTCTGGAGGGTGAATCAGAAGAAACAGAAGAAGGAGAAGGAGAAGGTGGAGTCTGGAGGGTGAATCAGAAGAAGTAGAAGAAGGAGAAGGAGAAGGTGTAGTCTGGAGGGTGAATCAGAAGAAGTAGACGAAGGAGAAGGAGAAGGTGAAGTCTGGAGGGTGAATCAGAAGAAGCAGAAGAAGGAGATGGAGAAGGTGAAGTCTGGAGGGTGAATCAGAAGAAGTAGAAGAAGGAGAAGGAGAAGGTGAAGTCTGGAGGGTGAATCAGAAGAAGCAGAAGAAGGAGAAGGAGAAGGTGAAGTCTGGAGGGTGAATCAGAAGAAGCAGAAGAAGGAGAAGGAGAAGGTGAAGTCTGGAGGGTGGTTCAGAAGAAGCAGAATAAGGAGAAGGAGAAGGTGAAGTCTGGAGGGTGAATCAGAAGAAGCAGAAGAAGGAGAAGGAGAAGGTGAAGTCTGGAGGGTGAATCAGAAGAAGTAGAAGAAGGAGAAGGAGAAGGTGAAGTCTGGAGGGTGAATCAGAAGAAGTAGAAGAAGGAGAAGGAGAAGGTGAAGTTTGGAGGGTGAATCAGAAGAAGTCGAAGAAGGAGAAGGAGAAGCTGAAGTCTGGAGGGTGAAGCAGAAGAAGTAGAAGAAGGAGAAGGAGAAGGTGAAGTCAGGAGGGTGAATCAGAAGATGTAGAAGAAGGAGAAGGAGAAGGTGAAGTCAGGAGGGTGAATCAGAAGAAGCAGAAGAAGGAGAAGGAGGAGGTGAAGTCTGGAGGGTGAATCAGAAGAATCAGAAGAAGGAGAAGGAGAAGGTGAAGTCTGGAGGGTGAATCAGAAGAAGCAGAAGAAAGAGAAGGAGAAGGTGAAGTCTGGAGGGTGAATCAGAAGAAGTAGAAGAAGGAGAAGGAGAAGGTGAAGTCTGGAGGGTGAATCAGAAGAAGCAGAAGAAGGAGAAGGAGAAGGTGAAGTCAGGAGGGTGAATCAGAAGAAGTAGAAGAAGGAGAAGGAGAAGGTGAAGTCAGGAGGGTGAATCAGAAGAAGCAGAAGAAGGAGAAGGAGAAGATGAAGTCTGGAGGGTGAATCAGAAGAAGTAGAAGAAGGAGAAGGAGAAGGTGAAGTCTGGAGGGTGAATCAGAAGAAGTAGAAGAAGGAGAAGGAGAAGGTGAAGTCTGGAGGGTGAATCAGAAGAAGCAGAAGAAGGAGAAGGAGAAGGTGAAGTCTGGAGGGTGAATCAGAAGAAGCAGAAGAAGGAGAAGGAGAAGATGAAGTCTGGAGGGTGAATCAGAAGAAGTAGAAGAAGGAGAAGGAGAAGGTGAGGTCTGGAGGGTGAATCAGAAGAAGCAGAAGAAGGAGAAGGAGAAGGTGAAGTCTGGAGGGTGAATCAGAAGAAGCAGAAGAAGGAGAAGGAGAAGGTGAAGTCTGGAGGGTGAATCAGAAGAAGCAGAAGAAGGAGAAGGAGAAGGTGAAGTCAGGAGGGTGAATCAGAAGAAGCAGAAGAAGGAGAAGGAGAAGGTGAAGTTAGGAGGGTGAATCAGAAGAAGCAGAAGAAGGAGAAGGAGCAGGTGATGTCAGGGGGATGAAGCAGAAGAAGTAGAAGAAGGAGAAGGAGAAGGTGAAGTCAGGACGGTGAAGCAGATGAAACAGAAGAAGGAGAAGGAGAAGGTGAAGTCTGGAGGGCGAATCAGAAGAAGTAGAAGAAGGAAAAGGAGAAGGTCAAGTCTGGAGGGTGAATCAGAAGAAGTAGAAGAAGGAGAAGGAGAAGGTGAAGTCTGGAGGGTGAAGCAGAAGAAGTAGAAGAAGGAGAAGGAGAAGGTGAAGTCAGGAGGGTGAATCAGAAGAAGTAGAAGAAGGAGAAGGAGAAGGTGAAGTCAGGAGGGTGAATCAGAAGAAGCAGAAGAAGGAGAAGGAGAAGGTGAAGTCTGGAGGGTGAATCAGAAGAATCAGAAGAAGGAGAAGGAGAAGGTGAAGTCAGGAGGGTGAATCAGAAGAAGTAGAAGAAGGAGAAGGAGAAGGTGAAGTCAGGAGGGTGAATCAGAAGAAGTAGAAGAAGGAGAAGGAGAAGGTGAAGTCTGGAGGGTGAAGCAGAAGAAGTAGAAGAAGGAGAAGGAGAAGGTGAAGTCAGGAGGGTGAATCAGAAGAAGTAGAAGAAGGAGAAGGAGAAGGTGAAGTCAGGAGGGTGAATCAGAAGAAGCAGAAGAAGGAGAAGGAGAAGGTGAAGTCTGGAGGGTGAATCAGAAGAATCAGAAGAAGGAGAAGGAGAAGGTGAAGTCTGAGGGTGAATCAGAAGAAGCAGAAGAAAGAGAAGGAGAAGGTCAAGTCTGGAGGGTGAATCAGAAGAAGTAGAAGAAGGAGAAGGAGAAGGTGAAGTCTGGAGGGTGAATCAGAAGAAGCAGAAGAAGGAGAAGGAGAAGGTGAAGTCTGGAGGGTGAATCAGAAGAAGCAGAAGAAGGAGAAGGAGAAGGTGAAGTCTGCAGGGTGAATCAGAAGAAGCAGAAGAAGGAGAAGGAGAAGGTTAAGACTGGTGGGTGAATCAGAAGAAGCAGAATAAGGAGAAGGAGAAGGTGAAGTCTGGAGGGTGAATCAGAAGAAGCAGAAGAAGGAGAAGGAGAAGGTGAAGTCTGGAGGGTGAATCAGAAGAAGTAGAAGAAGGAGAAGGAGAAGTTGAATTCTGGAGGGTGAAGCAGAAGAATTAGAAGATGGAGAAGGAGAAGGTGAAGTCAGGAGGGTGAATCAGAAGAAGTAGAAGAAGGAGAAGGAGAAGGTGAAGTCAGGAGGGTGAATCGGAAGAAGCAGAAGATGGAGAAGGAGAAGGTGAAGTCTGGAGGGTGAATCAGAAGAATCAGAAGAAGGAGAAGGAGAAGGTGAAGTCTGGAGGGTGAATCAGAAGAAGCAGAAGAAGGAGAAGGAGAAGGTGAAGTCTGGAGGGTGAATCAGAAGAAGCAGAGGAAGGAGAAGGAGAAGGTGAAGTCTGGAGGGCGAATCAGAAGAAGCAGAATAAGGAGAAGGAGAAGGTGAAGTCTGGAGGGTGAATCAGAAGAAGCAGAATAAGGAGAAGGAGAAGGTGAAGTCTGGAGGGTGAATCAGAAGAAGCAGAAGAAGGAGAAGGAGAAGGTGAAGTCTGGAGGGTGAATCAGAAGAAGTAGAAGAAGGAGAAGGAGAAGGTGAAGTTTGGAGGGTGAAGCAGAAGAAGTAGAAGAAGGAGAAGGAGAAGGTGAAGTCAGGTGGGTGAATCAGAAGAAGTAGAAGAAGGAGAAGGAGAAGGTGAAGTCAGGAGGGTGAATCAGAAGAAGCAGAAGAAGGAGAAGGAGAAGGTGAAGTCTGGAGGGTGAATCAGAAGAATCAGAAGAAGGAGAAGGAGAAGGTGAAGTCTGGAGGGTGAATCAGAAGAAGCAGAAGAAAGAGAAGGAGAAGGTGAAGTCTGGAGGGTGAAGCAGAAGAAACAGAAGAAGGAGAAGGAGAAGGTGAAGACTGGAGGGTGAATCAGAAGAAGTAGAAGAAGGAGAAGGAGAAGGTGAAGTCTGGAGGGTGAATCAGAAGAAGTAGAAGAAGGAGAAGGAGAAGGTGAAGTCTGGAGGGTGAATCAGAAGAAGCAGAAGAAGGAGAAGGAGAAGGTGAAGTCTGGAGGGTGAATCAGAAGAAGCAGAAGAAGGAGAAGGAGAAGATGAAGTCTGGAGGGTGAATCAGAAGAAGTAGAAGAAGGAGAAGGAGAAGTTGAAGTCTGGAGGGTGAATCAGAAGTAGTAGAAGAAGGAGACGGAGAAGGTGAAGTCTGGAGGGTGAATCAGAAGAAACAGAAGAAGGAGAAGGAGAAGGTGAAGTCTGGAGGGTGAATCAGAAGAAGTAGAAGAAGGAGAAGGAGAAGGTGTAGTCTGGAGGGTGAATCAGAAGAAGTAGACGAAGGAGAAGGAGAAGGTGAAGTCTGGAGGGTGAAGCAGAAGAAGCAGAAGAAGGAGATGGAGAAGGTGAAGTCTGGAGGGTGAATCAGAAGAAGTAGAAGAAGGAGAAGGAGAAGGTGAAGTCTGGAGGGTGAATCAGAAGAAGCTGAAGAAGGAGAAGGAGAAGGTGAAGTCTGGAGGGTGAATCAGAAGAAGCAGAAGAAGGAGAAGGAGAAGGTGAAGTCTGGAGGGTGATTCAGAAGAAGCAGAATAAGGAGAAGGAGAAGGTGAAGTCTGGAGGGTGAATCAGAAGAAGCAGAAGAAGGAGAAGGAGAAGGTGAAGTCTGGAGGGTGAATCAGAAGAAGTAGAAGAAGGAGAAGGAGAAGGTGAAGTCTGGAGGGTGAATCAGAAGAAGTAGAAGAAGGAGAAGGAGAAGGTGAAGTTTGGAGGGTGAATCAGAAGAAGTCGAAGAAGGAGAAGGAGAAGCTGAAGTCTGGAGGGTGAAGCAGAAGAAGTAGAAGAAGGAGAAGGAGAAGGTGAAGTCAGGAGGGTGAATCAGAAGATGTAGAAGAAGGAGAAGGAGAAGGTGAAGTCAGGAGGGTGAATCAGAAGAAGCAGAAGAAGGAGAAGGAGAAGGTGAAGTCTGGAGGGTGAATCAGAAGAATCAGAAGAAGGAGAAGGAGAAGGTGAAGTCTGGAGGGTGAATCAGAAGAAGCAGAAGAAAGAGAAAAAGAAGGTGAAGTCTGGAGGGTGAATCAGAAGAAGTAGAAGAAGGAGAAGGAGAAGGTGAAGTCTGGAGGGTGAATCAGAAGAAGCAGAAGAAGGAGAAGGAGAAGGTGAAGTCAGGAGGGTGAATCAGAAGAAGTAGAAGAAGGAGAAGGAGAAGGTGAAGTCAGGAGGGTGAATCAGAAGAAGCAGAAGAAGGAGAAGGAGAAGATGAAGTCTGGAGGGTGAATCAGAAGAAGTAGAAGAAGGAGAAGGAGAAGGTGAAGTCTGGAGGGTGAATCAGAAGAAGTAGAAGAAGGAGAAGGAGAAGGTGAAGTCTGGAGGGTGAATCAGAAGAAGCAGAAGAAGGAGAAGGAGAAGGTGAAGTCTGGAGGGTGAATCAGAAGAAGCAGAAGAAGGAGAAGGAGAAGATGAAGTCTGGAGGGTGAATCAGAAGAAGTAGAAGAAGGAGAAGGAGAAGGTGAGGTCTGGAGGGTGAATCAGAAGAAGCAGAAGAAGGAGAAGGAGAAGGTGAAGTCTGGAGGGTGAATCAGAAGAAGCAGAAGAAGGAGAAGGAGAAGGTGAAGTCTGGAGGGTGAATCAGAAGAAATAGAAGAAGGAGAAGGAGAAGGTGAAGTCTGGAGGGTGAATCAGAAGAAGTAGAAGAAGGAGAAGGAGAAGGTGTAGTCTGGAGGGTGAATCAGAAGAAGCAGAAGAAGGAGAAGGAGAAGGTGAAGTCAGGAGGGTGAATCAGAAGAAGCAGAAGAAGGAGAAGGAGAAGGTGAAGTTAGTAGGGTGAATCAGAAGAAGCAGAAGAAGGAGAAGGAGCAGGTGATGTCAGGGGGATGAAGCAGAAGAAGTAGAAGAAGGAGAAGGAGAAGGTGAAGTCAGGACGGTGAAGCAGAAGAAACAGAAGAAGGAGAAGGAGAAGGTGAAGTCTGGAGGGTGAATCAGAAGAAGCAGAAGAAGGAAAAGGAGAAGGTCAAGTCTGGAGGGTGAATCAGAAGAAGTAGAAGAAGGAGAAGGAGAAGGTGAAGTCTGGAGGGTGAAGCAGAAGAAGTAGAAGAAGGAGAAGGAGAAGGTGAAGTCAGGAGGGCGAATCAGAAGAAGTAGAAGAAGGAGAAGGTGAAGTCAGGAGGGTGAATCAGAAGAAGCAGAAGAAGGAGAAGGAGAAGGTGAAGTCTGGAGGGTGAATCAGAAGAATCAGAAGAAGGAGAAGGAGAAGGTAAAGTCTGGAGGGTGAATCAGAAGAAGCAGAATAAAGAGAAGGAGAAGGTGAAGTCTGGAGGGTGAATCAGAAGAAGTAGAAGAAGGAGAAGGAGAAGGTGAAGTCTGGAGGGTGAATCAGAAGAAGCAGAAGAAGGAGAAGGAGAAGGTGAAGTCTGGAGGGTGAATCAGAAGAAGCAGAAGAAGGAGAAGGAGAAGGTGAAGTATGCAGGGTGAATCAGAAGAAGTAGAAGAAGGAGAAGGAGAAGGTGAAGTCTGGAGGGTGAATCAGAAGAAGTAGAAGAAGGAGAAGGAGAAGCTGAAGTCTGGAGGGTGAATCAGAAGAAGCAGAATAAGGAGAAGGAGAAGGTGAAGTCTGGAGGGTGAATCAGAAGAAGTGGAAGAAGGAGAAGGAGAAGGTGAAGTCTGGAGGGTGAAGCAGAAGAAGTAGAAGAAGGAGAAGGAGAAGGTGAAGTCAGGTGGGTGAATCAGAAGAAGTAGAAGAAGGAGAAGGAGAAGATGAAGTCAGGAGGGTGAATCAGAAGAAGCAGAAGAAGGAGAAGGAGAAGGTGAAGTCTGGAGGGTGAATCAGAAGAATCAGAAGAAGGAGAAGGAGAAGGTGAAGTCTGGAGGGTGAATCAGAAGAAGCAGAAGAAAGAGAAGGAGAAGGTGAAGTCTGGAGGGTGAAGCAGAAGAAACAGAAGAAGGAGAAGGAGAAGGTGAAGACTGGAGGGTGAATCACAAGAAGTAGAAGAAGGAGAAGGAGAAGGTGAAGTCTGGAGGGTGAATCAGAAGAAGTAGAAGAAGGAGAAGGAGAAGGTGAAGTCTGGAGGGTGAATCAGAAGATGTAGAAGAAGGAGAAGGAGAAGGTGAAGTCAGGAGGGTGAATCTGAAGAAGCAGAAGAAGGAGAAGGAGAAGGTGAAGTCTGGAGGGTGAATCAGAAGAATCAGAAGAAGGAGAAGGAGAAGGTGAAGTCTGGAGGGTGAATCAGAAGAATCAGAAGAAGGAGAAGGAGAAGGTGAAGTCTGGAGGGTGAATCAGAAGAAGCAGAAGAAAGAGAAGGAGAAGGTGAAGTCTGGAGGGTGAATCAGAAGAAGTAGAAGAAGGAGAAGGAGAAGGTGAAGTCTGGAGGGTGAATCAGAAGAAGCAGAAGAAGGAGAAGGAGAAGGTGAAGTCAGGAGGGTGAATCAGAAGAAGTAGAAGAAGGAGAAGGAGAAGGTGAAGTCAGGAGGGTGAATCAGAAGAAGCAGAAGAAGGAGAAGGAGAAGATGAAGTCTGGAGGGTGAATCAGAAGAAGTAGAAGAAGGAGAAGGAGAAGGTGAAGTCTGGAGGGTGAATCAGAAGAAGTAGAAGAAGGAGAAGGAGAAGGTGAAGTCTGGAGGGTGAATCAGAAGAAGCAGAAGAAGGAGAAGGAGAAGGTGAAGTCTGGAGGGTGAATCAGAAGAAGCAGAAGAAGGAGAAGGAGAAGATGAAGTCTGGAGGGTGAATCAGAAGAAGTAGAAGAAGGAGAAGGAGAAGGTGAGGTCTGGAGGGTGAATCAGAAGAAGCAGAAGAAGGAGAAGGAGAAGGTGAAGTCTGGAGGGTGAATCAGAAGAAGCAGAAGAAGGAGAAGGAGAAGGTGAAGTCTGGAGGGTGAATCAGAAGAAATAGAAGAAGGAGAAGGAGAAGGTGAAGTCTGGAGGGTGAATCAGAAGAAGCAGAAGAAGGAGAAGGAGAAGGTGAAGTCAGGAGGGTGAATCAGAAGAAGCAGAAGAAGGAGAAGGAGAAGGTGAAGTTAGGAGGGTGAATCAGAAGAAGCAGAAGAAGGAGAAGGAGCAGGTGATGTCAGGGGGATGAAGCAGAAGAAGTAGAAGAAGGAGAAGGAGAAGGTGAAGTCAGGACGGTGAAGCAGATGAAACAGAAGAAGGAGAAGGAGAAGGTGAAGTCTGGAGGGCGAATCAGAAGAAGTAGAAGAAGGAAAAGGAGAAGGTCAAGTCTGGAGGGTGAATCAGAAGAAGTAGAAGAAGGAGAAGGAGAAGGTGAAGTCTGGAGGGTGAAGCAGAAGAAGTAGAAGAAGGAGAAGGAGAAGGTGAAGTCTGGAGGGTGAATCAGAAGAAGCAGAAGAAGGAGAAGGAGAAGGTGAAGTCTGGAGGGTGAATCAGAAGAAGCAGAAGAAGGAGAAGGAGAAGGTGAAGTCTGCAGGGTGAATCAGAAGAAGCAGAAGAAGGAGAAGGAGAAGGTTAAGACTGGTGGGTGAATCAGAAGAAGCAGAATAAGGAGAAGGAGAAGGTGAAGTCTGGAGGGTGAATCAGAAGAAGCAGAAGAAGGAGAAGGAGAAGGTGAAGTCTGGAGGGTGAATCAGAAGAAGTAGAAGAAGGAGAAGGAGAAGTTGAAGTCTGGAGGGTGAAGCAGAAGAATTAGAAGATGGAGAAGGAGAAGGTGAAGTCAGGAGGGTGAATCAGAAGAAGTAGAAGAAGGAGAAGGAGAAGGTGAAGTCAGGAGGGTGAATCGGAAGAAGCAGAAGATGGAGAAGGAGAAGGTGAAGTCTGGAGGGTGAATCAGAAGAATCAGAAGAAGGAGAAGGAGAAGGTGAAGTCTGGAGGGTGAATCAGAAGAAGCAGAAGAAGGAGAAGGAGAAGGTGAAGTCTGGAGGGTGAATCAGAAGAAGCAGAGGAAGGAGAAGGAGAAGGTGAAGTCTGGAGGGTGAATCAGAAGAAGCAGAATAAGGAGAAGGAGAAGGTGAAGTCTGGAGGGTGAATCAGAAGAAGCAGAATAAGGAGAAGGAGAAGGTGAAGTCTGGAGGGTGAATCAGAAGAAGCAGAAGAAGGAGAAGGAGAAGGTGAAGTCTGGAGGGTGAATCAGAAGAAGTAGAAGAAGGAGAAGGAGAAGGTGAAGTTTGGAGGGTGAAGCAGAAGAAGTAGAAGAAGGAGAAGGAGAAGGTGAAGTCAGGTGGGTGAATCAGAAGAAGTAGAAGAAGGAGAAGGAGAAGGTGAAGTCAGGAGGGTGAATCAGAAGAAGCAGAAGAAGGAGAAGGAGAAGGTGAAGTCTGGAGGGTGAATCAGAAGAATCAGAAGAAGGAGAAGGAGAAGGTGAAGTCTGGAGGGTGAATCAGAAGAAGCAGAAGAAAGAGAAGGAGAAGGTGAAGTCTGGAGGGTGAAGCAGAAGAAAGAGAAGAATGAGAAGGAGAAGGTGAAGACTGGAGGGTGAATCAGAAGAAGTAGAAGAAGGAGAAGGAGAAGGTGAAGTCTGGAGGGTGAATCAGAAGAAGTAGAAGAAGGAGAAGGAGAAGGTGAAGTCTGGAGGGTGAATCAGAAGAAGCAGAAGAAGGAGAAGGAGAAGGTGAAGTCTGGAGGGTGAATCAGAAGAAGCAGAAGAAGGAGAAGGAGAAGATGAAGTCTGGAGGGTGAATCAGAAGAAGTAGAAGAAGGAGAAGGAGAAGGTGAAGTCTGGAGGGTGAATCAGAAGTAGTAGAAGAAGGAGACGGAGAAGGTGAAGTCTGGAGGGTGAATCAGAAGAAACAGAAGAAGGAGAAGGAGAAGGTGAAGTCTGGAGGGTGAATCAGAAGAAGTAGAAGAAGGAGAAGGAGAAGGTGTAGTCTGGAGGGTGAATCAGAAGAAGTAGACGAAGGAGAAGGAGAAGGTGAAGTCTGGAGGGTGAATCAGAAGAAGCAGAAGAAGGAGATGGAGAAGGTGAAGTCTGGAGGGTGAATCAGAAGAAGTAGAAGAAGGAGAAGGAGAAGGTGAAGTCTGGAGGGTGAATCAGAAGAAGCAGAAGAAGGAGAAGGAGAAGGTGAAGTCTGGAGGGTGAATCAGAAGAAGCAGAAGAAGGAGAATGAGAAGGTGAAGTCTGGAGGGTGATTCAGAAGAAGCAGAATAAGGAGAAGGAGAAGGTGAAGTCTGGAGGGTGAATCAGAAGAAGCAGAAGAAGGAGAAGGAGAAGGTGAAGTCTGGAGGGTGAATCAGAAGAAGTAGAAGAAGGAGAAGGAGAAGGTGAAGTCTGGAGGGTGAATCAGAAGAAGTAGAAGAAGGAGAAGGAGAAGGTGAAGTTTGGAGGGTGAATCAGAAGAAGTCGAAGAAGGAGAAGGAGAAGCTGAAGTCTGGAGGGTGAAGCAGAAGAAGTAGAAGAAGGAGAAGGAGAAGGTGAAGTCAGGAGGGTGAATCAGAAGATGTAGAAGAAGGAGAAGGAGAAGGTGAAGTCAGGAGGGTGAATCAGAAGAAGCAGAAGAAGGAGAAGGAGAAGGTGAAGTCTGGAGGGTGAATCAGAAGAATCAGAAGAAGGAGAAGGAGAAGGTGAAGTCTGGAGGGTGAATCAGAAGAAGCAGAAGAAAGAGAAGGAGAAGGTGAAGTCTGGAGGGTGAATCAGAAGAAGTAGAAGAAGGAGAAGGAGAAGGTGAAGTCTGGAGGGTGAATCAGAAGAAGCAGAAGAAGGAGAAGGAGAAGGTGAAGTCAGGAGGGTGAATCAGAAGAAGTAGAAGAAGGAGAAGGAGAAGGTGAAGTCAGGAGGGTGAATCAGAAGAAGCAGAAGAAGGAGAAGGAGAAGATGAAGTCTGGAGGGTGAATCAGAAGAAGTAGAAGAAGGAGAAGGAGAAGGTGAAGTCTGGAGGGTGAATCAGAAGAAGTAGAAGAAGGAGAAGGAGAAGGTGAAGTCTGGAGGGTGAATCAGAAGAAGCAGAAGAAGGAGAAGGAGAAGGTGAAGTCTGGAGGGTGAATCAGAAGAAGCAGAAGAAGGAGAAGGAGAAGATGAAGTCTGGAGGGTGAATCAGAAGAAGTAGAAGAAGGAGAAGGAGAAGGTGAAGTCTGGAGGGTGAATCAGAAGAAGCAGAAGAAGGAGAAGGAGAAGATGAAGTCTGGAGGGTGAATCAGAAGAAGTAGAAGAAGGAGAAGGAGAAGGTGAAGTCTGGAGGGTGAATCAGAAGAAGCAGAAGAAGGAGAAGGAGAAGATGAAGTCTGGAGGGTGAATCAGAAGAAGTAGAAGAAGGAGAAGGAGAAGGTGAGGTCTGGAGGGTGAATCAGAAGAAGCAGAAGAAGGAGAAGGAGAAGGTGAAGTCTGGAGGGTGAATCAGAAGAAGCAGAAGAAGGAGAAGGAGAAGGTGAAGTCTGGAGGGTGAATCAGAAGAAGCAGAAGAAGGAGAAGGAGAAGGTGAAGTCAGGAGGGTGAATCAGAAGAAGCAGAAGAAGGAGAAGGAGAAGGTGAAGTCTGGAGGGTGCATCAGAAGAAGCAGAAGAAGGAGAAGGAGAAGGTGAAGTCTGGAGGGTGAATCAGAAGAAGCAGAAGATGGAGAAGGAGAAGGTGAAGTATGCAGGGTGAATCAGAAGAAGTAGAAGAAGGAGAAGGAGAAGGTGAAGTCTGGAGGGTGAATCAGAAGAAGTAGAAGAAGGAGAAGGAGAAGCTGAAGTCTGGAGGGTGAATCAGAAGAAGCAGAATAAGGAGAAGGAGAAGGTGAAGTCTGGAGGGTGAATCAGAAGAAGTGGAAGAAGGAGAAGGAGAAGGTGAAGTCTGGAGGGTGAAGCAGAAGAAGTAGAAGAAGGAGAAGGAGAAGGTGAAGTCAGGTGGGTGAATCAGAAGAAGTAGAAGAAGGAGAAGGAGAAGATGAAGTCAGGAGGGTGAATCAGAAGAAGCAGAAGAAGGAGAAGGAGAAGGTGAAGTCTGGAGTGTGAATCAGAAGAATCAGAAGAAGGAGAAGGAGAAGGTGAAGTCTGGAGGGTGAATCAGAAGAAGCAGAAGAAAGAGAAGGAGAAGGTGAAGTCTGGAGGGTGAAGCAGAAGAAACAGAAGAAGGAGAAGGAGAAGGTGAAGTCTGGAGGGTGAATCAGAAGAAGTAGAAGAAGGAGAAGGAGAAGGTGAAGTCTGGAGGGTGAATCAGAAGAAGCAGAAGAAGGAGAAGGAGAAGGTGAAGTCTGGAGGGTGAATCAGAAGAAGCAGAAGAAGGAGAAGGAGAAGATGAAGTCTGGAGGGTGAATCAGAAGAAGTAGAAGAAGGAGAAGGAGAAGGTGAAGTCTGGAGGGTGAATCAGAAGTAGTAGAAGAAGGAGACGGAGAAGGTGAAGTCTGGAGGGTGAATCAGAAGAAACAGAAGAAGGAGAAGGAGAAGGTGAAGTCTGGAGGGTGAATCAGAAGAAGTAGAAGAAGGAGAAGGAGAAGGTGTAGTCTGGAGGGTGAATCAGAAGAAGTAGACGAAGGAGAAGGAGAAGGTGAAGTCTGGAGGGCGAATCAGAAGAAGCAGAAGAAGGAGATGGAGAAGGTGAAGTCTGGAGGGTGAATCAGAAGAAGTAGAAGAAGGAGAAGGAGAAGGTGAAGTCTGGAGGGTGAATCAGAAGAAGCAGAAGAAGGAGAAGGAGAAGGTGAAGTCTGGAGGGTGAATCAGAAGAAGCAGAAGAAGGAGAATGAGAAGGTGAAGTCTGGAGGGTGATTCAGAAGAAGCAGAATAAGGAGAAGGAGAAGGTGAAGTCTGGAGGGTGAATCAGAAGAAGCAGAAGAAGGAGAAGGAGAAGGTGAAGTCTGGAGGGTGAATCAGAAGAAGTAGAAGAAGGAGAAGGAGAAGGTGAAGTCTGGAGGGTGAATCAGAAGAAGTAGAAGAAGGAGAAGGAGAAGGTGAAGTTTGGAGGGTGAATCAGAAGAAGTCGAAGAAGGAGAAGGAGAAGCTGAAGTCTGGAGGGTGAAGCAGAAGAAGTAGAAGAAGGAGAAGGAGAAGGTGAAGTCAGGAGGGTGAATCAGAAGATGTAGAAGAAGGAGAAGGAGAAGGTGAAGTCAGGAGGGTGAATCAGAAGAAGCAGAAGAAGGAGAAGGAGAAGGTGAAGTCTGGAGGGTGAATCAGAAGAATCAGAAGAAGGAGAAGGAGAAGGTGAAGTCTGGAGGGTGAATCAGAAGAAGCAGAAGAAAGAGAAGGAGAAGGTGAAGTCTGGAGGGTGAATCAGAAGAAGTAGAAGAAGGAGAAGGAGAAGGTGAAGTCTGGAGGGTGAATCAGAAGAAGCAGAAGAAGGAGAAGGAGAAGGTGAAGTCAGGAGGGTGAATCAGAAGAAGTAGAAGAAGGAGAAGGAGAAGGTGAAGTCAGGAGGGTGAATCAGAAGAAGCAGAAGAAGGAGAAGGAGAAGATGAAGTCTGGAGGGTGAATCAGAAGAAGTAGAAGAAGGAGAAGGAGAAGGTGAAGTCTGGAGGGTGAATCAGAAGAAGTAGAAGAAGGAGAAGGAGAAGGTGAAGTCTGGAGGGTGAATCAGAAGAAGCAGAAGAAGGAGAAGGAGAAGGTGAAGTCTGGAGGGTGAATCAGAAGAAGCAGAAGAAGGAGAAGGAGAAGATGAAGTCTGGAGGGTGAATCAGAAGAAGTAGAAGAAGGAGAAGGAGAAGGTGAGGTCTGGAGGGTGAATCAGAAGAAGCAGAAGAAGGAGAAGGAGAAGGTGAAGTCTGGAGGGTGAATCAGAAGAAGCAGAAGAAGGAGAAGGAGAAGGTGAAGTCTGGAGGGTGAATCAGAAGAAGCAGAAGAAGGAGAAGGAGAAGGTGAAGTCAGGAGGGTGAATCAGAAGAAGCAGAAGAAGGAGAAGGAGAAGGTGAAGTCTGGAGGGTGCATCAGAAGAAGCAGAAGAAGGAGAAGGAGAAGGTGAAGTCTGGAGGGTGAATCAGAAGAAGCAGAAGATGGAGAAGGAGAAGGTGAAGTATGCAGGGTGAATCAGAAGAAGTAGAAGAAGGAGAAGGAGAAGGTGAAGTCTGGAGGGTGAATCAGAAGAAGTAGAAGAAGGAGAAGGAGAAGCTGAAGTCTGGAGGGTGAATCAGAAGAAGCAGAATAAGGAGAAGGAGAAGGTGAAGTCTGGAGGGTGAATCAGAAGAAGTGGAAGAAGGAGAAGGAGAAGGTGAAGTCTGGAGGGTGAAGCAGAAGAAGTAGAAGAAGGAGAAGGAGAAGGTGAAGTCAGGTGGGTGAATCAGAAGAAGTAGAAGAAGGAGAAGGAGAAGATGAAGTCAGGAGGGTGAATCAGAAGAAGCAGAAGAAGGAGAAGGAGAAGGTGAAGTCTGGAGTGTGAATCAGAAGAATCAGAAGAAGGAGAAGGAGAAGGTGAAGTCTGGAGGGTGAATCAGAAGAAGCAGAAGAAAGAGAAGGAGAAGGTGAAGTCTGGAGGGTGAAGCAGAAGAAACAGAAGAAGGAGAAGGAGAAGGTGAAGTCTGGAGGGTGAATCAGAAGAAGTAGAAGAAGGAGAAGGAGAAGGTGAAGTCTGGAGGGTGAATCAGAAGATGTAGAAGAAGGAGAAGGAGAAGGTGAAGTCAGGAGGGTGAATCTGAAGAAGCAGAAGAAGGAGAAGGAGAAGGTGAAGTCTGGAGGGTGAATCAGAAGAATCAGAAGAAGGAGAAGGAGAAGGTGAAGTCTGGAGGGTGAATCAGAAGAATCAGAAGAAGGAGAAGGAGAAGGTGAAGTCTGGAGGGTGAATCAGAAGAAGCAGAAGAAAGAGAAGGAGAAGGTGAAGTCTGGAGGGTGAATCAGAAGAAGTAGAAGAAGGAGAAGGAGAAGGTGAAGTCTGGAGGGTGAATCAGAAGAAGCAGAAGAAGGAGAAGGAGAAGGTGAAGTCAGGAGGGTGAATCAGAAGAAGTAGAAGAAGGAGAAGGAGAAGGTGAAGTCAGGAGGGTGAATCAGAAGAAGCAGAAGAAGGAGAAGGAGAAGATGAAGTCTGGAGGGTGAATCAGAAGAAGTAGAAGAAGGAGAAGGAGAAGGTGAAGTCTGGAGGGTGAATCAGAAGAAGTAGAAGAAGGAGAAGGAGAAGGTGAAGTCTGGAGGGTGAATCAGAAGAAGCAGAAGAAGGAGAAGGAGAAGGTGAAGTCTGGAGGGTGAATCAGAAGAAGCAGAAGAAGGAGAAGGAGAAGATGAAGTCTGGAGGGTGAATCAGAAGAAGTAGAAGAAGGAGAAGGAGAAGGTGAGGTCTGGAGGGTGAATCAGAAGAAGCAGAAGAAGGAGAAGGAGAAGGTGAAGTCTGGAGGGTGAATCAGAAGAAGCAGAAGAAGGAGAAGGAGAAGGTGAAGTCTGGAGGGTGAATCAGAAGAAGTAGAAGAAGGAGAAGGAGAAGGTGAAGTTTGGAGGGTGAAGCAGAAGAAGTAGAAGAAGGAGAAGGAGAAGGTGAAGTCAGGTGGGTGAAACAGAAGAAGTAGAAGAAGGAGAAGGAGAAGGTGAAGTCAGGAGGGTGAATCAGAAGAAGCAGAAGAAGGAGAAGGAGAAGGTGAAGTCTGGAGGGTGAATCAGAAGAATCAGAAGAAGGAGAAGGAGAAGGTGAAGTCTGGAGGGTGAATCAGAAGAAGCAGAAGAAAGAGAAGGAGAAGGTGAAGTCTGGAGGGTGAAGCAGAAGAAACAGAAGAAGGAGAAGGAGAAGGTGAAGACTGGAGGGTGAATCAGAAGAAGTAGAAGAAGGAGAAGGAGAAGGTGAAGTCTGGAGGGTGAATCAGAAGAAGTAGAAGAAGGAGAAGGAGAAGGTGAAGTCTGGAGGGTGAATCAGAAGAAGCAGAAGAAGGAGAAGGAGAAGGTGAAGTCTGGAGGGTGAATCAGAAGAAGCAGAAGAAGGAGAAGGAGAAGATGAAGTCTGGAGGGTGAATCAGAAGAAGTAGAAGAAGGAGAAGGAGAAGGTGAAGTCTGGAGGGTGAATCAGAAGTAGTAGAAGAAGGAGACGGAGAAGGTGAAGTCTGGAGGGTGAATCAGAAGAAACAGAAGAAGGAGAAGGAGAAGGTGAAGTCTGGAGGGTGAATCAGAAGAAGTAGAAGAAGGAGAAGGAGAAGGTGTAGTCTGGAGGGTGAATCAGAAGAAGTAGACGAAGGAGAAGGAGAAGGTGAAGTCTGGAGGGTGAATCAGAAGAAGCAGAAGAAGGAGATGGAGAAGGTGAAGTCTGGAGGGTGAATCAGAAGAAGTAGAAGAAGGAGAAGGAGAAGGTGAAGTCTGGAGGGTGAATCAGAAGAAGCAGAAGAAGGAGAAGGAGAAGGTGAAGTCTGGAGGGTGAATCAGAAGAAGCAGAAGAAGGAGAATGAGAAGGTGAAGTCTGGAGGGTGATTCAGAAGAAGCAGAATAAGGAGAAGGAGAAGGTGAAGTCTGGAGGGTGAATCAGAAGAAGCAGAAGAAGGAGAAGGAGAAGGTGAAGTCTGGAGGGTGAATCAGAAGAAGTAGAAGAAGGAGAAGGAGAAGGTGAAGTCTGGAGGGTGAATCAGAAGAAGTAGAAGAAGGAGAAGGAGAAGGTGAAGTTTGGAGGGTGAATCAGAAGAAGTTGAAGAAGGAGAAGGAGAAGCTGAAGTCTGGAGGGTGAAGCAGAAGAAGTAGAAGAAGGAGAAGGAGAAGGTGAAGTCAGGAGGGTGAATCAGAAGATGTAGAAGAAGGAGAAGGAGAAGGTGAAGTCAGGAGGGTGAATCAGAAGAAGCAGAAGAAGGAGAAGGAGAAGGTGAAGTCTGGAGGGTGAATCAGAAGAATCAGAAGAAGGAGAAGGAGAAGGTGAAGTCTGGAGGGTGAATCAGAAGAAGCAGAAGAAAGAGAAGGAGAAGGTGAAGTCTGGAGGGTGAATCAGAAGAAGTAGAAGAAGGAGAAGGAGAAGGTGAAGTCTGGAGGGTGAATCAGAAGAAGCAGAAGAAGGAGAAGGAGAAGGTGAAGTCAGGAGGGTGAATCAGAAGAAGTAGAAGAAGGAGAAGGAGAAGGTGAAGTCAGGAGGGTGAATCAGAAGAAGCAGAAGAAGGAGAAGGAGAAGATGAAGTCTGGAGGGTGAATCAGAAGAAGTAGAAGAAGGAGAAGGAGAAGGTGAAGTCTGGAGGGTGAATCAGAAGAAGTAGAAGAAGGAGAAGGAGAAGGTGAAGTCTGGAGGGTGAATCAGAAGAAGCAGAAGAAGGAGAAGGAGAAGATGAAGTCTGGAGGGTGAATCAGAAGAAGTAGAAGAAGGAGAAGGAGAAGGTGAGGTCTGGAGGGTGAATCAGAAGAAGCAGAAGAATGAGAAGGAGAAGGTGAAGTCTGGAGGGTGAATCAGAAGAAGCAGAAGAAGGAGAAGGAGAAGGTGAAGTCTGGAGGGTGAATCAGAAGAAGCAGAAGAAGGAGAAGGAGAAGGTGAAGTCAGGAGGGTGAATCAGAAGAAGCAGAAGAAGGAGAAGGAGAAGGTGAAGTCTGGAGGGTGAATCAGAAGAAGCAGAAGAAGGAGAAGGAGAAGGTGAAGTCTGGAGGGTGAATCAGAAGAAGCAGAAGAAGGAGAAGGAGAAGGTGAAGTATGCAGGGTGAATCAGAAGAAGTAGAAGAAGGAGAAGGAGAAGGTGAAGTCTGGAGGGTGAATCAGAAGAAGTAGAAGAAGGAGAAGGAGAAGCTGAAGTCTGGAGGGTGAATCAGAAGAAGCAGAATAAGGAGAAGGAGAAGGTGAAGTCTGGAGGGTGAATCAGAAGAATTGGAAGAAGGAGAAGGAGAAGGTGAAGTCTGGAGGGTGAAGCAGAAGAAGTAGAAGAAGGAGAAGGAGAAGGTGAAGTCAGGTGGGTGAATCAGAAGAAGTAGAAGAAGGAGAAGGAGAAGATGAAGTCAGGAGGGTGAATCAGAAGAAGCAGAAGAAGGAGAAGGAGAAGGTGAAGTCTGGAGGGTGAATCAGAAGAATCAGAAGAAGGAGAAGGAGAAGGTGAAGTCTGGAGGGTGAATCAGAAGAAGCAGAAGAAAGAGAAGGAGAAGGTGAAGTCTGGAGGGTGAATCAGAAGAAGTAGAGGAAGGAGAAGGAGAAGGTGAAGTCTGGAGGGTGAATCAGAAGATGTAGAAGAAGGAGAAGGAGAAGGTGAAGTCAGGAGGGTGAATCTGAAGAAGCAGAAGAAGGAGAAGGAGAAGGTGAAGTCTGGAGGGTGAATCAGAAGAATCAGAAGAAGGAGAAGGAGAAGGTGAAGTCTGGAGGGTGAATCAGAAGAATCAGAAGAAGCAGAAGGAGAAGGTGAAGTCTGGAGGGTGAATCAGAAGAAGCAGAAGAAAGAGAAGGAGAAGGTGAAGTCTGGAGGGTGAATCAGAAGAAGTAGAAGAAGGAGAAGGAGAAGGTGAAGTCTGGAGGGTGAATCAGAAGAAGCAGAAGAAGGAGAAGGAGAAGGTGAAGTCAGGAGGGTGAATCAGAAGAAGTAGAAGAAGGAGAAGGAGAAGGTGAAGTCAGGAGGGTGAATCAGAAGAAGCAGAAGAAGGAGAAGGAGAAGATGAAGTCTGGAGGGTGAATCAGAAGAAGTAGAAGAAGGAGAAGGAGAAGGTGAAGTCTGGAGGGTGAATCAGAAGAAGTAGAAGAAGGAGAAGGAGAAGGTGAAGTCTGGAGGGTGAATCAGAAGAAGCAGAAGAAGGAGAAGGAGAAGGTGAAGTCTGGAGGGTGAATCAGAAGAAGCAGAAGAAGGAGAAGGAGAAGATGAAGTCTGGAGGGTGAATCAGAAGAAGTAGAAGAAGGAGAAGGAGAAGGTGAGGTCTGGAGGGTGAATCAGAAGAAGCAGAAGAAGGAGAAGGAGAAGGTGAAGTCTGGAGGGTGAATCAGAAGAAGCAGAAGAAGGAGAAGGAGAAGGTGAAGTCTGGAGGGTGAATCAGAAGAAATAGAAGAAGGAGAAGGAGAAGGTGAAGTCTGGAGGGTGAATCAGAAGAAGTAGAAGAAGGAGAAGGAGAAGGTGTAGTCTGGAGGGTGAATCAGAAGAAGCAGAAGAAGGAGAAGGAGAAGGTGAAGTCTGGAGGGTGAATCAGAAGAAGCAGAAGAAGGAGAAGGAGAAGGTGAAGTCTGGAGGGTGAATCAGAAGAAGCAGAAGAAGGAGAAGGAGAAGGTGAAGTCAGGAGGGTGAATCAGAAGAAGTAGAAGAAGGAGAAGGAGAAGGTGAAGTCTGGAGGGTGAAGCAGAAGAAGTAGAAGAAGGAGAAGGAGAAGGTGAAGTCAGGAGGGTGAATCAGAAGAAGTAGAAGAAGGAGAAGGAGAAGGTGAAGTCAGGAGGGTGAATCAGAAGAAGCAGAAGAAGGAGAAGGAGAAGGTGAAGTCTGGAGGGTGAATCAGAAGAATCAGAAGAAGGGGAAGGAGAAGGTGAAGTCTGGAGGGTGAATCAGAAGAAGCAGAAGAAAGAGAAGGAGAAGGTGAAGTCTGGAGGGTGAATCAGAAGAAGTAGAAGAAGGAGAAGGAGAAGGTGAAGTCTGGAGGGTGAATCAGAAGAAGCAGAAGAAGGAGAAGGAGAAGGTGAAGTCTGGAGGGTGAATCAGAAGAAGCAGAAGAAGGAGAAGGAGAAGGTGAAGTATGCAGGGTGAATCAGAAGAAGTAGAAGAAGGAGAAGGAGAAGGTGAAGTCTGGAGGGTGAATCAGAAGAAGTAGAAGAAGGAGAAGGAGAAGCTGAAGTCTGGAGGGTGAATCAGAAGAAGCAGAATAAGGAGAAGGAGAAGTTGAAGTCTGGAGGGTGAATCAGAAGAAGCAGAAGAAGGAGAAGGAGAAGGTGAAGTCTGGAGGGTGAATCAGAAGAAGTGGAAGAAGGAGAAGGAGAAGGTGAAGTCTGGAGGGTGAAGCAGAAGAAGTAGAAGAAGGAGAAGGAGAAGGTGAAGTCAGGTGGGTGAATCAGAAGAAGTAGAAGAAGGAGAAGGAGAAGATGAAGTCAGGAGGGTGAATCAGAAGAAGCAGAAGAAGGAGAAGGAGAAGGTGAAGTCTGGAGGGTGAATCAGAAGAATCAGAAGAAGGAGAAGGAGAAGGTGAAGTCTGGAGGGTGAATCAGAAGAATCAGAAGAAGGAGAAGGAGAAGGTGAAGTCTGGAGGGTGAATCAGAAGAAGCAGAAGAAAGAGAAGGAGAAGGTGAAGTCTGGAGGGTGAATCAGAAGAAGTAGAAGAAGGAGAAGGAGAAGGTGAAGTCTGGAGGGTGAATCAGAAGAAGCAGAAGAAGGAGAAGGAGAAGGTGAAGTCTGGAGGGTGAATCAGAAGAAGCAGAAGAAGGAGAAGGAGAAGGTGAAGTATGCAGGGTGAATCAGAAGAAGTAGAAGAAGGAGAAGGAGAAGGTGAAGTCTGGAGGGTGAATCAGAAGAAGTAGAAGAAGGAGAAGGAGAAGCTGAAGTCTGGAGGGTGAATCAGAAGAAGCAGAATAAGGAGAAGGAGAAGTTGAAGTCTGGAGGGTGAATCAGAAGAAGCAGAAGAAGGAGAAGGAGAAGGTGAAGTCTGGAGGGTGAATCAGAAGAAGTGGAAGAAGGAGAAGGAGAAGGTGAAGTCTGGAGGGTGAAGCAGAAGAAGTAGAAGAAGGAGAAGGAGAAGGTGAAGTCAGGTGGGTGAATCAGAAGAAGTAGAAGAAGGAGAAGGAGAAGATGAAGTCAGGAGGGTGAATCAGAAGAAGCAGAAGAAGGAGAAGGAGAAGGTGAAGTCTGGAGGGTGAATCAGAAGAATCAGAAGAAGGAGAAGGAGAAGGTGAAGTCTGGAGGGTGAATCAGAAGAAGCAGAAGAAAGAGAAGGAGAAGGTGAAGTCTGGAGGGTGAAGCAGAAGAAACAGAAGAAGGAGAAGGAGAAGGTGAAGACTGGAGGGTGAATCACAAGAAGTAGAAGAAGGAGAAGGAGAAGGTGAAGTCTGGAGGGTGAATCAGAAGAAGTAGAAGAAGGAGAAGGAGAAGGTGAAGTCTGGAGGGTGAATCAGAAGAAGTAGAAGAAGGAGAAGGAGAAGGTGAAGTCTGGAGGGTGAATCAGAAGTAGTAGAAGAAGGAGAAGGAGAAGGTGAAGTCTGTAGGGTGAATCAGAAGAAACAGAAGAAGGAGAAGGAGAAGGTGAAGTCTGGAGGGTGAATCAGAAGAAGTAAAAGAAGGAGAAGGAGAAGGTGTAGTCTGGAGGGTGAATCAGAAGAAGTAGAAGAAGGAGAAGGAGAAGGTGAAGTCTGGAGGGTGAATCAGAAGAAGCAGAAGAAGGAGATGGAGAAGGTGAAGTCTGGAGAATGAATCAGAAGAAGTAGAAGAAGGAGAAGGAGAAGGTGAAGTCTGGAGGGTGAATCAGAAGAAGTAGAAGAAGGAGAAGGAGAAGGTGAAGTCTGGAGGGTGAATCAGAAGAAGTAGAAGAAGGAGAAGGAGAAGCTGAAGTCTGGAGGGTGAAGCAGAAGAAGTAGAAGAAGGAGAAGGAGAAGGTGAAGTCTGGAGGGTGAATCAGAAGAAGTAGAAGAAGGAGAAGGAGAAGCTGAAGTCTGGAGGGTGAATCAGAAGAAGCAGAATAAGGAGAAGGAGAAGTTGAAGTCTGGAGGGTGAATCAGAAGAAGCAGAAGAAGGAGAAGGAGAAGGTGAAGTCTGGAGGGTGAATCAGAAGAAGCGGAAGAAGGAGAAGGAGAAGGTGAAGTCTGGAGGGTGAAGCAGAAGAAGTAGAAGAAGGAGAAGGAGAAGGTGAAGTCAGGTGGGTGAATCAGAAGAAGTAGAAGAAGGAGAAGGAGAAGATGAAGTCAGGAGGGTGAATCAGAAGAAGCAGAAGAAGGAGAAGGAGAAGGTGAAGTCTGGAGGGTGAATCAGAAGAATCAGAAGAAGGAGAAGGAGAAGGTGAAGTCTGGAGGGTGAATCAGAAGAAGCAGAAGAAAGAGAAGGAGAAGGTGAAGTCTGGAGGGTGAAGCAGAAGAAACAGAAGAAGGAGAAGGTGAAGACTGGAGGGTGAATCACAAGAAGTAGAAGAAGGAGAAGGAGAAGGTGAAGTCTGGAGGGTGAATCAGAAGAAGTAGAAGAAGGAGAAGGAGAAGGTGAAGTCTGGAGGGTGAATCAGAAGAAGTAGAAGAAGGAGAAGGAGAAGGTGAAGTCTGGGGGGTGAATCAGAAGTAGTAGAAGAAGGAGAAGGTGAAGTCTGGAGGGTGAATCAGAAGAAACAGAAGAAGGAGAAGGAGAAGGTGAAGTCTGGAGGGTGAATCAGAAGAAGTAGAAGAAGGAGAAGGAGAAGGTGTAGTCTGGAGGGTGAATCAGAAGAAGTAGACGAAGGAGAAGGAGAAGGTGAAGTCTGGAGGGTGAATCAGAAGAAGCAGAAGAAGGAGATGGAGAAGGTGAAGTCTGGAGGGTGAATCAGAAGAAGTAGAAGAAGGAGAAGGAGAAGGTGAAGTCTGGAGGGTGAATCAGAAGAAGCAGAAGAAGGAGAAGGAGAAGGTGAAGTCTGGAGGGTGAATCAGAAGAAGCAGAAGAAGGAGAAGGAGAAGGTGAAG
This sequence comes from Somniosus microcephalus, assembly GCF_052327205.1. Classification (NCBI taxonomy): domain Eukaryota; kingdom Metazoa; phylum Chordata; class Chondrichthyes; order Squaliformes; family Somniosidae; genus Somniosus; species Somniosus microcephalus. The sequence goes on from NW_028225195.1 coordinate 425,605, forward strand.
TCTGGAGGGTGATTCAGAAGAAGCAGAATAAGGAGAAGGAGAAGGTGAAGTCTGGAGGGTGAATCAGAAGAAGCAGAAGAAGGAGAAGGAGAAGGTGATGTCTGGAGGGTGAATCAGAAGAAGTAGAAGAAGGAGAAGGAGAAGGTGAAGTCTGGAGGGTGAATCAGAAGAAGTAGAAGAAGGAGAAGGAGAAGGTGAAGTCTGGAGGGTGAATCAGAAGAAGTAGAAGAAGGAGAAGGAGAAGCTGAAGTCTGGAGGGTGAAGCAGAAGAAGTAGAAGAAGGAGAAGGAGAAGGTGAAGTCAGGAGGGTGAATCAGAAGATGTAGAAGAAGGAGAAGGAGAAGGTGAAGTCAGGAGGGTGAATCAGAAGAAGCAGAAGAAGGAGAAGGAGAAGGTGAAGTCAGGAGGGTGAATCAGAAGAAGTAGAAGAAGGAGAAGGAGAAGGTGAAGTCAGGACGGTGAAGCAGATGAAACAGAAGAAGGAGAAGGAGAAGGTGAAGTCTGGAGGGTGAATCAGAAGAAGTATAAGAAGGAAAAGGAGAAGGTCAAGTCTGGAGGGTGAATCAGAAGAAGTAGAAGAAGGAAAAGGAGAAGGTGTAGTCTGGAGGGTGAAGCAGAAGAAGTAGAAGAAGGAGAAGGAGAAGGTGAAGTCAGGAGGGTGAATCAGAAGAAGTAGAAGAAGGAGAAGGAGAAGGTGAAGTCAGGAGGGTGAATCAGAAGAAGCAGAAGAAGGAGAAGGAGAAGGTGAAGTCTGGAGGGTGAATCAGAAGAATCAGAAGAAGGAGAAGGAGAAGGTGAAGTCTGGAGGGTGAATCAGAAGAAGCAGAAGAAAGAGAAGGAGAAGGTCAAGTCTGGAGGGTGAATCAGAAGAAGTAGAAGAAGGAGAAGGAGAAGGTGAACTCTGGAGGGTGAATCAGAAGAAGCAGAAGAAGGAGAAGGAGAAGGTGAAGTCTGGAGGGTGAATCAGAAGAAGCAGAAGAAGGAGAAGGAGAAGGTGAAGTCTGCAGGGTGAATCAGAAGAAGCAGAAGAAGGAGAAGGAGAAGGTTAAGACTGGTGGGTGAATCAGAAGAAGCAGAATAAGGAGAAGGAGAAGGTGAAGTCTGGAGGGTGAATCAGAAGAAGCAGAAGAAGGAGAAGGAGAAGGTGAAGTCTGGAGGGTGAATCAAAAGAAGTAGAAGAAGGAGAAGGAGAAGTTGAAGTCTGGAGGGTGAAGCAGAAGAATTAGAAGATGGAGAAGGAGAAGGTGAAGTCAGGAGGGTGAATCAGAAGAAGTAGAAGAAGGAGAAGGAGAAGGTGAAGTCAGGAGGGTGAATCGGAAGAAGCAGAAGATGGAGAAGCAGAAGGTGAAGTCTGGAGGGTGAATCAGAAGAATCAGAAGAAGGAGAAGCAGAAGGTGAAGTTAGGAGGGTGAATCAGAAGAAGCAGAAGAAGGAGAAGGAGCAGGTGATGTCAGGGGGATGAAGCAGAAGAAGTAGAAGAAGGAGAAGGAGAAGGTGAAGTCAGGACGGTGAAGCAGAAGAAACAGAAGAAGGAGAAGGAGAAGGTGAAGTCTGGAAGGTGAATCAGAAGAAGCAGAAGAAGGAAAAGGAGAAGGTCAAGTCTGGAGGGTGAATCAGAAGAAGTAGAAGAAGGAGAAGGAGAAGGTGAAGTCTGGAGGGTGAAGCAGAAGAAGTAGAAGAAGGAGAAGGAGAAGGTGAAGTCAGGAGGGTGAATCAGAAGAAGTAGAAGAAGGAGAAGGAGAAGGCGAAGTCAGGAGGGTGAATCAGAAGAAGCAGAAGAAGGAGAAGGAGAAGGTGAAGTCTGGAGGGTGAATCAGAAGAATCAGAAGAAGGAGAAGGAGAAGGTGAAGTCTGGAGGGTGAATCAGAAGAAGCAGAAGAAAGAGAAGGAGAAGGTGAAGTCTGGAGGGTGAATCAGAAGAAGTAGAAGAAGGAGAAGGAGAAGGTGAAGTCTGGAGGGTGAATCAGAAGAAGCAGAAGGAAGAGAAGGAGAAGGTGAAGTCTGGAGGGTGAAGCAGAAGAAACAGAAGAAGGAGAAGGAGAAGGTGAAGACTGGAGGGTGAATCACAAGAAGTAGAAGAAGGAGAAGGAGAAGGTGAAGTCTGGAGGGTGAATCAGAAGAAGTAGAAGAAGGAGAAGGAGAAGGTGAAGTCTGGAGGGTGAATCAGAAGAAGTAGAAGAAGGAGAAGGAGAAGGTGAAGTCTGGAGGGTGAATCAGAAGAATCAGAAGAAGGAGAAGGAGAAGGTGAAGTCTGGAGGGTGAATCAGAAGAAGCAGAAGAAAGAGAAGGAGAAGGTGAAGTCTGGAGGGTGAATCAGAAGAAGTAGAAGAAGGAGAAGGAGAAGGTGAAGTCTGGAGGGTGAATCAGAAGAAGCAGAAGAAGGAGAAGGAGAAGGTGAAGTTAGGAGGGTGAATCAGAAGAAGCAGAAGAAGGAGAAGGAGCAGGTGATGTCAGGGGGATGAAGCAGAAGAAGTAGAAGAAGGAGAAGGAGAAGGTGAAGTCAGGACGGTGAAGCAGAAGAAACAGAAGAAGGAGAAGGAGAAGGTGAAGTCTGGAAGGTGAATCAGAAGAAGCAGAAGAAGGAAAAGGAGAAGGTCAAGTCTGGAGGGTGAATCAGAAGAAGTAGAAGAAGGAGAAGGAGAAGGTGAAGTCTGGAGGGTGAAGCAGAAGAAGTAGAAGAAGGAGAAGGAGAAGGTGAAGTCAGGAGGGTGAATCAGAAGAAGTAGAAGAAGGAGAAGGAGAAGGCGAAGTCAGGAGGGTGAATCAGAAGAAGCAGAAGAAGGAGAAGGAGAAGGTGAAGTCTGGAGGGTGAATCAGAAGAATCAGAAGAAGGAGAAGGAGAAGGTGAAGTCTGGAGGGTGAATCAGAAGAAGCAGAAGAAAGAGAAGGAGAAGGTGAAGTCTGGAGGGTGAATCAGAAGAAGTAGAAGAAGGAGAAGGAGAAGGTGAAGTCTGGAGGGTGAATCAGAAGAAGCAGAAGAAAGAGAAGGAGAAGGTGAAGTCTGGAGGGTGAAGCAGAAGAAACAGAAGAAGGAGAAGGAGAAGGTGAAGACTGGAGGGTGAATCACAAGAAGTAGAAGAAGGAGAAGGAGAAGGTGAAGTCTGGAGGGTGAATCAGAAGAAGTAGAAGAAGGAGAAGGAGAAGGTGAAGTCTGGAGGGTGAATCAGAAGAAGTAGAAGAAGGAGAAGGAGAAGGTGAAGTCTGGAGGGTGAATCAGAAGAATCAGAAGAAGGAGAAGGAGAAGGTGAAGTCTGGAGGGTGAATCAGAAGAAGCAGAAGAAAGAGAAGGAGAAGGTGAAGTCTGGAGGGTGAATCAGAAGAAGTAGAAGAAGGAGAAGGAGAAGGTGAAGTCTGGAGGGTGAATCAGAAGAAGCAGAAGAAGGAGAAGGAGAAGGTGAAGTCAGGAGGGTGAATCAGAAGAAGCAGAAGAAGGAGAAGGAGAAGATGAAGTCTGGAGGGTGAATCAGAAGAAGTAGAAGAAGGAGAAGGAGAAGGTGAGGTCTGGAGGGTGAATCAGAAGAAGCAGAAGAAGGAGAAGGAGAAGGTGAAGTCTGGAGGGTGAATCAGAAGAAGCAGAAGAAGGAGAAGGAGAAGGTGAAGTCAGGAGGGTGAATCAGAAGAAGCAGAAGAAGGAGAAGGAGAAGGTGAAGTCTGGAGGGTGAATCAGAAGAAGCAGAAGAAGGAGAAGGAGAAGGTGAAGTCTGGAGGGTGAATCAGAAGAAGCAGAAGAAGGAGAAGGAGAAGGTGAAGTATGCAGGGTGAATCAGAAGAAGTAGAAGAAGGAGAAGGAGAAGGTGAAGTCTCGAGGGTGAATCAGAAGAAGTAGAAGAAGGAGAAGGAGAAGCTGAAGTCTGGAGGGTGAATCAGAAGAAGCAGAATAAGGAGAAGGAGAAGGTGAAGTCTGGAGGGTGAATCAGAAGAATTGGAAGAAGGAGAAGGAGAAGGTGAAGTCTGGAGGGTGAAGCAGAAGAAGTAGAAGAAGGAGAAGGAGAAGGTGAAGTCAGGTGGGTGAATCAGAAGAAGTAGAAGAAGGAGAAGGAGAAGATGAAGTCAGGAGGGTGAATCAGAAGAAGCAGAAGAAGGAGAAGGAGAAGGTGAAGTCTGGAGGGTGAATCAGAAGAATCAGAAGAAGGAGAAGGAGAAGGTGAAGTCTGGAGGGTGAATCAGAAGAAGCAGAAGAAAGAGAAGGAGAAGGTGAAGTCTGGAGGGTGAATCAGAAGAAGTAGAAGAAGGAGAAGGAGAAGGTGAAGTCTGGAGGGTGAATCAGAAGATGTAGAAGAAGGAGAAGGAGAAGGTGAAGTCAGGAGGGTGAATCTGAAGAAGCAGAAGAAGGAGAAGGAGAAGGTGAAGTCTGGAGGGTGAATCAGAAGAATCAGAAGAAGGAGAAGGAGAAGGTGAAGTCTGGAGGGTGAATCAGAAGAATCAGAAGAAGCAGAAGGAGAAGGTGAAGTCTGGAGGGTGAATCAGAAGAAGCAGAAGAAAGAGAAGGAGAAGGTGAAGTCTGGAGGGTGAATCAGAAGAAGTAGAAGAAGGAGAAGGAGAAGGTGAAGTCTGGAGGGTGAATCAGAAGAAGCAGAAGAAGGAGAAGGAGAAGGTGAAGTCAGGAGGGTGAATCAGAAGAAGTAGAAGAAGGAGAAGGAGAAGGTGAAGTCAGGAGGGTGAATCAGAAGAAGCAGAAGAAGGAGAAGGAGAAGATGAAGTCTGGAGGGTGAATCAGAAGAAGTAGAAGAAGGAGAAGGAGAAGGTGAAGTCTGGAGGGTGAATCAGAAGAAGTAGAAGAAGGAGAAGGAGAAGGTGAAGTCTGGAGGGTGAATCAGAAGAAGCAGAAGAAGGAGAAGGAGAAGGTGAAGTCTGGAGGGTGAATCAGAAGAAGCAGAAGAAGGAGAAGGAGAAGATGAAGTCTGGAGGGTGAATCAGAAGAAGTAGAAGAAGGAGAAGGAGAAGGTGAGGTCTGGAGGGTGAATCAGAAGAAGCAGAAGAAGGAGAAGGAGAAGGTGAAGTCTGGAGGGTGAATCAGAAGAAGCAGAAGAAGGAGAAGGAGAAGGTGAAGTCTGGAGGGTGAATCAGAAGAAATAGAAGAAGGAGAAGGAGAAGGTGAAGTCTGGAGGGTGAATCAGAAGAAGTAGAAGAAGGAGAAGGAGAAGGTGTAGTCTGGAGGGTGAATCAGAAGAAGCAGAAGAAGGAGAAGGAGAAGGTGAAGTCTGGAGGGTGAATCAGAAGAAGCAGAAGAAGGAGAAGGAGAAGGTGAAGTCTGGAGGGTGAATCAGAAGAAGCAGAAGAAGGAGAAGGAGAAGGTGAAGTCAGGAGGGTGAATCAGAAGAAGCAGAAGAAGGAGAAGGAGAAGGTGAAGTTAGGAGGGTGAATCAGAAGAAGCAGAAGAAGGAGAAGGAGCAGGTGATGTCAGGGGGATGAAGCAGAAGAAGTAGAAGAAGGAGAAGGAGAAGGTGAAGTCAGGACGGTGAAGCAGAAGAAACAGAAGAAGGAGAAGGAGAAGGTGAAGTCTGGAGGGTGAATCAGAAGAAGCAGAAGAAGGAAAAGGAGAAGGTCAAGTCTGGAGGGTGAATCAGAAGAAGTAGAAGAAGGAGAAGGAGAAGGTGAAGTCTGGAGGGTGAAGCAGAAGAAGTAGAAGAAGGAGAAGGAGAAGGTGAAGTCAGGAGGGTGAATCAGAAGAAGTAGAAGAAGGAGAAGGAGAAGGTGAAGTCAGGAGGGTGAATCAGAAGAAGCAGAAGAAGGAGAAGGAGAAGGTGAAGTCTGGAGGGTGAATCAGAAGAATCAGAAGAAGGAGAAGGAGAAGGTGAAGTCTGGAGGGTGAATCAGAAGAAGCAGAAGAAAGAGAAGGAGAAGGTGAAGTCTGGAGGGTGAATCAGAAGAAGTAGAAGAAGGAGAAGGAGAAGGTGAAGTCTGGAGGGTGAATCAGAAGAAGCAGAAGAAGGAGAAGGAGAAGGTGAAGTCTGGAGGGTGAATCAGAAGAAGCAGAAGAAGGAGAAGGAGAAGGTGAAGTATGCAGGGTGAATCAGAAGAAGTAGAAGAAGGAGAAGGAGAAGGTGAAGTCTGGAGGGTGAATCAGAAGAAGTAGAAGAAGGAGAAGGAGAAGCTGAAGTCTGGAGGGTGAATCAGAAGAAGCAGAATAAGGAGAAGGAGAAGTTGAAGTCTGGAGGGTGAATCAGAAGAAGCAGAAGAAGGAGAAGGAGAAGGTGAAGTCTGGAGGGTGAATCAGAAGAAGTGGAAGAAGGAGAAGGAGAAGGTGAAGTCTGGAGGGTGAAGCAGAAGAAGTAGAAGAAGGAGAAGGAGAAGGTGAAGTCAGGTGGGTGAATCAGAAGAAGTAGAAGAAGGAGAAGGAGAAGATGAAGTCAGGAGGGTGAATCAGAAGAAGCAGAAGAAGGAGAAGGAGAAGGTGAAGTCTGGAGGGTGAATCAGAAGAATCAGAAGAAGGAGAAGGAGAAGGTGAAGTCTGGAGGGTGAATCAGAAGAAGCAGAAGAAAGAGAAGGAGAAGGTGAAGTCTGGAGGGTGAAGCAGAAGAAACAGAAGAAGGAGAAGGAGAAGGTGAAGACTGGAGGGTGAATCACAAGAAGTAGAAGAAGGAGAAGGAGAAGGTGAAGTCTGGAGGGTGAATCAGAAGAAGTAGAAGAAGGAGAAGGAGAAGGTGAAGTCTGGAGGGTGAATCAGAAGAAGTAGAAGAAGGAGAAGGAGAAGGTGAAGTCTGGAGGGTGAATCAGAAGTAGTAGAAGAAGGAGAAGGAGAAGGTGAAGTCTGTAGGGTGAATCAGAAGAAACAGAAGAAGGAGAAGGAGAAGGTGAAGTCTGGAGGGTGAATCAGAAGAAGTAAAAGAAGGAGAAGGAGAAGGTGTAGTCTGGAGGGTGAATCAGAAGAAGTAGAAGAAGGAGAAGGAGAAGGTGAAGTCTGGAGGGTGAATCAGAAGAAGCAGAAGAAGGAGATGGAGAAGGTGAAGTCTGGAGGGTGAATCAGAAGAAGTAGAAGAAGGAGAAGGAGAAGGTGAAGTCTGGAGGGTGAATCAGAAGAAGTAGAAGAAGGAGAAGGAGAAGGTGAAGTCTGGAGGGTGAATCAGAAGAAGTAGAAGAAGGAGAAGGAGAAGCTGAAGTCTGGAGGGTGAAGCAGAAGAAGTAGAAGAAGGAGAAGGAGAAGGTGAAGTCTGGAGGGTGAATCAGAAGAAGTAGAAGAAGGAGAAGGAGAAGCTGAAGTCTGGAGGGTGAATCAGAAGAAGCAGAATAAGGAGAAGGAGAAGTTGAAGTCTGGAGGGTGAATCAGAAGAAGCAGAAGAAGGAGAAGGAGAAGGTGAAGTCTGGAGGGTGAATCAGAAGAAGCGGAAGAAGGAGAAGGAGAAGGTGAAGTCTGGAGGGTGAAGCAGAAGAAGTAGAAGAAGGAGAAGGAGAAGGTGAAGTCAGGTGGGTGAATCAGAAGAAGTAGAAGAAGGAGAAGGAGAAGATGAAGTCAGGAGGGTGAATCAGAAGAAGCAGAAGAAGGAGAAGGAGAAGGTGAAGTCTGGAGGGTGAATCAGAAGAATCAGAAGAAGGAGAAGGAGAAGGTGAAGTCTGGAGGGTGAATCAGAAGAAGCAGAAGAAAGAGAAGGAGAAGGTGAAGTCTGGAGGGTGAAGCAGAAGAAACAGAAGAAGGAGAAGGTGAAGACTGGAGGGTGAATCACAAGAAGTAGAAGAAGGAGAAGGAGAAGGTGAAGTCTGGAGGGTGAATCAGAAGAAGTAGAAGAAGGAGAAGGAGAAGGTGAAGTCTGGAGGGTGAATCAGAAGAAGTAGAAGAAGGAGAAGGAGAAGGTGAAGTCTGGGGGGTGAATCAGAAGTAGTAGAAGAAGGAGAAGGTGAAGTCTGGAGGGTGAATCAGAAGAAACAGAAGAAGGAGAAGGAGAAGGTGAAGTCTGGAGGGTGAATCAGAAGAAGTAGAAGAAGGAGAAGGAGAAGGTGTAGTCTGGAGGGTGAATCAGAAGAAGTAGACGAAGGAGAAGGAGAAGGTGAAGTCTGGAGGGTGAATCAGAAGAAGCAGAAGAAGGAGATGGAGAAGGTGAAGTCTGGAGGGTGAATCAGAAGAAGTAGAAGAAGGAGAAGGAGAAGGTGAAGTCTGGAGGGTGAATCAGAAGAAGCAGAAGAAGGAGAAGGAGAAGGTGAAGTCTGGAGGGTGAATCAGAAGAAGCAGAAGAAGGAGAAGGAGAAGGTGAAGTCTGGAGGGTGATTCAGAAGAAGCAGAATAAGGAGAAGGAGAAGGTGAAGTCTGGAGGGTGAATCAGAAGAAGCAGAAGAAGGAGAAGGAGAAGGTGATGTCTGGAGGGTGAATCAGAAGAAGTAGAAGAAGGAGAAGGAGAAGGTGAAGTCTGGAGGGTGAATCAGAAGAAGTAGAAGAAGGAGAAGGAGAAGGTGAAGTCTGGAGGGTGAATCAGAAGAAGTAGAAGAAGGAGAAGGAGAAGCTGAAGTCTGGAGGGTGAAGCAGAAGAAGTAGAAGAAGGAGAAGGAGAAGGTGAAGTCAGGAGGGTGAATCAGAAGATGTAGAAGAAGGAGAAGGAGAAGGTGAAGTCAGGAGGGTGAATCAGAAGAAGCAGAAGAAGGAGAAGGAGAAGGTGAAGTCAGGAGGGTGAATCAGAAGAAGTAGAAGAAGGAGAAGGAGAAGGTGAAGTCAGGAGGGTGAATCAGAAGAAGCAGAAGAAGGAGAAGGAGAAGATGAAGTCTGGAGGGTGAATCAGAAGAAGTAGAAGAAGGAGAAGGAGAAAGTGAAGTCTGGAGGGTGAATCAGAAGAAGTAGAAGAAGGAGAAGGAGAAGGTGAAGTCTGGAGGGTGAATCAGAAGAAGCAGAAGAAGGAGAAGGAGAAGGTGAAGTCTGGAGGGTGAATCAGAAGAAGCAGAAGAAGGAGAAGGAGAAGATGAAGACTGGAGGGTGAATCAGAAGAAGTAGAAGAAGGAGAAGGAGAAGGTGAGGTCTGGAGGGTGAATCAGAAGAAGCAGAAGAAGGAGAAGGAGAAGGTGAAGTCTGGAGGGTGAATCAGAAGAAGCAGAAGAAGGAGAAGGAGAAGGTGAAGTCTGGAGGGTGAATCAGAAGAAACAGAAGAAGGAGAAGGAGAAGGTGAAGTCTGGAGGGTGAATCAGAAGAAGTAGAAGAAGGAGAAGGAGAAGGTGTAGTCTGGAGGGTGAATCAGAAGAAGCAGAAGAAGGAGAAGGAGAAGGTGAAGTCTGGAAGGTGAATCAGAAGAAGCAGAAGAAGGAGAAGGAGAAGGTGAAGTCTGGAGGGTGAATCAGAAGAAGCAGAAGAAGGAGAAGGAGAAGGTGAAGTTAGGAGGGTGAATCAGAAGAAGCAGAAGAAGGAGAAGGAGCAGGTGATGTCAGGGGGATGAAGCAGAAGAAGTAGAAGAAGGAGAAGGAGAAGGTGAAGTCAGGACGGTGAAGCAGATGAAACAGAAGAAGGAGAAGGAGAAGGTGAAGTCTGGAGGGTGAATCAGAAGAAGTATAAGAAGGAAAAGGAGAAGGACAAGTCTGGAGGGTGAATCAGAAGAAGTAGAAGAAGGAAAAGGAGAAGGTGTAGTCTGGAGGGTGAAGCAGAAGAAGTAGAAGAAGGAGAAGGAGAAGGTGAACTCAGGAGGGTGAATCAGAAGAAGTAGAAGAAGGAGAAGGAGAAGGTGAAGTCAGGAGGGTGAATCAGAAGAAGCAGAAGAAGGAGAAGGAGAAGGTGAAGTCTGGAGGGTGAATCAGAAGAATCAGAAGAAGGAGAAGGAGAAGGTGAAGTCTGGAGGGTGAATCAGAAGAAGCAGAAGAAAGAGAAGGAGAAGGTCAAGTCTGGAGGGTGAATCAGAAGAAGTAGAAGAAGGAGAAGGAGAAGGTGAACTCTGGAGGGTGAATCAGAAGAAGCAGAAGAAGGAGAAGGAGAAGGTGAAGTCTGGAGGGTGAATCAGAAGAAGCAGAAGAAGGAGAAGGAGAAGGTGAAGTCTGCAGGGTGAATCAGAAGAAGCAGAAGAAGGAGAAGGAGAAGGTTAAGACTGGTGGGTGAATCAGAAGAAGCAGAATAAGGAGAAGGAGAAGGTGAAGTCTGGAGGGTGAATCAGAAGAAGCAGAAGAAGGAGAAGGAGAAGGCGAAGTCTGGAGGGTGAATCAAAAGAAGTAGAAGAAGGAGAAGGAGAAGTTGAAGTCTGGAGGGTGAAGCAGAAGAATTAGAAGATGGAGAAGGAGAAGGTGAAGTCAGGAGGGTGAATCAGAAGAAGTAGAAGAAGGAGAAGGAGAAGGTGAAGTCAGGAGGGTGAATCGGAAGAAGCAGAAGATGGAGAAGCAGAAGGTGAAGTCTGGAGGGTGAATCAGAAGAATCAGAAGAAGGAGAAGGAGAAGGTGAAGTTAGGAGGGTGAATCAGAAGAAGCAGAAGAAGGAGAAGGAGCAGGTGATGTCAGGGGGATGAAGCAGAAGAAGTAGAAGAAGGAGAAGGAGAAGGTGAAGTCAGGACGGTGAAGCAGAAGAAACAGAAGAAGGAGAAGGAGAAGGTGAAGTCTGGAAGGTGAATCAGAAGAAGCAGAAGAAGGAAAAGGAGAAGGTCAAGTCTGGAGGGTGAATCAGAAGAAGTAGAAGAAGGAGAAGGAGAAGGTGAAGTCTGGAGGGTGAAGCAGAAGAAGTAGAAGAAGGAGAAGGAGAAGGAGAAGGTGAAGTCAGGAGGGTGAATCAGAAGAAGTAGAAGAAGGAGAAGGAGAAGGCGAAGTCAGGAGGGTGAATCAGAAGAAGCAGAAGAAGGAGAAGGAGAAGGTGAAGTCTGGAGGGTGAATCAGAAGAATCAGAAGAAGGAGAAGGAGAAGGTAAAGTCTGGAGGGTGAATCAGAAGAAGCAGAAGAAAGAGAAGGAGAAGGTGAAGTCTGGAGGGTGAATCAGAAGAAGTAGAAGAAGGAGAAGGAGAAGGTGAAGTCTGGAGGGTGAATCAGAAGAAGCAGAAGAAAGAGAAGGAGAAGGTGAAGTCTGGAGGGTGAAGCAGAAGAAACAGAAGAAGGAGAAGGAGAAGGTGAAGACTGGAGGGTGAATCACAAGAAGTAGAAGAAGGAGAAGGAGAAGGTGAAGTCTGGAGGGTGAATCAGAAGAAGTAGAAGAAGGAGAAGGAGAAGGTGAAGTCTGGAGGGTGAATCAGAAGAAGTAGAAGAAGGAGAAGGAGAAGGTGAAGTCTGGAGGGTGAATCAGAAGTAGTAGAAGCAGGAGAAGGAGAAGGTGAAGTCTGGAGGGTGAATCAGAAGAAACAGAAGAAGGAGAAGGAGAAGGTGAAGTCTGGAGGGTGAATCAGAAGACGTAAAAGAAGGAGAAGGAGAAGGTGTAGTCTGGAGGGTGAATCAGAAGAAGTAGACGAAGGAGAAGGAGAAGGTGAAGTCTGGAGGGTGAATCAGAAGAAGCAGAAGAAGGAGATGGAGAAGGTGAAGTCTGGAGGGTGAATCAGAAGAAGTAGAAGAAGGAGAAGGAGAAGGTGAAGTCTGGAGGGTGAATCAGAAGAAGCAGAAGAAGGAGAAGGAGAAGGTGAAGTCTGGAGGGTGAATCAGAAGAAGCAGAAGAAGGAGAAGGAGAAGGTGAAGTCTGGAGGGTGATTCAGAAGAAGCAGAATAAGGAGAAGGAGAAGGTGAAGTCTGGAGGGTGAATCAGAAGAAGCAGAAGAAGGAGAAGGAGAAGGTGAAGTCTGGAGGGTGAATCAGAAGAAGTAGAAGAAGGAGAAGGAGAAGGTGAAGTCTGGAGGGTGAATCAGAAGAAGTAGAAGAAGGAGAAGGAGAAGGTGAAGTCTGGAGGGTGAATCAGAAGAAGTAGAAGAAGGAGAAGGAGAAGCTGAAGTCTGGAGGGTGAAGCAGAAGAAGTAGAAGAAGGAGAAGGAGAAGGTGAAGTCTGGACGGTGAATCAGAAGAAGTAGAAGAAGGAGAAGGAGAAGCTGAAGTCTGGAGGGTGAATCAGAAGAAGCAGAATAAGGAGAAGGAGAAGTTGAAGTCTGGAGGGTGAATCAGAAGAAGCAGAAGAAGGAGAAGGAGAAGGTGAAGTCTGGAGGGTGAATCAGAAGAAGTGGAAGAAGGAGAAGGAGAAGGTGAAGTCTGGAGGGTGAAGCAGAAGAAGTAGAAGAAGGAGAAGGAGAAGGTGAAGTCAGGTGGGTGAATCAGAAGAAGTAGAAGAAGGAGAAGGAGAAGATGAAGTCAGGAGGGTGAATCAGAAGAAGCAGAAGAAGGAGAAGGAGAAGGTGAAGTCTGGAGGGTGAATCAGAAGAATCAGAAGAAGGAGAAGGAGAAGGTGAAGTCTGGAGGGTGAATCAGAAGAAGCAGAAGAAAGAGAAGGAGAAGGTGAAGTCTGGAGGGTGAAGCAGAAGAAACAGAAGAAGGAGAAGGAGAAGGTGAAGACTGGAGGGTGAATCACAAAAAGTAGAAGAAGGAGAAGGAGAAGCTGAATCTGGAGGGTGAATTAGAAGAAGTAGAAGAAGGAGAAGGAGAAGGTGATGTCTGGAGGGTGAATCAGAAGAAGTAGAAGAAGGAGAAGGAGAAGGTGAAGTCTGGGGGGTGAATCAGAAGTAGTAGAAGAAGGAGAAGGTGAAGTCTGGAGGGTGAATCAGAAGAAACAGAAGAAGGAGAAGGAGAAGGTGAAGTCTGGAGGGTGAATCAGAAGAAGTAGAAGAAGGAGAAGGAGAAGGTGTAGTCTGGAGGGTGAATCAGAAGAAGTAGACGAAGGAGAAGGAGAAGGTGAAGTCTGGAGGGTGAATCAGAAGAAGCAGAAGAAGGAGATGGAGAAGGTGAAGTCTGGAGGGTGAATCAGAAGAAGTAGAAGAAGGAGAAGGAGAAGGTGAAGTCTGGAGGGTGAATCAGAAGAAGCAGAAGAAGGAGAAGGAGAAGGTGAAGTCTGGAGGGTGAATCAGAAGAAGCAGAAGAAGGAGAAGGAGAAGGTGAAGTCTGGAGGGTGATTCAGAAGAAGCAGAATAAGGAGAAGGAGAAGGTGAAGTCTGGAGGGTGAATCAGAAGAAGCAGAAGAAGGAGAAGGAGAAGGTGATGTCTGGAGGGTGAATCAGAAGAAGTAGAAGAAGGAGAAGGAGAAGGTGAAGTCTGGAGGGTGAATCAGAAGAAGTAGAAGAAGGAGAAGGAGAAGGTGAAGTCTGGAGGGTGAATCAGAAGAAGTAGAAGAAGGAGAAGGAGAAGCTGAAGTCTGGAGGGTGAAGCAGAAGAAGTAGAAGAAGGAGAAGGAGAAGGTGAAGTCAGGAGGGTGAATCAGAAGATGTAGAAGAAGGAGAAAGAGAAGGTGAAGTCAGGAGGGTGAATCAGAAGAAGCAGAAGAAGGAGAAGGAGAAGGTGAAGTCAGGAGGGTGAATCAGAAGAAGTAGAAGAAGGAGAAGGAGAAGGTGAAGTCAGGAGGGTGAATCAGAAGAAGCAGAAGAAGGAGAAGGAGAAGATGAAGTCTGGAGGGTGAATCAGAAGAAGTAGAAGAAGGAGAAGGAGAAGGTGAAGTCTGGAGGGTGAATCAGAAGAAGTAGAAGAAGGAGAAGGAGAAGGTGAAGTCTGGAGGGTGAATCAGAAGAAGCAGAAGAAGGAGAAGGAGAAGGTGAAGTCTGGAGGGTGAATCAGAAGAAGCAGAAGAAGGAGAAGGAGAAGATGAAGTCTGGAGGGTGAATCAGAAGAAGTAGAAGAAGGAGAAGGAGAAGGTGAGGTCTGGAGGGTGAATCAGAAGAAGCAGAAGAAGGAGAAGGAGAAGGTGAAGTCTGGAGGGTGAATCAGAAGAAGCAGAAGAAGGAGAAGGAGAAGGTGAAGTCTGGAGGGTGAATCAGAAGAAACAGAAGAAGGAGAAGGAGAAGGTGAAGTCTGGAGGGTGAATCAGAAGAAGTAGAAGAAGGAGAAGGAGAAGGTGTAGTCTGGAGGGTGAATCAGAAGAAGCAGAAGAAGGAGAAGGAGAAGGTGAAGTCTGGAAGGTGAATCAGAAGAAGCAGAAGAAGGAGAAGGAGAAGGTGAAGTCTGGAGGGTGAATCAGAAGAAGCAGAAGAAGGAGAAGGAGAAGGTGAAGTTAGGAGGGTGAATCAGAAGAAGCAGAAGAAGGAGAAGGAGCAGGTGATGTCAGGGGGATGAAGCAGAAGAAGCAGAAGAAGGAGAAGGAGAAGGTGAAGTCAGGACGGTGAAGCAGATGAAACAGAAGAAGGAGAAGGAGAAGGTGAAGTCTGGAGGGTGAATCAGAAGAAGTATAAGAAGGAAAAGGAGAAGGTCAAGTCTGGAGGGTGAATCAGAAGAAGTAGAAGAAGGAAAAGGAGAAGGTGAAGTCTGGAGGGTGAAGCAGAAGAAGTAGAAGAAGGAGAAGGAGAAGGTGAAGTCAGGAGGGTGAATCAGAAGAAGTAGAAGAAGGAGAAGGAGAAGGTGAAGTCAGGAGGGTGAATCAGAAGAAGCAGAAGAAGGAGAAGGAGAAGGTGAAGTCTGGAGGGAGAATCAGAAGAATCAGAAGAAGGAGAAGGAGAAGGTGAAGTCTGGAGGGTGAATCAGAAGAAGCAGAAGAAAGAGAAGGAGAAGGTCAAGTCTGGAGGGTGAATCAGAAGAAGTAGAAGAAGGAGAAGGAGAAGGTGAAGTCTGGAGGGTGAATCAGAAGAAGCAGAAGAAGGAGAAGGAGAAGGTGAAGTCTGGAGGGTGAATCAGAAGAAGTAGAAGAAGGAGAAGGAGAAGGTGAAGTCTGGAGGGTGAATCAGAAGAAGCAGAAGAAGGAGAAGGAGAAGGTGAAGTCTGGAGGGTGAATCAGAAGAAGCAGAAGAAGGAGAAGGAGAAGATGAAGTCTGGAGGGTGAATCAGAAGAAGTAGAAGAAGGAGAAGGAGAAGGTGAGGTCTGGAGGGTGAATCAGAAGAAGCAGAAGAAGGAGAAGGAGAAGGTGAAGTCTGGAGGGTGAATCAGAAGAAGTAGAAGAAGGAGAAGGAGAAGCTGAAGTCTGGAGGGTGAAGCAGAAGAAGTAGAAGAAGGAGAAGGAGAAGGTGAAGTCAGGAGGGTGAATCAGAAGATGTAGAAGAAGGAGAAGGAGAAGGTGAAGTCAGGAGGGTGAATCAGAAGAAGCAGAAGAAGGAGAAGGAGAAGGTGAAGTCAGGAGGGTGAATCAGAAGAAGTAGAAGAAGGAGAAGGAGAAGGTGAAGTCAGGAGGGTGAATCAGAAGAAGCAGAAGAAGGAGAAGGAGAAGATGAAGTCTGGAGGGTGAATCAGAAGAAGTAGAAGAAGGAGAAGGAGAAGGTGAAGTCTGGAGGGTGAATCAGAAGAAGTAGAAGAAGGAGAAGGAGAAGGTGAAGTCTGGAGGGTGAATCAGAAGAAGCAGAAGAAGGAGAAGGAGAAGGTGAAGTCTGGAGGGTGAATCAGAAGAAGCAGAAGAAGGAGAAGGAGAAGGTGAAGTCAGGAGGGTGAATCAGAAGAAGCAGAAGAAGGAGAAGGAGAAGGTGAAGTCAGGAGGGTGAATCAGAAGAAGTAGAAGAAGGAGAAGGAGAAGGTGAAGTCAGGAGGGTGAATCAGAAGAAGCAGAAGAAGGAGAAGGAGAAGATGAAGTCTGGAGGGTGAATCAGAAGAAGTAGAAGAAGGAGAAGGAGAAGGTGAAGTCTGGAGGGTGAATCAGAAGAAGTAGAAGAAGGAGAAGGAGAAGGTGAAGTCTGGAGGGTGAATCAGAAGAAGCAGAAGAAGGAGAAGGAGAAGGTGAAGTCTGGAGGGTGAATCAGAAGAAGCAGAAGAAGGAGAAGGAGAAGATGAAGTCTGGAGGGTGAATCAGAAGAAGTAGAAGAAGGAGAAGGAGAAGGTGAGGTCTGGAGGGTGAATCAGAAGAAGCAGAAGAAGGAGAAGGAGAAGGTGAAGTCTGGAGGGTGAATCAGAAGAAGCAGAAGAAGGAGAAGGAGCAGGTGATGTCAGGGGGATGAAGCAGAAGAAGTAGAAGAAGGAGAAGGAGAAGGTGAAGTCAGGACGGTGAAGCAGATGAAACAGAAGAAGGAGAAGGAGAAGGTGAAGTCTGGAGGGTGAATCAGAAGAAGTATAAGAAGGAAAAGGAGAAGGTCAAGTCTGGAGGGTGAATCAGAAGAAGTAGAAGAAGGAAAAGGAGAAGGTGAAGTCTGGAGGGTGAAGCAGAAGAAGTAGAAGAAGGAGAAGGAGAAGGTGAAGTCAGGAGGGTGAATCAGAAGAAGTAGAAGAAGGAGAAGGAGAAGGTGAAGTCAGGAGGGTGAATCAGAAGAAGCAGAAGAAGGAGAAGGAGAAGGTGAAGTCTGGAGGGAGAATCAGAAGAATCAGAAGAAGGAGAAGGAGAAGGTGAAGTCTGGAGGGTGAATCAGAAGAAGCAGAAGAAAGAGAAGGAGAAGGTCAAGTCTGGAGGGTGAATCAGAAGAAGTAGAAGAAGGAGAAGGAGAAGGTGAAGTCTGGAGGGTGAATCAGAAGAAGCAGAAGAAGGAGAAGGAGAAGGTGAAGTCTGGAGGGTGAATCAGAAGAAGCAGAAGAAGGAGAAGGAGAAGGTGAAGTCTGCAGGGTGAATCAGAAGAAGCAGAAGAAGGAGAAGGAGAAGGTTAAGACTGGTGGGTGAATCAGAAGAAGCAGAATAAGGAGAAGGAGAAGGTGAAGTCTGGAGGGTGAATCAGAAGAAGCAGAAGAAGGAGAAGGAGAAGGTGAAGTCTGGAGGGTGAATCAAAAGAAGTAGAAGAAGGAGAAGGAGAAGTTGAAGTCTGGAGGGTGAAGCAGAAGAATTAGAAGATGGAGAAGGAGAAGGTGAAGTCAGGAGGGTGAATCAGAAGAAGTAGAAGAAGGAGAAGGAGAAGGTGAAGTCAGGAGGGTGAATCGGAAGAAGCAGAAGATGGAGAAGCAGAAGGTGAAGTCTGGAGGGTGAATAAGAAGAATCAGAAGAAGGAGAAGGAGAAGGTGAAGTTAGGAGGGTGAATCAGAAGAAGCAGAAGAAGGAGAAGGAGCAGGTGATGTCAGGGGGATGAAGCAGAAGAAGTAGAAGAAGGAGAAGGAGAAGGTGCAGTCAGGACGGTGAAGCAGAAGAAACAGAAGAAGGAGAAGGAGAAGGTGAAGTCTGGAGGGTGAATCAGAAGAAGCAGAAGAAGGAAAAGGAGAAGGTCAAGTCTGGAGGGTGAATCAGAAGAAGTAGAAGAAGGAGAAGGAGAAGGTGAAGTCTGGAGGGTGAAGCAGAAGAAGTAGAAGAAGGAGAAGGAGAAGGTGAAGTCAGGAGGGTGAATCAGAAGAAGTAGAAGCAGGAGAAGGAGAAGGTGAAGTCAGGAGGGTGAATCAGAAGAAGCAGAAGAAGGAGAAGGAGAAGGTGAAGTCTGGAGGGTGAATCAGAAGAATCAGAAGAAGGAGAAGGAGAAGGTGAAGTCTGGAGGGTGAATCAGAAGAAGCAGAAGAAAGAGAAGGAGAAGGTGAAGTCTGGAGGGTGAAGCAGAAGAAACAGAAGAAGGAGAAGGAGAAGGTGAAGACTGGAGGGTGAATCACAAGAAGTAGAAGAAGGAGAAGGAGAAGGTGAAGTCTGGAGGGTGAATCAGAAGAAGTAGAAGAAGGAGAAGGAGAAGTTGAAGTCTGGAGGGTGAATCAGATGAAGTAGAAGAAGGAGAAGGTGAAGTCTGGAGGGTGAATCAGAAGTAGTAGAAGAAGGAGAAGGAGAAGGTGAAGTCTGGAGGGTGAATCAGAAGAAACAGAAGAAGGAGAAGGAGAAGGTGAAGTCTGGAGGGTGAATCAGAAGAAGTAAAAGAAGGAGAAGGAGAAGGTGTAGTCTGGAGGGTGAATCAGAAGAAGTAGACGAAGGAGAAGGAGAAGGTGAAGTCTGGAGGGTGAATCAGAAGAAGCAGAAGAAGGAGATGGAGAAGGTGAAGTCTGGAGGGTGAATCAGAAGAAGTAGAAGAAGGAGAAGGAGAAGGTGAAGTCTGGAGGGTGAATCAGAAGAAGCAGAAGAAGGAGAAGGAGAAGGTGAAGTCTGGAGGGTGAATCAGAAGAAGCAGAAGAAGGAGAAGGAGAAGGTGAAGTCTGGAGGGTGATTCAGAAGAAGCAGAATAAGGAGAAGGAGAAGGTGAAGTCTGGAGGGTGAATCAGAAGAAGCAGAAGAAGGAGAAGGAGAAGGTGAAGTCTGGAGGGTGAATCAGAAGAAGTAGAAGAAGGAGAAGGAGAAGGTGAAGTCTGGAGGGTGAATCAGAAGAAGCAGAAGAAGGAGAAGGAGAAGGTGAAGTCTGGAGGGTGAATCAGAAGAAGTAGAAGAAGGAGAAGGAGAAGCTGAAGTCTGGAGGGTGAAGCAGAAGAAGTAGAAGAAGGAGAAGGAGAAGGTGAAGTCTGGAGGGTGAATCAGAAGAAGTAGAAGAAGGAGAAGGAGAAGCTGAAGTCTGGAGGGTGAATCAGAAGAAGCAGAATAAGGAGAAGGAGAAGTTGAAGTCTGGAGGGTGAATCAGAAGAAGCAGAAGAAGGAGAAGGAGAAGGTGAAGTCTGGAGGGTGAATCAGAAGAAGTGGAAGAAGGAGAAGGAGAAGGTGAAGTCTGGAGGGTGAAGCAGAAGAAGTAGAAGAAGGAGAAGGAGAAGGTGAAGTCAGGTGGGTGAATCAGAAGAAGTAGAAGAAGGAGAAGGAGAAGATGAAGTCAGGAGGGTGAATCAGAAGAAGCAGAAGAAGGAGAAGGAGAAGGTGAAGTCTGGAGGGTGAATCAGAAGAATCAGAAGAAGGAGAAGGAGAAGGTGAAGTCTGGAGGGTGAATCAGAAGAAGCAGAAGAAAGAGAAGGAGAAGGTGAAGTCTGGAGGGTGAAGCAGAAGAAACAGAAGAAGGAGAAGGAGAAGGTGAAGACTGGAGGGTGAATCACAAGAAGTAGAAGAAGGAGAAGGAGAAGCTGAAGTCTGGAGGGTGAATCAGAAGAAGTAGAAGAAGGAGAAGGAGAAGGTGATGTCTGGAGGGTGAATCAGAAGAAGTAGAAGAAGGAGAAGGAGAAGGTGAAGTCTGGGGGGTGAATCAGAAGTAGTAGAAGAAGGAGAAGGTGAAGTCTGGAGGGTGAATCAGAAGAAACAGAAGAAGGAGAAGGAGAAGGTGAAGTCTGGAGGGTGAATCAGAAGAAGTAGAAGAAGGAGAAGGAGAAGGTGTAGTCTGGAGGGTGAATCAGAAGAAGTAGACGAAGGAGAAGGAGAAGGTGAAGTCTGGAGGGTGAATCAGAAGAAGCAGAAGAAGGAGATGGAGAAGGTGAAGTCTGGAGGGTGAATCAGAAGAAGTAGAAGAAGGAGAAGGAGAAGGTGAAGTCTGGAGGGTGAATCAGAAGAAGCAGAAGAAGGAGAAGGAGAAGGTGAAGTCTGGAGGGTGAATCAGAAGAAGCAGAAGAAGGAGAAGGAGAAGGTGAAGTCTGGAGGGTGATTCAGAAGAAGCAGAATAAGGAGAAGGAGAAGGTGAAGTCTGGAGGGTGAATCAGAAGAAGCAGAAGAAGGAGAAGGAGAAGGTGATGTCTGGAGGGTGAATCAGAAGAAGTAGAAGAAGGAGAAGGAGAAGGTGAAGTCTGGAGGGTGAATCAGAAGAAGTAGAAGAAGGAGAAGGAGAAGGTGAAGTCTGGAGGGTGAATCAGAAGAAGTAGAAGAAGGAGAAGGAGAAGCTGAAGTCTGGAGGGTGAAGCAGAAGAAGTAGAAGAAGGAGAAGGAGAAGGTGAAGTCAGGAGGGTGAATCAGAAGATGTAGAAGAAGGAGAAGGAGAAGGTGAAGTCAGGAGGGTGAATCAGAAGAAGCAGAAGAAGGAGAAGGAGAAGGTGAAGTCAGGAGGGTGAATCAGAAGAAGTAGAAGAAGGAGAAGGAGAAGGTGAAGTCAGGAGGGTGAATCAGAAGAAGCAGAAGAAGGAGAAGGAGAAGATGAAGTCTGGAGGGTGAATCAGAAGAAGTAGAAGAAGGAGAAGGAGAAGGTGAAGTCTGGAGGGTGAATCAGAAGAAGTAGAAGAAGGAGAAGGAGAAGGTGAAGTCTGGAGGGTGAATCAGAAGAAGCAGAAGAAGGAGAAGGAGAAGGTGAAGTCTGGAGGGTGAATCAGAAGAAGCAGAAGAAGGAGAAGGAGAAGGTGAAGTCAGGAGGGTGAATCAGAAGAAGCAGAAGAAGGAGAAGGAGAAGGTGAAGTCAGGAGGGTGAATCAGAAGAAGTAGAAGAAGGAGAAGGAGAAGGTGAAGTCAGGAGGGTGAATCAGAAGAAGCAGAAGAAGGAGAAGGAGAAGATGAAGTCTGGAGGGTGAATCAGAAGAAGTAGAAGAAGGAGAAGGAGAAGGTGAAGTCTGGAGGGTGAATCAGAAGAAGTAGAAGAAGGAGAAGGAGAAGGTGAAGTCTGGAGGGTGAATCAGAAGAAGCAGAAGAAGGAGAAGGAGAAGGTGAAGTCTGGAGGGTGAATCAGAAGAAGCAGAAGAAGGAGAAGGAGAAGATGAAGTCTGGAGGGTGAATCAGAAGAAGTAGAAGAAGGAGAAGGAGAAGGTGAGGTCTGGAGGGTGAATCAGAAGAAGCAGAAGAAGGAGAAGGAGAAGGTGAAGTCTGGAGGGTGAATCAGAAGAAGCAGAAGAAGGAGAAGGAGAAGGTGAAGTCTGGAGGGTGAATCAGAAGAAACAGAAGAAGGAGAAGGAGAAGGTGAAGTCTGGAGGGTGAATCAGAAGAAGTAGAAGAAGGAGAAGGAGAAGGTGTAGTCTGGAGGGTGAATCAGAAGAAGCAGAAGAAGGAGAAGGAGAAGGTGAAGTCTGGAAGGTGAATCAGAAGAAGCAGAAGAAGGAGAAGGAGAAGGTGAAGTCTGGAGGGTGAATCAGAAGAAGCAGAAGAAGGAGAAGGAGAAGGTGAAGTTAGGAGGGTGAATCAGAAGAAGCAGAAGAAGGAGAAGGAGCAGGTGATGTCAGGGGGATGAAGCAGAAGAAGTAGAAGAAGGAGAAGGAGAAGGTGAAGTCAGGACGGTGAAGCAGATGAAACAGAAGAAGGAGAAGGAGAAGGTGAAGTCTGGAGGGTGAATCAGAAGAAGTATAAGAAGGAAAAGGAGAAGGTCAAGTCTGGAGGGTGAATCAGAAGAAGTAGAAGAAGGAAAAGGAGAAGGTGAAGTCTGGAGGGTGAAGCAGAAGAAGTAGAAGAAGGAGAAGGAGAAGGTGAAGTCAGGAGGGTGAATCAGAAGAAGTAGAAGAAGGAGAAGGAGAAGGTGAAGTCAGGAGGGTGAATCAGAAGAAGCAGAAGAAGGAGAAGGAGAAGGTGAAGTCTGGAGGGAGAATCAGAAGAATCAGAAGAAGGAGAAGGAGAAGGTGAAGTCTGGAGGGTGAATCAGAAGAAGCAGAAGAAAGAGAAGGAGAAGGTCAAGTCTGGAGGGTGAATCAGAAGAAGTAGAAGAAGGAGAAGGAGAAGGTGAAGTCTGGAGGGTGAATCAGAAGAAGCAGAAGAAGGAGAAGGAGAAGGTGAAGTCTGGAGGGTGAATCAGAAGAAGCAGAAGAAGGAGAAGGAGAAGGTGAAGTCTGCAGGGTGAATCAGAAGAAGCAGAAGAAGGAGAAGGAGAAGGTTAAGACTGGTGGGTGAATCAGAAGAAGCAGAATAAGGAGAAGGAGAAGGTGAAGTCTGGAGGGTGAATCAGAAGAAGCAGAAGAAGGAGAAGGAGAAGGTGAAGTCTGGAGGGTGAATCAAAAGAAGTAGAAGAAGGAGAAGGAGAAGTTGAAGTCTGGAGGGTGAAGCAGAAGAATTAGAAGATGGAGAAGGAGAAGGTGAAGTCAGGAGGGTGAATCAGAAGAAGTAGAAGAAGGAGAAGGAGAAGGTGAAGTCAGGAGGGTGAATCGGAAGAAGCAGAAGATGGAGAAGCAGAAGGTGAAGTCTGGAGGGTGAATAAGAAGAATCAGAAGAAGGAGAAGGAGAAGGTGAAGTTAGGAGGGTGAATCAGAAGAAGCAGAAGAAGGAGAAGGAGCAGGTGATGTCAGGGGGATGAAGCAGAAGAAGTAGAAGAAGGAGAAGGAGAAGGTGCAGTCAGGACGGTGAAGCAGAAGAAACAGAAGAAGGAGAAGGAGAAGGTGAAGTCTGGAGGGTGAATCAGAAGAAGCAGAAGAAGGAAAAGGAGAAGGTCAAGTCTGGAGGGTGAATCAGAAGAAGTAGAAGAAGGAGAAGGAGAAGGTGAAGTCTGGAGGGTGAAGCAGAAGAAGTAGAAGAAGGAGAAGGAGAAGGTGAAGTCAGGAGGGTGAATCAGAAGAAGTAGAAGAAGGAGAAGGAGAAGGTGAAGTCAGGAGGGTGAATCAGAAGAAGCAGAAGAAGGAGAAGGAGAAGGTGAAGTCTGGAGGGTGAATCAGAAGAATCAGAAGATAGAGAAGGAGAAGGTGAAGTCTGGAGGGTGAATCAGAAGAAGCAGAAGAAAGAGAAGGAGAAGGTGAAGTCTGGAGGGTGAAGCAGAAGAAACAGAAGAAGGAGAAGGAGAAGGTGAAGACTGGAGGGTGAATCACAAGAAGTAGAAGAAGGAGAAGGAGAAGGTGAAGTCTGGAGGGTGAATCAGAAGAAGTAGAAGAAGGAGAAGGAGAAGTTGAAGTCTGGAGGGTGAATCAGATGAAGTAGAAGAAGGAGAAGGAGAAGGTGAAGTCTGGAGGGTGAATCAGAAGTAGTAGAAGAAGGAGAAGGAGAAGGTGAAGTCTGGAGGGTGAATCAGAAGAAACAGAAGAAGGAGAAGGAGAAGGTGAAGTCTGGAGGGTGAATCAGAAGAAGTAAAAGAAGGAGAAGGAGAAGGTGTAGTCTGGAGGGTGAATCAGAAGAAGTAGACGAAGGAGAAGGAGAAGGTGAAGTCTGGAGGGTGAATCAGAAGAAGCAGAAGAAGGAGATGGAGAAGGTGAAGTCTGGAGGGTGAATCAGAAGAAGTAGAAGAAGGAGAAGGAGAAGGTGAAGTCTGGAGGGTGAATCAGAAGAAGCAGAAGAAGGAGAAGGAGAAGGTGAAGTCTGGAGGGTGAATCAGAAGAAGCAGAAGAAGGAGAAGGAGAAGGTGAAGTCTGGAGGGTGATTCAGAAGAAGCAGAATAAGGAGAAGGAGAAGGTGAAGTCTGGAGGGTGAATCAGAAGAAGCAGAAGAAGGAGAAGGAGAAGGTGAAGTCAAAAGGGTGAATCAGAAGAAGTAGAAGAAGGAGAAGGAGAAGGTGAAGTCTGGAGGGTGAATCAGAAGAAGCAGAAGAAGGAGAAGGAGAAGGTGAAGTCTGGAGGGTGAATCAGAAGAAGTAGAAGAAGGAGAAGGAGAAGCTGAAGTCTGGAGGGTGAAGCAGAAGAAGTAGAAGAAGGAGAAGGAGAAGGTGAAGTCTGGAGGGTGAATCAGAAGAAGTAGAAGAAGGAGAAGGAGAAGCTGAAGTCTGGAGGGTGAATCAGAAGAAGCAGAATAAGGAGAAGGAGAAGTTGAAGTCTGGAGGGTGAATCAGAAGAAGCAGAAGAAGGAGAAGGAGAAGGTGAAGTCTGGAGGGTGAATCAGAAGAAGTGGAAGAAGGAGAAGGAGAAGGTGAAGTCTGGAGGGTGAAGCAGAAGAAGTAGAAGAAGGAGAAGGAGAAGGTGAAGTCAGGTGGGTGAATCAGAAGAAGTAGAAGAAGGAGAAGGAGAAGATGAAGTCAGGAGGGTGAATCAGAAGAAGCAGAAGAAGGAGAAGGAGAAGGTGAAGTCTGGAGGGTGAATCAGAAGAATCAGAAGAAGGAGAAGGAGAAGGTGAAGTCTGGAGGGTGAATCAGAAGAAGCAGAAGAAAGAGAAGGAGAAGGTGAAGTCTGGAGGGTGAAGCAGAAGAAACAGAAGAAGGAGAAGGAGAAGGTGAAGACTGGAGGGTGAATCACAAGAAGTAGAAGAAGGAGAAGGAGAAGCTGAAGTCTGGAGGGTGAATCAGAAGAAGTAGAAGAAGGAGAAGGAGAAGGTGATGTCTGGAGGGTGAATCAGAAGAAGTAGAAGAAGGAGAAGGAGAAGGTGAAGTCTGGGGGGTGAATCAGAAGTAGTAGAAGAAGGAGAAGGTGAAGTCTGGAGGGTGAATCAGAAGAAACAGAAGAAGGAGAAGGAGAAGGTGAAGTCTGGAGGGTGAATCAGAAGAAGTAGAAGAAGGAGAAGGAGAAGGTGTAGTCTGGAGGGTGAATCAGAAGAAGTAGACGAAGGAGAAGGAGAAGGTGAAGTCTGGAGGGTGAATCAGAAGAAGCAGAAGAAGGAGATGGAGAAGGTGAAGTCTGGAGGGTGAATCAGAAGAAGTAGAAGAAGGAGAAGGAGAAGGTGAAGTCAGGAGGGTGAATCAGAAGATGTAGAAGAAGGAGAAGGAGAAGGTGAAGTCAGGAGGGTGAATCAGAAGAAGCAGAAGAAGGAGAGGGAGAAGGTGAAGTCTGGAGGGTGATTCAGAAGAAGCAGAATAAGGAGAAGGAGAAGGTGAAGTCTGCAGGGTGAATCAGAAGAAGCAGAAGAAGGAGAAGGAGAAGGTGATGTCTGGAGGGTGAATCAGAAGAAGTAGAAGAAGGAGAAGGAGAAGGTGAAGTCTGGAGGGTGAATCAGAAGAAGTAGAAGAAGGAGAAGGAGAAGGTGAAGTCTGGAGGGTGAATCAGAAGAAGTAGAAGAAGGAGAAGGAGAAGCTGAAGTCTGGAGGGTGAAGCAGAAGAAGTAGAAGAAGGAGAAGGAGAAGGTGAAGTCAGGAGGGTGAATCAGAAGATGTAGAAGAAGGAGAAGGAGAAGGTGAAGTCAGGAGGGTGAATCAGAAGAAGCAGAAGAAGGAGAAGGAGAAGGTGAAGTCAGGAGGGTGAATCAGAAGAAGTAGAAGAAGGAGAAGGAGAAGGTGAAGTCAGGAGGGTGAATCAGAAGAAGCAGAAGAAGGAGAAGGAGAAGATGAAGTCTGGAGGGTGAATCAGAAGAAGTAGAAGAAGGAGAAGGAGAAGGTGAAGTCTGGAGGGTGAATCAGAAGAAGTAGAAGAAGGAGAAGGAGAAGGTGAAGTCTGGAGGGTGAATCAGAAGAAGCAGAAGAAGGAGAAGGAGAAGGTGAAGTCTGGAGGGTGAATCAGAAGAAGCAGAAGAAGGAGAAGGAGAAGATGAAGTCTGGAGGGTGAATCAGAAGAAGTAGAAGAAGGAGAAGGAGAAGGTGAGGTCTGGAGGGTGAATCAGAAGAAGCAGAAGAAGGAGAAGGAGAAGGAGAAGTCTGGAGGGTGAATCAGAAGAAGCAGAAGAAGGAGAAGGAGAAGGTGAAGTCTGGAGGGTGAATCAGAAGAAACAGAAGAAGGAGAAGGAGAAGGTGAAGTCTGGAGGGTGAATCAGAAGAAGTAGAAGAAGGAGAAGGAGAAGGTGTAGTCTGGAGGGTGAATCAGAAGAAGCAGAAGAAGGAGAAGGAGAAGGTGAAGTCTGGAAGGTGAATCAGAAGAAGCAGAAGAAGGAGAAGGAGAAGGTGAAGTCTGGAGGGTGAATCAGAAGAAGCAGAAGAAGGAGAAGGAGAAGGTGAAGTTAGGAGGGTGAATCAGAAGAAGCAGAAGAAGGAGAAGGAGCAGGTGATGTCAGGGGGATGAAGCAGAAGAAGTAGAAGAAGGAGAAGGAGAAGGTGAAGTCAGGACGGTGAAGCAGATGAAACAGAAGAAGGAGAAGGAGAAGGTGAAGTCTGGAGGGTGAATCAGAAGAAGTAGAAGAAGGAAAAGGAGAAGGTCAAGTCTGGAGGGTGAATCAGAAGAAGTAGAAGAAGGAAAAGGAGAAGGTGAAGTCTGGAGGGTGAAGCAGAAGAAGTAGAAGAAGGAGAAGGAGAAGGTGAAGTCAGGAGGGTGAATCAGAAGAAGTAGAAGAAGGAGAAGGAGAAGGTGAAGTCAGGAGGGTGAATCAGAAGAAGCAGAAGAAGGAGAAGGAGAAGGTGAAGTCTGGAGGGTGAATCAGAAGAATCAGAAGAAGGAGAAGGAGAAGGTGAAGTCTGGAGGGTGAATCAGAAGAAGCAGAAGAAAGAGAAGGAGAAGGTCAAGTCTGGAGGGTGAATCAGAAGAAGTAGAAGAAGGAGAAGGAGAAGGTGAAGTCTGGAGGGTGAATCAGAAGAAGCAGAAGAAGGAGAAGGAGAAGGTGAAGTCTGGAGGGTGAATCAGAAGAAGCAGAAGAAGGAGAAGGAGAAGGTGAAGTCTGCAGGGTGAATCAGAAGAAGCAGAAGAAGGAGAAGGAGAAGGTTAAGACTGGTGGGTGAATCAGAAGAAGCAGAATAAGGAGAAGGAGAAGGTGAAGTCTGGAGGGTGAATCAGAAGAAGCAGAAGAAGGAGAAGGAGAAGGTGAAGTCTGGAGGGTGAATCAAAAGAAGTAGAAGAAGGAGAAGGAGAAGTTGAAGTCTGGAGGGTGAAGCAGAAGAATTAGAAGATGGAGAAGGAGAAGGTGAAGTCAGGAGGGTGAATCAGAAGAAGTAGAAGAAGGAGAAGGAGAAGGTGAAGTCAGGAGGGTGAATCGGAAGAAGCAGAAGATGGAGAAGCAGAAGGTGAAGTCTGGAGGGTGAATCAGAAGAATCAGAAGAAGGAGAAGGAGAAGGTGAAGTCTGGAGGGTGAATCAGAAGAAGCAGAAGAAGGAGAAGGAGAAGGTGAAGTCTGGAGGGTGAATCAGAAGAAGCAGAGGAAGGAGAAGGAGAAGGTGAAGTCTGGAGGGTGAATCAGAAGAAGCAGAATAAGGAGAAGGAGAAGGTGAAGTCTGGAGGGTGAATCAGAAGAAGCAGAATAAGGAGAAGGAGAAGGTGAAGTCTGGAGGGTGAATCAGAAGAAGCAGAAGAAGGAGAAGGAGAAGGTGAAGTCTGGAGGGTGAATCAGAAGAAGTAGAAGAAGGAGAAGGAGAAGGTGAAGTTTGGAGGGTGAAGCAGAAGAAGTAGAAGAAGGAGAAGGAGAAGGTGAAGTCAGGTGGGTGAATCAGAAGAAGTAGAAGAAGGAGAAGGAGAAGGTGAAGTAAGGAGGGTGAATCAGAAGAAGCAGAAGAAGGAGAAGGAGAAGGTGAAGTCTGGAGGGTGAATCAGAAGAATCAGAAGAAGGAGAAGGAGAAGGTGAAGTCTGGAGGGTGAATCAGAAGAAGCAGAAGAAAGAGAAGGATAAGGTGAAGTCTGGAGGGTGAAGCAGAAGAAACAGAAGAAGGAGAAGGAGAAGGTGAAGACTGGAGGGTGAATCAGAAGAAGTAGAAGAAGGAGAAGGAGAAGGTGAAGTCTGGAGGGTGAATCAGAAGTAGTAGAAGAAGGAGAAGGAGAAGGTGAAGTCTGGAGGGTGAATCAGAAGAAACAGAAGAAGGAGAAGGAGAAGGTGAAGTCTGGAGGGTGAATCAGAAGAAGTAGAAGAAGGAGAAGGAGAAGGTGTAGTCTGGAGGGTGAATCAGAAGAAGTAGACGAAGGAGAAGGAGAAGGTGAAGTCTGGAGGGTGAATCAGAAGAAGCAGAAGAAGGAGATGGAGAAGGTGAAGTCTGGAGGGTGAATCAGAAGAAGTAGAAGAAGGAGAAGGAGAAGGTGAAGTCTGGAGGGTGAATCAGAAGAAGCAGAAGAAGGAGAAGGAGAAGGTGAAGTCTGGAGGGTGAATCAGAAGAAGCAGAAGAAGGAGAAGGAGAAGGTGAAGTCTGGAGGGTGATTCAGAAGAAGCAGAATAAGGAGAAGGAGAAGGTGAAGTCTGGAGGGTGAATCAGAAGAAGCAGAAGAAGGAGAAGGAGAAGGTGAAGTCTGGAGGGTGAATCAGAAGAAGTAGAAGAAGGAGAAGGAGAAGGTGAAGTCTGGAGGGTGAATCAGAAGAAGTAGAAGAAGGAGAAGGAGAAGGTGAAGTCTGGAGGGTGAATCAGAAGAAGTCGAAGAAGGAGAAGGAGAAGCTGAAGTCTGGAGGGTGAAGCAGAAGAAGTAGAAGAAGGAGAAGGAGAAGGTGAAGTCAGGAGGGTGAATCAGAAGATGTAGAAGAAGGAGAAGGAGAAGGTGAAGTCAGGAGGGTGAATCAGAAGAAGCAGAAGAAGGAGAAGGAGAAGGTGAAGTCTGGAGGGTGAATCAGAAGAAGCAGAAGAAGGAGAAGGAGAAGGTGAAGTCAGGAGGGTGAATCAGAAGAAGTAGAAGAAGGAGAAGGAGAAGGTGAAGTCAGGAGGGTGAATCAGAAGAAGCAGAAGAAGGAGAAGGAGAAGATGAAGTCTGGAGGGTGAATCAGAAGAAGTAGAAGAAGGAGAAGGAGAAGGTGATGTCTGGAGGGTGAATCAGAAGAAGTAGAAGAAGGAGAAGGAGAAGGTGAACTCTGGAGGGTGAATCAGAAGAAGCAGAAGAAGGAGAAGGAGAAGGTGAAGTCTGGAGGGTGAATCAGAAGAAGCAGAAGAAGGAGAAGGAGAACTTGAAGTCTGGAGGGTGAATCAGAAGAAGTAGAAGAAGGAGAAGGAGAAGGTGAGGTCTGGAGGGTGAATCAGAAGAAGCAGAAGAAGGAGAAGGAGAAGGTGAAGTCTGGAGGGTGAATCAGAAGAAGCAGAAGAAGGAGAAGGAGAAGGAGAAGTCTGGAGGGTGAATCAGAAGAAATAGAAGAAGGAGAAGGAGAAGGTGAAGTCTGGAGGGTGAATCAGAAGAAGTAGAAGAAGGAGAAGGAGAAGGTTTAGTCTGGAGGGTGAATCAGAAGAAGCAGAAGAAGGAGAAGGAGAAGGTGAAGTCTGGAGGGTGAATCAGAAGAAGCAGAAGAAGGAGAAGGAGAAGGTGAAGTCTGGAGGGTGAATCAGAAGAAGCAGAAGAAGGAGAAGGAGAAGGTGAAGTTAGGAGGGTGAATCAGAAGAAGCAGAAGAAGGAGAAGGAGCAGGTGATGTCAGGGGGATGAAGCAGAAGAAGTAGAAGAAGGAGAAGTAGAAGGTGAAGTCAGGACGGTGAAGCAGAACAAGCAGAAGAAGGAAAAGGAGAAGGTCAAGTCTGGAGGGTGAATCAGAAGAAGTAGAAGAAGGAGAAGGAGAAGGTGAAGTCTGGAGGGTGAAGCAGAAGAAGTAGAAGAAGGAGAAGGAGAAGGTGAAGTCAGGAGGGTGAATCAGAAGAAGTAGAAGAAGGAGAAGGAGAAGGTGAAGTCAGGAGGGTGAATCAGAAGAAGCAGAAGAAGGAGAAGGAGAAGTTGAAGTCTGGAGGGTGAATCAGAAGAATCAGAAGAAGGAGAAGGAGAAGGTGAAGTCTGGAGGGTGAATCTGAAGAAGCAGAAGAAAGAGAAGGAGAAGGTGAAGTCTGGAGGGTGAATCAGAAGAAGTAGAAGAAGGAGAAGGAGAAGGTGAAGTCTGGAGGGTGAATCAGAAGAAGCAGAAGAAGGAGAAGGAGAAGGTGAAGTCTGGAGGGTGAATCAGAAGAAGCAGAAGAAGGAGAAGGAGAAGGTGAAGTATGCAGGGTGAATCAGAAGAAGCAGAAGAAGGAGAAGGAGAAGGTGAAGTCTGGTGGGTGAATCAGAAGAAGCAGAATAAGGAGAAGGAGAAGGTGAAGTCTGCAGGGTGAATCAGAAGAAGCAGAAGAAGGAGAAGGAGAAGGTGAAGTCTGGAGGGTGAATCAGAAGAAGTAGAAGAAGGAGAAGGAGAAGTTGAAGTCTGGAGGGTGAAGCAGAAGAATTAGAAGATGGAGAAGGAGAAGGTGAAGTCAGGAGGGTGAATCAGAAGAAGTAGAAGAAGGAGAAGGAGAAGGTGAAGTCAGGAGGGTGAATCGGAAGAAGCAGAAGATGGAGAAGGAGAAGGTGAAGTCTGGAGGGTGAATCAGAAGAATCAGAAGAAGGAGAAGGAGAAGGTGAAGTCTGGAGGGTGAATCAGAAGAAGCAGAGGAAGGAGAAGGAGAAGGTGAAGTCTGGAGGGTGAATCAGAAGAAGCAGAATAAGGAGAAGGAGAAGGTGAAGTCTGGAGGGTGAATCAGAAGAAGCAGAATAAGGAGAAGGAGAAGGTGAAGTCTGGAGGATGAATCAGAAGAAGCAGAAGAAGGAGAAGGAGAAGGTGAAGTCTGGAGGGTGAATCAGAAGAAGTAGAAGAAGGAGAAGGAGAAGGTGAAGTCTGGAGGGTGAAGCAGAAGAAGTAGAAGAAGGAGAAGGAGAAGGTGAAGTCAGGTGGGTGAATCAGAAGAAGTAGAAGAAGGAGAAGGAGAAGGTGAAGTCAGGAGGGTGAATCAGAAGAAGCAGAAGAAGGAGAAGGAGAAGGTGAAGTCTGGAGGGTGAATCAGAAGAATCAGAAGAAGGAGAAGGAGAAGGTGAAGTCTGGAGGGTGAATCAGAAGAAGCAGAAGAAAGAGAAGGAGAAGGTGAAGTCTGGAGGGTGAAGCAGAAGAAACAGAAGAAGGAGAAGGAGAAGGTGAAGACTGGAGGGTGAATCAGAAGAAGGAGAAGAAGGAGAAGGAGAAGGTGAAGTCTGGAGGGTGAATCAGAAGAAGCAGAAGAAGGAGAAGGAGAAGATGAAGTCTGGAGGTTGAATCAGAAGAAGTAGAAGAAGGAGAAGGAGAAGGTGAAGTCTGGAGGGTGAATCAGAAGTAGTAGAAGAAGGAGAAGGAGAAGGTGAAGTCTGGAGGGTGAATCAGAAGAAACAGAAGAAGGAGAAGGAGAAGGTGAAGTCTGGAGGGTGAATCAGAAGAAGTAGAAGAAGGAGAAGGAGAAGGTGTAGTCTGGAGGGTAAATCAGAAGAAGTAGACGAAGGAGAAGGAGAAGGAGAAGTCTGGAGGGTGAATCAGAAGAAGCAGAAGAAGGAGATGGAGAAGGTGAAGTCTGGAGGGTGAATCAGAAGAAGTAGAAGAAGGAGAAGGAGAAGGTGAAGTCTGGAGGGTGATTCAGAAGAAGCAGAATAAGGAGAAGGAGAAGGTGAAGTCTGGAGGGTGAATCAGAAGAAGCAGAAGAAGGAGAAGGAGAAGGTGAAGTCTGGAGGGTGAATCAGAAGAAGTAGAAGAAGGAGAAGGAGAAGGTGAAGTCTGGAGGGTGAATCAGAAGAAGTAGAAGAAGGAGAAGGAGAAGGTGAAGTCTGGAGGGTGAATCAGAAGAAGTAGAAGAAGGAGAAGGAGAAGCTGAAGTCTGGAGGGTGAAGCAGAAGAAGTAGAAGAAGGAGAAGGAGAAGGTGAAGTCAGGAGGGTGAATCAGAAGAAGTAGAAGAAGGAGAAGGAGAAGGTGAAGTCTGGAGGGTGAATCAGAAGAAGCAGAAGAAGGAGAAGGAGAAGGTGAAGTCTGGAGGGTGAATCAGAAGAAGTAGACGAAGGAGAAGGAGAAGGTGAAGTCTGGAGGGTGAATCAGAAGGAGCAGAAGAAGGAGATGGAGAAGGTGAAGTCTGGAGGGTGAATCAGAAGAAGTAGAAGAAGGAGAAGGAGAAGGTGAAGTCTGGAGGGTGAATCAGAAGAAGCAGAAGAAGGAGAAGGAGAAGGTGAAGTCTGGAGGGTGAATCAGAAGAAGCAGAAGAAGGAGAAGGAGAAGGTGAAGTCTGGAGGGTGATTCAGAAGAAGCAGAATAAGGAGAAGGAGAAGGTGAAGTCTGGAGGGTGAAACAGAAGAAGCAGAAGAAGGAGAAGGAGAAGGTGAAGTCTGGAGGGTGAATCAGAAGAAGTAGAAGAAGGAGAAGGAGAAGGTGAAGTCTGGAGGGTGAATCAGAAGAAGTAGAAGAAGGGGAAGGAGAAGGTGAAGTCTGGAGGGTGAATCAGAAGAAGTAGAAGAAGGAGAAGGAGAAGGTGAAGTCTGGAGGGTGAAGCAGAAGAAGTAGAAGAAGGAGAAGGAGAAGGTGAAGTCAGGAGGGTGAATCAGAAGATGTAGAAGAAGGAGAAGGAGAAGGTGAAGTCAGGTGGGTGAATCAGAAGAAGTAGAAGAAGGAGAAGGAGAAGGTGAAGTCAGGAGGGTGAATCAGAAGAAGCAGAAGAAGGAGAAGGAGAAGGTGAAGTCTGGAGGGTGAATCAGAAGAATCAGAAGAAGGAGAAGGAGAAGGTGAAGTCTGGAGGGTGAATCAGAAGAAGCAGAAGAAAGAGAAGGAGAAGGTGAAGTCTGGAGGGTGAAGCAGAAGAAACAGAAGAAGGAGAAGGAGAAGGTGAAGACTGGAGGGTGAATCAGAAGAAGGAGAAGAAGGAGAAGGAGAAGGTGAAGTCTGGAGGGTGAATCAGAAGAAGTAGAAGAAGGAGAAGGAGAAGGTGAAGTCTGGAGGGTGAATCAGAAGAAGCAGAAGAAGGAGAAGGAGAAGGTGAAGTCTGGAGGGTGAATCAGAAGAAGCAGAAGAAGGAGAAGGAGAAGATGAAGTCTGGAGGGTGAATCAGAAGAAGTAGTAGAAGGAGAAGGAGAAGGTGAAGTCTGGAGGGTGAATCAGAAGAAGTAGAAGAAGGAGAAGGAGAAGGTGAAGTCTGGAGGGTGAAGCAGAAGAAGTAGAAGAAGGAGAAGGAGAAGGTGAAGGCAGGAGGGTGAATCAGAAGATGTAGAAGAAGGAGAAGGAGAAGGTGAAGTCAGGTGGGTGAATCAGAAGAAGTAGAAGAAGGAGAAGGAGAAGGTGAAGTCAGGAGGGTGAATCAGAAGAAGCAGAAGAAGGAGAAGGAGAAGGTGAAGTCTGGAGGGTGAATCAGAAGAATCAGAAGAAGGAGAAGGAGAAGGTGAAGTCTGGAGGGTGAATCAGAAGAAGCAGAAGAAAGAGAAGGAGAAGGTGAAGTCTGGAGGGTGAAGCAGAAGAAACAGAAGAAGGAGAAGGAGAAGGTGAAGACTGGAGGGTGAATCAGAAGAAGGAGAAGAAGGAGAAGGAGAAGGTGAAGTCTGGAGGGTGAATCAGAAGAAGTAGAAGAAGGAGAAGGAGAAGGTGAAGTCTGGAGGGTGAATCAGAAGAAGCAGAAGAAGGAGAAGGAGAAGGTGAAGTCTGGAGGGTGAATCAGAAGAAGCAGAAGAAGGAGAAGGAGAAGATGAAGTCTGGAGGGTGAATCAGAAGAAGTAGAAGAAGGAGAAGGAGAAGGTGAAGTCTGGAGGGTGAATCAGAAGTAGTAGAAGAAGGAGAAGGAGAAGGTGAAGTCTGGAGGGTGAATCAGAAGAAACAGAAGAAGGAGAAGGAGAAGGTGAAGTCTGGAGGGTGAATCAGAAGAAGTAGAAGAAGGAGAAGGAGAAGGTGTAGTCTGGAGGGTGAATCAGAAGAAGTAGACGAAGGAGAAGGAGAAGGAGAAGTCTGGAGGGTGAATCAGAAGAAGCAGAAGAAGGAGATGGAGAAGGTGAAGTCTGGAGGGTGAATCAGAAGAAGTAGAAGAAGGAGAAGGAGAAGGTGAAGTCTGGAGGGTGATTCAGAAGAAGCAGAATAAGGAGAAGGAGAAGGTGAAGTCTGGAGGGTGAATCAGAAGAAGCAGAAGAAGGAGAAGGAGAAGGTGAAGTCTGGAGGGTGAATCAGAAGAAGTAGAAGAAGGAGAAGGAGAAGGTAAAGTCTGGAGGGTGAATCAGAAGAAGTAGAAGAAGGAGAAGGAGAAGGTGAAGTCTGGAGGGTGAATCAGAAGAAGTAGAAGAAGGAGAAGGAGAAGCTGAAGTCTGGACGGTGAAGCAGAAGAAGTAGAAGAAGGAGAAGGAGAAGGTGAAGTCAGGAGGGTGAATCAGAAGAAGTAGAAGAAGGAGAAGGAGAAGGTGAAGTCTGGAGGGTGATTCAGAAGAAGCAGAATAAGGAGAAGGAGAAGGTGAAGTCTGGAGGGTGAAACAGAAGAAGCAGAAGAAGGAGAAGGAGAAGGTGAAGTCTGGAGGGTGAATCAGAAGACGTAGAAGAAGGAGAAGGAGAAGGTGAAGTCTGGAGGGTGAATCAGAAGAAGTAGAAGAAGGAGAAGGAGAAGGTGAAGTCTGGAGGGTGAATCAGAAGAAGTAGAAGAAGGAGAAGGAGAAGGTGAAGTCTGGAGGGTGAAGCAGAAGAAGTAGAAGAAGGAGAAGGAGAAGGTGAAGTCAGGATGGTGAATCAGAAGATGTAGAAGAAGGAGAAGGAGAAGGTGAAGTCAGGAGGGTGAATCAGAAGAAGCAGAAGAAGGAGAAGGAGAAGGTGAAGTCTGGAGGGTGAATCAGAAGAAGTAGAAGAAGGAGAAGGAGAAGGTGAAGTCTGGAGGGTGAATCAGAAGAAGCAGAAGAAGGAGAAGGAGAAGGTGAAGTCTGGAGGGTGAACCAGAAGAAGCAGAAAAAGGAGAAGGAGAAGGTGAAGTCTGGAGGGTGAATCAGAAGAAGCAGAATAAGGAGAAGGAGAAGGTGAAGTCTGGAGGGTGAATCAGAAGAAGCAGAAGAAGGAGAAGGAGAAGGTGAGGTCTGGAGGGTGAATCAGAAGAAGTAGAAGAAGGAGAAGGAGAAGGTGTAGTCTGGAGGGTGAAGCAGAAGAAGTAGAAGAAGGAGAAGGAGAAGGTGAAGTCTGGAGGGTGAATCAGAAGAAGTAGAAGAAGGAGAAGGAGAAGGTGAAGTCTGGAGGGTGAATCAGAAGAAGTAGAAGAAGGAGAAGGAGAAGGTGAAGTCTGGAGGGTGAAGCAGAAGAAGTAGAAGAAGGAGAAGGAGAAGGTGAAGTCAGGTGGGTGAATCAGAAGAAGTAGAAGAAGGAGAAGGAGTAGGTGAAGTCAGGAGGGTGAATCAGAAGAAGCAGAAGAAGGAGAAGGAGAAGTTGAAGTCTGGAGGGTGAATCAGAAGAATCAGAAGAAGGAGAAGGAGAAGGTGAAGTCTGGAGGGTGAATCAGAAGAAGCAGAAGAAAGAGAAGGAGAAGGTGAAGTCTGGAGGGTGAAGCAGAAGAAACAGAAGAAGGAGAAGGAGAAGGTGAAGACTGGAGGGTTAATCAGAAGAAGTAGAAGAAGGAGAAGGAGACGGTGAAGTCTGGAGGGTGAATCAGAAGAAGTAGAAGAAGGAGAAGGAGAAGGTGAAGTCTGGAGGGTGAATCAGAAGAAGCAGAAGAAGGAGAAGGAGAAGTTGAAGTCTGGAGGGTGAATCAGAAGAAGCAGAAGAAGGAGAAGGAGAAGATGAAGTCTGGAGGGTTAATCAGAAGAAGTAGAAGAAGGAGAAGGAGAAGGTGAAGTCTGGAGGGTGAATCAGAAGTAGTAGAA
Source organism: Somniosus microcephalus (assembly GCF_052327205.1). Taxonomy (NCBI): domain Eukaryota; kingdom Metazoa; phylum Chordata; class Chondrichthyes; order Squaliformes; family Somniosidae; genus Somniosus; species Somniosus microcephalus. Next base: position 460,402 of record NW_028225195.1, read on the forward strand.
GAAGGAGAAGGAGAAGGTGAAGTCTGGAGGGTGAATCAGAAGAAACAGAAGAAGGAGAAGGAGAAGGTGAAGTCTGGAGGGTGAATCAGAAGAAGTAGAAGAAGGAGAAGGAGAAGGTGTAGTCTGGAGGGTGAATCAGAAGAAGTAGACGAAGGAGAAGGAGAAGGTGAAGTCTGGAGGGTGAATCAGAAGAAGCAGAAGAAGGAGATGGAGAAGGTGAAGTCTGGAGGGTGAATCAGAAGAAGCAGAAGAAGGAGAAGGAGAAGATGAAGTCTGGAGGGTGAATCAGAAGAAGTAGAAGAAGGAGAAGGAGAAGGTGAAGTCTGGAGGGTGAATCAGAAGTAGTAGAAGAAGGAGAAGGAGAAGGTGAAGTCTGGAGGGTGAATCAGAAGAAACAGAAGAAGGAGAAGGAGAAGGTGAAATCTGGAGGGTGAATCAGAAGAAGTAGAAGAAGGAGAAGGAGAAGGTGTAGTCTGGAGGGTGAATCAGAAGAAGTAGACGAAGGATAAGGAGAAGGAGAAGTCTGGAGGGTGAATCAGAAGAAGCAGAAGAAGGAGATGGAGAAGGTGAAGTCTGGAGGGTGAATCAGAAGAAGTAGAAGAAGGAGAAGGAGAAGGTGAAGTCTGGAGGGTGATTCAGAAGAAGCAGAATAAGGAGAAGGAGAAGGTGAAGTCTGGAGGGTGAATCAGAAGAAGCAGAAGAAGGAGAAGGAGAAGGTGAAGTCTGGAGGGTGAATCAGAAGAAGTAGAAGAAGGAGAAGGAGAAGGTGAAGTCTGGAGGGTGAATCAGAAGAAGTAGAAGAAGGAGAAGGAGAAGGTGAAGTCTGGAGGGTGAATCAGAAGAAGTAGAAGAAGGAGAAGGAGAAGCTGAAGTCTGGAGGGTGAAGCAGAAGAAGTAGGAGAAGGAGAAGGTGAAGTCAGGAGGGTGAATCAGAAGAAGTAGAAGAAGGAGAAGGAGAAGGTGAAGTCTGGAGGGTGAATCAGAAGAAGCAGAAGAAGGAGAAGGAGAAGGTGAAGTCTGGAGGGTGAATCAGAAGAAGTAGACGAAGGAGAAGGAGAAGGTGAAGTCTGGAGGGTGAATCAGAAGAAGCAGAAGAAGGAGATGGAGAAGGTGAAGTCTGGAGGGTGAATCAGAAGAAGTAGAAGAAGGAGAAGGAGAAGGTGAAGTCTGGAGGGTGAATCAGAAGAAGCAGAAGAAGGAGAAGGAGAAGGTGAAGTCTGGAGGGTGAATCAGAAGAAGCAGAAGAAGGAGAAGGAGAAGGTGAAGTCTGGAGGGTGATTCAGAAGAAGCAGAATAAGGAGAAGGAGAAGGTGAAGTCTGGAGGGTGAAACAGAAGAAGCAGAAGAAGGAGAAGGAGAAGGTGAAGTCTGGAGGGTGAATCAGAAGAAGTAGAAGAAGGAGAAGGAGAAGGTGAAGTCTGGAGGGTGAATCAGAAGAAGTAGAAGAAGGAGAAGGAGAAGGTGAAGTCTGGAGGGTGAATCAGAAGAAGTAGAAGAAGGAGAAGGAGAAGGTGAAGTCTGGAGGGTGAAGCAGAAGAAGTAGAAGAAGGAGAAGGAGAAGGTGAAGTCAGGAGGGTGAATCAGAAGATGTAGAAGAAGGAGAAGGAGAAGGTGAAGTCAGGTGGGTGAATCAGAAGAAGTAGAAGAAGGAGAAGGAGAAGGTGAAGTCAGGAGGGTGAATCAGAAGAAGCAGAAGAAGGAGAAGGAGAAGGTGAAGTCTGGAGGGAGAATCAGAAGAATCAGAAGAAGGAGAAGGAGAAGGTGAAGTCTGGAGGGTGAATCAGAAGAAGTAGACGAAGGAGAAGGAGAAGGTGAAGTCTGGAGGGTGAATCAGAAGAAGTAGAAGAAGGAGAAGGAGAAGGTGTAGTCTGGAGGGTGAATCAGAAGAAGTAGACGAAGGAGAAGGAGAAGGTGAAGTCTGGAGGGTGAATCAGAAGAAGCAGAAGAAGGAGATGGAGAAGGTGAAGTCTGGAGGGTGAATCAGAAGAAGCAGAAGAAGGAGAAGGAGAAGATGAAGTCTGGAGGGTGAATCAGAAGAAGTAGAAGAAGGAGAAGGAGAAGGTGAAGTCTGGAGGGTGAATCAGAAGTAGTAGAAGAAGGAGAAGGAGAAGGTGAAGTCTGGAGGGTGAATCAGAAGAAACAGAAGAAGGAGAAGGAGAAGGTGAAATCTGGAGGGTGAATCAGAAGAAGTAGAAGAAGGAGAAGGAGAAGGTGTAGTCTGGAGGGTGAATCAGAAGAAGTAGACGAAGGATAAGGAGAAGGAGAAGTCTGGAGGGTGAATCAGAAGAAGCAGAAGAAGGAGATGGAGAAGGTGAAGTCTGGAGGGTGAATCAGAAGAAGTAGAAGAAGGAGAAGGAGAAGGTGAAGTCTGGAGGGTGATTCAGAAGAAGCAGAATAAGGAGAAGGAGAAGGTGAAGTCTGGAGGGTGAATCAGAAGAAGCAGAAGAAGGAGAAGGAGAAGGTGAAGTCTGGAGGGTGAATCAGAAGAAGTAGAAGAAGGAGAAGGAGAAGGTGAAGTCTGGAGGGTGAATCAGAAGAAGTAGAAGAAGGAGAAGGAGAAGGTGAAGTCTGGAGGGTGAATCAGAAGAAGTAGAAGAAGGAGAAGGAGAAGCTGAAGTCTGGAGGGTGAAGCAGAAGAAGTAGGAGAAGGAGAAGGTGAAGTCAGGAGGGTGAATCAGAAGAAGTAGAAGAAGGAGAAGGAGAAGGTGAAGTCTGGAGGTTGAATCAGAAGAAGCAGAAGAAGGAGAAGGAGAAGGTGAAGTCTGGAGGGTGAATCAGAAGAAGTAGACGAAGGAGAAGGAGAAGGTGAAGTCTGGAGGGTGAATCAGAAGAAGCAGAAGAAGGAGATGGAGAAGGTGAAGTCTGGAGGGTGAATCAGAAGAAGTAGAAGAAGGAGAAGGAGAAGGTGAAGTCTGGAGGGTGAATCAGAAGAAGCAGAAGAAGGAGAAGGAGAAGGTGAAGTCTGGAGGGTGAATCAGAAGAAGCAGAAGAAGGAGAAGGAGAAGGTGAAGTCTGGAGGGTGATTCAGAAGAAGCAGAATAAGGAGAAGGAGAAGGTGAAGTCTGGAGGGTGAAACAGAAGAAGCAGAAGAAGGAGAAGGAGAAGGTGAAGTCTGGAGGGTGAATCAGAAGAAGTAGAAGAAGGAGAAGGAGAAGGTGAAGTCTGGAGGGTGAATCAGAAGAAGTAGAAGAAGGAGAAGGAGAAGGTGAAGTCTGGAGGGTGAATCAGAAGAAGTAGAAGAAGGAGAAGGAGAAGGTGAAGTCTGGAGGGTGAAGCAGAAGAAGTAGAAGAAGGAGAAGGAGAAGGTGAAGTCAGGAGGGTGAATCAGAAGATGTAGAAGAAGGAGAAGGAGAAGGTGAAGTCAGGTGGGTGAATCAGAAGAAGTAGAAGAAGGAGAAGGAGAAGGTGAAGTCAGGAGGGTGAATCAGAAGAAGCAGAAGAAGGAGAAGGAGAAGGTGAAGTCTGGAGGGAGAATCAGAAGAATCAGAAGAAGGAGAAGGAGAAGGTGAAGTCTGGAGTGTGAATCAGAAGAAGTAGAAGAAGGAGAAGGAGAAGCTGAAGTCTGGAGGGTGAAGCAGAAGAAGTAGAAGAAGGAGAAGGAGAAGGTGAAGTCAGGAGGGTGAATCAGAAGAAGTAGAAGAAGGAGTAGGAGAAGGTGAAGTCTGGAGGGTGAATCAGAAGAAGCAGAAGAAGGAGAAGGAGAAGGTGAAGTCTGGAGGGTGAATCAGAAGAAGTAGACGAAGGAGAAGGAGAAGGTGAAGTCTGGAGGGTGAATCAGAAGAAGCAGAAGAAGGAGATGGAGAAGGTGAAGTCTGGAGGGTGAATCAGAAGAAGTAGAAGAAGGAGAAGGAGAAGGTGAAGTCTGGAGGGTGAATCAGAAGAAGCAGAAGAAGGAGAAGGAGAAGGTGAAGTCTGGAGGGTGAATCAGAAGAAGCAGAAGAAGGAGAAGGAGAAGGTGAAGTCTGGAGGGTGATTCAGAAGAAGCAGAATAAGGAGAAGGAGAAGGTGAAGTCTGGAGGGTGAAACAGAAGATGCAGAAGAAGGAGAAGGAGAAGGTGAAGTCTGGAGGGTGAATCAGAAGAAGTAGAAGAAGGAGAAGGAGAAGGTGAAGTCTGGAGGGTGAATCAGAAGAAGTAGAAGAAGGAGAAGGAGAAGGTGAAGTCTGGAGGGTGAATCAGAAGAAGTAGAAGAAGGAGAAGGAGAAGGTGAAGTCTGGAGGGTGAAGCAGAAGAAGTAGAAGAAGGAGAAGGAGAAGGTGAAGTCAGGAGGGTGAATCAGAAGATGTAGAAGAAGGAGAAGGAGAAGGTGAAGTCAGGTGGGTGAATCAGAAGAAGTAGAAGAAGGAGAAGGAGAAGTTGAAGTCAGGAGGGTGAATCAGAAGAAGCAGAAGAAGGAGAAGGAGAAGGTGAAGTCTGGAGGGTGAATCAGAAGAATCAGAAGAAGGAGAAGGAGAAGGTGAAGTCTGGAGGGTGAATCAGAAGAAGCAGAAGAAAGAGAAGGAGAAGGTGAAGTCTGGAGGGTGAAGCAGAAGAAACAGAAGAAGGAGAAGGAGAAGGTGAAGACTGGAGGGTGAATCAGAAGAAGGAGAAGAAGGAGAAGGAGAAGGTGATGTCTGGAGGGTGAATCAGAAGAAGTAGAAGAAGGAGAAGGAGAAGGTGAAGTCTGGAGGGTGAATCAGAAGAAGTAGAAGAAGGAGAAGGAGAAGGTGAAGTCTGGAGGGTGAATCAGAAGAAGTAGAAGAAGGAGAAGGAGAAGGTGAAGTCTGGAGGGTGAAGCAGAAGAAGTAGAAGAAGGAGAAGGAGAAGGTGAAGTCAGGTGGGTGAATCAGAAGAAGTAGAAGAAGGAGAAGGAGTAGGTGAAGTCAGGAGGGCGAATCAGAAGAAGCAGAAGAAGGAGAAGGAGAAGTTGAAGTCTGGAGGGTGAATCAGAAGAATCAGAAGAAGGAGAAGGAGAAGGTGAAGTCTGGAGGGTGAATCAGAAGAAGCAGAAGAAAGAGAAGGAGAAGGTGAAGTCTGGAGGGTGAAGCAGAAGAAACAGAAGAAGGAGAAGGAGAAGGTGAAGACTGGAGGGTTAATCAGAAGAAGTAGAAGAAGGAGAAGGAGAAGGTGAAGTCTGGAGGTTGAATCAGAAGAAGTAGAAGAAGGAGAAGGAGAAGGTGAAGTCTGGCGGGTGAATCAGAAGAAGCAGAAGAAGGAGAAGGAGAAGTTGAAGTCTGGAGGGTGAATCAGAAGAAGCAGAAGAAGGAGAAGGAGAAGATGAAGTCTGGAGGGTTAATCAGAAGAAGTAGAAGAAGGAGAAGGAGAAGGTGAAGTCTGGAGGGTGAATCAGAAGTAGTAGAAGAAGGAGAAGGAGAAGGTGAAGTCTGGAGGGTGAATCAGAAGAAACAGAAGAAGGAGAAGGAGAAGGTGAAGTCTGGAGGGTGAATCAGAAGAAGTAGAAGAAGGAGAAGGAGAAGGTGTAGTCTGGAGGGTGAATCAGAAGAAGTAGACGAAGGAGAAGGAGAAGGTGAAGTCTGGACGGTGAATCAGAAGAAGCAGAAGAAGGAGATGGAGAAGGTGAAGTCTGGAGGGTGAATCAGAAGAAGCAGAAGAAGGAGAAGGAGAAGATGAAGTCTGGAGGGTGAATCAGAAGAAGTAGAAGAAGGAGAAGGAGAAGGTGAAGTCTGGAGGGTGAATCAGAAGTAGTGGAAGAAGGAGAAGGAGAAGGTGAAGTCTGGAGGGTGAATCAGAAGAAACAGAAGAAGGAGAAGGAGAAGGTGAAATCTGGAGGGTGAATCAGAAGAAGTAGAAGAAGGAGAAGGAGAAGGTGTAGTCTGGAGGGTGAATCAGAAGAAGTAGACGAAGGATAAGGAGAAGGAGAAGTCTGGAGGGTGAATCAGAAGAAGCAGAAGAAGGAGATGGAGAAGGTGAAGTCTGGAGGGTGAATCAGAAGAAGTAGAAGAAGGAGAAGGAGAAGGTGAAGTCTGGAGGGTGATTCAGAAGAAGCAGAATAAGGAGAAGGAGAAGGTGAAGTCTGGAGGGTGAATCAGAAGAAGCAGAAGAAGGAGAAGGAGAAGGTGAAGTCTGGAGGGTGAATCAGAAGAAGTAGAAGAAGGAGAAGGAGAAGGTGAAGTCTGGAGGGTGAATCAGAAGAAGTAGAAGAAGGAGAAGGAGAAGGTGAAGTCTGGAGGGTGAATCAGAAGAAGTAGAAGAAGGAGAAGGAGAAGCTGAAGTCTGGAGGGTGAAGCAGAAGAAGTAGAAGAAGGAGAAGGAGAAGGTGAAGTCAGGAGGGTGAATCAGAAGAAGTAGAAGAAGGAGAAGGAGAAGGTGAAGTCTGGAGGGTGAATCAGAAGAAGCAGAAGAAGGAGAAGGAGAAGGTGAAGTCTGGAGGGTGAATCAGAAGAAGTAGACGAAGGAGAAGGAGAAGGTGAAGTCTGGAGGGTGAATCAGAAGAAGCAGAAGAAGGAGATGGAGAAGGTGAAGTCTGGAGGGTGAATCAGAAGAAGTAGAAGAAGGAGAAGGAGAAGGTGAAGTCTGGAGGGTGAATCAGAAGAAGCAGAAGAAGGAGAAGGAGAAGGTGAAGTCTGGAGGGTGAATCAGAAGAAGCAGAAGAAGGAGAAGGAGAAGGTGAAGTCTGGAGGGTGATTCAGAAGAAGCAGAATAAGGAGAAGGAGAAGGTGAAGTCTGGAGGGTGAAACAGAAGAAGCAGAAGAAGGAGAAGGAGAAGGTGAAGTCTGGAGGGTGAATCAGAAGAAGTAGAAGAAGGAGAAGGAGAAGGTGAAGTCTGGAGGGTGAATCAGAAGAAGTAGAAGAAGGAGAAGGAGAAGGTGAAGTCTGGAGGGTGAATCAGAAGAAGTAGAAGAAGGAGAAGGAGAAGGTGAAGTCTGGAGGGTGAAGCAGAAGAAGTAGAAGAAGGAGAAGGAGAAGGTGAAGTCAGGAGGGTGAATCAGAAGATGTAGAAGAAGGAGAAGGAGAAGGTGAAGTCAGGTGGGTGAATCAGAAGAAGTAGAAGAAGGAGAAGGAGAAGGTGAAGTCAGGAGGGTGAATCAGAAGAAGCAGAAGAAGGAGAAGGAGAAGGTGAAGTCTGGAGGGTGAATCAGAAGAATCAGAAGAAGGAGAAGGAGAAGGTGAAGTCTGGAGGGTGAATCAGAAGAAGCAGAAGAAAGAGAAGGAGAAGGTGAAGTCTGGAGGGTGAAGCAGAAGAAACAGAAGAAGGAGAAGGAGAAGGTGAAGACTGGAGGGTGAATCAGAAGAAGGAGAAGAAGGAGAAGGAGAAGGTGAAGTCTGGAGGGTGAATCAGAAGAAGTAGAAGAAGGAGAAGGAGAAGGTGAAGTCTGGAGGGTGAATCAGAAGAAGCAGAAGAAGGAGAAGGAGAAGGTGAAGTCTGGAGGGTGAATCAGAAGAAGCAGAAGAAGGAGAAGGAGAAGATGAAGTCTGGAGGGTGAATCAGAAGAAGTAGAAGAAGGAGAAGGAGAAGGTGAAGTCTGGAGGGTGAATCAGAAGAAGTAGAAGAAGGAGAAGGAGAAGGTGAAGTCTGGAGGGTGAAGCAGAAGAAGTAGAAGAAGGAGAAGGAGAAGGTGAAGGCAGGAGGGTGAATCAGAAGATGTAGAAGAAGGAGAAGGAGAAGGTGAAGTCAGGTGGGTGAATCAGAAGAATTAAAAGAAGGAGAAGGAGAAGGTGAAGTCAGGAGGGTGAATCAGAAGAAGCAGAAGAAGGAGAAGGAGAAGGTGAAGTCTGGAGGGTGAATCAGAAGAATCAGAAGAAGGAGAAGGAGAAGGTGAAGTCTGGAGGGTGAATCAGAAGAAGCAGAAGAAAGAGAAGGAGAAGGTGAAGTCTGGAGGGTGAAGCAGAAGAAACAGAAGAAGGAGAAGGAGAAGGTGAAGACTGGAGGGTGAATCAGAAGAAGGAGAAGAAGGAGAAGGAGAAGGTGAAGTCTGGAGGGTGAATCAGAAGAAGTAGAAGAAGGAGAAGGAGAAGGTGAAGTCTGGAGGGTGAATCAGAAGAAGCAGAAGAAGGAGAAGGAGAAGGTGAAGTCTGGAGGGTGAATCAGAAGAAGCAGAAGAAGGAGAAGGAGAAGATGAAGTCTGGAGGGTGAATCAGAAGAAGTAGAAGAAGGAGAAGGAGAAGGTGAAGTCTGGAGGGTGAATCAGAAGTAGTAGAAGAAGGAGAAGGAGAAGGTGAAGTCTGGAGGGTGAATCAGAAGAAACAGAAGAAGGAGAAGGAGAAGGTGAAGTCTGGAGGGTGAATCAGAAGAAGTAGAAGAAGGAGAAGGAGAAGGTGTAGTCTGGAGGGTGTATCAGAAGAAGTAGACGAAGGAGAAGGAGAAGGAGAAGTCTGGAGGGTGAATCAGAAGAAGCAGAAGAAGGAGATGGAGAAGGTGAAGTCTGGAGGGTGAATCAGAAGAAGTAGAAGAAGGAGAAGGAGAAGGTGAAGTCTGGAGGGTGATTCAGAAGAAGCAGAATAAGGAGAAGGAGAAGGTGAAGTCTGGAGGGTGAATCAGAAGAAGCAGAAGAAGGAGAAGGAGAAGGTGAAGTCTGGAGGGTGAATCAGAAGAAGTAGAAGAAGGAGAAGGAGAAGGTGAAGTCTGGAGGGTGAATCAGAAGAAGTAGAAGAAGGAGAAGGAGAAGGTGAAGTCTGGAGGGTGAATCAGAAGAAGTAGAAGAAGGAGAAGGAGAAGCTGAAGTCTGGAGGGTGAAGCAGAAGAAGTAGAAGAAGGAGAAGGAGAAGGTGAAGTCAGGAGGGTGAATCAGAAGAAGTAGAAGAAGGAGAAGGAGAAGGTGAAGTCTGGAGGGTGAATCAGAAGAAGCAGAAGAAGGAGAAGGAGAAGGTGAAGTCTGGAGGGTGAATCAGAAGAAGCAGAAGAAGGAGAAGGAGAAGGTGAAGTCTGGAGGGTGATTCAGAAGAAGCAGAATAAGGAGAAGGAGAAGGTGAAGTCTGGAGGGTGAAACAGAAGAAGCAGAGGAAGGAGAAGGAGAAGGTGAAGTCTGGAGGGTGAATCAGAAGACGTAGAAGAAGGAGAAGGAGAAGGTGAAGTCTGGAGGGTGAATCAGAAGAAGTAGAAGAAGGAGAAGGAGAAGGTGAAGTCTGGAGGGTGAATCAGAAGAAGTAGAAGAAGGAGAAGGAGAAGGTGAAGTCTGGAGGGTGAAGCAGAAGAAGTAGAAGAAGGAGAAGGAGAAGGTGAAGTCAGGAGGGTGAATCAGAAGATGTAGAAGAAGGAGAAGGAGAAGGTGAAGTCAGGAGGGTGAATCAGAAGAAGCAGAAGAAGGAGAAGGAGAAGGTGAAGTCTGGAGGGTGAATCAGAAGAAGTAGAAGAAGGAGAAGGAGAAGGTGAAGTCTGGAGGGTGAATCAGAAGAAGCAGAAGAAGGAGAAGGAGAAGGTGAAGTCTGGAGGGTGAATCAGAAGAAGCAGAAGAAGGAGAAGGAGAAGGTGAAGTCTGGAGGGTGAATCAGAAGAAGCAGAATAAGGAGAAGGAGAAGGTGAAGTCTGGAGGGTGAATCAGAAGAAGCAGAAGAAGGAGAAGGAGAAGATGAAGTCTGGAGGGTGAATCAGAAGAAGTAGAAGAAGGAGAAGGAGAAGGTGAAGTCTGGAGGGTGAATCAGAAGTAGTAGAAGAAGGAGAAGGAGAAGGTGAAGTCTGGAGGGTGAATCAGAAGAAACAGAAGAAGGAGAAGGAGAAGGTGAAATCTGGAGGGTGAATCAGAAGAAGTAGAAGAAGGAGAAGGAGAAGGTGTAGTCTGGAGGGTGAATCAGAAGAAGTAGACGAAGGATAAGGAGAAGGAGAAGTCTGGAGGGTGAATCAGAAGAAGCAGAAGAAGGAGATGGAGAAGGTGAAGTCTGGAGGGTGAATCAGAAGAAGTAGAAGAAGGAGAAGGAGAAGGTGAAGTCTGGAGGGTGATTCAGAAGAAGCAGAATAAGGAGAAGGAGAAGGTGAAGTCTGGAGGGTGAATCAGAAGAAGCAGAAGAAGGAGAAGGAGAAGGTGAAGTCTGGAGGGTGAATCAGAAGAAGTAGAAGAAGGAGAAGGAGAAGGTGAAGTCTGGAGGGTGAATCAGAAGAAGTAGAAGAAGGAGAAGGAGAAGGTGAAGTCTGGAGGGTGAATCAGAAGAAGTAGAAGAAGGAGAAGGAGAAGCTGAAGTCTGGAGGGTGAAGCAGAAGAAGTAGAAGAAGGAGAAGGAGAAGGTGAAGTCAGGAGGGTGAATCAGAAGAAGTAGAAGAAGGAGAAGGAGAAGGTGAAGTCTGGAGGGTGAATCAGAAGAAGCAGAAGAAGGAGAAGGAGAAGGTGAAGTCTGGAGGGTGAATCAGAAGAAGTAGACGAAGGAGAAGGAGAAGGTGAAGTCTGGAGGGTGAATCAGAAGAAGCAGAAGAAGGAGATGGAGAAGGTGAAGTCTGGAGGGTGAATCAGAAGAAGTAGAAGAAGGAGAAGGAGAAGGTGAAGTCTGGAGGGTGAATCAGAAGAAGCAGAAGAAGGAGAAGGAGAAGGTGAAGTCTGGAGGGTGAATCAGAAGAAGCAGAAGAAGGAGAAGGAGAAGGTGAAGTCTGGAGGGTGATTCAGAAGAAGCAGAATAAGGAGAAGGAGAAGGTGAAGTCTGGAGGGTGAAACAGAAGAAGCAGAAGAAGGAGAAGGAGAAGGTGAAGTCTGGAGGGTGAATCAGAAGAAGTAGAAGAAGGAGAAGGAGAAGGTGAAGTCTGGAGGGTGAATCAGAAGAAGTAGAAGAAGGAGAAGGAGAAGGTGAAGTCTGGAGGGTGAATCAGAAGAAGTAGAAGAAGGAGAAGGAGAAGGTGAAGTCTGGAGGGTGAAGCAGAAGAAGTAGAAGAAGGAGAAGGAGAAGGTGAAGTCAGGAGGGTGAATCAGAAGATGTAGAAGAAGGAGAAGGAGAAGGTGAAGTCAGGTGGGTGAATCAGAAGAAGTAGAAGAAGGAGAAGGAGAAGGTGAAGTCAGGAGGGTGAATCAGAAGAAGCAGAAGAAGGAGAAGGAGAAGGTGAAGTCTGGAGGGTGAATCAGAAGAATCAGAAGAAGGAGAAGGAGAAGGTGAAGTCTGGAGGGTGAATCAGAAGAAGCAGAAGAAAGAGAAGGAGAAGGTGAAGTCTGGAGGGTGAAGCAGAAGAAACAGAAGAAGGAGAAGGAGAAGGTGAAGACTGGAGGGTGAATCAGAAGAAGGAGAAGAAGGAGAAGGAGAAGGTGAAGTCTGGAGGGTGAATCAGAAGAAGTAGAAGAAGGAGAAGGAGAAGGTGAAGTCTGGAGGGTGAATCAGAAGAAGCAGAAGAAGGAGAAGGAGAAGGTGAAGTCTGGAGGGTGAATCAGAAGAAGCAGAAGAAGGAGAAGGAGAAGATGAAGTCTGGAGGGTGAATCAGAAGAAGTAGAAGAAGGAGAAGGAGAAGGTGAAGTCTGGAGGGTGAATCAGAAGAAGTAGAAGAAGGAGAAGGAGAAGGTGAAGTCTGGAGGGTGAAGCAGAAGAAGTAGAAGAAGGAGAAGGAGAAGGTGAAGGCAGGAGGGTGAATCAGAAGATGTAGAAGAAGGAGAAGGAGAAGGTGAAGTCAGGTGGGTGAATCAGAAGAATTAAAAGAAGGAGAAGGAGAAGGTGAAGTCAGGAGGGTGAATCAGAAGAAGCAGAAGAAGGAGAAGGAGAAGGTGAAGTCTGGAGGGTGAATCAGAAGAATCAGAAGAAGGAGAAGGAGAAGGTGAAGTCTGGAGGGTGAATCAGAAGAAGCAGAAGAAAGAGAAGGAGAAGGTGAAGTCTGGAGGGTGAAGCAGAAGAAACAGAAGAAGGAGAAGGAGAAGGTGAAGACTGGAGGGTGAATCAGAAGAAGGAGAAGAAGGAGAAGGAGAAGGTGAAGTCTGGAGGGTGAATCAGAAGAAGTAGAAGAAGGAGAAGGAGAAGGTGAAGTCTGGAGGGTGAATCAGAAGAAGCAGAAGAAGGAGAAGGAGAAGGTGAAGTCTGGAGGGTGAATCAGAAGAAGCAGAAGAAGGAGAAGGAGAAGATGAAGTCTGGAGGGTGAATCAGAAGAAGTAGAAGAAGGAGAAGGAGAAGGTGAAGTCTGGAGGGTGAATCAGAAGTAGTAGAAGAAGGAGAAGGAGAAGGTGAAGTCTGGAGGGTGAATCAGAAGAAACAGAAGAAGGAGAAGGAGAAGGTGAAGTCTGGAGGGTGAATCAGAAGAAGTAGAAGAAGGAGAAGGAGAAGGTGTAGTCTGGAGGGTGTATCAGAAGAAGTAGACGAAGGAGAAGGAGAAGGAGAAGTCTGGAGGGTGAATCAGAAGAAGCAGAAGAAGGAGATGGAGAAGGTGAAGTCTGGAGGGTGAATCAGAAGAAGTAGAAGAAGGAGAAGGAGAAGGTGAAGTCTGGAGGGTGATTCAGAAGAAGCAGAATAAGGAGAAGGAGAAGGTGAAGTCTGGAGGGTGAATCAGAAGAAGCAGAAGAAGGAGAAGGAGAAGGTGAAGTCTGGAGGGTGAATCAGAAGAAGTAGAAGAAGGAGAAGGAGAAGGTGAAGTCTGGAGGGTGAATCAGAAGAAGTAGAAGAAGGAGAAGGAGAAGGTGAAGTCTGGAGGGTGAATCAGAAGAAGTAGAAGAAGGAGAAGGAGAAGCTGAAGTCTGGAGGGTGAAGCAGAAGAAGTAGAAGAAGGAGAAGGAGAAGGTGAAGTCAGGAGGGTGAATCAGAAGAAGTAGAAGAAGGAGAAGGAGAAGGTGAAGTCTGGAGGGTGAATCAGAAGAAGCAGAAGAAGGAGAAGGAGAAGGTGAAGTCTGGAGGGTGAATCAGAAGAAGCAGAAGAAGGAGAAGGAGAAGGTGAAGTCTGGAGGGTGATTCAGAAGAAGCAGAATAAGGAGAAGGAGAAGGTGAAGTCTGGAGGGTGAAACAGAAGAAGCAGAGGAAGGAGAAGGAGAAGGTGAAGTCTGGAGGGTGAATCAGAAGACGTAGAAGAAGGAGAAGGAGAAGGTGAAGTCTGGAGGGTGAATCAGAAGAAGTAGAAGAAGGAGAAGGAGAAGGTGAAGTCTGGAGGGTGAATCAGAAGAAGTAGAAGAAGGAGAAGGAGAAGGTGAAGTCTGGAGGGTGAAGCAGAAGAAGTAGAAGAAGGAGAAGGAGAAGGTGAAGTCAGGAGGGTGAATCAGAAGATGTAGAAGAAGGAGAAGGAGAAGGTGAAGTCAGGAGGGTGAATCAGAAGAAGCAGAAGAAGGAGAAGGAGAAGGTGAAGTCTGGAGGGTGAATCAGAAGAAGTAGAAGAAGGAGAAGGAGAAGGTGAAGTCTGGAGGGTGAATCAGAAGAAGCAGAAGAAGGAGAAGGAGAAGGTGAAGTCTGGAGGGTGAATCAGAAGAAGCAGAAGAAGGAGAAGGAGAAGGTGAAGTCTGGAGGGTGAATCAGAAGAAGCAGAATAAGGAGAAGGAGAAGGTGAAGTCTGGAGGGAGAATCAGAAGAAGCAGAAGAAGGAGAAGGAGAAGGTGAAGTCTGCAGGGTGAATCAGAAGAAGTAGAAGAAGGAGAAGGAGAAGGTGTAGTCTGGAGGGTGAAGCAGAAGAAGTAGAAGAAGGAGAAGGAGAAGGTGAAGTCTGGAGGGTGAATCAGAAGAAGTAGAAGAAGGAGAAGGAGAAGGTGAAGTCTGGAGGGTGAATCAGAAGAAGTAGAAGAAGGAGAAGGAGAAGGTGAAGTCTGGAGGGTGAAGCAGAAGAAGTAGAAGAAGGAGAAGGAGAAGGTGAAGTCAGGTGGGTGAATCAGAAGAAGTAGAAGAAGGAGAAGGAGTAGGTGAAGTCAGGAGGGTGAATCAGAAGAAGCAGAAGAAGGAGAAGGAGAAGTTGAAGTCTGGAGGGTGAATCAGAAGAATCAGAAGAAAGAGAAGGAGAAGGTGAAGTCTGGAGGGTGAAGCAGAAGAAACAGAAGAAGGAGAAGGAGAAGGCGAAGACTGGAGGGTGAATCAGAAGAAGTAGAAGAAGGAGAAGGAGAAGGTGAAGTCTGGAGGGTGAATCAGAAGAAGTAGAAGAAGGAGAAGGAGAAGGTGAAGTCTGGAGGGTGAATCAGAAGAAGCAGAAGAAGGAGAAGGAGAAGTTGAAGTCTGGAGGGTGAATCAGAAGAAGCAGAGGAAGGAGAAGGAGAAGATGAAGTCTGGAGGGTTAATCAGAAGAAGTAGAAGAAGGAGAAGGAGAAGGTGAAGTCTGGAGGGTGAATCAGAAGTAGTAGAAGAAGGAGAAGGAGAAGGTGAAGTCTGGAGGGTGAATCAGAAGAAACAGAAGAAGGAGAAGGAGAAGGTGAAGTCTGGAGGGTGAATCAGAAGAAGTAGAAGAAGGAGAAGGAGAAGGTGTAGTCTGGAGGGTGAATCAGAAGAAGTAGACGAAGGAGAAGGAGAAGGTGAAGTCTGGAGGGTGAATCAGAAGAAGCAGAAGAAGGAGATGGAGAAGGTGAAGTCTGGAGGGTGAATCAGAAGAATTAGAAGAAGGAGAAGGAGAAGGTGAAGTCTGGAGGGTGAATCAGAAGAAGCAGAAGAAGGAGAAGGAGAAGGTGAAGTCTGGAGGGTGAATCAGAAGAAGCAGAAGAAGGAGAAGGAGAAGGTGAAGTCTGGAGGGTGATTCAGAAGAAGCAGAATAAGGAGAAGGAGAAGGTGAAGTCTGGAGGGTGAATCAGAAGAAGCAGAAGAAGGAGAAGGAGAAGGTGAAGTCTGGAGGGTGAATCAGAAGAAGTAGAAGAAGGAGAAGGAGAAGGTGAAGTCTGGAGGGTGAATCAGAAGAAGTAGAAGAAGGAGAAGGAGAAGGTGAAGTCTGGAGGGTGAATCAGAAGAAGTAGAAGAAGGAGAAGGAGAAGCTGAAGTCTGGAGGGTGAAGCAGAAGAAGTAGAAGAAGGAGAAGGAGAAGGTGAAGTCAGGAGGGTGAATCAGAAGAGGTAGAAGAAGGAGAAGGAGAAGGTGAAGTCAGGAGGGTGAATCAGAAGAAGCAGAAGAAGGAGAAGGAGAAGGTGAAGTCTGGAGGGTGAATCAGAAGAATCAGAAGAAGGAGAAGGAGAAGGTGAAGTCTGGAGGGTGAATCAGAAGAAGCAGAAGAAAGAGAAGGAGAAGGTGAAGTCTGGAGGGTGAATCAGAAGAAGTAGAAGAAGGAGAAGGAGAAGGCGAAGTCTGGAGGGTGAATCAGAAGAAGCAGAAGAAGGAGAAGGAGAAGGTGAAGTCTGGAGGGTGAATCAGAAGAAGTAGACGAAGGAGAAGGAGAAGGTGAAGTCTGGAGGATGAATCAGAAGAAGCAGAAGAAGGAGATGGAGAAGGTGAAGTCTGGAGGGTGAATCAGAAGAAGTAGAAGAAGGAGAAGGAGAAGGTGAAGTCTGGAGGGTGAATCAGAAGAAGCAGAAGAAGGAGAAGGAGAAGGTGAAGTCTGGAGGGTGAATCAGAAGAAGCAGAAGAAGGAGAAGGAGAAGGTGAAGTCTGGAGGGTGATTCAGAAGAAGCAGAATAAGGAGAAGGAGAAGGTGAAGTCTGGAGGGTGAAACAGAAGAAGCAGAAGAAGGAGAAGGAGAAGGTGAAGTCTGGAGGGTGAATCAGAAGAAGTAGAAGAAGGAGAAGGAGAAGGTGAAGTCTGGAGGGTGAATCAGAAGAAGTAGAAGAAGGAGAAGGAGAAGGTGAAGTCAGGAGGGTGAATCAGAAGATGTAGAAGAAGGAGAAGGAGAAGGTGAAGTCAGGAGGGTGAATCAGAAGAAGCAGAAGAAGGAGAAGGAGAAGGTGAAGTCTGGAGAGTGAATCAGAAGAAGTAGAAGAAGGAGAAGGAGAAGGTGAAGTCTAGACGGTGAATCAGAAGAAGCAGAAGAAGGAGAAGGAGAAGGTGAAGTCTGGAGGGTGAATCAGAAGAAGCAGAAGAAGGAGAAGGAGAAGGTGAAGTCTGGAGGGTGAATCAGAAGAAGCAGAATAAGGAGAAGGAGAAGGTGAAGTCTGGAGGGTGAATCAGAAGAAGCAGATGAAGGAGAAGGAGAAGGTGAGGTCTGGAGGGTGAATCAGAAGAAGAAGAAGAAGGAGAAGGAGAAGGTGTAGTCTGGAGGGTGAAGCAGAAGAAGTAGAAGAAGGAGAAGGAGAAGGTGAAGTCTGGAGGGTGAATCAGAAGAAGCAGAAGAAGGAGAAGGAGAAGGTGAAGTCTGGAGGGTGAATCAGAAGAAGTAGAAGAAGGAGAAGGAGAAGTTGAAGTCTGGAGGGTGAATCATAAGAAGCAGAAGAAGGAGAAGGAGAAGGTGAAGTTTGGAGGGTGAATCAGAAGAAGCAGAATAAGGAGAAGGAGAAGGTGAAGTCTGGAGGGTGAATCAGAAGAAGCAGAAGAAGGAGAAGGAGAAGGCGAAGTCTGGAGGGTGAATCAGAAGAAGTAGAAGAAGGAGAAGGAGAAGGTGAAGTTTGGAGGGTGAAGCAGAAGAAGTAGAAGAAGGAGAAGGAGAAGGTGAAGTCAGTGGGTGAATCAGAAGAAGTAGAAGAAGGAGAAGGAGAATGTGAAGTAAGGAGGGTGAATCAGAAGAAGCAGAAGAAGGAGAAGGAGAAGGTGAAGTCTGGAGGGTGAATCAGAAGAATCAGAAGAAGGAGAAGGAGAAGGTGAAGTCTGGAGGGTGAATCAGAAGAAGCAGAAGAAAGAGAAGGAGAAGGTGAAGTCTGGAGGGTGAAGCAGAAGAAACAGAAGAAGGAGAAGGAGAAGGTGAAGACTGGAGGGTGAATCAGAAGAAGTAGAAGAAGGAGAAGGAGAAGGTGAAGTCTGGAGGGTGAATCAGAAGAAGTAGAAGAAGGAGAAGGAGAAGGTGAAGTCTGGAGGGTGAATCAGAAGAAGCAGAAGAAGGAGAAGGAGAAGGTGAAGTCTGGAGGGTGAATCAGAAGAAGCAGAAGATGGAGAAGGAGAAGATGAAGTCTGGAGGGTGAATCAGAAGAAGTAGAAGAAGGAGAAGGAGAAGGTGAAGTCTGGAGGGTGAATCAGAAGTAGTAGAAGAAGGAGAAGGAGAAGGTGAAGTCTGGAGGGTGAATCAGAAGAAACAGAAGAAGGAGAAGGAGAAGGTGAAGTCTGGAGGGTGAATCAGAAGAAGTAGAAGAAGGAGAAGGAGAAGGTGTAGTCTGGAGGGTGAATCAGAAGAAGTAGACGAAGGAGAAGGAGAAGGTGAAGTCTGGAGGGTGAATCAGAAGAAGCAGAAGAAGGAGATGGAGATGGGGAAGTCTGGAGGGTGAATCAGAAGAAGTAGAAGAAGGAGAAGGAGAAGGTGAAGTCTGGAGGGTGAATCAGAAGAAGCAGAAGAAGGAGAAGGAGAAGGTGAAGTCTGGAGGGTGAATCAGAAGAAGCAGAAGAAGGAGAAGGAGAAGGTGAAGTCTGGAGGGTGATTCAGAAGAAGCAGAATAAGGAGAAGGAGAAGGTGAAGTCTGGAGGGTGAATCAGAAGAAGCAGAAGAAGGAGAAGGAGAAGGTGAAGTCTGGAGGGTGAATCAGAAGAAGTAGAAGAAGGAGAAGGAGAAGGTGAAGTCTGGAGGGTGAATCAGAAGAAGTAGAAGAAGGAGAAGGAGAAGGTGAAGTCTGGAGGGTGAATCAAAAGAAGTCGAAGAAGGAGAAGGAGAAGCTGAAGTCTGGAGGGTGAAGCAGAAGAAGTAGAAGAAGGAGAAGGAGAAGGTGAAGTCAGGAGGGTGAATCAGAAGATGTAGAAGAAGGAGAAGGAGAAGGTGAAGTCAGGAGGGTGAATCAGAAGAAGCAGAAGAAGGAGAAGGAGAAGGTGAAGTCTGGAGGGTGAATCAGAAGAATCAGAAGAAGGAGAAGGAGAAGGTGAAGTCTGGAGGGAGAATCAGAAGAAGCAGAAGAAAGAGAAGGAGAAGGTGAAGTCTGGAGGGTGAATCAGAAGAAGTAGAAGAAGGAGAAGGAGAAGGTGAAGTCTGGAGGGTGAATCAGAAGAAGCAGAAGAAGGAGAAGGAGAAGGTGAAGTCAGGAGGGTGAATCAGAAGAAGTAGAAGAAGGAGAAGGAGAAGGTGAAGTCAGGAGGGTGAATCAGAAGAAGCAGAAGAAGGAGAAGGAGAAGATGAAGTCTGGAGGGTGAATCAGAAGAAGTAGAAGAAGGAGAAGGAGAAGGTGAAGTCTGGAGGGTGAATCAGAAGAAGTAGAAGAAGGAGAAGGAGAAGCTGAACTCTGGAGGGTGAATCAGAAGAAGCAGAAGAAGGAGAAGGAGAAGGTGAAGTCTGGAGGGTGAATCAGAAGAAGCAGAAGAAGGAGAAGGAGAACTTGAAGTCTGGAGGGTGAATCAGAAGAAGTAGAAGAAGGAGAAGGAGAAGGTGAGGTCTGGAGGGTGAATCAGAAGAAGCAGAAGAAGGAGAAGGAGAAGGTGAAGTCTGGAGGGTGAATCAGAAGAAGCAGAAGAAGGAGAAGGAGAAGGTGAAGTCTGGAGGGTGAATCAGAAGAAATAGAAGAAGGAGAAGGAGAAGGTGAAGTCTGGAGGGTGAATCAGAAGAAGTAGAAGAAGGAGAAGGAGAAGGTGTAGTCTGGAGGGTGAATCAGAAGAAGCAGAAGAAGGAGAAGGAGAAGGTGAAGTCTGGAGGGTGAATCAGAAGAAGCAGAAGAAGGAGAAGGAGAAGGTGAAGTCTGGAGGGTGAATCAGAAGAAGCAGAAGAAGGAGAAGGAGAAGGTGAAGTCAGGAGGGTGAATCAGAAGAAGCAGAAGAAGGAGAAGGAGAAGGTGAAGTTAGTAGGGTGAATCAGAAGAAGCAGAAGAAGGAGAAGGAGCAGGTGATGTCAGGGGGATGAAGAAGAAGAAGTAGAAGAAGGAGAAGTAGAAGGTGAAGTCAGGACGGTGAAGCAGAAGAAACAGAAGAAGGAGAAGGAGAAGGTGAAGTCTGGAGGGTGAATCAGAAGAAGCAGAAGAAGGAAAAGGAGAAGGTCAAGTCTGGAGGGTGAATCAGAAGAAGTAGAAGAAGGAGAAGGAGAAGGTGAAGTCTGGAGGGTGAAGCAGAAGAAGTAGAAGAAGGAGAAGGAGAAGGTGAAGTCAGGAGGGTGAATCAGAAGAAGTAGAAGAAGGAGAAGGAGAAGGTGAAGTCAGGAGGGTGAATCAGAAGAAGCAGCAGAAGGAGAAGGAGAAGGTGAAGTCTGGAGGGTGAATCAGAAGAATCAGAAGAAGGAGAAGGAGAAGGTGAAGTCTGGAGGGTGAATCAGAAGAAGCAGAAGAAAGAGAAGGAGAAGGTGAAGTCTGGAGGGTGAATCAGAAGAAGTCGAAGAAGGAGAAGGAGAAGGTGAAGTCTGGAGGGTGAATCAGAAGAAGCAGAAGAAGGAGAAGGAGAATGTGAAGTCTGGAGGGTGAATCAGAAGAAGTAGAAGAAGGAGAAGGAGAAAGTGAAGTACGCAGGGTGAATCAGAAGAAGCAGAAGAAGGAGAAGGAGAAGGTGAAGTCTGGTGGGTGAATCAGAAGAAGCAGAATAAGGAGAAGGAGAAGGTGAAGTCTGCAGGGTGAATCAGAAGAAGCAGAAGAAGGAGAAGGAGAAGGTGAAGTCTGGAGGGTGAATCAGAAGAAGTAGAAGAAGGAGAAGGAGAAGTTGAAGTCTGGAGGGTGAAGCAGAAGAATTAGAAGATGGAGAAGGAGAAGGTGAAGTCAGGAGGGTGAATCAGAAGAAGTAGAAGAAGGAGAAGGAGAAGGTGAAGTCAGGAGGGTGAATCGGAAGAAGCAGAAGAAGGAGAAGGAGAAGGTGAAGTCTGGAGGGTGAATCAGAAGAAGCAGAGGAAGGAGAAGGAGAAGGTGAAGTCTGGAGGGTGAATCAGAAGAAGCAGAATAAGGAGAAGGAGAAGGTGAAGTCTGGAGGGTGAATCAGAAGAAGCAGAATAAGGAGAAGGAGAAGGTGAAGTCTGGAGGATGAATCAGAAGAAGCAGAAGAAGGAGAAGGAGAAGGTGAAGTCTGGAGGGTGAATCAGAAGAAGTAGAAGAAGGAGAAGGAGAAGGTGAAGTCTGGAGGGTGAAGCAGAAGAAGTAGAAGAAGGAGAAGGAGAAGGTGAAGTCAGGTGGGTGAATCAGAAGAAGTAGAAGAAGGAGAAGGAGAAGGTGAAGTCAGGAGGGTGAATCAGAAGAAGCAGAAGAAGGAGAAGGAGAAGGTGAAGTCTGGAGGGTGAATCAGAAGAATCAGAAGAAGGAGAAGGAGAAGGTGAAGTCTGGAGGGTGAATCAGAAGAAGCAGAAGAAAGAGAAGGAGAAGGTGAAGTCTGGAGGGTGAAGCAGAAGAAACAGAAGAAGGAGAAGGAGAAGGTGAAGACTGGAGGGTGAATCAGAAGAAGGAGAAGAAGGAGAAGGAGAAGGTGAAGTCTGGAGGGTGAATCAGAAGAAGTAGAAGAAGGAGAAGGAGAAGGTGAAGTCTGGAGGGTGAATCAGAAGAAGCAGAAGAAGGAGAAGGAGAAGGTGAAGTCTGGAGGGTGAATCAGAAGAAGCAGAAGAAGGAGAAGGAGAAGATGAAGTCTGGAGGGTGAATCAGAAGAAGTAGAAGAAGGAGAAGGAGAAGGTGAAGTCTGGAGGGTGAATCAGAAGTAGTAGAAGAAGGAGAAGGAGAAGGTGAAGTCTGGAGGGTGAATCAGAAGAAACAGAAGAAGGAGAAGGAGAAGGTGAAGTCTGGAGGGTGAATCAGAAGAAGTAGAAGAAGGAGAAGGAGAAGGTGTAGTCTGGAGGGTGAATCAGAAGAAGTAGACGAAGGAGAAGGAGAAGGAGAAGTCTGGAGGGTGAATCAGAAGAAGCAGAAGAAGGAGATGGACAAGGTGAAGTCTGGAGGGTGAATCAGAAGAAGTAGAAGAAGGAGAAGGAGAAGGTGAAGTCTGGAGGGTGATTCAGAAGAAGCAGAATAAGGAGAAGGAGAAGGTGAAGTCTGGAGGGTGAATCAGAAGAAGCAGAAGAAGGAGAAGGAGAAGGTGAAGTCTGGAGGGTGAATCAGAAGAAGTAGAAGAAGGAGAAGGAGAAGGTGAAGTCTGGAGGGTGAATCAGAAGAAGTAGAAGAAGGAGAAGGAGAAGGTGAAGTCTGGAGGGTGAATCAGAAGAAGTAGAAGAAGGAGAAGGAGAAGCTGAAGTCTGGAGGGTGAAGCAGAAGAAGTAGAAGAAGGAGAAGGAGAAGGTGAAGTCAGGAGGGTGAATCAGAAGAAGTAGAAGAAGGAGAAGGAGAAGGTGAAGTCTGGAGGGTGAATCAGAAGAAGCAGAAGAAGGAGAAGGAGAAGGTGAAGTCTGGAGGGTGAATCAGAAGAAGTAGACGAAGGAGAAGGAGAAGGTGAAGTCTGGAGGGTGAATCAGAAGAAGCAGAAGAAGGAGATGGAGAAGGTGAAGTCTGGAGGGTGAATCAGAAGAAGTAGAAGAAGGAGAAGGAGAAGGTGAAGTCTGGAGGGTGAATCAGAAGAAGCAGAAGAAGGAGAAGGAGAAGGTGAAGTCTGGAGGGTGAATCAGAAGAAGTAGAAGAAGGAGAAGGAGAAGGTGAAGTCTGGAGGGTGAATCAGAAGAAGTAGAAGAAGGAGAAGGAGAAGGTGAAGTCTGGAGGGTGAATCAGAAGAAGTAGAAGAAGGAGAAGGAGAAGGTGAAGTCTGGAGGGTGAAGCAGAAGAAGTAGAAGAAGGAGAAGGAGAAGGTGAAGTCAGGAGGGTGAATCAGAAGATGTAGAAGAAGGAGAAGGAGAAGGTGAAGTCAGGTGGGTGAATCAGAAGAAGTAGAAGAAGGAGTAGGAGAAGGTGAAGTCAGGAGGGTGAATCAGAAGAAGCAGAAGAAGGAGAAGGAGAAGGTGAAGTCTGGAGGGTGAATCAGAAGAATCAGAAGAAGGAGAAGGAGAAGGTGAAGTCTGGAGGGTGAATCAGAAGAAGCAGAAGAAAGAGAAGGAGAAGGTGAAGTCTGGAGGGTGAAGCAGAAGAAACAGAAGAAGGAGAAGGAGAAGGTGAAGACTGGAGGGTGAATCAGAAGAAGGAGAAGAAGGAGAAGGAGAAGGTGAAGTCTGGAGGGTGAATCAGAAGAAGTAGAAGAAGGAGAAGGAGAAGGTGAAGTCTGGAGGGTGAATCAGAAGAAGCAGAAGAAGGAGAAGGAGAAGGTGAAGTCTGGAGGGTGAATCAGAAGAAGCAGAAGAAGGAGAAGGAGAAGATGAAGTCTGGAGGGTGAATCAGAAGAAGTAGAAGAAGGAGAAGGAGAAGGTGAAGTCTGGAGGGTGAATCAGAAGAAGTAGAAGAAGGAGAAGGAGAAGGTGAAGTCTGGAGGGTGAAGCAGAAGAAGTAGAAGAAGGAGAAGGAGAAGGTGAAGGCAGGAGGGTGAATCAGAAGATGTAGAAGAAGGAGAAGGAGAAGGTGAAGTCAGGTGGGTGAATCAGAAGAAGTAGAAGAAGGAGAAGGAGAAGGTGAAGTCAGGAGGGTGAATCAGAAGAAGCAGAAGAATGAGAAGGAGAAGGTGAAGTCTGGAGGGTGAATCAGAAGAATCAGAAGAAGGAGAAGGAGAAGGTGAAGTCTGGAGGGTGAATCAGAAGAAGCAGAAGAAAGAGAAGGAGAAGGTGAAGTCTGGAGGGTGAAGCAGAAGAAACAGAAGAAGGAGAAGGAGAAGGTGAAGACTGGAGGGTGAATCAGAAGAAGGAGAAGAAGGAGAAGGAGAAGGTGAAGTCTGGAGGGTGAATCAGAATAAGTAGAAGAAGGAGAAGGAGAAGGTGAAGTCTGGAGGGTGAATCAGAAGAAGCAGAAGAAGGAGAAGGAGAAGGTGAAGTCTGGAGGGTGAATCAGAAGAAGCAGAAGAAGGAGAAGGAGAAGATGAAGTCTGGAGGGTGAATCAGAAGAAGTAGAAGAAGGAGAAGGAGAAGGTGAAGTCTGGAGGGTGAATCAGAAGTAGTAGAAGAAGGAGAAGGAGAAGGTGAAGTCTGGAGGGTGAATCAGAAGAAGCAGAAGAAGGAGAAGGAGAAGGTGAAGTCTGGAGGGTGAATCAGAAGAAGTAGAAGAAGGAGAAGGAGAAGGTGTAGTCTGGAGGGTGAATCAGAAGAAGTAGACGAAGGAGAAGGAGAAGGAGAAGTCTGGAGGGTGAATCAGAAGAAGCAGAAGAAGGAGATGGAGAAGGTGAAGTCTGGAGGGTGAATCAGAAGAAGTAGAAGAAGGAGAAGGAGAAGGTGAAGTCTGGAGGGTGATTCAGAAGAAGCAGAATAAGGAGAAGGAGAAGGTGAAGTCTGGAGGGTGAATCAGAAGAAGCAGAAGAAGGAGAAGGAGAAGGTGAAGTCTGGAGGGTGAATCAGAAGAAGTAGAAGAAGGAGAAGGAGAAGGTGAAGTCTGGAGGGTGAATCAGAAGAAGTAGAAGAAGGAGAAGGAGAAGGTGAAGTCTGGAGGGTGAATCAGAAGAAGTAGAAGAAGGAGAAGGAGAAGCTGAAGTCTGGAGGGTGAAGCAGAAGAAGTAGAAGAAGGAGAAGGAGAAGGTGAAGTCAGGAGGGTGAATCAGAAGAAGTAGAAGAAGGAGAAGGAGAAGGTGAAGTCTGGAGGGTGAATCAGAAGAAGCAGAAGAAGGAGAAGGAGAAGTTGAAGTCTGGAGGGTGAATCAGAAGAAGCAGAAGAAGGAGAAGGAGAAGGTGAAGTCTGGAGGGTGATTCAGAAGAAGCAGAATAAGGAGAAGGAGAAGGTGAAGTCTGGAGGGTGAAACAGAAGAAGCAGAAGAAGGAGAAGGAGAAGGTGAAGTCTGGAGGGTGAATCAGAAGAAGTAGAAGAAGGAGAAGGAGAAGGTGAAGTCTGGAGGGTGAATCAGAAGAAGTAGAAGAAGGAGAAGGAGAAGGTGAAGTCTGGAGGGTGAATCAGAAGAAGTAGAAGAAGGAGAAGGAGAAGGTGAAGTCTGGAGGGTGAAGCAGAAGAAGTAGAAGAAGGAGAAGGAGAAGGTGAAGTCAGGAGGGTGAATCAGAAGATGTAGAAGAAGGAGAAGGAGAAGGTGAAGTCAGGAGGGTGAATCAGAAGAAGCAGAAGAAGGAGAAGGAGAAGGTGAAGTCTGGAGGGTGAATCAGAAGAAGTAGAAGAAGGAGAAGGAGAAGGTGAAGTCTGGAGGGTGAATCAGAAGAAGCAGAAGAAGGAGAAGGAGAAGGTGAAGTCTGGAGGGTGAATTAGAAGAAGCAGAAGAAGGAGAAGGAGAAGGTGAAGTCTGGAGGGTGAATCAGAAGAAGCAGAATAAGGAGAAGGAGAAGGTGAAGTCTGGAGGGTGAATCAGAAGAAGCAGAAGAAGGAGAAGGAGAAGGTGAAGTCTGGAGGGTGAATCAGAAGAAGTAGAAGAAGGAGAAGGAGAAGGTGTAGTCTGGAGGGTGAAGCAGAAGAAGTAGAAGAAGGAGAAGGAGAAGGTGAAGTCTGGAGGGTGAAGCAGAAGAAGTAGAAGAAGGAGAAGGAGAAGGTGAAGTCAGGTGGGTGAATCAGAAGAAGTAGAAGAAGGAGAAGGAGTAGGTGAAGTCAGGAGGGTGAATCAGAAGAAGCAGAAGATGGAGAAGGAGAAGTTGAAGTCTGGAGGGTGAATCAGAAGAATCAGAAGAAGGAGAAGGAGAAGGTGAAGTCTGGAGGGTGAATCAGAAGAAGCAGAAGAAAGAGAAGGAGAAGGTGAAGTCTGGAGGGTGAAGCAGAAGAAACAGAAGAAGGAGAAGGAGAAGGTGAAGACTGGAGGGTGAATCAGAAGAAGTAGAAGAAGGAGAAGGAGAAGGTGAAGTCTGGAGGGTGAATCAGAAGAAGCAGAAGAAGGAGAAGGAGAAGATGAAGTCTGGAGGGTGAATCAGAAGAAGCAGAAGAAGGAGAAGGAGAAGGTGAAGTCTGGAGGGTGAATCAGAAGTAGTAGAAGAAGGAGAAGGAGAAGGTGAAGTCTGGAGGGTGAATCAGAAGAAGTAGAAGAAGGAGAAGGAGAAGGTGAAGTCTGGAGGGTGAAGCAGAAGAAGTAGAAGAAGGAGAAGGAGAAGGTGAAGTCAGGAGGGTGAATCAGAAGATGTAGAAGAAGGAGAAGGAGAAGGTGAAGTCAGGAGGGTGAATCAGAAGAAGCAGAAGAAGGAGAAGGAGAAGGTGAAGTCTGGAGGGTGAATCAGAAGAAGTAGAAGAAGGAGAAGGAGAAGGTGAAGTCTAGAGGGTGAATCAGAAGAGTGAGAAGAAGGAGAAGGAGAAGGTGAAGTCTGGAGGGTGAATCAGAAGAAGCAGAAGAAGGAGAAGGAGAAGGTGAAGTCTGGAGGGTGAATCAGAAGAAGCAGAATAAGGAGAAGGAGAAGGTGAAGTCTGGAGTGTGAATCAGAAGAAGCAGATGAAGGAGAAGGAGAAGGTGAGGTCTGGAGGGTGAATCAGAAGAAGAAGAAGAAGGAGAAGGAGAAGGTGTAGTCTGGAGGGTGAAGCAGAAGAAGTAGAAGAAGGAGAAGGAGAAGGTGAAGTCTGGAGGGTGAATCAGAAGAAGCAGAAGAAGGAGAAGGAGAAGGTGAAGTCTGGAGGGTGAATCAGAAGAAGTAGAAGAAGGAGAAGGAGAAGTTGAAGTCTGGAGGGTGAATCAGAAGAAGCAGAAGAAGGAGAAGGAGAAGGTGAAGTCTGGAGGGTGAATCAGAAGAAGCAGAAGAAGGAGAAGGAGAAGGTGAAGTCTGCAGGGTGAATCAGAAGAAGCAGAAGAAGGAGCAGGAGAAGGTGAAGTCTGGAGGGTGAATCAGAAGAAGCAGAATAAGGAGAAGGAGAAGGTGAAGTCTGGAGGGTGAATCAGAAGAAGCAGAAGAAGGTGAAGGAGAAGGTGAAGTCTGGAGGGTGAATCAGAAGGAGTAGAAGAAGGAGAAGGAGAAGGTGAAGTCTGGGGGGTGAATCAGAAGAAGCAGAAGAAGGAGAAGGAGAAGGTGAAGTCTGGAGGGTGAATCAGAAGAAGCAGAAGAAGGAGAAGGAGAAGGTGAAGTCTGGAGGGTGAATCAGAAGAAGCAGAAGAAGGAGAAGGAGAAGGTGAAGTCTGGAGGGTGAATCAGAAGAAGCAGAATAAGGAGAAGGAGAAGGTGAAGTCTGGAGGGTGAATCAGAAGAAGCAGAAGAAGGAGAAGGAGAAGGTGAAGTCTGGAGGGTGAATCAGAAGAAGTAGAAGAAGGAGAAGGAGAAGGTGAAGTCTGGAGGGTGAAGCAGAAGAAGTAGAAGAAGGAGAAGGAGAAGGTGAAGTCAGGAGGGTGAATCAGAAGAAGTAGAAGAAGGAGAAGGAGAAGGTGAAGTCAGGAGGGTGAATCAGAAGAAGCAGAAGAAGCAGAAGGAGAAGGTGAAGTCTGGAGGGTGAATCAGAAGAATCAGAAGAAGGAGAAGGAGAAGGTGAAGTCTGAAGGGTGAATCAGAAGAAGCAGAAGAAAGAGAAGAAGAAGGTGAAGTCTGGAGGGTGAAGCAGAAGAAACAGAAGAAGGAGAAGGAGAAGGTGAAGACTGGAGGGTGAATCTGAAGAAGTATAAGAAGGAGAATGAGAAGGTGATGTCTGGAGGGTGAATCAGAAGAAGTAGAAGAAGGAGAAGGAGAAGGTGAAGTCTGGAGGGTGAATCAGAAGAAGCAGAAGAAGGAGAAGGAGAAGGTGAAGTCTGGAGGGTGAATCAGAAGAAGCAGAAGAAAGAGAAGGAGAAGATGAAGTCTGGAGGGTGAATCAGAAGAAGCAGAAGAAGGAGAAGGAGAAGGTGAAGTCTGGAGGGTGAATCAGAAGAAGCAGAAGAAGGAGAAGGAGAAGGTGAAGTCTGGAGGGTGAATCAGAAGAAGCAGAAGAAGGAGAAGGAGAAGGTGAATTCAGGAGGGTGAATCAGAAGAAGCAGAAGAAGGAGAAGGAGAAGGTGTAGTTAGGAGGGTGAATCAGAAGAAGCAGAAGAAGGAGAAGGAGCAGGTGAAGTCAGGGGGGTGAAGCAGAAGAAGTAGAAGAAGGAGAAGGAGAAGGTGAAGTCAGGACGGTGAAGCAGAAGAAGCAGAAGAAGGAGAAGGAGAAGGTGAAGTCTGGAGGGCGCAGCAGAAGAAGCAGAAGAAGGAGAAGGAGAAGCTGAAGTCTGGAGGGTGAAGCAGAAGAAGCAGAAGAAGAGAAGGCGAAGGTGAAGTCTGGAGGGTGAATCAGAAGAAGCAGAAGAAGGAGAAGGAGAAGCTGAAGTCAGGAGAGTGAAGCAGAAGAAGCAGAAGATGGAGAAGGAGAAGGTGAAGTCTGGAGGGCGAAGCAGAAGAAGCAGAAGAAGGAGAAGGTGAAGTCTGGAGGGTGAAGCAGAAGAAGCAGAAGAAGGAGAAGGAGAAGGTGGAGTCTGGAGGGTGAATCAGAAGAATTAGAAGAAGGAGAAGGAGAAGGTGAAGTCTGGAGGGTGAATCAGAAGAAGCAGAAGAAGGAGAAGGAGAAGGTGAAGTCTGGAGGGTGAATCAGAAGAAGCAGAGGAAGGAGAAGGAGAAGATGAAGTCTGGAGGGTGAATCAGAAGAAGTAGAAGAAGGAGAAGGAGAAGGTGAGGTCTGGAGGGTCAATCAGAAGAAGCAGAAGAAGGAGAAGGAGAAGGTGAAGTCTGGAGGGTGAATCAGAAGAAGCAGAAGAAGGACAAGGAGAAGGTGAAGTCTGGAGGGTGAATTAGAAGAAGCAGAAGAAGGAGAAGGAGAAGGTGAAGTCAGGAGTGTGAATCAGAAGAAGCAGAAGAAGGAGAAGGAGAAGGTAAAGTTAGGAGGGTGAATCAGAAGAAGCAGAAGAAGGAGAAGGAGCAGGTGAAGTCAGGGGGGTGAAGCAGAAGAGGTAGAAGAAGGAGAAGGAGAAGGTGAAGTCAGGAGGGTGAAGCAGAAGAAGCAGAAGAAGGAGAAGGAGAAGGTGAAGTCTGGAGGGCGCAGCAGAAGAAGCAGAAGAAGGAGAAGGAGAAGGTGAAGTCTGGAGGGTGAAGCAGAAGAAGCAGAAGAAGGAGAAGGAGAAGGTGAAGTCTGGAGGGTGAATCAGAAGAAGTAGAAGAAGGTGAAGGAGAAGGTGAAGTCAGGAGAGTGAAGCAGACGAAGCTGAAGAAGGAGAAGGAGAAGGTGAAGTCTGGAGGGTGAAGCAGAAGAATCAGAAGAAGGAGAAGGAGAAGGTGAAGTCTGGAGGGTGAATCAGAAGAAGCAGAAGAAAGAGAAGGAGAAGGTGAAGTCTGGAGGGTGAATCAGAAGAAGTAGAAGAAGGAGAAGGAGAAGGTGAAGTCTGGAGGGTGAATCAGAAGAAGCAGAAGAAGGAGAAGGAGAAGGTGAAGTCTGGAGGGTGAATCAGAAGAAGTAGACGAAGGAGAAGGAGAAGGTGAAGTCTGGAGGGTGAATCAGAAGAAGCAGAAGAAGGAGATGGAGAAGGTGAAGTCTGGAGGTTGAATCAGAAGAAGTAGGAGAAGGAGAAGGTGAAGTCTGGAGGGTGAATCAGAAGAAGCAGAAGAAGGAGAAGGAGAAGGTGAAGTCTGGAGGGTGAATCAGAAGAAGCAGAAGAAGGAGAAGGAGAAGGTGAAGTCTGGAGGGTGATTCAGAAGAAGCAGAATAAGGAGAAGGAGAAGGAGAAGTCTGGAGGGTGAAACAGAGGAAGCAGAAGAAGGAGAAGGAGAAGGTGAAGTCTGGAGGGTGAATCAGAAGAAGTAGAAGAAGGAGAAGGAGAAGGTGAAGTCTGGAGGGTGAATCAGAAGAAGTAGAAGAAGGAGAAGGAGAAGGTGAAGTCTGGAGGGTGAATCAGAAGAAGTAGAAGAAGGAGAAGGAGAAGGTGAAGTCTGGAGGGTGAAGCAGTAGAAGTAGAAGAAGGAGAAGGAGAAGGTGAAGTCAGGAGGGTGAATCAGAAGATGTAGAAGAAGGAGAAGGAGAAGGTGAAGTCAGGAGGGTGAATCAGAAGAAGCAGAAGAAGGAGAAGGAGAAGGTGAAGTCTGGAGGGTGAATCAGAAGAAGTAGAAGAAGGAGAAGGAGAAGGTGAAGTCTGGTGGGTGAATCAGAAGAAGCAGAAGAAGGAGAAGGAGAAGGTGAAGTCTGGAGGGTGAATCAGAAGAAGCAGAATAAGGAGAAGGAGAAGGTGAAGTCTGGAGGGTGAATCAGAAGAAGCAGAAGAAGGAGAAGGAGAAGGTGAAGTCTGGAGGGTGAATCAGAAGAAGTAGAAGAAGGAGAAGGAGAAGGTGTAGTCTGGAGGGTGAAGCAGAAGAAGTAGAAGAAGGAGAAGGAGAAGGTGAAGTCTGGAGGGTGAATCAGAAGAAGCAGAAGAAGGAGAAGGAGAAGGTGAAGTCTGGAGGTTGAATCAGAAGGAGTAGAAGAAGGAGAAGGAGAAGGTGATGTCTGGAGGGTGAATCAGAAGAAGCAGAAGAAGGAGAAGGAGAAGGTGAAGTCTGGAGGGTGAATCAGAAGAAGCAGAAGAAGGAGAAGGAGAAGGTGAAGTCTGGAGGGTGAATCAGAAGAAGCAGAAGAAGGAGAAGGAGAAGGTGAAGTCTGGAGGGTGAATCAGAAGAAGCAGAATAAGGAGAAGGAGAAGGTGAAGTCTGGAAGGTGAATCAGAAGAAGCAGAAGAAGGAGAAGGAGAAGGTGAAGTCTGGAGGGTGAATCAGAAGAAGTAGAAGAAGGAGAAGGAGAAGGTGAAGTCTGGAGGGCGAAGCAGAAGAAGTAGAAGAAGGAGAAGGAGAAGGTGAAGTCAGGAGGGTGAATCAGAAGAAGTAGAAGAAGGAGAAGGAGAAGGTGAAGTCAGGAGGGTGAATCAGAAGAAGCAGAAGAAGGAGAAGGAGAAGGTGAAGTCTGGAGGGTGAATCAGAAGAATCAGAAGAAGGAGAAGGAGAAGGTGAAGTCTGGAGGGTGTATCAGAAGAAGCAGAAGAAAGAGAAGAAGAAGGTGAAGTCTGGAGGGTGAAGCGGAAGAAACAGAAGAAGGAGAAGGAGAAGGTGAAGACTGGAGGGTGAATCTGAAGAAGTATAAGAAGGAGAAGGAGAAGGTGAAGTCTGGAGGGTGAATCAGAAGAAGTAGAAGAAGGAGAAGGAGAAGGTGAAGTCTGGAGGGTGAATCAGAAGAAGCAGAAGAAGGAGAAGGAGAAGGTGAAGTCTGGAGGGTGAATCAGAAGAAGCAGAAGAAGGAGAAGGAGAAGATGAAGTCTGGAGGGTGAATCAGAAGAAGCAGAAGAAGGAGAAGGAGAAGGTGAAGTCTGGAGGGTGAATCAGAAGAAGCAGAAGAAGGAGAAGGAGAAGGTGAAGTCTGGAGGGTGAATCAGAAGAAGCAGAAGAAGGAGAAGGAGAAGGTGAAGTCAGGAGGGTGAATCAGAAGAAGCAGAAGAAGGAGAAGGAGAAGGTGTAGTTAGGAGGGTGAATCAGAAGAAGCAGAAGAAGGAGAAGGAGCAGGTGAAGTCAGGGTGGTGAAGCAGAAGAAGTAGAAGAAGGAGAAGGAGAAGGTGAAGTCAGGACGGTGAAGCAGAAGAAGCAGAAGAAGGAGAAGGAGAAGGTGAAGTCTGGAGGGCGCAGCAGAAGAAGTAGAAGAAGGAGAAGGAGAAGCTGAAGTCTGGAGGGTGAAGCAGAAGAAGCAGAAGAAGGAGAAGCAGAAGGTGAAGTCTGGAGGGTGAATCAGAAGAAGTAGAAGAAGGAGAAGGAGAAGGTGAAGTCAGGAGAGTGAAGCAGAAGAAGCAGAAGATGGAGAAGGAGAAGGTGAAGTCTGGAGGGCGAAGCAGAAGAAGCAGAAGAAGGAGCAGGAGAAGGTGAAGTCTGGAGGGTGAAGCAGAAGAAGCAGAAGAAGGAGAAGGAGAAGGTGAAGTCAGGATGGTGAATCAGAAGAAGTAGAAGAAGGAGAAGGAGAAGGTGAAGTCTGGAGGGTGAAGCAGAAGAAGCAGAAGAAGGAGAAGGAGAAGGTGAAGTCTGGAGGGTGAATCAGAAGAAGTAGAAGAAGGTGAAGGAGAAGGTGAAGTCAGGAGAGTGAAGCAGACGAAGCAGAAGAAGGAGAAGGAGAAGGTGAAGTCTGGAGGGTGAAGCAGAAGAATCAGAAAAAGGAGAAGGAGAAGGTGAAGTCTGGAGGGTGAATCAGAAGAAGCAGAAGAAAGAGAAGGAGAAGGTGAAGTCTGGAGGGTGAATCAGAAGAAGTAGAAGAAGGAGAAGGAGAAGGTGAAGTCTGGAGGGTGAATCAGAAGAAGCAGAAGAAGGAGAAGGAGAAGGTGAAGTCTGGAGGGTGAATCAGAAGAAGTAGACGAAGGAGAAGGAGAAGGTGAAGTCTGGAGGGTGAATCAGAAGAAGCAGAAGAAGGAGATGGAGAAGGTGAAGTCTGGAGGTTGAATCAGAAGAAGTAGAAGAAGGAGAAGGAGAAGGTGAAGTCTGGAGGGTGAATCAGAAGAAGCAGAAGAAGGAGAAGGAGAAGGTGAAGTCTGGAGGGTGAATCAGAAGAAGCAGAAGAAGGAGAAGGAGAAGGTGAAGTCTGGAGGGTGATTCAGAAGAAGCAGAATAAGGAGAAGGAGAAGGAGAAGTCTGGAGGGTGAAGCAGAAGAAGTAGAAGAAGGAGAAGGAGAAGGTGAAGTCAGGAGGGTGAATCAGAAGATGTAGAAGAAGGAGAAGGAGAAGGTGAAGTCAGGAGGGTGAATCAGAAGAAGCAGAAGAAGGAGAAGGAGAAGGTGAAGTCTGGAGGGTGAATCAGAAGAAGCAGAAGAAGGAGAAGGAGAAGGTGAAGTCTGGAGGGTGAATCAGAAGAAGCAGAAGAAGGAGAAGGAGAAGGTGAAGTCTGGAGGGTGAATCAGAAGAAGCAGAATAAGGAGAAGGAGAAGGTGAAGTCTGGAGGGTGAATCAGAAGAAGCAGAAGAAGGAGAAGGAGAAGGTGAAGTCTGGAGGGTGAATCAGAAGAAGCAGAAGAAGGAGAAGGAGAAGGTGAAGTCTGGAGGGTGAATCAGAAGAAGCAGAAGAAGGAGAAGGAGAAGGTGAAGTCTGGAGGGTGAATCAGAAGAATCAGAAGAAGGAGAAGGAGAAGGTGAAGTCTGGAGGGTGTATCAGAAGAAGCAGAAGAAAGAGAAGAAGAAGGTGAAGTCTGGAGGGTGAAGCGGAAGAAACAGAAGAAGGAGAAGGAGAAGGTGAAGACTGGAGGGTGAATCTGAAGAAGTATAAGAAGGAGAAGGAGAAGGTGAAGTCTGGAGGGTGAATCAGAAGAAGTAGAAGAAGGAGAAGGAGAAGGTGAAGTCTGGAGGGTGAATCAGAAGAAGCAGAAGAAGGAGAAGGAGAAGGTGAAGTCTGGAGGGTGAATCAGAAGAAGCAGAAGAAGGAGAAGGAGAAGATGAAGTCTGGAGGGTGAATCAGAAGAAGCAGAAGAAGGAGAAGGAGAAGGTGAAGTCTGGAGGGTGAATCAGAAGAAGCAGAAGAAGGAGAAGGAGAAGGTGAAGTCTGGAGGGTGAATCAGAAGAAGCAGAAGAAGGAGAAGGAGAAGGTGAAGTCAGGAGGGTGAATCAGAAGAAGCAGAAGAAGGAGAAGGAGAAGGTGTAGTTAGGAGGGTGAATCAGAAGAAGCAGAAGAAGGAGAAGGAGCAGGTGAAGTCAGGGTGGTGAAGCAGAAGAAGTAGAAGAAGGAGAAGGAGAAGGTGAAGTCAGGACGGTGAAGCAGAAGAAGCAGAAGAAGGAGAAGGAGAAGGTGAAGTCTGGAGGGCGCAGCAGAAGAAGTAGAAGAAGGAGAAGGAGAAGCTGAAGTCTGGAGGGTGAAGCAGAAGAAGCAGAAGAAGGAGAAGCAGAAGGTGAAGTCTGGAGGGTGAATCAGAAGAAGTAGAAGAAGGAGAAGGAGAAGGTGAAGTCAGGAGAGTGAAGCAGAAGAAGCAGAAGATGGAGAAGGAGAAGTGAAGTCTGGAGGGCGAAGCAGAAGAAGCAGAAGAAGGAGCAGGAGAAGGTGAAGTCTGGAGGGTGAAGCAGAAGAAGCAGAAGAAGGAGAAGGAGAAGGTGAAGTCAGGATGGTGAATCAGAAGAAGTAGAAGAAGGAGAAGGAGAAGGTGAAGTCTGGAGGGTGAAGCAGAAGAAGCAGAAGAAGGAGAAGGAGAAGGTGAAGTCTGGAGGGTGAATCAGAAGAAGTAGAAGAAGGTGAAGGAGAAGGTGAAGTCAGGAGAGTGAAGCAGACGAAGCAGAAGAAGGAGAAGGAGAAGGTGAAGTCTGGAGGGTGAAGCAGAAGAATCAGAAAAAGGAGAAGGAGAAGGTGAAGTCTGGAGGGTGAATCAGAAGAAGCAGAAGAAAGAGAAGGAGAAGGTGAAGTCTGGAGGGTGAATCAGAAGAAGTAGAAGAAGGAGAAGGAGAAGGTGAAGTCTGGAGGGTGAATCAGAAGAAGCAGAAGAAGGAGAAGGAGAAGGTGAAGTCTGGAGGGTGAATCAGAAGAAGTAGACGAAGGAGAAGGAGAAGGTGAAGTCTGGAGGGTGAATCAGAAGAAGCAGAAGAAGGAGATGGAGAAGGTGAAGTCTGGAGGTTGAATCAGAAGAAGTAGAAGAAGGAGAAGGAGAAGGTGAAGTCTGGAGGGTGAATCAGAAGAAGCAGAAGAAGGAGAAGGAGAAGGTGAAGTCTGGAGGGTGAATCAGAAGAAGCAGAAGAAGGAGAAGGAGAAGGTGAAGTCTGGAGGGTGATTCAGAAGAAGCAGAATAAGGAGAAGGAGAAGGAGAAGTCTGGAGGGTGAAGCAGAAGAAGTAGAAGAAGGAGAAGGAGAAGGTGAAGTCAGGAGGGTGAATCAGAAGATGTAGAAGAAGGAGAAGGAGAAGGTGAAGTCAGGAGGGTGAATCAGAAGAAGCAGAAGAAGGAGAAGGAGAAGGTGAAGTCTGGAGGGTGAATCAGAAGAAGCAGAAGAAGGAGAAGGAGAAGGTGAAGTCTGGAGGGTGAATCAGAAGAAGCAGAATAAGGAGAAGGAGAAGGTGAAGTCTGGAGGGTGAATCAGAAGAAGCAGAAGAAGGAGAAGGAGAAGGTGAAGTCTGGAGGGTGAATCAGAAGAAGTAGAAGAAGGAGAAGGAGAAGGTGTAGTCTGGAGGGTGAAGCAGAAGAAGTAGAAGAAGGAGAAGGAGAAGGTGAAGTCTGGAGGGTGAATTAGAAGAAGCAGAAGAAGGAGAAGGAGAAGGTGAAGTCTGGAGGGTGAATCAGAAGAAGTAGAAGAAGGAGAAGGAGAAGGTGAAGTCTGGAGGGTGAATCAGAAGAAGCAGAAGAAGGAGAAGGAGAAGGTGAAGTCTGGAGAGTGAATCAGAAGAAGCAGAAGAAGGAGAAGGAGAAGGTGAAGTCTGCAGGGTGAATCAGAAGAAGCAGAAGAAGGAGAAGGAGAAGGTGAAGTCTGGAGGGTGAATCAGAAGAAGCAGAATAAGGAGAAGGATAAGGTGAAGTCTGGAGGGTGAATCAGAAGAAGCAGAAGAAGGAGAAGGAGAAGGTGAAGTCTGGAGGTTGAATCAGAAGGAGTAGAAGAAGGAGAAGGAGAAGGTGATGTCTGGAGGGTGAATCAGAAGAAGCAGAAGAAGGAGAAGGAGAAGGTGAAGTCTGGAGGGTGAATCAGAAGAAGCAGAAGAAGGAGAAGGAGAAGGTGAAGTCTGGAGGGTGAATCAGAAGAAGCAGAAGAAGGAGAAGGAGAAGGTGAAGTCTGGAGAGTGAATCAGAAGAAGCAGAATAAGGAGAAGGAGAAGGTGAAGTCTGGAAGGTGAATCAGAAGAAGCAGAAGAAGGAGAAGGAGAAGGTGAAGTCTGGAGGGTGAATCAGAAGAAGTAGAAGAAGGAGAAGGAGAAGGTGAAGTCTGGAGGGCGAAGCAGAAGAAGTAGAAGAAGGAGAAGGAGAAGGTGAAGTCAGGAGGGTGAATCAGAAGAAGTAGAAGAAGGAGAAGGAGAAGGTGAAGTCAGGAGGGTGAATCAGAAGAAGCAGAAGAAGGAGAAGGAGAAGGTGAAGTCTGGAGGGTGAATCAGAAGAATCAGAAGAAGGAGAAGGAGAAGGTGAAGTCTGGAGGGTGTATCAGAAGAAGCAGAAGAAAGAGAAGAAGAAGGTGAAGTCTGGAGGGTGAAGCGGAAGAAACAGAAGAAGGAGAAGGAGAAGGTGAAGACTGGAGGGTGAATCTGAAGAAGTATAAGAAGGAGAAGGAGAAGGTGAAGTCTGGAGGGTGAATCAGAAGAAGTAGAAGAAGGAGAAGGAGAAGGTGAAGTCTGGAGGGTGAATCAGAAGAAGCAGAAGAAGGAGAAGGAGAAGGTGAAGTCTGGAGGGTGAATCAGAAGAAGCAGAAGAAGGAGAAGGAGAAGGTGAAGTCTGGAGGGTGAATCAGAAGAAGCAGAATAAGGAGAAGGAGAAGGTGAAGTCTGGAGGGTGAATCAGAAGAAGCAGAAGAAGGAGAAGGAGAAGGTGAAGTCTGGAGGGTGAATCAGAAGAAGTAGAAGAAGGAGAAGGAGAAGGTGTAGTCTGGAGGGTGAAGCAGAAGAAGTAGAAGAAGGAGAAGGAGAAGGTGAAGTCTGGAGGGTGAATCAGAAGAAGCAGAAGAAGGAGAAGGAGAAGGTGAAGTCTGGAGGGTGAATCAGAAGAAGTAGAAGAAGGAGAAGGAGAAGGTGAAGTCTGGAGGGTGAATCAGAAGAAGCAGAAGAAGGAGAAGGAGAAGGTGAAGTCTGGAGAGTGAATCAGAAGAAGCAGAAGAAGGAGAAGGAGAAGGTGAAGTCTGCAGGGTGAATCAGCAGAAGCAGAAGAAGGAGAAGGAGAAGGTGAAGTCTGGAGGGTGAATCAGAAGAAGCAGAATAAGGAGAAGGAGAAGGTGAAGTCTGGAGGGTGAATCAGAAGAAGCAGAAGAAGGAGAAGGAGAAGGTGAAGTCTGGAGGTTGAATCAGAAGGAGTAGAAGAAGGAGAAGGAGAAGGTGATGTCTGGAGGGTGAATCAGAAGAAGCAGAAGAAGGAGAAGGAGAAGGTGAAGTCTGGAGGGTGAATCAGAAGAAGCAGAAGAAGGAGAAGGAGAAGGTGAAGTCTGGAGGGTGAATCAGAAGAAGCAGAAGAAGGAGAAGGAGAAGGTGAAGTCTGGAGGGTGAATCAGAAGAAGCAGAATAAGGAGAAGGAGAAGGTGAAGTCTGGAAGGTGAATCAGAAGAAGCAGAAGAAGGAGAAGGAGAAGGTGAAGTCTGGAGGGTGAATCAGAAGAAGTAGAAGAAGGAGAAGGAGAAGGTGAAGTCTGGAG
Source organism: Somniosus microcephalus (assembly GCF_052327205.1). NCBI lineage: Eukaryota > Metazoa > Chordata > Chondrichthyes > Squaliformes > Somniosidae > Somniosus > Somniosus microcephalus. Next base: position 496,304 of record NW_028225195.1, read on the forward strand.
GGCGAAGCAGAAGAAGTAGAAGAAGGAGAAGGAGAAGGTGAAGTCAGGAGGGTGAATCAGAAGAAGTAGAAGAAGGAGAAGGAGAAGGTGAAGTCAGGAGGGTGAATCAGAAGAAGCAGAAGAAGGAGAAGGAGAAGGTGAAGTCTGGAGGGTGAATCAGAAGAATCAGAAGAAGGAGAAGGAGAAGGTGAAGTCTGGAGGGTGTATCAGAAGAAGCAGAAGAAAGAGAAGAAGAAGGTGAAGTCTGGAGGGTGAAGCGGAAGAAACAGAAGAAGGAGAAGGAGAAGGTGAAGACTGGAGGGTGAATCTGAAGATGTATAATAAGGAGAAGGAGAAGGTGAAGTCTGGAGGGTGAATCAGAAGAAGTAGAAGAAGGAGAAGGAGAAGGTGAAGTCTGGAGGGTGAATCAGAAGAAGCAGAAGAAGGAGAAGGAGAAGGTGAAGTCTGGAGGGTGAATCAGAAGAAGCAGAAGAAGGAGAAGGAGAAGATGAAGTCTGGAGGGTGAATCAGAAGAAGCAGAAGAAGGAGAAGGAGAAGGTGAAGTCTGGAGGGTGAATCAGAAGAAGCAGAAGAAGGAGAAGGAGAAGGTGAAGTCTGGAGGGTGAATCAGAAGAAGCAGAAGAAGGAGAAGGAGAAGGTGAAGTCAGGAGGGTGAATCAGAAGAAGCAGAAGAAGGAGAAGGAGAAGGTGTAGTTAGGAGGGTGAATCAGAAGAAGCAGAAGAAGGAGAAGGAGCAGGTGAAGCCAGGGGGGTGAAGCAGAAGAAGTAGAAGAAGGAGAAGGAGAAGGTGAAGTCAGGACGGTGAAGCAGAAGAAGCAGAAGAAAGAGAAGGAGAAGGTGAAGTCTGGAGGGCGCAGCAGAAGAAGTAGAAGAAGGAGAAGGAGAAGCTGAAGTCTGGAGGGTGAAGCAGAAGAAGCAGAAGAAGGAGAAGGAGAAGGTGAAGTCTGGAGGGTGAATCAGAAGAAGTAGAAGAAGGAGAAGGAGAAGGTGAAGTCAGGAGAGTGAAGCAGAAGAAGCAGAAGATGGAGAAGGAGAAGGTGAAGTCTGGAGGGCGAAGCAGAAGAAGCAGAAGAAGGAGCAGGAGAAGGTGAAGTCTGGAGGGTGAAGCAGAAGAAGCAGAAGAAGGAGAAGGAGAAGGTGAAGTCAGGATGGTGAATCAGAAGAAGTAGAAGAAGGAGAAGGAGAAGGTGAAGTCTGGAGGGTGAAGCAGAAGAAGCAGAAGAAGGAGAAGGAGAAGGTGAAGTCTGGAGGGTGAATCAGAAGAAGTAGAAGAAGGTGAAGGAGAAGGTGAAGTCAGGAGAGTGAAGCAGACGAAGCAGAAGAAGGAGAAGGAGAAGTTGAAGTCTGGAGGGTGAAGCAGAAGAATCAGAAGAAGGAGAAGGAGAAGGTGAAGTCTGGAGGGTGAATCAGAAGAAGCAGAAGAAAGAGAAGGAGAAGGTGAAGTCTGGAGGGTGAATCAGAAGAAGTAGAAGAAGGAGAAGGAGAAGGTGAAGTCTGGAGGGTGAATCAGAAGAAGCAGAAGAAGGAGAAGGAGAAGGTGAAGTCTGGAGGGTGAATCAGAAGAAGTAGACGAAGGAGAAGGAGAAGGTGAAGTCTGGAGGGTGAATCAGAAGAAGCAGAAGAAGGAGATGGAGAAGGTGAAGTCTGGAGGTTGAATCAGAAGAAGTAGAAGAAGGAGAAGGAGAAGGTGAAGTCTGGAGGGTGAATCAGAAGAAGCAGAAGAAGGAGAAGGAGAAGGTGAAGTCTGGAGGGTGATTCAGAAGAAGCAGAATAAGGAGAAGGAGAAGTCTGGAGGGTGAAACAGAGGAAGCAGAAGAAGGAGAAGGAGAAGGTGAAGTCTGGAGGGTGAATCAGAAGAAGTAGAAGAAGGAGAAGGAGAAGGTGAAGTCTGGAGGGTGAATCAGAAGAAGTAGAAGAAGGAGAAGGAGAAGGTGAAGTCTGGAGGGTGAATCAGAAGAAGTAGAAGAAGGAGAAGGAGAAGGTGAAGTCTGGAGGGTGAAGCAGAAGAAGTAGAAGAAGGAGAAGGAGAAGGTGAAGTCAGGAGGGTGAATCAGAAGATGTAGAAGAAGGAGAAGGAGAAGGTGAAGTCAGGAGGGTGAATCAGAAGAAGCAGAAGAAGGAGAAGGAGAAGGTGAAGTCTGGAGGGTGAATCAGAAGAAGTAGAAGAAGGAGAAGGAGAAGGTGAAGTCTGGTGGGTGAATCAGAAGAAGCAGAAGAAGGAGAAGGAGAAGGTGAAGTCTGGAGGGTGAATCAGAAGAAGCAGAAGAAGGAGAAGGAGAAGGTGAAGTCTGGAGGGTGAATCAGAAGAAGCAGAATAAGGAGAAGGAGAAGGTGAAGTCTGGAGGGTGAATCAGAAGAAGCAGAAGAAGGAGAAGGAGAAGGTGAAGTCTGGAGGGTGAATCAGAAGAAGTAGAAGAAGGAGAAGGAGAAGGTGTAGTCTGGAGGGTGAAGCAGAAGAAGTAGAAGAAGGAGAAGGAGAAGGTGAAGTCTGGAGGGTGAATCAGAAGAAGCAGAAGAAGGAGAAGGAGAAGGTGAAGTCTGGAGGGTGAATCAGAAGAAGTAGAAGAAGGAGAAGGAGAAGGTGAAGTCTGGAGGGTGAATCAGAAGAAGCAGAAGAAGGAGAAGGAGAAGGTGAAGTCTGCAGGGTGAATCAGAAGAAGCAGAAGAAGGAGAAGGAGAAGGTGAAGTCTGGAGGGTGAATCAGAAGAAGCAGAATAAGGAGAAGGAGAAGGTGAAGTCTGGAGGGTGAATCAGAAGAAGCAGAAGAAGGAGAAGGAGAAGGTGAAGTCTGGAGGTTGAATCAGAAGGAGTAGAAGAAGGAGAAGGAGAAGGTGATGTCTGGAGGGTGAATCAGAAGAAGCAGAAGAAGGAGAAGGAGAAGGTGAAGTCTGGAGGGTGAATCAGAAGAAGCAGAAGAAGGAGAAGGAGAAGGTGAAGTCTGGAGGGTGAATCAGAAGAATCAGAAGAAGGAGAAGGAGAAGGTGAAGTCTGGAGGGTGTATCAGAAGAAGCAGAAGAAAGAGAAGAAGAAGGTGAAGTCTGGAGGGTGAAGCGGAAGAAACAGAAGAAGGAGAAGGAGAAGGTGAAGACTGGAGGGTGAATCTGAAGATGTATAATAAGGAGAAGGAGAAGGTGAAGTCTGGAGGGTGAATCAGAAGAAGTAGAAGAAGGAGAAGGAGAAGGTGAAGTCTGGAGGGTGAATCAGAAGAAGCAGAAGAAGGAGAAGGAGAAGGTGAAGTCTGGAGGGTGAATCAGAAGAAGCAGAAGAAGGAGAAGGAGAAGATGAAGTCTGGAGGGTGAATCAGAAGAAGCAGAAGAAGGAGAAGGAGAAGGTGAAGTCTGGAGGGTGAATCAGAAGAAGCAGAAGAAGGAGAAGGAGAAGGTGAAGTCTGGAGGGTGAATCAGAAGAAGCAGAAGAAGGAGAAGGAGAAGGTGAAGTCAGGAGGGTGAATCAGAAGAAGCAGAAGAAGGAGAAGGAGAAGGTGTAGTTAGGAGGGTGAATCAGAAGAAGCAGAAGAAGGAGAAGGAGCAGGTGAAGCCAGGGGGGTGAAGCAGAAGAAGTAGAAGAAGGAGAAGGAGAAGGTGAAGTCAGGACGGTGAAGCAGAAGAAGCAGAAGAAGGAGAAGGAGAAGGTGAAGTCTGGAGGGCGCAGCAGAAGAAGTAGAAGAAGGAGAAGGAGAAGCTGAAGTCTGGAGGGTGAAGCAGAAGAAGCAGAAGAAGGAGAAGGAGAAGGTGAAGTCTGGAGGGTGAATCAGAAGAAGTAGAAGAAGGAGAAGGAGAAGGTGAAGTCAGGAGAGTGAAGCAGAAGAAGCAGAAGATGGAGAAGGAGAAGGTGAAGTCTGGAGGGCGAAGCAGAAGAAGCAGAAGAAGGAGCAGGAGAAGGTGAAGTCTGGAGGGTGAAGCAGAAGAAGCAGAAGAAGGAGAAGGAGAAGGTGAAGTCAGGATGGTGAATCAGAAGAAGTAGAAGAAGGAGAAGGAGAAGGTGAAGTCTGGAGGGTGAAGCAGAAGAAGCAGAAGAAGGAGAAGGAGAAGGTGAAGTCTGGAGGGTGAATCAGAAGAAGTAGAAGAAGGTGAAGGAGAAGGTGAAGTCAGGAGAGTGAAGCAGACGAAGCAGAAGAAGGAGAAGGAGAAGTTGAAGTCTGGAGGGTGAAGCAGAAGAATCAGAAGAAGGAGAAGGAGAAGGTGAAGTCTGGAGGGTGAATCAGAAGAAGCAGAAGAAAGAGAAGGAGAAGGTGAAGTCTGGAGGGTGAATCAGAAGAAGTAGAAGAAGGAGAAGGAGAAGGTGAAGTCTGGAGGGTGAATCAGAAGAAGCAGAAGAAGGAGAAGGAGAAGGTGAAGTCTGGAGGGTGAATCAGAAGAAGTAGACGAAGGAGAAGGAGAAGGTGAAGTCTGGAGGGTGAATCAGAAGAAGCAGAAGAAGGAGATGGAGAAGGTGAAGTCTGGAGGTTGAATCAGAAGAAGTAGAAGAAGGAGAAGGAGAAGGTGAAGTCTGGAGGGTGAATCAGAAGAAGCAGAAGAAGGAGAAGGAGAAGGTGAAGTCTGGAGGGTGAATCAGAAGAAGCAGAAGAAGGAGAAGGAGAAGGTGAAGTCTGGAGGGTGATTCAGAAGAAGCAGAATAAGGAGAAGGAGAAGTCTGGAGGGTGAAACAGAGGAAGCAGAAGAAGGAGAAGGAGAAGGTGAAGTCTGGAGGGTGAATCAGAAGAAGTAGAAGAAGGAGAAGGAGAAGGTGAAGTCTGGAGGGTGAATCAGAAGAAGTAGAAGAAGGAGAAGGAGAAGGTGAAGTCTGGAGGGTGAATCAGAAGAAGTAGAAGAAGGAGAAGGAGAAGGTGAAGTCTGGAGGGTGAAGCAGAAGAAGTAGAAGAAGGAGAAGGAGAAGGTGAAGTCAGGAGGGTGAATCAGAAGATGTAGAAGAAGGAGAAGGAGAAGGTGAAGTCAGGAGGGTGAATCAGAAGAAGCAGAAGAAGGAGAAGGAGAAGGTGAAGTCTGGAGGGTGAATCAGAAGAAGTAGAAGAAGGAGAAGGAGAAGGTGAAGTCTGGTGGGTGAATCAGAAGAAGCAGAAGAAGGAGAAGGAGAAGGTGAAGTCTGGAGGGTGAATCAGAAGAAGCAGAAGAAGGAGAAGGAGAAGGTGAAGTCTGGAGGGTGAATCAGAAGAAGCAGAATAAGGAGAAGGAGAAGGTGAAGTCTGGAGGGTGAATCAGAAGAAGCAGAAGAAGGAGAAGGAGAAGGTGAAGTCTGGAGGGTGAATCAGAAGAAGTAGAAGAAGGAGAAGGAGAAGGTGTAGTCTGGAGGGTGAAGCAGAAGAAGTAGAAGAAGGAGAAGGAGAAGGTGAAGTCTGGAGGGTGAATCAGAAGAAGCAGAAGAAGGAGAAGGAGAAGGTGAAGTCTGGAGGGTGAATCAGAAGAAGTAGAAGAAGGAGAAGGAGAAGGTGAAGTCTGGAGGGTGAATCAGAAGAAGCAGAAGAAGGAGAAGGAGAAGGTGAAGTCTGCAGGGTGAATCAGAAGAAGCAGAAGAAGGAGAAGGAGAAGGTGAAGTCTGGAGGGTGAATCAGAAGAAGCAGAATAAGGAGAAGGAGATGGTGAAGTCTGGAGGGTGAATCAGAAGAAGCAGAAGAAGGAGAAGGAGAAGGTGAAGTCTGGAGGTTGAATCAGAAGGAGTAGAAGAAGGAGAAGGAGAAGGTGATGTCTGGAGGGTGAATCAGAAGAAGCAGAAGAAGGAGAAGGAGAAGGTGAAGTCTGGAGGGTGAATCAGAAGAAGCAGAAGAAGGAGAAGGAGAAGGTGAAGTCTGGAGGGTGAATCAGAAGAAGCAGAAGAAGGAGAAGGAGAAGGTGAAGTCTGGAGGGTGAATCAGAAGAAGCAGAATAAGGAGAAGGAGAAGGTGAAGTCTGGAAGGTGAATCAGAAGAAGCAGAAGAAGGAGAAGGAGAAGGTGAAGTCTGGAGGGTGAATCAGAAGAAGTAGAAGAAGGAGAAGGAGAAGGTGAAGTCTGGAGGGCGAAGCAGAAGAAGTAGAAGAAGGAGAAGGAGAAGGTGAAGTCAGGAGGGTGAATCAGAAGAAGTAGAAGAAGGAGAAGGAGAAGGTGAAGTCAGGAGGGTGAATCAGAAGAAGCAGAAGAAGGAGAAGGAGAAGGTGAAGTCTGGAGGGTGAATCAGAAGAATCAGAAGAAGGAGAAGGAGAAGGTGAAGTCTGGAGGGTGTATCAGAAGAAGCAGAAGAAAGAGAAGAAGAAGGTGAAGTCTGGAGGGTGAAGCGGAAGAAACAGAAGAAGGAGAAGGAGAAGGTGAAGACTGGAGGGTGAATCTGAAGAAGTATAAGAAGGAGAAGGAGAAGGTGAAGTCTGGAGGGTGAATCAGAAGAAGTAGAAGAAGGAGAAGGAGAAGGTGAAGTCTGGAGGGTGAATCAGAAGAAGCAGAAGAAGGAGAAGGAGAAGGTGAAGTCTGGAGGGTGAATCAGAAGAAGCAGAAGAAGGAGAAGGAGAAGATGAAGTCTGGAGGGTGAATCAGAAGAAGCAGAGGAAGGAGAAGGAGAAGGTGAAGTCTGGAGGGTGAATCAGAAGAAGCAGAAGAAGGAGAAGGAGAAGGTGAAGTCTGGAGGGAGAATCAGAAGAAGCAGAAGAAGGAGAAGGAGAAGGTGAAGTCAGGAGGGTGAATCAGAAGAAGCAGAAGAAGGAGAAGGAGAAGGTGTAGTTAGGAGGGTGAATCAGAAGAAGCAGAAGAAGGAGAAGGAGCAGGTGAAGTCAGGGGGGTGAAGCAGAAGAAGTAGAAGAAGGAGAAGGAGAAGGTGAAGTCAGGACGGTGAAGCAGAAGAAGCAGAAGAAGGAGAAGGAGAAGGTGAAGTCTGGAGGGCGCAGCAGAAGAAGTAGAAGAAGGAGAAGGAGAAGCTGAAGTCTGGAGGGTGAAGCAGAAGAAGCAGAAGAAGGAGAAGGAGAAGGTGAAGCCTGGAGGGTGAATCAGAAGAAGTAGAAGAAGGAGAAGGAGAAGGTGAAGTCAGGAGAGTGAAGCAGAAGAAGCAGAAGATGGAGAAGGAGAAGGTGAAGTCTGGAGGGCGAAGCAGAAGAAGCAGAAGAAGGAGCAGGAGAATGTGAAGTCTGGAGGGTGAAGCAGAAGAAGCAGAAGAAGGAGAAGGAGAAGGTGAAGTCAGGATGGTGAATCAGAAGAAGTAGAAGAAGGAGAAGGAGAAGGTGAAGTCTGGAGGGTGAATCAGAAGAAGCAGAAGAAGGAGAAGGAGAAGGTGAAGTCTGGAGGGTGAATCAGAAGAAGCAGAAGAAGGAGAAGGAGAAGGTGAAGTCTGGAGGGAGAATCAGAAGAAGTAGAAGAAGGAGAAGGAGAAGGTGAAGTCTGGAGGGTGAATCAGAAGAAGCAGAAGAAGGAGAAGGAGAAGGTGAAGTCAGGAGGGTGAATCAGAAGAAGCAGAAGAAGGAGAAGGAGAAGGTGAAGTAAGGAGGGTGAATCAGAAGAAGCAGAAGAAGGAGAAGGAGAAGGTGAAGTCTGGAGTGTGAAGCAGAAGAAGCAAAAGAAGGAGAAGGAGAAGGTGAAGTCTGGAGGGTGAATCAGAAGAAGTAGAAGAAGGAGAAGGAGAAGGTGAAGTCTGGAGGGTGAAGCAGAAGAAGTAGAAGAAGGAGAAGGAGAAGGTGAAGTCAGGAGGGTGAATCAGAAGAAGTAGAAGAAGGAGAAGGAGAAGGTGAAGTCAGGAGGGTGAATCAGAAGAAGCAGAAGAAGGAGAAGGTGAAGGTGAAGTCTGGAGGGTGAATCAGAAGAATCAGAAGAAGGAGAAGGAGAAGGTGAAGTCTGGAGGGTGAATCAGAAGAAGCAGAAGAAAGAGAAGGAGAAGGTGAAGTCTGGAGGGTGAAGCAGAAGAAACAGAAGAAGGAGAAGGAGAAGGTGAAGACTGGAGGGTGAATCTGAAGAAGTAGAAGAAGGAGAAGGAGAAGGTGAAGTCTGGAGGGTGAATCAGAAGAAGTAGAAGAAGGAGAAGGAGAAGGTGAAGTCTGGAGGGTGAATCAGAAGAAGCAGAAGAAGGAGAAGGAGAAGGTGAAGTCTGGAGGGTGAATCAGAAGAAGCAGAAGAAGGAGAAGGAGAAGATGAAGTCTGGAGGGTGAATCAGAAGAAGCAGAAGAAGGAGAAGGAGAAGGTGAAGTCTGGAGGGTGAATCAGAAGAAGTAGAAGAAGGAGAAGGAGAAGGTGAAGTCTGGAGGGTGAATCAGAAGAATCAGAAGAAGGAGAAGGAGAGGGTGAAGTCTGGAGGGTGAATCAGAAGAAGCAGAAGAAAGAGAAGGAGAAGGTGAAGTCTGGAGGGTGAAGCAGAAGAAACAGAAGAAGGAGAAGGAGAAGGTGAAGACTGGAGGGTGAATCTGAAGAAGTAGAAGAAGGAGAAGGAGAAGGTGAAGTCTGGAGGGTGAATCAGAAGAAGTAGAAGAAGGAGAAGGAGAAGGTGAAGTCTGGAGGGAGAATCAGAAGAAGCAGAAGAAGGAGAAGGAGAAGGTGAAGTCTGGAGGGTGAATCAGAAGAAGCAGAAGAAGGAATAGGAGAAGATGAAGTCTGGAGGGTGAATCAGAAGAAGCAGAAGAAGGAGAAGGAGAAGGTGAAGTCTGGAGGGTGAAACAGAAGAAGCAGAAGAAGGAGAAGGAGAAGGTGAAGTCTGGAGGGTGAATCAGAAGAAGCAGAAGAAGGAGAAGGAGAACGTGAAGTCAGGAGGGTGAATCAGAAGAAGCAGAAGAAGGAGAAGGAGAAGGTGAAGTTAGGAGGGTGAATCAGAAGAAGCAGAAGAAGGAGAAGGAGCAGGTGAAGTCAGGGGGGTGAAGCAGAAGAAGTAGAAGAAGGAGAAGGAGAAGGTGAAGTCAGGACGGTGAAGCAGAAGAAGCAGAAGAAGGAGAAGGAGAAGGTGAAGTCTGGAGGGCGCAGCAGAAGAAGCAGAAGAAGGAGAAGGAGAAGCTGAAGTCCGGAGGGTGAAGCAGAAGAAGCAGAAGAAGGAGAAGGAGAAGGTGAAGTCTGGAGGGTGAATCAGAAGAAGTAGAAGAAGGAGAAGGAGAAGGTGAAGTCAGGAGAGTGAAGCAGAAGAAGCAGAAGATGGAGAAGGAGAAGGTGAAGTCTGGAGGGCGAAGCAGAAGAAGCAGAAGAAGGAGAAGGAGAAGGTGAAGTCTGGAGGGTGAAGCAGAAGAAGCAGAAGAAGGAGAAGGAGAAGGTGAAGTCTGGAGGGTGAATCAGGAGAAGTAGAAGAAGGGGAAGGAGAAGGTGAATTCAGGAGGGTGAAGCAGAAGAAGCAGAAGAAGGAGAAGGAGAAGGTGAAGTCTGGAGGGTGAAGCAGAAGAAGCAGAAGAAGGAGCAGGAGAAGGTGAAGTCTGGAGGGTGAGGCAGAAGAAGCAGAAGAAGGAGAAGGAGAAGGTGAAGTCAGGAGGGTGAATCAGAAAAAGTAGAAGAAGGAGAAGGAGAAGGTGAAGTCTGGAGGGTGAATCAGAAGAAGCAGAAGAAGGAGAAGGAGAAGGTGAAGTCTGGAGGGTGAATCAGAAGAAGCAGAAGAAGGAGAAGGAGAAGATGAAGTCTGGAGGGTGAATCAGAAGAAGTAGAAGAAGGAGAAGGAGAAGGTGAGGTCTGGAGGGTCAATCAGAAGAAGCAGAGGAAGGAGAAGGAGAAGGTGAAGTCTGGAGGGTGAATCAGAAGAAGCAGAAGAAGGAGAAGGAGAAGGTGAAGTCTGGAGGGTGAATTAGAAGAAGCAGAAGAAGGAGAAGGAGAAGGTGAAGTCAGGAGGGTGAATCAGAAGAAGCAGAAGAAGGAGAAGGAGAAGGTAAAGTTAGGAGGGTGAATCAGAAGAAGCAGAAGAAGGAGAAGGAGCAGGTGAAGTCAGGGGGGTGAAATAGAAGAAGTAGAAGAAGGAGAAGGAGAAGGTGAAGTCAGGAGGGTGAAGCAGAAGAAGCAGAAGAAGGAGAAGGAGAAGGTGAAGTCTGGAGGGCGCAGCAGAAGAAGCAGAAGAAGGAGAAGGAGAAGGTGAAGTCTGGAGGGTGAAGCAGAAGAATCAGAAGAAGGAGAAGGAGAAGGTGAAGTCTGGAGGGTGAATCAGAAGAATTAGAAGAAGGAGAAGGAGAAGGTGAAGTCTGGAGAGTGAAGCAGAAGAAGCAGAAGAAGGAGAAGGAGAAGGTGAAGTCTGGAGGGTGAAGCAGAAGAAGCAGAAGAAGGAGAAGGAGAAGGTGATGTCTGGAGGGCGAATCAGAAGAAGCAGAAGAAGGAGAAGGAGAAGGTGAAGTCTGGAGGGTGAAGCAGAAGAAGCAGAAGAAGGAGAAGGAGAAGGTGAAGTCTGGAGGGTGAATCAGAAGAAGTAGAAGAAGGAGAAGGAGAAGGTGAAGTCAGGAGGGTGAAGCAGAAGAAGCAGAAGAAGGAGAAGGAGAAGGTGAAGTCTGGAGGGTGAATCGGAAGAAGTAGAAGAAGGAGAAGGAGAAGGTGAAGTCTGGAGGGTGAATCAGAAGAAGTAGAAGAAGGAGAAGTAGAAGGTGAAGTCTGGAGGGTGAATCAGAAGAAGTAGAAGAAGGAGAAGGAGAAGGTGAAGTCTGGAGGGTGAATCAGAAGAAGCAGAAGAAGGAGAAGGAGAAGGTGAAGTCTGGAGGGAGAAGCAGAAGAAGTAGAAGAAGGAGAAGGAGAAGGTGAAGTCTGGAGGGTGAATCAGAAGAAGTAGAAGAAGGAGAAGGAGAAGGTGAAGTCTGGAGGGTGAATCAGAAGAAGCAGAAGAAGGAGAAGGAGAAGGTGAAGTCTGGAGGGTGAATCAGAAGAAGCAGAAGAAGGAGAAGGAGAAGGTGAAGTCTGGAGGTTGAAACAGAAGAAGCAGAATAAGGAGAAGGAGAAGGTGAAGTCAGGAGGGTGAATCAGAAGAAGCAGAAGAAGGAGAAGGAGAAGGTGAAGTAAGGAAGGTGAATCAGAAGAAGCAGAAGAAGGAGAAGGAGAAGGTGAAGTCTGGAGTGTGAAGCAGAAGAAGCAAAAGAAGGAGAAGGAGAAGGTGAAGTCTGGAGGGTGTATCAGAAGAAGTAGAAGAAGGAGAAGGAGAAGGTGAAGTCTGGAGGGTGAAGCAGAAGAAGTAGAAGAAGGAGAAGGAGAAGGTGAAGTCAGGAGGGTGAATCAGAAGAAGTAGAAGAAGGAGAAGGAGAAGGCGAAGTCAGGAGGGTGAATCAGAAGAAGCAGAAGAAGGAGAAGGAGAAGGTGAAGTCTGGAGGGTGAATCAGAAGAATCAGAAGAAGGAGAAGGAGAAGGTGAAGTCTGTAGGGTGAATCAGAAGAAGCAGAAGAAGGAGAAGGAGAAGGTGAAGTCTGGAGGGAGAAGCAGAAGAAGTAGAAGAAGGAGAAGGAGAAGGTGAAGTCTGGAGGGTGAATCAGAAGAAGTAGAAGAAGGAGAAGGAGAAGGTGAAGTCTGGAGGGTGAATCAGAAGAAGTAGAAGAAGGAGAAGGAGAAGGTGAAGTCTGGAGGGTGAATCAGAAGAAACAGAAGAAGGAGAAGGAGAAGGTGAAGTCTGGAGGGTGAATCAGAAGAAGTAGAAGAAGGAGAAGGAGAAGGTGTAGTCTGGAGGGTGAATCAGAAGAAGCAGACGAAGGAGAAGGAGAAGGTGAAGTCTGGAGGTTGAACCAGAAGAAGCAGAAGAAGGAGAAGGAGAAGGTGAAGTCTGGAGGGTGAATCAGAAGAAGTAGAAGAAGGAGAAGGAGAAGGTGAAGTCTGGAGGGTGAATCAGAAGAAGCAGAAGAAGGAGAAGGAGAAGGTGAAGTCTGGAGGGTGAATCAGAAGAAGCAGAAGAAGGAGAAGGAGAAGGTGAAGTCTGGAGGGTGAAACAGAAGAAGCAGAATAAGGAGAAGGAGAAGGTGAAGTCAGGAGGGTGAATCAGAAGAAGCAGAAGAAGGAGAAGGAGAAGGTGAAGTAAGGAGGGTGAATCAGAAGAAGCAGAAGAAGGAGAAGGAGAAGGTGAAGTCTGGAGTGTGAAGCAGAAGAAGCAAAAGAAGGAGAAGGAGAAGGTGAAGTCTGGAGGGTGAATCAGAAGAAGTAGAAGAAGGAGAAGGAGAAGGTGAAGTCTGGAGGGTGAAGCAGAAGAAGTAGAAGAAGGAGAAGGAGAAGGTGAAGTCAGGAGGGTGAATCAGAAGAAGTAGAAGAAGGAGAAGGAGAAGGTGAAGTCAGGAGGGTGAATCAGAAGAAGCAGAAGAAGGAGAAGGAGAAGGTGAAGTCTGGAGGGTGAATCAGAAGAATCAGAAGAAGGAGAAGGAGAAGGTGAAGTCTGGAGGGTGAATCAGAAGAAGCAGAAGAAAGAGAAGGAGAAGGTGAAGTCTGGAGGGTGAATCCGAAGAAGTAGAAGAAGGAGAAGGAGAAGGTGAAGTCTGGAGGGTGAATCAGAAAAAGCAGAAGAAGGAGAAGGAGAAGGTGAAGTCTGGAGGGTGAATCAGAAGAAGCAGAAGAAGGAGAAGGAGAAGGTGAAGTCTGGAGGGTGAATCAGAAGAAGCAGAAGAAGGAGAAGGAGAAGGTGAAGTCTGGAGGGTGAAACAGAAGAAGCAGAAGAAGGAGAAGGAGAAGGTGAAGTCTGGAGGGTGAATCAGAAGAAGCAGAAGAAGGAGAAGGAGAACGTGAAGTCAGGAGGGTGAATCAGAAGAAGCAGAAGAAGGAGAAGGAGAAGGTGAAGTTAGGAGGGTGAATCAGAAGAAGCAGAAGAAGGAGAAGGAACAGGTGAAGTCAGGGGGTCAAGCAGAAGAAGTAGAAGAAGGAGAAGGAGAAGGTGAAGTCAGGACGGTGAAGCAGAAGAAGCAGAAGAAGGAGAAGGAGAAGGTGAAGTCTGGAGGGCGCAGCAGAAGAAGCAGAAGAAGGAGAAGGAGAAGCTGAAGTCCGGAGGGTGAAGCAGAAGAAGCAGAAGAAGGAGAAGGAGAAGGTGAAGTCTGGAGGGTGAATCAGAAGAAGTAGAAGAAGGAGAAGGAGAAGGTGAAGTCAGGAGAGTGAAGCAGAAGAAGCAGAAGATGGAGAAGGAGAAGGTGAAGTCTGGAGGGCGAAGCAGAAGAAGCAGAAGAAGGAGAAGGAGAAGGTGAAGTCTGGAGGGTGAAGCAGAAGAAGCAGAAGAAGGAGAAGGAGAAGGTGAAGTCTGGAGGGTGAATCAGGAGAAGTAGAAGAAGGGGAAGGAGAAGGTGAATTCAGGAGGGTGAAGCAGAAGAAGCAGAAGAAGGAGAAGGAGACGGTGAAGTCTGGAGGGTGAAGCAGAAGAAGCAGAAGAAGGAGCAGGAGAAGGTGAAGTCTGGAGGGTGAGGCAGAAGAAGCAGAAGAAGGAGAAGGAGAAGGTGAAGTCAGGAGGGTGAATCAGAAAAAGTAGAAGAAGGAGAAGGAGAAGGTGAAGTCTGGAGGGTGAATCAGAAGAAGCAGAAGAAGGAGAAGGAGAAGGTGAAGTCTGGAGGGTGAATCAGAAGAAGCAGAAGAAGGAGAAGGAGAAGATGAAGTCTGGAGGGTGAATCAGAAGAAGTAGAAGAAGGAGAAGGAGAAGGTGAGGTCTGGAGGGTCAATCAGAAGAAGCAGAAGAAGGAGAAGGAGAAGGTGAAGTCTGGAGGGTGAATCAGAAGAAGCAGAAGAAGGAGAAGGAGAAGGTGAAGTCTGGAGGGTGAATTAGAAGAAGCAGAAGAAGGAGAAGGAGAAGGTGAAGTCAGGAGGGTGAATCAGAAGAAGCAGAAGAAGGAGAAGGAGAAGGTAAAGTTAGGAGGGTGAATCAGAAGAAGCAGAAGAAGGAGAAGGAGCAGGTGAAGTCAGGGGGTGAAATAGAAGAAGTAGAAGAAGGAGAAGGAGAAGGTGAAGTCAGGAGGGTGAAGCAGAAGAAGCAGAAGAAGGAGAAGGAGAAGGTGAAGTCTGGAGGGCGCAGCAGAAGAAGCAGAAGAAGGAGAAGGAGAAGGTGAAGTCTGGAGGGTGAAGCAGAAGAATCAGAAGAAGGAGAAGGAGAAGGTGAAGTCTGGAGGGTGAATCAGAAGAATTAGAAGAAGGAGAAGGAGAAGGTGAAGTCTGGAGAGTGAAGCAGAAGAAGCAGAAGAAGGAGAAGGAGAAGGTGAAGTCTGGAGGGTGAAGCAGAAGAAGCAGAAGAAGGAGAAGGAGAAGGTGATGTCTGGAGGGCGAATCAGAAGAAGCAGAAGAAGGAGAAGGAGAAGGTGAAGTCTGGAGGGTGAAGCAGAAGAAGCAGAAGAAGGAGAAGGAGAAGGTGAAGTCTGGAGGGTGAATCAGAAGAAGTAGAAGAAGGAGAAGGAGAAGGTGAAGTCAGGAGGGTGAAGCAGAAGAAGCAGAAGAAGGAGAAGGAGAAGGTGAAGTCTGGAGGGTGAATCGGAAGAAGTAGAAGAAGGAGAAGGAGAAGGTGAAGTCTGGAGGGTGAATCAGAAGAAGTAGAAGAAGGAGAAGTAGAAGGTGAAGTCTGGAGGGTGAATCAGAAGAAGTAGAAGAAGGAGAAGGAGAAGGTGAAGTCTGGAGGGTGAATCAGAAGAAGCAGAAGAAGGAGAAGGAGAAGGTGAAGTCTGGAGGGAGAAGCGGAAGAAGTAGAAGAAGGAGAAGGAGAAGGTGAAGTCTGGAGGGTGAATCAGAAGAAGTAGAAGAAGGAGAAGGAGAAGGTGAAGTCTGGAGGGTGAATCAGAAGAAGCAGAAGAAGGAGAAGGAGAAGTTGAAGTCTGGAGGGTGAATCAGAAGAAGCAGAAGAAGGAGAAGGAGAAGGTGAAGTCTGGAGGGTGAAACAGAAGAAGCAGAATAAGGAGAAGGAGAAGGTGAAGTCAGGAGGGTGAATCAGAAGAAGCAGAAGAAGGAGAAGGAGAAGGTGAAGTAAGGAAGGTGAATCAGAAGAAGCAGAAGAAGGAGAAGGAGAAGGTGAAGTCTGGAGTGTGAAGCAGAAGAAGCAAAAGAAGGAGAAGGAGAAGGTGAAGTCTGGAGGGTGTATCAGAAGAAGTAGAAGAAGGAGAAGGAGAAGGTGAAGTCTGGAGGGTGAAGCAGAAGAAGTAGAAGAAGGAGAAGGAGAAGGTGAAGTCAGGAGGGTGAATCAGAAGAAGTAGAAGAAGGAGAAGGAGAAGGTGAAGTCAGGAGGGTGAATCAGAAGAAGCAGAAGAGGAGAAGGAGAAGGTGAAGTCTGGAGGGAGAAGCAGAAGAAGTAGAAGAAGGATAAGGAGAAGGTGAAGTCTGGAGGGTGAATCAGAAGAAGTAGAAGAAGGAGAAGGAGAAGGTGAAGTCTGGAGGGTGAATCAGAAGAAGTAGAAGAAGGAGAAGGAGAAGGTGAAGTCTGGAGGGTGAATCAGAAGAAACAGAAGAAGGAGAAGGAGAAGGTGAAGTCTGGAGGGTGAATCAGAAGAAGTAGAAGAAGGAGAAGGAGAAGGTGTAGTCTGGAGGGTGAATCAGAAGAAGTAGACGAAGGAGAAGGAGAAGGTGAAGTCTGGAGGGTGAACCAGAAGAAGCAGAAGAAGGAGAAGGAGAAGGTGAAGTCTGGAGGGTGAATCAGAAGAAGCAGAAGAAGGAGAAGGAGAAGGTGAAGTCAGGAGGGCGAATCAGAAGAAGCAGAAGAAGGAGAAGGAGAAGGTGAAGTTAGGAGGGTGAATCAGAAGAAGCAGAAGAAGGAGAAGGAGCAGGTGATGTCAGGGGGATGAAGCAGAAGAAGTAGAAGAAGGAGAAGGAGAAGGTGAAGTCAGGATGGTGAAGCAGAAGAAGCAGAAGAAGGAGAAGGAGAAGGTGAAGTCTGGAGGGTGAATCAGAAGAAGTAAAAGAAGGAGAAGGAGAAGGTCAAGTCTGGAGGGTGAATCAGAAGAAGTAGAATAAGGAGAAGGAGAAGGTGAAGTCTGGAGGGTGAAGCAGAAGAAGTAGAAGAAGGAGAAGGAGAAGGTGAAGTCAGGAGGGTGAATCAGAAGAAGTAGAAGAAGGAGAAGGAGAAGGTGAAGTCAGGAGGGTGAATCAGAAGAAGCAGAAAAAGGAGAAGGAGAAGGTGAAGTCTGGAGGGTGAATCAGAAGAATCAGAAGAAGGAGAAGGAGAAGGTGAAGTCTGGAGGGTGAATCAGAAGAAGCAGAAGAAAGAGAAGGTGAAGGTGAAGTCTGGAGGGTGAATCAGAAGAAGTAGAAGAAGGAGAAGGAGAAGGTGAAGTCTGGAGTGTGAATCAGAAGAAGCAGAAGAAGGAGAAGGAGAAGGTGAAGTCTAGAGGGTGAATCAGAAGAAGCAGAATAAGGAGAAGGAGAAGGTGAAGTCTGGAGGGTGAATCAGAAGAAGCAGAAGAAGGAGAAGGAGAAGGTGAAGTCTGGAGGGTGAATCAGAAGAAGTAGAAGAAGGAGAAAGAGAAGGTGAAGTCTGGAGGGTGAAGCAGAAGAAGTAGAAGAAGGAGAAGGAGAAGGTGAAGTCAGGAGGGTGAATCAGAAGAAGTAGAAGAAGGAGAAGGAGAAGGTGAAGTCAGGAGGGTGAATCAGAAGAAGCAGAAGAAGGAGAAGGAGAAGGTGAAGTCTGGAGGGTGAATCAGAAGAATCAGAAGAAGGAGAAGGAGAAGGTGAAGTCTGGAGGGTGAATCAGAAGAAGCAGAGGAAGGAGAAGGAGAAGGTGAAGTCTGGAGGGTGCATCAGAAGAAGCAGAATAAGGAGAAGGAGAAGGTGAAGTCTGGAGGGTGAATCAGAAGAAGCAGAATAAGGAGAAGGAGAAGGTGAAGTCTGGAGGGTGAATCAGAAGAAGCAGAAGAAGGAGAAGGAGAAGATGAAGTCTGGAGGGTGAATCAGAAGGAGTAGAAGAAGGAGAAGGAGAAGGTGAAGTCTGGAGGGTGAAGCAGAAGAAGTAGAAGAAGGAGAAGGAGAAGGTGAAGTCAGGAGGGTGAATCAGAAGAAGTAGAAGAAGAAGAAGGAGAAGGTGAAGTCAGGAGGGAGAATCAGAAGAAGCAGAAGAAGGAGAAGGAGAAGGTGAAGTCTGGAGGGTGAATCAGAAGAATCAGAAGAAGGAGAATAGAAGGTGAAGTCTGGAGGGTGAATCAGAAGAAGCACTAGAAAGAGAAGGAGAAGGTGAAGTCTGGAGGGTGAAGCAGAAGAAACAGAAGAAGGAGAAGGAGAAGGTGAAGACTGGAGGGTGAATCAGAAGAAGTAGAAGAAGGAGAAGGAGAAGGTGAAGTCTGGAGGGTGAATCAGAAGAAGTAGAAGAAGGAGAAGGAGAAGGTGAAGTCTGGAGGGTGAATCAGAAGAAGCAGAAGAAGGAGAAGGAGAAGGTGAAGTCTGGAGGGTGAATCAGAAGAAGCAGAAGAAGGAGAAGGAGAAGATGAAGTCTGGAGGGTGAATCAGAAGAAGTAGAAGAAGGAGAAGGAGAAGGTGAAGTCTGGAGGGTGAATCAGAAGTAGTAGAAGAAGGAGAAGGTGAAGTCTGGACGGTGAATCAGAAGAAACAGAAGAAGGAGAAGGAGAAGGTGAAGTCTGTAGGGTGAATCAGAAGAAGTAGAAGAAGGAGAAGGAGAAGGTGTAGTCTGGAGGGTGAATCAGAAGAAGTACACGAAGGAGAAGGAGAAGGTGAAGTCTGGAGGGTGAATCAGAAGAAGCAGAAGAAGGAGAAGGAGAAGGTGAAGTCTGGAGGGTGAATCAGAAGAAGCAGAAGAAGGAGAAGGAGAAGGTGAAGTCTGGAGGGTGAATCAGAAGAAGCAGAATAAGGAGAAGGAGAAGGTGAAGTCTGGAGGGTGAATCAGAAGAAGCAGAAAAAGGAGAAGGAGAAGGTGAAGTCTGAAGGGTGAATCAGAAGAAGTAGAAGAAGGAGAAGGAGAAGGTGAAGTCTGGAGGGTGAATCAGAAGAATCA
The DNA here is from genome assembly GCF_052327205.1 of Somniosus microcephalus. NCBI lineage: Eukaryota > Metazoa > Chordata > Chondrichthyes > Squaliformes > Somniosidae > Somniosus > Somniosus microcephalus. The sequence goes on from NW_028225195.1 coordinate 514,050, forward strand.
GAAGAAGGAGAAGAAGAAGGTGAAGTCTGGAGGGTGAATCAGAAGAAGCAGAAGAAGGAGAAGGAGAAGGTGAAGTCTGGAGGGAGAAGCAGAAGAAGTAGAAGAAGGAGAAGGAGAAGGTGAAGTCTGGAGGGAGAAGCAGAAGAAGTAGAAGAAGGAGAAGGAGAAGGTGAAGTCTGGAGGGTGAAGCAGAAGAAGTAGAAGAAGGAGAAGGAGAAGGTGAAGTCAGGAGGGTGAATCAGAAGAAGTAGAAGAAGAAGAAGGAGAAGGTGAAGTCAGGAGGGTGAATCAGAAGAAGCAGAAGAAGGAGAAGGAGAAGGTGAAGTCTGGAGGGTGAATCAGAAGAATCAGAAGAAGGAGAATAGAAGGTGAAGTCTGGAGGGTGAATCAGAAGAAGCAGAAGAAGGAGAAGGAGAAGGTGAAGTCTGGAGGGTGAAGCAGAAGAAACAGAAGAAGGAGAAGGAGAAGGTGAAGACTGGAGGGTGAATCAGAAGAAGTAGAAGAAGGAGAAGGAGAAGGTGAAGTCTGGAGGGTGAATCAGAAGAAGTAGAAGAAGGAGAAGGAGAAGGTGAAGTCTGGAGGGTGAATCAGAAGAAGCAGAAGAAGGAGAAGGAGAAGGTGAAGTCAGGAGGGTGAATCAGAAGAAGCAGAAAAGGAGAAGGAGAAGGTGAAGTCTGGAGGGTGAATCAGAAGAATCAGAAGAAGGAGAAGGAGAAGGTGAAGTCTGGAGGGTGAATCAGAAGAAGCAGAAGAAAGAGAAGGAGAAGGTGAAGTCTGGAGGGTGAAGCAGAAGAAACAGAAGAAGGAGAAGGAGAAGGTGAAGACTGGAGGGTGAATCAGAAGAAGTAGAAGAAGGAGAAGGAGAAGGTGAAGTCTGGAGGGTGAATCAGAAGAAGTAGAAGAAGGAGAAGGAGAAGGTGAAGTCTGGAGGGTGAATCAGAAGAAGCAGAAGAAGGAGAAGGAGAAGGTGAAGTCTGGAGGGTGAATCAGAAGAAGCAGAAGAAGGAGAAGGAGAAGATGAAGTCTGGAGGGTGAATCAGAAGAAGTAGAAGAAGGAGAAGGAGAAGGTGAGGTCTGGAGGGTGAATCAGAAGGAGCAGAAGAAGGAGAAGGAGAAGGTGAAGTCTGGAGGGTGAACCAGAAGAAGCAGAAGAAGGAGAAGGAGAAGGTGAAGTCTGGAGGGTGAATCAGAAGAAGCAGAAGAAGGAGAAGGAGAAGGTGAAGTCAGGAGGGCGAATCAGAAGAAGCAGAAGAAGGAGAAGGAGAAGGTGAAGTTAGGAGGGTGAATCAGAAGAAGCAGAAGAAGGAGAAGGAGCAGGTGATGTCAGGGGGATGAAGCAGAAGAAGTAGAAGAAGGAGAAGGAGAAGGTGAAGTCAGGATGGTGAAGCAGAAGAAGCAGAAGAAGGAGAAGGAGAAGGTGAAGTCTGGAGGGTGAATCAGAAGAAGTAAAAGAAGGAGAAGGAGAAGGTCAAGTCTGGAGGGTGAATCAGAAGAAGTAGAATAAGGAGAAGGAGAAGGTGAAGTCTGGAGGGTGAAGCAGAAGAAGTAGAAGAAGGAGAAGGAGAAGGTGAAGTCAGGAGGGTGAATCAGAAGAAGTAGAAGAAGGAGAAGGAGAAGGTGAAGTCAGGAGGGTGAATCAGAAGAAGCAGAAAAAGGAGAAGGAGAAGGTGAAGTCTGGAGGGTGAATCAGAAGAATCAGAAGAAGGAGAAGGAGAAGGTGAAGTCTGGAGGGTGAATCAGAAGAAGCAGAAGAAAGAGAAGGTGAAGGTGAAGTCTGGAGGGTGAATCAGAAGAAGTAGAAGAAGGAGAAGGAGAAGGTGAAGTCTGGAGTGTGAATCAGAAGAAGCAGAAGAAGGAGAAGGAGAAGGTGAAGTCTAGAGGGTGAATCAGAAGAAGCAGAATAAGGAGAAGGAGAAGGTGAAGTCTGGAGGGTGAATCAGAAGAAGCAGAAGAAGGAGAAGGAGAAGGTGAAGTCTGGAGGGTGAATCAGAAGAAGTAGAAGAAGGAGAAAGAGAAGGTGAAGTCTGGAGGGTGAAGCAGAAGAAGTAGAAGAAGGAGAAGGAGAAGGTGAAGTCAGGAGGGTGAATCAGAAGAAGTAGAAGAAGGAGAAGGAGAAGGTGAAGTCAGGAGGGTGAATCAGAAGAAGCAGAAGAAGGAGAAGGAGAAGGTGAAGTCTGGAGGGTGAATCAGAAGAATCAGAAGAAGGAGAAGGAGAAGGTGAAGTCTGGAGGGTGAATCAGAAGAAGCAGAGGAAGGAGAAGGAGAAGGTGAAGTCTGGAGGGTGCATCAGAAGAAGCAGAATAAGGAGAAGGAGAAGGTGAAGTCTGGAGGGTGAATCAGAAGAAGCAGAATAAGGAGAAGGAGAAGGTGAAGTCTGGAGGGTGAATCAGAAGAAGCAGAAGAAGGAGAAGGAGAAGATGAAGTCTGGAGGGTGAATCAGAAGGAGTAGAAGAAGGAGAAGGAGAAGGTGAAGTCTGGAGGGTGAAGCAGAAGAAGTAGAAGAAGGAGAAGGAGAAGGTGAATTCAGGAGGGTGAATCAGAAGAAGTAGAAGAAGAAGAAGGAGAAGGTGAAGTCAGGAGGGAGAATCAGAAGAAGCAGAAGAAGGAGAAGGAGAAGGTGAAGTCTGGAGGGTGAATCAGAAGAATCAGAAGAAGGAGAATAGAAGGTGAAGTCTGGAGGGTGAATCAGAAGAAGCACAAGAAAGAGAAGGAGAAGGTGAAGTCTGGAGGGTGAAGCAGAAGAAACAGAAGAAGGAGAAGGAGAAGGTGAAGACTGGAGGGTGAATCAGAAGAAGTAGAAGAAGGAGAAGGAGAAGGTGAAGTCTGGAGGGTGAATCAGAAGAAGTAGAAGAAGGAGAAGGAGAAGGTGAAGTCTGGAGGGTGAATCAGAAGAAGCAGAAGAAGGAGAAGGAGAAGGTGAAGTCTGGAGGGTGAATCAGAAGAAGCAGAAGAAGGAGAAGGAGAAGATGAAGTCTGGAGGGTGAATCAGAAGAAGTAGAAGAAGGAGAAGGAGAAGGTGAAGTCTGGAGGGTGAATCAGAAGTAGTAGAAGAAGGAGAAGGTGAAGTCTGGACGGTGAATCAGAAGAAACAGAAGAAGGAGAAGGAGAAGGTGAAGTCTGTAGGGTGAATCAGAAGAAGTAGAAGAAGGAGAAGGAGAAGGTGTAGTCTGGAGGGTGAATCAGAAGAAGTACACGAAGGAGAAGGAGAAGGTGAAGTCTGGAGGGTGAATCAGAAGAAGCAGAAGAAGGAGAAGGAGAAGGTGAAGTCTGGAGGGTGAATCAGAAGAAGCAGAAGAAGGAGAAGGAGAAGGTGAAGTCTGGAGGGTGAATCAGAAGAAGCAGAATAAGGAGAAGGAGAAGGTGAAGTCTGGAGGGTGAATCAGAAGAAGCAGAAAAAGGAGAAGGAGAAGGTGAAGTCTGAAGGGTGAATCAGAAGAAGTAGAAGAAGGAGAAGGAGAAGGTGAAGTCTGGAGGGTGAAGCAGAAGAAGTAGAAGAAGGAGCAGGAGAAGGTGAAGTCAGGAGGGTGAATCAGAAGAAGTAGAAGAAGGAGAAGGAGAAGATGAAGTCAGGAGGGTGAATCATAAGAAGCAGAAGAAGGAGAAGGAGAAGGTGAAGTCTGGAGGGTGAATCAGAAGAATCAGAAGAAGGAGAAGAAGAAGGTGAAGTCTGGAGGGTGAATCAGAAGAAGCAGAAGAAGGAGAAGGAGAAGGTGAAGTCTGGAGGGAGAAGCAGAAGAAGTAGAAGAAGGAGAAGGAGAAGGTGAAGTCTGGAGGGTGAATCAGAAGAAGTAGAAGAAGGAGAAGGAGAAGGTGAAGTCTGGAGGGTGAATCAGAAGAAGCAGAAGAAGGAGAAGGAGAAGGTGAAGTCTGGAGGGTGAATCAGAAGAAGCAGAAAAGGAGAAGGAGAAGATGAAGTCTGGAGGGTGAAACAGAAAAAGCAGAATAAGGAGAAGGAGAAGGTGAAGTCAGAAGGGTGAATCAGAAGAAGCAGAAGAAGGAGAAGGAGAAGGTGAAGTAAGGAGGGTGAATCAGAAGAAGCAGAAGAAGGAGAAGGAGAAGGTGAAGTCTGGAGGGTGAATCAGAAGAATCAGAAGAAGGAGAAGGAGAAGGTGAAGTCTGGAGGGTGAATCAGAAGAAGCAGAAGAAAGAGAAGGAGAAGGTGAAGTCTGGAGGGTGAATCCGAAGAAGTAGAAGAAGGAGAAGGAGAAGGTGAAGTCTGGAGGGTGAATCAGAAAAAGCAGAAGAAGGAGAAGGAGAAGGTGAAGTCTGGAGGGTGAATCAGAAGAAGCAGAAGAAGGAGAAGGAGAAGGTGAAGTCTGGAGGGTGAATCAGAAGAAGCAGAAGAAGGAGAAGGAGAAGGTGAAGTCTGGAGGGTGAATCAGAAGAAGCAGTATAAGGAGAAGGAGAAGGTGAAGTCTGGAGGGTGAATCAGAAGAAGCAGAAAAAGGAGAAGGAGAAGGTGAAGTCTGAAGGGTGAATCAGAAGAAGTGGAAGAAGGAGAAGGAGAAGGTGAAGTCTGGAGGGTGAAGCAGAAGAAGTAGAAGAAGGAGAAGGAGAAGGTGAAGTCAGGAGGGTGAATCAGAAGAAGTAGAAGAAGGAGAAGGAGAAGGTGAAGTCAGGAGGGTGAATCAGAAGAAGCAGAAGAAGGAGAAGGAGAAGGTGAAGTCTGGAGGGTGAATCAGAAGAATCAGAAGAAGGAGAAGGAGAAGGTGAAGTCTGGAGGGTGAATCAGAAGAAGCAGAAGAAAGAGAAGGAGAAGGTGAAGTCTGGAGGGTGAAGCAGAAGAAACAGAAGAAGGAGAAGGAGAAGGTGAAGACTGGAGGGTGAATCAGAAGAAGTAGAAGAAGGAGAAGGAGAAGGTGAAGTCTGGAGGGTGAATCAGAAGAAGTAGAAGAAGGAGAAGGAGAAGGTGAAGTCTGGAGGGTGAATCAGAAGAAGCAGAAGAAGGAGAAGGAGAAGGTGAAGTCTGGAGGGAGAATCAGAAGAAGCAGAAGAAGGAGAAGGAGAAGATGAAGTCTGGAGGGTGAATCAGAAGAAGTAGAGGAAGGAGAAGGAGAAGGTGAGGTCTGGAGGGTGAATCAGAAGAAGCAGAAGAAGGAGAAGGAGAAGGTGAAGTCTGGAGGGTGAATCAGAAGAAGCAGAAGAAGGAGAAGGAGAAGGTGAAGTCTGGAGGGTGAATCAGAAGAAGCAGAAGAAGGAGAAGGAGAAGGTGAAGTCAGGAGGGTGAATCAGAAGAAGCAGAAGAAGGAGAAGGAGAAGGTGAAGTTAGGAGGGTGAATCAGAAGAAGCAGAAGAAGGAGAAGGAGCAGGTGATGTCAGGGGGATGAAGCAGAAGAAGTAGAAGAAGGAGAAGGAGAAGGTGAAGTCAGGACGGTGAAGCAGAAGAAGCAGAAGAAGGAGAAGGAGAAGGTGAAGTCTGGAGGGTGAATCAGAAGAAGTAGAAGAAGGAGAAGGAGAAGGTCAAGTCTGGAGGGTGAATCAGAAGAAGTAGAATAAGGAGAAGGAGGTGAAGTCTGGAGGGTGAAGCAGAAGAAGTAGAAGAAGGAGAAGGAGAAGGTGAAGTCAGGAGGGTGAATCAGAAGAAGTAGAAGATGGAGAAGGAGAAGGTGAAGTCAGGAGGGTGAATCAGAAGAAGCAGAAGAAGGAGAAGGAGAAGGTGAAGTCTGGAGGGTGAATCAGAAGAATCAGAAGAAGGAGAAGGAGAAGGTGAAGTCTGGAGGGTGAATCAGAAGAAGCAGAAGAAAGAGAAGGTGAAGGTGAAGTCTGGAGGGTGAATCAGAAGAAGTAGAAGAAGGAGAAGGAGAAGGTGAAGTCTGGAGTGTGAATCAGAAGAAGCAGAAGAAGGAGAAGGAGAAGGTGAAGTCTAGAGGGTGTATCAGAAGAAGCAGAATAAGGAGAAGGAGAAGGTGAAGTCTGGAGGGTGAATCAGAAGAAGCAGAAGAAGGAGAAGGAGAAGGTGAAGTCTGGAGGGTGAATCAGAAGAAGTAGAAGAAGGAGAAGGAGAAGGTGAAGTCTGGAGGGTGAAGCAGAAGAAGTAGAAGAAGGAGAAGGAGAAGGTGAAGTCAGGAGGGTGAATCAGAAGAAGTAGAAGAAGGAGAAGGAGAAGGTGAAGTCAGGAGGGTGAATCAGAAGAAGCAGAAGAAGGAGAAGGAGAAGGTGAAGTCTGGAGGGTGAATCAGAAGAATCAGAAGAAGGAGAAGGAGAAGGTGAAGTCTGGAGGGTGAATCAGAAGAAGCAGCGGAAGGAGAAGGAGAAGGTGAAGTCTGGAGGGTGAATCAGAAGAAGCAGAATAAGGAGAAGGAGAAGGTGAAGTCTGGAGGGTGAATCAGAAGAAGCAGAATAAGGAGAAGGAGAAGGTGAAGTCTGGAGGGTGAATCAGAAGAAGCAGAAGAAGGAGAAGGAGAAGATGAAGTCTGGAGGGTGAATCAGAAGAAGTAGAAGAAGGAGAAGGAGAAGGTGAAGTCTGGAGGGTGAAGCAGAAGAAGTAGAAGAAGGAGAAGGAGAAGGTGAAGTCAGGAGGGTGAATCAGAAGAAGTAGAAGAAGAAGAAGGAGAAGGTGAAGTCAGGAGGGTGAATCAGAAGAAGCAGAAGAAGGAGAAGGAGAAGGTGAAGTCTGGAGGGTGAATCAGAAGAATCAGAAGAAGGAGAATAGAAGGTGAAGTCTGGAGGGTGAATCAGAAGAAGCAGAAGAAAGAGAAGGAGAAGGTGAAGTCTGGAGGGTGAAGCAGAAGAAACAGAAGAAGGAGAAGGAGAAGGTGAAGACTGGAGGGTGAATCAGAAGAAGTAGAAGAAGGAGAAGGAGAAGGTGAAGTCTGGAGGGTGAATCAGAAGAAGTAGAAGAAGGAGAAGGAGAAGGTGAAGTCTGGAGGGTGAATCAGAAGAAGCAGAAGAAGGAGAAGGAGAAGGTGAAGTCAGGAGGGTGAATCAGAAGAAGCAGAAGAAGGAGAAGGAGAAGGTGAAGTCTGGAGGGTGAATCAGAAGAATCAGAAGAAGGAGAAGGAGAAGGTGAAGTCTGGAGGGTGAATCAGAAGAAGCAGAAGAAAGAGAAGGAGAAGGTGAAGTCTGGAGGGTGAGGCAGAAGAAACAGAAGAAGGAGAAGGAGAAGGTGAAGACTGGAGGGTGAATCAGAAGAAGTAGAAGAAGGAGAAGGAGAAGGTGAAGTCTGGAGGGTGAATCAGAAGAAGTAGAAGAAGGAGAAGGAGAAGGTGAAGTCTGGAGGGTGAATCAGAAGAAGCAGAAGAAGGAGAAGGAGAAGGTGAAGTCTGGAGGGTGAATCAGAAGAAGCAGAAGAAGGAGAAGGAGAAGATGAAGTCTGGAGGGTGAATCAGAAGAAGTAGAAGAAGGAGAAGGAGAAGGTGAGGTCTGGAGGGTGAATCAGAAGAAGCAGAAGAAGGAGAAGGAGAAGGTGAAGTCTGGAGGGTGAACCAGAAGAAGCAGAAGAAGGAGAAGGAGAAGGTGAAGTCTGGAGGGTGAATCAGAAGAAGCAGAAGAAGGAGAAGGAGAAGGTGAAGTCAGGAGGGCGAATCAGAAGAAGCAGAAGAAGGAGAAGGAGAAGGTGAAGTTAGGAGGGTGAATCAGAAGAAGCAGAAGAAGGAGAAGGAGCAGGTGATGTCAGGGGGATGAAGCAGAAGAAGTAGAAGAAGGAGAAGGAGAAGGTGAAGTCAGGACGGTGAAGCAGAAGAAGCAGAAGAAGGAGAAGGAGAAGGTGAAGTCTGGAGGGTGAATCAGAAGAAGTAAAAGAAGGAGAAGGAGAAGGTCAAGTCTGGAGGGTGAATCAGAAGAAGTAGAATAAGGAGAAGGAGAAGGTGAAGTCTGGAGGGTGAAGCAGAAGAAGTAGAAGAAGGAGAAGGAGAAGGTGAAGTCAGGAGGGTGAATCAGAAGAAGTAGAAGAAGGAGAAGGAGAAGGTGAAGTCAGGAGGGTGAATCAGAAGAAGCAGAAGAAGGAGAAGGAGAAGGTGAAGTCTGGAGGGTGAATCAGAAGAATCAGAAGAAGGAGAAGGAGAAGGTGAAGTCTGGAGGTTGAATCAGAAGAAGCAGAAGAAAGAGAAGGTGAAGGTGAAGTCTGGAGGGTGAATCAGAAGAAGTAGAAGAAGGAGAAGGAGAAGATGAAGTCTGGAGTGTGAATCAGAAGAAGCAGAAGAAGGAGAAGGAGAAGGTGAAGTCTAGAGGGTGAATCAGAAGAAGCAGAATAAGGAGAAGGAGAAGGTGAAGTCTGGAGGGTGAATCAGAAGAAGCAGAAGAAGGAGAAGGAGAAGGTGAAGTCTGGAGGGTGAATCAGAAGAAGTAGAAGAAGGAGAAGGAGAAGGTGAAGTCTGGAGGGTGAAGCAGAAGAAGTAGAAGAAGGAGAAGGAGAAGGTGAAGTCAGGAGGGTGAATCAGAAGAAGTAGAAGAAGGAGAAGGAGAAGGTGAAGTCAGGAGGGTGAATCAGAAGAAGCAGAAGAAGGAGAAGGAGAAGGTGAAGTCTGGAGGGTGAATCAGAAGAATCAGAAGAAGGAGAAGGAGAAGGTGAAGTCTGGAGGATGAATCAGAAGAAGCAGAGGAAGGAGAAGGAGAAGGTGAAGTCTGGAGGGTGCATCAGAAGAAGCAGAATAAGGAGAAGGAGAAGGTGAAGTCTGGAGGGTGAATCAGAAGAAGCAGAATAAGGAGAAGGAGAAGGTGAAGTCTGGAGGGTGAATCAGAAGAAGCAGAAGAAGGAGAAGGAGAAGATGAAGTCTGGAGGGTGATTCAGAAGAAGTAGAAGAAGGAGAAGGAGAAGGTGAAGTCTGGAGGGTGAAGCAGAAGAAGTAGAAGAAGGAGAAGGAGAAGGTGAAGTCTGGAGGGTGAATCAGAAGTAGTAGAAGAAGGAGAAGGTGAAGTCTGGACGGTGAATCAGAAGAAACAGAAGAAGGAGAAGGAGAAGGTGAAGTCTGTAGGGTGAATCAGAAGAAGTAGAAGAAGGAGAAGGAGAAGGTGTAGTCTGGAGGGTGAATCAGAAGAAGTAGACGAAGGAGAAGGAGAAGGTGAAGTCTGGAGGGTGAATCAGAAGAAGCAGAAGAAGGAGAAGGAGAAGGTGAAGTCTGGAGGGTGAATCAGAAGAATCAGAAGAAGGAGAATAGAAGGTGAAGTCTGGAGGGTGAATCAGAAGAAGCAGAAGAAAGAGAAGGAGAAGGTGAAGTCTGGAGGGTGAAGCAGAAGAAACAGAAGAAGGAGAAGGAGAAGGTGAAGACTGGAGGGTGAATCAGAAGAAGTAGAAGAAGGAGAAGGAGAAGGTGAAGCCTGGAGGGTGAATCAGAAGAAGTAGAAGAAGGAGAAGGAGAAGGTGAAGTCTGGAGGGTGAATCAGAAGAAGCAGAAGAAGGAGAAGGAGAAGGTGAAGTCTGGAGGGTGAATCAGAAGAAGCAGAAGAAGGAGAAGGAGAAGATGAAGTCTGGAGGGTGAATCAGAAGAAGTAGAAGGAGAAGGAGAAGGTGAAGTCTGGAGGGTGAATCAGACGTAGTAGAAGAAGGAGAAGGTGAAGTCTGGACGGTGAATCAGAAGAAACAGAAGAAGGAGAAGGAGAAGGTGAAGTCTGTAGGGTGAATCAGAAGAAGTAGAAGAAGGAGAAGGAGAAGGTGTAGTCTGGAGGGCGAATCAGAAGAAGTAGACGAAGGAGAAGGAGAAGGTGAAGTCTGGAGGGTGAATCAGAAGAAGCAGAAGAAGGAGAAGGAGAAGGTGAAGTCTGGAGGGTGAATCAGAAGAAGCAGAAGAAGGAGAAGGAGAAGGTGAAGTCTGGAGGGTGAATCAGAAGAAGCAGAATAAGGAGAAGGAGAAGGTGAAGTCTGGAGGGTGAATCAGAAGAAGCAGAAAAAGGAGAAGGAGAAGGTGAAGTCTGAAGGGTGAATCAGAAGAAGTAGAAGAAGGAGAAGGAGAAGGTGAAGTCTGGAGGGTGAAGCAGAAGAAGTAGAAGAAGGAGCAGGAGAAGGTGAAGTCAGGAGGGTGAATCAGAAGAAGTAGAAGAAGGGGAAGGAGAAGATGAAGTCAGGAGGGTGAATCATAAGAAGCAGAAGAAGGAGAAGGAGAAGGTGAAGTCTGGAGGGTGAATCAGAAGAATCAGAAGAAGGAGAAGAAGAAGGTGAAGTCTGGAGGGTGAATCAGAAGAAGCAGAAGAAGGAGAAGGAGAAGGTGAAGTCTGGAGGGAGAAGCAGAAGAAGTAGAAGAAGGAGAAGGAGAAGGTGAAGTCTGGAGGGTGAATCAGAAGAAGTAGAAGAAGGAGAAGGAGAAGGTGAAGTCTGGAGGGTGAATCAGAAGAAGCAGAAGAAGGAGAAGGAGAAGGTGAAGTCTGGAGGGTGAATCAGAAGAAGCAGAAGAAGGAGAAGGAGAAGATGAAGTCTGGAGGGTGAAACAGAAAAAGCAGAATAAGGAGAAGGAGAAGGTGAAGTCAGAAGGGTGAATCAGAAGAAGCAGAAGAAGGAGAAGGAGAAGGTGAAGTAAGGAGGGTGAATCAGAAGAAGTAGAAGAAGGAGAAGGAGAAGGTGAAGTCTGGGGGGTGACTCAGAAGAAGCAGAAGAAAGAGAAGGAGAAGGTGAAGTCTGGAGGGTGAATCAGAAGAAGCAGAATAAGGAGAAGGAGAAGGTGAAGTCAGGAGGGTGAATCAGAAGAAGCAGAAGAAGGAGAAGGAGAAGGTGAAGTTAGGAGGGTGAATCAGAAGAAGCAGAAGAAGGAGAAGGAGCAGGTGATGTCAGGGGGATGAAGCAGAAGAAGTAGAAGAAGGAGAAGGAGAAGGTGAAGTCAGGACGGTGAAGCAGAAGAAGCAGAAGAAGGAGAAGGAGAAGGTGAAGTCTGGAGGGTGAATCAGAAGAAGCAGAAGAAAGAGAAGGAGAAGGTGAAGTCTGGAGGGTGAATCAGAAGAAGCAGAAGAAGGAGAAGGAGAAGGTGAAGTCTGGAGGGAGAAGCAGAAGAAGTAGAAGAAGGAGAAGGAGAAGGTGAAGTCTGGAGGGTGAATCAGAAGAAGTAGAAGAAGGAGAAGGAGAAGGTGAAGTCCGGAGGGTGAATCAGAAGAAGTAGAAGAAGGAGAAGGAGAAGGTGAAGTCTGGAGGGTGAATCAGAAGAAACAGAAGAAGGAGAAGGAGAAGGTGAAGTCTGGAGGGTGAATCAGAAGAAGTAGACGAAGGAGAAGGAGAAGGTGAAGTCTGGAGGGTGAACCAGAAGAAGCAGAAGAAGGAGAAGGAGAAGGTGAAGTCTGGAGGGTGAATCAGAAGAAGCAGAAGAAGGAGAAGGAGAAGGTGAAGTCTGGAGGGTGAAACAGAAGAAGCAGAATAAGGTGAAGGAGAAGGTGAAGTCAGGAGGGTGAATCAGAAGAAGCAGAAGTTGGAGAAGGAGAAGGTGAAGTAAGGAGGGTGAATCAGAAGAAGCAGAAGAAGGAGAAGGAGAAGGTGAAGTCTGGAGTGTGAAGCAGAAGAAGCAAAAGAAGGAGAAGGAGAAGGTGAAGTCTGGAGGGTGAATCAGAAGAAGTAGAAGAAGGAGAAGGAGAAGGTGAAGTCTGGAGGGTGAAGCAGAAGAAGTAGAAGAAGGAGAAGGAGAAGGTGAAGTCAGGAGGGTGAATCAGAAGAAGTAGAAGAAGGAGAAGGAGAAGGTGAAGTCAGGAGGGTGAATCAGAAGAAGCAGAAGAAGGAGAAGGAGAAGGTGAAGTCTGGAGGGTGAATCAGAAGAATCAGAAGAAGGAGAAGGAGAATTGAAGTCTGGGGGGTGACTCAGAAGAAGCAGAAGAAAGAGAAGGAGAAGGTGAAGTCTGGAGGGTGAATCAGAAGAAGCAGAATAAGGAGAAGGAGAAGGTGAAGTCAGGACGGTGAAGCAGAAGAAGCAGAAGAAGGAGAAGGAGAAGGTGAAGTCTGGAGGGTGAATCAGAAGAAGTAGAAGAAGGAGAAGGAGAAGGTCAAGTCTGGAGGGTGAATCAGAAGAAGTAGAATAAGGAGAAGGAGAAGGTGAAGTCTGGAGGGTGAAGCAGAAGAAGTAGAAGAAGGAGAAGGAGAAGGTGAAGTCAGGAGGGTGAATCAGAAGAAGTAGAAGAAGGAGAAGGAGAAGGTGAAGTCTGGAGGGTGAATCAGAAGAATCAGAAGAAGGAGAAGGAGAAGGTGAAGTCTGGAGGGTGAATCAGAAGAAGCAGAGGAAGGAGAAGGAGAAGGTGAAGTCTGGAGGGTGAATCAGAAGAAGCAGAATAAGGAGAAGGAGAAGGTGAAGTCTGGAGGGTGAATCTGATGAAGCAGAATAAGGAGAAGGAGAAGGTGAAGTCTGGAGGGTGAATCAGAAGAAGCAGAAGAAGGAGAAGGAGAAGATGAAGTCTGGAGGGTGAATCAGAAGAAGTAGAAGAAGGAGAAGGAGAAGGTGAAGTCTGGAGGGTGAAGCAGAAGAAGCAGAAGAAGGAGAAGGAGAAGGTGAAGTCAGGAGGGTGAATCAGAAGAAGTAGAAGAAGAAGAAGGAGAAGGTGAAGTCAGGAGGGTGAATCAGAAGAAGCAGAAGAAGGAGAAGGAGAAGGTGAAGCCTGGAGGGTGAATCAGAAGAATCAGAAGAAGGAGAAGTAGAAGGTGAAGTCTGGAGGGTGAATCAGAAGAAGCAGAAGAAAGAGAAGGAGAAGGTGAAGTCTGGAGGGTGAAGCAGAAGAAACAGAAGAAGGAGAAGGAGAAGGTGAAGACTGGAGGGTGAATCAGAAGAAGTAGAAGAAGGAGAAGGAGAAGGTGAAGTCTGGAGGGTGAATCAGAAGAAGTAGAAGAAGGAGAAGGAGAAGGTGAAGTCTGGAGGGTGAATCAGAAGAAGCAGAAGAAGGAGAAGGAGAAGGAGAAGTCTGGAGGGTGAATCAGAAGAAGCAGAAGAAGGAGAAGGAGAAGGTGAAGTCTGGAGGGTGAAGCAGAAGAAGTAGAAGAAGGAGAAGGAGAAGGTGAAGTCAGGAGGGTGAATCAGAAGAAGTAGAAGAAGGAGAAGGAGAAGGTGAAGTCAGGAGGGTGAATCAGAAGAAGCAGAAGAAGGAGAAGGAGAAGGTGAAGTCTGGAGGGTGAATCAGAAGAATCAGAAGAAGGAGAAGGAGAAGGTGAAGTCTGGAGGGTGAATCAGAAGAAGCCGAAGAAGGAGAAGGAGTTGGTGAAGTCTGGAGGGTGAATCAGAAGAAGCAGAAGAAGGAGAAGGAGAAGGTGAAGTCAGGAGGGTGAATCAGAAGAAGCAGAAGAAGGAGAAGGAGAAGGTGAAGTTAGGAGGGTGAATCAGAAGAAGCAGAAGAAGGAGAAGGAGAAGGTGATGTCAGCGGGATGAAGCAGAAGAAGTAGAAGAAGGAGAAGGAGAAGGTGAAGTCAGGACGGTGAAGCAGAAGAAGCAGAAGAAGGAGAAGGAGAATGTGAAGTCTGGAGGGTGAAACAGAATAAGTGGAAGAAGGAGAAGGAGAAGGTCAAGTCTGGAGGGTGAATCAGAAGAAGTAGAAGAAGGAGAAGGAGAAGGTGAAGTCTGGAGGGTGAAGCAGAAGAAGTAGAAGAAGGAGAAGGAGAAGGTGAAGTCAGGAGGGTGAACCAGAAGAAGTAGAAGAAGGAGAAGGAGAAGGTGAAGTCAGGAGGGTGAATCAGAAGAAGCAGAAGAAGGAGAAGGAGAAGGTGAAGCCTGGAGGGTGAATCAGAAGAAGTAGAAGAAGGAGAAGGAGAAGGTGTTGCCTGGAGGGTGAATCAGAAGAAGTAGACGAAGGAGAAGGAGAAGGTGAAGTCTGGAGGGTGAATCAGAAGAAGCAGAAGAAGGAGAAGGAGAAGGTGAAGTCTGGAGGGTGAATCAGAAGAAGCAGAAGAAGGAGAAGGAGAAGGTGAAGTCTGGAGGGTGAATCAGAAGAAGCAGAATAAGGAGAAGGAGAAGGTGAAGTCTGGAGGGTGAATCAGAAGAAGCAGAAAAAGGAGAAGGAGAAGGTGAAGTCTGAAGGGTGAATCAGAAGAAGTAGAAGAAGGAGAAGGAGAAGGTGAAGTCAGGAGGGTGAATCAGAAGAAGCAGAAGAAGGAGAAGGAGAAGGTGAAGTCTGGAGGGTGAATCAGAAGAATCAGAAGAAGGAGAAGGAGAAGGTGAAGTCTGGAGGGTGAATCAGAAGAAGCAGAAGAAAGAGAAGGAGAAGGTGAAGTCTGGAGGGTGAATCAGAAGAAGCAGAAGAAGGAGAAGGAGAAGGTGTAGTCTGGAGGGTGAATCAGAAGAAGTAGACGAAGGAGAAGGAGAAGGTGTAGTCTGGAGGGTGAATCAGAAGAAGTAGACGAAGGAGAAGGAGAAGGTGAAGTCTGGAGGGTGAATCAGAAGAAGCAGAAGAAGGAGAAGGAGAAGGTGAAGTCTGGAGGGTGAATCAGAAGAATCAGAAGAAGGAGAATAGAAGGTGAAGTCTGGAGGGTGAATCAGAAGAAGCAGAAGAAAGAGAAGGAGAAGGTGAAGTCTGGAGGGTGAAGCAGAAGAAACAGAAGAAGGAGAAGGAGAAGGTGAAGACTGGAGGGTGAATCAGAAGAAGTAGAAGAAGGAGAAGGAGAAGGAGAAGTCTGGAGGGTGAATCAGAAGTAGTAGAAGAAGGAGAAGGTGAAGTCTGGACGGTGAATCAGAAGAAACAGAAGAAGGAGAAGGAGAAGATGAAGTCTGGAGGGTGAATCAGAAGAAGTAGAAGAAGGAGAAGGAGAAGGTGAAGTCTGGAGGGTGAATCAGAAGTAGTAGAAGAAGGAGAAGGTGAAGTCTGGAAGGTGAATCAGAAGAAACAGAAGAAGGAGAAGGAGAAGGTGAAGTCTGTAGGTTGAATCAGAAGAAGTAGAAGAAGGAGAAGGAGAAAGTGTAGTCTGGAGGGTGAATCAGAAGAAGTAGACGAAGGAGAAGGAGAAGGTGAAGTCTGGAGGGTGAATCAGAAGAAGCAGAAGAAGGAGAAGGAGAAGGTGAAGTCTGGAGGGTGAATCAGAAGAATCAGAAGAAGGAGAATAGAAGGCGAAGTCTGGAGGGTGAATCAGAAGAAGCAGAAGAAAGAGAAGGAGAAGGTGAAGTCTGGAGGGTGAAGCAGAAGAAACAGAAGAAGGAGAAGGAGAAGGTGAAGACTGGAGGGTGAATCAGAAGAAGTAGAAGAAGGAGAAGGAGAAGGTGAAGTCTGGAGGGTGAATCAGAAGAAGTAGAAGAAGGAGAAGGAGAAGGTGAAGTCTGGAGGGTGAATCAGAAGAAGCAGAAGAAGGAGAAGGAGAAGGTGAAGTCTGGAGGGTGAATCAGAAGAAGCAGAAGAAGGAGAAGGAGAAGATGAAGTCTGGAGGGTGAATCAGAAGAAGTAGAAGGAGAAGGAGAAGGTGAAGTCTGGAGGGTGAATCAGAAGTAGTAGAAGAAGGAGAAGGTGAAGTCTGGACGGTGAATCAGAAGAAACAGAAGAAGGAGAAGGAGAAGGTGAAGTCTGTAGGGTGAATCAGAAGAAGTAGAAGAAGGAGAAGGAGAAGGTGTAGTCTGGAGGGTGAATCAGAAGAAGTAGACGAAGGAGAAGGAGAAGGTGAAGTCTGGAGGGTGAATCAGAAGAAGCAGAAGAAGGAGAAGGAGAAGGTGAAGTCTGGAGGGTGAATCAGAAGAAGCAGAAGAAGGAGAAGGAGAAGGTGAAGTCTGGAGGGTGAATCAGAAGAAGCAGAATAAGGAGAAGGAGAAGGTGAAGTCTGGAGGGTGAATCAGAAGAAGCAGAAAAAGGAGAAGGAGAAGGTGAAGTCTGAAGGGTGAATCAGAAGAAGTAGAAGAAGGAGAAGGAGAAGGTGAAGTCTGGAGGGTGAAGCAGAAGAAGTAGAAGAAGGAGCAGGAGAAGGTGAAGTCAGGAGGGTGAATCAGAAGAAGTAGAAGAAGGAGAAGGAGAAGATGAAGTCCGGAGGGTGAATCATAAGAAGCAGAAGAAGGAGAAGGAGAAGGTGAAGTCTGGAGGGTGAATCAGAAGAATCAGAAGAAGGAGAAGAAGAAGGTGAAGTCTGGAGGGTGAATCAGAAGAAGCAGAAGAAGGAGAAGGAGAAGGTGAAGTCTGGAGGGAGAAGCAGAAGAAGTAGAAGAAGGAGAAGGAGAAGGTGAAGTCTGGAGGGTGAATCAGAAGAAGTAGAAGAAGGAGAAGGAGAAGGTGAAGTCTGGAGGGTGAATCAGAAGAAGCAGAAGAAGGAGAAGGAGAAGGTGAAGTCTGGAGGGTGAATCAGAAGAAGCAGAAGAAGGAGAAGGAGAAGATGAAGTCTGGAGGGTGAAACAGAAAAAGCAGAATAAGGAGAAGGAGAAGGTGAAGTCAGAAGGGTGAATCAGAAGAAGCAGAAGAAGGAGAAGGAGAAGGTGAAGTAAGGAGGGTGAATCAGAAGAAGTAGAAGAAGGAGAAGGAGAAGGTGAAGTCTGGGGGGTGACTCAGAAGAAGCAGAAGAAAGAGAAGGAGAAGGTGAAGTCTGGAGGGTGAATCAGAAGAAGCAGAATAAGGAGAAGGAGAAGGTGAAGTCAGGAGGGTGAATCAGAAGAAGCAGAAGAAGGAGAAGGAGAAGGTGAAGTTAGGAGGGTGAATCAGAAGAAGCAGAAGAAGGAGAAGGAGCAGGTGATGTCAGGGGGATGAAGCAGAAGAAGTAGAAGAAGGAGAAGGAGAAGGTGAAGTCAGGACGGTGAAGCAGAAGAAGCAGAAGAAGGAGAAGGAGAAGGTGAAGTCTGGAGGGTGAATCAGAAGAAGCAGAAGAAAGAGAAGGAGAAGGTGAAGTCTGGAGGGTGAATCAGAAGAAGCAGAAGAAGGAGAAGGAGAAGGTGAAGTCTGGAGGGAGAAGCAGAAGAAGTAGAAGAAGGAGAAGGAGAAGGTGAAGTCTGGAGGGTGAATCAGAAGAAGTAGAAGAAGGAGAAGGAGAAGGTGAAGTCCGGAGGGTGAATCAGAAGAAGTAGAAGAAGGAGAAGGAGAAGGTGAAGTCTGGAGGGTGAATCAGAAGAAACAGAAGAAGGAGAAGGAGAAGGTGAAGTCTGGAGGGTGAATCAGAAGAAGTAGAAGAAGGAGAAGGAGAAGGTGTAGTCTGGAGGGTGAATCAGAAGAAGTAGACGAAGGAGAAGGAGAAGGTGAAGTCTGGAGGGTGAACCAGAAGAAGCAGAAGAAGGAGAAGGAGAAGGTGAAGTCTGGAGGGTGAATCAGAAGAAGTAGAAGAAGGGGAAGGAGAAGGTGAAGTCTGGAGGGTGAATCAGAAGAAGCAGAAGAAGGAGAAGGAGAAGGTGAAGTCTGGAGGGTGAATCAGAAGAAGCAGAAGAAGGAGAAGGAGAAGGTGAAGTCTGGAGGGTGAAACAGAAGAAGCAGAATAAGGTGAAGGAGAAGGTGAAGTCAGGAGGGTGAATCAGAAGAAGCAGAAGTTGGAGAAGGAGAAGGTGAAGTAAGGAGGGTGAATCAGAAGAAGCAGAAGAAGGAGAAGGAGAAGGTGAAGTCTGGAGTGTGAAGCAGAAGAAGCAAAAGAAGGAGAAGGAGAAGGTGAAGTCTGGAGGGTGAATCAGAAGAAGTAGAAGAAGGAGAAGGAGAAGGTGAAGTCTGGAGGGTGAAGCAGAAGAAGTAGAAGAAGGAGAAGGAGAAGGTGAAGTCAGGAGGGTGAATCAGAAGAAGTAGAAGAAGGAGAAGGAGAAGGTGAAGTCAGGAGGGTGAATCAGAAGAAGCAGAAGAAGGAGAAGGAGAAGGTGAAGTCTGGAGGGTGAATCAGAAGAATCAGAAGAAGGAGAAGGAGAAGGTGAAGTCTGGGGGGTGACTCAGAAGAAGCAGAAGAAAGAGAAGGAGAAGGTGAAGTCTGGAGGGTGAATCAGAAGAAGCAGAATAAGGAGAAGGAGAAGGTGAAGTCTGGAGGGTGAATCAGATGAAGCAGAATAAGGAGAAGGAGAAGGTGAAGTCTGGAGGGTGAATCAGAAGAAGCAGAAGAAGGAGAAGGAGAAGATGAAGTCTGGAGGGTGAATCAGAAGAAGTAGAAGAAGGAGAAGGAGAAGGTGAAGTCTGGAGGGTGAAGCAGAAGAAGCAGAAGAAGGAGAAGGAGAAGGTGAAGTCAGGAGGGTGAATCAGAAGAAGTAGAAGAAGAAGAAGGAGAAGGTGAAGTCAGGAGGGTGAATCAGAAGAAGCAGAAGAAGGAGAAGGAGAAGGTGAAGCCTGGAGGGTGAATCAGAAGAATCAGAAGAAGGAGAAGTAGAAGGTGAAGTCTGGAGGGTGAATCAGAAGAAGCAGAAGAAAGAGAAGGAGAAGGTGAAGTCTGGAGGGTGAAGCAGAAGAAACAGAAGAAGGAGAAGGAGAAGGTGAAGACTGGAGGGTGAATCAGAAGAAGTAGAAGAAGGAGAAGGAGAAGGTGAAGTCTGGAGGGTGAATCAGAAGAAGTAGAAGAAGGAGAAGGAGAAGGTGAAGTCTGGAGGGTGAATCACAAGAAGCAGAAGAAGGAGAAGGAGAAGGAGAAGTCTGGAGGGTGAATCAGAAGAAGCAGAAGAAGGAGAAGGAGAAGGTGAAGTCTGGAGGGTGAAGCAGAAGAAGTAGAAGAAGGAGAAGGAGAAGGTGAAGTCAGGAGGGTGAATCAGAAGAAGTAGAAGAAGGAGAAGGAGAAGGTGAAGTCAGGAGGGTGAATCAGAAGAAGCAGAAGAAGGAGAAGGAGAAGGTGAAGTCTGGAGGGTGAATCAGAAGAATCAGAAGAAGGAGAAGGAGAAGGTGAAGTCTGGAGGGTGAATCAGAAGAAGCCGAAGAAGGAGAAGGAGTTGGTGAAGTCTGGAGGGTGAATCAGAAGAAGCAGAAGAAGGAGAAGGAGAAGGTGAAGTCAGGAGGGTGAATCAGAAGAAGCAGAAGAAGGAGAAGGAGAAGGTGAAGTTAGGAGGGTGAATCAGAAGAAGCAGAAGAAGGAGAAGGAGAAGGTGATGTCAGCGGGATGAAGCAGAAGAAGTAGAAGAAGGAGAAGGAGAAGGTGAAGTCAGGACGGTGAAGCAGAAGAAGCAGAAGAAGGAGAAGGAGAATGTGAAGTCTGGAGGGTGAATCAGAATAAGTGGAAGAAGGAGAAGGAGAAGGTCAAGTCTGGAGGGTGAATCAGAAGAAGTAGAAGAAGGAGAATGAGAAGGTGAAGTCTGGAGGGTGAAGCAGAAGAAGTAGAAGAAGGAGAAGGAGAAGGTGAAGTCAGGAGGGTGAACCAGAAGAAGTAGAAGAAGGAGAAGGAGAAGGTGAAGTCAGGAGGGTGAATCAGAAGAAGCAGAAGAAGGAGAAGGAGAAGGTGAAGCCTGGAGGGTGAATCAGAAGAAGTAGAAGAAGGAGAAGGAGAAGGTGTTGTCTGGAGGGTGAATCAGAAGAAGTAGACGAAGGAGAAGGAGAAGGTGAAGTCTGGAGGGTGAATCAGAAGAAGCAGAAGAAGGAGAAGGAGAAGGTGAAGTCTGGAGGGTGAATCAGAAGAAGCAGAAGAAGGAGAAGGAGAAGGTGAAGTCTGGAGGGTGAATCAGAAGAAGCAGAATAAGGAGAAGGAGAAGGTGAAGTCTGGAGGGTGAATCAGAAGAAGCAGAAAAAGGAGAAGGAGAAGGTGAAGTCTGAAGGGTGAATCAGAAGAAGTAGAAGAAGGAGAAGGAGAAGGTGAAGTCAGGAGGGTGAATCAGAAGAAGCAGAAGAAGGAGAAGGAGAAGGTGAAGTCTGGAGGGTGAATCAGAAGAATCAGAAGAAGGAGAAGGAGAAGGTGAAGTCTGGAGGGTGAATCAGAAGAAGCAGAAGAAAGAGAAGGAGAAGGTGAAGTCTGGAGGGTGAATCAGAAGAAGTAGAAGAAGGAGAAGGAGAAGGTGAAGTCTGGAGTGTGAATCAGAAGAAGCAGAAGAAGGAGAAGGAGAAGGTGAAGTCTAGAGGGTGAATCAGAAGAAGCAGAATAAGGAGAAGGAGAAGGTGAAGTCTGGAGGGTGAATCAGAAGAAGCAGAAGAAGGAGAAGGAGAAGGTGAAGTCTGGAGGGTGAATCAGAAGAAGTAGAAGAAGGAGAAGGAGAAGGTGAAGTCTGGAGGGTGAAGCAGAAGAAGTAGAAGAAGGTGAAGGAGAAGGTGAAGTCAGGAGGGTGAATCAGAAGAAGTAGAAGAAGGAGAAGGAGAAGGTGAAGTCAGGAGGGTGAATCAGAAGAAGCAGAAGAAGGAGAAGGAGAAGGTGAAGTCTGGAGGGTGAATCAGAAGAATCAGAAGAAGGAGAAGGAGAAGGTGAAGTCTGGAGGGTGAATCAGAAGAAGCAGAGGAAGGAGAAGGTGAAGTCTGGAGGGTGAATCAGAAGAAGCAGAATAAGGAGAAGGAGAAGGTGAAGTCTGGAGGGTGAATCTGAAGAAGCAGAATAAGGAGAAGGAGAAGGTGAAGTCTGGAGGGTGAATCAGAAAAAGCAGAAGAAGGAGAAGGAGAAGATGAAGTCTGGAGGGTGAATCAGAAGAAGTAGAAGAAGGAGAAGGAGAAGGTGAAGTCTGGAGGGTGAAGCAGAAGAAGTAGAAGAAGGAGAAGGAGAAGGTGAAGTCAGGAGGGTGAATCAGAAGAAGTAGAAGAAGAAGAAGGAGAAGGTGAAGTCAGGAGGGTGAATCAGAAGAAGCAGAAGAAGGAGAAGGAGAAGGTGAAGTCTGGAGGGTGAATCAGAAGAATCAGAAGAAGGAGAAGTAGAAGGTGAAGTCTGGAGGGTGAATCAGAAGAAGCAGAAGAAAGAGAAGGAGAAGGTGAAGTCTGGAGGGTGAAGCAGAAGAAACAGAAGAAGGAGAAGGAGAAGGTGAAGACTGGAGGGTGAATCAGAAGAAGTAGAAGAAGGAGAAGGAGAAGGTGAAGTCTGGAGGGTGAATCAGAAGAAGTAGAAGAAGGAGAAGGAGAAGGTGAAGTCTGGAGGGTGAATCAGAAGAAGCAGAAGAAGGAGAAGGAGAAGGAGAAGTCTGGAGGGTGAATCAGAAGAAGCAGAAGAAGGAGAAGGAGAAGGTGAAGTCTGGAGGGTGAAGCAGAAGAAACAGAAGAAGGAGAAGGAGAAGGTGAAGACTGGAGGGTGAATCAGAAGAAGTAGAAGAAGGAGAAGGAGAAGGTGAAGTCTGGAGGGTGAATCAGAAGAAGTAGAAGAAGGAGAAGGAGAAGGTGAAGTCTGGAGGGTGAATCACAAGAAGCAGAAGAAGGAGAAGGAGAAGGAGAAGTCTGGAGGGTGAATCAGAAGAAGCAGAAGAAGGAGAAGGAGAAGGTGAAGTCTGGAGGGTGAAGCAGAAGAAGTAGAAGAAGGAGAAGGAGAAGGTGAAGTCAGGAGGGTGAATCAGAAGAAGTAGAAGAAGGAGAAGGAGAAGGTGAAGTCAGGAGGGTGAATCAGAAGAAGCAGAAGAAGGAGAAGGAGAAGGTGAAGTCTGGAGGGTGAATCAGAAGAATCAGAAGAAGGAGAAGGAGAAGGTGAAGTCTGGAGGGTGAATCAGAAGAAGCCGAAGAAGGAGAAGGAGTTGGTGAAGTCTGGAGGGTGAATCAGAAGAAGCAGAAGAAGGAGAAGGAGAAGGTGAAGTCAGGAGGGTGAATCAGAAGAAGCAGAAGAAGGAGAAGGAGAAGGTGAAGTTAGGAGGGTGAATCAGAAGAAGCAGAAGAAGGAGAAGGAGAAGGTGATGTCAGCGGGATGAAGCAGAAGAAGTAGAAGAAGGAGAAGGAGAAGGTGAAGTCAGGACGGTGAAGCAGAAGAAGCAGAAGAAGGAGAAGGAGAATGTGAAGTCTGGAGGGTGAATCAGAATAAGTGGAAGAAGGAGAAGGAGAAGGTCAAGTCTGGAGGGTGAATCAGAAGAAGTAGAAGAAGGAGAAGGAGAAGGTGAAGTCTGGAGGGTGAAGCAGAAGAAGTAGAAGAAGGAGAAGGAGAAGGTGAAGTCAGGAGGGTGAACCAGAAGAAGTAGAAGAAGGAGAAGGAGAAGGTGAAGTCAGGAGGGTGAATCAGAAGAAGCAGAAGAAGGAGAAGGAGAAGGTGAAGCCTGGAGGGTGAATCAGAAGAAGTAGAAGAAGGAGAAGGAGAAGGTGTTGTCTGGAGGGTGAATCAGAAGAAGTAGACGAAGGAGAAGGAGAAGGTGAAGTCTGGAGGGTGAATCAGAAGAAGCAGAAGAAGGAGAAGGAGAAGGTGAAGTCTGGAGGGTGAATCAGAAGAAGCAGAAGAAGGAGAAGGAGAAGGTGAAGTCTGGAGGGTGAATCAGAAGAAGCAGAATAAGGAGAAGGAGAAGGTGAAGTCTGGAGGGTGAATCAGAAGAAGCAGAAAAAGGAGAAGGAGAAGGTGAAGTCTGAAGGGTGAATCAGAAGAAGTAGAAGAAGGAGAAGGAGAAGGTGAAGTCAGGAGGGTGAATCAGAAGAAGCAGAAGAAGGAGAAGGAGAAGGTGAAGTCTGGAGGGTGAATCAGAAGAATCAGAAGAAGGAGAAGGAGAAGGTGAAGTCTGGAGGGTGAATCAGAAGAAGCAGAAGAAAGAGAAGGAGAAGGTGAAGTCTGGAGGGTGAATCAGAAGAAGTAGAAGAAGGAGAAGGAGAAGGTGAAGTCTGGAGTGTGAATCAGAAGAAGCAGAAGAAGGAGAAGGAGAAGGTGAAGTCTAGAGGGTGAATCAGAAGAAGCAGAATAAGGAGAAGGAGAAGGTGAAGTCTGGAGGGTGAATCAGAAGAAGCAGAAGAAGGAGAAGGAGAAGGTGAAGTCTGGAGGGTGAATCAGAAGAAGTAGAAGAAGGAGAAGGAGAAGGTGAAGTCTGGAGGGTGAAGCAGAAGAAGTAGAAGAAGGTGAAGGAGAAGGTGAAGTCAGGAGGGTGAATCAGAAGAAGTAGAAGAAGGAGAAGGAGAAGGTGAAGTCAGGAGGGTGAATCAGAAGAAGCAGAAGAAGGAGAAGGAGAAGGTGAAGTCTGGAGGGTGAATCAGAAGAATCAGAAGAAGGAGAAGGAGAAGGTGAAGTCTGGAGGGTGAATCAGAAGAAGCAGAGGAAGGAGAAGGTGAAGTCTGGAGGGTGAATCAGAAGAAGCAGAATAAGGAGAAGGAGAAGGTGAAGTCTGGAGGGTGAATCTGAAGAAGCAGAATAAGGAGAAGGAGAAGGTGAAGTCTGGAGGGTGAATCAGAAAAAGCAGAAGAAGGAGAAGGAGAAGATGAAGTCTGGAGGGTGAATCAGAAGAAGTAGAAGAAGGAGAAGGAGAAGGTGAAGTCTGGAGGGTGAAGCAGAAGAAGTAGAAGAAGGAGAAGGAGAAGGTGAAGTCAGGAGGGTGAATCAGAAGAAGTAGAAGAAGAAGAAGGAGAAGGTGAAGTCAGGAGGGTGAATCAGAAGAAGCAGAAGAAGGAGAAGGAGAAGGTGAAGTCTGGAGGGTGAATCAGAAGAATCAGAAGAAGGAGAAGTAGAAGGTGAAGTCTGGAGGGTGAATCAGAAGAAGCAGAAGAAAGAGAAGGAGAAGGTGAAGTCTGGAGGGTGAAGCAGAAGAAACAGAAGAAGGAGAAGGAGAAGGTGAAGACTGGAGGGTGAATCAGAAGAAGTAGAAGAAGGAGAAGGAGAAGGTGAAGTCTGGAGGGTGAATCAGAAGAAGTAGAAGAAGGAGAAGGAGAAGGTGAAGTCTGGAGGGTGAATCAGAAGAAGCAGAAGAAGGAGAAGGAGAAGGAGAAGTCTGGAGGGTGAATCAGAAGAAGCAGAAGAAGGAGAAGGAGAAGGTGAATTCTGGAGGGTGAAGCAGAAGAAGTAGAAGAAGGAGAAGGAGAAGGTGAAGTCAGGAGGGTGAATCAGAAGAAGTAGAAGAAGGAGAAGGAGAAGGTGAAGTCAGGAGGGTGAATCAGAAGAAGCAGAAAAAGGAGAAGGAGAAGGTGAAGTCAGGAGGGTGAATCAGAAGAAGCAGAAGAAGGAGAAGGAGAAGGTGAAGTTAGGAGGGTGAATCAGAAGAAGCAGAAGAAGGAGAAGGAGAAGGTGATGTCAGCGGGATGAAGCAGAAGAAGTAGAAGAAGGAGAAGGAGAAGGTGAAGTCAGGACGGTGAAGCAGAAGAAGCAGAAGAAGGAGAAGGAGAATGTGAAGTCTGGAGGGTGAATCAGAATAAGTAGAAGAAGGAGAAGGAGAAGGTCAAGTCTGGAGGGTGAATCAGAAGAAGTAGAAGAAGGAGAAGGAGAAGGTGAAGTCTGGAGGGTGAAGCAGAAGAAGTAGAAGAAGGAGAAGGAGAAGGTGAAGTCAGGAGGGTGAACCAGAAGAAGTAGAAGAAGGAGAAGGAGAAGGTGAAGTCAGGAGGGTGAATCAGAAGAAGCAGAAGAAGGAGAAGGAGAAGGTGAAGCCTGGAGGGTGAATCAGAAGAAGTAGAAGAAGGAGAAGGAGAAGGTGTTGTCTGGAGGGTGAATCAGAAGAAGTAGACGAAGGAGAAGGAGAAGGTGAAGTCTGGAGGGTGAATCAGAAGAAGCAGAAGAAGGAGAAGGAGAAGGTGAAGTCTGGAGGGTGAATCAGAAGAAGCAGAAGAAGCAGAAGGAGAAGGTGAAGTCTGGAGGATGAATCAGAAGAAGCAGAATAAGGAGAAGGAGAAGGTGAAGTCTGGAGGGTGAATCAGAAGAAGCAGAAAAAGGAGAAGGAGAAGGTGAAGTCTGGAGGGTGAAGCAGAAGAAACAGAAGAAGGAGAAGGAGAAGGTGAAGACTGGAGGGTGAATCAGAAGAAGTAGAAGAAGGAGAAGGAGAAGGTGAAGTCTGGAGGGTGAATCAGAAGAAGTAGAAGAAGGAGAAGGAGAAGGTGATGTCTGGAGGGTGAATCAGAAGAAGCAGAAGAATGAGAAGGGGAAGGTGAAGTCTGGAGGGTGAATCAGAAGAAGCAGAAGAAGGAGAAGGAGAAGATGAAGTCTGGAGGGTGAATCAGAAGAAGTAGAAGAAGGAGAAGGAGAAGGTGAGGTCTGGAGGGTGAATCAGAAGAAGCAGAAGAAGGAGAAGGAGAAGGTGAAGTGTGGAGGGTGAATCAGAAGAAGCAGAAGAAGGAGAAGGAGAAGGTGAAGTCTGGAGGGTGAATCAGAAGAAGCAGAAGAAGGAGAAGGAGAAGATGAAGTCAGGAGGGTGAATCAGAAGAAGCAGAAGAAGGAGAAGGAGAAGGTGAAGTTAGGAGGGTGAATCAGAAGAAGCAGAAGAAGGAGAAGGAGCAGGTGATGTCAGGTGGATGAAGCTGAAGAAGTAGAAGAAGGAGAAGGAGAAGGTGAAGTCCGGACGGTGAAGCAGAAGAAGCAGAAGAAGGAGAAGGAGGAGGTGAAGTCTGGAGGGTGAATCAGAAGAAGTAGAAGAAGGAGAAGGAGAAGGTCAAGTCTGGAGGGTGAATCAGAAGAAGTAGAAGAAGGAGAAGGAGAAGGTGAGGTCTGGAGGGTGAAGCAGAAGAAGTAGAAGAAGGAGAAGGAGAAGGTGAAGTCAGGAGGGTGAATCAGAAGAAGCAGAAGAAGGAGAAGAAGAAGGGGAAGTCTGGATGGTGAATCAGAAGAATCAGAAGAAGGAGAAGGAGAAGGTGAAGTCTGGAGGGTGAATCAGAAGAAGCAGAAGAAAGAGAAGGAGAAGGTGAAGTCTGGAGGGTGAATCAGAAGAAGTAGAAGAAGGAGAAGGAGAAGGTGAAGTCTGGAGTGTGAATCAGAAGAAGCAGAAGAAGGAGAAGGTGAAGTCTGGAGGGTGAATCAGAAGAAGCAGAATAAGGAGAAGGAGAAGGTGAAGTCTGGAGGGTGAATCAGAAGAAGCAGAAGAAGGAGAAGGAGAAGGTGAAGTCTGGAGGGTGAATCAGAAGAAGTAGAAGAAGGAGAAGGAGAAGGTGAAGTCTGGAGGGTGAAGCAGAAGAAGTAGAAGAAGGAGAAGGAGAAGGTGAAGTCAGGAGGGTGAATCAGAAGAAGTAGAAGAAGGAGAAGGAGAAGGTGAAGTCAGGAGGGAGAATCAGAAGAAGCAGAAGAAGGAGAAGGAGAAGGTGAAGTCTGGAGGGTGAATCAGAAGAATCAGAAGAAGGAGAAGGAGAAGGTGAAGTCTGGAGGGTGAATCAGAAGAAGCAGAGGAAGGAGAAGGAGAAGGTGAAGTCTGGAGGGTGAAT
This sequence comes from Somniosus microcephalus, assembly GCF_052327205.1. Taxonomy (NCBI): domain Eukaryota; kingdom Metazoa; phylum Chordata; class Chondrichthyes; order Squaliformes; family Somniosidae; genus Somniosus; species Somniosus microcephalus. The sequence continues at coordinate 539,967 of NW_028225195.1, forward strand.
CAGAAGAAGCAGAATAAGGAGAAGGAGAAGGTGAAGTCTGGAGGGTGAATCAGAAGAAGCAGAATAAGGAGAAGGAGAAGATGAAGTCTGGAGGGTGAATCAGAAGAAGTAGAAGAAGGAGAAGGAGAAGGTGAAGTCTGGAGGGTGAAGCAGAAGAAGTAGAAGAAGGAGAAGGAGAAGGTGAAGTCAGGAGGGTGAATCAGAAGAAGTAGAAGAAGAAGAAGGAGAAGATGAAGTCAGGAGGGTGAATCAGAAGAAGCAGAAGAAGGAGAAGGAGAAGGTGAAGTCTGGAGGGTGAATCAGAAGAATCAGAAGAAGGAGAAGTAGAAGGTGAAGTCTGGAGGGTGAATCAGAAGAAGCAGAAGAAAGAGAAGGAGAAGGTGAAGTCTGGAGGGTGAAGCAGAAGAAACAGAAGAAGGAGAAGGAGAAGGTGAAGACTGGAGGGTGAATCAGAAGAAGTAGAAGAAGGAGAAGGAGAAGGTGAAGTCTGGAGGGTGAATCAGAAGAAGTAGAAGAAGGAGAAGGAGAAGGTGAAGTCTGGAGGGTGAATCAGAAGAAGCAGAAGAAGGAGAAGGAGAATATGAAGTCTGGAGGGTGAAGCAGAAGAAGTAGAAGAAGGAGAAGGAGAAGGTGAAGTCAGGAGGGTGAATCAGAAGAAGTCGAAGAAGGAGAAGGAGAAGGTGAAGTCAGGAGGGTGAATCAGAAGAAGCAGAAGAAGGAGAAGGAGAAGGTGAAGTCTGGAGGGTGAATCAGAAGAATCAGAAGAAGGAGAAGGAGAAGGTGAAGTCTGGAGGGTGAATCAGAAGAAGCCGAAGAAGGAGAAGGAGTTGGTGAACTCTGGAGGGTGAATCAGAAGAAGCAGAAGAAGGAGAAGGAGAAGGTGAAGTCAGGAGGGTGAATCAGAAGAAGCAGAAGAAGGAGAAGGATAAGGTGAAGTTAGGAGGGTGAATCAGAAGAAGCAGAAGAAGGAGAAGGAGAAGGTGAAGTCTGAAGGGTGAATCAGAAGAAGTAGAAGAAGGAGAAGGAGAAGGTGAAGTCTGGAGGGTGAAGCAGAAGAAGTAGAAGAAGGAGAAGGAGAAGGTGAAGTCAGGAGGGTGAATCAGAAGAAGTAGGAGAAGGAGAAGGAGAAGGTGAAGTCAGGAGGGTGAATCAGAAGAAGCAGAAGAAGGAGAAGAAGAAGGTGAAGTCTGGAGGGTGAATCAGAAGAATCAGAAGAAGGAGAAGGAGAAGGTGAAGTCTGGAGGGTGAATCAGAAGAAGCAGAAGAAAGAGAAGGAGAAGGTGAAGTCTGGAGGGTGAAGCAGAAGAAACAGAAGAAGGAGAAGGAGAAGGTGAAGACTGGAGGGTGAATCAGAAGAAGTAGAAGAAGGAGAAGGAGAAGGTGAAGTCTGGAGGGTGAATCAGAAGAAGTAGAAGAAGGAGAAGGAGAAGGTGATGTCTGGAGGGTGAATCAGAAGAAGCAGAAGAATGAGAAGGGGAAGGTGAAGTCTGGAGGGTGAATCAGAAGAAGCAGAAGAAGGAGAAGGAGAAGATGAAGTCTGGAGGGTGAATCAGAATAAGTAGAAGAAGGAGAAGGAGAAGGTGAGGTCTGGAGGGTGAATCAGAAGAAGCAGAAGAAGGAGAAGGAGAAGGTGAAGTCTGGAGGGTGAATCAGAAGAAGCAGAAGAAGGAGAAGGAGAAGGTGAAGTCTGGAGGGTGAATCAGAAGAAGCAGAAGAAGGAGAAGGAGAAGGTGAAGTCAGGAGGGTGAATCAGAAGAAGCAGAAGAAGGAGAAGGAGAAGGTGAAGTTAGGAGGGTGAATCAGAAGAAGCAGAAGAAGGAGAAGGAGCAGGTGATGTCAGGGGGATGAAGCAGAAGAAGTAGAAGAAGGAGAAGGAGAAGGTGAAGTCCGGACGGTGAAGCAGAAGAAGCAGAAGAAGGAGAAGGAGGAGGTGAAGTCTGGAGGGTGAATCAGAAGAAGTAGAAGAAGGAGAAGGAGAAGGTCAAGTCTGGAGGGTGAATCAGAAGAAGTAGAAGAAGGAGAAGGAGAAGGTGAAGTCTGGAGGGTGAAGCAGAAGTAGAAGAAGGAGAAGGAGAAGGTGAAGTCAGGAGGGTGAATCAGAAGAAGCAGAAGAAGGAGAAGAAGAAGGTGAAGTCTGGAGGGTGAATCAGAAGAATCAGAAGAAGGAGAAGGAGAAGGTGAAGTCTGGAGGGTGAATCAGAAGAAGCAGAAGAAAGAGAAGGAGAAGGTGAAGTCTGGAGGGTGAATCAGAAGAAGTAGAAGAAGGAGAAGGAGAAGGTGAAGTCTGGAGTGTGAATCAGAAGAAGCAGAAGAAGGAGAAGGAGAAGGTGAAGTCTGGAGGGTGAATCAGAAGAAGCAGAATAAGGAGAAGGAGAAGGTGAAGTCTGGAGGGTGAATCAGAAGAAGCAGAAGAAGGAGAAGGAGAAGGTGAAGTCTGGAGGGTGAATCAGAAGAAGTAGAAGAAGGAGAAGGAGAAGGTGAAGTCTGGAGGGTGAAGCAGAAGAAGTAGAAGAAGGAGAAGGAGAAGGTGAAGTCAGGAGGGTGAATCAGAAGAAGTAGAAGAAGGAGAAGGAGAAGGTGAAGTCAGGAGGGAGAATCAGAAGAAGCAGAAGATGGAGAAGGAGAAGGTGAAGTCTGGAGGGTGAATCAGAAGAATCAGAAGAAGGAGAAGGAGAAGGTGAAGTCTGGAGGGTGAATCAGAAGAAGCAGAGGAAGGAGAAGGAGAAGGTGAAGTCTGGAGGGTGAATCAGAAGAAGCAGAATAAGGAGAAGGAGAAGGTGAAGTCTGGAGGGTGAATCAGAAGAAGCAGAATAAGGAGAAGGAGAAGATGAAGTCTGGAGGGTGAATCAGAAGAAGCAGAAGAAGGAGAAGGAGAAGGTGAAGTCTGGAGGGTGAATCAGAAGAATCAGAAGAAGGAGAAGTAGAAGGTGAAGTCTGGAGGGTGAATCAGAAGAAGCAGAAGAAAGAGAAGGAGAAGGTGAAGTCTGGAGGGTGAAGCAGAAGAAACAGAAGAAGGAGAAGGAGAAGGTGAAGACTGGAGGGTGAATCAGAAGAAGTAGAAGAAGGAGAAGGAGAAGGTGAAGTCTGGAGGGTGAATCAGAAGAAGTAGAAGAAGGAGAAGGAGAAGGTGAAGTCTGGAGGGTGAATCAGAAGAAGCAGAAGAAGGAGAAGGAGAAGGAGAAGTCTGGAGGGTGAATCAGAAGAAGCAGAAGAAGGAGAAGGAGAAGGTGAAGTCTGGAGGGTGAAGCAGAAGAAGTAGAAGAAGGAGAAGGAGAAGGTGAAGTCAGGAGGGTGAATCTGAAGAAGTAGAAGAAGGAGAAGGAGAAGGTGAAGTCAGGAGGGTGAATCAGAAGAAGCAGAAGAAGGAGAAGGAGAAGGTGAAGTCTGGAGGGTGAATCAGAAGAATCAGAAGAAGGAGAAGGAGAAGGTGAAGTCTGGAGGGTGAATCAGAAGAAGCCGAAGAAGGAGAAGGAGTTGGTGAACTCTGGAGGCTGAATCAGAAGAAGCAGAAGAAGGAGAAGGAGAAGGTGAAGTCAGGAGGGTGAATCAGAAGAAGCAGAAGAAGGAGAAGGAGAAGGTGAAGTTAGGAGGGTGAATCAGAAGAAGCAGAAGAAGGAGAAGGAGAAGGTGATGTCAGCGGGATGAAGCAGAAGAAGTAGAAGAAGGAGAAGGAGAAGGTGAAGTCAGGACGGTGAAGCAGAAGAAGCAGAAGAAGGAGAAGGAGAATGTGAAGTCTGGAGGGTGAATCAGAATAAGTAGAAGAAGGAGAAGGAGAAGGTCAAGTCTGGAGGGTGAATCAGAAGAAGTAGAAGAAGGAGAAGGAGAAGGTGAAGTCTGGAGGGTGAAGCAGAAGAATTAGAAGAAGGAGAAGGAGAAGGTGAAGTCAGGAGGGTGAACCAGAAGAAGTAGAAGAAGGAGAAGGAGAAGGTGAAGTCAGGAGGGTGAATCAGAAGAAGCAGAAGAAGGAGAAGGAGAAGGTGAAGCCTGGAGGGTGAATCAGAAGAAGTAGAAGAAGGAGAAGGAGAAGGTGTTGTCTGGAGGGTGAATCAGAAGAAGTAGACGAAGGAGAAGGAGAAGGTGAAGTCTGGAGGGTGAATCAGAAGAAGCAGAAGAAGGAGAAGGAGAAGGTGAAGTCTGGAGGGTGTACCAGAAGAAGCAGAAGAAGGAGAAGGAGAAGGTGAAGTCTGGAGGGTGAATCAGAAGAAGCAGAACAAGGAGAAGGAGAAGGTGAAGTCTGGAGGGTGAATCAGAAGAAGCAGAAAAAGGAGAAGGAGAAGGTGAAGTCTGAAGGGTGAATCAGAAGAAGTAGAAGAAGGAGAAGGAGAAGGTGAAGTCTGGAGGGTGAAGCAGAAGAAGTAGAAGAAGGAGAAGGAGAAGGTGAAGTCAGGAGGGTGAATCAGAAGAAGTAGAAGAAGGAGAAGGAGAAGGTGAAGTCAGGAGGGTGAATCAGAAGAAGCAGAAGAAGGAGAAGAAGAAGGTGAAGTCTGGAGGGTGAATCAGAAGAATCAGAAGAAGGAGAAGGAGAAGGTGAAGTCTGGAGGGTGAATCAGAAGAAGCAGAAGAAAGAGAAGGAGAAGGTGAAGTCTGGAGGGTGAAGCAGGAGAAACAGAAGAAGGAGAAGGAGAAGGTGAAGACTGGAGGGTGAATCAGAAGAAGTAGAAGAAGGAGAAGGAGAAGGTGAAGTCTGGAGGGTGAATCAGAAGAAGTAGAAGAAGGAGAAGCAGGAGGTGATGCCTGGAGGGTGAATCAGAAGAAGCAGAAGAATGAGAAGGGGAAGGTGAAGTCTGGAGGGTGAATCAGAAGAAGCAGAAGAAGGAGAAGGAGAAGATGAAGTCTGGAGGGTGAATCAGAAGAAGTAGAAGAAGGAGAAGGAGAAGGTGAGGTCTGGAGGGTGAATCAGAAGAAGCAGAAGAAGGAGAAGGAGAAGGTGAAGTCTGGAGGGTGAATCAGAAGAAGCAGAAGAAGGAGAAGGAGAAGGTGAAGTCTGGAGGGTGAATCAGAAGAAGCAGAAGAAGGAGAAGGAGAAGGTGAAGTCAGGAGGGTGAATCAGAAGAAGCAGAAGAAGGAGAAGGAGAAGGTGAAGTTAGGAGGGTGAATCAGAAGAAGCAGAAGAAGGAGAAGGAGCAGGTGATGTCAGGGGGATGAAGCAGAAGAAGTAGAAGAAGGAGAAGGAGAAGGTGAAGTCCGGACGGTGAAGCAGAAGAAGCAGAAGAAGGAGAAGGAGGAGGTGAAGTCTGGAGGGTGAATCAGAAGAAGTAGAAGAAGGAGAAGGAGAAGGTCAAGTCTGGAGGGTGAATCAGAAGAAGTAGAAGAAGGAGAAGGAGAAGGTGAAGTCTGGAGGGTGAAGCAGAAGAAGTAGAAGAAGGAGAAGGAGAAGGTGAAGTCAGGAGGGTGAATCAGAAGAAGCAGAAGAAGGAGAAGAAGAAGGTGAAGTCTGGAGTGTGAATCAGAAGAATCAGAAGAAGGAGAAGGAGAAGGTGAAGTCTGGAGGGTGAATCAGAAGAAGCAGAAGAAAGAGAAGGAGAAGGTGAAGTCTGGAGGGTGAATCAGAAGAAGTAGAAGAAGGAGAAGGAGAAGGTGAAATCTGGAGTGTGAATCAGAAGAAGCAGAAGAAGGAGAAGGAGAAGGTGAAGTCTGGAGGGTGAATCAGAAGAAGCAGAATAAGGAGAAGGAGAAGGTGAAGTCTGGAGGGTGAATCAGAAGAAGCAGAAGAAGGAGAAGGAGAAGGTGAAGTCTGGAGGGTGAATCAGAAGAAGTAGAAGAAGGAGAAGGAGAAGGTGAAGTCTGGAGGGTGAAGCAGAAGAAGTAGAAGAAGGAGAAGGAGAAGGTGAAGTCAGGAGGGTGAATCAGAAGAAGTAGAAGAAGGAGAAGGAGAAGGTGAAGTCAGGAGGGAGAATCAGAAGAAGCAGAAGAAGGAGAAGGAGAAGGTGAAGTCTGGAGGGTGAATCAGAAGAATCAGAAGAAGGAGAAGGAGAAGGTGAAGTCTGGAGGGTGAATCAGAAGAAGCAGAGGAAGGAGAAGGAGAAGGTGAAGTCTGGAGGGTGAATCAGAAGAAGCAGAATAAGGAGAAGGAGAAGGTGAAGTCTGGAGGGTGAATCAGAAGAAGCAGAATAAGGAGAAGGAGAAGATGAAGTCTGGAGGGTGAATCAGAAGAAGTAGAAGAAGGAGAAGGAGAAGGTGAAGTCTGGAGGGTGAAGCAGAAGAAGTAGAAGAAGGAGAAGGAGAAGGTGAAGTCAGGAGGGTGAATCAGAAGAAGCAGAAGAAGGAGAAGGAGAAGGTGAAGTCTGGAGGGTGAATCAGAAGAATCAGAAGAAGGAGAAGGAGAAGGTGCAGTCTGGAGGGTGAATCAGAAGAAGCAGAAGAAAGAGAAGGAGAAGGTGAAGTCTGGAGGGTGAAGCAGAAGAAACAGAAGAAGGAGAAGGAGAAGGTGAAGACTGGAGGGTGAATCAGAAGAAGTAGAAGAAGGAGAAGGAGAAGGTGAAGTCTGGAGGGTGAATCAGAAGAAGTAGAAGAAGGAGAAGGAGAAGGTGAAGTCTGGAGGGTGAATCAGAAGAAGCAGAAGAAGGAGAAGGAGAAGTTGAAGTCTGGAGGGTGAATCAGAAGAAGCAGAAGAAGGAGAAGGAGAAGATGAAGTCTGGAGGGTGAATCAGAAGAAGTAGAAGAAGGAGAAGGAGAAGGTGAAGTCTGGAGGGTGAATCAGAAGTAGTAGAAGAAGGAGAAGGAGAAGGTGAAGTCTGGACGGTGAATCAGAAGAAACAGAAGAAGGAGAAGGAGAAGCTAAAGTCTGGAGGGTGAATCAGAAGAAGTAGAAGAAGGAGAAGGAGAAGGTGTAGTCTGGAGGGTGAATCAGAAGAAGTAGACGAAGGAGAAGGAGAAGGAGAAGTCTGGAGGGTGAATCAGAAGAAGTAGAAGAAGGAGAAGGAGAAGGTGAAGTCAGGACGGTGAAGCAGAAGAAGCAGAAGAAGGAGAAGGAGAAGGTGAAGTCTGGAGGGTGAATCAGAATAAGTAGAAGAAGGAGAAGGAGAAGGTCAAGTCTGGAGGGTGAATCAGAAGAAGTAGAAGAAGGAGAAGGAGAAGGTCAAGTCTGGAGGGTGGAGCAGAAGAAGTAGAAGAAGGAGAAGGAGAAGGTGAAGTCAGGAGGGTGAATCAGAAGAAGTAGAAGAAGAAGAAGGAGAAGGTGAAGTCAGGAGGGTGAATCAGAAGAAGCAGAAGAAGGAGAAGGAGAAGGTGAAGTCTGGAGGGTGAATCAGAAGAATCAGAAGAAGGAGAAGGAGAAGGTGAAGTCTGGAGGGTGAATCAGAAGAAGCAGAAGAAACAGAAGGAGAAGGTGAAGTCTGGAGGGTGAATCAGAAGAAGCAGAAGAAGGAGAAGGAGAAGGTGAAGTCAGGAGGGTGAATCAGAAGAAGCAGAAGAAGGAGAAGGAGAAGGTGAAGTTAGGAGGGTGAATCAGAAGAAGCAGAAGAAGGAGAAGGAGCAGGTGATGTCAGGGGGATGAAGCAGAAGAAGTAGAAGAAGGAGAAGGAGAAGGTGAAGTCAGGACGGTGAAGCAGAAGAAGCAGAAGAAGGAGAAGGAGAAGGTGAAGTCTGGAGGGTGAATCAGAAGAAGTATAAGAAGGAGAAGGAGAAGGTCAAGTCTGGAGGGTGAATCAGAAGAAGTAGAAGAAGGAGAAGGAGAAGGTGAAGTCAGGAGGGTGAATCAGAAGAAGCAGAAGAAGGAGAAGGAGAAGGTGAAGTAAGGAGGGTGAATCAGAAGAAGGAGAAGGAGAAGGTGAAGTCTGGAGTGTGAAGCAGAAGAAGCAAAAGAAGGAGAAAAAGAAGGTGAAGTCTGGAGGGTGAATCAGAAGAAGTAGAAGAAGGAGAAGGAGAAGGTGAAGTGTGGAGGGTGAAGCAGAAGAAGTAGAAGAAGGAGAAGGAGAAGGTGAAGTCAGGAGGGTGAATCAGAAGAAGTAGAAGAAGGAGAAGGAGAAGGTGAAGTCAGGAGGGTGAATCAGAGAAGCAGAAGAAGGAGAAGGAGAAGGTGAAGTCTGGAGGGTGAATCAGAAGAATCAGAAGAAGGAGAAGGAGAAGGTGAAGTCTGGAGGGTGAATCAGAAGAAGCAGAAGAAAGAGAAGGAGAAGGTGAAGTCTGGAGGGTGAATCAGAAGAAGCAGAAGAAGGAGAAGGAGAAGGTGAAGTCTGGAGGGAGAAGCAGAAGAAGTAGAAGAAGGAGAAGGAGAAGGTGAAGTCTGGAGGGTGAATCAGAAGAAGTAGAAGAAGGAGAAGGAGAAGGTGAAGTCTGGAGGGTGAATCAGAAGAAGAAGAAGAAGGAGAAGGAGAAGGTGAAGTCTGGAGGGTGAATCAGAAGGAACAGAAGAAGGAGAAGGAGAAGGTGAAGTCTGGAGGGTGAATCAGAAGAAGTAGAAGAAGGAGAAGGAGAAGGTGTAGTCTGGAGTGTGAATCAGAAGAAGTAGACGAAGGAGAAGGAGAAGGTGAAGTCTGGAGGGTGAACCAGAAGAAGCAGAAGAAGGAGAAGGAGAAGGTGAAGTCTGGAGGGTGAATCAGAAGAAGTAGAAGAAGGAGAAGGAGAAGGTGAAGTCTGGAGGGTGAATCAGAAGAAGCAGAAGAAGGAGAAGGAGAAGGTGAAGTCTGGAGGGTGAATCAGAAGAAGCAGAAGAAGGAGAAGGAGAAGGTGAAGTCTGGAGGGTGAAACAGGAAAAGCAGAATAAGGAGAAGGAGACGGTGAAGTCAGGAGGGTGAATCAGAAGAAGCAGAAGAAGGAGAAGGAGAAGGTGAAGTAAGGAGGGTGAATCAGAAGAAGCAGAAGAAGGAGAAGGAGAAGGTGAAGTCTGGTGTGTGAAGCAGAAGAAGCAAAAGAAGGAGAAGGAGAAGGTGAAGTCTGGAGGGTGAATCAGAAGAAGTAGAAGAAGGAGAAGGAGAAGGTGAAGTCTGGAGGGTGAAGCAGAAGAAGTAGAAGAAGGAGAAGGAGAAGGTGAAGTCTGGAGGGTGAATCAGAGGAAGCAGAAGAAGGAGAAGGAGAAGGTGAAGTCAGGAGGGTGAATCAGAAGAAGCAGAAGAAGGAGAAGGAGAAGGTGAAGTTAGGAGGGTGAATCAGAAGAAGCAGAAGAAGGAGAAGGAGCAGGTGATGTCAGGGGGATGAAGCAGAAGAAGTAGAAGAAGGAGAAGGAGAAGGTGAAGTCAGGACGGTGAAGCAGAAGAAGGAGAAGGAGAAGGTGAAGTCTGGAGGGTGAATCAGATGAAGTAGAAGAAGGAGAAGGAGAAGGTCAAGTCTGGAGGGTGAATCAGGAGAAGTAGAATAAGGAGAAGGAGAAGGTGAAGTCTGGAGGGTGAAGCAGAAGAAGTAGAAGAAGGAGAAGGAGAAGCTGAAGTCATGAGGGTGAATCAGAAGAAGTAGAAGAAGGAGAAGGAGAAGGTGAAGTCAGGAGGGTGAATCAGAAGAAGCAGAAGAAGGAGAAGGAGAAGGTGAAGTCTGGAGGGTGAATCAGAAGAATCAGAAGAAGGAGAAGGAGAAGGTGAAGTCTGGAGGGTGAATCAGAAGAAGCAGAAGAAAGAGAAGGAGAAGGTGAAGTCTGGAGGGTGAATCAGAAGAAGTAGAAGAAGGAGAAGGAGAAGGTGAAGTCTGGAGTGTGAATCAGAAGAAGCAGAAGAAGGAGAAGGAGAAGGTGAAGTCTAGAGGGTGAATCAGAAGAAGCAGAATAAGGAGAAGGAGAAGGTGAAGTCTGGAGGGTGAATCAGAAGAAGCAGAAGAAGGAGAAGGAGAAGGTGAAGTCTGGAGGGTGAATCAGAAGAAGTAGAAGAAGGAGAAGGAGAAGGTGAAGTCTGGAGGGTGAAGCAGAAGAAGTAGAAGAAGGAGAAGGAGAAGGTGAAGTCAGGAGAGTGAATCAGAAGAAGTAGAAGAAGGAGAAGGAGAAGGTGAAGTCAGGAGGGTGAATCAGAAGAAGCAGAAGAAGGAGAAGGAGAAGGTGAAGTCTGGAGGGTGAATCAGAAGAATCAGAAGAAGGAGAAGGAGAAGGTGAAGTCTGGAGGGTGAATCAGAAGAAGCAGAGGAAGGAGAAGGAGAAGGTGAAGTCTGGAGGGTGAATCAGAAGATGCAGAATAAGGAGAAGGAGAAGGTGAAGTCTGGAGGGTGAATCAGAAGAAGCAGAAGAAGGAGAAGGAGAAGGTGAAGTCTGGAGGGTGAATCAGAAGAAGCAGAAGAAGGAGAAGGAGAAGGTGAAGTCTGGAGGGTGAAACAGAACAAGCAGAATAAGGAGAAGGAGAAGGTGAAGTCAGGAGGGTGAATCAGAAGAAGCAGAAGAAGGAGAAGGAGAAGGTGAAGTAAGGAGGGTGAATCAGAAGAAGCAGAAGAAGGAGAAGGAGAAGGTGAAGTCTGGAGTGTGAAGCAGAAGAAGCAAAAGAAGGAGAAGGAGAAGGTGAAGTCTGGAGGGTGAATCAGAAGAAGTAGAAGAAGGAGAAGGAGAAGGTGAAGTCTGGAGGGTGAAGCAGAAGAAGTAGAAGAAGGAGAAGGAGAAGGTGAAGTCAGGAGGGTGAATCAGAAGAAGCAGAAGAAGGAGAAGGAGAAGGTGAAGTCTGGAGGGTGAATCAGAAGAATGAGAAGAAAGAGAAGGAGAAGGTGAAGTCTGGAGGGTGAATCAGAAGAAGCAGAAGAAGGAGAAGGAGAAGGTGAAGTCAGGAGGGTGAATCAGAAGAAGCAGAAGAAGGAGAAGGAGAAGGTGAAGTTAGGAGGGTGAATCAGAAGAAGCAGAAGAAGGAGAAGGAGCAGGTGATGTCAGGGGGATGAAGCAGAAGAAGTAGAAGAAGGAGAAGGAGAAGGTGAAGTCAGGACGGTGAAGCAGAAGAAGCAGAAGAAGGAGAAGGAGAAGGTGAAGTCTGGAGGGTGAATCAGATGAAGTAGAAGAAGGAGAAGGAGAAGGTGAAGACTGGAGGGTGAATCAGAATAAGCAGATGAAGGAGAAGGAGAAGATGAAGTCTGGAGGGTGAATCAGAAGAAGTAGAAGAAGGAGAAGGAGAAGGTGAAGTCTGGAGGGTGAAGCAGAAGAAGTAGAAGAAGGAGAAGGAGAAGGTGAAGTCAGGAGGGTGAATCAGAAGAAGTAGAAGAAGAAGAAGGAGAAGGTGAAGTCAGGAGGGTGAATCAGAAGAAGCAAAAGAAGGAGAAGGAGAAGGTGAAGTCTGGAGGGTGAATCAGAAGAATCAGAAGAAGGAGAAGTAGAAGGTGAAGTCTGGAGGGTGAATCAGAAGAAGCAGAAGAAAGAGAAGGAGAAGGTGAAGTCTGGAGGGTGAAGCAGAAGAAACAGAAGAAGGAGAAGGAGAAGGTGAAGACTGGAGGGTGAATCAGAAGAAGTAGAAGAAGGAGAAGGAGAAGGTGAAGTCTGGAGGGTGAATCAGAAGAAGTAGAAGAAGGAGAAGGAGAAGGTGAAGTCTGGAGGGTGAATTAGAAGAAGCAGAAGAAGGAGAAGGAGAAGGAGAAGTCTGGAGGGTGAATCAGAAGAAGCAGAAGAAGGAGAAGGAGAAGGTGAAGTCTGGAGGGTGAAGCAGAAGAAGTAGAAGAAGGAGAAGGAGAAGGTGAAGTCAGGAGGGTGAATCAGAAGAAGTAGAAGAAGGAGAAGGAGAAGGTGAAGTCAGGAGGGTGAATCAGAAGAAGCAGAAGAAGGAGAAGGAGAAGGTGAAGTCTGGAGGGTGAATCAGAAGAATCAGAAGAAGGAGAAGGAGAAGGTGAAGTCTGGAGGGTGAATCAGAAGAAGCCGAAGAAGGAGAAGGAGAAGGTGAAGTCTGGAGGGTGAATCAGAAGAAGCAGAAGAAGGAGAAGGAGAAGGTGAAGTCAGGAGGGTGAATCAGAAGAAGCAGAAGAAGGAGAAGGAGAAGGTGAAGTTAGGAGGGTGAATCAGAAGAAGCAGAAGAAGGAGAAGGAGCAGGTGATGTCAGCGGGATGAAGCAGAAGAAGTAGAAGAAGGAGAAGGAGATGGTGAAGTCAGGACGGTGAAGCAGAAGAAGCAGAAGAAGGAGAAGGAGAATGTGAAGTCTGGAGGGTGAATCAGAATAAGTAGAAGAAGGAGAAGGAGAAGGTCAAGTCTGGAGGGTGAATCAGAAGAAGTAGAAGAAGGAGAAGGAGAAGGTGAAGTCTGGAGGGTGAAGCAGAAGAAGTAGAAGAAGGAGAAGGAGAAGGTGAAGTCAGGAGGGTGAACCAGAAGAAGTAGAAGAAGGAGAAGGAGAAGGTGAAGTCAGGAGGGTGAATCAGAAGAAGCAGAAGAAGGAGAAGAAGAAGGTGAAGTCTGGAGGGTGAATCAGAAGAATCAGAAGAAGGAGAAGGAGAAGGTGAAGTCTGGAGGGTGAATCAGAAGAAGAAGAAGAAAGAGAAGGAGAAGGTGAAGTCTGGAGGGTGAAGCAGAAGAAACAGAAGAAGGAGAAGGAGAAGGTGAAGACTGGAGGGTGAATCAGAAGAAGTAGAAGAAGGAGAAGGAGAAGGTGAAGTCTGGAGGGTGAATCAGAAGAAGTAGAAGAAGGAGAAGCAGGAGGTGATGCCTGGAGGGTGAATCAGAAGAAGCAGAAGAATGAGAAGGGGAAGGTGAAGTCTGGAGGGTGAATCAGAAGAAGCAGAAGAAGGAGAAGGAGAAGATGAAGTCTGGAGGGTGAATCAGAAGAAGTAGAAGAAGGAGAAGGAGAAGGTGAGGTCTGGAGGGTGAATCAGAAGAAGCAGAAGAAGGAGAAGGAGAAGGTGAAGTCTGGAGGGTGAATCAGAAGAAGCAGAAGAAGGAGAAGGAGAAGGTGAAGTCTGGAGGGTGAATCAGAAGAAGCAGAAGAAGGAGAAGGAGAAGGTGAAGTCAGGAGGGTGAATCAGAAGAAGCAGAAGAAGGAGAAGGAGCAGGTGATGTCAGGGGGATGAAGCAGAAGAAGTAGAAGAAGGAGAAGGAGAAGGTGAAGTCCGGACGGTGAAGCAGAAGAAGCAGAAGAAGGAGAAGGAGGAGGTGAAGTCTGGAGGGTGAATCAGAAGAAGTAGAAGAAGGAGAAGGAGAAGGTCAAGTCTGGAGGGTGAATCAGAAGAAGTAGAAGAAGGAGAAGGAGAAGGTGAAGTCTGGAGGGTGAAGCAGAAGAAGTAGAAGAAGGAGAAGGAGAAGGTGAAGTCAGGAGGGTGAATCAGAAGAAGCAGAAGAAGGAGAAGAAGAAGGTGAAGTCTGGAGTGTGAATCAGAAGAATCAGAAGAAGGAGAAGGAGAAGGTGAAGTCTGGAGGGTGAATCAGAAGAAGCAGAAGAAAGAGAAGGAGAAGGTGAAGTCTGGAGGGTGAATCAGAAGAAGTAGAAGAAGGAGAAGGAGAAGGTGAAATCTGGAGTGTGAATCAGAAGAAGCAGAAGAAGGAGAAGGAGAAGGTGAAGTCTGGAGGGTGAATCAGAAGAAGCAGAATAAGGAGAAGGAGAAGGTGAAGTCTGGAGGGTGAATCAGAAGAAGCAGAAGAAGGAGAAGGAGAAGGTGAAGTCTGGAGGGTGAATCAGAAGAAGTAGAAGAAGGAGAAGGAGAAGGTGAAGTCTGGAGGGTGAAGCAGAAGAAGTAGAAGAAGGAGAAGGAGAAGGTGAAGTCAGGAGGGTGAATCAGAAGAAGTAGAAGAAGGAGAAGGAGAAGGTGAAGTCAGGAGGGAGAATCAGAAGAAGCAGAAGAAGGAGAAGGAGAAGGTGAAGTCTGGAGGGTGAATCAGAAGAATCAGAAGAAGGAGAAGGAGAAGGTGAAGTCTGGAGGGTGAATCAGAAGAAGCAGAGGAAGGAGAAGGAGAAGGTGAAGTCTGGAGGGTGAATCAGAAGAAGCAGAATAAGGAGAAGGAGAAGGTGAAGTCTGGAGGGTGAATCAGAAGAAGCAGAATAAGGAGAAGGAGAAGATGAAGTCTGGAGGGTGAATCAGAAGAAGTAGAAGAAGGAGAAGGAGAAGGTGAAGTCTGGAGGGTGAAGCAGAAGAAGTAGAAGAAGGAGAAGGAGAAGGTGAAGTCAGGAGGGTGAATCAGAAGAAGCAGAAGAAGGAGAAGGAGAAGGTGAAGTCTGGAGGGTGAATCAGAAGAATCAGAAGAAGGAGAAGGAGAAGGTGCAGTCTGGAGGGTGAATCAGAAGAAGCAGAAGAAAGAGAAGGAGAAGGTGAAGTCTGGAGGGTGAAGCAGAAGAAACAGAAGAAGGAGAAGGAGAAGGTGAAGACTGGAGGGTGAATCAGAAGAAGTAGAAGAAGGAGAAGGAGAAGGTGAAGTCTGGAGGGTGAATCAGAAGAAGTAGAAGAAGGAGAAGGAGAAGGTGAAGTCTGGAGGGTGAATCAGAAGAAGCAGAAGAAGGAGAAGGAGAAGTTGAAGTCTGGAGGGTGAATCAGAAGAAGCAGAAGAAGGAGAAGGAGAAGATGAAGTCTGGAGGGTGAATCAGAAGAAGTAGAAGAAGGAGAAGGAGAAGGTGAAGTCTGGAGGGTGAATCAGAAGTAGTAGAAGAAGGAGAAGGAGAAGGTGAAGTCTGGACGGTGAATCAGAAGAAACAGAAGAAGGAGAAGGAGAAGCTAAAGTCTGGAGGGTGAATCAGAAGAAGTAGAAGAAGGAGAAGGAGAAGGTGTAGTCTGGAGGGTGAATCAGAAGAAGTAGACGAAGGAGAAGGAGAAGGAGAAGTCTGGAGGGTGAATCAGAAGAAGTAGAAGAAGGAGAAGGAGAAGGTGAAGTCAGGACGGTGAAGCAGAAGAAGCAGAAGAAGGAGAAGGAGAAGGTGAAGTCTGGAGGGTGAATCAGAATAAGTAGAAGAAGGAGAAGGAGAAGGTCAAGTCTGGAGGGTGAATCAGAAGAAGTAGAAGAAGGAGAAGGAGAAGGTCAAGTCTGGAGGGTGGAGCAGAAGAAGTAGAAGAAGGAGAAGGAGAAGGTGAAGTCAGGAGGGTGAATCAGAAGAAGTAGAAGAAGAAGAAGGAGAAGGTGAAGTCAGGAGGGTGAATCAGAAGAAGCAGAAGAAGGAGAAGGAGAAGGTGAAGTCTGGAGGGTGAATCAGAAGAATCAGAAGAAGGAGAAGGAGAAGGTGAAGTCTGGAGGGTGAATCAGAAGAAGCAGAAGAAACAGAAGGAGAAGGTGAAGTCTGGAGGGTGAATCAGAAGAAGCAGAAGAAGGAGAAGGAGAAGGTGAAGTCAGGAGGGTGAATCAGAAGAAGCAGAAGAAGGAGAAGGAGAAGGTGAAGTTAGGAGGGTGAATCAGAAGAAGCAGAAGAAGGAGAAGGAGCAGGTGATGTCAGGGGGATGAAGCAGAAGAAGTAGAAGAAGGAGAAGGAGAAGGTGAAGTCAGGACGGTGAAGCAGAAGAAGCAGAAGAAGGAGAAGGAGAAGGTGAAGTCTGGAGGGTGAATCAGAAGAAGTATAAGAAGGAGAAGGAGAAGGTCAAGTCTGGAGGGTGAATCAGAAGAAGTAGAAGAAGGAGAAGGAGAAGGTGAAGTCAGGAGGGTGAATCAGAAGAAGCAGAAGAAGGAGAAGGAGAAGGTGAAGTAAGGAGGGTGAATCAGAAGAAGGAGAAGGAGAAGGTGAAGTCTGGAGTGTGAAGCAGAAGAAGCAAAAGAAGGAGAAAAAGAAGGTGAAGTCTGGAGGGTGAATCAGAAGAAGTAGAAGAAGGAGAAGGAGAAGGTGAAGTGTGGAGGGTGAAGCAGAAGAAGTAGAAGAAGGAGAAGGAGAAGGTGAAGTCAGGAGGGTGAATCAGAAGAAGTAGAAGAAGGAGAAGGAGAAGGTGAAGTCAGGAGGGTGAATCAGAGAAGCAGAAGAAGGAGAAGGAGAAGGTGAAGTCTGGAGGGTGAATCAGAAGAATCAGAAGAAGGAGAAGGAGAAGGTGAAGTCTGGAGGGTGAATCAGAAGAAGCAGAAGAAAGAGAAGGAGAAGGTGAAGTCTGGAGGGTGAATCAGAAGAAGCAGAAGAAGGAGAAGGAGAAGGTGAAGTCTGGAGGGAGAAGCAGAAGAAGTAGAAGAAGGAGAAGGAGAAGGTGAAGTCTGGAGGGTGAATCAGAAGAAGTAGAAGAAGGAGAAGGAGAAGGTGAAGTCTGGAGGGTGAATCAGAAGAAGAAGAAGAAGGAGAAGGAGAAGGTGAAGTCTGGAGGGTGAATCAGAAGGAACAGAAGAAGGAGAAGGAGAAGGTGAAGTCTGGAGGGTGAATCAGAAGAAGTAGAAGAAGGAGAAGGAGAAGGTGTAGTCTGGAGTGTGAATCAGAAGAAGTGGACGAAGGAGAAGGAGAAGGTGAAGTCTGGAGGGTGAACCAGAAGAAGCAGAAGAAGGAGAAGGAGAAGGTGAAGTCTGGAGGGTGAATCAGAAGAAGTAGAAGAAGGAGAAGGAGAAGGTGAAGTCTGGAGGGTGAATCAGAAGAAGCAGAAGAAGGAGAAGGAGAAGGTGAAGTCTGGAGGGTGAATCAGAAGAAGCAGAAGAAGGAGAAGGAGAAGGTGAAGTCTGGAGGGTGAAACAGGAAAAGCAGAATAAGGAGAAGGAGACGGTGAAGTCAGGAGGGTGAATCAGAAGAAGCAGAAGAAGGAGAAGGAGAAGGTGAAGTAAGGAGGGTGAATCAGAAGAAGCAGAAGAAGGAGAAGGAGAAGGTGAAGTCTGGAGTGTGAAGCAGAAGAAGCAAAAGAAGGAGAAGGAGAAGGTGAAGTCTGGAGGGTGAATCAGAAGAAGTAGAAGAAGGAGAAGGAGAAGGTGAAGTCTGGAGGGTGAAGCAGAAGAAGTAGAAGAAGGAGAAGGAGAAGGTGAAGTCTGGAGGGTGAATCAGAGGAAGCAGAAGAAGGAGAAGGAGAAGGTGAAGTCAGGAGGGTGAATCAGAAGAAGCAGAAGAAGGAGAAGGAGAAGGTGAAGTTAGGAGGGTGAATCAGAAGAAGCAGAAGAAGGAGAAGGAGCAGGTGATGTCAGGGGGATGAAGCAGAAGAAGTAGAAGAAGGAGAAGGAGAAGGTGAAGTCAGGACGGTGAAGCAGAAGAAGCAGAAGAAGGAGAAGGAGAAGGTGAAGTCTGGAGGGTGAATCAGATGAAGTAGAAGAAGGAGAAGGAGAAGGTCAAGTCTGGAGGGTGAATCAGGAGAAGTAGAATAAGGAGAAGGAGAAGGTGAAGTCTGGAGGGTGAAGCAGAAGAAGTAGAAGAAGGAGAAGGAGAAGCTGAAGTCATGAGGGTGAATCAGAAGAAGTAGAAGAAGGAGAAGGAGAAGGTGAAGTCAGGAGGGTGAATCAGAAGAAGCAGAAGAAGGAGAAGGAGAAGGTGAAGTCTGGAGGGTGAATCAGAAGAATCAGAAGAAGGAGAAGGAGAAGGTGAAGTCTGGAGGGTGAATCAGAAGAAGCAGAAGAAAGAGAAGGAGAAGGTGAAGTCTGGAGGGTGAATCAGAAGAAGTAGAAGAAGGAGAAGGAGAAGGTGAAGTCTGGAGTGTGAATCAGAAGAAGCAGAAGAAGGAGAAGGAGAAGGTGAAGTCTAGAGGGTGAATCAGAAGAAGCAGAATAAGGAGAAGGAGAAGGTGAAGTCTGGAGGGTGAATCAGAAGAAGCAGAAGAAGGAGAAGGAGAAGGTGAAGTCTGGAGGGTGAATCAGAAGAAGTAGAAGAAGGAGAAGGAGAAGGTGAAGTCTGGAGGGTGAAGCAGAAGAAGTAGAAGAAGGAGAAGGAGAAGGTGAAGTCAGGAGGGTGAATCAGAAGAAGTAGAAGAAGGAGAAGGAGAAGGTGAAGTCAGGAGGGTGAATCAGAAGAAGCAGAAGAAGGAGAAGGAGAAGGTGAAGTCTGGAGGGTGAATCAGAAGAAGCAGAAGAAGGAGAAGGAGAAGGTGAAGTCTGGAGGGTGAATCAGAAGAAGCAGAGGAAGGAGAAGGAGAAGTTGAAGTCTGGAGGGTGAATCAGAAGATGCAGAATAAGGAGAAGGAGAAGGTGAAGTCTGGAGGGTGAATCAGAAGAAGCAGAAGAAGGAGAAGGAGAAGGTGAAGTCTGGAGGGTGAATCAGAAGAAGCAGAAGAAGGAGAAGGAGAAGGTGAAGTCTGGAGGGTGAAACAGAACAAGCAGAATAAGGAGAAGGAGAAGGTGAAGTCAGGAGGGTGAATCAGAAGAAGCAGAAGAAGGAGAAGGAGAAGGTGAAGTAAGGAGGGTGAATCAGAAGAAGCAGAAGAAGGAGAAGGAGAAGGTGAAGTCTGGAGTGTGAAGCAGAAGAAGCAAAAGAAGGAGAAGGAGAAGGTGAAGTCTGGAGGGTGAATCAGAAGAAGTAGAAGAAGGAGAAGGAGAAGGTGAAGTCTGGAGGGTGAAGCAGAAGAAGTAGAAGAAGGAGAAGGAGAAGGTGAAGTCAGGAGGGTGAATCAGAAGAAGCAGAAGAAGGAGAAGGAGAAGGTGAAGTCTGGAGGGTGAATCAGAAGAATGAGAAGAAGGAGAAGGAGAAGGTGAAGTCTGGAGGGTGAATCAGAAGAAGCAGAAGAAAGAGAAGGAGAAGGTGAAGTCTGGAGGGTGAATCAGAGGAAGCAGAAGAAGGAGAAGGAGAAGGTGAAGTCAGGAGGGTGAATCAGAAGAAGCAGAAGAAGGAGAAGGAGAAGGTGAAGTTAGGAGGGTGAATCAGAAGAAGCAGAAGAAGGAGAAGGAGCAGGTGATGTCAGGGGGATGAAGCAGAAGAAGTAGAAGAAGGAGAAGGAGAAGGTGAAGTCAGGACGGTGAAGCAGAAGAAGCAGAAGAAGGAGAAGGAGAAGGTGAAGTCTGGAGGGTGAATCAGATGAAGTAGAAGAAGGAGAAGGAGAAGGTGAAGACTGGAGGGTGAATCAGAATAAGCAGATGAAGGAGAAGGAGAAGATGAAGTCTGGAGGGTGAATCAGAAGAAGTAGAAGAAGGAGAAGGAGAAGGTGAAGTCTGGAGGGTGAAGCAGAAGAAGTAGAAGAAGGAGAAGCAGAAGGTGAAGTCAGGAGGGTGAATCAGAAGAAGTAGAAGAAGAAGAAGGAGAAGGTGAAGTCAGGAGGGTGAATCAGAAGAAGCAAAAGAAGGAGAAGGAGAAGGTGAAGTCTGGAGGGTGAATCAGAAGAATCAGAAGAAGGAGAAGTAGAAGGTGAAGTCTGGAGGGTGAATCAGAAGAAGCAGAAGAAAGAGAAGGAGAAGGTGAAGTCTGGAGGGTGAAGCAGAAGAAACAGAAGAAGGAGAAGGAGAAGGTGAAGACTGGAGGGTGAATCAGAAGAAGTAGAAGAAGGAGAAGGAGAAGGTGAAGTCTGGAGGGTGAATCAGAAGAAGTAGAAGAAGGAGAAGGAGAAGGTGAAGTCTGGAGGGTGAATTAGAAGAAGCAGAAGAAGGAGAAGGAGAAGGAGAAGTCTGGAGGGTGAATCAGAAGAAGCAGAAGAAGGAGAAGGAGAAGGTGAAGTCTGGAGGGTGAAGCAGAAGAAGTAGAAGAAGGAGAAGGAGAAGGTGAAGTCAGGAGGGTGAATCAGAAGAAGTAGAAGAAGGAGAAGGAGAAGGTGAAGTCAGGAGGGTGAATCAGAAGAAGCAGAAGAAGGAGAAGGAGAAGGTGAAGTCTGGAGGGTGAATCAGAAGAATCAGAAGAAGGAGAAGGAGAAGGTGAAGTCTGGAGGGTGAATCAGAAGAAGCCGAAGAAGGAGAAGGAGAAGGTGAAGTCTGGAGGGTGAATCAGAAGAAGCAGAAGAAGGAGAAGGAGAAGGTGAAGTCAGGAGGGTGAATCAGAAGAAGCAGAAGAAGGAGAAGGAGAAGGTGAAGTTAGGAGGGTGAATCAGAAGAAGCAGAAGAAGGAGAAGGAGCAGGTGATGTCAGCGGGATGAAGCAGAAGAAGTAGAAGAAGGAGAAGGAGAAGGTGAAGTCAGGACGGTGAAGCAGAAGAAGCAGAAGAAGGAGAAGGAGAATGTGAAGTCTGGAGGGTGAATCAGAATAAGTAGAAGAAGGAGAAGGAGAAGGTCAAGTCTGGAGGGTGAATCAGAAGAAGTAGAAGAAGGAGAAGGAGAAGGTGAAGTCTGGAGGGTGAAGCAGAAGAAGTAGAAGAAGGAGAAGGAGAAGGTGAAGTCAGGAGGGTGAACCAGAAGAAGTAGAAGAAGGAGAAGGAGAAGGTGAAGTCAGGAGGGTGAATCAGAAGAAGCAGAAGAAGGAGAAGGAGAAGTTGAAGTCTGGAGGGTGAATCAGAAGATGTAGAAGAAGGAGAAGGAGAAGGTGTTGTCTGGAGGGTGAATCAGAAGAAGTAGACGAAGGAGAAGGAGAAGGTGAAGTCTGGAGGGTGAATCAGAAGAAGCAGAATAAGGAGAAGGAGAAGGTGAGGTCTGGAGGTTGAATCAGAAGAAGCAGAAAAAGGAGAAGGAGAAGGTGAAGTCTGAAGGGTGAATCAGAAGAAGTAGAAGAAGGAGAAGGAGAAGGTGAAGTCAGGAGGGTGAATCAGAAGAAGTAGAAGAAGGAGAAGGAGAAGGTGAAGTCAGGAGGGTGAATCAGAAGAAGCAGAAGAAGGAGAAGGAGAAGGTGAAGTCTGGAGGGTGAATCAGAAGAATCAGAAGAAGGAGAAGGAGAAGGTGAAGTCTGGAGGGTGAATCAGAAGAAGCAGAAGAAAGAGAAGGAGAAGGTGAAGTCTGGAGGGTGAAGCAGAAGAAACAGAAGAAGGAGAAGGAGAAGGTGAAGACTGGTGGGTGAATCAGAAGAAGTAGAAGAAGGAGAAGGAGAAGGTGAAGTCTGGAGGGTGAATCAGAAGAAGTAGAAGAAGGAGAAGGAGAAGGTGATGTCTGGAGGGTGAATCAGAAGAAGCAGAAGAAGGAGAAGGAGAAGGTGAAGTCTGGAGGGTGAATCAGAAGAAGCAGAAGAAGGAGAAGGAGAAGATGAAGTCTGGAGGGTGAATCAGAAGAAGTAGAAGAAGGAGAAGGAGAAGGTGAGGTCTGGAGGGTGTATCAGAAGAAGCAGAAGAAGGAGAAGGAGAAGGTGAAGTCTTGAGGGTGAATCAGAAGAAGCAGAAGAAGGAGAAGGAGAAGGTGAAGTCTGGAGGGTGAATCAGAAGAAGCAGAAGAAGGAGAAGGAGAAGGTGAAGTCAGGAGGGTGAATCAGAAGAAGCAGAAGAAGGATAAGGAGAAGGTGAAGTTAGGAGGGTGAATCAGAAGAAGCAGAAGAAGGAGAAGGAGCAGGTGATGTCAGGGGGATGAAGCAGAAGAAGTAGAAGAAGGAGAAGGAGAAGGTGAAGTCCGGACAGTGAAGCAGAAGAAGCAGAAGAAGGAGAAGGAGAAGGTGAAGTCTGGAGGGTGAATCAGAAGAAGTAGAAGAAGGAGAAGGAGAAGGTCAAGTCTGGAGGGTGAATCAGAAGAAGTAGAAGAAGGAGAAGGAGAAGGTGAAGTCTGGAGGGTGAAGCAGAAGAAGTAGAAGAAGGAGAAGGAGAAGGTGAAGTCGGGAGGGTGAATCAGAAGAAGTAGAAGAAGGAGAAGGAGAAGGTGAAGTCAGGAGGGTGAATCAGAAGAAGCAGAAGAAGGAGAAGAAGAAGGTGAAGTCTGGAGGGTGAATCAGAAGAATCAGAAGAAGGAGAAGGAGAAGGTGAAGTCTGGAGGGTGAATCAGAAGAAGCAGAAGAAAGAGAAGGAGAAGGTGAAGTCTGGAGGGTGAATCAGAAGAAGTAGAAGAAGGAGAAGGAGAAGGTGAAGTCTGGAGTGTGAATCAGAAGAAGCAGAAGAAGGAGAAGGAGAAGGTGAAGTCTGGAGGGTGAATCAGAAGAAGTAGAAGAAGGAGAAGGAGAAGGTGAAGTCTGGAGGGTGAAGCAGAAGAAGTAGAAGAAGGAGAAGGAGAAGGTGAAGTCAGGAGGGTGAATCAGAAGAAGTAGAAGAAGGAGAAGGAGAAGGTGAAGTCAGGAGGGTGAATCAGAAGAAGCAGAAGAAGGAGAAGGAGAAGGTGAAGTCTGGAGGGTGAACCAGAAGAATCAGAAGAAGGAGAAGGAGAAGGTGAAGTCTGGAGGGTGAATCAGAAGAAGCAGAGGAAGGAGAAGGAGAAGGTGAAGTCTGGAGGGTGAATCAGAAGAAGCAGAATAAGGAGAAGGAGAAGGTGAAGTCTGGAGGGTGAATCAGAAGAAGCAGAATAAGGAGAAGGAGAAGGTGAAGTCTGGAGGGTGAATCAGAAGAAGCAGAAGAAGGAGAAGGAGAAGATGAAGTCTGGAGGGTGAATCAGAAGAAGTAGAAGAAGGAGAAGGAGAAGGTGAAGTCTGGAGGGTGAAGCAGAAGAAGTAGAAGAAGGAGAAGGAGAAGGTGAAGTCAGGAGGGTGAATCAGAAGAAGCAGAAGAAGGAGAAGGAGAAGGTGAAGTCTGGAGGGTGAATCAGAAGAATCAGAAGAAGGAGAAGGAGAAGGTGAAGTCTGGAGGGTGAATCAGAAGAAGCAGAAGAAAGAGAAGGAGAAGGTGAAGTCTGGAGGGTGAAGCAGAAGAAACAGAAGAAGGAGAAGGAGAAGGTGAAGACTGGAGGGTGAATCAGAAGAAGTAGAAGAAGGAGAAGGAGAAGGTGAAGTCTGGAGGGTGAATCAGAAGAAGTAGAAGAAGGAGAAGGAGAAGGTGAAGTCTGGAGGGTGAATCAGAAGAAGCAGAAGAAGGAGAAGGAGAAGGTGAAGTCTGGACGGTGAATCAGAAGAATCAGAAGAAGGAGAAGGAGAAGGTGAAGTCTGGAGGGTGAATCAGAAGAAGTAGTAGAAGGAGAAGGAGAAGGTGTAGTCTGGAGGGTGAATCAGAAGAAGTAGACGAAGGAGAAGGAGAAGGAGAAGTCTGGAGGGTGAATCAGAAGAAGCAGAAGAAGGAGAAGGAGAAGGTGAAGTCTGGAGGGTGAATCAGAAGAAGTAGAAGAAGGAGAAGGAGAAGATGAAGTCCGGAGGGTGAATCAGAAGAAGCAGAAGAAGGAGAAGGAGAAGGTGAAGTCTGGAGGGTGAATCAGAAGAAGCAGAAGAAGGAGAAGTAGAAGGAGGAGTCTGGAGGGTGAATCAGAAGAAGCAGAAGAAGGAGAAGGAGAAGGTGAAGTCTGGAGGGTGAAGCAGAAGAAGTAGAAGAAGGAGAAGGAGGAGGTGAAGTCAGGAGGGTGAATCAGAAGAAGTAGAAGAAGGAGAAGGAGAAGGTGAAGTCAGGAGGGTGAATCAGAAGAAGCAGAAGAAGGAGAAGGAGAAGGTGAAGTCTGGAGGGTGAATCAGAAGAATCAGAAGAAGGAGAAGGAGAAGGTGAAGTCTGGAGGGTGAATCAGAAGAAGCAGAAGAAGGAGAAGGAGAAGGTGAAGTCTGGAGGGTGAATCAGAAGAAGCAGAAGAAGGAGAAGGAGAAGGTGAAGTCAGGAGGGTGAATCAGAAGAAGCAGAAGAAGGAGAAGGAGAAGGTGAAGTTAGGAGGGTGAATCAGAAGAAGCAGAAGAAGGAGAAGGAGCAGGTGATGTCAGCGGGATGAAGCAGAAGAAGTAGAAGAAGGAGAAGGAGAAGGTGAAGTCAGGACGGTGAAGCAGAAGAAGCAGAAGAAGGAGAAGGAGAAGGTGAAGTCTGGAGGGTGAATCAGAATAAGTAGAAGAAGGAGAAGGAGAAGGTCAAGTCTGGAGGGTGAATCAGAAGAAGTAGAAGAAGGAGAAGGAGAAGGTGAAGTCTGGAGGGTGAAGCAGAAGAAGTAGAAGAAGGAGAAGGAGAAGGTGAAGTCAGGAGGGTGAATCAGAAGAAGTAGAAGAAGAAGAAGGAGAAGGTGAAGTCAGGAGGGTGAATCAGAAGAAGCAGAAGAAGGAGAAGGAGAAGGTGAAGTCTGGAGGGTGAATCAGAAGAATCAGAAGAAGGAGAAGGAGAAGGTGAAGTCTGGAGGGTGAATCAGAAGAAGCAGAAGAAAGAGAAGGAGAAGGTGAAGTCTGGAGGGTGAATCAGAAGAAGCAGAAGAAGGAGAAGGAGAAGGTGAAGTCAGGAGGGTGAATCAGAAGAAGCAGAAGAAGGAGAAGGAGAAGGTGAAGTTAGGAGGGTGAATCAGAAGAAGCAGAAGAAGGAGAAGGAGCAGGTGATGTCAGGGGGATGAAGCAGAAGAAGTAGAAGAAGGAGAAGGAGAAGGTGAAGTCAGGACGGTGAAGCAGAAGAAGCAGAAGAAGGAGAAGGAGAAGGTGAAGTCTGGAGGGTGAATCAGAAGAAGTAGAAGAAGGAGAAGGAGAAGGTCAAGTCTGGAGGGTGAATCAGAAGAAGTAGAAGAAGGAGAAGGAGAAGGTGAAGTCTGGAGGGTGAAGCAGATGAAGTAGAAGAAGGAGAAGGAGAAGGTGAAGTCAGGAGGGTGAATCAGAAGAAGTAGAAGAAGGAGAAGGAGAAGGTGAAGTCAGGAGGGTGAATCAGAAGAAGCAGAAGAAGGAGAAGGAGAAGGTGAAGTCTGGAGGGTGAATCAGAAGAAGCAGAAGAAGGAGAAGGAGAAGATGAAATCTGGAGGGTGAATCAGAAGAAGTAGAAGAAGGAGAAGGAGAAGGTGAGGTCTGGAGGGTGAATCAGAAGAAGTAGAAGAAGGAGAAGGAGAAGGTGAAGTCTGGAGGGTGAAACAGAAGAAGCAGAAGAAGAAGAAGGAGAAGGTGAAGTCTGGAGGGTGAATCAGAAGAAGCAGAAGAAGGAGAAGGAGAAGGTGAAGTCTGGAGGGTGAATCAGAAGAAGCAGAAGAAGGAGAAGGAGAAGATGAAATCTGGAGGGTGAATCAGAAGAAGCAGAAGAAAGAGAAGGAGAAGGTGAAGTCTGGAGGGTGAATCAGAAGAAGTAGAAGAAGGAGAAGGAGAAGGTGAAGTCTGGAGGGTGAATCAGAAGAAGCAGAAGAAGGAGAAGGAGAAGGTGAAGTCTGGAGGGTGAATCAGAAGAAGCAGAAGAAGGAGAAGGAGAAGGTGAAGTCTGGAGGGTGAATCAGAAGAAGCAGAAGAAGGCGAAGGAGAAGTTGAAGTCTGGAGGGTGAATCAGAAGAAGCAGAATAAGGAGAAGTGAAGGTGAAGTATGGAGGGTGAATCAGAAGAGGCAGAAGAAGGAGAAGGAGAAGGTGAAGTCTGGAGGGTGAATCAGAAGAAGTAGAAGAAGGAAAAGGAGAAGGTGAAGTCTGGAGGGTGAAGCAGAAGAAGTAGAAGAAGGAGAAGGAGAAGGTGAAGTCAGGAGGGTGAATCAGAAGAAGTAGAAGAAGCAGAAGGAGAAGGTGAAGTCAGGAGGGTGAATCAGAAGAAGCAGAAGAAGGAGAAGGAGAAGGTGAAGTCTGGAGGGTGAATCAGAAGAAGCAGAATAAGGAGAAGGAGAAGGTGAAGTCTGGAGGGTGAATCAGAAGAAGCAGAATAAGCAGAAGGAGAAGGTGAAGTCTGGAGGGTGAATCAGAAGAAGCAGAAGAAGGAGAAGGAGAAGATGAAGTCTGGAGGGTGAATCAGAAGAAGTAGAAGAAGGAGAAGGAGAAGGTGAAGTCTGGAGGGTGAAGCAGAAGAAGTAGAAGAAGGAGAAGGAGAAGGTGAAGTCAGGAGGGTGAATCAGAAGAAGTAGAAGAAGGAGAAGGAGAAGGTGAAGTCAGGAGGGTGAATCAGAAGAAGCAGAAGAAGGAGAAGGAGAAGGTGAAGTCTGGAGGGTGAATCAGAAGAATCAGAAGAAGGAGAAGGAGAAGGTGAAGTCTGGAGGGTGAATCACAAGAAGCAGAAGAAAGAGAAGGAGAAGGTGAAGTCTGGAGGGTGAAGCAGAAGAAACAGAAGAAGGAGAAGGAGAAGGTGAAGACTGGAGGGTGAATCAGAAGAAGTGGAAGAAGGAGAAGGAGAAGGTGAAGTCTGGAGGGTGAATCAGAAGAAGTAGAAGAAGGAGAAGGAGAAGGTGAAGTCTGGAGGGTGAATCAGAAGAAGCAGAAGAAGAAGAAGGAGAAGGTGAAGTCTGGAGGGTAAATCAGAAGAAGCAGAAGAAGGAGAAGGAGAAGATGAAGTCTGGAGGGTGAATCAGAAGAAGTAGAAGAAGGAGAAGGAGAAGGTGAAGTCTGGAGGGTGAATCAGAAGAAGCAGAAGAAAGAGAAGGAGAAGGTGAAGTCTGGAGGGTGAATCAGAAGAAGTAGAAGAAGGAGAAGGAGAAGGTGAAGTCTGGAGGGTGAATCAGAAGAAGCAGAAGAAGGAGAAGGAGAAGGTGAAGTCTGGAGAGTGAATCAGAAGAAGCAGAAGAAGGAGAAGGAGAAGGTGAAGTCTGGAGGGTGAATCAGAAGAAGCAGAAGAAGGAGAAGGAGAAGTTGAAGTCTGGAGGGTGAATCAGAAGAAGCAGAATAAGGAGAAGTGAAGGTGAAGTATGGAGGGTGAATCAGAAGAAGCAGAAGAAGGAGAAGGAGAAGGTGAAGTCTGGAGGGTGAATCAGAAGAAGTAGAAGAAGGAGAAGGAGAAGGTGAAGTCTGGAGGGTGAAGCAGAAGAAGTAGAAGAAGGAGAAGGAGAAGGTGAAGTCAGGAGGGTGAATCAGAAGAAGTAGAAGAAGGAGAAGGAGAAGGTGAAGTCAGCAGGGTGAATCAGAAGAAGAAGAAGAAAGAGAAGGAGAAGGTGAAGTCTGGAGGGTGAATCAGAAGAAGCAGAATAAGGAGAAGGAGAAGGTGAAGTCTGGAGGGTGAATCAGAAGAAGCAGAATAAGGAGAAGGAGAAGGTGAAGTCTGGAGGGTGAATCAGAAGAAGCAGAAGAAGGAGAAGGAGAAGATGAAGTCTGGAGGGTGAATCAGAAGAAGTAGAAGAAGGAGAAGGAGAAGGTGAAGTCTGGAGGGTGAATCAGAAGAAGTAGAAGAAGGAGAAGGAGAAGGTGAAGTCAGGAGGGTGAATCAGAAGAAGTAGAAGAAGGAGAAGGAGAAGGTGAAGTCAGGAGGGTGAATCAGAAGAAGCAGAAGAAGGAGAAGGAGAAGGTGAAGTCTGGAGGGTGAATCAGAAGAATCAGAAGAAGGAGAAGGTGAAGTCTGGAGGGTGAATCAGAAGAAGCAGAAGAAAGAGAAGGAGAAGGTGAAGTCTGGAGGGTGAAGCAGAAGAAACAGAAGAAGGAGAAGGAGAAGGTGAAGACTGGAGGGTGAATCAGAAGAAGTGGAAGAAGGAGAAGGAGAAGGTGAAGTCTGGAGGGTGAATCAGAAGAAGTAGAAGAAGGAGAAGGAGAAGGTGAAGTCTGGAGGGTGAATCAGAAGAAGCAGAAGAAGGAGAAGGAGAAGGTGAAGTCTGGAGGGTGAATCAGAAGAAGCAGAAGAAGGAGAAGGAGAAGATGAAGTCTGGAGGGTGAATCAGAAGAAGTAGAAGAAGGAGAAGGAGAAGGTGAAGTCTGGATGGTGAATCAGAAGTAGTAGAAGAAGGAGAAGGAGAAGGTGAAGTCTGGACGGTGTATCAGAAGAAACAGAAGAAGGAGAAGGAGAAGGTGAAGTCTGGAGGGTGAATCAGAAGAAGTAGAAGAAGGAGAAGGAGAAGGTGTAGTCTGGAGGGTGAATCAGAAGAAGTAGACGAAGGAGAAGGAGAAGGTGAAGTCTGGAGGGTGAATCAGAAGAAGCAGAAGAAGGAGATGGAGAAGGTGAAGTCTGGAGGGTGAATCAGAAGAAGTAGAAGAAGGAGAAGGAGAAGGTGAAGTCTGGAGGGTGAATCAGAAGAAGCAGAAGAAGGAGAAGGAGAAGGTGAAGTCTGGAGGGTGAATCAGAAGAAGCAGAAGAAGGAGAAGGAGAAGGTGAAGTCTGGAGGGTGAATCAGAAGAAGTAGAAGAAGGAGAAGGAGAAGGTGAAGTCTGGAGGGAGAATCAGAAGAAGTAGAAGAAGGAGAAGGAGAAGGTGAAGTCTGGAGGTTGAATCAGAAGAAGTAGAAGAAGGAGAAGGAGAAGGTGAAGTCTGGAGGGTGAAGCAGAAGAAGTAGAAGAAGGAGAAGGAGAAGGTGAAGTCAGGAGGGTGAATCAGAAGAAGTAGAAGAAGGAGAAGGAGAAGGTGAAGTCAGGAGGGTGAATCAGAAGAAGCAGAAGAAGGAGAAGGAGAAGGTGAAGTCTGGAGGGTGAATCAGAAGAATCAGAAGAAGGAGAAGGAGAAGGTGAAGTCTGGAGGGTGAATCAGAAGAAGCAGAAGAAAGAGAAGGAGATGGTGAAGTCTGGAGGGTGAATCAGAAGAAGTAGAAGAAGGAGAAGGAGAAGGTGAAGTCTGGAGGGTGAATCAGAAGAAGCAGAGGAAGGAGAAGGAGAAGGTGAAGTCTGGAGGGTGAATCAGAAGAAGCAGAAGAAGTAGAAGGAGAAGGTGAAGTCTGAAGGGTGAATCAGAAGAAGCAGAAGAAGGAGAAGGAGAAGGTGAAGTCTGGAGGGTGAATGAGAAGAAGCAGAATAAGGAGAAGGAGAAGGTGAAGTCTGGAGGGTGAAGCAGAAGAAGGAGAAGGAGAAGGTGAAGTCAGGAGGGTGAATCAGAAGAAGTAGAAGAAGGAGAAGGAGAAGGTGAAATCAGGAGGGTGAATCAGAAGAAGCAGAAGAAGGAGAAGGAGAAGGTGAAGTCTGTAGGGTGAATCAGAAGAATCAGAAGAAGGAGAAGGAGAAGGTGAAGTCTGGAGGGTGAATCAGAAGAAGCAGAAGAAGGAGAAGGAGAAGGAGGAGTCTGGAGGGTAAATCAGAAGAAGCAGAAGAAGGAGAAGGAGAAGGTGAAGTCTGGAGGGTGAAGCAGAAGAAGTAGAAGAAGGAGAAGGAGAAGGTGAAGTCAGGAGGGGGAATCAGAAGAAGTAGAAGCAGGAGAAGGAGAAGGTGAAGTCAGGAGGGTGAATCAGAAGAAGCAGAAGAAGGAGAAGGAGAAGGTGAAGTCTGGAGGGTGAATCAGAAGAATCAGAAGAAGGAGAAGGAGAAGGTGAAGTCTGGAGGGTGAATCAGAAGAAGCAGAAGAAGGAGAAGGAGAAGGTGAAGTCTGGAGAGTGAATCAGAAGAAGCAGAAGAAGGAGAAGGAGAAGGTGAAGTCAGGAGGGTGAATCAGAAGAAGCAGAAGAAGGAGAAGGAGAAGGTGAAGTCTGGATGGTGAATCAAAAGAAGCAGAAGAAGGAGAAGGAGAAGATGAAATCTGGAGGGTGAATCAGAAGAAATAGAAGAAGGAGAAGGAGAAGGTGAGGTCTGGAGGGTGAATCAGAAGAAGTAGAAGAAGGAGAAGGAGAAGGTGAAGTCTGGAGGGTGAAACAGAAGAAGCAGAAGAAGAAGAAGGAGAAGGTGAAGTCTGGAGGGTGAATCAGAAGAAGCAGAAGAAGGAGAAGGAGAAGGTGAAGTCTGGAGGGAGAATCAGAAGAAGTAGAAGAAGGAGAAGGAGAAGGTGAAGTCTGGAGGTTGAATCAGAAGAAGTAGAAGAAGGAGAAGGAGAAGGTGAAGTCTGGAGGGTGAAGCAGAAGAAGTAGAAGAAGGAGAAGGAGAAGGTGAAGTCAGGAGGGTGAATCAGAAGAAGTAGAAGAAGGAGAAGGAGAAGGTGAAGTCAGGAGGGTGAATCAGAAGAAGCAGAAGAAGGAGAAGGAGAAGGTGAAGTCTGGAGGGTGAATCAGAAGAATCAGAAGAAGGAGAAGGAGAAGGTGAAGTCTGGAGGGTGAATCAGAAGAAGCAGAAGAAAGAGAAGGAGATGGTGAAGTCTGGAGGGTGAATCAGAAGAAGTAGAAGAAGGAGAAAGAGAAGGTGAAGTACGGAGGGTGAATCAGAAGAAGCAGAGGAAGGAGAAGGAGAAGGTGAAGTCTGGAGGGTGAATCAGAAGAAGCAGAAGAAGTAGAAGGAGAAGGTGAAGTCTGGAGGGTGAATCAGAAGAAGCAGAAGTAGGAGAAGGAGAAGGTGAAGTCTGGAGGGTGAATGAGAAGAAGCAGAATAAGGAGAAGGAGAAGGTGAAGTCTGGAGGGTGAATCAGAAGAAGAAGAAGAAGGAGAAGGAGAAGGTGAAGTCTGGAGGGTGAAGCAGAAGAAGGAGAAGGAGAAGGTGAAGTCAGGAGGGTGAATCAGAAGAAGTAGAAGAAGGAGAAGGAGAAGGTGAAATCAGGAGGGTGAATCAGAAGAAGCAGAAGAAGGAGAAGGAGAAGGTGAAGTCTGTAGGGTGAATCAGAAGAATCAGAAGAAGGAGAAGGAGAAGGTGAAGTCTGGAGGGTGAAACAGAAGAAGCAGAAGAAGAAGAAGGAGAAGGTGAAGTCTGGAGGGTGAATCAGAAGAAGCAGAAGAAGGAGAAGGAGAAGGTGAAGTCTGGAGGGTGAATCAGAAGAAGCAGAAGAAGGAGAAGGAGAAGATGAAATCTGGAGGGTGAATCAGAAGAAGCAGAAGAAAGAGAAGGAGAAGGTGAAGTCTGGAGGGTGAATCAGAAGAAGTAGAAGAAGGAGAAGGAGAAGGTGAAGTCTGGAGGGTGAATCAGAAGAAGCAGAAGAAGGAGAAGGAGAAGGTGAAGTCTGGAGGGTGAATCAGAAGAAGCAGAAGAAGGAGAAGGAGAAGGTGAAGTCTGGAGGGTGAATCAGAAGAAGCAGAAGAAGGCGAAGGAGAAGTTGAAGTCTGGAGGGTGAATCAGAAGAAGCAGAATAAGGAGAAGTGAAGGTGAAGTATGGAGGGTGAATCAGAAGAGGCAGAAGAAGGAGAAGGAGAAGGTGAAGTCTGGAGGGTGAATCAGAAGAAGTAGAAGAAGGAGAAGGAGAAGGTGAAGTCAGGAGGGTGAATCAGAAGAAGCAGAAGAAGGAGAAGGAGAAGGTGAAGTTAGGAGGGTGAATCAGAAGAAGCAGAAGAAGGAGAAGGAGCAGGTGATGTCAGGGGGATGAAGCAGAAGATGTAGAAGAAGGAGAAGGAGAAGGTGAAGTCCGGACAGTGAAGCAGAAGAAGCAGAAGAAGGAGAAGGAGAAGGTGAAGTCTGGAGGGTGAATCAGAAGAAGTAGAAGAAGGAGAAGGAGAAGGTCAAGTCTGGAGGGTGAATCAGAAGAAGTAGAAGAAGGAGAAGGAGAAGGTGAAGTCTGGAGGGTGAAGCAGAAGAAGTAGAAGAAGGAGAAGGAGAAGGTGAAGTCAGGAGGGTGAATCAGAAGAAGTAGAAGAAGGAGAAGGAGAAGGTGAAGTCAGGAGGGTGAATCAGAAGAAGCAGAAGAAGGAGAAGAAGAAGGTGAAGTCTGGAGGGTGAATCAGAAGAATCAGAAGAAGGAGAAGGAGAAGGTGAAGTCTGGAGGGTGAATCAGAAGAAGCAGAAGAAAGAGAAGGAGAAGGTGAAGTCTGGAGGGTGAATCAGAAGAAGTAGAAGAAGGAGAAGGAGAAGGTGAAGTCTGGAGTGTGAATCAGAAGAAGCAGAAGAAGGAGAAGGAGAAGGTGAAGTCTGGAGGGTGAATAAGAAGAAGCAGAATAAGGAGAAGGAGAAGGTGAAGTCTGGAGGGTGAATCAGAAGAAGCAGAAGAAGGAGAAGGAGAAGGTGAAGTCTGGAGGGTGAATCAGAAGAAGTAGAAGAAGGAGAAGGAGAAGGTGAAGTCTGGAGGGTGAAGCAGAAGAAGTAGAAGAAGGAGAAGGAGAAGGTGAAGTCAGGAGGGTGAATCTGAAGAAGTAGAAGAAGGAGAAGGAGAAGGTGAAGTCAGGAGGGTGAATCAGAAGAAGCAGAAGAAGGAGAAGGAGAAGGTGAAGTCTGGAGGGTGAACCAGAAGAATCAGAAGAAGGAGAAGGAGAAGGTGAAGTCTGGAGGGTGAATCAGAAGAAGCAGAGGAAGGAGAAGGAGAAGGTGAAGTCTGGAGGGTGAATCAGAAGAAGCAGAACAAGGAGAAGGAGAAGGTGAAGTCTGGAGGGTGAATCAGAAGAAGCAGAATAAGGAGAAGGAGAAGGTGAAGTCTGGAGGGTGAATCAGAAGAAGCAGAAGAAGGAGAAGGAGAAGATGAAGTCTGGAGGGTGAATCAGAAGAAGTAGAAGAAGGAGAAAGAGAAGGTGAAGTCTGGAGGGTGAAGCAGAAGAAGTAGAAGAAGGAGAAGGAGAAGGTGAAGTCAGGAGGGTGAATCAGAAGAAGCAGAAGAAGGAGAAGGAGAAGGTGAAGTCTGGAGGGTGAATCAGAAGAATCAGAAGAAGGAGAAGGAGAAGGTGAAGTCTGGAGGGTGAATCAGAAGAAGCAGAAGAAAGAGAAGGAGAAGGTGAAGTCTGGAGGGTGAAGCAGAAGAAACAGAAGAAGGAGAAGGAGAAGGTGAAGACTGGAGGGTGAATCAGAAGAAGTAGAAGAAGGAGAAGGAGAAGGTGAAGTCTGGAGGGTGAATCAGAAGAAGTAGAAGAAGGAGAAGGAGAAGGTGAAGTCTGGAGGGTGAATCAGAAGAAGCAGAAGAAGGAGAAGGAGAAGGTGAAGTCTGGACGGTGAATCAGAAGAAACAGAAGAAGGAGAAGGAGAAGGTGAAGTCTGGAGGGTGAATCAGAAGAAGTAGTAGAAGGAGAAGGAGAAGGTGTAGTCTGGAGGGTGAATCAGAAGAAGTAGACGAAGGAGAAGGAGAAGGAGAAGTCTGGAGGGTGAATCAGAAGAAGCAGAAGAAGGAGAAGGAGAAGGTGAAGTCTGGAGGGTGAATCAGAAGAAGTAGAAGAAGGAGAAGGAGAAGGTGAAGTCTGGAGGGTGAATCAGAAGAAGCAGAAGAAGGAGAAGGAGAAGGAGGAGTCTGGAGGGTGAATCAGAAGAAGCAGAAGAAGGAGAAGGAGAAGGTGAAGTCTGGAGGGTGAAGCAGAAGAAGTAGAAGAAGGAGAAGGAGAAGGTGAAGTCAGGAGGGTGAATCAGAAGAAGTAGAAGAAGGAGAAGGAGAAGGTGAAGTCAGGAGGGTGAATCAGAAGAAGCAGAAGAAGGAGAAGGAGAAGGTGAAGTCTGGAGGGTGAATCAGAAGAATCAGAAGAAGGAGAAGGAGAAGGTGAAGTCTGGAGGGTGAATCAGATGAAGCAGAAGAAGGAGAAGGAGAAGGTGAAGTCTGGAGGGTGAATCAGAAGAAGCAGAAGAAGGAGAAGGAGAAGGTGAAGTCAGGAGGGTGAATCAGAAGAAGCAGAAGAAGGAGAAGGAGAAGGTGAAGTTAGGAGGGTGAATCAGAAGAAGCAGAAGAAGGAGAAGGAGCAGGTGATGTCAGCGGGATGAAGCAGAAGAAGTAGAAGAAGGAGAAGGAGAAGGTGAAGTCAGGACGGTGAAGCAGAAGAAGCAGAAGAAGGAGAAGGAGAAGGTGAAGTCTGGAGGGTGAATCAGAATAAGTAGAAGAAGGAGAAGGAGAAGGTCAAGTCTGGAGGGTGAATCAGAAGAAGTAGAAGAAGGAGAAGGAGAAGGTGAAGTCTGGAGGGTGAAGCAGAAGAAGTAGAAGAAGGAGAAGGAGAAGGTGAAGTCAGGAGGGTCAATCAGAAGAAGTAGAAGAAGAAGAAGGAGAAGGTGAAGTCAGGAGGGTGAATCAGAAGAAGCAGAAGAAGGAGAAGGAGAAGGTGAAGTCTGGAGGGTGAATCAGAAGAATCAGAAGAAGGAGAAGGAGAAGGTGAAGTCTGGAGGGTGAATCAGAAGAAGCAGAAGAAAGAGAAGGAGAAGGTGAAGTCTGGAGGGTGAATCGGAAGAAGCAGAAGAAGGAGAAGGAGAAGGTGAAGTCAGGAGGGTGAATCAGAAGAAGCAGAAGAAGGAGAAGGAGAAGGTGAAGTTAGGAGGGTGAATCAGAAGAAGCAGAAGAAGGAGAAGGAGCAGGTGATGTCAGGGGGATGAAGCAGAAGAAGTAGAAGAAGGAGAAGGAGAAGGTGAAATCAGGACGGTGAAGCAGAAGAAGCAGAAGAAGGAGAAGGAGAAGGTGAAGTCTGGAGGGTGAATCAGAAGAAGTAGAAGAAGGAGAAGGAGAAGGTCAAGTCTGGAGGGTGAATCAGAAGAAGTAGAAGAAGGAGAAGGAGAAGGTGAAGTCTGGAGGGTGAAGCAGAAGAAGTAGAAGAAGGAGAAGGAGAAGGTGAAGTCAGGAGGGTGAATCAGAAGAAGTAGAAGAAGGAGAAGGAGAAGGTGAAGTCAGGAGGGTGAATCAGAAGAAGCAGAAGAAGGAGAAGGAGAAGGTGAAGTCTGGAGGGTGAATCAGAAGAAGCAGAAGAAGGAGAAGGAGAAGATGAAATCTGGAGGGTGAATCAGAAGAAGTAGAAGAAGGAGAAGGAGAAGGTG
Organism: Somniosus microcephalus; assembly: GCF_052327205.1. Classification (NCBI taxonomy): domain Eukaryota; kingdom Metazoa; phylum Chordata; class Chondrichthyes; order Squaliformes; family Somniosidae; genus Somniosus; species Somniosus microcephalus. Next base: position 573,891 of record NW_028225195.1, read on the forward strand.
AGGTCTGGAGGGTGAATCAGAAGAAGTAGAAGAAGGAGAAGGAGAAGGTGAAGTCTGGAGGGTGAAACAGAAGAAGCAGAAGAAGAAGAAGGAGAAGGTGAAGTCTGGAGGGTGAATCAGAAGAAGCAGAAGAAGGAGAAGGAGAAGGTGAAGTCTGGAGGGTGAATCAGAAGAAGCAGAAGAAGGAGAAGGAGAAGATGAAATCTGGAGGGTGAATCAGAAGAAGCAGAAGAAAGAGAAGGAGAAGGTGAAGTCTGGAGGGTGAATCAGAAGAAGTAGAAGAAGGAGAAGGAGAAGGTGAAGTCTGGAGGGTGAATCAGAAGAAGCAGAAGAAGGAGAAGGAGAAGGTGAAGTCTGGAGGGTGAATCAGAAGAAGCAGAAGAAGGAGAAGGAGAAGGTGAAGTCTGGAGGGTGAATCAGAAGAAGCAGAAGAAGGCGAAGGAGAAGTTGAAGTCTGGAGGGTGAATCAGAAGAAGCAGAATAAGGAGAAGTGAAGGTGAAGTATGGAGGGTGAATCAGAAGAGGCAGAAGAAGGAGAAGGAGAAGGTGAAGTCTGGAGGGTGAATCAGAAGAAGTAGAAGAAGGAAAAGGAGAAGGTTGAGTCTGGAGGGTGAAGCAGAAGAAGTAGAAGAAGGAGAAGGAGAAGGTGAAGTCAGGAGGGTGAATCAGAAGAAGTAGAAGAAGGAGAAGGAGAAGGTGAAGTCAGGAGGGTGAATCAGAAGAAGCAGAAGAAGGAGAAGGAGAAGGTGAAGTCTGGAGGGTGAATCAGAAGAAGCAGAAGAAGGAGAAGGAGAAGGTGAAGTCTGGAGGGTGAATCAGAAGAAGCAGAAGAAAGAGAAGGAGAAGGTGAAGTCTGGAGGGTGAAGCAGAAGAAACAGAAGAAGGAGAAGGAGAAGGTGAAGACTGGAGGGTGAATCAGAAGAAGTAGAAGAAGGAGAAGGAGAAGGTGAAGTCTGGAGGGTGAAGCAGAAGAAGTAGAAGAAGGAGAAGGAGAAGGTGAAGTCAGGAGGGTGAATCAGAAGAAGTAGAAGAAGGAGAAGGAGAAGGTGAAGTCAGGAGGGTGAATCAGAAGAAGCAGAAGAAGGAGAAGGAGAAGGTGAAGTCTGGAGGGTGAATCAGAAGAATCAGAAGAAGGAGAAGGAGAAGGTGAAGTCTGGAGGGTGAATCAGAAGAAGCAGAAGAAAGAGAAGGAGAAGGTGAAGTCTGGAGGGTGAAGCAGAAGAAACAGAAGAAGGAGAAGGAGAAGGTGAAGACTGGAGGGTGAATCAGAAGAAGTGGAAGAAGGAGAAGGAGAAGGTGAAGTCTGGAGGGTGAATCAGAAGAAGTAGAAGAAGGAGAAGGAGAAGGTGAAGTCTGGAGGGTGAATCAGAAGAAGCAGAAGAAGGAGAAGGAGAAGGTGAAGTCTGGAGGGTGAATCAGAAGAAGCAGAAGAAGGAGAAGGAGAAGATGAAGTCTGGAGGGTGAATCAGAAGAAGTAGAAGAAGGAGAAGGAGAAGGTGAAGTCTGGAGGGTGAATCAGAAGAAGCAGAAGAAAGAGAAGGAGAAGGTGAAGTCTGGAGGGTGAATCAGAAGAAGTAGAAGAAGGAGAAGGAGAAGGTGAAGTCTGGAGGGTGAATCAGAAGAAGCAGAAGAAGGAGAAGGAGAAGGTGAAGTCTGGAGAGTGAATCAGAAGAAGCAGAAGAAGGAGAAGGAGAAGGTGAAGTCTGGAGGGTGAATCAGAAGAAGCAGAAGAAGGAGAAGGAGAAGTTGAAGTCTGGAGGGTGAATCAGAAGAAGCAGAATAAGGAGAAGTGAAGGTGAAGTATGGAGGGTGAATCAGAAGAAGCAGAAGAAGGAGAAGGAGAAGGTGAAGTCTGGAGGGTGAATCAGAAGAAGTAGAAGAAGGAGAAGGAGAAGGTGAAGTCTGGAGGGTGAAGCAGAAGAAGTAGAAGAAGGAGAAGGAGAAGGTGAAGTCAGGAGGGTGAATCAGAAGAAGTAGAAGAAGGAGAAGGAGAAGGTGAAGTCAGGAGGGTGAATCAGAAGAAGCAGAAGAAGTAGAAGGAGAAGGTGAATTCTGGAGGGTGAATCAGAAGAAGCAGAATAAGGAGAAGGAGAAGGTGAAGTCTGGAGGGTGAATCAGAAGAAGCAGAAGAAGGAGAAGGAGAAGGTGAAGTCTGGAGGGTGAATCAGAAGAAGCAGAAGAAGGAGAGGGAGAAGGTGAAGTCTGGAGGGTGAATCAGAAGAAGCAGAAGAAGGCGAAGGAGAAGTTGAAGTCTGGAGGGTGAATCAGAAGAAGCAGAATAAGGAGAAGTGAAGGTGAAGTATGGAGGGTGAATCAGAAGAGGCAGAAGAAGGAGAAGGAGAAGGTGAAGTCTGGAGGGTGAATCAGAAGAAGTAGAAGAAGGAAAAGGAGAAGGTTGAGTCTGGAGGGTGAAGCAGAAGAAGTAGAAGAAGGAGAAGGAGAAGGTGAAGTCAGGAGGGTGAATCAGAAGAAGTAGAAGAAGGAGAAGGAGAAGGTGAAGTCAGGAGGGTGAATCAGAAGAAGCAGAAGAAGGAGAAGGAGAAGGTGAAGTCTGGAGGGTGAATCAGAAGAAGCAGAAGAAGGAGAAGGAGAAGGTGAAGTCTGGAGGGTGAATCAGAAGAAGCAGAAGAAAGAGAAGGAGAAGGTGAAGTCTGGAGGGTGAAGCAGAAGAAACAGAAGAAGGAGAAGGAGAAGGTGAAGACTGGAGGGTGAATCAGAAGAAGTAGAAGAAGGAGAAGGAGAAGGTGAAGTCTGGAGGGTGAAGCAGAAGAAGTAGAAGAAGGAGAAGGAGAAGGTGAAGTCAGGAGGGTGAATCAGAAGAAGTAGAAGAAGGAGAAGGAGAAGGTGAAGTCAGGAGGGTGAATCAGAAGAAGCAGAAGAAGGAGAAGGAGAAGGTGAAGTCTGGAGGGTGAATCAGAAGAATCAGAAGAAGGAGAAGGAGAAGGTGAAGTCTGGAGGGTGAATCAGAAGAAGCAGAAGAAAGAGAAGGAGAAGGTGAAGTCTGGAGGGTGAAGCAGAAGAAACAGAAGAAGGAGAAGGAGAAGGTGAAGACTGGAGGGTGAATCAGAAGAAGTGGAAGAAGGAGAAGGAGAAGGTGAAGTCTGGAGGGTGAATCAGAAGAAGTAGAAGAAGGAGAAGGAGAAGGTGAAGTCTGGAGGGTGAATCAGAAGAAGCAGAAGAAGGAGAAGGAGAAGGTGAAGTCTGGAGGGTGAATCAGAAGAAGCAGAAAAAGGAGAAGGAGAAGATGAAGTCTGGAGGGTGAATCAGAAGAAGTAGAAGAAGGAGAAGGAGAAGGTGAAGTCTGGAGGGTGAATCAGAAGAAGCAGAAGAAAGAGAAGGAGAAGGTGAAGTCTGGAGGGTGAATCAGAAGAAGTAGAAGAAGGAGAAGGAGAAGGTGAAGTCTGGAGGGTGAATCAGAAGAAGCAGAAGAAGGAGAAGGAGAAGGTGAAGTCTGGAGAGTGAATCAGAAGAAGCAGAAGAAGGAGAAGGAGAAGGTGAAGTCTGGAGGGTGAATCAGAAGAAGCAGAAGAAGGAGAAGGAGAAGTTGAAGTCTGGAGGGTGAATCAGAAGAAGCAGAATAAGGAGAAGTGAAGGTGAAGTATGGAGGGTGAATCAGAAGAAGCAGAAGAAGGAGAAGGAGAAGGTGAAGTCTGGAGGGTGAATCAGAAGAAGTAGAAGAAGGAGAAGGAGAAGGTGAAGTCTGGAGGGTGAAGCAGAAGAAGTAGAAGAAGGAGAAGGAGAAGGTGAAGTCAGGAGGGTGAATCAGAAGAAGTAGAAGAAGGAGAAGGAGAAGGTGAAGTCAGGAGGGTGAATCAGAAGAAGCAGAAGAAGTAGAAGGAGAAGGTGAATTCTGGAGGGTGAATCAGAAGAAGCAGAATAAGGAGAAGGAGAAGGTGAAGTCTGGAGGGTGAATCAGAAGAAGCAGAATAAGGAGAAGGAGAAGGTGAAGTCTGGAGGGTGAATCAGAAGAAGCAGAAGAAGGAGAAGGAGAAGATGAAGTCTGGAGGGTGAATCAGAAGAAGTAGAAGAAGGAGAAGGAGAAGGTGAAGTCTGGAGGGTGAATCAGAAGAAGTAGAAGAAGGAGAAGGAGAAGGTGAAGTCAGGAGGGTGAATCAGAAGAAGTAGAAGAAGGAGAAGGAGAAGGTGAAGTCAGGAGGGTGAATCAGAAGAAGCAGAAGAAGGAGAAGGAGAAGGTGAAGTCTGGAGGGTGAATCAGAAGAATCAGAAGAAGGAGAAGGTGAAGTCTGGAGGGTGAATCAGAAGAAGCAGAAGAAAGAGAAGGAGAAGCTGAAGTCTGGAGGGTGAAGCAGAAGAAACAGAAGAAGGAGAAGAAGAAGATGAAGACTGGAGGGTGAATCAGAAGAAGTGGAAGAAGGAGAAGGAGAAGGTGAAGTCTGGAGGGTGAATCAGAAGAAGTAGAAGAAGGAGAAGGAGAAGGTGAAGTCTGGAGGGTGAATCAGAAAAAGCAGAAGAAGGAGAAGGAGAAGGTGAAGTCTGGAGGGTGAATCAGAAGAAGCAGAAGAAGGAGAAGGAGAAGATGAAGTCTGGAGGGTGAATCAGAAGAAGTAGAAGAAGGAGAAGGAGAAGGTGAAGTCTGGAGGGTGAATCAGAAGTAGTAGAAGAAGGAGAAGGAGAAGGTGAAGTCTGGACGGTGTATCAGAAGAAACAGAAGAAGGAGAAGGAGAAGGTGAATCTGGAGGGTGAATCAGAAGAAGTAGAAGAAGGAGAAGGAGAAGGTGTAGTCTGGAGGGTGAATCAGAAGAAGTAGACGAAGGAGAAGGAGAAGGTGAAGTCTGGAGGGTGAATCAGAAGAAGCAGAAGAAGGAGATGGAGAAGGTGAAGTCTGGAGGGTGAATCAGAAGAAGTAGAAGAAGGAGAAGGAGAAGGTGAAGTCTGGAGGGTGAATCAGAAGCAGCAGAAGGAGGAGAAGGAGAAGGTGAAGTCTGGAGGGTGAATCAGAAGAAGCAGAAGAAGGAGAAGGAGAAGGTGAAGTCTGGAGGGTGAATCAGAAGAAGTAGAAGAAGGAGAAGGAGAAGGTGAAGTCTGGAGGGAGAATCAGAAGAAGTAGAAGAAGGAGAAGGAGAAGGTGAAGTCTGGAGGTTGAATCAGAAGAAGTAGAAGAAGGAGAAGGAGAAGGTGAAGTCTGGAGGGTGAAGCAGAAGAAGTAGAAGAAGGAGAAGGAGAAGGTGAAGTCAGGAGGGTGAATCAGAAGAAGTAGAAGAAGGAGAAGGAGAAGGTGAAGTCAGGAGGGTGAATCAGAAGAAGCAGAAGAAGGAGAAGGAGAAGGTGAAGTCTGGAGGGTGAATCAGAAGAATCAGAAGAAGGAGAAGGAGAAGGTGAAGTCTGGAGGGTGAATCAGAAGAAGCAGAAGAAAGAGAAGGAGATGGTGAAGTCTGGAGGGTGAATCAGAAGAAGTAGAAGAAGGAGAAAGAGAAGGTGAAGTACGGAGGGTGAATCAGAAGAAGCAGAGGAAGGAGAAGGAGAAGGTGAAGTCTGGAGGGTGAATCAGAAGAAGCAGAAGAAGTAGAAGGAGAAGGTGAAGTCTGGAGGGTGAATCAGAAGAAGCAGAAGTAGGAGAAGGAGAAGGTGAAGTCTGGAGGGTGAATGAGAAGAAGCAGAATAAGGAGAAGGAGAAGGTGAAGTCTGGAGGGTGAATCAGAAGAAGAAGAAGAAGGAGAAGGAGAAGGTGAAGTCTGGAGGGTGAAGCAGAAGAAGGAGAAGGAGAAGGTGAAGTCAGGAGGGTGAATCAGAAGAAGTAGAAGAAGGAGAAGGAGAAGGTGAAATCAGGAGGGTGAATCAGAAGAAGCAGAAGAAGGAGAAGGAGAAGGTGAAGTCTGTAGGGTGAATCAGAAGAATCAGAAGAAGGAGAAGGAGAAGGTGAAGTCTGGAGGGTGAAACAGAAGAAGCAGAAGAAGAAGAAGGAGAAGGTGAAGTCTGGAGGGTGAATCAGAAGAAGCAGAAGAAGGAGAAGGAGAAGGTGAAGTCTGGAGGGTGAATCAGAAGAAGCAGAAGAAGGAGAAGGAGAAGATGAAATCTGGAGGGTGAATCAGAAGAAGCAGAAGAAAGAGAAGGAGAAGGTGAAGTCTGGAGGGTGAATCAGAAGAAGTAGAAGAAGGAGAAGGAGAAGGTGAAGTCTGGAGGGTGAATCAGAAGAAGCAGAAGAAGGAGAAGGAGAAGGTGAAGTCTGGAGGGTGAATCAGAAGAAGCAGAAGAAGGAGAAGGAGAAGGTGAAGTCTGGAGGGTGAATCAGAAGAAGCAGAAGAAGGCGAAGGAGAAGTTGAAGTCTGGAGGGTGAATCAGAAGAAGCAGAATAAGGAGAAGTGAAGGTGAAGTATGGAGGGTGAATCAGAAGAGGCAGAAGAAGGAGAAGGAGAAGGTGAAGTCTGGAGGGTGAATCAGAAGAAGTAGAAGAAGGAGAAGGAGAAGGTGAAGTCAGGAGGGTGAATCAGAAGAAGCAGAAGAAGGAGAAGGAGAAGGTGAAGTTAGGAGGGTGAATCAGAAGAAGCAGAAGAAGGAGAAGGAGCAGGTGATGTCAGGGGGATGAAGCAGAAGATGTAGAAGAAGGAGAAGGAGAAGGTGAAGTCCGGACAGTGAAGCAGAAGAAGCAGAAGAAGGAGAAGGAGAAGGTGAAGTCTGGAGGGTGAATCAGAAGAAGTAGAAGAAGGAGAAGGAGAAGGTCAAGTCTGGAGGGTGAATCAGAAGAAGTAGAAGAAGGAGAAGGAGAAGGTGAAGTCTGGAGGGTGAAGCAGAAGAAGTAGAAGAAGGAGAAGGAGAAGGTGAAGTCAGGAGGGTGAATCAGAAGAAGTAGAAGAAGGAGAAGGAGAAGGTGAAGTCAGGAGGGTGAATCAGAAGAAGCAGAAGAAGGAGAAGAAGAAGGTGAAGTCTGGAGGGTGAATCAGAAGAATCAGAAGAAGGAGAAGGAGAAGGTGAAGTCTGGAGGGTGAATCAGAAGAAGCAGAAGAAAGAGAAGGAGAAGGTGAAGTCTGGAGGGTGAATCAGAAGAAGTAGAAGAAGGAGAAGGAGAAGGTGAAGTCTGGAGTGTGAATCAGAAGAAGCAGAAGAAGGAGAAGGAGAAGGTGAAGTCTGGAGGGTGAATAAGAAGAAGCAGAATAAGGAGAAGGAGAAGGTGAAGTCTGGAGGGTGAATCAGAAGAAGCAGAAGAAGGAGAAGGAGAAGGTGAAGTCTGGAGGGTGAATCAGAAGAAGTAGAAGAAGGAGAAGGAGAAGGTGAAGTCTGGAGGGTGAAGCAGAAGAAGTAGAAGAAGGAGAAGGAGAAGGTGAAGTCAGGAGGGTGAATCTGAAGAAGTAGAAGAAGGAGAAGGAGAAGGTGAAGTCAGGAGGGTGAATCAGAAGAAGCAGAAGAAGGAGAAGGAGAAGGTGAAGTCTGGAGGGTGAACCAGAAGAATCAGAAGAAGGAGAAGGAGAAGGTGAAGTCTGGAGGGTGAATCAGAAGAAGCAGAGGAAGGAGAAGGAGAAGGTGAAGTCTGGAGGGTGAATCAGAAGAAGCAGAACAAGGAGAAGGAGAAGGTGAAGTCTGGAGGGTGAATCAGAAGAAGCAGAATAAGGAGAAGGAGAAGGTGAAGTCTGGAGGGTGAATCAGAAGAAGCAGAAGAAGGAGAAGGAGAAGATGAAGTCTGGAGGGTGAATCAGAAGAAGTAGAAGAAGGAGAAGGAGAAGGTGAAGTCTGGAGGGTGAAGCAGAAGAAGTAGAAGAAGGAGAAGGAGAAGGTGAAGTCAGGAGGGTGAATCAGAAGAAGCAGAAGAAGGAGAAGGAGAAGGTGAAGTCTGGAGGGTGAATCAGAAGAATCAGAAGAAGGAGAAGGAGAAGGTGAAGTCTGGAGGGTGAATCAGAAGAAGCAGAAGAAAGAGAAGGAGAAGGTGAAGTCTGGAGGGTGAAGCAGAAGAAACAGAAGAAGGAGAAGGAGAAGGTGAAGACTGGAGGGTGAATCAGAAGAAGTAGAAGAAGGAGAAGGAGAAGGTGAAGTCTGGAGGGTGAATCAGAAGAAGTAGAAGAAGGAGAAGGAGAAGGTGAAGTCTGGAGGGTGAATCAGAAGAAGCAGAAGAAGGAGAAGGAGAAGGTGAAGTCTGGACGGTGAATCAGAAGAAACAGAAGAAGGAGAAGGAGAAGGTGAAGTCTGGAGGGTGAATCAGAAGAAGTAGTAGAAGGAGAAGGAGAAGGTGTAGTCTGGAGGGTGAATCAGAAGAAGTAGACGAAGGAGAAGGAGAAGGAGAAGTCTGGAGGGTGAATCAGAAGAAGCAGAAGAAGGAGAAGGAGAAGGTGAAGTCTGGAGGGTGAATCAGAAGAAGTAGAAGAAGGAGAAGGAGAAGGTGAAGTCTGGAGGGTGAATCAGAAGAAGCAGAAGAAGGAGAAGGAGAAGGAGGAGTCTGGAGGGTGAATCAGAAGAAGCAGAAGAAGGAGAAGGAGAAGGTGAAGTCTGGAGGGTGAAGCAGAAGAAGTAGAAGAAGGAGAAGGAGAAGGTGAAGTCAGGAGGGTGAATCAGAAGAAGTAGAAGAAGGAGAAGGAGAAGGTGAAGTCAGGAGGGTGAATCAGAAGAAGCAGAAGAAGGAGAAGGAGAAGGTGAAGTCTGGAGGGTGAATCAGAAGAATCAGAAGAAGGAGAAGGAGAAGGTGAAGTCTGGAGGGTGAATCAGATGAAGCAGAAGAAGGAGAAGGAGAAGGTGAAGTCTGGAGGGTGAATCAGAAGAAGCAGAAGAAGGAGAAGGAGAAGGTGAAGTCAGGAGGGTGAATCAGAAGAAGCAGAAGAAGGAGAAGGAGAAGGTGAAGTTAGGAGGGTGAATCAGAAGAAGCAGAAGAAGGAGAAGGAGCAGGTGATGTCAGCGGGATGAAGCAGAAGAAGTAGAAGAAGGAGAAGGAGAAGGTGAAGTCAGGACGGTGAAGCAGAAGAAGCAGAAGAAGGAGAAGGAGAAGGTGAAGTCTGGAGGGTGAATCAGAATAAGTAGAAGAAGGAGAAGGAGAAGGTCAAGTCTGGAGGGTGAATCAGAAGAAGTAGAAGAAGGAGAAGGAGAAGGTGAAGTCTGGAGGGTGAAGCAGAAGAAGTAGAAGAAGGAGAAGGAGAAGGTGAAGTCAGGAGGGTCAATCAGAAGAAGTAGAAGAAGAAGAAGGAGAAGGTGAAGTCAGGAGGGTGAATCAGAAGAAGCAGAAGAAGGAGAAGGAGAAGGTGAAGTCTGGAGGGTGAATCAGAAGAATCAGAAGAAGGAGAAGGAGAAGGTGAAGTCTGGAGGGTGAATCAGAAGAAGCAGAAGAAAGAGAAGGAGAAGGTGAAGTCTGGAGGGTGAATCGGAAGAAGCAGAAGAAGGAGAAGGAGAAGGTGAAGTCAGGAGGGTGAATCAGAAGAAGCAGAAGAAGGAGAAGGAGAAGGTGAAGTTAGGAGGGTGAATCAGAAGAAGCAGAAGAAGGAGAAGGAGCAGGTGATGTCAGGGGGATGAAGCAGAAGAAGTAGAAGAAGGAGAAGGAGAAGGTGAAATCAGGACGGTGAAGCAGAAGAAGCAGAAGAAGGAGAAGGAGAAGGTGAAGTCTGGAGGGTGAATCAGAAGAAGTAGAAGAAGGAGAAGGAGAAGGTCAAGTCTGGAGGGTGAATCAGAAGAAGTAGAAGAAGGAGAAGGAGAAGGTGAAGTCTGGAGGGTGAAGCAGAAGAAGTAGAAGAAGGAGAAGGAGAAGGTGAAGTCAGGAGGGTGAATCAGAAGAAGTAGAAGAAGGAGAAGGAGAAGGTGAAGTCAGGAGGGTGAATCAGAAGAAGCAGAAGAAGGAGAAGGAGAAGGTGAAGTCTGGAGGGTGAATCAGAAGAAGCAGAAGAAGGAGAAGGAGAAGATGAAATCTGGAGGGTGAATCAGAAGAAGTAGAAGAAGGAGAAGGAGAAGGTGAGGTCTGGAGGGTGAATCAGAAGAAGTAGAAGAAGGAGAAGGAGAAGGTGAAGTCTGGAGGGTGAAACAGAAGAAGCAGAAGAAGAAGAAGGAGAAGGTGAAGTCTGGAGGGTGAATCAGAAGAAGCAGAAGAAGGAGAAGGAGAAGGTGAAGTCTGGAGGGTGAATCAGAAGAAGCAGAAGAAGGAGAAGGAGAAGATGAAATCTGGAGGGTGAATCAGAAGAAGCAGAAGAAAGAGAAGGAGAAGGTGAAGTCTGGAGGGTGAATCAGAAGAAGTAGAAGAAGGAGAAGGAGAAGGTGAAGTCTGGAGGGTGAATCAGAAGAAGCAGAAGAAGGAGAAGGAGAAGGTGAAGTCTGGAGGGTGAATCAGAAGAAGCAGAAGAAGGAGAAGGAGAAGGTGAAGTCTGGAGGGTGAATCAGAAGAAGCAGAAGAAGGCGAAGGAGAAGTTGAAGTCTGGAGGGTGAATCAGAAGAAGCAGAATAAGGAGAAGTGAAGGTGAAGTATGGAGGGTGAATCAGAAGAGGCAGAAGAAGGAGAAGGAGAAGGTGAAGTCTGGAGGGTGAATCAGAAGAAGTAGAAGAAGGAAAAGGAGAAGGTTGAGTCTGGAGGGTGAAGCAGAAGAAGTAGAAGAAGGAGAAGGAGAAGGTGAAGTCAGGAGGGTGAATCAGAAGAAGTAGAAGAAGGAGAAGGAGAAGGTGAAGTCAGGAGGGTGAATCAGAAGAAGCAGAAGAAGGAGAAGGAGAAGGTGAAGTCTGGAGGGTGAATCAGAAGAAGCAGAAGAAGGAGAAGGAGAAGGTGAAGTCTGGAGGGTGAATCAGAAGAAGCAGAAGAAAGAGAAGGAGAAGGTGAAGTCTGGAGGGTGAAGCAGAAGAAACAGAAGAAGGAGAAGGAGAAGGTGAAGACTGGAGGGTGAATCAGAAGAAGTAGAAGAAGGAGAAGGAGAAGGTGAAGTCTGGAGGGTGAAGCAGAAGAAGTAGAAGAAGGAGAAGGAGAAGGTGAAGTCAGGAGGGTGAATCAGAAGAAGTAGAAGAAGGAGAAGGAGAAGGTGAAGTCAGGAGGGTGAATCAGAAGAAGCAGAAGAAGGAGAAGGAGAAGGTGAAGTCTGGAGGGTGAATCAGAAGAATCAGAAGAAGGAGAAGGAGAAGGTGAAGTCTGGAGGGTGAATCAGAAGAAGCAGAAGAAAGAGAAGGAGAAGGTGAAGTCTGGAGGGTGAAGCAGAAGAAACAGAAGAAGGAGAAGGAGAAGGTGAAGACTGGAGGGTGAATCAGAAGAAGTGGAAGAAGGAGAAGGAGAAGGTGAAGTCTGGAGGGTGAATCAGAAGAAGTAGAAGAAGGAGAAGGAGAAGGTGAAGTCTGGAGGGTGAATCAGAAGAAGCAGAAGAAGGAGAAGGAGAAGGTGAAGTCTGGAGGGTGAATCAGAAGAAGCAGAAGAAGGAGAAGGAGAAGATGAAGTCTGGAGGGTGAATCAGAAGAAGTAGAAGAAGGAGAAGGAGAAGGTGAAGTCTGGAGGGTGAATCAGAAGAAGCAGAAGAAAGAGAAGGAGAAGGTGAAGTCTGGAGGGTGAATCAGAAGAAGTAGAAGAAGGAGAAGGAGAAGGTGAAGTCTGGAGGGTGAATCAGAAGAAGCAGAAGAAGGAGAAGGAGAAGGTGAAGTCTGGAGAGTGAATCAGAAGAAGCAGAAGAAGGAGAAGGAGAAGGTGAAGTCTGGAGGGTGAATCAGAAGAAGCAGAAGAAGGAGAAGGAGAAGTTGAAGTCTGGAGGGTGAATCAGAAGAAGCAGAATAAGGAGAAGTGAAGGTGAAGTATGGAGGGTGAATCAGAAGAAGCAGAAGAAGGAGAAGGAGAAGGTGAAGTCTGGAGGGTGAATCAGAAGAAGTAGAAGAAGGAGAAGGAGAAGGTGAAGTCTGGAGGGTGAAGCAGAAGAAGTAGAAGAAGGAGAAGGAGAAGGTGAAGTCAGGAGGGTGAATCAGAAGAAGTAGAAGAAGGAGAAGGAGAAGGTGAAGTCAGGAGGGTGAATCAGAAGAAGCAGAAGAAGTAGAAGGAGAAGGTGAATTCTGGAGGGTGAATCAGAAGAAGCAGAATAAGGAGAAGGAGAAGGTGAAGTCTGGAGGGTGAATCAGAAGAAGCAGAATAAGGAGAAGGAGAAGGTGAAGTCTGGAGGGTGAATCAGAAGAAGCAGAAGAAGGAGAAGGAGAAGATGAAGTCTGGAGGGTGAATCAGAAGAAGTAGAAGAAGGAGAAGGAGAAGGTGAAGTCTGGAGGGTGAATCAGAAGAAGTAGAAGAAGGAGAAGGAGAAGGTGAAGTCAGGAGGGTGAATCAGAAGAAGTAGAAGAAGGAGAAGGAGAAGGTGAAGTCAGGAGGGTGAATCAGAAGAAGCAGAAGAAGGAGAAGGAGAAGGTGAAGTCTGGAGGGTGAATCAGAAGAATCAGAAGAAGGAGAAGGTGAAGTCTGGAGGGTGAATCAGAAGAAGCAGAAGAAAGAGAAGGAGAAGCTGAAGTCTGGAGGGTGAAGCAGAAGAAACAGAAGAAGGAGAAGAAGAAGATGAAGACTGGAGGGTGAATCAGAAGAAGTGGAAGAAGGAGAAGGAGAAGGTGAAGTCTGGAGGGTGAATCAGAAGAAGTAGAAGAAGGAGAAGGAGAAGGTGAAGTCTGGAGGGTGAATCAGAAAAAGCAGAAGAAGGAGAAGGAGAAGGTGAAGTCTGGAGGGTGAATCAGAAGAAGCAGAAGAAGGAGAAGGAGAAGATGAAGTCTGGAGGGTGAATCAGAAGAAGTAGAAGAAGGAGAAGGAGAAGGTGAAGTCTGGAGGGTGAATCAGAAGTAGTAGAAGAAGGAGAAGGAGAAGGTGAAGTCTGGACGGTGTATCAGAAGAAACAGAAGAAGGAGAAGGAGAAGGTGAATCTGGAGGGTGAATCAGAAGAAGTAGAAGAAGGAGAAGGAGAAGGTGTAGTCTGGAGGGTGAATCAGAAGAAGTAGACGAAGGAGAAGGAGAAGGTGAAGTCTGGAGGGTGAATCAGAAGAAGCAGAAGAAGGAGATGGAGAAGGTGAAGTCTGGAGGGTGAATCAGAAGAAGTAGAAGAAGGAGAAGGAGAAGGTGAAGTCTGGAGGGTGAATCAGAAGCAGCAGAAGGAGGAGAAGGAGAAGGTGAAGTCTGGAGGGTGAATCAGAAGAAGCAGAAGAAGGAGAAGGAGAAGGTGAAGTCTGGAGGGTGAATCAGAAGAAGTAGAAGAAGGAGAAGGAGAAGGTGAAGTCTGGAGGGAGAATCAGAAGAAGTAGAAGAAGGAGAAGGAGAAGGTGAAGTCTGGAGGTTGAATCAGAAGAAGTAGAAGAAGGAGAAGGAGAAGGTGAAGTCTGGAGGGTGAAGCAGAAGAAGTAGAAGAAGGAGAAGGAGAAGGTGAAGTCAGGAGGGTGAATCAGAAGAAGTAGAAGAAGGAGAAGGAGAAGGTGAAGTCAGGAGGGTGAATCAGAAGAAGCAGAAGAAGGAGAAGGAGAAGGTGAAGTCTGGAGGGTGAATCAGAAGAATCAGAAGAAGGAGAAGGAGAAGGTGAAGTCTGGAGGGTGAATCAGAAGAAGCAGAAGAAAGAGAAGGAGATGGTGAAGTCTGGAGGGTGAATCAGAAGAAGTAGAAGAAGGAGAAAGAGAAGGTGAAGTACGGAGGGTGAATCAGAAGAAGCAGAGGAAGGAGAAGGAGAAGGTGAAGTCTGGAGGGTGAATCAGAAGAAGCAGAAGAAGTAGAAGGAGAAGGTGAAGTCTGGAGGGTGAATCAGAAGAAGCAGAAGTAGGAGAAGGAGAAGGTGAAGTCTGGAGGGTGAATGAGAAGAAGCAGAATAAGGAGAAGGAGAAGGTGAAGTCTGGAGGGTGAATCAGAAGAAGAAGAAGAAGGAGAAGGAGAAGGTGAAGTCTGGAGGGTGAAGCAGAAGAAGGAGAAGGAGAAGGTGAAGTCAGGAGGGTGAATCAGAAGAAGTAGAAGAAGGAGAAGGAGAAGGTGAAATCAGGAGGGTGAATCAGAAGAAGCAGAAGAAGGAGAAGGAGAAGGTGAAGTCTGTAGGGTGAATCAGAAGAATCAGAAGAAGGAGAAGGAGAAGGTGAAGTCTGGAGGGTGAAGCAGAAGAAACAGAAGAAGGAGAAGGAGAAGGTGAAGACTGGAGGGTGAATCAGAAGAAGTAGAAGAAGGAGAAGGAGAAGGTGAAGTCTGGAGGGTGAATCAGAAGAAGTAGAAGAAGGAGAAGGAGAAGGTGAAGTCTGGAGGGTGAATCAGAAGAAGCAGAAGAAGGAGAAGGAGAAGGTGAAGTCTGGAGGATGAATCAGAAGAAGCAGAAGAAGGAGAAGGAGAAGATGAAGTCTGGAGGGTGAATCAGAAGAAGTAGAAGAAGGAGAAGGAGAAGGTGAGGTCTGGAGGGTGAATCAGAAGAAGCAGAAGAAGGAGAAGGAGAAGGTGAAGTCTGGAGGGTGAATCAGAAGAAGCAGAAGAAGGAGAAGGAGAAGGTGAAGTCTGGAGGGTGAATCAGAAGAAACAGAAGAAGGAGAAGGAGAAGGTGAAGTCTGGAGGGTGAATCAGAAGAAGTAGAAGAAGGAGAAGGAGAAGGTGTAGTCTGGAGGGTGAATCAGAAGAAGCAGAAGAAGGAGAAGGTGAAGTCTGGAGGGTGAATCAGAAGAAGCAGAAGAAGGAGAAGGAGAAGGTGAAGTCTGGAGGGTGAATCAGAAGAAGCAGAAGAAGGAGAAGGAGAAGGTGAAGTCAGGAGGGTGAATCAGAAGAAGCAGAAGACGGAGAAGGAGAAGGTGAAGTTAGGAGGGTGAATCAGAAGAAGCAGAAAAAGGAGAAGGAGCAGGTGATGTCAGGGGGATGAAGCGGAATAAGTAGAAGAAGGAGAAGGAGAAGGTGAAGTCAGGACCGTGAAGCAGAAGAAGCAGAAGAAGGAGAAGGAGAAGGTGAAGTCTGGAGGGTGAATCAGAAGAAGTAGAAGAAGGAAAAGGAGAAGGTCAAGTCTGGAGGGTGAATCAGAAGAAGTAGAAGAAGGAGAAGGAGAAGGTGAAGTCTGGAGGGTGAAGCAGAAGAATAGAAGAAGGAGAAGGAGAAGGTGAAGTCAGGATGGTGAATCAGAAGAAGTAGAAGAAGGAGAAGGAGAAGGTGAAGTCACGGGGTGAATCAGAAGAAGCAGAAGAAGGAGAAGGAGAAGGTGAAGTCTGGAGGGTGAATCAGAAGAATCAGAAGAAGGAGAAGGAGAAGGTGAAGTCTGGAGGGTGAATCAGAAGAAGCAGAAGAAAGAGAAGGAGAAGGTGAAGTCTGGAGGGTGAATCAGAAGAAGTAGAAGAAGGAGAAGGAGAAGGTGAAGTCTGGAGGGTGAATCAGAAGAAGCAGAGGAAGGAGAAGGAGAAGGTGAAGTCTGGAGGGTGAATCAGAAGAAGCAGAAGAAGGAGAAGGAGAAGGTGAAGTCTGCAGATTGAATCAGAAGAAGCAGAAGAAGGAGAAGGAGAAGGTGAAGTCTGGAGGGTGAATCAGAGGAAGCAGAATAAGGAGAAGGAGAAGGTGAAATCTGGAGGGTGAATCAGAAGAAGCAGAAGAAGGAGAAGGAGAAGGTGAAGTCTGGAGGGTGAATCAGAAGAAGTAGAAGAAGGAGAAGGAGAAGTTGAAGTCTGGTGGGTGAAGCAGAAGATTTAGAAGATGGAGAAGGAGAAGGTGAAGTCAGGAGGGTGAATCAGAAGAAGTAGGAGAAGGAGAAGGTGAAGTCAGGAGGGTGAATCAGAAGAAGCAGAAGATGGAGAAGGAGAAGGTGAAGTCTGGAGGGTGAATCAGAAGAATCAGAAGAAGGAGAAGAAGAAGGTGAAGTCTGGAGGGTGAATCAGAAGAATCAGAAGAAGGAGAAGGAGAAGGTGAAGTCTGGAGGGTGAATCAGAAGAAGTAGAAGAAGGAGAAGGAGAAGGTGAAGTCTGGAGGGTGAATCAGAAGAAGTAGAAGAAGGAGAAGGAGAAGGTGAAGTCTGGAGGGTGAAGCAGAAGAAGTAGAAGAAGGAGAAGGAGAAGGTGAAGTCAGGTGGGTGAATCAGAAGAAGTAGAAGAAGGAGAAGGAGAAGGTGAAGTCAGGAGGGTGAATCAGAAGAAGCAGAAGAAGGAGAAGGAGAAGGTGAAGTCTGGAGGATGAATCAGAAGAATCAGAAGAAGGAGAAGGAGAAGGTGAAGTCTGGAGGGTGAATCAGAAGAAGCAGAAGAAAGAGAAGGAGAAGGTGAAGTCTGGAGGGTGAAGCAGAAGAAACAGAAGAAGGAGAAGGAGAAGGTGAAGACTGGAGGGTGAATCAGAAGAAGTAGAAGAAGGAGAAGGAGAAGGTGAAGTCTGGAGGGTGAATCAGAAGAAGTAGAAGAAGGAGAAGGAGAAGGTGAAGTCTGAAGGGTGAATCAGAAGAAGCAGAAGAAGGAGAAGGAGAAGATGAAGTCTGGAGGGTGAATCAGAAGAAGTAGAAGAAGGAGAAGGAGAAGGTGAAGTCTGGAGGGTGAATCAGAAGTAGTAGAAGAAGGAGAAGGAGAAGGTGAAGTCTGGAGGGTGAATCAGAAGAAACAGAAGAAGGAGAAGGAGAAGGTGAAGTCTGGAGGGTGAATCAGAAGAAGTAGAAGAAGGAGAAGGAGAAGGTGTAGTCTGGAGGGTGAATCAGAAGAAGTAGACGAAGGAGAAGGAGAAGGTGAAGTCTGGAGGGTGAATCAGATGAAGCAGAAGAAGGAGATGGAGAAGGTGAAGTCTGGAGGGTGAATCAGAAGAAGTAGAAGAAGGAGAAGGAGAAGGTGAAGTCTGGAGGGTGAATCAGAAGAAGCAGAAGAAGGAGAAGGAGAAGGTGAAGTCTGGAGGGTGAATCAGAAGAAGCAGAAGAAGGAGAAGGAGAAGGTGAAGTCTGGAGGATGATTCAGAAGAAGCAGAATAAGGAGAAGGAGAAGGTGAAGTCTGGAGGGTGAATCAGAAGAAGCAGAAGAAGGAGAAGGAGAAGGTGAAGTCTGGAGGGTGAATCAGAAGAAGTAGAAGAAGGAGAAGGAAAAGGTGAAGTCTGGAGGGTGAATCAGAAGAAGTAGAAGAAGGAGAAGGAGAAGGTGAAGTCTGGAGGGTGAATCAGAAGACGCAGAAGAAGGAGAAGGAGAAGGTGAAGTCTGGAGGGTGAAGCAGAAGAAATAGAAGAAGGAGAAGGAGAAGGTGAAGTCAGGAGGGTGAATCAGAAGATGTAGAAGAAGGAGAAGGAGAAGGTGAAGTCAGGAGGGTGAATCAGAAGAAGCAGAAGAAGGAGAAGGAGAAGGTAAAGTCTGGAGGGTGAATCAGAAGAATCAGAAGAAGGAGAAGGAGAAGGTGAAGTCTGGAGGGTGAATCAGAAGAAGCAGAAGAAAGAGAAGGAGAAGGTGAAGTCTGGAGGGTGAATCAGAAGAAGTAGAAGAAGGAGAAGGAGAAGGTGAAGTCTGGAGGGTGAATCAGAAGAAGCAGAAGAAGGAGAAGGAGAAGGTGAAGTCTGGAGGGTGAATCAGAAGAAGTAGACGAAGGAGAAGGAGAAGGTGAAGTCTGGAGGGTGAATCAGAAGAAGCAGAAGAAGGAGATGGAGAAGGTGAAGTCTGGAGGGTGAATCAGAAGAAGTAGAAGAAGGAGAAGGAGAAGGTGAAGTCTGGAGGGTGAATCAGAAGAAGCAGAAGAAGGAGAAGGAACCGGTGAAGTCCGGAGGGTGAATCAGAAGAAGCAGAAGAAGGAGAAGGAGAAGGTGAAGTCTGGAGGGTGATTCAGAAGAAGCAGAATAAGGAGAAGGAGAAGGTGAAGTCTGGAGGGTGAATCAGAAGAAGCAGAAGAAGGAGAAGGAGAAGGTGAAGTCTGGAGGGTGCATCAGAAGAAGTAGAAGAAGGAGAAGGAGAAGGTGAAGTCTGGAGGGTGAATCAGAAGAAGTAGAAGAAGGAGAAGGAGAAGGTGAAGTCTGGAGGGTGAAGCAGAAGAAGTAGAAGAAGGAGAAGGAGAAGGTGAAGTCAGGAGGGTGAATCAGAAGATGTAGAAGAAGGAGAAGGAGAAGGTGAAGTCAGGAGGGTGAATCAGAAGAAGCAGAAGAAGGAGAAGGAGAAGGTGAAGTCTGGAGGGTGAATCAGAAGAAGTAGAAGAAGGAGAAGGAGAAGATGAAGTCTGGAGGGTGAATCAGAAGAAGCAGAAGAAGGAGAAGGAGAAGGTGAAGTCTGGAGGGTGAATCAGAAGAAGCAGAAGAAGGAGAAGGAGAAGGTGAAGTCTGGAGGGTGAATCAGAAGAAGCAGAATAAGGAGAAGGAGAAGGTGAAGTCTGGAGGGTGAATCAGAAGAAGCAGAAGAAGCAGAAGGAGAAGGTGAAGTCTGGAGGGTGAATCAGAAGAAGTAGAAGAAGGAGAAGGAGAAGGTGAAGTCTGGAGGGTGAAGCAGAAGAAGTAGAAGAAGGAGAAGGAGAAGGTGAAGTCAGGAGGGTGAATCAGAAGAAGTAGAAGACGGAGAAGGAGAAGGTGAAGTCAGGAGGGTGAATCAGAAGAAGCAGAAGAAGGAGATAGAGAAGGTGAAGTCTGGAGGGTGAATCAGAAGAATCAGAAGAAGGAGAAGGAGAAGGTGAAGTCTGGAGGGTGAAGCAGAAGAAGCAGAAGAAAGAGAAGGAGAAGGTGAAGTCTGGAGGGTGAAGCAGAAGAAACAGAAGAAGGAGAAGGAGAAGGTGTAGACTGGAGGGTGAATCAGAAGAAGTAGAAGAAGGAGAAGGAGAAGGTGAAGTCTGGAGGGTGAATCAGAAGAAGTAGAAGAAGGAGAAGGAGAAGGTGAAGTCTGGAGGGTGAATCAGAAGAAGCAGAAGAAGGAGAAGGAGAAGGTGAAGTCTGGAGGGTGAATCAGAAGAAGCAGAAGAAGGAGAAGGAGAAGATGAAGTCTGGAGGGTGAATCAGAAGAAGTAGAAGAAGGAGAAGGAGAAGGTGAGGTCTGGAGGGTGAATCAGAAGAAGCAGAAGAAGGAGAAGGAGAAGGTGAAGTCTGGAGGGTGAATCAGAAGAAGCAGAAGAAGGAGAAGGAGAAGGTGAAGTCTGGAGGGTGAATCAGAAGAAGCAGAAGAAGGAGAAGGAGAAGGTGAAGTCAGGAGGGTGAATCAGAAGAAGCAGAAGAAGGAGAAGGAGAAGGTGAAGTTAGGAGGGTGAATCAGAAGAAGCAGAAAAAGGAGAAGGAGCAGGTGAAGTCAGGGGGGTGTAGCAGAAGAAGTAGAAGAAGGAGAAGGAGAAGGTGAAGTCAGGACGGTGAAGCAGAAGAAGCAGAAGAAGGAGAAGGAGAAGGTGAAGCCTGGAGGGCGCAGCAGAAGAAGCAGAAGAAGGAGAAGGAGAAGGTGAAGTCTGGAGTGTGAAGCAGAAGAAGCAGAAGAAGGAGAAGGAGAAGGTGAAGTCTGGAGGGCGCAGCAGAAGAAGCAGAAGAAGGAGAATGAGAAGGTGAAGTCTGGAGGGTGAATCAGAAGAAGCAGAAGAAGGAGAAGGAGAAGGTGAAGTCTGGAGGGTGAATCAGAAGAAGTAGAAGAAGGAGAAGGAGAAGGTGAAGTCTGGAGGGTGAAGCAGAAGAAGTAGAAGAAGGAGAAGGAGAAGGTGAAGTCAGGAGGGTGAATCAGAAGAAGCAGAAGAAAGAGAAGGAGAAGGTGAAGTCTGGAGGGTGAAGCAGAAGAAACAGAAGAAGGAGAAGGAGAAGGTGAAGACTGGAGGGTGAATCAGAAGAAGTAGAAGAAGGAGAAGGAGAAGGTGAAGTCTGGAGGGTGAATCAGAAGAAGTAGAAGAAGGAGAAGGAGAAGTTGAAGTCTGGAGGGTGAATCAGAAGAAGCAGAAGAAGGAGAAGGAGAAGGTGAAGTCTGGAGGGTGAATCAGAAGAAGCAGAAGAAGGAGAAGGAGAAGATGAAGTCTGGAGGGTGAATCAGAAGAAGTAGAAGAAGGAGAAGGAGAAGGTGAAGTCTGGAGGGTGAATCAGAAGAAGTAGAAGAAGGAGAAGGAGAAGATGAAGTCTGGAGGGTGAATCAGAAGAAACAGAAGAAGGAGAAGGAGAAGGTGAAGTCTGGAGGGTGAATCAGAAGAAGTAGAAGAAGGAGAAGGAGAAGGTGTAGTCTGGAGGGTGAATCAGAAGAAGTAGACGAAGGAGAAGGAGAAGGTGAAGTCTGGAGGGTGAATCAGAAGAAGCAGAAGAAGGAGAAGGAGAAGGTGAAGTCTGGAGGGTGAATCAGAAGAAGTAGAAAAAGGAGAAGGAGAAGGTGATGTCTGGAGGGTGAATCAGAAGAAGCAGAAGAAGGTGAAGGAGAAGGTGAAGTCTGGAGGGTGAATCAGAAGAAGCAGAAGAAGGAGAAGGAGAAGGTGAAGTCTAGAGGGTGAATCAGAAGAAGTAGAAGAAGGAGAAGGAGAAGTTGAAGTCTGGAGGGTGAAGCAGAAGAAGTAGAAGATGGAGAAGGAGAAGGTGAAGTCAGGAGGGTGAATCAGAAGAAGTAGAAGAAGGAGAAGGAGAAGGTGAAGTCAGGAGGGTGAATCAGAAGAAGCAGAAGATGGAGAAGGAGAAGGTGAAGTCTGGAGGGTGAATCAGAAGAATCAGAAGAAGGAGAAGGAGAAGGTGAAGTCTGGAGGGTGAATCAGAAGAAGCAGAGGAAGGAGAAGGAGAAGGTGAAGTCTGGAGGGTGAATCAAATGAAGCAGAATAAGGAGAAGGAGAAGGTGAAGTCTGGAGGGTGAATCAGAAGAAGCAGAATAAGGAGAAGGAGAAGGTGAAGTCTGGAGGGTGAATCAGAAGAAGCAGAAGAAGGAGAAGGAGAAGGTGAAGTCTGGAGGGTGAATCAGAAGAAGTAGAAGAAGGAGAAGGAGAAGGTGAAGTCTGGAGGGTGAAGCAGAAGAAGTAGAAGAAGGAGAAGGAGAAGGTGAAGTCAGGAGGGTGAATCACAAGAAGTAGAAGAAGGAGAAGGAGAAGGTGAAGTCAGGAGGGTGAATCAGAAGAAGCAGAAGAAGGAGAAGGAGAAGGTGAAGTCTGGAGGGTGAATCAGAAGAATCAGAAGAAGGAGAAGGAGAAGGTGAAGTCTGGAGGGTGAATCAGAAGAAGCAGAAGAAAGAGAAGGAGAAGGTGAAGTCTGGAGGGTGAAGCAGAAGAAACAGAAGAAGGAGAAGGAGAAGGTGAAGACTGGAGGGTGAATCAGAAGAAGTAGAAGAAGGAGAAGGAGAAGGTGAAGTCTGGAGGGTGAATCAGAAGAAGTAGAAGAAGGAGAAGGAGAAGGTGAAGTCTGGAGGGTGAATCAGAAGAAGCAGAAGAAGGAGAAGGAGAAGGTGAAGTCTGGAGGGTGAATCAGAAGAAGCAGAAGAAGGAGAAGGAGAAGATGAAGTCTGGAGGGTGAATCGGAAGAAGTAGAAGAAGGAGAAGGAGAAGGTGAAGTCTGGAGGGGGAATCAGAAGAAGTACAAGAAAGAGAAGGAGAAGTTGAAGTCTGGAGGGTGAATCAGAAGAAGCAGAAGAAGGAGAAGGAGAAGGTGAAGTCTGGAGGGTGAATCAGAAGAAGCAGAAGAAGGAGAAGGAGAAGATGAAGTCTGGAGGGTGAATCAGAAGAAGTAGAAGAAGGAGAAGGAGAAGGTGAAGTCTGGAGGGTGAATCAGAAGAAGTAGAAGAAGGAGAAGGAGAAGATGAAGTCTGGAGGGTGAATCAGAAGAAACAGAAGAAGGAGAAGGAGAAGGTGAAGTCTGGAGGGTGAATCCGAAGAAGTAGAAGAAGGAGAAGGAGAAGGTGAAGTCCGGAGGGTGAATCAGAAGAAGCAAAAGAAGGAGAAGGAGAAGGTGAAGTCTGGAGGGTGAATCAGAAGAAGCAGAAGAAGGAGAAGGAGAAGGTGAAGTCTGGAGGGTGAATCAGAAGAAGTAGATGAAGGAGAAGGAGAAGGTGAAGTCTGGAGGGTGAATCAGAAGAAGCAGAAGAAGGAGATGGAGAAGGTGAAGTCTGGAGGGTGAATCAGAAGACGTAGAAGAAGGAGAAGTTGAAGTCTGGAGGGTGAATCAGAAGAAGCAGAAGAAGGAGAAGGAGAAGGTGAAGTCTGGAGGGTGAATCAGAAGAAGCAGAAGAAGGAGAATGAGAAGGTGAAGTCTGGAGGGTGATTCAGAAGAAGCAGAATAAGGAGAAGGAGAAGGTGAAGTCTGGAGGGTGAATCAGAAGAAGCAGAAGAAGGAGAAGGAGAAGGTGAAGTCTGGAGGGTGAATCAGAAGAAGTAGAAGAAGGAGAAGGAGAAGGTGAAGTCAGGAGGGTGAATCAGAAGAAGCAGAAGAAGGAGAAGGAGAAGGTGAAGTCTGGAGGGTGAATCAGAAGAAGTAGAAGAAGGAGAAGGAGAAGGTGAAGTCTGGAGGGTGAATCAGAAGAAGCAGAAGAAGGAGAAGGAGAAGGTGAAGTCTGGAGGGTGAATCAGAAGAAGCAGAAGAAGGAGAAGGAGAAGGTGAAGTCTGGAGGGTGAATCAGAAGAAGCAGAATAAGGAGAAGGAGAAGGTTAAGTCTGGAGGGTGAATCAGAAGAAGCAGAAGCAGGAGAAGGAGAAGGTGAAGTCTGGAGGGTGAATCAGAAGAAGTAGAAGAAGGAGAAGGAGAAGGTGAAGTCTGGAGGGTGAAGCAGAAGAAGTAGAAGAAGGAGAAGGAGAAGGTGAAGTCAGGAGGGTGAATCAGAAGAAGTAGAAGAAGGAGAAGGAGAAGGTGAAGTCAGGAGGGTGAATCAGAAGAAGCAGAAGAAGGAGATAGAGAAGGTGAAGTCTGGAGGGTGAATCAGAAGTATCAGAAGAAGGAGAAGGAGAAGGTGAAGTCTGGAGTGTGAAGCAGAAGAAGCAGAAGAAAGAGAAGGAGAAGGTGAAGTCTGGAGGGTGAAGCAGAAGAAACAGAAGAAGGAGAAGGAGAAGGTGAAGACTGGAGGGTGAATCAGAAGAAGTAGAAGAAGGAGAAGGAGCAGGTGAAGTCAGGGGGGTGTAGCAGAAGAAGTAGAAGAAGGAGAAGGAGAAGGTGAAGTCAGGACGGTGAAGCAGAAGAAGCAGAAGAAGGAGAATGAGAAGGTGAAGCCTGGAGGGCGCAGCAGAAGAAGCAGAAGAAGGAGAAGGAGAAGGTGAAGTCTGGAGTGTGAAGCAGAAGAAGCAGAAGAAGGAGAAGGAGAAGGTGAAGTCTGGAGGGCGCAGCAGAAGAAGCAAAAGAAGGAGAATGAGAAGGTGAAGTCTGGAGGGTGAATCAGAAGAAGCAGAAGAAGGAGAAGGAGAAGGTGAAGTTAGGAGGGTGAATCAGAAGAAGCAGAAGAAGGAGAAGGAGCAGGTGAAGTCAGGGGGGTGTAGCAGAAGAAGTAGAAGAAGGAGAAGGAGAAGGTGAAGTCAGGACGGTGAAGCAGAAGAAGCAGAAGAAGGAGAAGGAGAAGGTGAAGCCTGGAGGGCGCAGCAGAAGAAGCAGAAGAAGGAGAAGGAGAAGGTGAAGTCTGGAGTGTGAAGCAGAAGAAGCAGAAGAAGGAGAAGGAGAAGGTGAAGTCTGGAGGGCGCAGCAGAAGAAGCAGAAGAAGGAGAATGAGAAGGTGAAGTCTGGAGGGTGAATCAGAAGAAGCAGAAGAAGGAGAAGGAGAAGGTGAAGTCTGGAGGGTGAATCAGAAGAAGTAGAAGAAGGAGAAGGAGAAGGTGAAGTCAGGAGGGTGAATCAGAAGAAGCAGAAGAAGGAGAAGTAGAAGGTGAAGTCTGGAGGGTGAATCAGAAGAAGTAAAAGAAGGAGAAGGAGAAGGTGAAGTCTGGAGGGTGAATCAGAAGAAGCAGAAGAAGGAGAAGGAGAAGGTGAAGTCTGGAGGGTGAATCAGAAGAAGCAGAAGAAGGAGAAGGAGAAGGTGAAGTCTGGAGGGTGAATCAGAAGAAGCAGAATAAGGAGAAGGAGAAGGTTAAGTCTACAGGGTGAATCAGAAGAAGCAGAAGAAGGAGAAGGAGAAGGTGAAGTCTGGAGGGTGAATCAGAAGAAGCAGAAGAAGGAGAAGGAGAAGGTGAAGTCTGGAGGGTGAAGCAGAAGAAGTAGAAGAAGGAGAAGGAGAAGGTGAAGTCAGGAGGGTGAATCAGAAGAAGTAGAAGAAGGAGAAGGAGAAGGTGAAGTCAGGAGGGTGAATCAGAAGAAGCAGAAGAAGGAGATAGAGAAGGTGAAGTCTGGAGGGTGAATCAGAAGAATCAGAAGAAGGAGAAGGAGAAGGTGAAGTCTGGAGGGTGAAGCAGAAGAAGCAGAACAAAGAGAAGGAGAAGGTGAAGTCTGGAGGGTGAAGCAGAAGAAACAGAAGAAGGAGAAGGAGAAGGTGAAGACTGGAGGGTGAATCAGAAGAAGTAGAAGAAGGAGAAGGAGAAGGTGAAGTCTGGAGGGTGAATCAGAAGAAGTAGAAGAAGGAGAAGGAGAAGGTGAAGTCTGGAGGGTGAATCAGAAGAAGCAGAAGAAGGAGAAGGAGAAGGTGAAGTCTGGAGGGTGAATCAGAAGAAGCAGAAGAAGGAGAAGGAGAAGATGAAGTCTGGAGGGTGAATCAGAAGAAGTAGAAGAAGGAGAAGGAGAAGGTGAGGTCTGGAGGGTGATTCAGAAGAAGCAGAAGAAGGAGAAGGAGAAGGTGAAGTCTGGAGGGTGAATCAGAAGAAGCAGAAGAAGGAGAAGGAGAAGGTGAAGTCTGGAGGGGGAATCAGAAGAAGCAGAAGAAGGAGAAGGAGAAGGTGAAGTCAGGAGGGTGAATCAGAAGAAGCAGAAGAAGTAGAAGGAGAAGGTGAAGTTAGGAGGGTGAATCAGAAGAAGCAGAAGAAGGAGAAGGAGCAGGTGAAGTCAGGGGGGCGTAGCAGAAGAAGTAGAAGAAGGAGAAGGAGAAGGTGAAGTCAGGACGGTGAAGCAGAAGAAGCAGAAGAAGGAGAATGAGAAGGTGAAGCCTGGAGGGCGCAGCAGAAGAAGCAGAAGAAGGAGAAGGAGAAGGTGAAGTCTGGAGTGTGAAGCAGAAGAAGCAGAAGAAGGAGAAGGAGAAGGTGAAGCCTGGAGGGCGCAGCAGAAGAAGCAAAAGAAGGAGAATGAGAAGGTGAAGTCTGGAGGGTGAATCAGAAGAAGCAGAAGAAGGAGAAGGAGAAGGTGAAGTCTGGAGGTTGAATCAGAAGAAGTAGAAGAAGGAGAAGGAGAAGGTGAAGTCTGGAGGGTGAAGCAGAAGAAGTAGAAGAAGGAGAAGGAGAAGGTGAAGTCAGGAGGGTGAATCAGAAGAAGTAGAAGAAGGAGAAGGAGAAGGTGAAGTTAGGAGGGTGAATCAGAAGAAGCAGAAGAAGGAGAAGGAGAAGGTGAAGTCTGGAGGTTGAATCAGAAGAATCAGAAGAAGGAGAAGGAGAAGGTGAAGTCTGGAGGGTGAATCAGAAGAAGCAGAAGAAAGAGAAGGAGAAGGTGAAGTCTGGAGGGTGAAGCAGAAGAAACAGAAGAAGGAGAAGGAGAAGGTGAAGACTGGAGGGTGAATCAGAAGAAGTAGAAGAAGGAGAAGGAGAAGGTGAAGTCTGGAGGGTGAATCAGAAGATGTAGAAGAAGGAGAAGGAGAAGTTGAAGTCTGGAGGGTGAATCAGAAGAAGCAGAAGAAGGAGAAGGAGAAGATGAGGTCTGGAGGGTGAATCAGAAGAAGTAGAAGAAGGAGAAGGAGAAGGTGAAGTCTGGAGGGTGAATCAGAAGAAGTAGAAGAAGGAGAAGGAGAAGATGAAGACTGGAGGGTGAATCAGAAGAAGTAGAAGAAGGAGAAGGAGAAGGTGTAGTCTGGAGGGTGAATCAGAAGAAGTAGACGAAGGAGAAGGAGAAGGTGAAGTCTGGAGGGTGAATCAGAAGAAGCAGAAGAAGGAGAAGGAGAAGGTGAAGTCTGGAGGGTGAATCAGATGAAGTAGAACAAGGAGAAGGAGAAGGTGAAGTCTGGAGGGTGAATCAGAAGAAGCAGAAGAAGGAGAAGGAGAAGGTGAAGTCTGGAGGGTGAATCAGAAGAAGCAGAAGAAGAAGGAGAAGGTGAAGTCTGGAGGGGGAATCAGAAGAAGTAGAAGAAGGAGAAGGAGAAGTTGAAGTCTGGAGGGTGAAGCAGAGGAAGTAGAAGATGGAGAAGGAGAACGTGAAGTCAGGAGGGTGAATCAGAAGATGTAGAAGAAGGAGAAGGAGAAGGTGAAGTCTGGAGGGTGAATCAGAAGAAGTAGAAGAAGGAGAAGGAGAAGGTGAAGTCTGGAGGGTGAATCAGAAGAAGTAGAAGAAGGAGAAGGAGAAGGTGAAGTCTGGAGGGTGAATCAGAAGAAGCAGAAGAAGGAGAAGGAGAAGGTGAAGTCTGGAGGGTGAATCAGAAGAAGCAGAAGAAGGAGAAGGAGAAGATGAAGTCTGGAGGGTGAATCAGAAGAAGTAGAAGAAGGAGAAGGAGAAGGTGAGGTCTGGAGGGTGATTCAGAAGAAGCAGAAGAAGGAGAAGGAGAAGGTGAAGTCTGGAGGGTGAATCAGAAGAAGCAGAAGAAGGAGAAGGAGAAGGTGAAGTCTGGAGGGGGAATCAGAAGAAGCAGAAGAAGGAGAAGGAGAAGGTGAAGTCAGGAGGGTGAATCAGAAGAAGCAGAAGAAGTAGAAGGAGAAGGTGAAGTTAGGAGGGTGAATCAGAAGAAGCAGAAGAAGGAGAAGGAGCAGGTGAAGTCAGGGGGGCGTAGCAGAAGAAGTAGAAGAAGGAGAAGGAGAAGGTGAAGTCAGGACGGTGAAGCAGAAGAAGCAGAAGAAGGAGAATGAGAAGGTGAAGCCTGGAGGGCGCAGCAGAAGAAGCAGAAGAAGGAGAAGGAGAAGGTGAAGTCTGGAGTGTGAAGCAGAAGAAGCAGAAGAAGGAGAAGGAGAAGGTGAAGCCTGGAGGGCGCAGCAGAAGAAGCAAAAGAAGGAGAATGAGAAGGTGAAGTCTGGAGGGTGAATCAGAAGAAGCAGAAGAAGGAGAAGGAGAAGGTGAAGTCTGGAGGTTGAATCAGAAGAAGTAGAAGAAGGAGAAGGAGAAGGTGAAGTCTGGAGGGTGCAGCAGAAGAAGTAGAAGAAGGAGAAGGAGAAGGTGAAGTCAGGAGGGTGAATCAGAAGAAGTAGAAGAAGGAGAAGGAGAAGGTGAAGTTAGGAGGGTGAATCAGAAGAAGCAGAAGAAGGAGAAGGAGAAGGTGAAGTCTGGAGGTTGAATCAGAAGAATCAGAAGAAGGAGAAGGAGAAGGTGAAGTCTGGAGGGTGAATCAGAAGAAGCAGAAGAAAGAGAAGGAGAAGGTGAAGTCTGGAGGGTGAAGCAGAAGAAACAGAAGAAGGAGAAGGAGAAGGTGAAGACTGGAGGGTGAATCAGAAGAAGTAGAAGAAGGAGAAGGAGAAGGTGAAGTCTGGAGGGTGAATCAGAAGATGTAGAAGAAGGAGAAGGAGAAGTTGAAGTCTGGAGGGTGAATCAGAAGAAGCAGAAGAAGGAGAAGGAGAAGATGAGGTCTGGAGGGTGAATCAGAAGAAGTAGAAGAAGGAGAAGGAGAAGGTGAAGTCTGGAGGGTGAATCAGAAGAAGTAGAAGAAGGAGAAGGAGAAGATGAAGACTGGAGGGTGAATCAGAAGAAGTAGAAGAAGGAGAAGGAGAAGGTGTAGTCTGGAGGGTGAATCAGAAGAAGTAGACGAAGGAGAAGGAGAAGGTGAAGTCTGGAGGGTGAATCAGAAGAAGCAGAAGAAGGAGAAGGAGAAGGTGAAGTCTGGAGGGTGAATCAGATGAAGTAGAACAAGGAGAAGGAGAAGGTGAAGTCTGGAGGGTGAATCAGAAGAAGCAGAAGAAGGAGAAGGAGAAGGTGAAGTCTGGAGGGTGAATCAGAAGAAGCAGAAGAAGAAGGAGAAGGTGAAGTCTGGAGGGGGAATCAGAAGAAGTAGAAGAAGGAGAAGGAGAAGTTGAAGTCTGGAGGGTGAAGCAGAGGAAGTAGAAGATGGAGAAGGAGAACGTGAAGTCAGGAGGGTGAATCAGAAGATGTAGAAGAAGGAGAAGGAGAAGGTGAAGTCAGGAGGGTGAATCAGAAGAAGCAGAAGAAGGAGAAGGAGAAGGTGAAGTCTGGAGGGTGAATCAGAAGAAGTAGAAGAAGGAGAAGGAGAAGGTGAAGTCTGGAGGGAGAATCAGAAGAAGCAGAAGAAGGAGAAGGAGAAGGTGAAGTCTGGAGGGTGAATCAGAAGAAGCAGAAGAAGGAGAAGGAGAAGGTGAAGTCGGGAGGGTGAATCAGAAGAAGCAGAATAAGGAGAAGGAGAAGGTTAAGTCTGGAGGGTGAATCAGAAGAAGCAGAAGAAGGAGAAGGAGAAGGTGAAGTCTGGAGGGTGAATCAGAAGAAGTAGAAGAAGGAGAAGGAGAAGGTGAAGTCTGGAGGGTGAAGCAGAAGAAGTA
The DNA here is from genome assembly GCF_052327205.1 of Somniosus microcephalus. NCBI lineage: Eukaryota > Metazoa > Chordata > Chondrichthyes > Squaliformes > Somniosidae > Somniosus > Somniosus microcephalus. The sequence goes on from NW_028225195.1 coordinate 602,104, forward strand.
GAAGAAGGAGAAGGAGAAGGTGAAGTCAGGAGGGTGAATCAGAAGAAGTAGAAGAAGGAGAAGGAGAATGTGAAGTCAGGAGGGTGAATCAGAAGAAGCAGAAGAAGGAGATAGAGAAGGTGAAGTCTGGAGGGTGAATCAGAAGAATCAGAAGAAGGAGAAGGAGAAGGTGAAGTCTGGAGGGTGAAGCAGAAGAAGCAGAAGAAAGAGAAGGAGAAGGTGAAGTCTGGAGGGTGAAGCAGAAGAAACAGAAGAAGGAGAAGGAGAAGGTGAAGACTGGAGGGTGAATCAGAAGAAGTAGAAGAAGGAGAAGGAGAAGGTGAAGTCTGGAGGGTGAATCAGAAGAAGTAGAAGAAGGAGAAGGAGAAGGTGAAGTCTGGAGGGTGAATCAGAAGAAGCAGAAGAAGGAGAAGGAGAAGGTGAAGTCTGGAGGGTGAATCAGAAGAAGCAGAAGAAGGAGAAGGTGAAGATGAAGTCTGGAGGGTGAATCAGAAGAAGTAGAAGAAGGAGAAGGAGAAGGTGAAGTTAGGAGGGTGAATCAGAAGAAGCAGAAGGAGGAGAAGGAGCAGGTGAAGTCAGGGGGGTGTAGCAGAAGAAGTAGAAGAAGGAGAAGGAGAAGGTGAAGTCAGGACGGTGAAGCAGAAGAAGCAGAAGAAGGAGAAGGAGAAGGTGAAGCCTGGAGGGCGCAGCAGAAGAAGCAGAAGAAGGAGAAGGAGAAGGTGAAGTCTGGAGTGTGAAGCAGATGAAGCAGAAGAAGGAGAAGGAGAAGGTGAAGTCTGGAGGGTGAATCAGAAGAAGTAGAAGAAGGAGAAGGAGAAGGTGAGGTCTGGAGGGTGATTCAGAAGAAGCAGAAGAAGGAGAAGGAGAAGGTGAAGTCTGGAGGGTGAATCAGAAGAAGCAGAAGAAGGAGAAGGAGAAGGTGAAGTCTGGAGGGGGAATCAGAAGAAGCAGAAGAAGGAGAAGGAGAAGGTGAAGTCAGGAGGGTGAATCAGAAGAAGCAGAAGAAGTAGAAGGAGAAGGTGAAGTTAGGAGGGTGAATCAGAAGAAGCAGAAGAAGGAGAAGGAGCAGGTGAAGTCAGGGGGGCGTAGCAGAAGAAGTAGAAGAAGGAGAAGGAGAAGGTGAAGTCAGGACGGTGAAGCAGAAGAAGCAGAAGAAGGAGAATGAGAAGGTGAAGCCTGGAGGGCGCAGCAGAAGAAGCAGAAGAAGGAGAAGGAGAAGGTGAAGTCTGGAGTGTGAAGCAGAAGAAGCAGAAGAAGGAGAAGGAGAAGGTGAAGCCTGGAGGGCGCAGCAGAAGAAGCAAAAGAAGGAGAATGAGAAGGTGAAGTCTGGAGGGTGAATCAGAAGAAGCAGAAGAAGGAGAAGGAGAAGGTGAAGTCTGGAGGTTGAATCAGAAGAAGTAGAAGAAGGAGAAGGAGAAGGTGAAGTCTGGAGGGTGCAGCAGAAGAAGTAGAAGAAGGAGAAGGAGAAGGTGAAGTCAGGAGGGTGAATCAGAAGAAGTAGAAGAAGGAGAAGGAGAAGGTGAAGTTAGGAGGGTGAATCAGAAGAAGCAGAAGAAGGAGAAGGAGAAGGTGAAGTCTGGAGGTTGAATCAGAAGAATCAGAAGAAGGAGAAGGAGAAGGTGAAGTCTGGAGGGTGAATCAGAAGAAGCAGAAGAAAGAGAAGGAGAAGGTGAAGTCTGGAGGGTGAAGCAGAAGAAACAGAAGAAGGAGAAGGAGAAGGTGAAGACTGGAGGGTGAATCAGAAGAAGTAGAAGAAGGAGAAGGAGAAGGTGAAGTCTGGAGGGTGAATCAGAAGATGTAGAAGAAGGAGAAGGAGAAGTTGAAGTCTGGAGGGTGAATCAGAAGAAGCAGAAGAAGGAGAAGGAGAAGATGAGGTCTGGAGGGTGAATCAGAAGAAGTAGAAGAAGGAGAAGGAGAAGGTGAAGTCTGGAGGGTGAATCAGAAGAAGTAGAAGAAGGAGAAGGAGAAGATGAAGACTGGAGGGTGAATCAGAAGAAGTAGAAGAAGGAGAAGGAGAAGGTGTAGTCTGGAGGGTGAATCAGAAGAAGTAGACGAAGGAGAAGGAGAAGGTGAAGTCTGGAGGGTGAATCAGAAGAAGCAGAAGAAGGAGAAGGAGAAGGTGAAGTCTGGAGGGTGAATCAGATGAAGTAGAACAAGGAGAAGGAGAAGGTGAAGTCTGGAGGGTGAATCAGAAGAAGCAGAAGAAGGAGAAGGAGAAGGTGAAGTCTGGAGGGTGAATCAGAAGAAGCAGAAGAAGAAGGAGAAGGTGAAGTCTGGAGGGGGAATCAGAAGAAGTAGAAGAAGGAGAAGGAGAAGTTGAAGTCTGGAGGGTGAAGCAGAGGAAGTAGAAGATGGAGAAGGAGAACGTGAAGTCAGGAGGGTGAATCAGAAGATGTAGAAGAAGGAGAAGGAGAAGGTGAAGTCAGGAGGGTGAATCAGAAGAAGCAGAAGAAGGAGAAGGAGAAGGTGAAGTCTGGAGGGTGAATCAGAAGAAGTAGAAGAAGGAGAAGGAGAAGGTGAAGTCTGGAGGGAGAATCAGAAGAAGCAGAAGAAGGAGAAGGAGAAGGTGAAGTCTGGAGGGTGAATCAGAAGAAGCAGAAGAAGGAGAAGGAGAAGGTGAAGTCGGGAGGGTGAATCAGAAGAAGCAGAATAAGGAGAAGGAGAAGGTTAAGTCTGGAGGGTGAATCAGAAGAAGCAGAAGAAGGAGAAGGAGAAGGTGAAGTCTGGAGGGTGAATCAGAAGAAGTAGAAGAAGGAGAAGGAGAAGGTGAAGTCTGGAGGGTGAAGCAGAAGAAGTAGAAGAAGGAGAAGGAGAAGGTGAAGTCAGGAGGGTGAATCAGAAGAAGTAGAAGAAGGAGAAGGAGAATGTGAAGTCAGGAGGGTGAATCAGAAGAAGCAGAAGAAGGAGATAGAGAAGGTGAAGTCTGGAGGGTGAATCAGAAGAATCAGAAGAAGGAGAAGGAGAAGGTGAAGTCTGGAGGGTGAAGCAGAAGAAGCAGAAGAAAGAGAAGGAGAAGGTGAAGTCTGGAGGGTGAAGCAGAAGAAACAGAAGAAGGAGAAGGAGAAGGTGAAGACTGGAGGGTGAATCAGAAGAAGTAGAAGAAGGAGAAGGAGAAGGTGAAGTCTGGAGGGTGAATCAGAAGAAGTAGAAGAAGGAGAAGGAGAAGGTGAAGTCTGGAGGGTGAATCAGAAGAAGCAGAAGAAGGAGAAGGAGAAGGTGAAGTCTGGAGGGTGAATCAGAAGAAGCAGAAGAAGGAGAAGGTGAAGATGAAGTCTGGAGGGTGAATCAGAAGAAGTAGAAGAAGGAGAAGGAGAAGGTGAAGTTAGGAGGGTGAATCAGAAGAAGCAGAAGGAGGAGAAGGAGCAGGTGAAGTCAGGGGGGTGTAGCAGAAGAAGTAGAAGAAGGAGAAGGAGAAGGTGAAGTCAGGACGGTGAAGCAGAAGAAGCAGAAGAAGGAGAAGGAGAAGGTGAAGCCTGGAGGGCGCAGCAGAAGAAGCAGAAGAAGGAGAAGGAGAAGGTGAAGTCTGGAGTGTGAAGCAGATGAAGCAGAAGAAGGAGAAGGAGAAGGTGAAGTCTGGAGGGCGCAGCAGAAGAAGCAGAAGAAGGAGAATGAGAAGGTGAAGTCTGGAGGGTGAATCAGAAGAAGCAGAAGAAGGAGAAGGAGAAGGTGAAGTCTGGAGGATGAATCAGAAGAAGTAGAAGAAGGAGAAGGAGAAGGTGAAGTCTGGAGGGTGAAGCAGAAGAAGTAGAAGAAGGAGAAGGAGAAGGTGAAGTCAGGAGGGTGAATCAGAAGAAGTAGAAGAAGGAGAAGGAGAAGGTGAAGTCAGGAGGGTGAATCAGAAGAAGCAGAAGAAGGAGAAGGAGAAGGTGAAGTCTGGAGGGTGAATCAGAAGAATCAGAAGAAGGAGAAGGAGAAGGTGAAGTCTGGAGGGTGAATCAGAAGAAGCAGAAGAAAGAGAAGGAGAAGGTGAAGTCTGGAGAGTGAAGCAGAAGAAACAGAAGAAGGAGAAGGAGAAGGTGAAGACTGGAGGGTGAATCAGAAGAAGTAGAAGAAGGAGAAGGAGAAGGTGAAGTCTGGAGGGTGAATCAGAAGAAGTAGAAGAAGGAGAAGGAGAAGTTGAAGTCTGGAGGGTGAATCAGAAGAAGCAGAAGAAGGAGAAGGAGAAGGTGAAGTCTGGTGGGTGAATCAGAAGAAGCAGAAGAAGGAGAAGGAGAAGATGAAGTCTGGAGGGTGAATCAGAAGAAGTAGAAGAAGGAGAAGGAGAAGGTGAAGTCTGGAGGGTGAATCAGAAGAAGTAGAAGAAGGAGAAGGAGAAGATGAAGTCTGGAGGGTGAATCAGAAGAAACAGAAGAAGGAGAAGGAGAAGGTGAAGTCTGGAGGGTGAATCAGAAGAAGTAGAAGAAGGAGAAGGAGAAGGTGTAGTCTGGAGTGTGAATCAGAAGAAGTAGACGAAGGAGAAGGAGAAGGTGAAGTCTGGAGGGTGAATCAGAAGAAGCAGAAGAAGGAGAAGGAGAAGGTGAAGTCTGGAGGGTGAATCAGATGAAGTAGAAGAAGGAGAAGGAGAAGGTGAAGTCTGGAGGGTGAATCAGAAGAAGCAGAAGAAGGAGAAGGAGAAGGTGAAGTCTGGAGGGTGAATCAGAAGAAGCAGAAGAAGGAGAAGGAGAAGGTGAAGTCTGGAGGGTGAATCAGAAGAAGTAGAAGAAGGAGAAGGAGAAGTTGAAGTCTGGAGGGTGAAGCAGAGGAAGTAGAAGATGGAGAAGGAGAAGGTGAAGTCAGGAGGGTGAATCAGAAGAAGTAGAAGAAGGAGAAGGAGAAGGTGAAGTCAGGAGGGTGAATCAGAAGAAGCAGAAGATGGAGAAGGAGAAGGTGAAGTCTGGAGGGTGAATCAGAAGAATCAGAAGAAGGAGAAGGAGAAGGTGAAGTCTGGAGGGTGAATCAGAAGAAGCAGAGGAAGGAGAAGGAGAAGGTGAAGTCTGGAGGATGAATCAGAAGAAGCAGAATAAGGAGAAGGAGAAGGTGAAGTCTGGAGAGTGAATCAGAAGAAGCAGAATAAGGAGAAGGAGAAGGTGAAGTCTGGAGGGTGAATCAGAAGAAGCAGAAGAAGGAGAAGGAGAAGGTGAAGTCAGGAGGGTGAATCAGAAGAAGTAGAAGAAGGAGAAGGAGAAGGTGAAGTCAGGAGGGTGAATCAGAAGAAGCAGAAGAAGGAGAAGGAGAAGGTGAAGACTGGAGGGTGAATCAGAAGAATCAGAAGAAGGAGAAGGAGAAGGTGAAGTCTGGAGGGTGAATCAGAAGAAGCAGAAGAAAGAGAAGGAGAAGGTGAAGTCTGGAGGGAGAAGCAGAAGAAACAGAAGAAGGAGAAGGAGAAGGTGAAGACTGGAGGGTGAATCAGAAGAAGTAGAAGAAGGAGAAGGAGAAGGTGAAGTCTGGAGGGTGAATCAGAAGAAGTAGAAGAAGGAGAAGGAGAAGGTGAAGTCTGGAGGGTGAATCAGAAGAAGCAGAAGAAGGAGAAGGAGAAGGTGAAGTCTGGAGGGTGAATCAGAAGAAGCAGAAGAAGGAGAAGGAGAAGATGAAGTCTGGAGGGTGAATCGGAAGAAGTAGAAGAAGGAGAAGGAGAAGGTGAAGTCTGGAGGTTGAATCAGAAGAAGTAGAAGAAGGAGAAGGAGAAGTTGAAGTCTGGAGGGTGAATCAGAAGAAGCAGAAGAAGGAGAAGGAGAAGATGAAGTCTGGAGGGTGAATCAGAAGAAGTAGAAGAAGGAGAAGGAGAAGGTGAAGTCTGGAGGGGGAATCAGAAGAAGCAGAAGAAGGAGAAGGAGAAGGTGAAGTCAGGAGGGTGAATCAGAAGAAGCAGAAGAAGTAGAAGGAGAAGGTGAAGTTAGGAGGGTGAATCAGAAGAAGCAGAAGAAGGAGAAGGAGAAGGTGAAGTCAGGAGGGTGAATCAGAAGAAGCAGAAGAAGGAGAAGGAGAAGGTGAAGTCTGGAGGGTGAATCAGAAGAAGCAGAAGAAGGAGAAGGAGAAGTTGAAGTCTGGAGGGTGAAGCAGAAGAAGCAGAAGAAGGAGAAGGAGAAGGTGAAGTCTGGAGGGGGAATCAGAAGAAGCAGAAGAAGGAGAAGGAGAAGGTGAAGTCAGGAGGGTGAATCAGAAGAAGCAGAAGAAGTAGAAGGAGAAGGTGAAGTTAGGAGGGTGAATCAGAAGAAGCAGAAGAAGGAGAAGGAGCAGGTGAAGTCAGGGGGGCGTAGCAGAAGAAGTAGAAGAAGGAGAAGGAGAAGGTGAAGTCAGGACGGTGAAGCAGAAGAAGCAGAAGAAGGAGAATGAGAAGGTGAAGCCTGGAGGGCGCAGCAGAAGAAGCAGAAGAAGGAGAAGGAGAAGGTGAAGTCTGGAGTGTGAAGCAGAAGAAGCAGAAGAAGGAGAAGGAGAAGGTGAAGCCTGGAGGGCGCAGCAGAAGAAGCAAAAGAAGGAGAATGAGAAGGTGAAGTCTGGAGGGTGAATCAGAAGAAGCAGAAGAAGGAGAAGGAGAAGGTGAAGTCTGGAGGTTGAATCAGAAGAAGTAGAAGAAGGAGAAGGAGAAGGTGAAGTCTGGAGGGTGAAGCAGAAGAAGTAGAAGAAGGAGAAGGAGAAGGTGAAGTCAGGAGGGTGAATCAGAAGAAGTAGAAGAAGGAGAAGGAGAAGGTGAAGTTAGGAGGGTGAATCAGAAGAAGCAGAAGAAGGAGAAGGAGAAGGTGAAGTCTGGAGGTTGAATCAGAAGAATCAGAAGAAGGAGAAGGAGAAGGTGAAGTCTGGAGGGTGAATCAGAAGAAGCAGAAGAAAGAGAAGGAGAAGGTGAAGTCTGGAGGGTGAAGCAGAAGAAACAGAAGAAGGAGAAGGAGAAGGTGAAGACTGGAGGGTGAATCAGAAGAAGTAGAAGAAGGAGAAGGAGAAGGTGAAGTCTGGAGGGTGAATCAGAAGATGTAGAAGAAGGAGAAGGAGAAGTTGAAGTCTGGAGGGTGAATCAGAAGAAGCAGAAGAAGGAGAAGGAGAAGATGAGGTCTGGAGGGTGAATCAGAAGAAGTAGAAGAAGGAGAAGGAGAAGGTGAAGTCTGGAGGGTGAATCAGAAGAAGTAGAAGAAGGAGAAGGAGAAGATGAAGACTGGAGGGTGAATCAGAAGAAGTAGAAGAAGGAGAAGGAGAAGGTGTAGTCTGGAGGGTGAATCAGAAGAAGTAGACGAAGGAGAAGGAGAAGGTGAAGTCTGGAGGGTGAATCAGAAGAAGCAGAAGAAGGAGAAGGAGAAGGTGAAGTCTGGAGGGTGAATCAGATGAAGTAGAACAAGGAGAAGGAGAAGGTGAAGTCTGGAGGGTGAATCAGAAGAAGCAGAAGAAGGAGAAGGAGAAGGTGAAGTCTGGAGGGTGAATCAGAAGAAGCAGAAGAAGAAGGAGAAGGTGAAGTCTGGAGGGGGAATCAGAAGAAGTAGAAGAAGGAGAAGGAGAAGTTGAAGTCTGGAGGGTGAAGCAGAGGAAGTAGAAGATGGAGAAGGAGAACGTGAAGTCAGGAGGGTGAATCAGAAGATGTAGAAGAAGGAGAAGGAGAAGGTGAAGTCTGGAGGGTGAATCAGAAGAAGTAGAAGAAGGAGAAGGAGAAGGTGAAGTCTGGAGGGTGAATCAGAAGAAGTAGAAGAAGGAGAAGGAGAAGGTGAAGTCTGGAGGGTGAATCAGAAGAAGCAGAAGAAGGAGAAGGAGAAGGTGAAGTCTGGAGGGTGAATCAGAAGAAGCAGAAGAAGGAGAAGGAGAAGATGAAGTCTGGAGGGTGAATCAGAAGAAGTAGAAGAAGGAGAAGGAGAAGGTGAGGTCTGGAGGGTGATTCAGAAGAAGCAGAAGAAGGAGAAGGAGAAGGTGAAGTCTGGAGGGTGAATCAGAAGAAGCAGAAGAAGGAGAAGGAGAAGGTGAAGTCTGGAGGGGGAATCAGAAGAAGCAGAAGAAGGAGAAGGAGAAGGTGAAGTCAGGAGGGTGAATCAGAAGAAGCAGAAGAAGTAGAAGGAGAAGGTGAAGTTAGGAGGGTGAATCAGAAGAAGCAGAAGAAGGAGAAGGAGCAGGTGAAGTCAGGGGGGCGTAGCAGAAGAAGTAGAAGAAGGAGAAGGAGAAGGTGAAGTCAGGACGGTGAAGCAGAAGAAGCAGAAGAAGGAGAATGAGAAGGTGAAGCCTGGAGGGCGCAGCAGAAGAAGCAGAAGAAGGAGAAGGAGAAGGTGAAGTCTGGAGTGTGAAGCAGAAGAAGCAGAAGAAGGAGAAGGAGAAGGTGAAGCCTGGAGGGCGCAGCAGAAGAAGCAAAAGAAGGAGAATGAGAAGGTGAAGTCTGGAGGGTGAATCAGAAGAAGCAGAAGAAGGAGAAGGAGAAGGTGAAGTCTGGAGGTTGAATCAGAAGAAGTAGAAGAAGGAGAAGGAGAAGGTGAAGTCTGGAGGGGGAATCAGAAGAAGCAGAAGAAGGAGAAGGAGAAGGTGAAGTCAGGAGGGTGAATCAGAAGAAGCAGAAGAAGTAGAAGGAGAAGGTGAAGTTAGGAGGGTGAATCAGAAGAAGCAGAAGAAGGAGAAGGAGAAGGTGAAGTCAGGAGGGTGAATCAGAAGAAGCAGAAGAAGGAGAAGGAGAAGGTGAAGTCTGGAGGGTGAATCAGAAGAAGCAGAAGAAGGAGAAGGAGAAGTTGAAGTCTGGAGGGTGAAGCAGAAGAAGCAGAAGAAGGAGAAGGAGAAGGTGAAGTCTGGAGGGGGAATCAGAAGAAGCAGAAGAAGGAGAAGGAGAAGGTGAAGTCAGGAGGGTGAATCAGAAGAAGCAGAAGAAGTAGAAGGAGAAGGTGAAGTTAGGAGGGTGAATCAGAAGAAGCAGAAGAAGGAGAAGGAGCAGGTGAAGTCAGGGGGGCGTAGCAGAAGAAGTAGAAGAAGGAGAAGGAGAAGGTGAAGTCAGGACGGTGAAGCAGAAGAAGCAGAAGAAGGAGAATGAGAAGGTGAAGCCTGGAGGGCGCAGCAGAAGAAGCAGAAGAAGGAGAAGGAGAAGGTGAAGTCTGGAGTGTGAAGCAGAAGAAGCAGAAGAAGGAGAAGGAGAAGGTGAAGCCTGGAGGGCGCAGCAGAAGAAGCAAAAGAAGGAGAATGAGAAGGTGAAGTCTGGAGGGTGAATCAGAAGAAGCAGAAGAAGGAGAAGGAGAAGGTGAAGTCTGGAGGTTGAATCAGAAGAAGTAGAAGAAGGAGAAGGAGAAGGTGAAGTCTGGAGGGTGAAGCAGAAGAAGTAGAAGAAGGAGAAGGAGAAGGTGAAGTCAGGAGGGTGAATCAGAAGAAGTAGAAGAAGGAGAAGGAGAAGGTGAAGTTAGGAGGGTGAATCAGAAGAAGCAGAAGAAGGAGAAGGAGAAGGTGAAGTCTGGAGGTTGAATCAGAAGAATCAGAAGAAGGAGAAGGAGAAGGTGAAGTCTGGAGGGTGAATCAGAAGAAGCAGAAGAAAGAGAAGGAGAAGGTGAAGTCTGGAGGGTGAAGCAGAAGAAACAGAAGAAGGAGAAGGAGAAGGTGAAGACTGGAGGGTGAATCAGAAGAAGTAGAAGAAGGAGAAGGAGAAGGTGAAGTCTGGAGGGTGAATCAGAAGATGTAGAAGAAGGAGAAGGAGAAGTTGAAGTCTGGAGGGTGAATCAGAAGAAGCAGAAGAAGGAGAAGGAGAAGATGAGGTCTGGAGGGTGAATCAGAAGAAGTAGAAGAAGGAGAAGGAGAAGGTGAAGTCTGGAGGGTGAATCAGAAGAAGTAGAAGAAGGAGAAGGAGAAGATGAAGACTGGAGGGTGAATCAGAAGAAGTAGAAGAAGGAGAAGGAGAAGGTGTAGTCTGGAGGGTGAATCAGAAGAAGTAGACGAAGGAGAAGGAGAAGGTGAAGTCTGGAGGGTGAATCAGAAGAAGCAGAAGAAGGAGAAGGAGAAGGTGAAGTCTGGAGGGTGAATCAGATGAAGTAGAACAAGGAGAAGGAGAAGGTGAAGTCTGGAGGGTGAATCAGAAGAAGCAGAAGAAGGAGAAGGAGAAGGTGAAGTCTGGAGGGTGAATCAGAAGAAGCAGAAGAAGAAGGAGAAGGTGAAGTCTGGAGGGGGAATCAGAAGAAGTAGAAGAAGGAGAAGGAGAAGTTGAAGTCTGGAGGGTGAAGCAGAGGAAGTAGAAGATGGAGAAGGAGAACGTGAAGTCAGGAGGGTGAATCAGAAGATGTAGAAGAAGGAGAAGGAGAAGGTGAAGTCTGGAGGGTGAATCAGAAGAAGTAGAAGAAGGAGAAGGAGAAGGTGAAGTCTGGAGGGTGAATCAGAAGAAGTAGAAGAAGGAGAAGGAGAAGGTGAAGTCTGGAGGGTGAATCAGAAGAAGCAGAAGAAGGAGAAGGAGAAGGTGAAGTCTGGAGGGTGAATCAGAAGAAGCAGAAGAAGGAGAAGGAGAAGATGAAGTCTGGAGGGTGAATCAGAAGAAGTAGAAGAAGGAGAAGGAGAAGGTGAGGTCTGGAGGGTGATTCAGAAGAAGCAGAAGAAGGAGAAGGAGAAGGTGAAGTCTGGAGGGTGAATCAGAAGAAGCAGAAGAAGGAGAAGGAGAAGGTGAAGTCTGGAGGGGGAATCAGAAGAAGCAGAAGAAGGAGAAGGAGAAGGTGAAGTCAGGAGGGTGAATCAGAAGAAGCAGAAGAAGTAGAAGGAGAAGGTGAAGTTAGGAGGGTGAATCAGAAGAAGCAGAAGAAGGAGAAGGAGCAGGTGAAGTCAGGGGGGCGTAGCAGAAGAAGTAGAAGAAGGAGAAGGAGAAGGTGAAGTCAGGACGGTGAAGCAGAAGAAGCAGAAGAAGGAGAATGAGAAGGTGAAGCCTGGAGGGCGCAGCAGAAGAAGCAGAAGAAGGAGAAGGAGAAGGTGAAGTCTGGAGTGTGAAGCAGAAGAAGCAGAAGAAGGAGAAGGAGAAGGTGAAGCCTGGAGGGCGCAGCAGAAGAAGCAAAAGAAGGAGAATGAGAAGGTGAAGTCTGGAGGGTGAATCAGAAGAAGCAGAAGAAGGAGAAGGAGAAGGTGAAGTCTGGAGGTTGAATCAGAAGAAGTAGAAGAAGGAGAAGGAGAAGGTGAAGTCTGGAGGGTGCAGCAGAAGAAGTAGAAGAAGGAGAAGGAGAAGGTGAAGTCAGGAGGGTGAATCAGAAGAAGTAGAAGAAGGAGAAGGAGAAGGTGAAGTTAGGAGGGTGAATCAGAAGAAGCAGAAGAAGGAGAAGGAGAAGGTGAAGTCTGGAGGTTGAATCAGAAGAATCAGAAGAAGGAGAAGGAGAAGGTGAAGTCTGGAGGGTGAATCAGAAGAAGCAGAAGAAAGAGAAGGAGAAGGTGAAGTCTGGAGGGTGAAGCAGAAGAAACAGAAGAAGGAGAAGGAGAAGGTGAAGACTGGAGGGTGAATCAGAAGAAGTAGAAGAAGGAGAAGGAGAAGGTGAAGTCTGGAGGGTGAATCAGAAGATGTAGAAGAAGGAGAAGGAGAAGTTGAAGTCTGGAGGGTGAATCAGAAGAAGCAGAAGAAGGAGAAGGAGAAGATGAGGTCTGGAGGGTGAATCAGAAGAAGTAGAAGAAGGAGAAGGAGAAGGTGAAGTCTGGAGGGTGAATCAGAAGAAGTAGAAGAAGGAGAAGGAGAAGATGAAGACTGGAGGGTGAATCAGAAGAAGTAGAAGAAGGAGAAGGAGAAGGTGTAGTCTGGAGGGTGAATCAGAAGAAGTAGACGAAGGAGAAGGAGAAGGTGAAGTCTGGAGGGTGAATCAGAAGAAGCAGAAGAAGGAGAAGGAGAAGGTGAAGTCTGGAGGGTGAATCAGATGAAGTAGAACAAGGAGAAGGAGAAGGTGAAGTCTGGAGGGTGAATCAGAAGAAGCAGAAGAAGGAGAAGGAGAAGGTGAAGTCTGGAGGGTGAATCAGAAGAAGCAGAAGAAGAAGGAGAAGGTGAAGTCTGGAGGGGGAATCAGAAGAAGTAGAAGAAGGAGAAGGAGAAGTTGAAGTCTGGAGGGTGAAGCAGAGGAAGTAGAAGATGGAGAAGGAGAACGTGAAGTCAGGAGGGTGAATCAGAAGATGTAGAAGAAGGAGAAGGAGAAGGTGAAGTCAGGAGGGTGAATCAGAAGAAGCAGAAGAAGGAGAAGGAGAAGGTGAAGTCTGGAGGGTGAATCAGAAGAAGTAGAAGAAGGAGAAGGAGAAGGTGAAGTCTGGAGGGAGAATCAGAAGAAGCAGAAGAAGGAGAAGGAGAAGGTGAAGTCTGGAGGGTGAATCAGAAGAAGCAGAAGAAGGAGAAGGAGAAGGTGAAGTCGGGAGGGTGAATCAGAAGAAGCAGAATAAGGAGAAGGAGAAGGTTAAGTCTGGAGGGTGAATCAGAAGAAGCAGAAGAAGGAGAAGGAGAAGGTGAAGTCTGGAGGGTGAATCAGAAGAAGTAGAAGAAGGAGAAGGAGAAGGTGAAGTCTGGAGGGTGAAGCAGAAGAAGTAGAAGAAGGAGAAGGAGAAGGTGAAGTCAGGAGGGTGAATCAGAAGAAGTAGAAGAAGGAGAAGGAGAATGTGAAGTCAGGAGGGTGAATCAGAAGAAGCAGAAGAAGGAGATAGAGAAGGTGAAGTCTGGAGGGTGAATCAGAAGAATCAGAAGAAGGAGAAGGAGAAGGTGAAGTCTGGAGGGTGAAGCAGAAGAAGCAGAAGAAAGAGAAGGAGAAGGTGAAGTCTGGAGGGTGAAGCAGAAGAAACAGAAGAAGGAGAAGGAGAAGGTGAAGACTGGAGGGTGAATCAGAAGAAGTAGAAGAAGGAGAAGGAGAAGGTGAAGTCTGGAGGGTGAATCAGAAGAAGTAGAAGAAGGAGAAGGAGAAGGTGAAGTCTGGAGGGTGAATCAGAAGAAGCAGAAGAAGGAGAAGGAGAAGGTGAAGTCTGGAGGGTGAATCAGAAGAAGCAGAAGAAGGAGAAGGTGAAGATGAAGTCTGGAGGGTGAATCAGAAGAAGTAGAAGAAGGAGAAGGAGAAGGTGAAGTTAGGAGGGTGAATCAGAAGAAGCAGAAGGAGGAGAAGGAGCAGGTGAAGTCAGGGGGGTGTAGCAGAAGAAGTAGAAGAAGGAGAAGGAGAAGGTGAAGTCAGGACGGTGAAGCAGAAGAAGCAGAAGAAGGAGAAGGAGAAGGTGAAGCCTGGAGGGCGCAGCAGAAGAAGCAGAAGAAGGAGAAGGAGAAGGTGAAGTCTGGAGTGTGAAGCAGATGAAGCAGAAGAAGGAGAAGGAGAAGGTGAAGTCTGGAGGGCGCAGCAGAAGAAGCAGAAGAAGGAGAATGAGAAGGTGAAGTCTGGAGGGTGAATCAGAAGAAGCAGAAGAAGGAGAAGGAGAAGGTGAAGTCTGGAGGATGAATCAGAAGAAGTAGAAGAAGGAGAAGGAGAAGGTGAAGTCTGGAGGGTGAAGCAGAAGAAGTAGAAGAAGGAGAAGGAGAAGGTGAAGTCAGGAGGGTGAATCAGAAGAAGTAGAAGAAGGAGAAGGAGAAGGTGAAGTCAGGAGGGTGAATCAGAAGAAGCAGAAGAAGGAGAAGGAGAAGGTGAAGTCTGGAGGGTGAATCAGAAGAATCAGAAGAAGGAGAAGGAGAAGGTGAAGTCTGGAGGGTGAATCAGAAGAAGCAGAAGAAAGAGAAGGAGAAGGTGAAGTCTGGAGAGTGAAGCAGAAGAAACAGAAGAAGGAGAAGGAGAAGGTGAAGACTGGAGGGTGAATCAGAAGAAGTAGAAGAAGGAGAAGGAGAAGGTGAAGTCTGGAGGGTGAATCAGAAGAAGTAGAAGAAGGAGAAGGAGAAGTTGAAGTCTGGAGGGTGAATCAGAAGAAGCAGAAGAAGGAGAAGGAGAAGGTGAAGTCTGGTGGGTGAATCAGAAGAAGCAGAAGAAGGAGAAGGAGAAGATGAAGTCTGGAGGGTGAATCAGAAGAAGTAGAAGAAGGAGAAGGAGAAGGTGAAGTCTGGAGGGTGAATCAGAAGAAGTAGAAGAAGGAGAAGGAGAAGATGAAGTCTGGAGGGTGAATCAGAAGAAACAGAAGAAGGAGAAGGAGAAGGTGAAGTCTGGAGGGTGAATCAGAAGAAGTAGAAGAAGGAGAAGGAGAAGGTGTAGTCTGGAGTGTGAATCAGAAGAAGTAGACGAAGGAGAAGGAGAAGGTGAAGTCTGGAGGGTGAATCAGAAGAAGCAGAAGAAGGAGAAGGAGAAGGTGAAGTCTGGAGGGTGAATCAGATGAAGTAGAAGAAGGAGAAGGAGAAGGTGAAGTCTGGAGGGTGAATCAGAAGAAGCAGAAGAAGGAGAAGGAGAAGGTGAAGTCTGGAGGGTGAATCAGAAGAAGCAGAAGAAGGAGAAGGAGAAGGTGAAGTCTGGAGGGTGAATCAGAAGAAGTAGAAGAAGGAGAAGGAGAAGTTGAAGTCTGGAGGGTGAAGCAGAGGAAGTAGAAGATGGAGAAGGAGAAGGTGAAGTCAGGAGGGTGAATCAGAAGAAGTAGAAGAAGGAGAAGGAGAAGGTGAAGTCAGGAGGGTGAATCAGAAGAAGCAGAAGATGGAGAAGGAGAAGGTGAAGTCTGGAGGGTGAATCAGAAGAATCAGAAGAAGGAGAAGGAGAAGGTGAAGTCTGGAGGGTGAATCAGAAGAAGCAGAGGAAGGAGAAGGAGAAGGTGAAGTCTGGAGGGTGAATCAGAAGAAGCAGAATAAGGAGAAGGAGAAGGTGAAGTCTGGAGAGTGAATCAGAAGAAGCAGAATAAGGAGAAGGAGAAGGTGAAGTCTGGAGGGTGAATCAGAAGAAGCAGAAGAAGGAGAAGGAGAAGGTGAAGTCTGGAGGGTGAATCAGAAGAAGCAGAAGAAGGAGAAGGAGAAGTTGAAGTCTGGAGGGTGAAGCAGAAGAAGTAGAAGAAGGAGAAGGAGAAGGTGAAGTCAGGAGGGTGAATCAGAAGAAGTAGAAGAAGGAGAAGGAGAAGGTGAAGTCAGGAGGGTGAATCAGAAGAAGCAGAAGAAGGAGAAGGAGAAGGTGAAGACTGGAGGGTGAATCAGAAGAATCAGAAGAAGGAGAAGGAGAAGGTGAAGTCTGGAGGGTGAATCAGAAGAAGCAGAAGAAAGAGAAGGAGAAGGTGAAGTCTGGAGGGAGAAGCAGAAGAAACAGAAGAAGGAGAAGGAGAAGGTGAAGACTGGAGGGTGAATCAGAAGAAGTAGAAGAAGGAGAAGGAGAAGGTGAAGTCTGGAGGGTGAAGCAGAAGAAGTAGAAGAAGGAGAAGGAGAAGGTGAAGTCAGGAGGGTGAATCAGAAGAAGCAGAAGAAGGAGAAGGAGAAGGTGAAGTCTGGAGGGTGAATCAGAAGAAGCAGAAGAAGGAGAAGGAGAAGATGAAGTCTGGAGGGTGAATCGGAAGAAGTAGAAGAAGGAGAAGGAGAAGGTGAAGTCTGGAGGTTGAATCAGAAGAAGTAGAAGAAGGAGAAGGAGAAGTTGAAGTCTGGAGGGTGAATCAGAAGAAGCAGAAGAAGGAGAAGGAGAAGATGAAGTCTGGAGGGTGAATCAGAAGAAGTAGAAGAAGGAGAAGGAGAAGGTGAAGTCTGGAGGGTGAATCAGAAGAAGTAGAAGAAGGAGAAGGAGAAGGTGAAGTCTGGAGGGTGAAGCAGAAGAAGCAGAAGAAAGAGAAGGAGAAGGTGATATCTGGAGGGTGAAGCAGAAGAAACAGAAGAAGGAGAAGGAGAAGGTGAAGACTGGAGGGTGAATCAGAAGAAGTAGAAGAAGGAGAAGGAGAAGGTGAAGTCTGGAGGATGAATCAGAAGAAGTAGAAGAAGGAGAAGGAGAAGGTGAAGTCTGGAGGGTGAATCAGAAGAAGTAGAAGAAGGAGAAGGAGAAGGTGAAGTCTGGAGGGTGAATCAGAAGAAGCAGAAGAAGGAGAAGGAGAAGGTGAAGTCTGGAGGGTGAATCAGAAGAAGCAGAAGAAGGAGAAGGAGAAGGTGAAGTCTGGAGGGTGAATCAGAAGAAGTAGAAGAAGGAGAAGGAGAAGTTGAAGTCTGGAGGGTGAAGCAGAAGAAGTAGAAGAAGGAGAAGGAGAAGGTGAAGTCAGGAGGGTGAATCAGAAGAAGTAGAAGAAGGAGAAGGAGAAGGTGAAGTCAGGAGGGTGAATCAGAAGAAGCAGAAGAAGGAGATAGAGAAGGTGAAGTCTGGAGGGTGAATCAGAAGAATCAGAAGAAGGAGAAGGAGAAGGTGAAGTCTGGAGGGTGAAGCAGAAGAAGCAGAAGAAAGAGAAGGAGATGGTGAAGTCTGGAGGGTGAAGCAGAAGAAACAGAAGAAGGAGAAGGAGAAGGTGAAGACTGGAGGGTGAATCAGAAGAAGTAGAAGAAGGAGAAGGAGAAGGTGAAGTCTGGAGGGTGAATCAGAAGAAGTAGAAGAAGGAGAAGGAGAAGGTGAAGTCTGGAGGGTGAATCAGAAGAAGCAGAAAAGGAGAAGGAGAAGGTGAAGTCTGGAGGGTGAATCAGAAGAAGCAGAAGAAGGAGAAGGAGAAGGTGAAGTCTGGAGGGTGAAGCAGAAGAAGTAGAAGAAGGAGAAGGAGAAGGTGAAGTCAGGAGGGTGAATCAGAAGAAGCAGAAGAAGGAGATGGAGAAGGTGAAGTCTGGAGGGTGAATCAGAAGAATCAGAAGAAGGAGAAGGAGAAGGTGAAGTCTGGAGGGTGAAGCAGAAGAAGCAGAAGAAAGAGAAGGAGAAGGTGATATCTGGAGGGTGAAGCAGAAGAAGCAGAAGAAGGAGAAGGAGAAGGTGATATCTGGAGGGTGAAGCAGAAGAAACAGAAGAAGGAGAAGGAGAAGGTGAAGACTGGAGGGTGAATCAGAAGAAGCAGACGAAGGAGATAGAGAAGGTGAAGTCTGGAGGGTGAATCAGAAGAATCAGAAGAAGGAGAAGGAGAAGGTGAAGTCTGGAGGGTGAAGCAGAAGAAGCAGAAGAAAGAGAAGGAGAAGGTGATATCTGGAGGGTGAAGCAGAAGAAACAGAAGAAGGAGAAGGAGAAGGTGAAGACTGGAGGGTGAATCAGAAGAAGTAGAAGAAGGAGAAGGAGAAGGTGAAGTCTGGAGGATGAATCAGAAGAAGTAGAAGAAGGAGAAGGAGAAGGTGAAGTCTGGAGGGTGAATCAGAAGAAGCAGAAGGTTAAGGAGAAGGTGAAGTCTGGAGGGTGAATCAGAAGAAGCAGAAGAAGGAGAAGGAGAAGATGAAGTCAGGAGGGTGAATCAGAAGAAGCAGAAGAAGGAGAAGGAGAAGGTGAAGACTGGAGGGTGAATCAGAAGAATCAGAAGAAGGAGAAGGAGAAGGTGAAGTCTGGAGGGTGAATCAGAAGAAGCAGAAGAAAGAGAAGGAGAAGGTGAAGTCTGGAGGGAGAAGCAGAAGAAACAGAAGAAGGAGAAGGAGAAGGTGAAGACTGGAGGGTGAATCAGAAGAAGTAGAAGAAGGAGAAGGAGAAGGTGAAGTCTGGAGGGTGAATCAGAAGAAGTAGAAGAAGGAGAAGGAGAAGGTGAAGTCTGGAGGGTGAATCAGAAGAAGCAGAAGAAGGAGAAGGAGAAGGTGAAGTCTGGAGGGTGAATCAGAAGAAGCAGAAGAAGGAGAAGGAGAAGATGAAGTCTGGAGGGTGAATCGGAAGAAGTAGAAGAAGGAGAAGGAGAAGGTGAAGTCTGGAGGTTGAATCAGAAGAAGTAGAAGAAGGAGAAGGAGAAGTTGAAGTCTGGAGGGTGAATCAGAAGAAGCAGAAGAAGGAGAAGGAGAAGATGAAGTCTGGAGGGTGAATCAGAAGAAGTAGAAGAAGGAGAAGGAGAAGGTGAAGTCTGGAGGGTGAATCAGAAGAAGTAGAAGAAGGAGAAGGAGAAGATGAAGTCTGGAGGGTGAATCAGAAGAAACAGAAGAAGGAGAAGGAGAAGCTGTAGTCTGGAGGGTGAATCAGAAGAAGTAGACGAAGGAGAAGGAGAAGGTGAAGTCTGGAGGGTGAATCAGAAGAAGCAGAAGAAGGAGAAGGAGAAGGTGAAGTCTGGAGGGTGAATCAGAAGAAGTAGAAGAAGGAGAAGGAGAAGGTGAAGTCTGGAGGGTGAATCAGAAGAAGCAGAAGAAGGAGAAGGAGAAGGTGAAGTCTGGAGGGTGAATCAGAAGAAGCAGAAGAAGGAGAAGGAGAAGGTGAAGTCTGGAGGGTGAATCAGAAGAAGTAGAAGAAGGAGAAGGAGAAGTTGAAGTCTGGAGGGTGAAGCAGAAGAAGTAGAAGAAGGAGAAGGAGAAGGTGAAGTCAGGAGGGTGAATCAGAAGAAGTAGAAGAAGGAGAAGGAGAAGGTGAAGTCAGGAGGGTGAATCAGAAGAAGCAGAAGAAGGAGATAGAGAAGGTGAAGTCTGGAGGGTGAATCAGAAGAATCAGAAGAAGGAGAAGGAGAAGGTGAAGTCTGGAGGGTGAAGCAGAAGAAGCAGAAGAAAGAGAAGGAGATGGTGAAGTCTGGAGGGTGAAGCAGAAGAAACAGAAGAAGGAGAAGGAGAAGGTGAAGACTGGAGGGTGAATCAGAAGAAGTAGAAGAAGGAGAAGGAGAAGGTGAAGTCTGGAGGGTGAATCAGAAGAAGTAGAAGAAGGAGAAGGAGAAGGTGAAGTCTGGAGGGTGAATCAGAAGAAGCAGAAAAGGAGAAGGAGAAGGTGAAGTCTGGAGGGTGAAGCAGAAGAAGCAGAAGAAAGAGAAGGAGATGGTGAAGTCTGGAGGGTGAAGCAGAAGAAACAGAAGAAGGAGAAGGAGAAGGTGAAGTCTGGAGGGTGAATCAGAAGAAGTAGAAGAAGGAGAAGGAGAAGTTGAAGTCTGGAGGGTGAATCAGAAGAAGTAGAAGAAGGAGAAGGAGAAGGTGAAGTCTGGAGGGTGAATCAGAAGAAGCAGAAGAAGGAGAAGGAGAAGATGAAGTCTGGAGGGTGAATCAGAAGAAGTAGAAGAAGGAGAAGGAGAAGGTGAGGTCTGGAGGGTGAATCAGAAGAAGCAGAAGAAGGAGAAGGAGAAGGTGAAGTCTGGAGGGTGAATCAGAAGAAGCAGAAGAAGGAGAAGGAGAAGGTGAAGTCTGGAGGGTGAATCAGAAGAAGCAGAAGAAGGAGAAGGAAAAGGTGAAGTCAGGAGGGTGAATCAGAAGAAGCAGAAGAAGGAGAAGGAGAAGGTGAAGTTAGGAGGGTGAAACAGAAGAAGCAGAAGAAGGAGAAGGAGCAGGTGAAGTCTGGAGGGTGGATCAGAAGAAGCAGAAGAAGGAGAAGGAGAAGGTGAAGTCAGGAGGGTGAATAAGAAGAAGCAGAAGAAGGAGAAGGAGAAGGTGAAGTTAGGAGGGTGAATCAGAAGAAGCAGAAGAAGGAGAAGGAGCAGGTGAAGTCAGGGGGGTGTAGCAGAAGAAGTAGAAGAAGGAGAAGGAGAAGGTGAAGTCAGGACGGTGAAGCAGAAGAAGCAGAAGAAGGAGAAGGATAAGGTGAAGCCTGGAGGGCGCAGCAGAAGAAGCAGAAGAAGGAGAAGGAGAAGGTGACGTCTGGAGTGTGAAGCAGAAGAAGCAGAAGAAGGAGAAGGAGAAGGTGAAGTCTGGAGGGCGCAGCAGAAGAAGCAGAAGAAGGAGAATGAGAAGGTGAAGTCTGGAGGGTGAATCAGAAGAAGCAGAAGAAGGAGAAGGAGAAGGTGAAGTCTGGAGGTTGAATCAGAAGAAGTAGAAGAAGGAGAAGGAGAAGGTGAAGTCTGGAGGGTGAAGCAGAAGAAGTAGAAGAAGGAGAAGGAGAAGGTGAAGTCAGGAGGGTGAATCAGAAGAAGTAGAAGAAGGAGAAGGAGAAGGTGAAGTCAGGAGGGTGAATCAGAAGAAGCAGAAGAAGGAGAAGGAGAAGGTGAAGTCTGGAGGGTGAATCAGAAGAATCAGAAGAAAGAGAAGGAGAAGGTGAAGTCTGGAGGGTGAAGCAGAAGAAACAGAAGAAGGAGAAGGAGAAGGTGAAGATTGGAGGGTGAATCAGAAGAAGTAGAAGAAGGAGAAGGAGAAGGTGAAGTCTGGAGGGTGAATCAGAAGAAGTAGAAGAAGGAGAAGGAGAAGTTGAAGTCTGGAGGGTGAATCAGAAGAAGCAGAAGAAGGAGAAGGAGAAGGTGAAGTCTGGAGGGTGAATCAGAAGAAGCAGAAGAAGGAGAAGGAGAAGATGAAGTCTGGAGGGTGAATCAGAAGAAGTAGAAGAAGGAGAAGGAGAAGGTGAAGTCTGGAGGGTGAATCAGAAGAAGTAGAAGAAGGAGAAGGAGAAGATGAAGTCTGGAGGGTGAATCAGAAGAAACAGAAGAAGGAGAAGGAGAAGGTGAAGTCTGGAGGGTGAATCAGAAGAAGTAGAAGAAGGAGAAGGAGAAGGTGTAGTCTGGAGGGTGAATCAGAAGAAGTAGACGAAGGAGAAGGAGAAGGTGAAGTCTGGAGGGTGAATCAGAAGAAGCAGAAGAAGGAGAAGGAGAAGGTGAAGTCTGGAGGGTGAATCAGATGAAGTAGAAGAAGGAGAAGGAGAAGGTGAAGTCTGGAGGGTGAATCAGAAGAAGCAGAAGAAGGAGAAGGAGAAGGTGAAGTCTGGAGGGTGAATCAGAAGAAGCAGAAGAAGGAGAAGGAGAAGGTGAAGTCTGGAGGGTGAATCAGAAGAAGTAGAAGAAGGAGAAGGAGAAGTTGAAGTCTGGAGGGTGAAGCAGAAGAAGTAGAAGATGGAGAAGGAGAAGGTGAAGTCAGGAGGGTGAATCAGAAGAAGTAGAAGAAGGAGAAGGAGAAGGTGAAGTCAGGAGGGTGAATCAGAAGAAGCAGAAGATGGAGAAGGACAAGGTGAAGTCTGGAGGGTGAATCAGAAGAATCAGAAGAAGGAGAAGGAGAAGGTGAAGTCTGGAGGGTGAATCAGAAGAAGCAGAAGAAGGAGAAGGAGAAGGTGAAGTCTGGAGGGTGAATCAGAAGAAGCAGAAGAAGGAGAAGGAGAAGGTGAAGTCTGGAGGGTGAAGCAGAAGAAGTAGAAGAAGGAGAAGGAGAAGGTGAAGTCAGGAGGGTGAATCAGAAGAAGTAGAAGAAGGAGAAGGAGAAGGTGAAGTCAGGAGGGTGAATCAGAAGAAGCAGAAGAAGGAGAAGGAGAAGGTGAAGTCTGGAGGGTGAATCAGAAGAATCAGAAGAAGGAGAAGGAGAAGGTGAAGTCTGGAGGGTGAATCAGAAGAAGCAGAAGAAAGAGAAGGAGAAGGTGAAGTCTGGAGGGTGAAGCAGAAGAAACAGAAGAAGGAGAAGGAGAAGGTGAAGACTGGAGGGTGAATCAGAAGAAGTAGAAGAAGGAGAAGGAGAAGGTGAAGTCTGGAGGGTGAATCAGAAGAAGTAGAAGAAGGAGAAGGAGAAGGTGAAGTCTGGAGGGTGAATCAGAAGAAGCAGAAGAAGGAGAAGGAGAAGGTGAAGTCTGGAGGGTGAATCAGAAGAAGCAGAAGAAGGAGAAGGAGAAGATGAAGTCTGGAGGGTGAATCGGAAGAAGTAGAAGAAGGAGAAGGAGAAGGTGAAGTCTGGAGGGTGAATCAGAAGAAGCAGAAGAAGGAGAAGGAGAAGTTGAAGTCTGGAGGGTGAATCAGAAGAAGCAGAAGAAGGAGAAGGAGAAGGTGAAGTCTGGAGGGTGAATCAGAAGAAGCAGAAGAAGGAGAAGGAGAAGATGAAGTCTGGAGGGTGAATCAGAAGAAGTAGAAGAAGGAGAAGGAGAAGGTGAAGTCTGGAGGGTGAACCAGAAGAAGTAGAAGAAGGAGAAGGAGAAGATGAAGTCTGGAGGGTGAATCAGAAGAAACAGAAGAAGGAGGAGGAGAAGGTGAAGTCTGGAGGGTGAATCAGAAGAAGTAGAAGAAGGAGAAGGAGAAGGTGTAGTCTGGAGGGTGAATCAGAAGAAGTAGACGAAGGAGAAGGAGAAGGTGAAGTCTGGAGGGTGAATCAGAAGAAGCAGAAGAAGGAGAAGGAGAAGGTGAAGTCTGAAGGGTGAATCAGAAGAAGTAGAAGAAGGAGAAGGAGAAGGTGAAGTCTGGAGGGTGAATCAGAAGAAGCAGAAAAAGGAGAAGGAGAAGGTGAAGTCTGGAGGGTGAATCAGAAGAAGCAGAAGATGAAGAAGGAGAAGGTGAAGTCTGGAGGGTGAATCAGAAGAAGTAGCAGAAGGAGAAGGAGAAGTTGAAGTCTGGAGGGTGAAGCAGAACAAGTAGAAGATGGAGAAGGAGAAGGTGAAGTCAGGAGGGTGAATCAGAAGAAGTAGAAGAAGGAGAAGGAGAAGGTGAAGTCAGGAGGGTGAATCAGAAGAAGCAGAAGATGGAGAAGGAGAAGGTGAAGTCTGGAGGGTGAATCAGAAGAATCAGAAGAAGGAGAAGGAGAAGGTGAAGTCTGGAGGGTGAATCAGAAGAAGCAGAGGAAGGAGAAGGAGAAGGTGAAGTCTGGAGGGTGAATCAGAAGAAGCAGAATAAGGAGAAGGAGAAGGTGAAGTCTGGAGGGTGAATCAGAAGAAGCAGAATAAGGAGAAGGAGAAGGTGAAGTCTGGAGGGTGAATCAGAAGAAGCAGAAGAAGGAGAAGGAGAAGGTGAAGTCTGGAGGGTGAATCTGAAGAAGCAGAAGAAGGAGAAGGAGAAGGTGAAGTCTGGAGGGTGAAGCAGAAGAAGTAGAAGAAGGAGAAGGAGAAGGTGAAGTCAGGAGGGTGAATCAGAAGAAGTAGAAGAAGGAGAAGGAGAAGGTGAAGTCAGGAGGGTGAATCAGAAGAAGCAGAAGAAGGAGAAGGAGAAGGTGAAGTCTGGAGGGTGAATCAGAAGAATCAGAAGAAGGAGAAGGAGAAGGTGAAGTCTGGAGGGTGAATCAGAAGAAGCAGAAGAAAGAGAAGGAGAAGGTGAAGTCTGGAGGGTGAAGCAGAAGAAACAGAAGAAGGAGAAGGAGAAGGTGAAGACTGGAGGGTGAATCAGAAGAAGTAGAAGAAGGAGAAGGAGAAGGTGAAGTCTGGAGGGTGAATCAGAAGAAGTAGAAGAAGGAGAAGGAGAAGGTGAAGTCTGGAGGGTGAATCAGAAGAAGCAGAAGAAGGAGAAGGAGAAGGTGAAGTCTGGAGGGTGAATCAGAAGAAGCAGAAGAAGGAGAAGGAGAAGATGAAGTCTGGAGGGTGAATCGGAAGAAGTAGAAGAAGGAGAAGGAGAAGGTGAAGTCTGGAGGGTGAATCAGAAGAAGCAGAAGAAGGAGAAGGAGAAGTTGAAGTCTGGAGGGTGAATCAGAAGAAGCAGAAGAAGGAGAAGGAGAAGGTGAAGTCTGGAGGGTGAATCAGAAGAAGCAGAAGAAGGAGAAGGAGAAGATGAAGTCTGGAGGGTGAATCAGAAGAAGTAGAAGAAGGAGAAGGAGAAGGTGAAGTCTGGAGGGTGAATCAGAAGAAGTAGAAGAAGGAGAAGGAGAAGATGAAGTCTGGAGGGTGAATCAGAAGAAACAGAAGAAGGAGGAGGAGAAGGTGAAGTCTGGAGGGTGAATCAGAAGAAGTAGAAGAAGGAGAAGGAGAAGGTGAAGTCTGGAGGGTGAATCAGAAGAAGCAATAGAAGGAGAAGGAGAAGGTGAAGTCTGGAGGGTGAATCAGAAGAAGCAGAAGAAGGAGAAGGAGAAGGTGAAGTCTGGAGGGTGAATCAGAAGAAGTAGAAGAAGGAGAAGGAGAAGTTGAAGTCTGGAGGGTGAAGCAGAAGAAGTAGAAGATGGAGAAGGAGAAGGTGAAGTCAGGAGGGTGAATCAGAAGAAGTAGAAGAAGGAGAAGGAGAAGGTGAAGTCAGGAGGGTGAATCAGAAGAAGCAGAAGATGGAGAAGGAGAAGGTGAAGTCTGGAGGGTGAATCAGAAGAATCAGAAGAAGGAGAAGGAGAAGGTGAAGTCTGGAGGGTGAATCAGAAGAAGCAAAGGAAGGAGAAGGAGAAGGTGAAGTCTGGAGGGTGAATCAGAAGAAGCAGAATAAGGAGAAGGAGAAGGTGAAGTCTGGAGGGTGAATCAGAAGAAGCAGAAGAAGGAGAAGGAGAAGGTGAAGTCTGGAGGGTGAATCAGAAGAAGCAGAAGAATGAGAAGGAGAAGGTGAAGTCTGGAGGGTGAATCAGAAGAAGTAGAAGAAGGAGAAGGAGAAGGTGAAGTCTGGAGGGTGAAGCAGAAGAAGTAGAAGAAGGAGAAGGAGAAGGTGAAGTCAGGAGGGTGAATCAGAAGAAGTAGAAGAAGGAGAAAGAGAAGGTGAAGTCAGGAGGGTGAATCAGAAGAAGCAGAAGAAGGAGAAGGAGAAGGTGAAGTCTGGAGGGTGAATCAGAAGAATCAGAAGAAGGAGAAGGAGAAGGTGAAGTCTGGAGGGTGAATCAGAAGAAGCAGAAGAAAGAGAAGGAGAAGGTGAAGTCTGGAGGATGAAGCAGAAGAAACAGAAGAAGGAGAAGGAGAAGGTGAAGACTGGAGGGTGAATCAGAAGAAGTAGAAGAAGGAGAAGGAGAAGGTGAAGTCTGGATGGTGAATCAGAAGAAGTAGAAGAAGGAGAAGGAGAAGGTGAAGTCTGGAGGGTGAATCAGAAGATGCAGAAGAAGGAGAAGGAGAAGGTGAAGTCTGGAGGGTGAATCAGAAGAAGCAGAAGAAGGAGAAGGAGAAGATGAAGTCTGGAGGGTGAATCAGAAGAAGTAGAAGAAGGAGAAGGAGAAGGTGAAGTCTGGAGGGTGAATCAGAAGTAGTAGAAGAAGGAGAAGGAGAAGGTGAAGTCTGGAGGGTGAATCAGAAGAAACAGAAGAAGGAGAAGGAGAAGGTGAAGTCTGGAGGGTGAATCAGAAGAAGTAGAAGAAGGAGAAGGAGAAGGTGTAGTCTGGAGGGTGAATCAGAAGAAGTAGACGAAGGAGAAGGAGAAGGTGAAGTCTGGAGGGTGAATCAGAAGAAGCAGAAGAAGGAGATGGAGAAGGTGAAGTCTGGAGGGTGAATCAGAAGAAGTAGAAGAAGGAGAAGGAGAAGGTGAAGTCTGGAGGGTGAACCAGAAGAAGCAGAAGAAGGAGAAGGAGAAGGTGAAGTCTGGAGGGTGATTCAGAAGAAGCAGAATAAGGAGAAGGAGAAGGTGATGTCTGGAGGGTGAATCAGAAGAAGCAGAAGAAGGAGAAGGAGAAGGTAAAGTCTGGAGGGTGAATCAGAAGAAGTAGAAGAAGGAGAAGGAGAAGGTGAAGTCTGGAGGGTGAATCAGAAGAAGTAGAAGAAGGAGAAGGAGAAGGTGAAGTCTGGAGGGTGAATCAGAAGAAGTAGAAGAAGGAGAAGGAGAAGGTGAAGTCTGGAGGGTGAAGCAGAAGAAGTAGAAGAAGGAGAAGGAGAAGGTGAAGTCAGGAGGGTGAATCAGAAGATGTAGAAGAAGGAGAAGGAGAAGGTGAAGTCTGGAGGGTGAATCAGAAGAAGCAGAAGAAGGAGAAGGAGAAGGTAAAGTCTGGAGGGTGAATCAGAAGAAGCAGAAGAAGGAGAAGGAGAAGGTGAAGTCTGGAGGGTGAATCAGAAGAAGTAGACGAAGGAGAAGGTGAAGGTGAAGTCTGGAGGGTGAATCAGAAGAAGCAGAAGAAGGAGATGGAGAAGGTGAAGTCTGGAGGGTGAATCAGAAGAAGTAGAAGAAGGAGAAGGTGAAGGTGAAGTCTGGAGGGTGAATCAGAAGAAGCAGAAGAAGGAGAAGGAGAAGGTGAAGTCTGGAGGGTGAATCAGAAGAAGCAGAAGAAAGAGAAGGAGAAGGTGAAGTCTGGAGGGTGTAGCAGAAGAAACAGAAGAAGGAGAAGGAGAAGGTGAAGACTGGAGGGTGAATCAGAAGAAGTAGAAGAAGGAGAAGGAGAAGGTGAAGTCTGGAGGGTGAATCAGAAGAAGTAGAAGAAGGAGAAGGAGAAGGTGAAGTCTGGAGGGTGAATCAGAAGAAGCAGAAGAAGGAGAAGGAGAAGGTGAAGTCTGGAGGGTGAATCAGAAGAAGCAGAAGAAGGAGAAGGAGAAGATGAAGTCTGGAGGGTGAATCGGAAGAAGTAGAAGAAGGAGAAGGAGAAGGTGAAGTCTGGAGGGTGAATCAGAAGAAGCAGAAGAAGGAGAAGGAGAAGTTGAAGTCTGGAGGGTGAATCAGAAGAAGCAGAAGAAGGAGAAGGAGAAGGTGAAGTCTGGAGGGTGAATCAGA
This sequence comes from Somniosus microcephalus, assembly GCF_052327205.1. Taxonomy (NCBI): domain Eukaryota; kingdom Metazoa; phylum Chordata; class Chondrichthyes; order Squaliformes; family Somniosidae; genus Somniosus; species Somniosus microcephalus. The sequence continues at coordinate 628,180 of NW_028225195.1, forward strand.
AGAAGCAGAAGAAGGAGAAGGAGAAGATGAAGTCTGGAGGGTGAATCAGAAGAAGTAGAAGAAGGAGAAGGAGAAGGTGAAGTCTGGAGGGTGAATCAGAAGAAGTAGAAGAAGGAGAAGGAGAAGATGAAGTCTGGAGGGTGAATCAGAAGAAACAGAAGAAGGAGGAGGAGAAGGTGAAGTCTGGAGGGTGAATCAGAAGAAGTAGAAGAAGGAGAAGGAGAAGGTGAAGTCTGGAGGGTGAATCAGAAGAAGCAATAGAAGGAGAAGGAGAAGGTGAAGTCTGGAGGGTGAATCAGAAGAAGCAGAAGAAGGAGAAGGAGAAGGTGAAGTCTGGAGGGTGAATCAGAAGAAGTAGAAGAAGGAGAAGGAGAAGTTGAAGTCTGGAGGGTGAAGCAGAAGAAGTAGAAGATGGAGAAGGAGAAGGGGAAGTCAGGAGGGTGAATCAGAAGAAGTAGAAGAAGGAGAAGGAGAAGGTGAAGTCAGGAGGGTGAATCAGAAGAAGCAGAAGATGGAGAAGGAGAAGGTGAAGTCTGGAGGGTGAATCAGAAGAATCAGAAGAAGGAGAAGGAGAAGGTGAAGTCTGGAGGGTGAATCAGAAGAAGCAAAGGAAGGAGAAGGAGAAGGTGAAGTCTGGAGGGTGAATCAGAAGAAGCAGAATAAGGAGAAGGAGAAGGTGAAGTCTGGAGGGTGAATCAGAAGAAGCAGAAGAAGGAGAAGGAGAAGGTGAAGTCTGGAGGGTGAATCAGAAGAAGCAGAAGAATGAGAAGGAGAAGGTGAAGTCTGGAGGGTGAATCAGAAGAAGTAGAAGAAGGAGAAGGAGAAGGTGAAGTCTGGAGGGTGAAGCAGAAGAAGTAGAAGAAGGAGAAGGAGAAGGTGAAGTCAGGAGGGTGAATCAGAAGAAGTAGAAGAAGGAGAAAGAGAAGGTGAAGTCAGGAGGGTGAATCAGAAGAAGCAGAAGAAGGAGAAGGAGAAGGTGAAGTCTGGAGGGTGAATCAGAAGAATCAGAAGAAGGAGAAGGAGAAGGTGAAGTCTGGAGGGTGAATCAGAAGAAGCAGAAGAAAGAGAAGGAGAAGGTGAAGTCTGGAGGATGAAGCAGAAGAAACAGAAGAAGGAGAAGGAGAAGGTGAAGACTGGAGGGTGAATCAGAAGAAGTAGAAGAAGGAGAAGGAGAAGGTGAAGTCTGGAGGGTGAATCAGAAGAAGTAGAAGAAGGAGAAGGAGAAGGTGAAGTCTGGAGGGTGAATCAGAAGATGCAGAAGAAGGAGAAGGAGAAGGTGAAGTCTGGAGGGTGAATCAGAAGAAGCAGAAGAAGGAGAAGGAGAAGATGAAGTCTGGAGGGTGAATCAGAAGAAGTAGAAGAAGGAGAAGGAGAAGGTGAAGTCTGGAGGGTGAATCAGAAGTAGTAGAAGAAGGAGAAGGAGAAGGTGAAGTCTGGAGGGTGAATCAGAAGAAACAGAAGAAGGAGAAGGAGAAGGTGAAGTCTGGAGGGTGAATCAGAAGAAGTAGAAGAAGGAGAAGGAGAAGGTGTAGTCTGGAGGGTGAATCAGAAGAAGTAGACGAAGGAGAAGGAGAAGGTGAAGTCTGGAGGGTGAATCAGAAGAAGCAGAAGAAGGAGATGGAGAAGGTGAAGTCTGGAGGGTGAATCAGAAGAAGTAGAAGAAGGAGAAGGAGAAGGTGAAGTCTGGAGGGTGAACCAGAAGAAGCAGAAGAAGGAGAAGGAGAAGGTGAAGTCTGGAGGGTGATTCAGAAGAAGCAGAATAAGGAGAAGGAGAAGGTGATGTCTGGAGGGTGAATCAGAAGAAGCAGAAGAAGGAGAAGGAGAAGGTAAAGTCTGGAGGGTGAATCAGAAGAAGTAGAAGAAGGAGAAGGAGAAGGTGAAGTCTGGAGGGTGAATCAGAAGAAGTAGAAGAAGGAGAAGGAGAAGGTGAAGTCTGGAGGGTGAATCAGAAGAAGTAGAAGAAGGAGAAGGAGAAGGTGAAGTCTGGAGGGTGAAGCAGAAGAAGTAGAAGAAGGAGAAGGAGAAGGTGAAGTCAGGAGGGTGAATCAGAAGATGTAGAAGAAGGAGAAGGAGAAGGTGAAGTCTGGAGGGTGAATCAGAAGAAGCAGAAGAAGGAGAAGGAGAAGGTAAAGTCTGGAGGGTGAATCAGAAGAAGCAGAAGAAGGAGAAGGAGAAGGTGAAGTCTGGAGGGTGAATCAGAAGAAGTAGACGAAGGAGAAGGTGAAGGTGAAGTCTGGAGGGTGAATCAGAAGAAGCAGAAGAAGGAGATGGAGAAGGTGAAGTCTGGAGGGTGAATCAGAAGAAGTAGAAGAAGGAGAAGGTGAAGGTGAAGTCTGGAGGGTGAATCAGAAGAAGCAGAAGAAGGAGAAGGAGAAGGTGAAGTCTGGAGGGTGAATCAGAAGAAGCAGAAGAAGGAGAAGGAGAAGGTGAAGTCTGGAGGGTGATTCAGAAGAAGCAGAATAAGGAGAAGGAGAAGGTGAAGTCTGGAGGGTGAATCAGAAGAAGCAGAAGAAGGAGAAGGAGAAGGTGAAGTCTGGAGGGTGAATCAGAAGAAGTAGAAGAAGGAGAAGGAGAAGGTGAAGTCTGGAGGGTGAATCAGAAGAAGTAGAAGAAGGAGAAGGAGAAGGTGAAGTCTGGAGGGTGAATCAGAAGAAGTAGAAGAAGGAGAAGGAGAAGGTGAAGTCTGGAGGGTGAAGCAGAAGAAGTCGAAGAAGGAGAAGGAGAAGGTGAAGTCAGGAGGGTGAATCAGAAGATGTAGAAGAAGGAGAAGGAGAAGGTGAAGTCAGGAGGGTGAATCAGAAGAAGCAGAAGAAGGAGAAGGAGAAGGTGAAGTCTGGAGGGTGAATCAGAAGAAGTAGAAGAAGGAGAAGGAGAAGGTGAAGTCTGGAGGGTGAATCAGAAGAAGCAGAAGAAGGAGAAGGAGAAGGTGAAGTCTGGAGGGTGAATCAGAAGAAGCAGAAGAAGGAGAAGGAGAAGGTGAAGTCTGGAGGGTGAATCAGAAGAAGCAGAAGGAGAAGGAGAAGGTGAAGTCTGGAGGGTGAATCAGAAGAAGCAGAATAAGGAGAAGGAGAAGGTGAAGTCTGGAGGGTGAATCAGAAGAAGCAGAAGAAGGAGAAGGAGAAGGTGAAGTCTGGAGGGTGAATCAGAAGAAGTAGAAGAAGGAGAAGGGGAAGGTGAAGTCTGGAGGGTGAAGCAGAAGAAGTAGAAGAAGGAGAAGGAGAAGGTGAAGTCAGGAGGGTGAATCAGAAGAAGTAGAAGAGGGGGAAGGAGAAGGTGAAGTCAGGAGGGTGAATCAGAAGAAGCAGAAGAAGGAGATAGAGAAGGTGAAGTCTGGAGGGTGAATCAGAAGAATCAGAAGAAGGAGAAGGAGAAGGTGAAGTCTGGAGGGTGAAGCAGAAGAAGCAGAAGAAAGAGAAGGAGAAGGTGATATCTGGAGGGTGAAGCAGAAGAAACAGAAGAAGGAGAAGGAGAAGTTGAAGACTGGAGGGTGAATCAGAAGAAGTAGAAGAAGGAGAAGGAGAAGGTGAAGTCTGGAGGATGAATCAGAAGAAGTAGAAGAAGGAGAAGGAGAAGGTGAAGTCTGGAGGGTGAATCAGAAGAAGCAGAAGGAGAAGGAGAAGGTGAAGTCTGGAGGGTGAATCAGAAGAAGCAGAAGAAGGAGAAGGAGAAGATGAAGTCTGGAGGGTGAATCAGAAGAAGTAGAAGAAGGAGAAGGAGAAGGTGAGGTCTGGAGGGAGAATCAGAAGAAGCAGAAGAAGGAGAAGGAGAAGGTGAAGTCTGGAGGGTGAATCAGAAGAAGCAGAAGAAGGAGAAGGAGAAGGTGAAGTCTGGAGGGTGAATCAGAAGAAGCAGAAGAAGGAGAAGGAGAAGGTGAAGTCAGGAGGGTGAATCAGAAGAAGCAGAAGAAGGAGAAGGAGAAGGTGAAGTTAGGAGGGTGAATCAGAAGAAGCAGAAGAAGGAGAAGGAGCAGGTGAAGTCTGGAGGTTGGATCAGAAGAAGCAGAAGAAGGAGAAGGAGAAGGTGAAGTCAGGAGGGTGAATCAGAAGAAGCAGAAGGAGGAGAAGGAGAAGGTGAAGTTAGGAGGGTGAATCAGAAGAAGCAGAAGAAGGAGAAGGAGCAGGTGAAGTCAGGGGGGTGTAGCAGAAGAAGTAGAAGAAGGAGAAGGAGAAGGTGAAGTCAGGACGGTGAAGCAGAAGAAGCAGAAGAAGGAGAAGGATAAGGTGAAGCCTGGAGGGCGCAGCAGAAGAAGCAGAAGAAGGAGAAGGAGAAGGTGACGTCTGGAGTGTGAAGCAGAAGAAGCAGAAGAAGGAGAAGGAGAAGGTGAAGTCTGGAGGGCGCAGCAGAAGAAGCAGAAGAAGGATAATGAGAAGGTGAAGTCTGGAGGGTGAATCAGAAGAAGCAGAAGAAGGAGAAGGAGAAGGTGAAGTCTGGAGGTTGAATCAGAAGAAGTAGAAGAAGGAGAAGGAGAAGGTGAAGTCTGGAGGGTGAAGCAGAATAAGTAGAAGAAGGAGAAGGAGAAGGTGAAGTCAGGAGGGTGAATCAGAAGAAGTAGAAGAAGGAGAAGGAGAAGGTGAAGTCAGGAGGGTGAATCAGAAGAAGCAGAAGAAGGAGAAGGAGAAGGTGAAGTCTGGAGGGTGAATCAGAAGAATCAGAAGAAAGAGAAGGAGAAGGTGAAGTCTGGAGGGTGAAGCAGAAGAAACAGAAGAAGGAGAAGGAGAAGGTGAAGACTGGAGGGTGAATCAGAAGAAGTAGAAGAAGGAGAAGGAGAAGGTGAAGTCTGGAGGGTGAATCAGAAGAAGTAGAAGGAGAAGGAGAAGTTGAAGTCTGGAGGGTGAATCAGAAGAAGCAGAAGAAGGAGAAGGAGAAGGTAGGTCTGGAGGGTGAATCAGAAGAAGCAGAAGAAGGAGAAGGAGAAGATGAAGCCTGGAGGGTGAATCAGAAGAAGTAGAAGAAGGAGAAGGAGAAGGTGAAGTCTGGAGGGTGAATCAGAAGAAGTAGAAGAAGGAGAAGGAGAAGATGAAGTCTGGAGGGTGAATCAGAAGAAACAGAAGAAGGAGAAGGAGAAGGTGAAGTCTGGAGGGTGAATCAGAAGAAGTAGAAGAAGGAGAAGGAGAAGGTGTAGTCTGGAGGGTGAATCAGAAGAAGTAGACGAAGGAGAAGGAGAAGGTGAAGTCTGGAGGGTGAATCAGAAGAAGCAGAAGAAGGAGAAGGAGAAGGTGAAGTCTGGAGGGTGAATCAGAAGAAGTAGAAGAAGGAGAAGGAGAAGTTGAAGTCTGGAGGGTGAAGCAGAAGAAGTAGAAGATGGAGAAGGAGAAGGTGAAGTCAGGAGGGTGAATCAGAAGAAGTAGAAGAAGGAGAAGGAGAAGGTGAAGTCAGGAGGGTGAATCAGAAGAAGCAGAAGATGGAGAAGGAGAAGGTGAAGTCTGGAGGGTGAATCAGAAGAATCAGAAGAAGGAGAAGGAGAAGGTGAAGTCTGGAGGGTGAATCAGAAGAAGCAAAGGAAGGAGAAGGAGAAGGTGAAGTCTGGAGGGTGAATCAGAAGAAGCAGAATAAGGAGAAGGAGAAGGTGAAGTCTGGAGGGTGAATCAGAAGAAGCAGAAGAAGGAGAAGGAGAAGGTGAAGTCTGGAGGGTGAATCAGAAGAAGCAGAAGAATGAGAAGGAGAAGGTGAAGTCTGGAGGGTGAATCAGAAGAAGTAGAAGAAGGAGAAGGAGAAGGTGAAGTCTGGAGGGTGAAGCAGAAGAAGTAGAAGAAGGAGAAGGAGAAGGTGAAGTCAGGAGGGTGAATCAGAAGAAGTAGAAGAAGGAGAAAGAGAAGGTGAAGTCAGGAGGGTGAATCAGAAGAAGCAGAAGAAGGAGAAGGAGAAGGTGAAGTCTGGAGGGTGAATCAGAAGAATCAGAAGAAGGAGAAGGAGAAGGTGAAGTCTGGAGGGTGAATCAGAAGAAGCAGAAGAAAGAGAAGGAGAAGGTGAAGTCTGGAGGATGAAGCAGAAGAAACAGAAGAAGGAGAAGGAGAAGGTGAAGACTGGAGGGTGAATCAGAAGAAGTAGAAGAAGGAGAAGGAGAAGGTGAAGTCTGTAGGGTGAATCAGAAGAAGTAGAAGAAGGAGAAGGAGAAGGTGAAGTCTGGAGGGTGAATCAGAAGATGCAGAAGAAGGAGAAGGAGAAGGTGAAGTCTGGAGGGAGAATCAGAAGAAGCAGAAGAAGGAGAAGGAGAAGATGAAGTCTGGAGGGTGAATCAGAAGAAGTAGAAGAAGGAGAAGGAGAAGGTGAAGTCTGGAGGGTGAATCAGAAGTAGTAGAAGAAGGAGAAGGAGAAGGTGAAGTCTGGAGGGTGAATCAGAAGAAACAGAAGAAGGAGAAGGAGAAGGTGAAGTCTGGAGGGTGAATCAGAAGAAGTAGAAGAAGGAGAAGGAGAAGGTGTAGTCTGGAGGGTGAATCAGAAGAAGTAGACGAAGGAGAAGGAGAAGGTGAAGTCTGGAGGGTGAATCAGAAGAAGCAGAAGAAGGAGATGGAGAAGGTGAAGTCTGGAGGGTGAATCAGAAGAAGTAGAAGAAGGAGAAGGAGAAGGTGAAGTCTGGAGGGTGAACCAGAAGAAGCAGAAGAAGGAGAAGGAGAAGGTGAAGTCTGGAGGGTGATTCAGAAGAAGCAGAATAAGGAGAAGGAGAAGGTGATGTCTGGAGGGTGAATCAGAAGAAGCAGAAGAAGGAGAAGGAGAAGGTAAAGTCTGGAGGGTGAATCAGAAGAAGTAGAAGAAGGAGAAGGAGAAGGTGAAGTCTGGAGGGTGAATCAGAAGAAGTAGAAGAAGGAGAAGGAGAAGGTGAAGTCTGGAGGGTGAATCAGAAGAAGTAGAAGAAGGAGAAGGAGAAGGTGAAGTCTGGAGGGTGAAGCAGAAGAAGTAGAAGAAGGAGAAGGAGAAGGTGAAGTCAGGAGGGTGAATCAGAAGATGTAGAAGAAGGAGAAGGTGAAGTCTGGAGGGTGAATCAGAAGAAGCAGAAGAAGGAGAAGGAGAAGGTAAAGTCTGGAGGGTGAATCAGAAGAAGCAGAAGAAGGAGAAGGAGAAGGTGAAGTCTGGAGGGTGAATCAGAAGAAGTAGACGAAGGAGAAGGTGAAGGTGAAGTCTGGAGGGTGAATCAGAAGAAGCAGAAGAAGGAGATGGAGAAGGTGAAGTCTGGAGGGTGAATCAGAAGAAGTAGAAGAAGGAGAAGGTGAAGGTGAAGTCTGGAGGGTGAATCAGAAGAAGCAGAAGAAGGAGAAGGAGAAGGTGAAGTCTGGAGGGTGAATCAGAAGAAGCAGAAGAAGGAGAAGGAGAAGGTGAAGTCTGGAGGGTGATTCAGAAGAAGCAGAATAAGGAGAAGGAGAAGGTGAAGTCTGGAGGGTGAATCAGAAGAAGCAGAAGAAGGAGAAGGAGAAGGTGAAGTCTGGAGGGTGAATCAGAAGAAGTAGAAGAAGGAGAAGGAGAAGGTGAAGTCTGGAGGGTGAATCAGAAGAAGTAGAAGAAGGAGAAGGAGAAGGTGAAGTCTGGAGGGTGAATCAGAAGAAGTAGAAGAAGGAGAAGGTGAAGGTGAAGTCTGGAGGGTGAAGCAGAAGAAGTCGAAGAAGGAGAAGGAGAAGGTGAAGTCAGGAGGGTGAATCAGAAGATGTAGAAGAAGGAGAAGGAGAAGGTGAAGTCAGGAGGGTGAATCAGAAGAAGCAGAAGAAGGAGAAGGAGAAGGTGAAGTCTGGAGGGTGAATCAGAAGAAGCAGAAGAAGGAGAAGGAGAAGGTGAAGTCTGGAGGGTGAATCAGAAGAAGCAGAAGGAGAAGGAGAAGGTGAAGTCTGGAGGGTGAATCAGAAGAAGCAGAATAAGGAGAAGGAGAAGGTGAAGTCTGGAGGGTGAATCAGAAGAAGCAGAAGAAGGAGAAGGAGAAGGTGAAGTCTGGAGGGTGAACCAGAAGAAGCAGAAGAAGGAGAAGGAGAAGGTGAAGTCTGGAGGGTGATTCAGAAGAAGCAGAATAAGGAGAAGGAGAAGGTGATGTCTGGAGGGTGAATCAGAAGAAGCAGAAGAAGGAGAAGGAGAAGGTAAAGTCTGGAGGGTGAATCAGAAGAAGTAGAAGAAGGAGAAGGAGAAGGTGAATTCTGGAGGGTGAATCAGAAGAAGTAGAAGAAGGAGAAGGAGAAGGTGAAGTCTGGAGGGTGAATCAGAAGAAGTAGAAGAAGGAGAAGGAGAAGGTGAAGTCTGGAGGGTGAAGCAGAAGAAGTAGAAGAAGGAGAAGGAGAAGGTGAAGTCAGGAGGGTGAATCAGAAGATGTAGAAGAAGGAGAAGGTGAAGTCTGGAGGGTGAATCAGAAGAAGCAGAAGAAGGAGAAGGAGAAGGTAAAGTCTGGAGGGTGAATCAGAAGAAGCAGAAGAAGGAGAAGGAGAAGGTGAAGTCTGGAGGGTGAATCAGAAGAAGTAGACGAAGGAGAAGGTGAAGGTGAAGTCTGGAGGGTGAATCAGAAGAAGCAGAAGAAGGAGATGGAGAAGGTGAAGTCTGGAGGGTGAATCAGAAGAAGTAGAAGAAGGAGAAGGTGAAGGTGAAGTCTGGAGGGTGAATCAGAAGAAGCAGAAGAAGGAGAAGGAGAAGGTGAAGTCTGGAGGGTGAATCAGAAGAAGCAGAAGAAGGAGAAGGAGAAGGTGAAGTCTGGAGGGTGATTCAGAAGAAGCAGAATAAGGAGAAGGAGAAGGTGAAGTCTGGAGGGTGAATCAGAAGAAGCAGAAGAAGGAGAAGTAGAAGGTGAAGTCTGGAGGGTGAATCAGAAGAAGTAGAAGAAGGAGAAGGAGAAGGTGAAGTCTGGAGGGTGAATCAGAAGAAGTAGAAGAAGGAGAAGGAGAAGGTGAAGTCTGGAGGGTGAATCAGAAGAAGTAGAAGAAGGAGAAGGTGAAGGTGAAGTCTGGAGGGTGAAGCAGAAGAAGTCGAAGAAGGAGAAGGAGAAGGTGAAGTCAGGAGGGTGAATCAGAAGATGTAGAAGAAGGAGAAGGAGAAGGTGAAGTCAGGAGGGTGAATCAGAAGAAGCAGAAGAAGGAGAAGGAGAAGGTGAAGTCTGGAGGGTGAATCAGAAGAAGTAGAAGAAGGAGAAGGAGAAGGTGAAGTCTGGAGGGTGAATCAGAAGAAGCAGAAGAAGGAGAAGGAGAAGGTGAAGTCTGGAGGGTGAATCAGAAGAAGCAGAAAAAGGAGAAGGAGAAGGTGAAGTCTGGAGGGTGAATCAGAAGAAGCAGAAGATGAAGAAGGAGAAGGTGAAGTCTGGAGGGTGAATCAGAAGAAGTAGCAGAAGGAGAAGGAGAAGTTGAAGTCTGGAGGGTGAAGCAGAAGAAGTAGAAGATGGAGAAGGAGAAGGTGAAGTCAGGAGGGTGAATCAGAAGAAGTAGAAGAAGGAGAAGGAGAAGGTGAAGTCAGGAGGGTGAATCAGAAGAAGCAGAAGATGAAGAAGGAGAAGGTGAAGTCTGGAGGGTGAATCAGAAGAAGTAGCAGAAGGAGAATGAGAAGTTGAAGTCTGGAGGGTGAAGCAGAAGAAGTAGAAGATGGAGAAGGAGAAGGTGAAGTCTGGAGGGTGAATCAGAAGAAGCAGAAGATGAAGAAGGAGAAGGTGAAGTCTGGAGGGTGAATCAGAAGAAGTAGAAGAAGGAGAAGGAGAAGGTGTAGTCTGGAGGGTGAATCAGAAGAAGTAGACGAAGGAGAAGGAGAAGGTGAAGTCTGGAGGGTGAATCAGAAGAAGCAGAAGAAGGAGAAGGAGAAGGTGAAGTCTGGAGGGTGAATCAGAAGAAGTAGAAGAAGGAGAAGGAGAAGGTGAAGTCTGGAGGGTGAATCAGAAGAAGCAGAAAAAGGAGAAGGAGAAGGTGAAGTCTGGAGGGTGAATCAGAAGAAGCAGAAGATGAAGAAGGAGAAGGTGAAGTCTGGAGGGTGAATCAGAAGAAGTAGCAGAAGGAGAAGGAGAAGTTGAAGTCTGGAGGGTGAAGCAGAAGAAGTAGAAGATGGAGAAGGAGAAGGTGAAGTCAGGAGGGTGAATCAGAAGAAGTAGAAGAAGGAGAAGGAGAAGGTGAAGTCAGGAGGGTGAATCAGAAGAAGCAGAAGATGAAGAAGGAGAAGGTGAAGTCTGGAGGGTGAATCAGAAGAAGTAGCAGAAGGAGAAGGAGAAGTTGAAGTCTGGAGGGTGAAGCAGAAGAAGTAGAAGATGGAGAAGGAGAAGGTGAAGTCAGGAGGGTGAATCAGAAGAAGTAGAAGAAGGAGAAGGAGAAGGTGAAGTCAGGAGGGTGAATCAGAAGAAGCAGAAGATGGAGAAGGAGAAGGTGAAGTCTGGAGGGTGAATCAGAAGAATCAGAAGAAGGAGAAGGAGAAGGTGAAGTCTGGAGGGTGAATCAGAAGAAGCAGAGGAAGGAGAAGGAGAAGGTGAAGTCTGGAGGGTGAATCAGAAGAAGCAGAATAAGGAGAAGGAGAAGGTGAAGTCTGGAGGGTGAATCAGAAGAAGCAGAATAAGGAGAAGGAGAAGGTGAAGTCTGGAGGGTGAATCAGAAGAAGCAGAAGAAGGAGAAGGAGAAGGTGAAGTCTGGAGGGTGAATCAGAAGAAGCAGAAGAAGGAGAAGGAGAAGGTGAAGTCTGGAGGGTGAAGCAGAAGAAGTAGAAGAAGGAGAAGGAGAAGGTGAAGTCAGGAGGGTGAATCAGAAGAAGTAGAAGACGGAGAAGGAGAAGGTGAAGTCAGGAGTGTGAATCAGAAGAAGCAGAAGAAGGAGAAGGAGAAGGTGAAGTCTGGAGGGTGAATCAGAAGAATCAGAAGAAGGAGAAGGAGAAGGTGAAGTCTGGAGGGTGAATCAGAAGAAGCAGAAGAAAGAGAAGGAGAAGGTGAAGTCTGGAGGGTGAAGCAGAAGAAACAGAAGAAGGAGAAGGAGAAGGTGAAGACTGGAGGGTGAATCAGAAGAAGTAGAAGAAGGAGAAGGAGAAGGTGAAGTCTGGAGGGTGAATCAGAAGAAGTAGAAGAAGGAGAAGGAGAAGGTGAAGTCTGGAGGGTGAATCAGAAGAAGCAGAAGAAGGAGAAGGAGAAGGTGAAGTCTGGAGGGTGAATCAGAAGAAGCAGAAGAAGGAGAAGGAGAAGATGAAGTCTGGAGGGTGAATCGGAAGAAGTAGAAGAAGGAGAAGGAGAAGGTGAAGTCTGGAGGGTGAATCAGAAGAAGCAGAAGAAGGAGAAGGAGAAGTTGAAGTCTGGAGGGTGAATCAGAAGAAGCAGAAGAAGGAGAAGGAGAAGGTGAAGTCTGGAGGGTGAATCAGAAGAAGCAGAAGAAGGAGAAGGAGAAGATGAAGTCTGGAGGGTGAATCAGAAGAAACAGAAGAAGGAGGAGGAGAAGGTGAAGTCTGGAGGGTGAATCAGAAGAAGTAGAAGAAGGAGAAGGAGAAGGTGAAGTCTGGAGGGTGAATCAGAAGAAGCAATAGAAGGAGAAGGAGCAGGTGAAGTCTGGAGGGTGAATCAGAAGAAGCAGAAGAAGGAGAAGGAGAAGGTGAAGTCTGGAGGGTGAATCAGAAGAAGTAGAAGAAGGAGAAGGAGAAGTTGAAGTCTGGAGGGTGAAGCAGAAGAAGTAGAAGATGGAGAAGGAGAAGGTGAAGTCAGGAGGGTGAATCAGAAGAAGTAGAAGAAGGAGAAGGAGAAGGTGAAGTCAGGAGGGTGAATCAGAAGAAGCAGAAGATGGAGAAGGAGAAGGTGAAGTCTGGAGGGTGAATCAGAAGAATCAGAAGAAGGAGAAGGAGAAGGTGAAGTCTGGAGGGTGAATCAGAAGAAGCAAAGGAAGGAGAAGGAGAAGGTGAAGTCTGGAGGGTGAATCAGAAGAAGCAGAATAAGGAGAAGGAGAAGGTGAAGTCTGGAGGGTGAATCAGAAGAAGCAGAAGAAGGAGAAGGAGAAGGTGAAGTCTGGAGGGTGAATCAGAAGAAGCAGAAGAATGAGATGGAGAAGGTGAAGTCTGGAGGGTGAATCAGAAGAAGTAGAAGAAGGAGAAGGAGAAGGTGAAGTCTGGAGGGTGAAGCAGAAGAAGTAGAAGAAGGAGAAGGAGAAGGTGAAGTCAGGTGGGTGAATCAGAAGAAGTAGAAGAAGGAGAAAGAGAAGGTGAAGTCAGGAGGGTGAATCAGAAGAAGCAGAAGAAGGAGAAGGAGAAGGTGAAGTCTGGAGGGTGAATCAGAAGAATCAGAAGAAGGAGAAGGAGAAGGTGAAGTCTGGAGGGTGAATCAGAAGAATCAGAAGAAAGAGAAGGAGAAGGTGAAGTCTGGAGGGTGAAGCAGAAGAAACAGAAGAAGGAGAAGGAGAAGGTGAAGACTGGAGGGTGAATCAGAAGAAGTAGAACAAGGAGAAGGAGAAGGTGAAGTCTGGAGGGTGAATCAGAAGAAGTAGAAGAAGCAGAAGGAGAAGTTGAAGTCTGGAGGGTGAATCAGAAGAAGCAGAAGAAGGAGAAGGAGAAGGTGAAGTCTGGAGGGTGAATCAGAAGAAGCAGAAGAAGGAGAAGGAGAAGATGAAGCCTGGAGGGTGAATCAGAAGAAGTAGAAGAAGGAGAAGGAGAAGGTGAAGTCTGGAGGGTGAATCAGAAGAAGTAGAAGAAGGAGAAGGAGAAGATGAAGTCTGGAGGGTGAATCAGAAGAAACAGAAGAAGGAGAAGGAGAAGGTGAAGTCTGGAGGGTGAATCAGAAGAAGTAGAAGAAGGAGAAGGAGAAGGTGTAGTCTGGAGGGTGAATCAGAAGAAGTAGACGAAGGAGAAGGATAAGGTGAAGTCTGGAGGGTGAATCAGAAGAAGCAGAAGAAGGAGAAGGAGAAGGTGAAGTCTGGAGGGTGAATCAGATGAAGTAGAAGAAGGAGAAGGAGAAGGTGAAGTCTGGAGGGTGAATCAGAAGAAGCAGAAGAAGGAGAAGGAGAAGGTGAAGTCTGGAGGGTGAATCAGAAGAAGCAGAAGAAGGAGAAGGAGAAGGTGAAGTCTGGAGGGTGAATCAGAAGAAGTAGAAGAAGGAGAAGGAGAAGTTGAAGTCTGGTGGGTGAAGCAAAAGAAGTAGAAGATGGAGAAGGAGAAGGTGAAGTCAGGAGGGTGAATCAGAAGAAGTAGAAGAAGGAGAAGGAGAAGATGAAGTCAGGAGGGTGAATCAGAAGAAGCAGAAGATGGAGAAGGAGAAGGTGAAGTCTGGAGGGTGAATCAGAAGAATCAGAAGAAGGAGAAGGAGAAGGTGAAGTCTGGAGGGTGAATCAGAAGAAGCAGAATAAGGAGAAGGAGAAGGTGAAGTCTGGAGGGTGAATCAGAAGAAGCAGAAGAAGGAGAAGGAGAAGGTGAAGTCTGGAGGGTGAATCAGAAGAAGCAGAAGAAGGAGAAGGAGAAGGTGAAGTCTGGAGGGTGAAGCAGAAGAAGTAGAAGAAGGAGAAGGAGAAGGTGAAGTCAGGAGGGTGAATCAGAAGAAGTAGAAGAAGGAGAAGGAGAAGGTGAAGTCAGGAGGGTGAATCAGAAGAAGCAGAAGAAGGAGAAGGAGAAGGTGAAGTCTGGAGGGTGAATCAGAAGAATCAGAAGAAGGAGAAGGAGAAGGTGAAGTCTGGAGGGTGAATCAGAAGAAGCAGAAGAAAGAGAAGGAGAAGGTGAAGTCTGGAGGGTGAAGCAGAAGAAACAGAAGAAGGAGAAGGAGAAGGTGAAGACTGGAGGGTGAATCAGAAGAAGTAGAAGAAGGAGAAGGAGAAGGTGAAGTCTGGAGGGTGAATCAGAAGAAGTAGAAGAAGGAGAAGGAGAAGGTGAAGTCTGGAGGGTGAATCAGAAGAAGCAGAAGAAGGAGAAGGAGAAGGTGAAGTCTGGAGGGTGAATCAGAAGAAGCAGAAGAAGGAGAAGGAGAAGATGAAGTCTGGAGGGTGAATCGGAAGAAGTAGAAGAAGGAGAAGGAGAAGGTGAAGTCTGGAGGGTGAATCAGAAGAAGCAGAAGAAGGAGAAGGAGAAGTTGAAGTCTGGAGGGTGAATCAGAAGAAGCAGAAGAAGGAGAAGGAGAAGATGAAGTCTGGAGGGTGAATCAGAAGAAGCAGAAGAAGGAGAAGGAGAAGATGAAGTCTGGAGGGTGAATCAGAAGAAGTAGAAGAAGGAGAAGGAGAAGGTGAAGTCTGGAGGGTGAATCAGAAGAAGTAGAAGAAGGAGAAGGAGAAGATGAAGTCTGGAGGGTGAATCAGAAGAAACAGAAGAAGGAGGAGGAGAAGGTGAAGTCTGGAGGGTGAATCAGAAGAAGTAGAAGAAGGAGAAGGAGAAGGTGTAGTCTGGAGGGTGAATCAGAAGAAGTAGACGAAGGAGAAGGAGAAGGTGAAGTCTGGAGGGTGAATCAGAAGAAGCAGAAGAAGGAGAAGGAGAAGGTGAAGTCTGGAGGGTGAATCAGAAGAAGTAGAAGAAGGAGAAGGAGAAGGTGAAGTCTGGAGGGTGAATCAGAAGAAGCAGAAAAAGGAGAAGGAGAAGGTGAAGTCTGGAGGGTGAATCAGAAGAAGCAGAAGATGAAGAAGGAGAAGGTGAAGTCTGGAGGGTGAATCAGAAGAAGTAGCAGAAGGAGAAGGAGAAGTTGAAGTCTGGAGGGTGAAGCAGAAGAAGTAGAAGATGGAGAAGGAGAAGGTGAAGTCAGGAGGGTGAATCAGAAGAAGTAGAAGAAGGAGAAGGAGAAGGTGAAGTCAGGAGGGTGAATCAGAAGAAGCAGAAGATGAAGAAGGAGAAGGTGAAGTCTGGAGGGTGAATCAGAAGAAGTAGCAGAAGGAGAATGAGAAGTTGAAGTCTGGAGGGTGAAGCAGAAGAAGTAGAAGATGGAGAAGGAGAAGGTGAAGTCTGGAGGGTGAATCAGAAGAAGCAGAAGATGAAGAAGGAGAAGGTGAAGTCTGGAGGGTGAATCAGAAGAAGTAGAAGAAGGAGAAGGAGAAGGTGTAGTCTGGAGGGTGAATCAGAAGAAGTAGACGAAGGAGAAGGAGAAGGTGAAGTCTGGAGGGTGAATCAGAAGAAGCAGAAGAAGGAGAAGGAGAAGGTGAAGTCTGGAGGGTGAATCAGAAGAAGTAGAAGAAGGAGAAGGAGAAGGTGAAGTCTGGAGGGTGAATCAGAAGAAGCAGAAAAAGGAGAAGGAGAAGGTGAAGTCTGGAGGGTGAATCAGAAGAAGCAGAAGATGAAGAAGGAGAAGGTGAAGTCTGGAGGGTGAATCAGAAGAAGTAGCAGAAGGAGAAGGAGAAGTTGAAGTCTGGAGGGTGAAGCAGAAGAAGTAGAAGATGGAGAAGGAGAAGGTGAAGTCAGGAGGGTGAATCAGAAGAAGTAGAAGAAGGAGAAGGAGAAGGTGAAGTCAGGAGGGTGAATCAGAAGAAGCAGAAGATGAAGAAGGAGAAGGTGAAGTCTGGAGGGTGAATCAGAAGAAGTAGCAGAAGGAGAAGGAGAAGTTGAAGTCTGGAGGGTGAAGCAGAAGAAGTAGAAGATGGAGAAGGAGAAGGTGAAGTCTGGAGGGTGAATCAGAAGAAGCAGAAGATGAAGAAGGAGAAGGTGAAGTCTGGAGGGTGAATCAGAAGAAGTAGCAGAAGGAGAAGGAGAAGTTGAAGTCTGGAGGGTGAAGCAGAAGAAGTAGAAGATGGAGAAGGAGAAGGTGAAGTCAGGAGGGTGAATCAGAAGAAGTAGAAGAAGGAGAAGGAGAAGGTGAAGTCAGGAGGGTGAATCAGAAGAAGCAGAAGATGGAGAAGGAGAAGGTGAAGTCTGGAGGGTGAATCAGAAGAATCAGAAGAAGGAGAAGGAGAAGGTGAAGTCTGGAGGGTGAATCAGAAGAAGCAGAGGAAGGAGAAGGAGAAGGTGAAGTCTGGAGGGTGAATCAGAAGAAGCAGAATAAGGAGAAGGAGAAGGTGAAGTCTGGAGGGTGAATCAGAAGAAGCAGAATAAGGAGAAGGAGAAGGTGAAGTCTGGAGGGTGAATCAGAAGAAGCAGAAGAAGGAGAAGGAGAAGGTGAAGTCTGGAGGGTGAATCAGAAGAAGCAGAAGAAGGAGAAGGAGAAGGTGAAGTCTGGAGGGTGAAGCAGAAGAAGTAGAAGAAGGAGAAGGAGAAGGTGAAGTCAGGAGGGTGAATCAGAAGAAGTAGAAGAAGGAGAAGGAGAAGGTGAAGTCAGGAGTGTGAATCAGAAGAAGCAGAAGAAGGAGAAGGAGAAGGTGAAGTCTGGAGGGTGAATCAGAAGAATCAGAAGAAGGAGAAGGAGAAGGTGAAGTCTGGAGGGTGAATCAGAAGAAGCAGAAGAAAGAGAAGGAGAAGGTGAAGTCTGGAGGGTGAAGCAGAAGAAACAGAAGAAGGAGAAGGAGAAGGTGAAGACTGGAGGGTGAATCAGAAGAAGTAGAAGAAGGAGAAGGAGAAGGTGAAGTCTGGAGGGTGAATCAGAAGAAGTAGAAGAAGGAGAAGGAGAAGGTGAAGTCTGGAGGGTGAATCAGAAGAAGCAGAAGAAGGAGAAGGAGAAGGTGAAGTCTGGAGGGTGAATCAGAAGAAGCAGAAGAAGGAGAAGGAGAAGATGAAGTCTGGAGGGTGAATCGGAAGAAGTAGAAGAAGGAGAAGGAGAAGGTGAAGTCTGGAGGGTGAATCAGAAGAAGCAGAAGAAGGAGAAGGAGAAGTTGAAGTCTGGAGGGTGAATCAGAAGAAGCAGAAGAAGGAGAAGGAGAAGGTGAAGTCTGGAGGGTGAATCAGAAGAAGCAGAAGAAGGAGAAGGAGAAGATGAAGTCTGGAGGGTGAATCAGAAGAAACAGAAGAAGGAGGAGGAGAAGGTGAAGTCTGGAGGGTGAATCAGAAGAAGTAGAAGAAGGAGAAGGAGAAGGTGAAGTCTGGAGGGTGAATCAGAAGAAGCAATAGAAGGAGAAGGAGCAGGTGAAGTCTGGAGGGTGAATCAGAAGAAGCAGAAGAAGGAGAAGGAGAAGGTGAAGTCTGGAGGGTGAATCAGAAGAAGTAGAAGAAGGAGAAGGAGAAGTTGAAGTCTGGAGGGTGAAGCAGAAGAAGTAGAAGATGGAGAAGGAGAAGGTGAAGTCAGGAGGGTGAATCAGAAGAAGTAGAAGAAGGAGAAGGAGAAGGTGAAGTCAGGAGGGTGAATCAGAAGAAGCAGAAGATGGAGAAGGAGAAGGTGAAGTCTGGAGGGTGAATCAGAAGAATCAGAAGAAGGAGAAGGAGAAGGTGAAGTCTGGAGGGTGAATCAGAAGAAGCAAAGGAAGGAGAAGGAGAAGGTGAAGTCTGGAGGGTGAATCAGAAGAAGCAGAATAAGGAGAAGGAGAAGGTGAAGTCTGGAGGGTGAATCAGAAGAAGCAGAAGAAGGAGAAGGAGAAGGTGAAGTCTGGAGGGTGAATCAGAAGAAGCAGAAGAATGAGATGGAGAAGGTGAAGTCTGGAGGGTGAATCAGAAGAAGTAGAAGAAGGAGAAGGAGAAGGTGAAGTCTGGAGGGTGAAGCAGAAGAAGTAGAAGAAGGAGAAGGAGAAGGTGAAGTCAGGTGGGTGAATCAGAAGAAGTAGAAGAAGGAGAAAGAGAAGGTGAAGTCAGGAGGGTGAATCAGAAGAAGCAGAAGAAGGAGAAGGAGAAGGTGAAGTCTGGAGGGTGAATCAGAAGAATCAGAAGAAGGAGAAGGAGAAGGTGAAGTCTGGAGGGTGAATCAGAAGAAGCAGAAGAAAGAGAAGGAGAAGGTGAAGTCTGGAGGATGAAGCAGAAGAAACAGAAGAAGGAGAAGGAGAAGGTGAAGACTGGAGGGTGAATCAGAAGAAGTAGAAGAAGGAGAAGGAGAAGGTGAAGTCTGGAGGGTGAATCAGAAGAAGTAGAAGAAGGAGAAGGAGAAGGTGAAGTCTGGAGGGTGAATCAGAAGAAGCAGAAGAAGGAGAAGGAGAAGGTGAAGTCTGGAGGGTGAATCAGAAGAAGCAGAAGAAGGAGAAGGAGAAGATGAAGTCTGGAGGGTGAATCGGAAGAAGTAGAAGAAGGAGAAGGAGAAGGTGAAGTCTGGAGGGTGAATCAGAAGAAGCAGAAGAAGGAGAAGTAGAAGTTGAAGTCTGGAGGGTGAATCAGAAGAAGCAGAAGAAGGAGAAGGAGAAGGTGAAGTCTGGAGGGTGAATCAGAAGAAGCAGAAGAAGGAGAAGGAGAAGATGAAGTCTGGAGGGTGAATCAGAAGAAGTAGAAGAAGGAGAAGGAGAAGGTGAAGTCTGGAGGGTGAATCAGAAGAAGTAGAAGAAGGAGAAGGAGAAGATGAAGTCTGGAGGGTGAATCAGAAGAAACAGAAGAAGGAGGAGGAGAAGGTGAAGTCTGGAGGGTGAATCAGAAGAAGTAGAAGAAGGAGAAGGAGAAGGTGTAGTCTGGAGGGTGAATCAGAAGAAGTAGACGAAGGAGAAGGAGAAGGTGAAGTCTGGAGGGTGAATCAGAAGAAGCAGAAGAAGGAGAAGGAGAAGGTGAAGTCTGGAGGGTGAATCAGAAGAAGTAGAAGAAGGAGAAGGAGAAGGTGAAGTCTGGAGGGTGAATCAGAAGAAGCAGAAAAAGGAGAAGGAGAAGGTGAAGTCTGGAGGGTGAATCAGAAGAAGCAGAAGATGAAGAAGGAGAAGGTGAAGTCTGGAGGGTGAATCAGAAGAAGTAGCAGAAGGAGAAGGAGAAGTTGAAGTCTGGAGGGTGAAGCAGAAGAAGTAGAAGATGGAGAAGGAGAAGGTGAAGTCAGGAGGGTGAATCAGAAGAAGTAGAAGAAGGAGAAGGAGAAGGTGAAGTCAGGAGGGTGAATCAGAAGAAGCAGAAGATGAAGAAGGAGAAGGTGAAGTCTGGAGGGTGAATCAGAAGAAGTAGCAGAAGGAGAAGGAGAAGTTGAAGTCTGGAGGGTGAAGCAGAAGAAGTAGAAGATGGAGAAGGAGAAGGTGAAGTCTGGAGGGTGAATCAGAAGAAGCAGAAGATGAAGAAGGAGAAGGTGAAGTCTGGAGGGTGAATCAGAAGAAGTAGAAGAAGGAGAAGGAGAAGGTGTAGTCTGGACGGTGAATCAGAAGAAGTAGACGAAGGAGAAGGAGAAGGTGAAGTCTGGAGGGTGAATCAGAAGAAGCAGAAGAAGGAGAAGGAGAAGGTGAAGTCTGCAGGGTGAATCAGAAGAAGTAGAAGAAGGAGAAGGAGAAGGTGAAGTCTGGAGGGTGAATCAGAAGAAGCAGAAAAAGGAGAAGGAGAAGGTGAAGTCTGGAGGGTGAATCAGAAGAAGCAGAAGATGAAGAAGGAGAAGGTGAAGTCTGGAGGGTGAATCAGAAGAAGTAGCAGAAGGAGAAGGAGAAGTTGAAGCCTGGAGGGTGAAGCAGAAGAAGTAGAAGATGGAGAAGGAGAAGGTGAAGTCAGGAGGGTGAATCAGAAGAAGTAGAAGAAGGAGAAGGAGAAGGTGAAGTCAGGAGGGTGAATCAGAAGAAGCAGAAGATGAAGAAGGAGAAGGTGAAGTCTGGAGGGTGAATCAGAAGAAGTAGCAGAAGGAGAAGGAGAAGTTGAAGTCTGGAGGGTGAAGCAGAAGAAGTAGAAGATGGAGAAGGAGAAGGTGAAGTCTGGAGGGTGAATCAGAAGAAGCAGAAGATGAAGAAGGAGAAGGTGAAGTCTGGAGGGTGAATCAGAAGAAGTAGCAGAAGGAGAAGGAGAAGTTGAAGTCTGGAGGGTGAAGCAGAAGAAGTAGAAGATGGAGAAGGAGAAGGTGAAGTCAGGAGGGTGAATCAGAAGAAGTAGAAGAAGAAGAAGGAGAAGGTGAAGTCAGGAGGGTGAATCAGAAGAAGCAGAAGATGGAGAAGGAGAAGGTGAAGTCTGGAGGGTGAATCAGAAGAATCAGAAGAAGGAGAAGGAGAAGGTGAAGTCTGGAGGGTGAATCAGAAGAAGCAGAGGAAGGAGAAGGAGAAGGTGAAGTCTGGAGGGTGAATCAGAAGAAGCAGAATAAGGAGAAGGAGAAGGTGAAGTCTGGAGGGTGAATCAGAAGAAGCAGAATAAGGAGAAGGAGAAGGTGAAGTCTGGAGGGTGAATCAGAAGAAGCAGAAGAAGGAGAAGGAGAAGGTGAAGTCTGGAGGGTGAATCAGAAGAAGCAGAAGAAGGAGAAGGAGAAGGTGAAGTCTGGAGGGTGAAGCAGAAGAAGTAGAAGAAGGAGAAGGAGAAGGTGAAGTCAGGAGGGTGAATCAGAAGAAGTAGAAGAAGGAGAAGGAGAAGGTGAAGTCAGGAGGGTGAATCAGAAGAAGCAGAAGAAGGAGAAGGAGAAGGTGAAGTCTGGAGGGTGAATCAGAAGAATCAGAAGAAGGAGAAGGAGAAGGTGAAGTCTGGAGGGTGAATCAGAAGAAGCAGAAGAAAGAGAAGGAGAAGGTGAAGTCTGGAGGGTGAAGCAGAAGAAACAGAAGAAGGAGAAGGAGAAGGTGAAGACTGGAGGGTGAATCAGAAGAAGTAGAAGAAGGAGAAGGAGAAGGTGAAGTCTGGAGGGTGAATCAGAAGAAGTAGAAGAAGGAGAAGGAGAAGGTGAAGTCTGGAGGGTGAATCAGAAGAAGCAGAAGAAGGAGAAGGAGAAGGTGAAGTCTGGAGGGTGAATCAGAAGAAGCAGAAGAAGGAGAAGGAGAAGATGAAGTCTGGAGGGTGAATCAGAAGAAGCAGAAGAAAGAGAAGGAGAAGGTGAAGTCTGGAGGGTGAAGCAGAAGAAACAGAAGAAGGAGAAGGAGAAGGTGAAGACTGGAGGGTGAATCAGAAGAAGTAGAAGAAGGAGAAGGAGAAGGTGAAGTCTGGAGGGTGAATCAGAAGAAGTAGAAGAAGGAGAAGGAGAAGGTGAAGTCTGGAGGGTGAATCAGAAGAAGCAGAAGAAGGAGAAGGAGAAGGTGAAGTCTGGAGGGTGAATCAGAAGAAGCAGAAGAAGGAGAAGGAGAAGATGAAGTCTGGAGGGTGAATCGGAAGAAGTAGAAGAAGGAGAAGGAGAAGGTGAAGTCTGGAGGGTGAATCAGAAGAAGCAGAAGAAGGAGAAGGAGAAGTTGAAGTCTGGAGGGTGAATCAGAAGAAGCAGAAGAAGGAGAAGGAGAAGATGAAGTCTGGAGGGTGAATCAGAAGAAGCAGAAGAAGGAGAAGGAGAAGATGAAGTCTGGAGGGTGAATCAGAAGAAGTAGAAGAAGGAGAAGGAGAAGGTGAAGTCTGGAGGGTGAATCAGAAGAAGTAGAAGAAGGAGAAGGAGAAGATGAAGTCTGGAGGGTGAATCAGAAGAAACAGAAGAAGGAGGAGGAGAAGGTGAAGTCTGGAGGGTGAATCAGAAGAAGTAGAAGAAGGAGAAGGAGAAGGTGTAGTCTGGAGGGTGAATCAGAAGAAGTAGACGAAGGAGAAGGAGAAGGTGAAGTCTGGAGGGTGAATCAGAAGAAGCAGAAGAAGGAGAAGGAGAAGGTGAAGTCTGGAGGGTGAATCAGAAGAAGTAGAAGAAGGAGAAGGAGAAGGTGAAGTCTGGAGGGTGAATCAGAAGAAGCAGAAAAAGGAGAAGGAGAAGGTGAAGTCTGGAGGGTGAATCAGAAGAAGCAGAAGATGAAGAAGGAGAAGGTGAAGTCTGGAGGGTGAATCAGAAGAAGTAGCAGAAGGAGAAGGAGAAGTTGAAGTCTGGAGGGTGAAGCAGAAGAAGTAGAAGATGGAGAAGGAGAAGGTGAAGTCAGGAGGGTGAATCAGAAGAAGTAGAAGAAGGAGAAGGAGAAGGTGAAGTCAGGAGGGTGAATCAGAAGAAGCAGAAGATGAAGAAGGAGAAGGTGAAGTCTGGAGGGTGAATCAGAAGAAGTAGCAGAAGGAGAATGAGAAGTTGAAGTCTGGAGGGTGAAGCAGAAGAAGTAGAAGATGGAGAAGGAGAAGGTGAAGTCTGGAGGGTGAATCAGAAGAAGCAGAAGATGAAGAAGGAGAAGGTGAAGTCTGGAGGGTGAATCAGAAGAAGTAGAAGAAGGAGAAGGAGAAGGTGTAGTCTGGAGGGTGAATCAGAAGAAGTAGACGAAGGAGAAGGAGAAGGTGAAGTCTGGAGGGTGAATCAGAAGAAGCAGAAGAAGGAGAAGGAGAAGGTGAAGTCTGGAGGGTGAATCAGAAGAAGTAGAAGAAGGAGAAGGAGAAGGTGAAGTCTGGAGGGTGAATCAGAAGAAGCAGAAAAAGGAGAAGGAGAAGGTGAAGTCTGGAGGGTGAATCAGAAGAAGCAGAAGATGAAGAAGGAGAAGGTGAAGTCTGGAGGGTGAATCAGAAGAAGTAGCAGAAGGAGAAGGAGAAGTTGAAGTCTGGAGGGTGAAGCAGAAGAAGTAGAAGATGGAGAAGGAGAAGGTGAAGTCAGGAGGGTGAATCAGAAGAAGTAGAAGAAGGAGAAGGAGAAGGTGAAGTCAGGAGGGTGAATCAGAAGAAGCAGAAGATGAAGAAGGAGAAGGTGAAGTCTGGAGGGTGAATCAGAAGAAGTAGCAGAAGGAGAAGGAGAAGTTGAAGTCTGGAGGGTGAAGCAGAAGAAGTAGAAGATGGAGAAGGAGAAGGTGAAGTCTGGAGGGTGAATCAGAAGAAGCAGAAGATGAAGAAGGAGAAGGTGAAGTCTGGAGGGTGAATCAGAAGAAGTAGCAGAAGGAGAAGGAGAAGTTGAAGTCTGGAGGGTGAAGCAGAAGAAGTAGAAGATGGAGAAGGAGAAGGTGAAGTCAGGAGGGTGAATCAGAAGAAGTAGAAGAAGGAGAAGGAGAAGGTGAAGTCAGGAGGGTGAATCAGAAGAAGCAGAAGATGGAGAAGGAGAAGGTGAAGTCTGGAGGGTGAATCAGAAGAATCAGAAGAAGGAGAAGGAGAAGGTGAAGTCTGGAGGGTGAATCAGAAGAAGCAGAGGAAGGAGAAGGAGAAGGTGAAGTCTGGAGGGTGAATCAGAAGAAGCAGAATAAGGAGAAGGAGAAGGTGAAGTCTGGAGGGTGAATCAGAAGAAGCAGAATAAGGAGAAGGAGAAGGTGAAGTCTGGAGGGTGAATCAGAAGAAGCAGAAGAAGGAGAAGGAGAAGGTGAAGTCTGGAGGGTGAATCAGAAGAAGCAGAAGAAGGAGAAGGAGAAGGTGAAGTCTGGAGGGTGAAGCAGAAGAAGTAGAAGAAGGAGAAGGAGAAGGTGAAGTCAGGAGGGTGAATCAGAAGAAGTAGAAGAAGGAGAAGGAGAAGGTGAAGTCAGGAGTGTGAATCAGAAGAAGCAGAAGAAGGAGAAGGAGAAGGTGAAGTCTGGAGGGTGAATCAGAAGAATCAGAAGAAGGAGAAGGAGAAGGTGAAGTCTGGAGGGTGAATCAGAAGAAGCAGAAGAAAGAGAAGGAGAAGGTGAAGTCTGGAGGGTGAAGCAGAAGAAACAGAAGAAGGAGAAGGAGAAGGTGAAGACTGGAGGGTGAATCAGAAGAAGTAGAAGAAGGAGAAGGAGAAGGTGAAGTCTGGAGGGTGAATCAGAAGAAGTAGAAGAAGGAGAAGGAGAAGGTGAAGTCTGGAGGGTGAATCAGAAGAAGCAGAAGAAGGAGAAGGAGAAGGTGAAGTCTGGAGGGTGAATCAGAAGAAGCAGAAGAAGGAGAAGGAGAAGATGAAGTCTGGAGGGTGAATCGGAAGAAGTAGAAGAAGGAGAAGGAGAAGGTGAAGTCTGGAGGGTGAATCAGAAGAAGCAGAAGAAGGAGAAGGAGAAGTTGAAGTCTGGAGGGTGAATCAGAAGAAGCAGAAGAAGGAGAAGGAGAAGGTGAAGTCTGGAGGGTGAATCAGAAGAAGCAGAAGAAGGAGAAGGAGAAGATGAAGTCTGGAGGGTGAATCAGAAGAAACAGAAGAAGGAGGAGGAGAAGGTGAAGTCTGGAGGGTGAATCAGAAGAAGTAGAAGAAGGAGAAGGAGAAGGTGAAGTCTGGAGGGTGAATCAGAAGAAGCAATAGAAGGAGAAGGAGCAGGTGAAGTCTGGAGGGTGAATCAGAAGAAGCAGAAGAAGGAGAAGGAGAAGGTGAAGTCTGGAGGGTGAATCAGAAGAAGTAGAAGAAGGAGAAGGAGAAGTTGAAGTCTGGAGGGTGAAGCAGAAGAAGTAGAAGATGGAGAAGGAGAAGGTGAAGTCAGGAGGGTGAATCAGAAGAAGTAGAAGAAGGAGAAGGAGAAGGTGAAGTCAGGAGGGTGAATCAGAAGAAGCAGAAGATGGAGAAGGAGAAGGTGAAGTCTGGAGGGTGAATCAGAAGAATCAGAAGAAGGAGAAGGAGAAGGTGAAGTCTGGAGGGTGAATCAGAAGAAGCAAAGGAAGGAGAAGGAGAAGGTGAAGTCTGGAGGGTGAATCAGAAGAAGCAGAATAAGGAGAAGGAGAAGGTGAAGTCTGGAGGGTGAATCAGAAGAAGCAGAAGAAGGAGAAGGAGAAGGTGAAGTCTGGAGGGTGAATCAGAAGAAGCAGAAGAATGAGATGGAGAAGGTGAAGTCTGGAGGGTGAATCAGAAGAAGTAGAAGAAGGAGAAGGAGAAGGTGAAGTCTGGAGGGTGAAGCAGAAGAAGTAGAAGAAGGAGAAGGAGAAGGTGAAGTCAGGTGGGTGAATCAGAAGAAGTAGAAGAAGGAGAAAGAGAAGGTGAAGTCAGGAGGGTGAATCAGAAGAAGCAGAAGAAGGAGAAGGAGAAGGTGAAGTCTGGAGGGTGAATCAGAAGAATCAGAAGAAGGAGAAGGAGAAGGTGAAGTCTGGAGGGTGAATCAGAAGAAGCAGAAGAAAGAGAAGGAGAAGGTGAAGTCTGGAGGATGAAGCAGAAGAAACAGAAGAAGGAGAAGGAGAAGGTGAAGACTGGAGGGTGAATCAGAAGAAGTAGAAGAAGGAGAAGGAGAAGGTGAAGTCTGGAGGGTGAATCAGAAGAAGTAGAAGAAGGAGAAGGAGAAGGTGAAGTCTGGAGGGTGAATCAGAAGAAGCAGAAGAAGGAGAAGGAGAAGGTGAAGTCTGGAGGGTGAATCAGAAGAAGCAGAAGAAGGAGAAGGAGAAGATGAAGTCTGGAGGGTGAATCGGAAGAAGTAGAAGAAGGAGAAGGAGAAGGTGAAGTCTGGAGGGTGAATCAGAAGAAGCAGAAGAAGGAGAAGTAGAAGTTGAAGTCTGGAGGGTGAATCAGAAGAAGCAGAAGAAGGAGAAGGAGAAGGTGAAGTCTGGAGGGTGAATCAGAAGAAGCAGAAGAAGGAGAAGGAGAAGATGAAGTCTGGAGGGTGAATCAGAAGAAGTAGAAGAAGGAGAAGGAGAAGGTGAAGTCTGGAGGGTGAATCAGAAGAAGTAGAAGAAGGAGAAGGAGAAGATGAAGTCTGGAGGGTGAATCAGAAGAAACAGAAGAAGGAGGAGGAGAAGGTGAAGTCTGGAGGGTGAATCAGAAGAAGTAGAAGAAGGAGAAGGAGAAGGTGTAGTCTGGAGGGTGAATCAGAAGAAGTAGACGAAGGAGAAGGAGAAGGTGAAGTCTGGAGGGTGAATCAGAAGAAGCAGAAGAAGGAGAAGGAGAAGGTGAAGTCTGGAGGGTGAATCAGAAGAAGTAGAAGAAGGAGAAGGAGAAGGTGAAGTCTGGAGGGTGAATCAGAAGAAGCAGAAAAAGGAGAAGGAGAAGGTGAAGTCTGGAGGGTGAATCAGAAGAAGCAGAAGATGAAGAAGGAGAAGGTGAAGTCTGGAGGGTGAATCAGAAGAAGTAGCAGAAGGAGAAGGAGAAGTTGAAGTCTGGAGGGTGAAGCAGAAGAAGTAGAAGATGGAGAAGGAGAAGGTGAAGTCAGGAGGGTGAATCAGAAGAAGTAGAAGAAGGAGAAGGAGAAGGTGAAGTCAGGAGGGTGAATCAGAAGAAGCAGAAGATGAAGAAGGAGAAGGTGAAGTCTGGAGGGTGAATCAGAAGAAGTAGCAGAAGGAGAAGGAGAAGTTGAAGTCTGGAGGGTGAAGCAGAAGAAGTAGAAGATGGAGAAGGAGAAGGTGAAGTCTGGAGGGTGAATCAGAAGAAGCAGAAGATGAAGAAGGAGAAGGTGAAGTCTGGAGGGTGAATCAGAAGAAGTAGAAGAAGGAGAAGGAGAAGGTGTAGTCTGGACGGTGAATCAGAAGAAGTAGACGAAGGAGAAGGAGAAGGTGAAGTCTGGAGGGTGAATCAGAAGAAGCAGAAGAAGGAGAAGGAGAAGGTGAAGTCTGCAGGGTGAATCAGAAGAAGTAGAAGAAGGAGAAGGAGAAGGTGAAGTCTGGAGGGTGAATCAGAAGAAGCAGAAAAAGGAGAAGGAGAAGGTGAAGTCTGGAGGGTGAATCAGAAGAAGCAGAAGATGAAGAAGGAGAAGGTGAAGTCTGGAGGGTGAATCAGAAGAAGTAGCAGAAGGAGAAGGAGAAGTTGAAGCCTGGAGGGTGAAGCAGAAGAAGTAGAAGATGGAGAAGGAGAAGGTGAAGTCAGGAGGGTGAATCAGAAGAAGTAGAAGAAGGAGAAGGAGAAGGTGAAGTCAGGAGGGTGAATCAGAAGAAGCAGAAGATGAAGAAGGAGAAGGTGAAGTCTGGAGGGTGAATCAGAAGAAGTAGCAGAAGGAGAAGGAGAAGTTGAAGTCTGGAGGGTGAAGCAGAAGAAGTAGAAGATGGAGAAGGAGAAGGTGAAGTCTGGAGGGTGAATCAGAAGAAGCAGAAGATGAAGAAGGAGAAGGTGAAGTCTGGAGGGTGAATCAGAAGAAGTAGCAGAAGGAGAAGGAGAAGTTGAAGTCTGGAGGGTGAAGCAGAAGAAGTAGAAGATGGAGAAGGAGAAGGTGAAGTCAGGAGGGTGAATCAGAAGAAGTAGAAGAAGAAGAAGGAGAAGGTGAAGTCAGGAGGGTGAATCAGAAGAAGCAGA
Organism: Somniosus microcephalus; assembly: GCF_052327205.1. Taxonomy (NCBI): domain Eukaryota; kingdom Metazoa; phylum Chordata; class Chondrichthyes; order Squaliformes; family Somniosidae; genus Somniosus; species Somniosus microcephalus. The sequence goes on from NW_028225195.1 coordinate 654,914, forward strand.
AGATGGAGAAGGAGAAGGTGAAGTCTGGAGGGTGAATCAGAAGAATCAGAAGAAGGAGAAGGAGAAGGTGAAGTCTGGAGGGTGAATCAGAAGAAGCAGAGGAAGGAGAAGGAGAAGGTGAAGTCTGGAGGGTGAATCAGAAGAAGCAGAATAAGGAGAAGGAGAAGGTGAAGTCTGGAGGGTGAATCAGAAGAAGCAGAATAAGGAGAAGGAGAAGGTGAAGTCTGGAGGGTGAATCAGAAGAAGCAGAAGAAGGAGAAGGAGAAGGTGAAGTCTGGAGGGTGAATCAGAAGAAGCAGAAGAAGGAGAAGGAGAAGGTGAAGTCTGGAGGGTGAAGCAGAAGAAGTAGAAGAAGGAGAAGGAGAAGGTGAAGTCAGGAGGGTGAATCAGAAGAAGTAGAAGAAGGAGAAGGAGAAGGTGAAGTCAGGAGGGTGAATCAGAAGAAGCAGAAGAAGGAGAAGGAGAAGGTGAAGTCTGGAGGGTGAATCAGAAGAATCAGAAGAAGGAGAAGGAGAAGGTGAAGTCTGGAGGGTGAATCAGAAGAAGCAGAAGAAAGAGAAGGAGAAGGTGAAGTCTGGAGGGTGAAGCAGAAGAAACAGAAGAAGGAGAAGGAGAAGGTGAAGACTGGAGGGTGAATCAGAAGAAGTAGAAGAAGGAGAAGGAGAAGGTGAAGTCTGGAGGGTGAATCAGAAGAAGTAGAAGAAGGAGAAGGAGAAGGTGAAGTCTGGAGGGTGAATCAGAAGAAGCAGAAGAAGGAGAAGGAGAAGGTGAAGTCTGGAGGGTGAATCAGAAGAAGCAGAAGAAGGAGAAGGAGAAGATGAAGTCTGGAGGGTGAATCGGAAGAAGTAGAAGAAGGAGAAGGAGAAGGTGAAGTCTGGAGGGTGAATCAGAAGAAGCAGAAGAAGGAGAAGGAGAAGTTGAAGTCTGGAGGGTGAATCAGAAGAAGCAGAAGAAGGAGAAGGAGAAGGTGAAGTCTGGAGGGTGAATCAGAAGAAGCAGAAGAAGGAGAAGGAGAAGATGAAGTCTGGAGGGTGAATCAGAAGAAACAGAAGAAGGAGGAGGAGAAGGTGAAGTCTGGAGGGTGAATCAGAAGAAGTAGAAGAAGGAGAAGGAGAAGGTGAAGTCTGGAGGGTGAATCAGAAGAAGCAATAGAAGGAGAAGGAGCAGGTGAAGTCTGGAGGGTGAATCAGAAGAAGCAGAAGAAGGAGAAGGAGAAGGTGAAGTCTGGAGGGTGAATCAGAAGAAGTAGAAGAAGGAGAAGGAGAAGTTGAAGTCTGGAGGGTGAAGCAGAAGAAGTAGAAGATGGAGAAGGAGAAGGTGAAGTCAGGAGGGTGAATCAGAAGAAGTAGAAGAAGGAGAAGGAGAAGGTGAAGTCAGGAGGGTGAATCAGAAGAAGCAGAAGATGGAGAAGGAGAAGGTGAAGTCTGGAGGGTGAATCAGAAGAATCAGAAGAAGGAGAAGGAGAAGGTGAAGTCTGGAGGGTGAATCAGAAGAAGCAAAGGAAGGAGAAGGAGAAGGTGAAGTCTGGAGGGTGAATCAGAAGAAGCAGAATAAGGAGAAGGAGAAGGTGAAGTCTGGAGGGTGAATCAGAAGAAGCAGAAGAAGGAGAAGGAGAAGGTGAAGTCTGGAGGGTGAATCAGAAGAAGCAGAAGAATGAGAAGGAGAAGGTGAAGTCTGGAGGGTGAATCAGAAGAAGTAGAAGAAGGAGAAGGAGAAGGTGAAGTCTGGAGGGTGAAGCAGAAGAAGTAGAAGAAGGAGAAGGAGAAGGTGAAGTCAGGAGGGTGAATCAGAAGAAGTAGAAGAAGGAGAAAGAGAAGGTGAAGTCAGGAGGGTGAATCAAAAGAAGCAGAAGAAGGAGAAGGAGAAGGTGAAGTCTGGAGGGTGAATCAGAAGAATCAGAAGAAGGAGAAGGAGAAGGTGAAGTCTGGAGGGTGAATCAGAAGAAGCAGAAGAAAGAGAAGGAGAAGGTGAAGTCTGGAGGATGAAGCAGAAGAAACAGAAGAAGGAGAAGGAGAAGGTGAAGACTGGAGGGTGAATCAGAAGAAGTAGAAGAAGGAGAAGGAGAAGGTGAAGTCTGGAGGGTGAATCAGAAGAAGTAGAAGAAGGAGAAGGAGAAGGTGAAGTCTGGAGGGTGAATCAGAAGATGCAGAAGAAGGAGAAGGAGAAGGTGAAGTCTGGAGGGTGAATCAGAAGAAGCAGAAGAAGGAGAAGGAGAAGATGAAGTCTGGAGGGTGAATCAGAAGAAGCAGAAGAATGAGAAGGAGAAGGTGAAGTCTGGAGGGTGAATCAGAAGAAGTAGAAGAAGGAGAAGGAGAAGGTGAAGTCTGGAGGGTGAAGCAGAAGAAGTAGAAGAAGGAGAAGGAGAAGGTGAAGTCAGGAGGGTGAATCAGAAGAAGTAGAAGAAGGAGAAAGAGAAGGTGAAGTCAGGAGGGTGAATCAAAAGAAGCAGAAGAAGGAGAAGGAGAAGGTGAAGTCTGGAGGGTGAATCAGAAGAATCAGAAGAAGGAGAAGGAGAAGGTGAAGTCTGGAGGGTGAATCAGAAGAAGCAGAAAAAAGAGAAGGAGAAGGTGAAGTCTGGAGGATGAAGCAGAAGAAACAGAAGAAGGAGAAGGAGAAGGTGAAGACTGGAGGGTGAATCAGAAGAAGTAGAAGAAGGAGAAGGAGAAGGTGAAGTCTGGAGGGTGAATCAGAAGAAGTAGAAGAAGGAGAAGGAGAAGGTGAAGTCTGGAGGGTGAATCAGAAGATGCAGAAGAAGGAGAAGGAGAAGGTGAAGTCTGGAGGGTGAATCAGAAGAAGCAGAAGAAGGAGAAGGAGAAGATGAAGTCTGGAGGGTGAATCAGAAGAAGTAGAAGAAGGAGAAGGAGAAGGTGAAGTCTGGAGGGTGAATCAGAAGTAGTAGAAGAAGGAGAAGGAGAAGGTGAAGTCTGGAGGGTGAATCAGAAGAAACAGAAGAAGGAGAAGGAGAAGGTGAAGTCTGGAGGGTGAATCAGAAGAAGTAGAAGAAGGAGAAGGAGAAGGTGTAGTCTGGAGGGTGAATCAGAAGAAGTAGACGAAGGAGAAGGAGAAGGTGAAGTCTGGAGGGTGAATCAGAAGAAGCAGAAGAAGGAGATGGAGAAGGTGAAGTCTGGAGGGTGAATCAGAAGAAGTAGAAGAAGGAGAAGGAGAAGGTGAAGTCTGGAGGGTGAATCAGAAGAAGCAGAAGAAGGAGAAGGAGAAGGTGAAGTCTGGAGGGTGATTCAGAAGAAGCAGAATAAGGAGAAGGAGAAGGTGATGTCTGGAGGGTGAATCAGAAGAAGCAGAAGAAGGAGAAGGAGAAGGTGAAGTCTGGAGGGTGAATCAGAAGAAGTAGAAGAAGGAGAAGGAGAAGGTGAAGTCTGGAGGGTGAATCAGAAGAAGTAGAAGAAGGAGAAGGAGAAGGTGAAGTCTGGAGGGTGAATCAGAAGAAGTAGAAGAAGGAGAAGGAGAAGGTGAAGTCTGGAGGGTGAAGCAGAAGAAGTAGAAGAAGGAGAAGGAGAAGGTGAAGTCAGGAGGGTGAATCAGAAGATGTAGAAGAAGGAGAAGGAGAAGGTGAAGTCTGGAGGGTGAATCAGAAGAAGCAGAAGAAGGAGAAGGAGAAGGTAAAGTCTGGAGGGTGAATCAGAAGAAGCAGAAGAAGGAGAAGGAGAAGGTGAAGTCTGGAGGGTGATTCAGAAGAAGCAGAATAAGGAGAAGGAGAAGGTGATGTCTGGAGGGTGAATCAGAAGAAGCAGAAGAAGGAGAAGGAGAAGGTGAAGTCTGGAGGGTGAATCAGAAGAAGTAGAAGAAGGAGAAGGAGAAGGTGAAGTCAGGAGGGTGAATCAGAAGAAGCAGAAGAAGGAGAAGGAGAAGGTGAAGTCTGGAGGGTGAAGCAGAAGAAGTAGAAGAAGGAGAAGGAGAAGGTGAAGTCAGGAGGGTGAATCAGAAGAAGTAGAAGAGGGAGAAGGAGAAGGTGAAGTCAGGAGGGTGAATCAGAAGAAGCAGAAGAAGGAGATAGAGAAGGTGAAGTCTGGAGGGTGAATCAGAAGAATCAGAAGAAGGAGAAGGAGAAGGTGAAGTCTGGAGGGTGAAGCAGAAGAAGCAGAAGAAAGAGAAGGAGAAGGTGATATCTGGAGGGTGAAGCAGAAGAAACAGAAGAAGGAGAAGGAGAAGGTGAAGACTGGAGGGTGAATCAGAAGAAGTAGAAGAAGGAGAAGGAGAAGGTGAAGTCTGGAGGATGAATCAGAAGAAGTAGAAGAAGGAGAAGGAGAAGGTGAAGTCTGGAGGGTGAATCAGAAGAAGCAGAAGGAGAAGGAGAAGGTGAAGTCTGGAGGGTGAATCAGAAGAAGCAGAAGAAGGAGAAGGAGAAGATGAAGTCTGGAGGGTGAATCAGAAGAAGTAGAAGAAGGAGAAGGAGAAGGTGAAGTCTGGAGGGTGAATCAGAAGAAGCAGAAGGAGAAGGAGAAGGTGAAGTCTGGAGGGTGAATCAGAAGAAGCAGAAGAAGGAGAAGGAGAAGATGAAGTCTGGAGGGTGAATCAGAAGAAGTAGAAGAAGGAGAAGGAGAAGGTGAAGTCAGGAGGGTGAATCAGAAGAAGCAGAAGAAGGAGAAGGAGAAGGTGAAGTTAGGAGGGTGAATCAGAAGAAGCAGAAGAAGGAGAAGGAGCAGGTGAAGTCAGGGGGGTGTAGCAGAAGAAGGAGAAGAAGGAGAAGGAGAAGGTGAAGTCAGGACGGTGAAGCAGAAGAAGCAGAAGAAGGAGAAGGATAAGGTGAAGCCTGGAGGGCGCAGCAGAAGAAGCAGAAGAAGGAGAAGGAGAAGGTGACGTCTGGAGTGTGAAGCAGAAGAAGTAGAAGAAGGAGAAGGAGAAGGTGAAGTCTGGAGGGTGAAGCAGAAGAAGTAGAAGAAGGAGAAGGAGAAGGTGAAGTCAGGAGGGTGAATCAGAAGAAGTAGAAGAAGGAGAAGGAGAAGGTGAAGTCAGGAGGGTGAATCAGAAGAAGCAGAAGAAGGAGAAGGAGAAGGTGAAGTCTGGAGGGTGAATCAGAAGAATCAGAAGAAAGAGAAGGAGAAGGTGAAGTCTGGAGGGTGAAGCAGAAGAAACAGAAGAAGGAGAAGGAGAAGGTGAAGACTGGAGGGTGAATCAGAAGAAGTAGAAGAAGGAGAAGGAGAAGGTGAAGTCTGGGGGGTGAATCAGAAGAAGTAGAAGAAGGAGAAGGAGAAGTTGAAGTCTGGAGGGTGAATCAGAAGAAGCAGAAGAAGGAGAAGGAGAAGGTGAAGTCTGGAGGGTGAATCAGAAGAAGCAGAAGAAGGAGAAGGAGAAGATGAAGTCTGGAGGGTGAATCAGAAGAAGTAGAAGAAGGAGAAGGAGAAGGTGAAGTCTGGAGGGTGAATCAGAAGAAGTAGAAGAAGGAGAAGGAGAAGATGAAGTCTGGAGGGTGAATCAGAAGAAACAGAAGAAGGAGAAGGAGAAGGTGAAGTCTGGAGGGTGAATCAGAAGAAGTAGAAGAAGGAGAAGGAGAAGGTGTAGTCTGGAGGGTGAATCAGAAGAAGTAGACGAAGGAGAAGGAGAAGGTGAAGTCTGGAGGGTGAATCAGAAGAAGCAGAAGAAGGAGAAGGAGAAGGTGAAGTCTGGAGGGTGAATCAGATGAAGTAGAAGAAGGAGAAGGAGAAGGTGAAGTCTGGAGGGTGAATCAGAAGAAGCAGAAGAAGGAGAAGGAGAAGGTGAAGTCTGGAGGGTGAATCAGAAGAAGCAGAAGAAGGAGAAGGAGAAGGTGAAGTCTGGAGGGTGAATCAGAAGAAGTAGAAGAAGGAGAAGGAGAAGTTGAAGTCTGGAGGGTGAAGCAGAAGAAGTAGAAGATGGAGAAGGAGAAGGTGAAGTCAGGAGGGTGAATCAGAAGAAGTAGAAGAAGGAGAAGGAGAAGGTGAAGTCAGGAGGGTGAATCAGAAGAAGCAGAAGATGGAGAAGGAGAAGGTGAAGTCTGGAGGGTGAATCAGAAGAATCAGAAGAAGGAGAAGGAGAAGGTGAAGTCTGGAGGGTGAATCAGAAGAAGCAGAATAAGGAGAAGGAGAAGGTGAAGTCTGGAGGGTGAATCAGAAGAAGCAGAAGAAGGAGAAGGAGAAGGTGAAGTCTGGAGGGTGAATCAGAAGAAGCAGAAGAAGGAGAAGGAGAAGGTGCAGTCTGGAGGGTGAAGCAGAAGAAGTAGAAGAAGGAGAAGGAGAAGGTGAAGTCAGGAGGGTGAATCAGAAGAAGTAGAAGAAGGAGAAGGAGAAGGTGAAGTCAGGAGGGTTAATCAGAAGAAGCAGAAGAAGGAGAAGGAGAAGGTGAAGTCTGGAGGGTGAATCAGAAGAATCAGAAGAAGGAGAAGGAGAAGGTGAAGTCTGGAGGGTGAATCAGAAGAAGCAGAAGAAAGAGAAGGAGAAGGTGAAGTCTGGAGGGTGAAGCAGAAGAAACAGAAGAAGGAGAAGGAGAAGGTGAAGACTGGAGGGTGAATCAGAAGAAGTAGAAGAAGGAGAAGGAGAAGGTGAAGTCTGGAGGGTGAATCAGAAGAAGTAGAAGAAGGAGAAGGAGAAGGTGAAGTCTGGAGGGTGAATCAGAAGAAGCAGAAGAAGGAGAAGGAGAAGGTGAAGTCTGGAGGGTGAATCAGAAGAAGCAGAAGAAGGAGAAGGAGAAGATGAAGTCTGGAGGGTGAATCGGAAGAAGTAGAAGAAGGAGAAGGAGAAGGTGAAGTCTGGAGGGTGAATCAGAAGAGAGCAGAAGAAGGAGAAGGAGAAGTTGAAGTCTGGAGGGTGAATCAGAAGAAGCAGAAGAAGGAGAAGGAGAAGGTGAAGTCTGGAGGGTGAATCAGAAGAAGCAGAAGAAGGAGAAGGAGAAGATGAAGTCTGGAGGGTGAATCAGAAGAAGTAGAAGAAGGAGAAGGAGAAGGTGAAGTCTGGAGGGTGAATCAGAAGAAGTAGAAGAAGGAGAAGGAGAAGATGAAGTCTGGAGGGTGAATCAGAAGAAACAGAAGAAGGAGGAGGAGAAGGTGAAGTCTGGAGGGTGAATCAGAAGAAGTAGAAGAAGGAGAAGGAGAAGGTGTAGTCTGGAGGGTGAATCAGAAGAAGTAGACGAAGGAGAAGGAGAAGGTGAAGTCTGGAGGGTGAATCAGAAGAAGCAGAAGAAGGAGAAGGAGAAGGTGAAGTCTGGAGGGTGAATCAGAAGAAGTAGAAGAAGGAGAAGGAGAAGGTGAAGTCTGGAGGGTGAATCAGAAGAAGCAGAAAAAGGAGAAGGAGAAGGTGAAGTCTGGAGGGTGAATCAGAAGAAGCAGAAGATGAAGAAGGAGAAGGTGAAGTCTGGAGGGTGAATCAGAAGAAGTAGCAGAAGGAGAAGGAGAAGTTGAAGTCTGGAGGGTGAAGCAGAAGAAGTAGAAGATGGAGAAGGAGAAGGTGAAGTCAGGAGGGTGAATCAGAAGAAGTAGAAGAAGGAGAAGGAGAAGGTGAAGTCAGGAGGGTGAATCAGAAGAAGCAGAAGATGGAGAAGGAGAAGGTGAAGTCTGGAGGGTGAATCAGAAGAATCAGAAGAAGGAGAAGGAGAAGGTGAAGTCTGGAGGGTGAATCAGAAGAAGCAGAGGAAGGAGAAGGAGAAGGTGAAGTCTGGAGGGTGAATCAGAAGAAGCAGAATAAGGAGAAGGAGAAGGTGAAGTCTGGAGGGTGAATCAGAAGAAGCAGAATAAGGAGAAGGAGAAGGTGAAGTCTGGAGGGTGAATCAGAAGAAGCAGAAGAAGGAGAAGGAGAAGGTGAAGTCTGGAGGGTGAATCAGAAGAAGCAGAAGAAGGAGAAGGAGAAGGTGAAGTCTGGAGGGTGAAGCAGAAGAAGTAGAAGAAGGAGAAGGAGAAGGTGAAGTCAGGAGGGTGAATCAGAAGAAGTAGAAGAAGGAGAAGGAGAAGGTGAAGTCAGGAGGGTGAATCAGAAGAAGCAGAAGAAGGAGAAGGAGAAGGTGAAGTCTGGAGGGTGAATCAGAAGAATCAGAAGAAGGAGAAGGAGAAGGTGAAGTCTGGAGGGTGAATCAGAAGAAGCAGAAGAAAGAGAAGGAGAAGGTGAAGTCTGGAGGGTGAAGCAGAAGAAACAGAAGAAGGAGAAGGAGAAGGTGAAGACTGGAGGGTGAATCAGAAGAAGTAGAAGAAGGAGAAGGAGAAGGTGAAGTCTGGAGGGTGAATCAGAAGAAGTAGAAGAAGGAGAAGGAGAAGGTGAAGTCTGGAGGGTGAATCAGAAGAAGCAGAAGAAGGAGAAGGAGAAGGTGAAGTCTGGAGGGTGAATCAGAAGAAGCAGAAGAAGCAGAAGAAGGAGAAGATGAAGTCTGGAGGGTGAATCGGAAGAAGTAGAAGAAGGAGAATGAGAAGGTGAAGTCTGGAGGGTGAATCAGAAGAAGCAGAAGAAGGAGAAGGAGAAGTTGAAGTCTGGAGGGTGAATCAGAAGAAGTAGAAGAAGGAGAAGGAGAAGGTGAAGTCTGGAGGGTGAATCAGAAGAAGTAGAAGAAGGAGAAGGAGAAGATGAAGTCTGGAGGGTGAATCAGAAGAAACAGAAGAAGGAGGAGGAGAAGGTGAAGTCTGGAGGGTGAATCAGAAGAAGTAGAAGAAGGAGAAGGAGAAGGTGAAGTCTGGAGGGTGAATCAGAAGAAGCAATAGAAGGAGAAGGAGAAGGTGAAGTCTGGAGGGTGAATCAGAAGAAGCAGAAGAAGGAGAAGGAGAAGGTGAAGTCTGGAGGGTGAATCAGAAGAAGTAGAAGAAGGAGAAGGAGAAGTTGAAGTCTGGAGGGTGAAGCAGAAGAAGTAGAAGATGGAGAAGGAGAAGGTGAAGTCAGGAGGGTGAATCAGAAGAAGTAGAAGAAGGAGAAGGCGAAGCTGAAGTCAGGAGGGTGAATCAGAAGAAGCAGAAGATGGAGAAGGAGAAGGTGAAGTCTGGAGGGTGAATCAGAAGAATCAGAAGAAGGAGAAGGAGAAGGTGAAGTCTGGAGGGTGAATCAGAAGAAGCAAAGGAAGGAGAAGGAGAAGGTGAAGTCTGGAGGGTGAATCAGAAGAAGCAGAATAAGGAGAAGGAGAAGGTGAAGTCTGGAGGGTGAATCAGAAGAAGCAGAAGAAGGAGAAGGAGAAGGTGAAGTCTGGAGGGTGAATCAGAAGAAGCAGAAGAATGAGAAGGAGAAGGTGAAGTCTGGAGGGTGAATCAGAAGAAGTAGAAGAAGGAGAAGGAGAAGGTGAAGTCTGGAGGGTGAAGCAGAAGAAGTAGAAGAAGGAGAAGGAGATGGTGAAGTCAGGAGGGTGAATCGGAAGAAGTAGAAGAAGGAGAAAGAGAAGGTGAAGTCAGGAGGGTGAATCAGAAGAAGCAGAAGAAGGAGAAGGAGAAGGTGAAGTCTGGAGGGTGAATCAGAAGAAGCAGAAGAAAGAGAAGGAGAAGGTGAAGTCTGGAGGATGAAGCAGAAGAAACAGAAGAAGGAGAAGGAGAAGGTGAAGACTGGAGGGTGAATCAGAAGAAGTAGAAGAAGGAGAAGGAGAAGGTGAAGTCTGGAGGGTGAATCAGAAGAAGTAAAAGAAGGAGAAGGAGAAGGTGAAGTCTGGAGGGTGAATCAGAAGATGCAGAAGAAGGAGAAGGAGAAGGTGAAGTCTGGAGGGTGAATCAGAAGAAGCAGAAGAAGGAGAAGGAGAAGATGAAGTCTGGAGGGTGAATCAGAAGAAGTAGAAGAAGGAGAAGGAGAAGGTGAAGTCTGGAGGGTGAATCAGAAGTAGTAGAAGAAGGAGAAGGAGAAGGTGAAGTCTGGAGGGTGAATCAGAAGAAACAGAAGAAGGAGAAGGAGAAGGTGAAGTCTGGAGGGTGAATCAGAAGAAGTAGAAGAAGGAGAAGGAGAAGGTGTAGTCTGGAGGGTGAATCAGAAGAAGTAGACGAAGGAGAAGGAGAAGGTGAAGTCTGGAGGGTGAATCAGAAGAAGCAGAAGAAGGAGATGGAGAAGGTGAAGTCTGGAGGGTGAATCAGAAGAAGTAGAAGAAGGAGAAGGAGAAGGTGAAGTCTGGAGGGTGAATCAGAAGAAGCAGAAGAAGGAGAAGGAGTAGGTGAAGTCTGGAGGGTGATACAGAAGAAGCAGAATAAGGAGAAGGAGAAGGTGATGTCTGGAGGGTGAATCAGAAGAAGCAGAAGAAGGAGAAGGAGAAGGTGAAGTCTGGAGGGTGAATCAGAAGAAGTAGAAGAAGGAGAAGGAGAAGGTGAAGTCTGGAGGGTGAATCAGAAGAAGTAGAAGAAGGAGAAGGAGAAGGTGAAGTCTGGAGGGTGAATCAGAAGAAGTAGAAGAAGGAGAAGGAGAAGGTGAAGTCTGGAGGGTGAAGCAGAAGAAGTAGAAGAAGGAGAAGGAGAAGGTGAAGTCAGGAGGGTGAATCAGAAGATGTAGAAGAAGGAGAAGGAGAAGGTGAAGTCTGGAGGGTGAATCAGAAGAAGCAGAAGAAGGAGAAGGAGAAGGTAAAGTCTGGAGGGTGAATCAGAAGAAGCAGAAGAAGGAGAAGGAGAAGGTGAAGTCTGGAGGGTGATTCAGAAGAAGCAGAATAAGGAGAAGGAGAAGGTGATGTCTGGAGGGTGAATCAGAAGAAGCAGAAGAAGGAGAAGGAGAAGGTGAAGTCTGGAGGGTGAATCAGAAGAAGTAGAAGAAGGAGAAGGAGAAGGTGAAGTCTGGAGGGAGAATCAGAAGAAGTAGAAGAAGGAGAAGGAGAAGGTGAAGTCTGGAGGATGAATCAGAAGAAGTAGAAGAAGGAGAAGGAGAAGGTGAAGTCTGGAGGGTGAAGCAGAAGAAGTAGAAGAAGGAGAAGGAGAAGGTGAAGTCAGGAGGGTGAATCAGAAGATGTAGAAGAAGGAGAAGGAGAAGGTGAAGTCAGGAGGGTGAATCAGAAGAAGCAGAAGAAGGAGAAGGAGAAGGTGAAGTCTGGAGGGTGAATCAGAAGAATCAGAAGAAGGAGAAGGAGAAGGTGAAGTCTGGAGGGTGAATCAGAAGAAGCAGAAGAAAGAGAAGGAGAAGGTGAAGTCTGGAGGGTGAATCAGAAGAAGTAGAAGAAGGAGAAGGAGAAGGTGAAGTCTGGAGGGTGAATCAGAAGAAGCAGAAGAAGGAGAAGGAGAAGGTGAAGTCTGGAGGGTGAATCAGAAGAAGTAGACGAAGGAGAAGGTGAAGGTGAAGTCTGGAGGGTGAATCAGAAGAAGCAGAAGAAGGAGATGGAGAAGGTGAAGTCTGGAGGGTGAATCAGAAGAAGTAGAAGAAGGAGAAGGTGAAGGTGAAGTCTGGAGGGTGAATCAGAAGAAGCAGAAGAAGGAGAAGGAGAAGGTGAAGTCTGGAGGGTGATTCAGAAGAAGCAGAATAAGGAGAAGGAGAAGGTGAAGTCTGGAGGGTGAATCAGAAGAAGCAGAAGAAGGAGAAGGAGAAGGTGAAGTCTGGAGGGTGAATCAGAAGAAGTAGAAGAAGGAGAAGGAGAAGGTGAAGTCTGGAGGGTGAATCAGAAGAAGTAGAAGAAGGAGAAGGAGAAGGTGAAGTCTGGAGGGTGAATCAGAAGAAGTAGAAGAAGGAGAAGGAGAAGGTGAAGTCTGGAGGGTGAAGCAGAAGAAGTCGAAGAAGGAGAAGGAGAAGGTGAAGTCAGGAGGGTGAATCAGAAGATGTAGAAGAAGGAGAAGGAGAAGGTGAAGTCAGGAGGGTGAATCAGAAGAAGCAGAAGAAGGAGAAGGAGAAGGTGAAGTCTGGAGGGTGAATCAGAAGAAGTAGAAGAAGGAGAAGGAGAAGGTGAAGTCTGGAGGGTGAATCAGAAGAAGCAGAAGAAGGAGAAGGAGAAGGTGAAGTCTGGAGGGTGAATCAGAAGAAGCAGAAGAAGGAGAAGGAGAAGGTGAAGTCTGGAGGGTGAATCAGAAGAAGCAGAAGAAGGAGAAGGAGAAGGTGAAGTCTGGAGGGTGAATCAGAAGAAGCAGAATAAGGAGAAGGAGAAGGTGAAGTCTGGAGGGTGAATCAGAAGAAGCAGAAGAAGGAGAAGGAGAAGATGAAGTCTGGAGGGTGAATCAGAAGAAGTAGAAGAAGGAGAAGGAGAAGGTGAAGTCTGGAGGGTGAATCAGAAGTAGTAGAAGAAGGAGAAGGAGAAGGTGAAGTCTGGAGGGTGAATCAGAAGAAACAGAAGAAGGAGAAGGAGAAGGTGAAGTCTGGAGGGTGAATCAGAAGAAGTAGAAGAAGGAGAAGGAGAAGGTGTAGTCTGGAGGGTGAATCAGAAGAAGTAGACGAAGGAGAAGGAGAAGGTGAAGTCTGGAGGGTGAATCAGAAGAAGCAGAAGAAGGAGATGGAGAAGGTGAAGTCTGGAGGGTGAATCAGAAGAAGTAGAAGAAGGAGAAGGAGAAGGTGAAGTCTGGAGGGTGAATCAGAAGAAGCAGAAGAAGGAGAAGGAGTAGGTGAAGTCTGGAGGGTGATTCAGAAGAAGCAGAATAAGGAGAAGGAGAAGGTGATGTCTGGAGGGTGAATCAGAAGAAGCAGAAGAAGGAGAAGGAGAAGGTGAAGTCTGGAGGGTGAATCAGAAGAAGTAGAAGAAGGAGAAGGAGAAGGTGAAGTCTGGAGGGTGAATCAGAAGAAGTAGAAGAAGGAGAAGGAGAAGGTGAAGTCTGGAGGGTGAATCAGAAGAAGTAGAAGAAGGAGAAGGAGAAGGTGAAGTCTGGAGGGTGAAGCAGAAGAAGTAGAAGAAGGAGAAGGAGAAGGTGAAGTCAGGAGGGTGAATCAGAAGATGTAGAAGAAGGAGAAGGAGAAGGTGAAGTCTGGAGGGTGAATCAGAAGAAGCAGAAGAAGGAGAAGTAGAAGGTAAAGTCTGGAGGGTGAATCAGAAGAAGCAGAAGAAGGAGAAGGAGAAGGTGAGGTCTGGAGGGTGATTCAGAAGAAGCAGAATAAGGAGAAGGAGAAGGTGATGTCTGGAGGGTGAATCAGAAGAAGCAGAAGAAGGAGAAGGAGAAGGTGAAGTCTGGAGGGTGAATCAGAAGAAGTAGAAGAAGGAGAAGGAGAAGGTGAAGTCTGGAGGGTGAATCAGAAGAAGTAGAAGAAGGAGAAGGAGAAGGTGAAGTCTGGAGGATGAATCAGAAGAAGTAGAAGAAGGAGAAGGAGAAGGTGAAGTCTGGAGGGTGAAGCAGAAGAAGTAGAAGAAGGAGAAGGAGAAGGTGAAGTCAGGAGGGTGAATCAGAAGATGTAGAAGAAGGAGAAGGAGAAGGTGAAGTCAGGAGGGTGAATCAGAAGAAGCAGAAGAAGGAGAAGGAGAAGGTGAAGTCTGGAGGGTGAATCAGAAGAATCAGAAGAAGGAGAAGGAGAAGGTGAAGTCTGGAGGGTGAATCAGAAGAAGCAGAAGAAAGAGAAGGAGAAGGTGAAGTCTGGAGGGTGAATCAGAAGAAGTAGAAGAAGGAGAAGGAGAAGGTGAAGTCTGGAGGGTGAATCAGAAGAAGCAGAAGAAGGAGAAGGAGAAGGTGAAGTCTGGAGGGTGAATCAGAAGAAGTAGACGAAGGAGAAGGTGAAGGTGAAGTCTGGAGGGTGAATCAGAAGAAGCAGAAGAAGGAGATGGAGAAGGTGAAGTCTGGAGGGTGAATCAGAAGAAGTAGAAGAAGGAGAAGGTGAAGGTGAAGTCTGGAGGGTGAATCAGAAGAAGCAGAAGAAGGAGAAGGAGAAGGTGAAGTCTGGAGGGTGAATCAGAAGAAGCAGAAGAAGGAGAAGGAGAAGGTGAAGTCTGGAGGGTGATTCAGAAGAAGCAGAATAAGGAGAAGGAGAAGGTGAAGTCTGGAGGGTGAATCAGAAGAAGCAGAAGAAGGAGAAGGAGAAGGTGAAGTCTGGAGGGTGAATCAGAAGAAGTAGAAGAAGGAGAAGGAGAAGGTGAAGTCTGGAGGGTGAATCAGAAGAAGTAGAAGAAGGAGAAGGAGAAGGTGAAGTCTGGAGGGTGAATCAGAAGAAGTAGAAGAAGGAGAAGGAGAAGGTGAAGTCTGGAGGGTGAAGCAGAAGAAGTCGAAGAAGGAGAAGGAGAAGGTGAAGTCAGGAGGGTGAATCAGAAGATGTAGAAGAAGGAGAAGGAGAAGGTGAAGTCAGGAGGGTGAATCAGAAGAAGCAGAAGAAGGAGAAGGAGAAGGTGAAGTCTGGAGGGTGAATCAGAAGAAGTAGAAGAAGGAGAAGGAGAAGGTGAAGTCTGGAGGGTGAATCAGAAGAAGTAGAAGAAGGAGAAGGAGAAGGTGAAGTCTGGAGGGTGAATCAGAAGAAGTAGAAGAAGGAGAAGGAGAAGGTGAAGTCTGGAGGGTGAATCAGAAGAAGTAGAAGAAGGAGAAGGAGAAGGTGAAGTCTGGAGGGTGAAGCAGAAGAAGTCGAAGAAGGAGAAGGAGAAGGTGAAGTCAGGAGGGTGAATCAGAAGATGTAGAAGAAGGAGAAGGAGAAGGTGAAGTCAGGAGGGTGAATCAGAAGAAGCAGAAGAAGGAGAAGGAGAAGGTGAAGTCTGGAGGGTGAATCAGAAGAAGTAGAAGAAGGAGAAGGAGAAGGTGAAGTCTGGAGGGTGAATCAGAAGAAGCAGAATAAGGAGAAGGAGAAGGTGAAGTCTGGAGGGTGAATCAGAAGAAGCAGAAGAAGGAGAAGGAGAAGGTGAAGTCTGGAGGGTGAATCAGAAGAAGTAGAAGAAGGAGAAGGAGAAGGTGAAGTCTGGAGGGTGAAGCAGAAGAAGTAGAAGAAGGAGAAGGAGAAGGTGAAGTCAGGAGGGTGAATCAGAAGAAGTAGAAGAGGGAGAAGGAGAAGGGGAAGTCAGGAGGGTGAATCAGAAGAAGCAGAAGAAGGAGATAGAGAAGGTGAAGTCTGGAGGGTGAATCAGAAGAATCAGAAGAAGGAGAAGGAGAAGGTGAATTCTGGAGGGTGAAGCAGAAGAAGCAGAAGAAAGAGAAGGAGAAGGTGATAGCTGGAGGGTGAAGCAGAAGAAACAGAAGAAGGAGAAGGAGAAGGTGAAGACTGGAGGGTGAATCAGAAGAAGTAGAAGAAGGAGAAGGAGAAGGTGAAGTCTGGAGGATGAATCAGAAGAAGTAGAAGAAGGAGAAGGAGAAGGTGAAGTCTGGAGGGTGAATCAGAAGAAGCAGAAGAAGGAGAAGGAGAAGGTGAAGTCTGGAGGGTGAATCAGAAGAAGCAGAAGAAGGAGAAGGAGAAGATGAAGTCTGGAGGGTGAATCAGAAGAAGTAGAAGAAGGAGAAGGAGAAGGTGAGGTCTGGAGGGTGAATCAGAAGAAGCAGAAGAAGGAGAAGGAGAAGGTGAAGTCTGGAGGGTGAATCAGAAGAAGCAGAAGAAGGAGAAGGAGAAGGTGAAGTCTGGAGGGTGAATCAGAAGAAGCAGAAGAAGGAGAAGGAGAAGGTGAAGTCAGGAGGGTGAATCAGAAGAAGCAGAAGAAGGAGAAGGAGAAGGTGAAGTTAGGAGGGTGAATCAGAAGAAGCAGAAGAAGGAGAAGGAGCAGTTGAAGTCTGGGGGGTGTAGCAGAAGAAGTAGAAGAAGGAGAAGGAGAAGGTGAAGTCAGGACGGTGAAGCAGAAGAAGCAGAAGAAGGAGAAGGAGAAGGTGAAGCCTGGAGGGCGCAGCAGAAGAAGCAGAAGAAGGAGAAGGAGAAGGTGAAGTCTGGAGTGTGAAGCAGAAGAAGCAGAAGAAGGAGAAGGAGAAGGTGAAGTCTGGAGGGCGCAGCAGAAGAAGCAGAAGAAGGAGAATGAGAAGGTGAAGTCTGGAGGGTGAATCAGAAGAAGCAGAAGAAGGAGAAGGAGAAGGTGAAGTCTGGAGGGTGAATCAGAAGAAGTAGAAGAAGGAGAAGGAGAAGGTGAAGTCTGGAGGGTGAAGCAGAAGAAGTAGAAGAAGGAGAAGGAGAAGGTGAAGTCAGGAGGGTGAATCAGAAGAAGTAGAAGAAGGAGAAGGAGAAGGTGAAGTCAGGAGGGTGAATCAGAAGAAGCAGAAGAAGGAGAAGGAGAAGGTGAAGTCTGGAGGGTGAATCAGAAGAATCAGAAGAAGGAGAAGGAGAAGGTGAAGTCTGGAGGGTGAATCAGAAGAAGCAGAAGAAAGAGAAGGAGAAGGTGAAGTCTGGAGGGTGAAGCAGAAGAAACAGAAGAAGGAGAAGGAGAAGGTGAAGACTGGAGGGTGAATCAGAAGAAGTAGAAGAAGGAGAAGGAGAAGGTGAAGTCTGGAGGGTGAATCAGAAGAAGTAGAAGAAGGAGAAGGAGAAGTTGAAGTCTGGAGGGTGAATCAGAAGAAGCAGAAGAAGGAGAAGGAGAAGGTGAAGTCTGGAGGGTGAATCAGAAGAAGCAGAAGAAGGAGAAGGAGAAGTTGAAGTCCGGAGGGTGAATCAGAAGAAGTAGAAGAAGGAGAAGGAGAAGGTGAAGTCTGGAGGGTGAATCAGAAGAAGTAGAAGAAGGAGAAGGAGAAGATGAAGTCTGGAGGGTGAATCAGAAGAAACAGAAGAAGGAGAAGGAGAAGGTGAAGTCTGGAGGGTGAATCAGAAGAAGTAGAAGAAGGAGAAGGAGAAGGTGTAGTCTGGAGGGTGAATCAGAAGAAGTAGACGAAGGAGAAGGAGAAGGTGAAGTCTGGTGGGTGAATCAGAAGAAGCAGAAGAAGGAGAAGGAGAAGGTGAAGTCTGGAGGGTGAATCAGAAGAAGTAGAAGAAGGAGAAGGAGAAGGTGAAGTCTGGAGGGTGAATCAGAAGAAGCAGAAGAAGGAGAAGGAGAAGGTGAAGTCTGGAGGGTGAATCAGAAGAAGCAGAAGAAGGAGAAGGAGAAGGTGAAGTCTGGAGGGTGAATCAGAAGAAGCAGAATAAGGAGAAGGAGAAGGTGAAGTCTGGAGGGTGAATCAGAAGAAGCAGAAGAAGGAGAAGGAGAAGGTGAAGTCTGGAGGGTGAATCAGAAGAAGTAGAAGAAGGAGAAGGAGAAGATGAAGTCTGGAGGGTGAATCAGAAGAAGTAGAAGAAGGAGAAGGAGAAGGTGAAGTCTGGAGGGTGTATCAGAAGAAGTAGAAGAAGGAGAAGGAGAAGATGAAGTCTGGAGGGTGAATCAGAAGAAACAGAAGAAGGAGAAGGAGAAGATGAAGTCTGGAGGGTGAATCAGAAGAAGTAGAAGAAGGAGAAGGAGAAGGTGTAGTCTGGAGGGTGAATCAGAAGAAGTAGACGAAGGAGAAGGAGAAGGTGAAGTCTGGAGGGTGAATCAGAAGAAGCAGAAGAAGGAGAAGGAGAAGGTGAAGTCTGGAGGGTGAATCAGAAGAAGTAGAAGAAGGAGAAGGAGAAGGTGAAGTCTGGAGGGTGAATCAGAAGAAGCAGAATAAGGAGAAGGAGAAGGTGAAGTCTGGAGGGTGAATCAGAAGAAGCAGAAGAAGGAGAAGGAGAAGGTGAAGTCTGGAGGGTGAATCAGAAGAAGTAGAAGAAGGAGAAGGAGAAGATGAAGTCTGGAGGGTGAATCAGAAGAAGTCGAAGAAGGAGAAGGAGAAGGTGAAGTCTGGAGGGTGAATCAGAAGAAGTAGAAGAAGGAGAAGGAGAAGATGAAGTCTGGAGGGTGAATCAGAAGAAACAGAAGAAGGAGAAGGAGAAGGTGAAGTCTGGAGGGTGAATCAGAAGAAGTAGAAGAAGGAGAAGGAGAAGTTGTAGTCTGGAGGGTGAATCAGAAGAAGTAGACGAAGGAGAAGGAGAAGGTGAAGTCTGGAGGGTGAATCAGAAGAAGCAGAAGAAGGAGAAGGAGAAGGTGAAGTCTGGAGGGTGAATCAGAAGAAGTAGAAGAAGGAGAAGGAGAAGGTGAAGTCTGGAGGGTGAATCAGAAGAAGCAGAAGAAGGAGAAGGAGAAGGTGAAGTCTGGAGGGTGAATCAGAAGAAGCAGAAGAAGGAGAAGGAGAAGGTGAAGTGTGGAGGGTGAATCAGAAGAAGTAGAAGAAGGAGAAGGAGAAGTTGAAGTCTGGAGGGTGAAGCAGAAGAAGTAGAAGATGGAGAAGGAGAAGGTGAAGTCAGAAGGGTGAATCAGAAGAAGTAGAAGAAGGAGAAGGAGAAGGTGAAGTCAGGAGGGTGAATCAGAAGAAGCAGAAGATGGAGAAGGAGAAGGTGAAGTCTGGAGGGTGAATCAGAAGAATCAGAAGAAGGAGAAGGAGAAGGTGAAGTCTGGAGGGTGAATCAGAAGAAGCAAAGGAAGGAGAAGGAGAAGGTGAAGTCTGGAGGGTGAATCAGAAGAAGCAGAATAAGGAGAAGGAGAAGTTGAAGTCTGGAGGGTGAATCAGAAGAAGCAGAATAAGGAGAAGGAGAAGGTCAAGTCTGGAGGGTGAATCAGAAGAAGCAGAAGAAGGAGAAGGAGAAGGTGAAGTCTGGAGGGTGAATCAGAAGAAGTAGAAGAAGGAGAAGGAGAAGGTGAAGTCTGGAGGGTGAAGCAGAAGAAGTAGAAGAAGGAGAAGGAGAAGGTGAAGTCAGGAGGGTGAATCAGAAGAAGCAGAAGAAGGAGAAGGAGAAGGTGAAGTCTGGAGGGTGAATCAGAAGAATCAGAAGAAGGAGAAGGAGAAGGTGAAGTCTGGAGGGTGAATCAGAAGAAGCAGAAGAAAGAGAAGGAGAAGGTGAAGTCTGGAGGGTGAATCAGAAGAAGCAGAAGAAGGAGAAGGAGAAGGTGAAGTCTGGAGCGTGAATCAGAAGAAGCAGAAAAAGGAGAAGGAGAAGATGAAGTCTGGAGGGTGAATCAGAAGAAGTAGAAGAAGGAGAAGGAGAAGGTGAAGTCTGGAGGGTGAATCAGAAGTAGCAGAAGAAGGAGAAGGAGAAGGTGAAGTCTGGAGGGTGAATCAGAAGAAACAGAAGAAGGAGAAGGAGAAGGTGAAGTCTGGAGGGTGAATCAGAAGAAGTAGAAGAAGGAGAAGGAGAAGGTGTAGTCTGGAGGGTGAATCAGAAGAAGTAGACGAAGGAGAAGGAGACGGTGAAGTCTGGAGGGTGAATCAGAAGAAGCAGAAGAAGGAGATGGAGAAGGTGAAGTCTGGAGGGTGAATCAGAAGAAGTAGAAGAAGGAGAAGGAGAAGGTGAAGTCTGGAGGGTGAATCAGAAGAAGCAGAAGAAGGAGAAGGAGAAGGTGAAGTCTGGAGGGTGAATCAGAAGAAGCAGAAGAAGGAGAAGGAGAAGGTGAAGTCTGGAGGGTGATTCAGAAGAAGCAGAATAAGGAGAAGGAGAAGGTGATGTCTGGAGGGTGAATCAGAAGAAGCAGAAGAAGGAGAAGGAGAAGGTGAAGTCTGGAGGGTGAATCAGAAGAAGGAGAAGAAGGAGAAGGAGAAAGTGAAGTCTGGAGGGTGAATCAGAAGAAGTAGAAGAAGGAGAAGGAGAAGGAGAAGTCTGGAGGGGGAATCAGAAGAAGTAGAAGAAGGAGAAGGAGAAGGTGAAGTCTGGAGGGTGAAGCAGAAGAAGTAGAAGAAGGAGAAGGAGAAGGTGAAGTCAGGAGGGTGAATCAGAAGATGTAGAAGAAGGAGAAGGAGAAGGTGAAGTCAGGAGGGTGAATCAGAAGAAGCAGAAGAAGGAGAAGGAGAAGGTGAAGTCTGGAGGGTGAATCAGAAGAATCAGAAGAAGGAGAAGGAGAAGGTGAAGTCTGGAGGGTGAATCAGAAGAAGCAGAAGAAAGAGAAGGAGAAGGTGAAGTCTGGAGGGTGAATCAGAAGAAGGAGAAGAAGGAGAAGGAGAAGGTGAAGTCTGGAGGGTGAATCAGAAGAAGCAGAAGAAGGAGAAGGAGAAGGTGAAGTCTGGAGGGTGAATCAGAAGAAGCAGAAAAAGGAGAAGGAGAAGGTGAAGTCTGGAGGGTGAATCAGAAGAAGTAGAAGAAGGAGAAGGAGAAGGTGTAGTCTGGAGGGTGAATCAGAAGAAGTAGACGAAGGAGAAGGAGAAGGTGAAGTCTGGAGGGTGAATCAGAAGAAGCAGAAGAAGGAGAAGGAGAAGGTGAAGTCTGGAGGGTGAATCAGAAGAAGTAGAAGAAGGAGAAGGAGAAGGTGAAGTCTGGAGGGTGAATCAGAAGAAGCAGAATAAGGAGAAGGAGAAGGTGAAGTCTGGAGGGTGAATCAGAAGAAGCAGAAGAAGGAGAAGGAGAAGGTGAAGTCTGGAGGGTGAATCAGAAGAAGTAGAAGAAGGAGAAGGAGAAGATGAAGTCTGGAGGGTGATTCAGAAGAAGTCGAAGAAGGAGAAGGAGAAGGTGAAGTCTGGAGGGTGAATCAGAAGAAGTAGAAGAAGGAGAAGGAGAAGATGAAGTCTGGAGGGTGTTTCAGAAGAAACAGAAGAAGGATAAGGAGAAGGTGAAGTCTGGAGGGTGAATCAGAAGAAGTAGAAGAAGGAGAAGGAGAAGTTGTAGTCTGGAGGGTGAATCAGAAGAAGTAGACGAAGGAGAAGGAGAAGGTGAAGTCTGGAGGGTGAATCAGAAGAAGCAGAAGAAGGAGAAGGAGAAGGTGAAGTCTGGAGGGTGAATCAGAAGAAGTAGAAGAAGGAGAAGGAGAAGGTGAAGTCTGGAGGGTGAATCAGAAGAAGCAGAAGAAGGAGAAGGAGAAGGTGAAGTCTGGAGGGTGAATCAGAAGAAGCAGAAGAAGGAGAAGGAGAAGGTGAAGTGTGGAGGGTGAATCAGAAGAAGTAGAAGAAGGAGAAGGAGAAGTTGAAGTCTGGAGCGTGAAGCAGAAGAAGTAGAAGATGGAGAAGGAGAAGGTGAAGTCAGAAGGGTGAATCAGAAGAAGTAGAAGAAGGAGAAGGAGAAGGTGAAGTCAGGAGGGTGAATCAGAAGAAGCAGAAGATGGAGAAGGAGAAGGTGAAGTCTGGAGGGTGAATCAGAAGAATCAGAAGAAGGAGAAGGAGAAGGTGAAGTCTGGAGGGTGAATCAGAAGAAGCAAAGGAAGGAGAAGGAGAAGGTGAAGTCTGGAGGGTGAATCAGAAGAAGCAGAATAAGGAGAAGGAGAAGTTGAAGTCTGGAGGGTGAATCAGAAGAAGCAGAATAAGGAGAAGGAGAAGGTGAAGTCTGGAGGGTGAATCAGAAGAAGCAGAAGAAGGAGAAGGAGAAGGTGAAGTCTGGAGGGTGAATCAGAAGAAGTAGAAGAAGGAGAAGGAGAAGGTGAAGTCTGGAGGGTGAAGCAGAAGAAGTAGAAGAAGGAGAAGGAGAAGGTGAAGTCAGGAGGGTGAATCAGAAGAAGCAGAAGAAGGAGAAGGAGAAGGTGAAGTCTGGAGGGTGAATCAGAAGAATCAGAAGAAGGAGAAGGAGAAGGTGAAGTCTGGAGGGTGAATCAGAAGAAGCAGAAGAAAGAGAAGGAGAAGGTGAAGTCTGGAGGGTGAATCAGAAGAAGCAGAAGAAGGAGAAGGAGAAGGTGAAGTCTGGAGGGTGAATCAGAAGAAGCAGAAAAAGGAGAAGGAGAAGATGAAGTCTGGAGGGTGAATCAGAAGAAGTAGAAGAAGGAGAAGGAGAAGGTGAAGTCTGGAGGGTGAATCAGAAGTAGCAGAAGAAGGAGAAGGAGAAGGTGAAGTCTGGAGGGTGAATCAGAAGAAGTAGAAGAAGGAGAAGGAGAAGGTGTAGTCTGGAGGGTGAATCAGAAGAAGTAGACGAAGGAGAAGGAGACGGTGAAGTCTGGAGGGTGAATCAGAAGAAGCAGAAGAAGGAGATGGAGAAGGTGAAGTCTGGAGGGTGAATCAGAAGAAGTAGAAGAAGGAGAAGGAGAAGGTGAAGTCTGGAGGGTGAATCAGAAGAAGCAGAAGAAGAAGAAGGAGAAGGTGAAGTCTGGAGGGTGAATCAGAAGAAGCAGAAGAAGGAGAAGGAGAAGGTGAAGTCTGGAGGGTGATTCAGAAGAAGCAGAATAAGGAGAAGGAGAAGGTGATGTCTGGAGGGTGAATCAGAAGAAGCAGAAGAAGGAGAAGGAGAAGGTGAAGTCTGGAGGGTGAATCAGAAGAAGTAGAAGAAGGAGAAGGAGAAGGAGAAGTCTGGAGGGGGAATCAGAAGAAGTAGAAGAAGGAGAAGGAGAAGGTGAAGTCTGGAGGGTGAAGCAGAAGAAGTAGAAGAAGGAGAAGGAGAAGGTGAAGTCAGGAGGGTGAATCAGAAGATGTAGAAGAGGGAGAAGGAGAAGGTGAAGTCAGGAGGGTGAATCAGAAGAAGCAGAAGAAGGAGAAGGAGAAGGTGAAGTCTGGAGGGTGAATCAGAAGAATCAGAAGAAGGAGAAGGAGAAGGTGAAGTCTGGAGGGTGAATCAGAAGAAGCAGAAGAAAGAGAAGGAGAAGGTGAAGTCTGGAGGGTGAATCAGAAGAAGGAGAAGAAGGAGAAGGAGAAGGTGAAGTCTGGAGGGTGAATCAGAAGAAGCAGAAGAAGGAGAAGGAGAAGGTGAAGTCTGGAGGGTGAATCAGAAGAAGCAGACGAAGGAGAAGGAGAAGGTGAAGTCTGGAGGGTGAATCAGAAGAAGCAGAAGAAGGAGATGGAGAAGGTGAAGTCTGGAGGGTGAATCAGAAGAAGTAGAAGAAGGAGAAGGTGAAGGTGAAGTCTGGAGGGTGAATCAGAAGAAGCAGAAGAAGGAGAAGGAGAAGGTGAAGTCTGGAGGGTGAATCAGAAGAAGCAGAAGAAGGAGAAGGAGAAGGTGAAGTCTGGAGGGTGATTCAGAAGAAGCAGAATAAGGAGAAGGAGAAGGTGAAGTCTGGAGGGTGAATCAGAAGAAGCAGAAGAAGGCGAAGGAGAAGGTGAAGTCTGGAGGGTGAATCAGAAGAAGTAGAAGAAGGAGAAGGAGAAGGTGAAGTCTGGAGGGTGAATCAGAAGAAGTAGAAGAAGGAGAAGGAGAAGGTGAAGTCTGGAGGGTGAATCAGAAGAAGTAGAAGAAGGAGAAGGAGAAGGTGAAGTCTGGAGGGTGAAGCAGAAGAAGTGGAAGAAGGAGAAGGAGAAGGTGAAGACAGGAGGGTGAATCAGAAGATGTAGAAGAAGGAGAAGGAGAAGGTGAAGTCAGGAGGGTGAATCAGAAGAAGCAGAAGAAGGAGAAGGAGAAGGTGAAGTCTGGAGGGTGAATCAGAAGAAGTAGAAGAAGGAGAAGGAGAAGGTGAAGTCTGGAGGGTGAATCAGAAGAAGCAGAAGAAGGAGAAGGAGAAGGTGAAGTCTGGAGGGTGAATCAGAAGAAGCAGAAGAAGGAGAAGGAGAAGGTGAAGTCTGGAGGGTGAATCAGAAGAAGCAGAAGAAGGAGAAGGAGAAGGTGAAGTCTGGAGGGTGAATCAGAAGAAGCAGAATAAGGAGAAGGAGAAGGTGAAGTCTGGAGGGTGAATCAGAAGAAGTAGAAGAAGGAGAAGGAGAAGGTGAAGTCTGGAGGGTGAATCAGAAGAAGTAGAAGAAGGAGAAGGAGAAGGTGAAGTCTGGAGGGTGAATCAGAAGAAGCAGAAGAAGGAGAAGGTAAAGTCTGGAGGGTGAATCAGAAAAAGCAGAAGAAGGAGAAGGAGAAGATGAAGTCTGGAGGGTGAATCAGAAGAAGTAGAAGAAGGAGAAGGAGAAGGTGAGGTCTGGAGGGTGAATCAGAAGAAGCAGAAGAAGGAGAAGGAGAAGGTGAAGTCTGGAGGGTGAATCAGAAGAAGCAGAAGAAGGAGAAGGAGAAGGTGAAGTCTGGAGGGTGAATCAGAAGAAGCAGAAGAAGGAGAAGGAGAAGGTGAAGTCAGGAGGGTGAATCAGAAGAAGCAGAAAAAGGAGAAGGAGAAGGTGAAGTTAGGAGGGTGAATCAGAAGAAGCAGAAGAAGGAGAAGGAGCAGGTGAAGTCAGGGGGGTGTAGCAGAAGAAGTAGAAGAAGGAGAAGGAGATGTGAAGTCTGGAGACTGAAGCAGAAGAAACAGAAGAAGGAGAAGGAGAATGTGAAGACTGGAGGGTGAATCAGAAGAAGTAGAAGAAGGAGAAGGAGAAGGTGAAGTCTGGAGGGTGAATCATAAGAAGTAGAAGAAGGAGAAGGAGAAGGTGAAGTCTGGAGGGTGAATCAGAAGAAGCAGAAGAAGGAGAAGGAGAAGGTGAAGTCTGGAGGGTGAATCAGAAGATGCAGAAGAAGGAGAAGGAGAAGATGAAGTCTGGAGGGTGAATCAGAAGAAGTAGAAGAAGGAGAAGGAGAAGGTGAAGTCTGGAGGGTGAATCAGAAGAAGTAGAAGAAGGAGAAGGAGAAGGTGAAGTCTGGAGGGTGAATCAGAAGAAACAGAAGAAGGAGAAGGAGAAAGTGAAGTCTGGAGGGTGAATCAGAAGAAGTAGAAGAAGGAGAAGGAGAAGGTGTAGTCTGGAGGGTGAATCAGAAGAAGTAGACGAAGGAGAAGGAGAAGGTGAAGTCTGGAGGGTGAATCAGAAGAAGCAGAAGAAGGAGAAGGAGAAGATGAAGTCTGGAGGGTGAATCAGAAGAAGTAGAAGAAGGAGAAGGAGAAGGTGAAGTCTGGAGGGTGAATCAGAAGAAGCAGAAGAAGGAGAAGGAGAAGGTGAAGTCTGGAGGGTGAATCAGAAGAAGCAGAAGAAGGAGAAGGAGAAGGTGAAGTCTGGAGGGTGAATCAGAAGAAGCAGAATAAGGAGAAGGAGAAGGTGAAGTCTGGAGGGTGAATCAGAAGAAGCAGAAGAAGGAGAAGGAGAAGGTGAAGTCTGGAGGATGAATCAGAAGAAGTAGAAGAAGGAGAAGGAGAAGGGGAAGTCTGGAGGGTGAATCAGAAGAAGTAGAAGAAGGAGAAGGAGAAGGTGAAGTCTGGAGGGTGAATCAGAAGACGTAGAAGAAGGAGAAGGAGAAGGTGAAGTCTGGAGGGTGAAGCAGAAGAAGTAGAAGAAGGAGAAGGAGAAGGTGAAGTCAGGAGGGTGAAGCAGAAGAAGTAGAAGAAGGAGAAGGAGAAGGTGAAGTCAGGAGGGTGAATCAGAAGAAGCAGAAGAAGGAGAAGGAGAAGGTGAAGTCTGGAGGGTGAATCAGAAGAATCAGAAGAAGGAGAAGGAGAAGGTGAAGTCTGGAGGGAGAATCAGAAGAAGCAGAAGAAAGAGAAGGAGAAGGTGAAGTCTGGAGGGTGAATCAGAAGAAGTAGAAGAAGGAGAAGGAGAAGGTGAAGTCTGGAGGGTGAATCAGAAGAAGCAGAAGAAGGAGAAGGAGAAGGTGAAGTCTGGAGGGTGAATCAGAAGAAGCAGAAGAAGGAGAAGGAAAAGGTGAAGTCTGGAGGGTGAATCAGAAGAAGCAGAAGAAGGAGAAGGAGAAGGTGAAGTCTGGAGGGTGAATCAGAAGAAGCAGAATAAGGAGAAGGAGAAGGTGAAGTCTGGAGGGTGAATCAGAAGAAGCAGAAGAAGGAGAAGGAGAAGGTGAAGTCTGGAGGGTGAATCAGAAGAAGTAGAAGAAGGAGAAGGAGAAGGTGAAGTCTGGAGGGTGAAGCAGAAGAAGTAGAAGAAGGAGAAGGTGAAGTCAGGAGGGTGAATCAGAAGAAGCAGAAGAAGGAGAAGGAGAAGGTGAAGTCTGGAGGGTGAATCAGAAGAATCAGAAGAAGGAGAAGGAGAAGATGAAGTCTGGAGGGTGAATCAGAAGAAGCAGAAGAAAGAGAAGGAGAAGGTGAAGTCTGGAGGGTGAAGCAGAAGAAACAGAAGAAGGAGAAGGAGTAGGTGAAGACTGGAGGGTGAATCAGAAGAAGTAGAAGAAGGAGAAGGAGAAGGTGAAGTCTGGAGGGTGAATCAGACGAAGTAGAAGAAGGAGAAGGAGAAGGTGAAGTCTGGAGGGAGAATCAGAAGAAGTAGAAGAAGGAGAAGGAGAAGGTGAAGTCTGGAGGGAGAATCAGAAAAAGTAGAAGAAGGAGAAGGAGAAGGTGAAGTCTGGAGGGTGAATCAGAAGAAGTAGAAGAAGGAGAAGGAGATGGTGAAGTCTGGAGGGTGAATCAGAAGAAGTAGAAGAAGGAGAAGGAGAAGGTGAAGTCAGGAGGGTGAATCAGAAGAAGTAGAAGAAGGAGAAGGAGAAGGTGAAGTCTGGAGGGTGAATCAGAAGAATCAGAAGAAGGAGAAGGAGAAGGTGAAGTCTGGAGGGTGAATCAGAAGAAGCAGAAGAAAGAGAAGGAGAAGGTGATGTCTGGAGGGTGAATCAGAAGAAGCAGAAGAAGGAGAAGGAGAAGGTGAAGTCTGGAGGGTGAATCAGAAGAAGCAGAAGAAGGAGAAGGAGAAGGTGAAGTCTGGAGGGTGAATCAGAAGAAGCAGAATAAGGAGAAGGAGAAGGAGAAGTCTGGAGGGTGAATCAGAAGAAGCAGAAGAAGGAGAAGGAGAAGGTGAAGTCTGGAGGGTGAATCAGAAGAAGTAGAAGAAGGAGAAGGAGAAGGTGAAGTCTGGAGGGTGAAGCAGAAGAAGTAGAAGAAGGAGAAGGAGAAGGTGAAGTCAGGAGGGTGAATCAGAAGAAGTAGAAGAAGGAGAAGGTGAAGTCAGGAGAGTGAATCAGAAGAAGCAGAAGAAGGAGAAGGAGAAGGTGAAGTCTGGAGGGCGAATCAGAAGAAACAGAAGAAGGAGAAGGAGAAGGTGAAGTCTGAAGGGTGAATCAGAAGAAGCAGAAGAAGGAGAAGGAGAAGGTGAAGTCTGGAGGTTGAATCAGAAGAAGCAGAATAACGAGAAGGAGAAGGTGAAGTCTGGAGGGTGAATCAGAAGAAGCAGAATAAGGAGAAGGAGAAGGTGAAGTCTGGAGGGTGAATCAGAAGAAGCAGAAGAAGGAGAAGGAGAAGGTGAAGTCTGGAGGGTGAATCAGAAGAGGTAGAAGAAGGAGAAGGAGAAGGTGAAGTCTGGAGGGTGAAGCAGAAGAAGGAGAAGAAGGAGAAGGAGAAGGTGAAGTCAGGAGGGTGAATCAGAAGAAGTAGAAGAAGGAGAAGGAGAAGGTGAAGCCAGGAGGGTGAATCAGAAGAAGCAGAAGAAGGAGAAGGAGAAGGTGAAGTCTGGAGGGTGAATCAGAAGAAGTAGAAGAAGGAGAAGGAGAAGGTGTAGTCTGGAGGGTGAATCAGAAGAAGTAGACGAAGGAGAAGGAGAAGGTGAAGTCTGGAGGGTGAATCAGAAGAAGCAGAAGAAGGAGAAGGAGAAGATGAAGTCTGGAGGGTGAATCAGAAGAAGTAGAAGAAGGAGAAGGAGAAGGTGAAGTCTGGAGGGTGAATCAGAAGAAGCAGAAGAAGGAGAAGGAGAAGGTGAAGTCTGGAGGGTGAATCAGAAGAAGCAGAAGAAGGAGAAGGAGAAGGTGAAGTCTGGAGGGTGAATCAGAAGAAGCAGAATAAGGAGAAGGAGAAGGTGAAGTCTGGAGGGTGAATCAGAAGAAGCAGAAGAAGGAGAAGGAGAAGGTGAAGTCTGGAGGATGAATCAGAAGAAGTAGAAGAAGGAGAAGGAGAAGGGGAAGTCTGGAGGGTGAATCAGAAGAAGTAGAAGAAGGAGAAGGAGAAGGTGAAGTCTGGAGGGTGAATCAGAAGACGTAGAAGAAGGAGAAGGAGAAGGTGAAGTCTGGAGGGTGAAGCAGAAGAAGTAGAAGAAGGAGAAGGAGAAGGTGAAGTCAGGAGGGTGAAGCAGAAGAAGTAGAAGAAGGAGAAGGAGAAGGTGAAGTCAGGAGGGTGAATCAGAAGAAGCAGAAGAAGGAGAAGGAGAAGGTGAAGTCTGGAGGGTGAATCAGAAGAATCAGAAGAAGGAGAAGGAGAAGGTGAAGTCTGGAGGGAGAATCAGAAGAAGCAGAAGAAAGAGAAGGAGAAGGTGAAGTCTGGAGGGTGAATCAGAAGAAGTAGAAGAAGGAGAAGGAGAAGGTGAAGTCTGGAGGGTGAATCAGAAGAAGCAGAAGAAGGAGAAGGAGAAGGTGAAGTCTGGAGGGTGAATCAGAAGAAGCAGAAGAAGGAGAAGGAAAAGGTGAAGTCTGGAGGGTGAATCAGAAGAAGCAGAAGAAGGAGAAGGAGAAGGTGAAGTCTGGAGGGTGAATCAGAAGAAGCAGAATAAGGAGAAGGAGAAGGTGAAGTCTGGAGGGTGAATCAGAAGAAGCAGAAGAAGGAGAAGGAGAAGGTGAAGTCTGGAGGGTGAATCAGAAGAAGTAGAAGAAGGAGAAGGAGAAGGTGAAGTCTGGAGGGTGAAGCAGAAGAAGTAGAAGAAGGAGAAGGAGAAGGTGAAGTCAGGAGGGTGAATCAGAAGAAGCAGAAGAAGGAGAAGGAGAAGGTGAAGTCTGGAGGGTGAATCAGAAGAATCAGAAGAAGGAGAAGGAGAAGATGAAGTCTGGAGGGTGAATCAGAAGAAGCAGAAGAAAGAGAAGGAGAAGGTGAAGTCTGGAGGGTGAAGCAGAAGAAACAGAAGAAGGAGAAGGAGTAGGTGAAGACTGGAGGGTGAATCAGAAGAAGTAGAAGAAGGAGAAGGAGAAGGTGAAGTCTGGAGGGTGAATCAGACGAAGTAGAAGAAGGAGAAGGAGAAGGTGAAGTCTGGAGGGAGAATCAGAAGAAGTAGAAGAAGGAGAAGGAGAAGGTGAAGTCTGGAGGGAGAATCAGAAAAAGTAGAAGAAGGAGAAGGAGAAGGTGAAGTCTGGAGGGTGAATCAGAAGAAGTAGAAGAAGGAGAAGGAGATGGTGAAGTCTGGAGGGTGAATCAGAAGAAGTAGAAGAAGGAGAAGGAGAAGGTGAAGTCAGGAGGGTGAATCAGAAGAAGTAGAAGAAGGAGAAGGAGAAGGTGAAGTCTGGAGGGTGAATCAGAAGAATCAGAAGAAGGAGAAGGAGAAGGTGAAGTCTGGAGGGTGAATCAGAAGAAGCAGAAGAAAGAGAAGGAGAAGGTGATGTCTGGAGGGTGAATCAGAAGAAGCAGAAGAAGGAGAAGGAGAAGGTGAAGTCTGGAGGGTGAATCAGAAGAAGCAGAAGAAGGAGAAGGAGAAGGTGAAGTCTGGAGGGTGAATCAGAAGAAGCAGAATAAGGAGAAGGAGAAGGAGAAGTCTGGAGGGTGAATCAGAAGAAGCAGAAGAAGGAGAAGGAGAAGGTGAAGTCTGGAGGGTGAATCAGAAGAAGTAGAAGAAGGAGAAGGAGAAGGTGAAGTCTGGAGGGTGAAGCAGAAGAAGTAGAAGAAGGAGAAGGAGAAGGTGAAGTCAGGAGGGTGAATCAGAAGAAGTAGAAGAAGGAGAAGGTGAAGTCAGGAGAGTGAATCAGAAGAAGCAGAAGAAGGAGAAGGAGAAGGTGAAGTCTGGAGGGCGAATCAGAAGAAACAGAAGAAGGAGAAGGAGAAGGTGAAGTCTGAAGGGTGAATCAGAAGAAGCAGAAGAAGGAGAAGGAGAAGGTGAAGTCTGGAGGTTGAATCAGAAGAGGTAGAAGAAGGAGAAGGAGAAGGTGAAGTCTGGAGGGTGAAGCAGAAGAAGGAGAAGAAGGAGAAGGAGAAGGTGAAGTCAGGAGGGTGAATCAGAAGAAGTAGAAGAAGGAGAAGGAGAAGGTGAAGCCAGGAGGGTGAATCAGAAGAAGCAGAAGAAGGAGAAGGAGAAGGTGAAGTCTGGAGGGTGAATCAGAAGAATCAGAAGAAGGAGAAGGAGAAGGTGAAGTCTGGAGGGTGAATCAGAAGAATCAGAAGAAAGAGAAGGAGAAGGTGAAGTCTGGAGACTGAAGCAGAAGAAACAGAAGAAGGAGAAGGAGAATGTGAAGACTGGAGGGTGAATCAGAAGAAGTAGAAGAAGGAGAAGGAGAAGGTGAAGTCTGGAGGGTGAATCATAAGAAGTAGAAGAAGGAGAAGGAGAAGGTGAAGTCTGGAGGGTGAATCAGAAGAAGCAGAAGAAGGAGAAGGAGAAGGTGAAGTCTGGAGGGTGAATCAGAAGATGCAGAAGAAGGAGAAGGAGAAGATGAAGTCTGGAGGGTGAATCAGAAGAAGTAGAAGAAGGAGAAGGAGAAGGTGAAGTCTGGAGGGTGAATCAGAAGAAGTAGAAGAAGGAGAAGGAGAAGGTGAAGTCTGGAGGGTGAATCAGAAGAAACAGAAAAGGAGAAGGAGAAAGTGAAGTCTGGAGGGTGAATCAGAAGAAGTAGAAGAAGGAGAAGGAGAAGGTGTAGTCTGGAGGGTGAATCAGAAGAAGTAGACGAAGGAGAAGGAGAAGGTGAAGTCTGGAGAGAGAATCAGAAGAAGCAGAAGAAAGAGAAGGAGAAGGTGAAGTCTGGAGGGTGAATCAGAAGAAGTAGAAGAAGGAGAAGGAGAAGGTGAAGTCTGGAGGGTGAATCAGAAGAAGCAGAAGAAGGAGAAGGAGAAGGTGAAGTCTGGAGGGTGAATCAGAAGAAGCAGAAGAAGGAGAAGGAAAAGGTGAAGTCTGGAGGGTGAATCAGAAGAAGCAGAAGAAGGAGAAGGAGAAGGTGAAGTCTGGAGGGTGAATCAGAAGAAGCAGAATAAGGAGAAGGAGAAGGTGAAGTCTGGAGGGTGAATCAGAAGAAGCAGAAGAAGGAGAAGGAGAAGGTGAAGTCTGGAGGGTGAATCAGAAGAAGTAGAAGAAGGAGAAGGAGAAGGTGAAGTCTGGAGGGTGAAGCAGAAGAAGTAGAAGAAGGAGAAGGAGAAGGTGAAGTCAGGAGGGTGAATCAGAAGAAGCAGAAGAAGGAGAAGGAGAAGGTGAAGTCTGGAGGGTGAATCAGAAGAATCAGAAGAAGGAGAAGGAGAAGATGAAGTCTGGAGGGTGAATCAGAAGAAGCAGAAGAAAGAGAAGGAGAAGGTGAAGTCTGGAGGGTGAAGCAGAAGAAACAGAAGAAGGAGAAGGAGTAGGTGAAGACTGGAGGGTGAATCAGAAGAAGTAGAAAAAGGAGAAGGAGAAGGTGAAGTCTGGAGGGTGAATCAGACGAAGTAGAAGAAGGAGAAGGAGAAGGTGAAGTCTGGAGGGTGAATCAGAAGAAGTAGAAGAAGGAGAAGGAGAAGGTGAAGTCTGGAGGGTGAATCAGAAGAAGCAGAAGAAGGAGAAGGAGA
This sequence comes from Somniosus microcephalus, assembly GCF_052327205.1. Lineage (NCBI taxonomy): Eukaryota > Metazoa > Chordata > Chondrichthyes > Squaliformes > Somniosidae > Somniosus > Somniosus microcephalus. The sequence continues at coordinate 685,751 of NW_028225195.1, forward strand.
AGATGAAGTCTGGAGGGTGAATCAGAAGAAGCAGAAGAAGGAGAAGGAGCAGGTGAAGTCAGGGGGGTGAAGCAGAAGAAGTAGAAGAAGGAGAAGGAGAAGGTGAAGTCAGGACGGTGAAGCAGAAGAAGCAGAAGAAGGAGAAGGAGAAGGTGAAGTCTGGAGGGTGAAGCAGAAGAAGCAGAAGAAGGAGAAGGAGAGGGTGAAGTCTGGAGGGTGAATCAGAAGAAGTAGAAGAAGGAGAAGGAGAAGGTGAAGTCAGGAGAGTGAAGCAGAAGAAGCAGAAGAAGGAGAAGGTGAAGTCTGGAGGGCGAAGCAGAAGAAGCAGAAGAAGGAGAAGGAGAAGGTGAAGTCTGGAGGGTGAAGCAGAAGAAGCAGAAGAAGGAGAAGGGGTAGGTGAAGTCTGGAGGGTGAATCAGAAGAAGTAGAAGAAGGAGAAGGATAAGGTGAAGTCAGGAGGGTGAAGCAGAAGAGGCAGAAGAAGGAGAAGGAGAAGGTGAAGTCTGGTGGGTGAAGCAGAAGAAGCAGAAGAAGGAGAAGGAGAAGGTGAAGTCTGGAGGGTGAAGCAGAAGAAGCAGAAGAAGGAGAAGGAGAAGGTGAAGTCAGGAGGGTGGATCAGAAGAAGTAGAAGAAGGAGAAGGAGAAGGTGAAGTCTGGAGGGTGAATCAGAAGAAGCAGAAGAAGGAGAAGGAGAAGGTGAAGTCTGGAGGGCGCAGCAGAAGAAGCAGAAGAAGGAGAAAGAGAAGGTGAAGTCTGGAGGGTGAAGCAGAAGAAGCAGAAGAAGGAAAAGGAGATGGTGAAGTCTGGAGGGTGAATCAGAAGAAGTAGAAGAAGGAGAAGGAGAAGGTGAAGTCAGGAGAGTGAAGCAGAAGAAGCAGAAGAAGGAGAAGGAGAAGGTGAAGTCTGGAGGGCGAAGCAGAAGAAGCAGAAGAAGGAGAAGGAGAAGGTGAAGTCTGGAGGGTGAAGCAGAAGAAGCAGAAGAAGGAGAAGGAGTAGGTGAAGTCTGGAGGGTGAATCAGAAGAAGTAGAAGAAGGAGAAGGAGAAGGTGAAGTCAGGAGGGTGAAGCAGAAGAAGCAGAAGAAGGAGAAGGAGAAGGTGAAGTCTGGAGGGTGAAGCAGAAGAAGCAGAAGAAGGAGAAGGAGAAGGTGAAGTCTGGAGGGTGAATCAGAAGAAGCAGAAGAAGGAGAAGGAGAAGGTGAAGTCTGGAGGGTGAATCAGAAGAAGCAGAAGAAGGAGAAGGAGAAGGTGAAGTCAGGAGGGTGAATCAGAAGAAGCAGAAGAAGGAGAAGGAGAAGGTGAATTTAGGAGGGTGAATCAGAAGAAGCAGAAGAAGGAGAAGGAGCAGGTGAAGTCAGGGAGGTGTAGCAGAGGAAGTAGAAGAAGGAGAAGGAGAAGGTGAAGTCAGGACGGTGAAGCAGAAGAAGCAGAAGAAGGAGAAGGAGAAGGTGAAGTCTGGAGGGCGCAGCAGAAGAAGCAGAAGAAGGAGAATGAGAAGGTGAAGTCTGGAGGGTGAATCAGAAGAAGCAGAAGAAGGAGAAGGAGAAGGTGAAGTCTGTAGGGTGAATCAGAAGAAGTAGAAGAAGGAGAAGGAGAAGGTGAAGTCTGGAGGGTGAAGCAGAAGAAGTAGAAGAAGGAGAAGGAGAAGGTGAAGTCAGGAGGGTGAATCAGAAGAAGTAGAAGAAGGAGAAGGAGAAGGTGAAGTCAGGAGGGTGAATCAGAAGAAGCAGAAGAAGGAGAATGAGAAGGTGAAGTCTGGAGGGTGAATCAGAAGAATCAGAAGAAGGAGAAGGAGAAGGTGAAGTCTGGAGGGTGAATCAGAAGAAGCAGAAGAAAGAGAAGGAGAAGGTGAAGTCTGGAGGGTGAAGCAGAAGAAACAGAAGAAGGAGAAGGAGAAGGTGAAGACTGGAGGGTGAATCAGAAGAAGTAGAAGAAGGAGAAGGAGAAGGTGAAGTCTGGAGGGTGAATCAGAAGAAGTAGAAGAAGGAGAAGGAGAAGTTGAAGTCTGGAGGGTGAATCAGAAGAAGCAGAAGAAGGAGAAGGAGAAGGTGAAGTCTGGAGGGTGAATCAGAAGAAGCAGAAGAAGGAGAAGGAGAAGATGAAGTATGGAGGGTGAATCAGAAGAAGTAGAAGAAGGAGAAGGTGAAGTCTGGAGGGTGAATCAGAAGAAGTAGAAGAAGGAGAAGGAGAAGATGAAGTCTGGAGGGTGAATCAGAAGAAACAGAAGAAGGAGAAGGAGAAGGTGAAGTCTGGAGGGTGAATCAGAAGAAGCAGAAGAAGGAGAAGGAGAAGGTGAAGTCTGGAGGGTGAATCAGAAGAAGTAGAAGAAGGAGAAGGAGAAGGTGAAGTCTGGAGGGTGAATCAGAAGAAGCAGAAGAAGGAGAAGGAGAAGGTGAAGTCTGGAGGGTGAATCAGAAGAAGCAGAAGAAGGAGAAGGAGAAGGTGAAGTCTGGAGGGTGAATCAGAAGAAGCAGAATAAGGAGAAGGAGAAGGTGAAGTCTGGAGGGTGAATCAGAAGAAGCAGAAGAAGAAGAAGGAGAAGGTGAAGTCTGGAGGGTGAATCAGAAGAAGCAGAAGAAGGAGAAGGAGAAGGTGAAGTCTGGAGGGTGAATCAGAAGAAGTAGAAGAAGATGAAGGAGAAGGTGAAGTCTGGAGGGTGAATCAGAAGAAGTAGAAGAAGGAGAAGGAGAAGGTGAAGTCTGGAGGGTGAAGCAGAAGAAGTAGATGAAGGAGAAGGAGAAGGTGAAGTCAGGAGGGTGAATCAGAAGAAGTAGAAGAAGGAGAAGGAGAAGGTGAGGTCTGGAGGGTGAATCAGAAGAAGCAGAAGAAGGAGAAGGAGAAGGTGAAGTCTGGAGGGTGAATCAGAAGAATCAGAAGAAGGAGAAGGAGAAGGTGAAGTCTGGAGGGTGAATCAGAAGAAGCAGAAGAAAGAGAAGGAGAAGGTGAAGTCTGGAGGGTGAAGCAGAAGAAACAGAAGAAGGAGAAGGAGAAGGTGAAGACTGGAGGGTGAATCAGAAGAAGTAGAAGAAGGAGAAGGAGAAGGTGATGTCTGGAGGGTGAATCAGAAGAGGTAGAAGAAGGAGGAGGAGAAGGTGAAGTCTGGAGGGTGAATCAGAAGAAGCAGAAGAAGGAGAAGGAGAAGGTGAAGTCTGGAGGGTGAATCAGAAGAAGGAGAAGAAGGAGAAGGAGAAGATGAAGTCTGGAGGGTGAATCAGAAGAAGTAGAAGAAGGAGAAGGAGAAGGTGAAGTCTGGAGGCTGAATCAGAAGAAGTAGAAGAAGGAGAAGGAGAAGGTGAAGTCTGGAGGGTGAATCAGAAGAAACAGAAGAAGGAGAAGGAGAAGGTGAAGTCTGGAGGGTGAATCAGAAGAAGTAGAAGAAGGAGAAGGAGAAGGTGTAGTCTGGAGGGTGAATCAGAAGAAGTAGACGAAGGAGAAGGTGAAGTCTGGAGGGTGAATCAGAAGAAGCAGAAGAAGGAGAAGGAGAAGGTGAAGTCTGGAGGGTGAATCAGAAGAAGTAGAAGAAGGAGAAGGAGAAGGTGAAGTCTGGAGGGTGAATCAGAAGAAGCAGAAGAAGGAGAAGGAGAAGGTGAAGTCTGGAGGGTGAAACAGAAGAAGCAGAATAGGAGAAGGAGAAGGTGAAGTCTGGAGGGTGAATCAGAAGAAGCAGAAGAAGGAGAAGGAGAAGGTGAAGTCTGTAGGGTGAATCAGAAGAAGTAGAAGGAGAAGGAGAAGGTGAAGTCTGGAGGGTGAATCAGAAGAAATAGAAAAAGGAGAAGGAGAAGGTGAAGTCTGGAGGATGAAGCAGAAGAAGTAGATGAAGGAGAAGGAGAAGGTGAAGTCAGGAGGGTGAATCAGAAGAAGTAGAAGAAGGAGAAGGAGAAGGTGAGGTCTGGAGGGTGAATCAGAAGAAGCAGAAGAAGGAGAAGGAGAAGGTGAAGTCTGGAGGGTGAATCAGAAGAATCAGAAGAAGGAGAAGGAGAAGGTGAAGTCTGGAGGGTGAATCAGAAGAAGCAGAAGAAAGAGAAGGAGAAGGTGAAGTCTGGAGGGTGAAGCAGAAGAAACAGAAGAAGGAGAAGGAGAAGGTGAAGACTGGAGGGTGAATCAGAAGAAGTAGAAGAAGGAGAAGGAGAAGGTGAAGTCTGGAGGGTGAATCAGAAGAGGTAGAAGAAGGAGGAGGAGAAGGTGAAGTCTGGAGGGTGAATCAGAAGAAGCAGAAGAAGGAGAAGGAGAAGGTGAAGTCTGGAGGGTGAATCAGAAGAAGGAGAAGAAGGAGAAGGAGAAGATGAAGTCTGGAGGGTGAATCAGAAGAAGTAGAAGAAGGAGAAGGAGAAGGTGAAGTCTGGAGGCTGAATCAGAAGAAGTAGAAGAAGGAGAAGGAGAAGGTGAAGTCTGGAGGGTGAATCAGAAGAAACAGAAGAAGGAGAAGGAGAAGGTGAAGTCTGGAGGGTGAATCAGAAGAAGCAGAATAGGAGAAGGAGAAGGTGAAGTCTGGAGGGTGAATCAGAAGAAGCAGAAGAAGGAGAAGGAGAAGGTGAAGTCTGTAGGGTGAATCAGAAGAAGTAGAAGAAGGAGAAGGAGAAGGTGAAGTCTGGAGGGTGAATCAGAAGAAATAGAAAAAGGAGAAGGAGAAGGTGAAGTCTGGAGGATGAAGCAGAAGAAGTAGATGAAGGAGAAGGAGAAGGTGAAGTCAGGAGGGTGAATCAGAAGAAGTAGAAGAAGGAGAAGGAGAAGGTGAGGTCTGGAGGGTGAATCAGAAGAAGCAGAAGAAGGAGAAGGAGAAGGTGAAGTCTGGAGGGTGAATCAGAAGAATCAGAAGAAGGAGAAGGAGAAGGTGAAGTCTGGAGGGTGAATCAGAAGAAGCAGAAGAAAGAGAAGGAGAAGGTGAAGTCTGGAGGGTGAAGCAGAAGAAACAGAAGAAGGAGAAGGAGAAGGTGAAGACTGGAGGGTGAATCAGAAGAAGTAGAAGAAGGAGAAGGAGAAGGTGAAGTCTGGAGGGTGAATCAGAAGAGGTAGAAGAAGGAGGAGGAGAAGGTGAAGTCTGGAGGGTGAATCAGAAGAAGCAGAAGAAGGAGAAGGAGAAGGTGAAGTCTGGAGGGTGAATCAGAAGAAGGAGAAGAAGGAGAAGGAGAAGATGAAGTCTGGAGGGTGAATCAGAAGAAGTAGAAGAAGGAGAAGGAGAAGGTGAAGTCTGGAGGCTGAATCAGAAGAAGTAGAAGAAGGAGAAGGAGAAGGTGAAGTCTGGAGGGTGAATCAGAAGAAACAGAAGAAGGAGAAGGAGAAGGTGAAGTCTGGAGGGTGAATCAGAAGAAGTAGAAGAAGGAGAAGGAGAAGGTGTAGTCTGGAGGGTGAATCAGAAGAAGTAGACGAAGGAGAAGGTGAAGTCTGGAGGGTGAATCAGAAGAAGCAGAAGAAGGAGAAGGAGAAGGTGAAGTCTGGAGGGTGAATCAGAAGAAGTAGAAGAAGGAGAAGGAGAAGGTGAAGTCTGGAGGGTGAATCAGAAGAAGCAGAAGAAGGAGAAGGAGAAGGTGAAGTCTGGAGGGTGAATCAGAAGAAGCAGAAGAAGGAGAAGGAGAAGGTGAAGTCTGGAGGGTGAAACAGAAGAAGCAGAATAAGGAGAAGGAGAAGGTGAAGTCTGGAGGGTGAATCAGAAGAAGCAGAAGAAGGAGAAGGAGAAGGTGAAGTCTGTAGGGTGAATCAGAAGAAGTAGAAGAAGGAGAAGGAGAAGGTGAAGTCTGGAGGGTGAATCAGAAGAAATAGAAAAAGGAGAAGGAGAAGGTGAAGTCTGGAGGGTGAAGCAGAAGAAGTAGAAGAAGGAGAAGGAGAAGGTGAAGTCAGGAGGGTGAATCAGAAGAAGTAGAAGAAGGAGAAGGAGAAGGTGAAGTCAGGAGGGTGAATCAGAAGAAGCAGAAGAAGGAGAAGGAGAAGGTGAAGTCTGGAGGGTGAATCAGAAGAAGTAGAAGAAGGAGAAGGAGAAGGAGAAGTCTGGAGGGTGAATCAGAAGAAACAGAAGAAGGAGAAGGAGAAGGTGAAGTCTGGAGGGTGAATCAGAAGAAGTAGAAGAAGGAGAAGGAGAAGATGAAGTCTGGAGGGTGAATCAGAAGAAGCAGAAGAAGGAGAAGGAGAAGGTGAAGTCTGGAGGGTGAATCAGAAGAAGCAGAAGAAGGAGAAGGAGAAGGTGAAGTCTGGAGGGGAAATCAGAAGAATCAGAAGAAGGAGAAGGAGAAGGTGAAGTCTGGAGGGAGAATCAGAAGAAGCAGAAGAAAGAGAAGGAGAAGGTGAAGTCTGGAGGGTGAATCAGAAGAAGTAGAAGAAGGAGAAGGAGAAGGTGAAGTATGGAGGGTGAATCAGAAGAAGCAGAAGAAGGAGAAGGAGAAGGTGAAGTCTGGAGGGTGAATCAGAAGAAGCAGAAGAAGGAGAAGGAAAAGGTGAAGTCAGGAGGGTGAATCAGAAGAAGCAGAAGAAGGAGAAGGAGAAGGTGAAGTCTGGAGGGTGAATCAGAAAAAGCAGAATAAGGAGAAGGAGAAGGTGAAGTCTGGAGGGTGAATCAGAAGAAGCAGAAGAAGGAGAAGGAGAAGGTGAAGTCTGGAGGGTGAATCAGAAGAAGTAGAAGAAGGAGAAGGAGAAGGTGAAGTCTGGAGGGTGAAGCAGAAGAAGTAGAAGAAGGAGAAGGAGAAGGTGAAGTCAGGAGGGTGAATCAGAAGAAGCAGAAGAAGGAGAAGGAGAAGGTGAAGTCTGGAGGGTGAATCAGAAGAATCAGAAGAAGGCGAAGGAGAAGACGTAGTCTGGAGGGTGAATCAGAAGAAGCAGAAGAAAGAGAAGGAGAAGGGGAAGTCTGGAGGGTGAAGCAGAAGAAGTAGAAGAAGGAGAAGGAGAAGGTGTAGTCTGGAGGGTGAATCAGAAGAAGTAGACGAAGGAGAAGGAGAAGGTGAAGTCTGGAGGGTGAATCAGAAGAAGCAGAAGAAGGAGAAGGAGAAGGTGAAGTCTGGAGGGTGAATCAGAAGAAGTAGAAGAAGGAGAAGGAGAAGGTGAAGTCTGGAGGGTGAATCAGAAGAAGCAGAAAAAGGAGAAGGAGAAGGTGAAGTCTGGAGGGTGAATCAGAAGAAGCAGAAGATGAAGAAGGAGAAGGTGAAGTCTGGAGGGTGAATCAGAAGAAGTAGCAGAAGGAGAAGGAGAAGTTGAAGTCTGGAGGGTGAAGCAGAAGAAGTAGAAGATGGAGAAGGAGAAGGTGAAGTCAGGAGGGTGAATCAGAAGAAGTAGAAGAAGGAGAAGGAGAAGGTGAAGTCAGGAGGGTGAATCAGAAGAAGCAGAAGATGGAGAAGGAGAAGGTGAAGTCTGGAGGGTGAATCAGAAGAATCAGAAGAAGGAGAAGGAGAAGGTGAAGTCTGGAGGGTGAATCAGAAGAAGCAGAGGAAGGAGAAGGAGAAGGTGAAGTCTGGAGGGTGAATCAGAAGAAGCAGAATAAGGAGAAGGAGAAGGTGAAGTCTGGAGGGTGAATCAGAAGAAGCAGAATAAGGAGAAGGAGAAGGTGAAGTCTGGAGGGTGAATCAGAAGAAGCAGAAGAAGGAGAAGGAGAAGGTGAAGTCTGGAGGGTGAATCAGAAGAAGCAGAAGAAGGAGAAGGAGAAGGTGAAGTCTGGAGGGTGAAGCAGAAGAAGTAGAAGAAGGAGAAGGAGAAGGTGAAGTCAGGAGGGTGAATCAGAAGAAGTAGAAGAAGGAGAAGGAGAAGGTGAAGTCAGGAGGGTGAATCAGAAGAAGCAGAAGAAGGAGAAGGAGAAGGTGAAGTCTGGAGGGTGAATCAGAAGAATCAGAAGAAGGAGAAGGAGAAGGTGAAGTCTGGAGGGTGAATCAGAAGAAGCAGAAGAAAGAGAAGGAGAAGGTGAAGTCTGGAGGGTGAAGCAGAAGAAACAGAAGAAGGAGAAGGAGAAGGTGAAGACTGGAGGGTGAATCAGAAGAAGTAGAAGAAGGAGAAGGAGAAGGTGAAGTCTGGAGGGTGAATCAGAAGAAGTAGAAGAAGGAGAAGGAGAAGGTGAAGTCTGGAGGGTGAATCAGAAGAAGCAGAAGAAGGAGAAGGAGAAGGTGAAGTCTGGAGGGTGAATCAGAAGAAGCAGAAGAAGGAGAAGGAGAAGATGAAGTCTGGAGGGTGAATCGGAACAAGTAGAAGAAGGAGAATGAGAAGGTGAAGTCTGGAGGGTGAATCAGAAGAAGCAGAAGAAGGAGAAGGAGAAGTTGAAGTCTGGAGGGTGAATCAGAAGAAGTAGAAGAAGGAGAAGGAGAAGGTGAAGTCTGGAGGGTGAATCAGAAGAAGTAGAAGAAGGAGAAGGAGAAGATGAAGTCTGGAGGGTGAATCAGAAGAAACAGAAGAAGGAGGAGGAGAAGGTGAAGTCTGGAGGGTGAATCAGAAGAAGTAGAAGAAGGAGAAGGAGAAGGTGAAGTCTGGAGGGTGAATCAGAAGAAGCAATAGAAGGAGAAGGAGAAGGTGAAGTCTGGAGGGTGAATCAGAAGAAGCAGAAGAAGGAGAAGGAGAAGGTGAAGTCTGGAGGGTGAATCAGAAGAAGTAGAAGAAGGAGAAGGAGAAGTTGAAGTCTGGAGGGTGAAGCAGAAGAAGTAGAAGATGGAGAAGGAGAAGGTGTAGTCAGGAGGTTGAATCAGAAGAAGTAGAAGAAGGAGAAGGCGAAGGTGAAGTCAGGAGGGTGAATCAGAAGAAGCAGAAGATGGAGAAGGAGAAGGTGAAGTCTGGAGGGTGAATCAGAAGAATCAGAAGAAGGAGAAGGAGAAGGTGAAGTCTGGAGGGTGAATCAGAAGAAGCAAAGGAAGGAGAAGGAGAAGGTGAAGTCTGGAGGGTGAATCAGAAGAAGCAGAATAAGGAGAAGGAGAAGGTGAAGTCTGGAGGGTGAATCAGAAGAAGCAGAAGAAGGAGAAGGAGAAGGTGAAGTCTGGAGGGTGAATCAGAAGAAGCAGAAGAATGAGAAGGAGAAGGTGAAGTCTGGAGGGTGAATCAGAAGAAGTAGAAGAAGGAGAAGGAGAAGGTGAAGTCTGGAGGGTGAAGCAGAAGAAGTAGAAGAAGGAGAAGGAGAAGGTGAAGTCAGGAGGGTGAATCAGAAGAAGCAGAAGAAGGAGAAGGAGAAGGTGAAGTCTGGAGGGTGAATCAGAAGAAGCAGAAGAAAGAGAAGGAGAAGGTGAAGTCTGGAGGATGAAGCAGAAGAAACAGAAGAAGGAGAAGGAGAAGGTGAAGACTGGAGGGTGAATCAGAAGAAGTAGAAGAAGGAGAAGGAGAAGGTGAAGTCTGGAGGGTGAATCAGAAGAAGTAAAAGAAGGAGAAGGAGAAGGTGAAGTCTGGAGGGTGAATCAGAAGATGCAGAAGAAGGAGAAGGAGAAGGTGAAGTCTGGAGGGTGAATCAGAAGAAGCAGAAGAAGGAGAAGGAGAAGATGAAGTCTGGAGGGTGAATCAGAAGAAGTAGAAGAAGGAGAAGGAGAAGGTGAAGTCTGGAGGGTGAATCAGAAGTAGTAGAAGAAGGAGAAGGAGAAGGTGAAGTCTGGAGGGTGAATCAGAAGAAACAGAAGAAGGAGAAGGAGAAGGTGAAGTCTGGAGGGTGAATCAGAAGAAGTAGAAGAAGGAGAAGGAGAAGGTGTAGTCTGGAGGGTGAATCAGAAGAAGTAGACGAAGGAGAAGGAGAAGGTGAAGTCTGGAGGGTGAATCAGAAGAAGCAGAAGAAGGAGATGGAGAAGGTGAAGTCTGGAGGGTGAATCAGAAGAAGTAGAAGAAGGAGAAGGAGAAGGTGAAGTCTGGAGGGTGAATCAGAAGAAGCAGAAGAAGGAGAAGGAGTAGGTGAAGTCTGGAGGGTGATTCAGAAGAAGCAGAATAAGGAGAAGGAGAAGGTGATGTCTGGAGGGTGAATCAGAAGAAGCAGAAGAAGGAGAAGGAGAAGGTGAAGTCTGGAGGGTGAATCAGAAGAAGTAGAAGAAGGAGAAGGAGAAGGTGAAGTCTGGAGGGTGAATCAGAAGAAGTAGAAGAAGGAGAAGGAGAAGGTGAAGTCTGGAGGGTGAATCAGAAGAAGTAGAAGAAGGAGAAGGAGAAGGTGAAGTCTGGAGGGTGAAGCAGAAGAAGTAGAAGAAGGAGAAGGAGAAGGTGAAGTCAGGAGGGTGAATCAGAAGATGTAGAAGAAGGAGAAGGAGAAGGTGAAGTCTGGAGGGTGAATCAGAAGAAGCAGAAGAAGGAGAAGGAGAAGGTAAAGTCTGGAGGGTGAATCAGAAGAAGCAGAAGAAGGAGAAGGAGAAGGTGAAGTCTGGAGGGTGATTCAGAAGAAGCAGAATAAGGAGAAGGAGAAGGTGATGTCTGGAGGGTGAATCAGAAGAAGCAGAAGAAGGAGAAGGAGAAGGTGAAGTCTGGAGGGTGAATCAGAAGAAGTAGAAGAAGGAGAAGGAGAAGGTGAAGTCTGGAGGGTGAATCAGAAGAAGTAGAAGAAGGAGAAGGAGAAGGTGAAGTCTGGAGGATGAATCAGAAGAAGTAGAAGAAGGAGAAGGAGAAGGTGAAGTCTGGAGGGTGAAGCAGAAGAAGTAGAAGAAGGAGAAGGAGAAGGTGAAGTCAGGAGGGTGAATCAGAAGATGTAGAAGAAGGAGAAGGAGAAGGTGAAGTCAGGAGGGTGAATCAGAAGAAGCAGAAGAAGGAGAAGGAGAAGGTGAAGTCTGGAGGGTGAATCAGAAGAATCAGAAGAAGGAGAAGGAGAAGGTGAAGTCTGGAGGGTGAATCAGAAGAAGCAGAAGAAAGAGAAGGAGAAGGTGAAGTCTGGAGGGTGAATCAGAAGAAGTAGAAGAAGGAGAAGGAGAAGGTGAAGTCTGGAGGGTGAATCAGAAGAAGCAGAAGAAGGAGAAGGAGAAGGTGAAGTCTGGAGGGTGAATCAGAAGAAGTAGACGAAGGAGAAGGTGAAGGTGAAGTCTGGAGGGTGAATCAGAAGAAGCAGAAGAAGGAGATGGAGAAGGTGAAGTCTGGAGGGTGAATCAGAAGAAGTAGAAGAAGGAGAAGGTGAAGGTGAAGTCTGGAGGGTGAATCAGAAGAAGCAGAAGAAGGAGAAGGAGAAGGTGAAGTCTGGAGGGTGAATCAGAAGAAGCAGAAGAAGGAGAAGGAGAAGGTGAAGTCTGGAGGGTGATTCAGAAGAAGCAGAATAAGGAGAAGGAGAAGGTGAAGTCTGGAGGGTGAATCAGAAGAAGCAGAAGAAGGAGAAGGAGAAGGTGAAGTCTGGAGGGTGAATCAGAAGAAGTAGAAGAAGGAGAAGGAGAAGGTGAAGTCTGGAGGGAGAATCAGAAGAAGTAGAAGAAGGAGAAGGAGAAGGTGAAGTCTGGAGGGTGAATCAGAAGAAGTAGAAGAAGGAGAAGGAGAAGGTGAAGTCTGGAGGGTGAAGCAGAAGAAGTCGAAGAAGGAGAAGGAGAAGGTGAAGTCAGGAGGGTGAATCAGAAGATGTAGAAGAAGGAGAAAGTCTGGAGGGTGAATCAGAAGAAGCAGAAGAAGGAGAAGGAGAAGGTGAAGTCTGGAGGGTGAATCAGAAGAAGTAGAAGAAGGAGAAGGAGAAGGTGAAGTCTGGAGGGTGAATCAGAAGAAGCAGAAGAAGGAGAAGGAGAAGGTGAAGTCTGGAGGGTGAATCAGAAGAAGCAGAAGAAGGAGAAGGAGAAGGTGAAGTCTGGAGGGTGAATCAGAAGAAGCAGAAGAAGAGGAGAAGGAGAAGGTGAAGTCTGGAGGGTGAATCAGAAGAAGCAGAATAAGGAGAAGGAGAAGGTGAAGTCTGGAGGGTGAATCAGAAGAAGCAGAAGAAGGAGAAGGAGAAGATGAAGTCTGGAGGGTGAATCAGAAGAAGTAGAAGAAGGAGAAGGAGAAGGTGAAGTCTGGAGGGTGAATCAGAAGTAGTAGAAGAAGGAGAAGGAGAAGGTGAAGTCTGGAGGGTGAATCAGAAGAAACAGAAGAAGGAGAAGGAGAAGGTGAAGTCTGGAGGGTGAATCAGAAGAAGTAGAAGAAGGAGAAGGAGAAGGTGTAGTCTGGAGGGTGAATCAGAAGAAGTAGACGAAGGAGAAGGAGAAGGTGAAGTCTGGAGGTGTGAATCAGAAGAAAGCAGAAGAAGGAGATGGAGAAGGTGAAGTCTGGAGGGTGAATCAGAAGAAGTAGAAGAAGGAGAAGGAGAAGGTGAAGTCTGGAGGGTGAATCAGAAGAAGCAGAAGAAGGAGAAGGAGTAGGTGAAGTCTGGAGGGTGATTCAGAAGAAGCAGAATAAGGAGAAGGAGAAGGTGATGTCTGGAGGGTGAATCAGAAGAAGCAGAAGAAGGAGAAGGAGAAGGTGAAAGTCTGGAGGGTGAATCAGAAGAAGTAGAAGAAGGAGAAGGAGAAGGTGAAGTCTGGAGGGTGAATCAGAAGAAGTAGAAGAAGGAGAAGGAGAAGGTGAAGTCTGGAGGGTGAATCAGAAGAAGTAGAAGAAGGAGAAGGAGAAGGTGAAGTCTGGAGGGTGAAGCAGAAGAAGTAGAAGAAGGAGAAGGAGAAGGTGAAGTCAGGAGGGTGAATCAGAAGATGTAGAAGAAGGAGAAGGAGAGGTGAAGTCTGGAGGGTGAATCAGAAGAAGCAGAAGAAGGAGAAGGAGAAGGTAAAGTCTGGAGGGTGAATCAGAAGAAGCAGAAGAAGGAGAAGGAGAAGGTGAAGTCTGGAGGGTGATTCAGAAGAAGCAGAATAAGGAGAAGGAGAAGGTGATGTCTGGAGGGTGAATCAGAAGAAGCAGAAGAAGGAGAAGGAGAAGGTGAAGTCTGGAGGGTGAATCAGAAGAAGTAGAAGAAGGAGAAGGAGAAGGTGAAGTCTGGAGGGTGAATCAGAAGAAGTAGAAGAAGGAGAAGGAGACAGGTGAAGTCTGGAGGATGAATCAGAAGAAGTAGAAGAAGGAGAAGGAGAAGGTGAAGTCTGGAGGGTGAAGCAGAAGAAGTAGAAGAAGGAGAAGGAGAAGGTGAAGTCAGGAGGGTGAATCAGAAGATGTAGAAGAAGGAGAAGGAGAAGGTGAAGTCAGGAGGGGTGAATCAGAAGAAGCAGAAGAAGGAGAAGGAGAAGGTGAAGTCTGGAGGGTGAATCAGAAGAATCAGAAGAAGGAGAAGGAGAAGGTGAAGTCTGGAGGGTGAATCAGAAGAAGCAGAAGAAAGAGAAGGAGAAGGTGAAGTCTGGAGGGTGAATCAGAAGAAGTAGAAGAAGGAGAAGGAGAAGGTGAAGTCTGGAGGGTGAATCAGAAGAAGCAGAAGAAGGAGAAGGAGAAGGTGAAGTCTGGAGGGTGAATCAGAAGAAGTAGACGAAGGAGAAGCTGAAGGTGAAGTCTGGAGGGTGAATCAGAAGAAGCAGAAGAAGGAGATGGAGAAGGTGAAGTCTGGAGGGTGAATCAGAAGAAGTAGAAGAAGGAGAAGAGTGAAGGTGAAGTCTGGAGGGTGAATCAGAAGAAGCAGAAGAAGGAGAAGGAGAAGGTGAAGTCTGGAGGGTGAATCAGAAGAAGCAGAAGAAGGAGAAGGGAGAAGGTGAAGTCTGGAGGGTGATTCAGAAGAAGCAGAATAAGGAGAAGGAGAAGGTGAAGTCTGGAGGGTGAATCAGAAGAAGCAGAAGAAGGAGAAGGAGAAGGTGAAGTCTGGAGGGTGAATCAGAAGAAGTAGAAGAAGGAGAAGGAGAAGGTGAAGTCTGGAGGGTGAATCAGAAGAAGTAGAAGAAGGAGAAGGAGAAGGTGAAGTCTGGAGGGTGAATCAGAAGAAGTAGAAGAAGGAGAGAAGGAGAAGGTGAAGTCTGGAGGGTGAAGCAGAAGAAGTCGAAGAAGGAGAAGGAGAAGGTGAAGTCAGGAGGGTGAATCAGAAGATGTAGAAGAAGGAGAAGGAGAAGGTGAAGTCAGGAGGGTGAATCAGAAGAAGCAGAAGAAGGAGAAGGAGAAGGTGAAGTCTGGAGGGTGAATCAGAAGAAGTAGAAGAAGGAGAAGGAGAAGGTGAAGTCTGGAGGGTGAATCAGAAGAAGCAGAAGAAGGAGAAGGAGAAGGTGAAGTCTGGAGGGTGAATCAGAAGAAGCAGAAGAAGGAGAAGGAGAAGGTGAAGTCTGGAGGGTGAATCAGAAGAAGCAGAAGAAGGAGAAGGAGAAGGTGAAGTCCTGGAGGGTGAATGAGAAGAAGCAGAATAAGGAGAAGGAGAAGGTGAAGTCTGGAGGGTGAATCAGAAGAAGCAGAAGAAGGAGAAGGAGAAGGTGAAGTCTGGAGGGTGAATCAGAAGAAGTAGAAGAAGGAGAAGGAGAAGGTGAAGTCTGGAGGGTGAAGCAGAAGAAGTAGAAGAAGGAGAAGGAGAAGGTGAAGTCAGGAGGGTGAATCAGAAGAAGTAGAAGAGGGAGAAGGAGAAGGGGAAGTCAGGAGGGTGAATCAGAAGAAGCAGAAGAAGGAGATAGAGAAGGTGAAGTCTGGAGGGTGAATCAGAAGAATCAGAAGAAGGAGATGGAGAAGGTGAAGTCTGGAGGGTGAATCAGAAGAAGTAGAAGAAGGAGAAGGAGAAGGTGAAGTCTGGAGGGGGAATCAGAAGAAGCAGAAGAAGGAGAAGGAGTAGGTGAAGTCTGGAGGGTGATTCAGAAGAAGCAGAATAAGGAGAAGGAGAAGGTGATGTCTGGAGGGTGAATCAGAAGAAGCAGAAGAAGGAGAAGGAGAAGGTGAAGTCTGGAGGGTGAATCAGAAGAAGTAGAAGAAGGAGAAGGAGAAGGTGAAGTCTGGAGGGTGAATCAGAAGAAGTAGAAGAAGGAGAAGGAGAAGGTGAAGTCTGGAGGGTGAATCAGAAGAAGTAGAAGAAGGAGAAGGAGAAGGTGAAGTCTGGAGGGTGAAGCAGAAGAAGTAGAAGAAGGAGAAGGAGAAGGTGAAGTCAGGAGGGTGAATCAGAAGATGTAGAAGAAGGAGAAGGAGAAGGTGAAGTCTGGAGGGTGAATCAGAAGAAGCAGAAGAAGGAGAAGGAGAAGGTAAAGTCTGGAGGGTGAATCAGAAGAAGCAGAAGAAGGAGAAGGAGAAGGTGAAGTCTGGAGGGTGATTC
Organism: Somniosus microcephalus; assembly: GCF_052327205.1. Taxonomy (NCBI): domain Eukaryota; kingdom Metazoa; phylum Chordata; class Chondrichthyes; order Squaliformes; family Somniosidae; genus Somniosus; species Somniosus microcephalus. The sequence goes on from NW_028225195.1 coordinate 700,795, forward strand.
AGAAGAAGCAGAATAAGGAGAAGGAGAAGGTGATGTCTGGAGGGTGAATCAGAAGAAGCAGAAGAAGGAGAAGGAGAAGGTGAAGTCTGGAGGGTGAATCAGAAGAAGTAGAAGAAGGAGAAGGAGAAGGTGAAGTCTGGAGGGTGAATCAGAAGAAGTAGAAGAAGGAGAAGGAGAAGGTGAAGTCTGGAGGATGAATCAGAAGAAGTAGAAGAAGGAGAAGGAGAAGGTGAAGTCTGGAGGGTGAAGCAGAAGAAGTAGAAGAAGGAGAAGGAGAAGGTGAAGTCAGGAGGGTGAATCAGAAGATGTAGAAGAAGGAGAAGGAGAAGGTGAAGTCAGGAGGGTGAATCAGAAGAAGCAGAAGAAGGAGAAGGAGAAGGTGAAGTCTGGAGGGTGAATCAGAAGAATCAGAAGAAGGAGAAGGAGAAGGTGAAGTCTGGAGGGTGAATCAGAAGAAGCAGAAGAAAGAGAAGGAGAAGGTGAAGTCTGGAGGGTGAATCAGAAGAAGTAGAAGAAGGAGAAGGAGAAGGTGAAGTCTGGAGGGTGAATCAGAAGAAGCAGAAGAAGGAGAAGGAGAAGGTGAAGTCTGGAGGGTGAATCAGAAGAAGTAGACGAAGGAGAAGGTGAAGGTGAAGTCTGGAGGGTGAATCAGAAGAAGCAGAAGAAGGAGATGGAGAAGGTGAAGTCTGGAGGGTGAATCAGAAGAAGTAGAAGAAGGAGAAGGTGAAGGTGAAGTCTGGAGGGTGAATCAGAAGAAGCAGAAGAAGGAGAAGGAGAAGGTGAAGTCTGGAGGGTGAATCAGAAGAAGCAGAAGAAGGAGAAGGAGAAGGTGAAGTCTGGAGGGTGATTCAGAAGAAGCAGAATAAGGAGAAGGAGAAGGTGAAGTCTGGAGGGTGAATCAGAAGAAGCAGAAGAAGGAGAAGGAGAAGGTGAAGTCTGGAGGGTGAATCAGAAGAAGTAGAAGAAGGAGAAGGAGAAGGTGAAGTCTGGAGGGTGAATCAGAAGAAGTAGAAGAAGGAGAAGGAGAAGGTGAAGTCTGGAGGGTGAATCAGAAGAAGTAGAAGAAGGAGAAGGAGAGAAGGTGAAGTCTGGAGGGTGAAGCAGAAGAAGTCGAAGAAGGAGAAGGAGAAGGTGAAGTCAGGAGGGTGAATCAGAAGATGTAGAAGAAGGAGAAGGAGAAGGTGAAGTCAGGAGGGTGAATCAGAAGAAGCAGAAGAAGGAGAAGGAGAAGGTGAAGTCTGGAGGTGAATCAGAAGAAGTAGAAGAAGGAGAAGGAGAAGGTGAAGTCTGGAGGGTGAATCAGAAGAAGCAGAAGAAGGAGAAGGAGAAGGTGAAGTCTGGAGGGTGAATCAGAAGAAGCAGAAGAAGGAGAAGGAGAAGGTGAAGTCTGGAGGGTGAATCAGAAGAAGCAGAAGAAGGAGAAGGAGAAGGTGAAGTCTGGAGGGTGAATCAGAAGAAGCAGAATAAGGAGAAGGAGAAGGTGAAGTCTGGAGGGTGAATCAGAAGAAGCAGAAGAAGGAGAAGGAGAAGGTGAAGTCTGGAGGGTGAATCAGAAGAAGTAGAAGAAGGAGAAGGAGAAGGTGAAGTCTGGAGGGTGAAGCAGAAGAAGTAGAAGAAGGAGAAGGAGAAGGTGAAGTCAGGAGGGTGAATCAGAAGAAGTAGAAGAGGGAGAAGGAGAAGGGGAAGTCAGGAGGGTGAATCAGAAGAAGCAGAAGAAGGAGATAGAGAAGGTGAAGTCTGGAGGGTGAATCAGAAGAATCAGAAGAAGGAGAAGGAGAAGGTGAAGTCTGGAGGGTGAAGCAGAAGAAGCAGAAGAAAGAGAAGGAGAAGGTGATAGCTGGAGGGTGAAGCAGAAGAAACAGAAGAAGGAGAAGGAGAAGGTGAAGACTGGAGGGTGAATCAGAAGAAGTAGAAGAAGGAGAAGGAGAAGGTGAAGTCTGGAGGATGAATCAGAAGAAGTAGAAGAAGGAGAAGGAGAAGGTGAAGTCTGGAGGGTGAATCAGAAGAAGCAGAAGAAGGAGAAGGAGAAGGTGAAGTCTGGAGGGTGAATCAGAAGAAGCAGAAGAAGGAGAAGGAGAAGATGAAGTCTGGAGGGTGAATCAGAAGAAGTAGAAGAAGGAGAAGGAGAAGGTGAGGTCTGGAGGGTGAATCAGAAGAAGCAGAAGAAGGAGAAGGAGAAGGTGAAGTCTGGAGGGTGAATCAGAAGAAGCAGAAGAAGGAGAAGGAGAAGGTGAAGTCTGGAGGGTGAATCAGAAGAAGCAGAAGAAGGAGAAGGAGAAGGTGAAGTCAGGAGGGTGAATCAGAAGAAGCAGAAGAAGGAGAAGGAGAAGGTGAAGTTAGGAGGGTGAATCAGAAGAAGCAGAAGAAGGAGAAGGAGCAGGTGAAGTCTGGGGGGTGTAGCAGAAGAAGTAGAAGAAGGAGAAGGAGAAGGTGAAGTCAGGACGGTGAAGCAGAAGAAGCAGAAGAAGGAGAAGGAGAAGGTGAAGCCTGGAGGGCGCAGCAGAAGAAGCAGAAGAAGGAGAAGGAGAAGGTGAAGTCTGGAGTGTGAAGCAGAAGAAGCAGAAGAAGGAGAAGGAGAAGGTGAAGTCTGGAGGGCGCAGCAGAAGAAGCAGAAGAAGGAGAATGAGAAGGTGAAGTCTGGAGGGTGAATCAGAAGAAGCAGAAGAAGGAGAAGGAGAAGGTGAAGTCTGGAGGGTGAATCAGAAGAAGTAGAAGAAGGAGAAGGAGAAGGTGAAGTCTGGAGGGTGAAGCAGAAGAAGTAGAAGAAGGAGAAGGAGAAGGTGAAGTCAGGAGGGTGAATCAGAAGAAGTAGAAGAAGGAGAAGGAGAAGGTGAAGTCAGGAGGGTGAATCAGAAGAAGCAGAAGAAGGAGAAGGAGAAGGTGAAGTCTGGAGGGTGAATCAGAAGAATCAGAAGAAGGAGAAGGAGAAGGTGAAGTCTGGAGGGTGAATCAGAAGAAGCAGAAGAAAGAGAAGGAGAAGGTGAAGTCTGGAGGGTGAAGCAGAAGAAACAGAAGAAGGAGAAGGAGAAGGTGAAGACTGGAGGGTGAATCAGAAGAAGTAGAAGAAGGAGAAGGAGAAGGTGAAGTCTGGAGGGTGAATCAGAAGAAGTAGAAGAAGGAGAAGGAGAAGTTGAAGTCTGGAGGGTGAATCAGAAGAAGCAGAAGAAGGAGAAGGAGAAGGTGAAGTCTGGAGGGTGAATCAGAAGAAGCAGAAGAAGGAGAAGGAGAAGTTGAAGTCCGGAGGGTGAATCAGAAGAAGTAGAAGAAGGAGAAGGAGAAGGTGAAGTCTGGAGGGTGAATCAGAAGAAGTAGAAGAAGGAGAAGGAGAAGATGAAGTCTGGAGGGTGAATCAGAAGAAACAGAAGAAGGAGAAGGAGAAGGTGAAGTCTGGAGGGTGAATCAGAAGAAGTAGAAGAAGGAGAAGGAGAAGGTGTAGTCTGGAGGGTGAATCAGAAGAAGTAGACGAAGGAGAAGGAGAAGGTGAAGTCTGGTGGGTGAATCAGAAGAAGCAGAAGAAGGAGAAGGAGAAGGTGAAGTCTGGAGGGTGAATCAGAAGAAGTAGAAGAAGGAGAAGGAGAAGGTGAAGTCTGGAGGGTGAATCAGAAGAAGCAGAAGAAGGAGAAGGAGAAGGTGAAGTCTGGAGGGTGAATCAGAAGAAGCAGAAGAAGGAGAAGGAGAAGGTGAAGTCTGGAGGGTGAATCAGAAGAAGCAGAATAAGGAGAAGGAGAAGGTGAAGTCTGGAGGGTGAATCAGAAGAAGCAGAAGAAGGAGAAGGAGAAGGTGAAGTCTGGAGGGTGAATCAGAAGAAGTAGAAGAAGGAGAAGGAGAAGATGAAGTCTGGAGGGTGAATCAGAAGAAGTAGAAGAAGGAGAAGGAGAAGGTGAAGTCTGGAGGGTGTATCAGAAGAAGTAGAAGAAGGAGAAGGAGAAGATGAAGTCTGGAGGGTGAATCAGAAGAAACAGAAGAAGGAGAAGGAGAAGATGAAGTCTGGAGGGTGAATCAGAAGAAGTAGAAGAAGGAGAAGGAGAAGGTGTAGTCTGGAGGGTGAATCAGAAGAAGTAGACGAAGGAGAAGGAGAAGGTGAAGTCTGGAGGGTGAATCAGAAGAAGCAGAAGAAGGAGAAGGAGAAGGTGAAGTCTGGAGGGTGAATCAGAAGAAGTAGAAGAAGGAGAAGGAGAAGGTGAAGTCTGGAGGGTGAATCAGAAGAAGCAGAATAAGGAGAAGGAGAAGGTGAAGTCTGGAGGGTGAATCAGAAGAAGCAGAAGAAGGAGAAGGAGAAGGTGAAGTCTGGAGGGTGAATCAGAAGAAGTAGAAGAAGGAGAAGGAGAAGATGAAGTCTGGAGGGTGAATCAGAAGAAGTCGAAGAAGGAGAAGGAGAAGGTGAAGTCTGGAGGGTGAATCAGAAGAAGTAGAAGAAGGAGAAGGAGAAGATGAAGTCTGGAGGGTGAATCAGAAGAAACAGAAGAAGGAGAAGGAGAAGGTGAAGTCTGGAGGGTGAATCAGAAGAAGTAGAAGAAGGAGAAGGAGAAGTTGTAGTCTGGAGGGTGAATCAGAAGAAGTAGACGAAGGAGAAGGAGAAGGTGAAGTCTGGAGGGTGAATCAGAAGAAGCAGAAGAAGGAGAAGGAGAAGGTGAAGTCTGGAGGGTGAATCAGAAGAAGTAGAAGAAGGAGAAGGAGAAGGTGAAGTCTGGAGGGTGAATCAGAAGAAGCAGAAGAAGGAGAAGGAGAAGGTGAAGTCTGGAGGGTGAATCAGAAGAAGCAGAAGAAGGAGAAGGAGAAGGTGAAGTGTGGAGGGTGAATCAGAATCAGAAGAAGTAGAAGAAGGAGAAGGAGAAGTTGAAGTCTGGAGGGTGAAGCAGAAGAAGTAGAAGATGGAGAAGGAGAAGGTGAAGTCAGAAGGGTGAATCAGAAGAAGTAGAAGAAGGAGAAGGAGAAGGTGAAGTCAGGAGGGTGAATCAGAAGAAGCAGAAGATGGAGAAGGAGAAGGTGAAGTCTGGAGGGTGAATCAGAAGAATCAGAAGAAGGAGAAGGAGAAGGTGAAGTCTGGAGGGTGAATCAGAAGAAGCAAAGGAAGGAGAAGGAGAAGGTGAAGTCTGGAGGGTGAATCAGAAGAAGCAGAATAAGGAGAAGGAGAAGTTGAAGTCTGGAGGGTGAATCAGAAGAAGCAGAATAAGGAGAAGGAGAAGGTGAAGTCTGGAGGGTGAATCAGAAGAAGCAGAAGAAGGAGAAGGAGAAGGTGAAGTCTGGAGGGTGAATCAGAAGAAGTAGAAGAAGGAGAAGGAGAAGGTGAAGTCTGGAGGGTGAAGCAGAAGAAGTAGAAGAAGGAGAAGGAGAAGGTGAAGTCAGGAGGGTGAATCAGAAGAAGCAGAAGAAGGAGAAGGAGAAGGTGAAGTCTGGAGGGTGAATCAGAAGAATCAGAAGAAGGAGAAGGAGAAGGTGAAGTCTGGAGGGTGAATCAGAAGAAGCAGAAGAAAGAGAAGGAGAAGGTGAAGTCTGGAGGGTGAATCAGAAGAAGCAGAAGAAGGAGAAGGAGAAGGTGAAGTCTGGAGGGTGAATCAGAAGAAGCAGAAAAAGGAGAAGGAGAAGATGAAGTCTGGAGGGTGAATCAGAAGAAGTAGAAGAAGGAGAAGGAGAAGGTGAAGTCTGGAGGGTGAATCAGAAGTAGCAGAAGAAGGAGAAGGAGAAGGTGAAGTCTGGAGGGTGAATCAGAAGAAACAGAAGAAGGAGAAGGAGAAGGTGAAGTCTGGAGGGTGAATCAGAAGAAGTAGAAGAAGGAGAAGGAGAAGGTGTAGTCTGGAGGGTGAATCAGAAGAAGTAGACGAAGGAGAAGGAGACGGTGAAGTCTGGAGGGTGAATCAGAAGAAGCAGAAGAAGGAGATGGAGAAGGTGAAGTCTGGAGGGTGAATCAGAAGAAGTAGAAGAAGGAGAAGGAGAAGGTGAAGTCTGGAGGGTGAATCAGAAGAAGCAGAAGAAGGAGAAGGAGAAGGTGAAGTCTGGAGGGTGAATCAGAAGAAGCAGAAGAAGGAGAAGGAGAAGGTGAAGTCTGGAGGGTGATTCAGAAGAAGCAGAATAAGGAGAAGGAGAAGGTGATGTCTGGAGGGTGAATCAGAAGAAGCAGAAGAAGGAGAAGGAGAAGGTGAAGTCTGGAGGGTGAATCAGAAGAAGTAGAAGAAGGAGAAGGAGAAAGTGAAGTCTGGAGGGTGAATCAGAAGAAGTAGAAGAAGGAGAAGGAGAAGGAGAAGTCTGGAGGGGGAATCAGAAGAAGTAGAAGAAGGAGAAGGAGAAGGTGAAGTCTGGAGGGTGAAGCAGAAGAAGTAGAAGAAGGAGAAGGAGAAGGTGAAGTCAGGAGGGTGAATCAGAAGATGTAGAAGAAGGAGAAGGAGAAGGTGAAGTCAGGAGGGTGAATCAGAAGAAGCAGAAGAAGGAGAAGGAGAAGGTGAAGTCTGGAGGGTGAATCAGAAGAATCAGAAGAAGGAGAAGGAGAAGGTGAAGTCTGGAGGGTGAATCAGAAGAAGCAGAAGAAAGAGAAGGAGAAGGTGAAGTCTGGAGGGTGAATCAGAAGAAGGAGAAGAAGGAGAAGGAGAAGGTGAAGTCTGGAGGGTGAATCAGAAGAAGCAGAAGAAGGAGAAGGAGAAGGTGAAGTCTGGAGGGTGAATCAGAAGAAGCAGAAGAAGGAGAAGGAGAAGGTGAAGTCTGGAGGGTGAATCAGAAGAAGTAGAAGAAGGAGAAGGAGAAGGTGTAGTCTGGAGGGTGAATCAGAAGAAGTAGACGAAGGAGAAGGAGAAGGTGAAGTCTGGAGGGTGAATCAGAAGAAGCAGAAGAAGGAGAAGGAGAAGGTGAAGTCTGGAGGGTGAATCAGAAGAAGTAGAAGAAGGAGAAGGAGAAGGTGAAGTCTGGAGGGTGAATCAGAAGAAGCAGAATAAGGAGAAGGAGAAGGTGAAGTCTGGAGGGTGAATCAGAAGAAGCAGAAGAAGGAGAAGGAGAAGGTGAAGTCTGGAGGGTGAATCAGAAGAAGTAGAAGAAGGAGAAGGAGAAGATGAAGTCTGGAGGGTGATTCAGAAGAAGTCGAAGAAGGAGAAGGAGAAGGTGAAGTCTGGAGGGTGAATCAGAAGAAGTAGAAGAAGGAGAAGGAGAAGATGAAGTCTGGAGGGTGAATCAGAAGAAACAGAAGAAGGAGAAGGAGAAGGTGAAGTCTGGAGGGTGAATCAGAAGAAGTAGAAGAAGGAGAAGGAGAAGTTGTAGTCTGGAGGGTGAATCAGAAGAAGTAGACGAAGGAGAAGGAGAAGGTGAAGTCTGGAGGGTGAATCAGAAGAAGCAGAAGAAGGAGAAGGAGAAGGTGAAGTCTGGAGGGTGAATCAGAAGAAGTAGAAGAAGGAGAAGGAGAAGGTGAAGTCTGGAGGGTGAATCAGAAGAAGCAGAAGAAGGAGAAGGAGAAGGTGAAGTCTGGAGGGTGAATCAGAAGAAGCAGAAGAAGGAGAAGGAGAAGGTGAAGTGTGGAGGGTGAATCAGAAGAAGTAGAAGAAGGAGAAGGAGAAGTTGAAGTCTGGAGCGTGAAGCAGAAGAAGTAGAAGATGGAGAAGGAGAAGGTGAAGTCAGAAGGGTGAATCAGAAGAAGTAGAAGAAGGAGAAGGTGAAGTCAGGAGGGTGAATCAGAAGAAGCAGAAGATGGAGAAGGAGAAGGTGAAGTCTGGAGGGTGAATCAGAAGAATCAGAAGAAGGAGAAGGAGAAGGTGAAGTCTGGAGGGTGAATCAGAAGAAGCAAAGGAAGGAGAAGGAGAAGGTGAAGTCTGGAGGGTGAATCAGAAGAAGCAGAATAAGGAGAAGGAGAAGTTGAAGTCTGGAGGGTGAATCAGAAGAAGCAGAATAAGGAGAAGGAGAAGGTGAAGTCTGGAGGGTGAATCAGAAGAAGCAGAAGAAGGAGAAGGAGAAGGTGAAGTCTGGAGGGTGAATCAGAAGAAGTAGAAGAAGGAGAAGGAGAAGGTGAAGTCTGGAGGGTGAAGCAGAAGAACTAGAAGAAGGAGAAGGAGAAGGTGAAGTCAGGAGGGTGAATCAGAAGAAGCAGAAGAAGGAGAAGGAGAAGGTTAAGTCTGGAGGGTGAATCAGAAGAATCAGAAGAAGGAGAAGGAGAAGGTGAAGTCTGGAGGGTGAATCAGAAGAAGCAGAAGAAAGAGAAGGAGAAGGTGAAGTCTGGAGGGTGAATCAGAAGAAGCAGAAGAAGGAGAAGGAGAAGGTGAAGTCTGGAGGGTGAATCAGAAGAAGCAGAAAAAGGAGAAGGAGAAGATGAAGTCTGGAGGGTGAATCAGAAGAAGTAGAAGAAGGAGAAGGAGAAGGTGAAGTCTGGAGGGTGAATCAGAAGTAGCAGAAGAAGGAGAAGGAGAAGGTGAAGTCTGGAGGGTGAATCAGAAGAAGTCGAAGAAGGAGAAGGAGAAGGTGTAGTCTGGAGGGTGAATCAGAAGAAGTAGACGAAGGAGAAGGAGACGGTGAAGTCTGGAGGGTGAATCAGAAGAAGCAGAAGAAGGAGATGGAGAAGGTGAAGTCTGGAGGGTGAATCAGAAGAAGTAGAAGAAGGAGAAGGAGAAGGTGAAGTCTGGAGGGTGAATCAGAAGAAGCAGAAGAAGAAGAAGGAGAAGGTGAAGTCTGGAGGGTGAATCAGAAGAAGCAGAAGAAGGAGAAGGAGAAGGTGAAGTCTGGAGGGTGATTCAGAAGAAGCAGAATAAGGAGAAGGAGAAGGTGATGTCTGGAGGGTGAATCAGAAGAAGCAGAAGAAGGAGAAGGAGAAGGTGAAGTCTGGAGGGTGAATCAGAAGAAGTAGAAGAAGGAGAAGGAGAAAGTGAAGTCTGGAGGGTGAATCAGAAGAAGTAGAAGAAGGAGAAGGAGAAGGAGAAGTCTGGAGGGGGAATCAGAAGAAGTAGAAGAAGGAGAAGGAGAAGGTGAAGTCTGGAGGGTGAAGCAGAAGAAGTAGAAGAAGGAGAAGGAGAAGGTGAAGTCAGGAGGGTGAATCAGAAGATGTAGAAGAAGGAGAAGGAGAAGGTGAAGTCAGGAGGGTGAATCAGAAGAAGCAGAAGAAGGAGAAGGAGAAGGTGAAGTCTGGAGGGTGAATCAGAAGAATCAGAAGAAGGAGAAGGAGAAGGTGAAGTCTGGAGGGTGAATCAGAAGAAGCAGAAGAAAGAGAAGGAGAAGGTGAAGTCTGGAGGGTGAATCAGAAGAAGGAGAAGAAGGAGAAGGAGAAGGTGAAGTCTGGAGGGTGAATCAGAAGAAGCAGAAGAAGGAGAAGGAGAAGGTGAAGTCTGGAGGGTGAATCAGAAGAAGCAGACGAAGGAGAAGGAGAATGTGAAGTCTGGAGGGTGAATCAGAAGAAGCAGAAGAAGGAGATGGAGAAGGTGAAGTCTGGAGGGTGAATCAGAAGAAGTAGAAGAAGGAGAAGGTGAAGGTGAAGTCTGGAGGGTGAATCAGAAGAAGCAGAAGAAGGAGAAGGAGAAGGTGAAGTCTGGAGGGTGAATCAGAAGAAGCAGAAGAAGGAGAAGGAGAAGGTGAAGTCTGGAGGGTGATTCAGAAGAAGCAGAATAAGGAGAAGGAGAAGGTGAAGTCTGGAGGGTGAATCAGAAGAAGCAGAAGAAGGCGAAGGAGAAGGTGAAGTCTGGAGGGTGAATCAGAAGAGGTAGAAGAAGGAGAAGGAGAAGGTGAAGTCTGGAGGGTGAATCAGAAGAAGTAGAAGAAGGAGAAGGAGAAGGTGAAGTCTGGAGGGTGAATCAGAAGAAGTAGAAGAAGGAGAAGGAGAAGGTGAAGTCTGGAGGGTGAAGCAGAAGAAGTGGAAGAAGGAGAAGGAGAAGGTGAAGACAGGAGGGTGAATCAGAAGATGTAGAAGAAGGAGAAGGAGAAGGTGAAGTCAGGAGGGTGAATCAGAAGAAGCAGAAGAAGGAGAAGGAGAAGGTGAAGTCTGGAGGGTGAATCAGAAGAAGTAGAAGAAGGAGAAGGAGAAGGTGAAGTCTGGAGGGTGAATCAGAAGAAGCAGAAGAAGGAGAAGGAGAAGGTGAAGTCTGGAGGGTGAATCAGAAGAAGCAGAAGAAGGAGAAGGAGAAGGTGAAGTCTGGAGGGTGAATCAGAAGAAGCAGAAGAAGGAGAAGGAGAAGGTGAAGTCTGGAGGGTGAATCAGAAGAAGCAGAATAAGGAGAAGGAGAAGGTGAAGTCTGGAGGGTGAATCAGAAGAAGCAGAAGAAGGAGAAGGAGAAGGTGAAGTCTGGAGGGTGAATCAGAAGAAGTAGAAGAAGGAGAAGGAGAAGGTGAAGTCTGGAGGGTGAAGCAGAAGAAGTAGAAGAAGGAGAAGGAGAAGGTGAAGTCAGGAGGGTGAATCAGAAGAAGTAGAAGAAGGAGAAGGAGAAGGTGAAGTCAGGAGGGTGAATCAGAAGAAGCAGAAGAAGGAGAAGGAGAAGGTGAAGTCTGGAGGGTGAATCAGAAGAATCAGAAGAAGGAGAAGGAGAAGGTGAAGTCTGGAGGGTGAATCAGAAGAAGCAGAAGAAAGAGAAGGAGAAGGTGAAGTCTGGAGGGTGAATCAGAAGAAGGAGAAGAAGGAGAAGGAGAAGGTGAAGTCTGGAGGGTGAATCAGAAGAAGCAGAAGAAGGAGAAGGAGAAGGTGAAGTCTGGAGGGTGAATCAGAAGAAGCAGACGAAGGAGAAGGAGAAGGTGAAGTCTGGAGGGTGAATCAGAAGAAGCAGAAGAAGGAGATGGAGAAGGTGAAGTCTGGAGGGTGAATCAGAAGAAGTAGAAGAAGGAGAAGGTGAAGGTGAAGTCTGGAGGGTGAATCAGAAGAAGCAGAAGAAGGAGAAGGAGAAGGTGAAGTCTGGAGGGTGAATCAGAAGAAGCAGAAGAAGGAGAAGGAGAAGGTGAAGTCTGGAGGGTGATTCAGAAGAAGCAGAATAAGGAGAAGGAGAAGGTGAAGTCTGGAGGGTGAATCAGAAGAAGCAGAAGAAGGCGAAGGAGAAGGTGAAGTCTGGAGGGTGAATCAGAAGAGGTAGAAGAAGGAGAAGGAGAAGGTGAAGTCTGGAGGGTGAATCAGAAGAAGTAGAAGAAGGAGAAGGAGAAGGTGAAGTCTGGAGGGTGAATCAGAAGAAGTAGAAGAAGGAGAAGGAGAAGGTGAAGTCTGGAGGGTGAAGCAGAAGAAGTGGAAGAAGGAGAAGGAGAAGGTGAAGACAGGAGGGTGAATCAGAAGATGTAGAAGAAGGAGAAGGAGAAGGTGAAGTCAGGAGGGTGAATCAGAAGAAGCAGAAGAAGGAGAAGGAGAAGGTGAAGTCTGGAGGGTGAATCAGAAGAAGTAGAAGAAGGAGAAGGAGAAGGTGAAGTCTGGAGGGTGAATCAGAAGAAGCAGAAGAAGGAGAAGGAGAAGGTGAAGTCTGGAGGGTGAATCAGAAGAAGCAGAAGAAGGAGAAGGAGAAGGTGAAGTCTGGAGGGTGAATCAGAAGAAGCAGAAGAAGGAGAAGGAGAAGGTGAAGTCTGGAGGGTGAATCAGAAGAAGCAGAATAAGGAGAAGGAGAAGGTGAAGTCTGGAGGGTGAATCAGAAGAAGCAGAAGAAGGAGAAGGAGAAGGTGAAGTCTGGAGGGTGAATCAGAAGAAGTAGAAGAAGGAGAAGGAGAAGGTGAAGTCTGGAGGGTGAAGCAGAAGAAGTAGAAGAAGGAGAAGGAGAAGGTGAAGTCAGGAGGGTGAATCAGAAGAAGTAGAAGAAGGAGAAGGAGAAGGTGAAGTCAGGAGGGTGAATCAGAAGAAGCAGAAGAAGGAGATAGAGAAGGTGAAGTCTGGAGGGTGAATCAGAAGAATCAGAAGAAGGAGAAGGAGAAGGTGAAGTCTGGAGGGTGAATCAGAAGAAGTAGAAGAAGGAGAAGGAGAAGTTGAAGTCTGGAGGGTGAAGCAGAAGAAGCAGAAGAAAGAGAAGGAGAAGGTGAAGTCTGGAGGGTGAAGCAGAAGAAACAGAACAAGGAGAAGGAGAAGGTGAAGACTGGATCGTGAATCAGAAGAAGTAGAAGAAGGAGAAGGAGAAGGTGAAGTCTGGAGGGTGAATCAGAAGAAGTAGAAGAAGGAGAAGGAGAAGGTGAAGTCTGGAGGGTGAATCAGAAGAAGCAGAAGAAGGAGAAGGTAAAGTCTGGAGGGTGAATCAGAAAAAGCAGAAGAAGGAGAAGGAGAAGATGAAGTCTGGAGGGTGAATCAGAAGAAGTAGAAGAAGGAGAAGGAGAAGGTGAGGTCTGGAGGGTGAATCAGAAGAAGCAGAAGAAGGAGAAGGAGAAGGTGAAGTCTGGAGGGTGAATCAGAAGAAGCAGAAGAAGGAGAAGGAGAAGGTGAAGTCTGGAGGGTGAATCAGAAGAAGCAGAAGAAGGAGAAGGAGAAGGTGAAGTCAGGAGGGTGAATCAGAAGAAGCAGAAAAAGGAGAAGGAGAAGGTGAAGTTAGGAGGGTGAATCAGAAGAAGCAGAAGAAGGAGAAGGAGCAGGTGAAGTCAGGGGGGTGTAGCAGAAGAAGTAGAAGAAGGAGAAGGAGAAGGTGAAGTCAGGACAGTGAAGCAGAAGAAGCAGAAGAAGGAGAAGGAGAAGGTGAAGCCTGGAGGGCGCAGCAGAAGAAGCAGAAGAAGGAGAAGGAGAAGGTGAAGTCTGGAGTGTGAAGCAGAAGAAGCAGAAGAAGGAGAAGGAGAAGGTGAAGTCTGGAGGGCGCAGCAGAAGAAGTATAAGAAGGAGAAGGAGAAGGTGAAGTCTGGAGGGTGAATCAGAAGAAGTAGAAGAAGGAGAAGGAGAAGGTGAAGTCTGGAGTGTGAAGCAGAAGAAGCAGAAGAAGGAGAAGGAAAAGGTGAAGTCTGGAGGGCGCAGCAGAAGAAGCAGAAGAAGGAGAATGAGAAGGTGAAGTCTGGAGGGTGAATCAGAAGAAGCAGAAGAAGGAGAAGGAGGAGGTGAAGTCTGGAGGGTGAATCAGAAGAAGTAGAAGAAGGAGAAGGAGAAGGTGAAGTCTGGAGGGTGAAGCAGAAGAAGTAGAAGAAGGAGAAGGAGAAGGTGAAGTCAGGAGGGTGAATCAGAAGAAGTAGAAGAAGGAGAAGGAGAAGGTGAAGTCAGGAGGGTGAATCAGAAGAAGCAGAAGAAGGAGAAGGAGAAGGTGAAGTCTGGAGGGTGAATCAGAAGAATCAGAAGAAGGAGAAGGAGAAGGTGAAGTCGGGAGGGTGAATCAGAAGAAGCAGAAGAAAGAGAAGGAGAAGGTGAAGTCTGGAGGGTGAAGCAGAAGAAACAGAAAAAGGAGAAGGAGAAGGTGAAGACTGGAGGGTGAATCAGAAGAAGTAGAAGAAGGAGAAGGAGAAGGTGAAGTCTGGAGGGTGAATCAGAAGAAGTGGAAGAAGGAGAAGGAGAAGTTGAAGTCTGGAGGGTGAATCAGAAGAAGCAGAAGAAGGAGAAGGAGAAGGTGAAGTCTGGAGGGTGAATCAGAAGAAACAGAAGAAGGAGAAGGAGAAGGTGAAGTCTGGAGGGTGAATCAGAAGAAGTAGAAGAAGGAGAAGGAGAAGGTGTAGTCTGGAGGGTGAATCAGAAGAAGTAGACGAAGGAGAAGGAGAAGGTGAAGTCTGGAGGGTGAATCAGAAGAAGCAGAAGAAGGAGAAGGAGAAGGTGAAGTCTGGAGGGTGAATCAGAAGAAGCAGAAGAAGGAGAAGGAGAAGGTGAAGTCTGGAGGGTGAATCAGAAGAAGCAGAAAAAGGAGAAGGAGAAGATGAAGTCTGGAGGGTGAATCAGAAGAAGTAGAAGAAGGAGAAGGAGAAGGTGAAGTCTGGAGGGTGAATCAGAAGTAGCAGAAGAAGGAGAAGGAGAAGGTGAAGTCTGGAGGGTGAATCAGAAGAAACAGAAGAAGGAGAAGGAGAAGGTGAAGTCTGGAGGGTGAATCAGAAGAAGTAGAAGAAGGAGAAGGAGAAGGTGTAGTCTGGAGGGTGAATCAGAAGAAGTAGACGAAGGAGAAGGAGACGGTGAAGTCTGGAGGGTGAATCAGAAGAAGCAGAAGAAGGAGATGGAGAAGGTGAAGTCTGGAGGGTGAATCAGAAGAAGTAGAAGAAGGAGAAGGAGAAGGTGAAGTCTGGAGGGTGAATCAGAAGAAGCAGAAGAAGGAGAAGGAGAAGGTGAAGTCTGGAGGGTGAATCAGAAGAAGCAGAAGAAGGAGAAGGAGAAGGTGAAGTCTGGAGGGTGATCCAGAAGAAGCAGAATAAGGAGAAGGAGAAGGTGATGTCTGGAGGGTGAATCAGAAGAAGCAGAAGAAGGAGAAGGAGAAGGTGAAGTCTGGAGGGTGAATCAGAAGAAGTAGAAGAAGGAGAAGGAGAAAGTGAAGTCTGGAGGGTGAATCAGAAGAAGTAGAAGAAGGAGAAGGAGAAGGAGAAGTCTGGAGGGGGAATCAGAAGAAGTAGAAGAAGGAGAAGGAGAAGGTGAAGTCTGGAGGGTGAAGCAGAAGAAGTAGAAGAAGGAGAAGGAGAAGGTGAAGTCAGGAGGGTGAATCAGAAGATGTAGAAGAAGGAGAAGGAGAAGGTGAAGTCAGGAGGGTGAATCAGAAGAAGCAGAAGAAGGAGAAGGAGAAGGTGAAGTCTGGAGGGTGAATCAGAAGAATCAGAAGAAGGAGAAGGAGAAGGTGAAGTCTGGAGGGTGAATCAGAAGAAGCAGAAGAAAGAGAAGGAGAAGGTGAAGTCTGGAGGGTGAATCAGAAGAAGGAGAAGAAGGAGAAGGAGAAGGTGAAGTCTGGAGGGTGAATCAGAAGAAGCAGAAGAAGGAGAAGGAGAAGGTGAAGTCTGGAGGGTGAATCAGAAGAAGCAGAAGAAGGAGAAGGAGAAGGTGAAGTCTGGAGGGTGAATCAGAAGAAGTAGAAGAAGGAGAAGGAGAAGGTGTAGTCTGGAGGGTGAATCAGAAGAAGTAGACGAAGGAGAAGGAGAAGGTGAAGTCTGGAGGGTGAATCAGAAGAAGCAGAAGAAGGAGAAGGAGAAGGTGAAGTCTGGAGGGTGAATCAGAAGAAGTAGAAGAAGGAGAAGGAGAAGGTGAAGTCTGGAGGGTGAATCAGAAGAAGCAGAATAAGGAGAAGGAGAAGGTGAAGTCTGGAGGGTGAATCAGAAGAAGCAGAAGAAGGAGAAGGAGAAGGTGAAGTCTGGAGGGTGAATCAGAAGAAGTAGAAGAAGGAGAAGGAGAAGATGAAGTCTGGAGGGTGATTCAGAAGAAGTCGAAGAAGGAGAAGGAGAAGGTGAAGTCTGGAGGGTGAATCAGAAGAAGTAGAAGAAGGAGAAGGAGAAGATGAAGTCTGGAGGGTGAATCAGAAGAAACAGAAGAAGGAGAAGGAGAAGGTGAAGTCTGGAGGGTGAATCAGAAGAAGTAGAAGAAGGAGAAGGAGAAGTTGTAGTCTGGAGGGTGAATCAGAAGAAGTAGACGAAGGAGAAGGAGAAGGTGAAGTCTGGAGGGTGAATCAGAAGAAGCAGAAGAAGGAGAAGGAGAAGGTGAAGTCTGGAGGGTGAATCAGAAGAAGCAGAAGAAGGAGAAGGAGAAGGTGAAGTGTGGAGGGTGAATCAGAAGAAGTAGAAGAAGGAGAAGGAGAAGTTGAAGTCTGGAGCGTGAAGCAGAAGAAGTAGAAGATGGAGAAGGAGAAGGTGAAGTCAGAAGGGTGAATCAGAAGAAGTAGAAGAAGGAGAAGGAGAAGGTGAAGTCAGGAGGGTGAATCAGAAGAAGCAGAAGATGGAGAAGGAGAAGGTGAAGTCTGGAGGGTGAATCAGAAGAATCAGAAGAAGGAGAAGGAGAAGGTGAAGTCTGGAGGGTGAATCAGAAGAAGCAAAGGAAGGAGAAGGAGAAGGTGAAGTCTGGAGGGTGAATCAGAAGAAGCAGAATAAGGAGAAGTAGAAGTTGAAGTCTGGAGGGTGAATCAGAAGAAGCAGAATAAGGAGAAGGAGAAGGTGAAGTCTGGAGGGTGAATCAGAAGAAGCAGAAGAAGGAGAAGGAGAAGGTGAAGTCTGGAGGGTGAATCAGAAGAAGTAGAAGAAGGAGAAGGAGAAGGTGAAGTCTGGAGGGTGAAGCAGAAGAAGTAGAAGAAGGAGAAGGAGAAGGTGAAGTCAGGAGGGTGAATCAGAAGAAGCAGAAGAAGGAGAAGGAGAAGGTGAAGTCTGGAGGGTGAATCAGAAGAATCAGAAGAAGGAGAAGGAGAAGGTGAAGTCTGGAGGGTGAATCAGAAGAAGCAGAAGAAAGAGAAGGAGAAGGTGAAGTCTGGAGGGTGAATCAGAAGAAGAAGAAGAAGGAGAAGGAGAAGGTGAAGTCTGGAGGGTAAATCAGAAGAAGCAGAAAAAGGAGAAGGAGAAGATGAAGTCTGGAGGGTGAATCAGAAGAAGTAGAAGAAGGAGAAGGTGAAGTCTGGAGGGTGAATCAGAAGTAGCAGAAGAAGGAGAAGGAGAAGGTGAAGTCTGGAGGGTGAATCAGAAGAAGTAGAAGAAGGAGAAGGAGAAGGTGTAGTCTGGAGGGTGAATCAGAAGAAGTAGACGAAGGAGAAGGAGACGGTGAAGTCTGGAGGGTGAATCAGAAGAAGCAGAAGAAGGAGATGGAGAAGGTGAAGTCTGGAGGGTGAATCAGAAGAAGTAGAAGAAGGAGAAGGAGAAGGTGAAGTCTGGAGGGTGAATCAGAAGAAGCAGAAGAAGAAGAAGGAGAAGGTGAAGTCTGGAGGGTGAATCAGAAGAAGCAGAAGAAGGAGAAGGAGAAGGTGAAGTCTGGAGGGTGATTCAGAAGAAGCAGAATAAGGAGAAGGAGAAGGTGATGTCTGGAGGGTGAATCAGAAGAAGCAGAAGAAGGAGAAGGAGAAGGTGAAGTCTGGAGGGTGAATCAGAAGAAGCAGACGAAGGAGAAGGAGAAGGTGAAGTCTGGAGGGTGAATCAGAAGAAGCAGACGAAGGAGAAGGAGAAGGTGAAGTCTGGAGGGTGAATCAGAAGAAGCAGAAGAAGGAGATGGAGAAGGTGAAGTCTGGAGGGTGAATCAGAAGAAGTAGAAGAAGGAGAAGGTGAAGGTGAAGTCTGGAGGGTGAATCAGAAGAAGCAGAAGAAGGAGAAGGAGAAGGTGAAGTCTGGAGGGTGAATCAGAAGAAGCAGAAGAAGGAGAAGGAGAAGGTGAAGTCTGGAGGGTGATTCAGAAGAAGCAGAATAAGGAGAAGGAGAAGGTGAAGTCTGGAGGGTGAATCAGAAGAAGCAGAAGAAGGCGAAGGAGAAGGTGAAGTCTGGAGGGTGAATCAGAAGAAGTAGAAGAAGGAGAAGGAGAAGGTGAAGTCTGGAGGGTGAATCAGAAGAAGTAGAAGAAGGAGAAGGAGAAGGTGAAGTCTGGAGGGTGAATCAGAAGAAGTAGAAGAAGGAGAAGGAGAAGGTGAAGTCTGGAGGGTGAAGCAGAAGAAGTGGAAGAAGGAGAAGGAGAAGGTGAAGACAGGAGGGTGAATCAGAAGATGTAGAAGAAGGAGAAGGAGAAGGTGAAGTCAGGAGGGTGAATCAGAAGAAGCAGAAGAAGGAGAAGGAGAAGGTGAAGTCTGGAGGGTGAATCAGAAGAAGTAGAAGAAGGAGAAGGAGAAGGTGAAGTCTGGAGGGTGAATCAGAAGAAGCAGAAGAAGGAGAAGGAGAAGGTGAAGTCTGGAGGGTGAATCAGAAGAAGCAGAAGAAGGAGAAGGAGAAGGTGAAGTCTGGAGGGTGAATCAGAAGAAGCAGAAGAAGGAGAAGGAGAAGGTGAAGTCTGGAGGGTGAATCAGAAGAAGCAGAATAAGGAGAAGGAGAAGGTGAAGTCTGGAGGGTGAATCAGAAGAAGCAGAAGAAGGAGAAGGAGAAGGTGAAGTCTGGAGGGTGAATCAGAAGAAGTAGAAGAAGGAGAAGGAGAAGGTGAAGTCTGGAGGGTGAAGCAGAAGAAGTAGAAGAAGGAGAAGGAGAAGGTGAAGTCAGGAGGGTGAATCAGAAGAAGTAGAAGAAGGAGAAGGAGAAGGTGAAGTCAGGAGGGTGAATCAGAAGAAGCAGAAGAAGGAGATAGAGAAGGTGAAGTCTGGAGGGTGAATCAGAAGAAGCAGAAGAAGGAGAAGGAGAAGGTGAAGTCTGGAGGGTGAATCAGAAGAAGCAGAAGAAGGAGAAGGAGAAGGTGAAGTCTGGAGGGTGATTCAGAAGAAGCAGAATAAGGAGAAGGAGAAGGTGAAGTCTGGAGGGTGAATCAGAAGAAGCAGAAGAAGGCGAAGGAGAAGGTGAAGTCTGGAGGGTGAATCAGAAGAGGTAGAAGAAGGAGAAGGAGAAGGTGAAGTCTGGAGGGTGAATCAGAAGAAGTAGAAGAAGGAGAAGGAGAAGGTGAAGTCTGGAGGGTGAATCAGAAGAAGTAGAAGAAGGAGAAGGAGAAGGTGAAGTCTGGAGGGTGAAGCAGAAGAAGTGGAAGAAGGAGAAGGAGAAGGTGAAGACAGGAGGGTGAATCAGAAGATGTAGAAGAAGGAGAAGGAGAAGGTGAAGTCAGGAGGGTGAATCAGAAGAAGCAGAAGAAGGAGAAGGAGAAGGTGAAGTCTGGAGGGTGAATCAGAAGAAGTAGAAGAAGGAGAAGGAGAAGGTGAAGTCTGGAGGGTGAATCAGAAGAAGCAGAAGAAGGAGAAGGAGAAGGTGAAGTCTGGAGGGTGAATCAGAAGAAGCAGAAGAAGGAGAAGGAGAAGGTGAAGTCTGGAGGGTGAATCAGAAGAAGCAGAAGAAGGAGAAGGAGAAGGTGAAGTCTGGAGGGTGAATCAGAAGAAGCAGAATAAGGAGAAGGAGAAGGTGAAGTCTGGAGGGTGAATCAGAAGAAGCAGAAGAAGGAGAAGGAGAAGGTGAAGTCTGGAGGGTGAATCAGAAGATGTAGAAGAAGGAGAAGGAGAAGGTGAAGTCTGGAGGGTGAAGCAGAAGAAGTAGAAGAAGGAGAAGGAGAAGGTGAAGTCAGGAGGGTGAATCAGAAGAAGTAGAAGAAGGAGAAGGAGAAGGTGAAGTCAGGAGGGTGAATCAGAAGAAGCAGAAGAAGGAGATAGAGAAGGTGAAGTCTGGAGGGTGAATCAGAAGAATCAGAAGAAGGAGAAGGAGAAGGTGAAGTCTGGAGGGTGAATCAGAAGAAGTAGAAGAAGGAGAAGGAGAAGGTGAAGTCTGGAGGGTGAAGCAGAAGAAGCAGAAGAAAGAGAAGGAGAAGGTGAAGTCTGGAGGGTGAAGCAGAAGAAACAGAACAAGGAGAAGGAGAAGGTGAAGACTGGAGGGTGAATCAGAAGAAGTAGAAGAAGGAGAAGGAGAAGGTGAAGTCTGGAGGGTGAATCAGAAGAAGTAGAAGAAGGAGAAGGAGAAGGTGAAGTCTGGAGGGTGAATCAGAAGAAGCAGAAGAAGGAGAAGGTAAAGTCTGGAGGGTGAATCAGAAAAAGCAGAAGAAGGAGAAGGAGAAGATGAAGTCTGTAGGGTGAATCAGAAGAAGTAGAAGAAGGAGAAGGAGAAGGTGAGGTCTGGAGGGTGAATCAGAAGAAGCAGAAGAAGGAGAAGGAGAAGGTGAAGTCTGGAGGGTGAATCAGAAGAAGCAGAAGAAGGAGAAGGAGAAGGTGAAGTCTGGAGGGTGAATCAGAAGAAGCAGAAGAAGGAGAAGGAGAAGGTGAAGTCAGGAGGGTGAATCAGAAGAAGCAGAAAAAGGAGAAGGAGAAGGTGAAGTTAGGAGGGTGAATCAGAAGAAGCAGAAGAAGGAGAAGGAGCAGGTGAAGTCAGGGGGGTGTAGCAGAAGAAGTAGAAGAAGGAGAAGGAGAAGGTGAAGTCAGGACAGTGAAGCAGAAGAAGCAGAAGAAGGAGAAGGAGAAGGTGAAGCCTGGAGGGCGCAACAGAAGAAGCAGAAGAAGGAGAAGGAGAAGGTGAAGTCTGGAGTGTGAAGCAGAAGAAGCAGAAGAAGGAGAAGGAGAAGGTGAAGTCTGGAGGGCGCAGCAGAAGAAGTATAAGAAGGAGAAGGAGAAGGTGAAGTCTGGAGGGTGAATCAGAAGAAGTAGAAGAAGGAGAAGGAGAAGGTGAAGTCTGGAGTGTGAAGCAGAAGAAGCAGAAGAAGGAGAAGGAAAAGGTGAAGTCTGGAGGGCGCAGCAGAAGAAGCAGAAGAAGGAGAATGAGAAGGTGAAGTCTGGAGGGTGAATCAGAAGAAGCAGAAGAAGGAGAAGGAGGAGGTGAAGTCTGGAGGGTGAATCAGAAGAAGTAGAAGAAGGAGAAGGAGAAGGTGAAGTCTGGAGGGTGAAGCAGAAGAAGTAGAAGAAGGAGAAGGAGAAGGTGAAGTCAGGAGGGTGAATCAGAAGAAGTAGAAGAAGGAGAAGGAGAAGGTGAAGTCAGGAGGGTGAATCAGAAGAAGCAGAAGAAGGAGAAGGAGAAGGTGAAGTCTGGAGGGTGAATCAGAAGAATCAGAAGAAGGAGAAGGAGAAGGTGAAGTCGGGAGGGTGAATCAGAAGAAGCAGAAGAAAGAGAAGGAGAAGGTGAAGTCTGGAGGGTGAAGCAGAAGAAACAGAAAAAGGAGAAGGAGAAGGTGAAGACTGGAGGGTGAATCAGAAGAAGTAGAAGAAGGAGAAGGAGAAGGTGAAGTCTGGAGGGTGAATCAGAAGAAGTGGAAGAAGGAGAAGGAGAAGTTGAAGTCTGGAGGGTGAATCAGAAGAAGCAGAAGAAGGAGAAGGAGAAGGTGAAGTCTGGAGGGTGAATCAGAAGAAGCAGAAGAAGGAGAAGGAGAAGATGAAGTCTGGAGGGTGAATCAGAAGAAGTAGACGAAGGAGAAGGAGAAGGTGAAGTCTGGAGGGTGAATCAGAAGAAGTAGAAGAAGGAGAAGGAGAAGATGAAGTCTGGAGGGTGAATCAGAAGAAACAGAAGAAGGAGAAGGAGAAGGTGAAGTCTGGAGGGTGAATCAGAAGAAGTAGAAGAAGGAGAAGGAGAAGGTGTAGTCTGGAGGGTGAATCAGAAGAAGTAGACGAAGGAGAAGGAGAAGGTGAAGTCTGGAGGGTGAATCAGAAGAAGCAGAAGAAGGAGAAGGAGAAGGTGAAGTCTGGAGGGTGAATCAGAAGAAGCAGAAGAAGGAGAAGGAGAAGGTGAAGTCTGGAGGGTGAATCAGAAGAAGCAGAAAAAGGAGAAGGAGAAGATGAAGTCTGGAGGGTGAATCAGAAGAAGTAGAAGAAGGAGAAGGAGAAGGTGAAGTCTGGAGGGTGAATCAGAAGTAGCAGAAGAAGGAGAAGGAGAAGGTGAAGTCTGGAGGGTGAATCAGAAGAAACAGAAGAAGGAGAAGGAGAAGGTGAAGTCTGGAGGGTGAATCAGAAGAAGTAGAAGAAGGAGAAGGAGAAGGTGTAGTCTGGAGGGTGAATCAGAAGAAGTAGACGAAGGAGAAGGAGACGGTGAAGTCTGGAGGGTGAATCAGAAGAAGCAGAAGAAGGAGATGGAGAAGGTGAAGTCTGGAGGGTGAATCAGAAGAAGTAGAAGAAGGAGAAGGAGAAGGTGAAGTCTGGAGGGTGAATCAGAAGAAGCAGAAGAAGGAGAAGGAGAAGGTGAAGTCTGGAGGGTGAATCAGAAGAAGCAGAAGAAGGAGAAGGAGAAGGTGAAGTCTGGAGGGTGATTCAGAAGAAGCAGAATAAGGAGAAGGAGAAGGTGATGTCTGGAGGGTGAATCAGAAGAAGCAGAAGAAGGAGAAGGAGAAGGTGAAGTCTGGAGGGTGAATCAGAAGAAGTAGAAGAAGGAGAAGGAGAAAGTGAAGTCTGGAGGGTGAATCAGAAGAAGTAGAAGAAGGAGAAGGAGAAGGAGAAGTCTGGAGGGGGAATCAGAAGAAGTAGAAGAAGGAGAAGGAGAAGGTGAAGTCTGGAGGGTGAAGCAGAAGAAGTAGAAGAAGGAGAAGGAGAAGGTGAAGTCAGGAGGGTGAATCAGAAGATGTAGAAGAAGGAGAAGGAGAAGGTGAAGTCAGGAGGGTGAATCAGAAGAAGCAGAAGAAGGAGAAGGAGAAGGTGAAGTCTGGAGGGTGAATCAGAAGAATCAGAAGAAGGAGAAGGAGAAGGTGAAGTCTGGAGGGTGAATCAGAAGAAGCAGAAGAAAGAGAAGGAGAAGGTGAAGTCTGGAGGGTGAATCAGAAGAAGGAGAAGAAGGAGAAGGAGAAGGTGAAGTCTGGAGGGTGAATCAGAAGAAGCAGAAGAAGGAGAAGGAGAAGGTGAAGTCTGGAGGGTGAATCAGAAGAAGCAGAAGAAGGAGAAGGAGAAGGTGAAGTCTGGAGGGTGAATCAGAAGAAGTAGAAGAAGGAGAAGGAGAAGGTGTAGTCTGGAGGGTGAATCAGAAGAAGTAGACGAAGGAGAAGGAGAAGGTGAAGTCTGGAGGGTGAATCAGAAGAAGCAGAAGAAGGAGAAGGAGAAGGTGAAGTCTGGAGGGTGAATCAGAAGAAGTAGAAGAAGGAGAAGGAGAAGGTGAAGTCTGGAGGGTGAATCAGAAGAAGCAGAATAAGGAGAAGGAGAAGGTGAAGTCTGGAGGGTGAATCAGAAGAAGCAGAAGAAGGAGAAGGAGAAGGTGAAGTCTGGAGGGTGAATCAGAAGAAGTAGAAGAAGGAGAAGGAGAAGATGAAGTCTGGAGGGTGATTCAGAAGAAGTCGAAGAAGGAGAAGGAGAAGGTGAAGTCTGGAGGGTGAATCAGAAGAAGTAGAAGAAGGAGAAGGAGAAGATGAAGTCTGGAGGGTGAATCAGAAGAAACAGAAGAAGGAGAAGGAGAAGGTGAAGTCTGGAGGGTGAATCAGAAGAAGTAGAAGAAGGAGAAGGAGAAGTTGTAGTCTGGAGGGTGAATCAGAAGAAGTAGACGAAGGAGAAGGAGAAGGTGAAGTCTGGAGGGTGAATCAGAAGAAGCAGAAGAAGGAGAAGGAGAAGGTGAAGTCTGGAGGGTGAATCAGAAGAAGCAGAAGAAGGAGAAGGAGAAGGTGAAGTGTGGAGGGTGAATCAGAAGAAGTAGAAGAAGGAGAAGGAGAAGTTGAAGTCTGGAGCGTGAAGCAGAAGAAGTAGAAGATGGAGAAGGAGAAGGTGAAGTCAGAAGGGTGAATCAGAAGAAGTAGAAGAAGGAGAAGGAGAAGGTGAAGTCAGGAGGGTGAATCAGAAGAAGCAGAAGATGGAGAAGGAGAAGGTGAAGTCTGGAGGGTGAATCAGAAGAATCAGAAGAAGGAGAAGGAGAAGGTGAAGTCTGGAGGGTGAATCAGAAGAAGCAAAGGAAGGAGAAGGAGAAGGTGAAGTCTGGAGGGTGAATCAGAAGAAGCAGAATAAGGAGAAGGAGAAGTTGAAGTCTGGAGGGTGAATCAGAAGAAGCAGAATAAGGAGAAGGAGAAGGTGAAGTCTGGAGGGTGAATCAGAAGAAGCAGAAGAAGGAGAAGGAGAAGGTGAAGTCTGGAGGGTGAATCAGAAGAAGTAGAAGAAGGAGAAGGAGAAGGTGAAGTCTGGAGGGTGAAGCAGAAGAAGTAGAAGAAGGAGAAGGAGAAGGTGAAGTCAGGAGGGTGAATCAGAAGAAGCAGAAGAAGGAGAAGGAGAAGGTGAAGTCTGGAGGGTGAATCAGAAGAATCAGAAGAAGGAGAAGGAGAAGGTGAAGTCTGGAGGGTGAATCAGAAGAAGCAGAAGAAAGAGAAGGAGAAGGTGAAGTCTGGAGGGTGAATCAGAAGAAGAAGAAGAAGGAGAAGGAGAAGGTGAAGTCTGGAGGGTGAATCAGAAGAAGCAGAAAAAGGAGAAGGAGAAGATGAAGTCTGGAGGGTGAATCAGAAGAAGTAGAAGAAGGAGAAGGAGAAGGTGAAGTCTGGAGGGTGAATCAGAAGTAGCAGAAGAAGGAGAAGGAGAAGGTGAAGTCTGGAGGGTGAATCAGAAGAAGTAGAAGAAGGAGAAGGAGAAGGTGTAGTCTGGAGGGTGAATCAGAAGAAGTAGACGAAGGAGAAGGAGACGGTGAAGTCTGGAGGGTGAATCAGAAGAAGCAGAAGAAGGAGATGGAGAAGGTGAAGTCTGGAGGGTGAATCAGAAGAAGTAGAAGAAGGAGAAGGAGAAGGTGAAGTCTGGAGGGTGAATCAGAAGAAGCAGAAGAAGAAGAAGGAGAAGGTGAAGTCTGGAGGGTGAATCAGAAGAAGCAGAAGAAGGAGAAGGAGAAGGTGAAGTCTGGAGGGTGATTCAGAAGAAGCAGAATAAGGAGAAGGAGAAGGTGATGTCTGGAGGGTGAATCAGAAGAAGCAGAAGAAGGAGAAGGAGAAGGTGAAGTCTGGAGGGTGAATCAGAAGAAGTAGAAGAAGGAGAAGGAGAAGGTGAAGTCTGGAGGGTGAATCAGAAGAAGCAGAATAAGGAGAAGGAGAAGGTGAAGTCTGGAGGGTGAATCAGAAGAAGCAGAAGAAGGAGAAGGAGAAGGTGAAGTCTGGAGGGTGAATCAGAAGAAGTAGAAGAAGGAGAAGGAGAAGATGAAGTCTGGAGGGTGATTCAGAAGAAGTCGAAGAAGGAGAAGGAGAAGGTGAAGTCTGGAGGGTGAATCAGAAGAAGTAGAAGAAGGAGAAGGAGAAGATGAAGTCTGGAGGGTGAATCAGAAGAAACAGAAGAAGGAGAAGGAGAAGGTGAAGTCTGGAGGGTGAATCAGAAGAAGTAGAAGAAGGAGAAGGAGAAGTTGTAGTCTGGAGGGTGAATCAGAAGAAGTAGACGAAGGAGAAGGAGAAGGTGAAGTCTGGAGGGTGAATCAGAAGAAGCAGAAGAAGGAGAAGGAGAAGGTGAAGTCTGGAGGGTGAATCAGAAGAAGCAGAAGAAGGAGAAGGAGAAGGTGAAGTGTGGAGGGTGAATCAGAAGAAGTAGAAGAAGGAGAAGGAGAAGTTGAAGTCTGGAGCGTGAAGCAGAAGAAGTAGAAGATGGAGAAGGAGAAGGTGAAGTCAGAAGGGTGAATCAGAAGAAGTAGAAGAAGGAGAAGGAGAAGGTGAAGTCAGGAGGGTGAATCAGAAGAAGCAGAAGATGGAGAAGGAGAAGGTGAAGTCTGGAGGGTGAATCAGAAGAATCAGAAGAAGGAGAAGGAGAAGGTGAAGTCTGGAGGGTGAATCAGAAGAAGCAAAGGAAGGAGAAGGAGAAGGTGAAGTCTGGAGGGTGAATCAGAAGAAGCAGAATAAGGAGAAGGAGAAGTTGAAGTCTGGAGGGTGAATCAGAAGAAGCAGAATAAGGAGAAGGAGAAGGTGAAGTCTGGAGGGTGAATCAGAAGAAGCAGAAGAAGGAGAAGGAGAAGGTGAAGTCTGGAGGGTGAATCAGAAGAAGTAGAAGAAGGAGAAGGAGAAGGTGAAGTCTGGAGGGTGAAGCAGAAGAAGTAGAAGAAGGAGAAGGAGAAGGTGAAGTCAGGAGGGTGAATCAGAAGAAGCAGAAGAAGGAGAAGGAGAAGGTGAAGTCTGGAGGGTGAATCAGAAGAATCAGAAGAAGGAGAAGGAGAAGGTGAAGTCTGGAGGGTGAATCAGAAGAAGCAGAAGAAAGAGAAGGAGAAGGTGAAGTCTGGAGGGTGAATCAGAAGAAGAAGAAGAAGGAGAAGGAGAAGGTGAAGTCTGGAGGGTGAATCAGAAGAAGCAGAAAAAGGAGAAGGAGAAGATGAAGTCTGGAGGGTGAATCAGAAGAAGTAGAAGAAGGAGAAGGAGAAGGTGAAGTCTGGAGGGTGAATCAGAAGTAGCAGAAGAAGGAGAAGGAGAAGGTGAAGTCTGGAGGGTGAATCAGAAGAAGTAGAAGAAGGAGAAGGAGAAGGTGTAGTCTGGAGGGTGAATCAGAAGAAGTAGACGAAGGAGAAGGAGACGGTGAAGTCTGGAGGGTGAATCAGAAGAAGCAGAAGAAGGAGATGGAGAAGGTGAAGTCTGGAGGGTGAATCAGAAGAAGTAGAAGAAGGAGAAGGAGAAGGTGAAGTCTGGAGGGTGAATCAGAAGAAGCAGAAGAAGAAGAAGGAGAAGGTGAAGTCTGGAGGGTGAATCAGAAGAAGCAGAAGAAGGAGAAGGAGAAGGTGAAGTCTGGAGGGTGATTCAGAAGAAGCAGAATAAGGAGAAGGAGAAGGTGATGTCTGGAGGGTGAATCAGAAGAAGCAGAAGAAGGAGAAGGAGAAGGTGAAGTCTGGAGGGTGAATCAGAAGAAGTAGAAGAAGGAGAAGGAGAAAGTGAAGTCTGGAGGGTGAATCAGAAGAAGTAGAAGAAGGAGAAGGAGAAGGAGAAGTCTGGAGGGGGAATCAGAAGAAGTAGAAGAAGGAGAAGGAGAAGGTGAAGTCTGGAGGGTGAAGCAGAAGAAGTAGAAGAAGGAGAAGGAGAAGGTGAAGTCAGGAGGGTGAATCAGAAGAAGCAGAAGAAGGAGAAGGAGAAGGTGAAGTCAGGAGGGTGAATCAGAAGAAGCAGAAGAAGGAGAAGGAGAAGGTGAAGTCTGGAGGGTGAATCAGAAGAATCAGAAGAAGGAGAAGGAGAAGGTGAAGTCTGGAGGGTGAATCAGAAGAAGCAGAAGAAAGAGAAGGAGAAGGTGAAGTCTGGAGGGTGAATCAGAAGAAGAAGAAGAAGGAGAAGGAGAAGGTGAAGTCTGGAGGGTGAATCAGAAGAAGCAGAAAAAGGAGAAGGAGAAGATGAAGTCTGGAGGGTGAATCAGAAGAAGTAGAAGAAGGAGAAGGAGAAGGTGAAGTCTGGAGGGTGAATCAGAAGTAGCAGAAGAAGGAGAAGGAGAAGGTGAAGTCTGGAGGGTGAATCAGAAGAAGTAGAAGAAGGAGAAGGAGAAGGTGTAGTCTGGAGGGTGAATCAGAAGAAGTAGACGAAGGAGAAGGAGACGGTGAAGTCTGGAGGGTGAATCAGAAGAAGCAGAAGAAGGAGATGGAGAAGGTGAAGTCTGGAGGGTGAATCAGAAGAAGTAGAAGAAGGAGAAGGAGAAGGTGAAGTCTGGAGGGTGAATCAGAAGAAGCAGAAGAAGAAGAAGGAGAAGGTGAAGTCTGGAGGGTGAATCAGAAGAAGCAGAAGAAGGAGAAGGAGAAGGTGAAGTCTGGAGGGTGATTCAGAAGAAGCAGAATAAGGAGAAGGAGAAGGTGATGTCTGGAGGGTGAATCAGAAGAAGCAGAAGAAGGAGAAGGAGAAGGTGAAGTCTGGAGGGTGAATCAGAAGAAGTAGAAGAAGGAGAAGGAGAAGGTGAAGTCTGGAGGGTGAATCAGAAGAAGCAGAATAAGGAGAAGGAGAAGGTGAAGTCTGGAGGGTGAATCAGAAGAAGCAGAAGAAGGAGAAGGAGAAGGTGAAGTCTGGAGGGTGAATCAGAAGAAGTAGAAGAAGGAGAAGGAGAAGATGAAGTCTGGAGGGTGATTCAGAAGAAGTCGAAGAAGGAGAAGGAGAAGGTGAAGTCTGGAGGGTGAATCAGAAGAAGTAGAAGAAGGAGAAGGAGAAGATGAAGTCTGGAGGGTGAATCAGAAGAAACAGAAGAAGGAGAAGGAGAAGGTGAAGTCTGGAGGGTGAATCAGAAGAAGTAGAAGAAGGAGAAGGAGAAGTTGTAGTCTGGAGGGTGAATCAGAAGAAGTAGACGAAGGAGAAGGAGAAGGTGAAGTCTGGAGGGTGAATCAGAAGAAGCAGAAGAAGGAGAAGGAGAAGGTGAAGTCTGGAGGGTGAATCAGAAGAAGCAGAAGAAGGAGAAGGAGAAGGTGAAGTGTGGAGGGTGAATCAGAAGAAGTAGAAGAAGGAGAAGGAGAAGTTGAAGTCTGGAGCGTGAAGCAGAAGAAGTAGAAGATGGAGAAGGAGAAGGTGAAGTCAGAAGGGTGAATCAGAAGAAGTAGAAGAAGGAGAAGGAGAAGGTGAAGTCAGGAGGGTGAATCAGAAGAAGCAGAAGATGGAGAAGGAGAAGGTGAAGTCTGGAGGGTGAATCAGAAGAATCAGAAGAAGGAGAAGGAGAAGGTGAAGTCTGGAGGGTGAATCAGAAGAAGCAAAGGAAGGAGAAGGAGAAGGTGAAGTCTGGAGGGTGAATCAGAAGAAGCAGAATAAGGAGAAGGAGAAGTTGAAGTCTGGAGGGTGAATCAGAAGAAGCAGAATAAGGAGAAGGAGAAGGTGAAGTCTGGAGGGTGAATCAGAAGAAGCAGAAGAAGGAGAAGGAGAAGGTGAAGTCTGGAGGGTGAATCAGAAGAAGTAGAAGAAGGAGAAGGAGAAGGTGAAGTCTGGAGGGTGAAGCAGAAGAAGTAGAAGAAGGAGAAGGAGAAGGTGAAGTCAGGAGGGTGAATCAGAAGAAGCAGAAGAAGGAGAAGGAGAAGGTGAAGTCTGGAGGGTGAATCAGAAGAATCAGAAGAAGGAGAAGGAGAAGGTGAAGTCTGGAGGGTGAATCAGAAGAAGCAGAAGAAAGAGAAGGAGAAGGTGAAGTCTGGAGGGTGAATCAGAAGAAGAAGAAGAAGGAGAAGGAGAAGGTGAAGTCTGGAGGGTGAATCAGAAGAAGCAGAAAAAGGAGAAGGAGAAGATGAAGTCTGGAGGGTGAATCAGAAGAAGTAGAAGAAGGAGAAGGAGAAGGTGAAGTCTGGAGGGTGAATCAGAAGTAGCAGAAGAAGGAGAAGGAGAAGGTGAAGTCTGGAGGGTGAATCAGAAGAAGTAGAAGAAGGAGAAGGAGAAGGTGTAGTCTGGAGGGTGAATCAGAAGAAGTAGACGAAGGAGAAGGAGACGGTGAAGTCTGGAGGGTGAATCAGAAGAAGCAGAAGAAGGAGATGGAGAAGGTGAAGTCTGGAGGGTGAATCAGAAGAAGTAGAAGAAGGAGAAGGAGAAGGTGAAGTCTGGAGGGTGAATCAGAAGAAGCAGAAGAAGAAGAAGGAGAAGGTGAAGTCTGGAGGGTGAATCAGAAGAAGCAGAAGAAGGAGAAGGAGAATGTGAAGTCTGGAGGGTGATTCAGAAGAAGCAGAATAAGGAGAAGGAGAAGGTGATGTCTGGAGGGTGAATCAGAAGAAGCAGAAGAAGGAGAAGGAGAAGGTGAAGTCTGGAGGGTGAATCAGAAGAAGTAGAAGAAGGAGAAGGAGAAAGTGAAGTCTGGAGGGTGAATCAGAAGAAGTAGAAGAAGGAGAAGGAGAAGGAGAAGTCTGGAGGGGGAATCAGAAGAAGTAGAAGAAGGAGAAGGAGAAGGTGAAGTCTGGAGGGTGAAGCAGAAGAAGTAGAAGAAGGAGAAGGAGAAGGTGAAGTCAGGAGGGTGAATCAGAAGATGTAGAAGAAGGAGAAGGAGAAGGTGAAGTCAGGAGGGTGAATCAGAAGAAGCAGAAGAAGGAGAAGGAGAAGGTGAAGTCTGGAGGGTGAATCAGAAGAATCAGAAGAAGGAGAAGGAGAAGGTGAAGTCTGGAGGGTGAATCAGAAGAAGCAGAAGAAAGAGAAGGAGAAGGTGAAGTCTGGAGGGTGAATCAGAAGAAGGAGAAGAAGGAGAAGGAGAAGGTGAAGTCTGGAGGGTGAATCAGAAGAAGCAGAAGAAGGAGAAGGAGAAGGTGAAGTCTGGAGGGTGAATCAGAAGAAGCAGACGAAGGAGAAGGAGAAGGTGAAGTCTGGAGGGTGAATCAGAAGAAGCAGAAGAAGGAGATGGAGAAGGTGAAGTCTGGAGGGTGAATCAGAAGAAGTAGAAGAAGGAGAAGGTGAAGGTGAAGTCTGGAGGGTGAATCAGAAGAAGCAGAAGAAGGAGAAGGAGAAGGTGAAGTCTGGAGGGTGAATCAGAAGAAGCAGAAGAAGGAGAAGGAGAAGGTGAAGTCTGGAGGGTGATTCAGAAGAAGCAGAATAAGGAGAAGGAGAAGGTGAAGTCTGGAGGGTGAATCAGAAGAAGCAGAAGAAGGCGAAGGAGAAGGTGAAGTCTGGAGGGTGAATCAGAAGAAGTAGAAGAAGGAGAAGGAGAAGGTGAAGTCTGGAGGGTGAATCAGAAGAAGTAGAAGAAGGAGAAGGAGAAGGTGAAGTCTGGAGGGTGAATCAGAAGAAGTAGAAGAAGGAGAAGGAGAAGGTGAAGTCTGGAGGGTGAAGCAGAAGAAGTGGAAGAAGGAGAAGGAGAAGGTGAAGACAGGAGGGTGAATCAGAAGATGTAGAAGAAGGAGAAGGAGAAGGTGAAGTCAGGAGGGTGAATCAGAAGAAGCAGAAGAAGGAGAAGGAGAAGGTGAAGTCTGGAGGGTGAATCAGAAGAAGTAGAAGAAGGAGAAGGAGAAGGTGAAGTCTGGAGGGTGAATCAGAAGAAGCAGAAGAAGGAGAAGGAGAAGGTGAAGTCTGGAGGGTGAATCAGAAGAAGCAGAAGAAGGAGAAGGAGAAGGTGAAGTCTGGAGGGTGAATCAGAAGAAGCAGAAGAAGGAGAAGGAGAAGGTGAAGTCTGGAGGGTGAATCAGAAGAAGCAGAATAAGGAGAAGGAGAAGGTGAAGTCTGGAGGGTGAATCAGAAGAAGCAGAAGAAGGAGAAGGAGAAGGTGAAGTCTGGAGGGTGAATCAGAAGAAGTAGAAGAAGGAGAAGGAGAAGGTGAAGTCTGGAGGGTGAATCAGAAGAAGTAGAAGAAGGAGAAGGAGAAGGTGTAGTCTGGAGGGTGAATCAGAAGAAGTAGACGAAGGAGAAGGAGAAGGTGAAGTCTGGAGGGTGAATCAGAAGAAGCAGAAGAAGGAGAAGGAGAAGGTGAAGTCTGGAGGGTGAATCAGAAGAAGTAGAAGAAGGAGAAGGAGAAGGTGAAGTCTGGAGGGTGAATCAGAAGAAGCAGAATAAGGAGAAGGAGAAGGTGAAGTCTGGAGGGTGAATCAGAAGAAGCAGAAGAAGGAGAAGGAGAAGGTGAAGTCTGGAGGGTGAATCAGAAGAAGTAGAAGAAGGAGAAGGAGAAGATGAAGTCTGGAGGGTGATTCAGAAGAAGTCGAAGAAGGAGAAGGAGAAGGTGAAGTCTGGAGGGTGAATCAGAAGAAGTAGAAGAAGGAGAAGGAGAAGATGAAGTCTGGAGGGTGAATCAGAAGAAACAGAAGAAGGAGAAGGAGAAGGTGAAGTCTGGAGGGTGAATCAGAAGAAGTAGAAGAAGGAGAAGGAGAAGTTGTAGTCTGGAGGGTGAATCAGAAGAAGTAGACGAAGGAGAAGGAGAAGGTGAAGTCTGGAGGGTGAATCAGAAGAAGCAGAAGAAGGAGAAGGAGAAGGTGAAGTCTGGAGGGTGAATCAGAAGAAGCAGAAGAAGGAGAAGGAGAAGGTGAAGTGTGGAGGGTGAATCAGAAGAAGTAGAAGAAGGAGAAGGAGAAGTTGAAGTCTGGAGCGTGAAGCAGAAGAAGTAGAAGATGGAGAAGGAGAAGGTGAAGTCAGAAGGGTGAATCAGAAGAAGTAGAAGAAGGAGAAGGAGAAGGTGAAGTCAGGAGGGTGAATCAGAAGAAGCAGAAGATGGAGAAGGAGAAGGTGAAGTCTGGAGGGTGAATCAGAAGAATCAGAAGAAGGAGAAGGAGAAGGTGAAGTCTGGAGGGTGAATCAGAAGAAGCAAAGGAAGGAGAAGGAGAAGGTGAAGTCTGGAGGGTGAATCAGAAGAAGCAGAATAAGGAGAAGGAGAAGTTGAAGTCTGGAGGGTGAATCAGAAGAAGCAGAATAAGGAGAAGGAGAAGGTGAAGTCTGGAGGGTGAATCAGAAGAAGCAGAAGAAGGAGAAGGAGAAGGTGAAGTCTGGAGGGTGAATCAGAAGAAGTAGAAGAAGGAGAAGGAGAAGGTGAAGTCTGGAGGGTGAAGCAGAAGAAGTAGAAGAAGGAGAAGGAGAAGGTGAAGTCAGGAGGGTGAATCAGAAGAAGCAGAAGAAGGAGAAGGAGAAGGTGAAGTCTGGAGGGTGAATCAGAAGAATCAGAAGAAGGAGAAGGAGAAGGTGAAGTCTGGAGGGTGAATCAGAAGAAGCAGAAGAAAGAGAAGGAGAAGGTGAAGTCTGGAGGGTGAATCAGAAGAAGAAGAAGAAGGAGAAGGAGAAGGTGAAGTCTGGAGGGTGAATCAGAAGAAGCAGAAAAAGGAGAAGGAGAAGATGAAGTCTGGAGGGTGAATCAGAAGAAGTAGAAGAAGGAGAAGGAGAAGGTGAAGTCTGGAGGGTGAATCAGAAGTAGCAGAAGAAGGAGAAGGAGAAGGTGAAGTCTGGAGGGTGAATCAGAAGAAGTAGAAGAAGGAGAAGGAGAAGGTGTAGTCTGGAGGGTGAATCAGAAGAAGTAGACGAAGGAGAAGGAGACGGTGAAGTCTGGAGGGTGAATCAGAAGAAGCAGAAGAAGGAGATGGAGAAGGTGAAGTCTGGAGGGTGAATCAGAAGAAGTAGAAGAAGGAGAAGGAGAAGGTGAAGTCTGGAGGGTGAATCAGAAGAAGCAGAAGAAGAAGAAGGAGAAGGTGAAGTCTGGAGGGTGAATCAGAAGAAGCAGAAGAAGGAGAAGGAGAAGGTGAAGTCTGGAGGGTGATTCAGAAGAAGCAGAATAAGGAGAAGGAGAAGGTGATGTCTGGAGGGTGAATCAGAAGAAGCAGAAGAAGGAGAAGGAGAAGGTGAAGTCTGGAGGGTGAATCAGAAGAAGTAGAAGAAGGAGAAGGAGAAGGTGAAGTCTGGAGGGTGAATCAGAAGAAGCAGAATAAGGAGAAGGAGAAGGTGAAGTCTGGAGGGTGAATCAGAAGAAGCAGAAGAAGGAGAAGGAGAAGGTGAAGTCTGGAGGGTGAATCAGAAGAAGTAGAAGAAGGAGAAGGAGAAGATGAAGTCTGGAGGGTGATTCAGAAGAAGTCGAAGAAGGAGAAGGAGAAGGTGAAGTCTGGAGGGTGAATCAGAAGAAGTAGAAGAAGGAGAAGGAGAAGATGAAGTCTGGAGGGTGAATCAGAAGAAACAGAAGAAGGAGAAGGAGAAGGTGAAGTCTGGAGGGTGAATCAGAAGAAGTAGAAGAAGGAGAAGGAGAAGTTGTAGTCTGGAGGGTGAATCAGAAGAAGTAGACGAAGGAGAAGGAGAAGGTGAAGTCTGGAGGGTGAATCAGAAGAAGCAGAAGAAGGAGAAGGAGAAGGTGAAGTCTGGAGGGTGAATCAGAAGAAGCAGAAGAAGGAGAAGGAGAAGGTGAAGTGTGGAGGGTGAATCAGAAGAAGTAGAAGAAGGAGAAGGAGAAGTTGAAGTCTGGAGCGTGAAGCAGAAGAAGTAGAAGATGGAGAACGAGAAGGTGAAGTCAGAAGGGTGAATCAGAAGAAGTAGAAGAAGGAGAAGGAGAAGGTGAAGTCAGGAGGGTGAATCAGAAGAAGCAGAAGATGGAGAAGGAGAAGGTGAAGTCTGGAGGGTGAATCAGAAGAATCAGAAGAAGGAGAAGGAGAAGGTGAAGTCTGGAGGGTGAATCAGAAGAAGCAAAGGAAGGAGAAGGAGAAGGTGAAGTCTGGAGGGTGAATCAGAAGAAGCAGAATAAGGAGAAGGAGAAGTTGAAGTCTGGAGGGTGAATCAGAAGAAGCAGAATAAGGAGAAGGAGAAGGTGAAGTCTGGAGGGTGAATCAGAAGAAGCAGAAGAAGGAGAAGGAGAAGGTGAAGTCTGGAGGGTGAATCAGAAGAAGTAGAAGAAGGAGAAGGAGAAGGTGAAGTCTGGAGGGTGAAGCAGAAGAAGTAGAAGAAGGAGAAGGAGAAGGTGAAGTCAGGAGGGTGAATCAGAAGAAGCAGAAGAAGGAGAAGGAGAAGGTGAAGTCTGGAGGGTGAATCAGAAGAATCAGAAGAAGGAGAAGGAGAAGGTGAAGTCTGGAGGGTGAATCAGAAGAAGCAGAAGAAAGAGAAGGAGAAGGTGAAGTCTGGAGGGTGAATCAGAAGAAGAAGAAGAAGGAGAAGGAGAAGGTGAAGTCTGGAGGTTGAATCAAAAGAAGCAGAAAAAGGAGAAGGAGAAGATGAAGTCTGGAGGGTGAATCAGAAGAAGTAGAAGAAGGAGAAGGAGAAGGTGAAGTCTGGAGGGTGAATCAGAAGTAGCAGAAGAAGGAGAAGGAGAAGGTGAAGTCTGGAGGGTGAATCAGAAGAAGTAGAAGAAGGAGAAGGAGAAGGTGTAGTCTGGAGGGTGAATCAGAAGAAGTAGACGAAGGAGAAGGAGACGGTGAAGTCTGGAGGGTGAATCAGAAGAAGCAGAAGAAGGAGATGGAGAAGGTGAAGTCTGGAGGGTGAATCAGAAGAAGTAGAAGAAGGAGAAGGAGAAGGTGAAGTCTGGAGGGTGAATCAGAAGAAGCAGAAGAAGAAGAAGGAGAAGGTGAAGTCTGGAGGGTGAATCAGAAGAAGCAGAAGAAGGAGAAGGAGAAGGTGAAGTCTGGAGGGTGATTCAGAAGAAGCAGAATAAGGAGAAGGAGAAGGTGATGTCTGGAGGGTGAATCAGAAGAAGCAGAAGAAGGAGAAGGAGAAGGTGAAGTCTGGAGGGTGAATCAGAAGAAGTAGAAGAAGGAGAAGGAGAAAGTGAAGTCTGGAGGGTGAATCAGAAGAAGTAGAAGAAGGAGAAGGAGAAGGAGAAGTCTGGAGGGGGAATCAGAAGAAGTAGAAGAAGGAGAAGGAGAAGGTGAAGTCTGGAGGGTGAAGCAGAAGAAGTAGAAGAAGGAGAAGGAGAAGGTGAAGTCAGGAGGGTGAATCAGAAGATGTAGAAGAAGGAGAAGGAGAAGGTGAAGTCAGGAGGGTGAATCAGAAGAAGCAGAAGAAGGAGAAGGAGAAGGTGAAGTCTGGAGGGTGAATCAGAAGAATCAGAAGAAGGAGAAGGAGAAGGTGAAGTCTGGAGGGTGAATCAGAAGAAGCAGAAGAAAGAGAAGGAGAAGGTGAAGTCTGGAGGGTGAATCAGAAGAAGGAGAAGAAGGAGAAGGAGAAGGTGAAGTCTGGAGGGTGAATCAGAAGAAGCAGAAGAAGGAGAAGGAGAAGGTGAAGTCTGGAGGGTGAATCAGAAGAAGCAGACGAAGGAGAAGGAGAAGGTGAAGTCTGGAGGGTGAATCAGAAGAAGCAGAAGAAGGAGATGGAGAAGGTGAAGTCTGGAGGGTGAATCAGAAGAAGTAGAAGAAGGAGAAGGTGAAGGTGAAGTCTGGAGGGTGAATCAGAAGAAGCAGAAGAAGGAGAAGGAGAAGGTGAAGTCTGGAGGGTGAATCAGAAGAAGCAGAAGAAGGAGAAGGAGAAGGTGAAGTCTGGAGGGTGATTCAGAAGAAGCAGAATAAGGAGAAGGAGAAGGTGAAGTCTGGAGGGTGAATCAGAAGAAGCAGAAGAAGGCGAAGGAGAAGGTGAAGTCTGGAGGGTGAATCAGAAGAAGTAGAAGAAGGAGAAGGAGAAGGTGAAGTCTGGAGGGTGAATCAGAAGAAGTAGAAGAAGGAGAAGGAGAAGGTGAAGTCTGGAGGGTGAATCAGAAGAAGTAGAAGAAGGAGAAGGAGAAGGTGAAGTCTGGAGGGTGAAGCAGAAGAAGTGGAAGAAGGAGAAGGAGAAGGTGAAGACAGGAGGGTGAATCAGAAGATGTAGAAGAAGGAGAAGGAGAAGGTGAAGTCAGGAGGGTGAATCAGAAGAAGCAGAAGAAGGAGAAGGAGAAGGTGAAGTCTGGAGGGTGAATCAGAAGAAGTAGAAGAAGGAGAAGGAGAAGGTGAAGTCTGGAGGGTGAATCAGAAGAAGCAGAAGAAGGAGAAGGAGAAGGTGAAGTCTGGAGGGTGAATCAGAAGAAGCAGAAGAAGGAGAAGGAGAAGGTGAAGTCTGGAGGGTGAATCAGAAGAAGCAGAAGAAGGAGAAGGAGAAGGTGAAGTCTGGAGGGTGAATCAGAAGAAGCAGAATAAGGAGAAGGAGAAGGTGAAGTCTGGAGGGTGAATCAGAAGAAGCAGAAGAAGGAGAAGGAGAAGGTGAAGTCTGGAGGGTGAATCAGAAGAAGTAGAAGAAGGAGAAGGAGAAGGTGAAGTCTGGAGGGTGAAGCAGAAGAAGTAGAAGAAGGAGAAGGAGAAGGTGAAGTCAGGAGGGTGAATCAGAAGAAGTAGAAGAAGGAGAAGGAGAAGGTGAAGTCAGGAGGGTGAATCAGAAGAAGCAGAAGAAGGAGATAGAGAAGGTGAAGTCTGGAGGGTGAATCAGAAGAATCAGAAGAAGGAGAAGGAGAAGGTGAAGTCTGGAGGGTGAAGCAGAAGAAGCAGAAGAAAGAGAAGGAGAAGGTGAAGTCTGGAGGGTGAAGCAGAAGAAACAGAACAAGGAGAAGGAGAAGGTGAAGACTGGAGGGTGAATCAGAAGAAGTAGAAGAAGGAGAAGGAGAAGGTGAAGTCTGGAGGGTGAATCAGAAGAAGTAGAAGAAGGAGAAGGAGAAGGTGAAGTCTGGAGGGTGAATCAGAAGAAGCAGAAGAAGGAGAAGGTAAAGTCTGGAGGGTGAATCAGAAAAAGCAGAAGAAGGAGAAGGAGAAGATGAAGTCTGGAGGGTGAATCAGAAGAAGTAGAAGAAGGAGAAGGAGAAGGTGAGGTCTGGAGGGTGAATCAGAAGAAGCAGAAGAAGGAGAAGGAGAAGGTGAAGTCTGGAGGGTGAATCAGAAGAAGCAGAAGAAGGAGAAGGAGAAGGTGAAGTCTGGAGGGTGAATCAGAAGAAGCAGAAGAAGGAGAAGGAGAAGGTGAAGTCAGGAGGGTGAATCAGAAGAAGCAGAAAAAGGAGAAGGAGAAGGTGAAGTTAGGAGGGTGAATCAGAAGAAGCAGAAGAAGGAGAAGGAGCAGGTGAAGTCAGGGGGGTGTAGCAGAAGAAGTAGAAGAAGGAGAAGGAGAAGGTGAAGTCAGGACAGTGAAGCAGAAGAAGCAGAAGAAGGAGAAGGAGAAGGTGAAGCCTGGAGGGCGCAGCAGAAGAAGCAGAAGAAGGAGAAGGAGAAGGTGAAGTCTGGAGTGTGAAGCAGAAGAAGCAGAAGAAGGAGAAGGAGAAGGTGAAGTCTGGAGGGCGCAGCAGAAGAAGTATAAGAAGGAGAAGGAGAAGGTGAAGTCTGGAGGGTGAATCAGAAGAAGTAGAAGAAGGAGAAGGAGAAGGTGAAGTCTGGAGTGTGAAGCAGAAGAAGCAGAAGAAGGAGAAGGAAAAGGTGAAGTCTGGAGGGCGCAGCAGAAGAAGCAGAAGAAGGAGAATGAGAAGGTGAAGTCTGGAGGGTGAATCAGAAGAAGCAGAAGAAGGAGAAGGAGGAGGTGAAGTCTGGAGGGTGAATCAGAAGAAGTAGAAGAAGGAGAAGGAGAAGGTGAAGTCTGGAGGGTGAAGCAGAAGAAGTAGAAGAAGGAGAAGGAGAAGGTGAAGTCAGGAGGGTGAATCAGAAGAAGTAGAAGAAGGAGAAGGAGAAGGTGAAGTCAGGAGGGTGAATCAGAAGAAGCTGAAGAAGGAGAAGGAGAAGGTGAAGTCTGGAGGGTGAATCAGAAGAAGTAGAAGAAGGAGAAGGAGAAGGTGAAGTCTGGAGGGTGAATCAGAAGAAGTGGAAGAAGGAGAAGGAGAAGTTGAAGTCTGGAGGGTGAATCAGAAGAAGCAGAAGAAGGAGAAGGAGAAGGTGAAGTCTGGAGGGTGAATCAGAAGAAGCAGAAGAAGGAGAAGGAGAAGATGAAGTCTGGAGGGTGAATCAGAAGAAGTAGACGAAGGAGAAGGAGAAGGTGAAGTCTGGAGGGTGAATCAGAAGAAGTAGAAGAAGGAGAAGGAGAAGATGAAGTCTGGAGGGTGAATCAGAAGAAACAGAAGAAGGAGAAGGAGAAGGTGAAGTCTGGAGGGTGAATCAGAAGAAGTAGAAGAAGGAGAAGGAGAAGTTGTAGTCTGGAGGGTGAATCAGAAGAAGTAGACGAAGGAGAAGGAGAAGGTGAAGTCTGGAGGGTGAATCAGAAGAAGCAGAAGAAGGAGAAGGAGAAGGTGAAGTCTGGAGGGTGAATCAGAAGAAGTAGAAGAAGGAGAAGGAGAAGGTGAAGTCTGGAGGGTGAATCAGAAGAAGCAGAAGAAGGAGAAGGAGAAGGTGAAGTCTGGAGGGTGAATCAGAAGAAGCAGAAGAAGGAGAAGGAGAAGGTGAAGTCTGGAGGGTGAATCAGAAGAAGCAGAATAAGGAGAAGGAGAAGGTGAAGTCTGGAGGGTGTATCAGAAGAAGCAGAAGAAGGAGAAGGAGAAGGTGAAGTCTGGAGGGTGAATCAGAAGAAGTAGAAGAAGGAGAAGGAGAAGGTGAAGTCTGGAGGGTGAATCAGAAGAAGTATAAGAAGGAGAAGGAGAAGGTGAAGTCTGGAGGGTGAATCAGAAGAAGTAGAAGAAGGAGAAGGAGAAGGTGAAGTCTGGAGGGTGAAGCAGAAGAAGTAGATGAAGGAGAAGGAGAAGGTGAAGTCAGGAGGGTGAATCAGAAGAAGTAGAAGAAGGAGAAGGAGAAGGTGAGGTCTGGAGGGTGAATCAGAAGAAGCAGAAGAAGGAGAAGGAGAAGGTGAAGTCTGGAGGGTGAATCAGAAGAATCAGAAGAAGGAGAAGGAGAAGGTGAAGTCTGGAGGGTGAATCAGAAGAAGCAGAAGAAAGAGAAGGAGAAGGTGAAGTCTGGAGGGTGAAGCAGAAGAAACAGAAGAAGGAGAAGGAGAAGGAGAAGACTGGAGGGTGAATCAGAAGAAGTAGAAGAAGGAGAAGGAGAAGGTGAAGTCTGGAGGGTGAATCAGAAGAAGTAGAAGAAGGAGAAGGAGAAGGTGAAGTCTGGAGGGTGAATCAGAAGAAGCAGAAGAAGGAGAAGGAGAAGGTGAAGTCTGGAGGGTGAATCAGAAGAAGGAGAAGAAGGAGAAGGAGAAGATGAAGTCTGGAGGGTGAATCAGAAGAAGTAGAAGAAGGAGAAGGAGAAGGTGAAGTCTGGAGGCTGAATCAGAAGAAGTAGAAGAAGGAGAAGGAGAAGGTGAAGTCTGGAGGGTGAATCAGAAGAAACAGAAGAAGGAGAAGGAAAAGGTGAAGTCTGGAGGGTGAATCAGAAGAAGTAGAAGAAGGAGAAGGAGAAGGTGTTGTCTGGAGGGTGAATCAGAAGAAGTAGACGAAGGAGAAGGAGAAGGTGAAGTCTGGAGGGTGAATCAGAAGAAGCAGAAGAAGGAGAAGGAGAAGGTGAAGTCTGGAGGGTGAATCAGAAGAAGTAGAAGAAGGAGAAGGAGAAGGTGAAGTCTGGAGGGTGAATCAGAAGAAGCAGAAGAAGGAGAAGGAGAAGGTGAAGTCTGGAGGGTGAATCAGAAGAAGCAGAAGAAGGAGAAGGAGAAGGTGAAGTCTGGAGGGCGAAACAGAAGAAGCAGAATAAGGAGAAGGAGAAGGTGAAGTCTGGAGGGTGAATCAGAAGAAGCAGAAGAAGGAGAAGGAGAAGGTGAAGTCTGTAGGGAGAATCAGAAAAAGTAGAAGAAGGAGAAGGAGAAGGTGAAGTCTGGAGGGTGAATCAGAAGAAGTAGAAGAAGGAGAAGGAGATGGTGAAGTCTGGAGGGTGAATCAGAAGAAGTAGAAGAGGGAGAAGGAGAAGGTGAAGTCAGGAGGGTGAATCAGAAGAAGTAGAAGAAGGAGAAGGAGAAGGTGAAGTCTGGAGGGTGAATCAGAAGAATCAGAAGAAGGAGAAGGAGAAGGTGAAGTCTGGAGGGTGAATCAGAAGAAGCAGAAGAAAGAGAAGGAGAAGGTGATGTCTGGAGGGTGAATCAGAAGAAGCAGAAGAAGGAGAAGGAGAAGGTGAAGTCTGGAGGGTGAATCAGAAGAAGCAGAAGAAGGAGAAGGAGAAGGTGAAGTCTGGAGGGTGAATCAGAAGAAGCAGAATAAGGAGAAGGAGAAGGAGAAGTCTGGAGGGTTAATCAGAAGAAGCAGAAGAAGGAGAAGGAGAAGGTGAAGTCTGGAGGGTGAATCAGAAGAAGTAGAAGAAGGAGAAGGAGAAGGTGAAGTCTGGAGGGTGAAGCAGAAGAAGTAGAAGAAGGAGAAGGAGAAGGTGAAGTCAGGAGGGTGAATCAGAAGAAGTAGAAGAAGGAGAAGGTGAAGTCAGGAGGGTGAATCAGAAGAAGCAGAAGAAGGAGAAGGAGAAGGTGAAGTCTGGAGGGCGAATCAGAAGAAACAGAAGAAGGAGAAGGAGAAGGTGAAGTCTGAAGGGTGAATCAGAAGAAGCAGAAGAAGGAGAAGGAGAAGGTGAAGTCTGGAGGTTGAATCAGAAGAAGCAGAATAACGAGAAGGAGAAGGTGAAGTCTGGAGGGTGAATCAGAAGAAGCAGAATAAGGAGAAGGAGAAGGTGAAGTCTGGAGGGTGAATCAGAAGAAGCAGAAGAAGGAGAAGGAGAAGGTGAAGTCTGGAGGGTGAATCAGAAGAGGTAGAAGAAGGAGAAGGAGAAGGTGAAGTCTGGAGGGTGAAGCAGAAGAAGGAGAAGAAGGAGAAGGAGAAGGTGAAGTCAGGAGGGTGAATCAGAAGAAGTAGAAGAAGGAGAAGGAGAAGGTGAAGCCAGGAGGGTGAATCAGAAGAAGCAGAAGAAGGAGAAGGAGAAGGTGAAGTCTGGAGGGTGAATCAGAAGAATCAGAAGAAGGAGAAGGAGAAGGTGA
The DNA here is from genome assembly GCF_052327205.1 of Somniosus microcephalus. Taxonomy (NCBI): domain Eukaryota; kingdom Metazoa; phylum Chordata; class Chondrichthyes; order Squaliformes; family Somniosidae; genus Somniosus; species Somniosus microcephalus. The sequence goes on from NW_028225195.1 coordinate 741,149, forward strand.
AGTCTGGAGGGTGAATCAGAAGAATCAGAAGAAAGAGAAGGAGAAGGTGAAGTCTGGAGACTGAAGCAGAAGAAACAGAAGAAGGAGAAGGAGAATGTGAAGACTGGAGGGTGAATCAGAAGAAGTAGAAGAAGGAGAAGGAGAAGGTGAAGTCTGGAGGGTGAATCATAAGAAGTAGAAGAAGGAGAAGGAGAAGGTGAAGTCTGGAGGGTGAATCAGAAGAAGCAGAAGAAGGAGAAGGAGAAGGTGAAGTCTGGAGGGTGAATCAGAAGATGCAGAAGAAGGAGAAGGAGAAGATGAAGTCTGGAGGGTGAATCAGAAGAAGTAGAAGAAGGAGAAGGAGAAGGTGAAGTCTGGAGGGTGAATCAGAAGAAGTAGAAGAAGGAGAAGGAGAAGGTGAAGTCTGGAGGGTGAATCAGAAGAAACAGAAGAAGGAGAAGGAGAAAGTGAAGTCTGGAGAGTGAATCAGAAGAAGTAGAAGAAGGAGAAGGAGAAGGTGTAGTCTGGAGGGTGAATCAGAAGAAGTAGACGAAGGAGAAGGAGAAGGTGAAGTCTGGAGGGTGAATCAGAAGAAGCAGAAGAAGGAGAAGGAGAAGATGAAGTCTGGAGGGTGAATCAGAAGAAGTAGAAGAAGGAGAAGGAGAAGGTGAAGTCTGGAGGGTGAATCAGAAGAAGCAGAAGAAGGAGAAGGAGAAGGTGAAGTCTGGAGGGTGAATCAGAAGAAGCAGAAGAAGGAGAAGGAGAAGGTGAAGTCTGGAGGGTGAATCAGAAGAAGCAGAATAAGGAGAAGGAGAAGGTGAAGTCTGGAGGGTGAATCAGAAGAAGCAAAAGAAGGAGAAGGAGAAGGTGAAGTCTGGAGGATGAATCATAAGAAGTAGAAGAAGGAGAAGGAGAAGGGGAAGTCTGGAGGGTGAATCAGAAGAAGTAGAAGAAGGAGAAGGAGAAGGTGAAGTCTGGAGGGTGAATCAGAAGACGTAGAAGAAGGAGAAGGAGAAGGTGAAGTCTGGAGGGTGAAGCAGAAGAAGTAGAAGAAGGAGAAGGAGAAGGTGAAGTCAGGAGGGTGAATCAGAAGAAGCAGAAGAAGGAGAAGGAGAAGGTGAAGTCTGGAGGGTGAATCAGAAGAATCAGAAGAAGGAGAAGGAGAAGGTGAAGTCTGGAGGGAGAATCAGAAGAAGCAGAAGAAAGAGAAGGAGAAGGTGAAGTCTGGAGGGTGAATCAGAAGAAGTAGAAGAAGGAGAAGGAGAAGGTGAAGTCTGGAGGGTGAATCAGAAGAAGCAGAAGAAGGAGAAGGAGAAGGTGAAGTCTGGAGGGTGAATCAGAAGAAGCAGAAGAAGGAGAAGGAAAAGGTGAAGTCTGGAGGGTGAATCAGAAGAAGCAGAAGAAGGAGAAGGAGAAGGTGAAGTCTGGAGGGTGAATCAGAAGAAGCAGAATAAGGAGAAGGAGAAGGTGAAGTCTGGAGGGTGAATCAGAAGAAGCAGAAGAAGGAGAAGGAGAAGGTGAAGTCTGGAGGGTGAATCAGAAGAAGTAGAAGAAGGAGAAGGAGAAGGTGAAGTCTGGAGGGTGAAGCAGAAGAAGTAGAAGAAGCAGAAGGAGAAGGTGAAGTCAGGAGGGTGAATCAGAAGAAGCAGAAGAAGGAGAAGGAGAAGGTGAAGTCTGGAGGGTGAATCAGAAGAATCAGAATAAGGAGAAGGAGAAGATGAAGTCTGGAGGGTGAATCAGAAGAAGCAGAAGAAAGAGAAGGAGAAGGTGAAGTCTGGAGGGTGAAGCAGAAGAAACAGAAGAAGGAGAAGGAGTAGGTGAAGACTGGAGGGTGAATCAGAAGAAGTAGAAGAAGGAGAAGGAGAAGGTGAAGTCTGGAGGGTGAATCAGACGAAGTAGAAGAAGGAGAAGGAGAAGGTGAAGTCTGGAGGGAGAATCAGAAGAAGTAGAAGAAGGAGAAGGAGAAGGTGAAGTCTGGAGGGAGAATCAGAAAAAGTAGAAGAAGGAGAAGGAGAAGGTGAAGTCTGGAGGGTGAATCAGAAGAAGTAGAAGAAGGAGAAGGAGATGGTGAAGTCTGGAGGGTGAATCAGAAGAAGTAGAAGAAGGAGAAGGAGAAGGTGAAGTCAGGAGGGTGAATCAGAAGAAGTAGAAGAAGGAGAAGGAGAAGGTGAAGTCTGGAGGGTGAATCAGAAGAATCAGAAGAAGGAGAAGGAGAAGGTGAAGTCTGGAGGGTGAATCAGAAGAAGCAGAAGAAAGAGAAGGAGAAGGTGATGTCTGGAGGGTGAATCAGAAGAAGCAGAAGAAGGAGAAGGAGAAGGTGAAGTCTGGAGGGTGAATCAGAAGAAGCAGAAGAAGGAGAAGGAGAAGGTGAAGTCTGGAGGGTGAATCAGAAGAAGCAGAATAAGGAGAAGGAGAAGGAGAAGTCTGGAGGGTGAATCAGAAGAAGCAGAAGAAGGAGAAGGAGAAGGTGAAGTCTGGAGGGTGAATCAGAAGAAGTAGAAGAAGGAGAAGGAGAAGGTGAAGTCTGGAGGGTGAAGCAGAAGAAGTAGAAGAAGGAGAAGGAGAAGGTGAAGTCAGGAGGGTGAATCAGAAGAAGTAGAAGAAGGAGAAGGTGAAGTCAGGAGAGTGAATCAGAAGAAGCAGAAGAAGGAGAAGGAGAAGGTGAAGTCTGGAGGGCGAATCAGAAGAAACAGAAGAAGGAGAAGGAGAAGGTGAAGTCTGAAGGGTGAATCAGAAGAAGCAGAAGAAGGAGAAGGAGAAGGTGAAGTCTGGAGGTTGAATCAGAAGAAGCAGAATAACGAGAAGGAGAAGGTGAAGTCTGGAGGGTGAATCAGAAGAAGCAGAATAAGGAGAAGGAGAAGGTGAAGTCTGGAGGGTGAATCAGAAGAAGCAGAAGAAGGAGAAGGAGAAGGTGAAGTCTGGAGGGTGAATCAGAAGAGGTAGAAGAAGGAGAAGGAGAAGGTGAAGTCTGGAGGGTGAAGCAGAAGAAGGAGAAGAAGGAGAAGGAGAAGGTGAAGTCAGGAGGGTGAATCAGAAGAAGTAGAAGAAGGAGAAGGAGAAGGTGAAGCCAGGAGGGTGAATCAGAAGAAGCAGAAGAAGGAGAAGGAGAAGGTGAAGTCTGGAGGGTGAATCAGAAGAATCAGAAGAAGGAGAAGGAGAAGGTGAAGTCTGGAGGGTGAATCAGAAGAATCAGAAGAAAGAGAAGGAGAAGGTGAAGTCTGGAGACTGAAGCAGAAGAAACAGAAGAAGGAGAAGGAGAATGTGAAGACTGGAGGGTGAATCAGAAGAAGTAGAAGAAGGAGAAGGAGAAGGTGAAGTCTGGAGGGTGAATCATAAGAAGTAGAAGAAGGAGAAGGAGATGGTGAAGTCTGGAGGGTGAATCAGAAGAAGCAGAAGAAGGAGAAGGAGAAGGTGAAGTCTGGAGGGTGAATCAGAAGATGCAGAAGAAGGAGAAGGAGAAGATGAAGTCTGGAGGGTGAATCAGAAGAAGTAGAAGAAGGAGAAGGAGAAGGTGATGTCTGGAGGGTGAATCAGAAGAAGTAGAAGAAGGAGAAGGAGAAGGTGAAGTCTGGAGGGTGAATCAGAAGAAACAGAAGAAGGAGAAGGAGAAAGTGAAGTCTGGAGGGTGAATCAGAAGAAGTAGAAGAAGGAGAAGGAGAAGGTGTAGTCTGGAGGGTGAATCAGAAGAAGTAGACGAAGGAGAAGGAGAAGGTGAAGTCAGGAGGGTGAAGCAGAAGAAGTAGAAGAAGGAGAAGGAGAAGGTGAAGTCAGGAGGGTGAATCAGAAGAAGCAGAAGAAGGAGAAGGAGAAGGTGAAGTCTGGAGGGTGAATCAGAAGAATCAGAAGAAGGAGAAGGAGAAGGTGAAGTCTGGAGAGAGAATCAGAAGAAGCAGAAGAAAGAGAAGGAGAAGGTGAAGTCTGGAGGGTGAATCAGAAGAAGTAGAAGAAGGAGAAGGAGAAGGTGAAGTCTGGAGGGTGAATCAGAAGAAGCAGAAGAAGGAGAAGGAGAAGGTGAAGTCTGGAGGGTGAATCAGAAGAAGCAGAAGAAGGAGAAGAAAAAGGTGAAGTCTGGAGGGTGAATCAGAAGAAGCAGAAGAAGGAGAAGGAGAAGGTGAAGTCTGGAGGGTGAATCAGAAGAAGCAGAATAAGGAGAAGGAGAAGGTGAAGTCTGGAGGGTGAATCAGAAGAAGCAGAAGAAGGAGAAGGAGAAGGTGAAGTCTGGAGGGTGAATCAGAAGAAGTAGAAGAAGGAGAAGGAGAAGGTGAAGTCTGGAGGGTGAAGCAGAAGAAGTAGAAGAAGGAGAAGGAGAAGGTGAAGTCAGGAGGGTGAATCAGAAGAAGCAGAAGAAGGAGAAGGAGAAGGTGAAGTCTGGAGGGTGAATCAGAAGAATCAGAAGAAGGAGAAGGAGAAGATGAAGTCTGGAGGGTGAATCAGAAGAAGCAGAAGAAAGAGAAGGAGAAGGTGAAGTCTGGAGGGTGAAGCAGAAGAAACAGAAGAAGGAGAAGGAGTAGGTGAAGACTGGAGGGTGAATCAGAAGAAGTAGAAAAAGGAGAAGGAGAAGGTGAAGTCTGGAGGGTGAATCAGACGAAGTAGAAGAAGGAGAAGGAGAAGGTGAAGTCTGGAGGGTGAATCAGAAGAAGTAGAAGAAGGAGAAGGAGAAGGTGAAGTCTGGAGGGTGAATCAGAAGAAGCAGAAGAAGGACAAGGAGAAGATGAAGTCTGGAGGGTGAATCAGAAGAAGTAGAAGAAGGAGAAGGAGAAGGTGAGGACTGGAGGGTGAATCAGAAGAAGCAGAAGAAGGAGAAGGAGAAGGTGAAGTCTGGAGGGTGAATCAGAAGAAGCAGAAGAAGGAGAAGGAAAAGGTGAAGTCAGGAGCGTGAATCAGAAGAAGCAGAAGAAGGAGAAGGAGAAGGTGAAGTTAGGAGGGTGAATCAGAAGAAGCAGAAGAAGGAGAAGGAGCAGGTGAAGTCAGGGGGGTGAAGCAGAAGAAGTAGAAGAAGGAGAAGGAGAAGGTGAAGTCAGGACGGTGAAGCAGAAGAAGCAGAAGAAGGAGAAGGAGAAGGTGAAGTCTGGAGGGTGAAGCAGAAGAAGCAGAAGAAGGAGAAGGAGAGGGTGAAGTCTGGAGGGTGAATCAGAAGAAGTAGAAGAAGGAGAAGGAGAAGGTGAAGTCAGGAGAGTGAAGCAGAAGAAGCAGAAGAAGGAGAAGGTGAAGTCTGGAGGGCGAAGCAGAAGAAGCAGAAGAAGGAGAAGGAGAAGGTGAAGTCTGGAGGGTGAAGCAGAAGAAGCAGAAGAAGGAGAAGGAGTAGGTGAAGTCTGGAGGGTGAATCAGAAGAAGTAGAAGAAGGAGAAGGATAAGGTGAAGTCAGGAGGGTGAAGCAGAAGAAGCAGAAGAAGGAGAAGGAGAAGGTGAAGTCTGGTGGGTGAAGCAGAAGAAGCAGAAGAAGGAGAAGGAGAAGGTGAAGTCTGGAGGGTGAAGCAGAAGAAGCAGAAGAAGGAGAAGGAGAAGGTGAAGTCAGGAGGGTGGATCAGAAGAAGTAGAAGAAGGAGAAGGAGAAGGTGAAGTCTGGAGGGTGAATCAGAAGAAGCAGAAGAAGGAGAAGGAGAAGGTGAAGTCTGGAGGGCGCAGCAGAAGAAGCAGAAGAAGGAGAAAGAGAAGGTGAAGTCTGGAGGGTGAAGCAGAAGAAGCAGAAGAAGGAAAAGGAGATGGTGAAGTCTGGAGGGTGAATCAGAAGAAGTAGAAGAAGGAGAAGGAGAAGGTGAAGTCAGGAGAGTGAAGCAGAAGAAGCAGAAGAAGGAGAAGGAGAAGGTGAAGTCTGGAGGGTGAAGCAGAAGAAGCAGAAGAAGGAGAAGGAGAAGGTGAAGTCTGGAGGGTGAATCAGAAGAAGCAGAAGAAGGAGAAGGAGAAGGTGAAGTCTGGAGGGTGAATCAGAAGAAGCAGAAGAAGGAGAAGGAGAAGGTGAAGTCAGGAGGGTGAATCAGAAGAAGCAGAAGAAGGAGAAGGAGAAGGTGAATTTAGGAGGGTGAATCAGAAGAAGCAGAAGAAGGAGAAGGAGCAGGTGAAGTCAGGGGGGTGTAGCAGAGGAAGTAGAAGAAGGAGAAGGAGAAGGTGAAGTCAGGACGGTGAAGCAGAAGAAGCAGAAGAAGGAGAAGGAGAAGGTGAAGTCTGGAGGGCGCAGCAGAAGAAGCAGAAGAAGGAGAATGAGAAGGTGAAGTCTGGAGGGTGAATCAGAAGAAGCAGAAGAAGGAGAAGGAGAAGGTGAAGTCTGTAGGGTGAATCAGAAGAAGTAGAAGAAGGAGAAGGAGAAGGTGAAGTCTGGAGGGTGAAGCAGAAGAAGTAGAAGAAGGAGAAGGAGAAGGTGAAGTCAGGAGGGTGAATCAGAAGAAGTAGAAGGAGAAGGAGAAGGTGAAGTCAGGAGGGTGAATCAGAAGAAGCAGAAGAAGGAGAATGAGAAGGTGAAGTCTGGAGGGTGAATCAGAAGAATCAGAAGAAGGAGAAGGAGAAGGTGAAGTCTGGAGGGTGAATCAGAAGAAGCAGAAGAAAGAGAAGGAGAAGGTGAAGTCTGGAGGGTGAAGCAGAAGAAACAGAAGAAGGAGAAGGAGAAGGTGAAGACTGGAGGGTGAATCAGAAGAAGTAGAAGAAGGAGAAGGAGAAGGTGAAGTCTGGAGGGTGAATCAGAAGAAGTAGAAGAAGGAGAAGGAGAAGTTGAAGTCTGGAGGGTGAATCAGAAGAAGCAGAAGAAGGAGAAGGAGAAGGTGAATCTGGAGGGTGAATCAGAAGAAGCAGAAGAAGGAGAAGGAGAAGATGAAGTATGGAGGGTGAATCAGAAGAAGTAGAAGAAGGAGAAGGTGAAGTCTGGAGGGTGAATCAGAAGAAGTAGAAGAAGGAGAAGGAGAAGATGAAGTCTGGAGGGTGAATCAGAAGAAACAGAAGAAGGAGAAGGAGAAGGTGAAGTCTGGAGGGTGAATCAGAAGAAGTAGAAGAAGGAGAAGGAGAAGGTGTAGTCTGGAGGGTGAATCAGAAGAAGTAGACGAAGGAGAAGGAGAAGGTGAAGTCTGGAGGGTGAATCAGAAGAAGCAGAAGAAGGAGAAGGAGAAGGTGAAGTCTGGAGGGTGAATCAGAAGAAGTAGAAGAAGGAGAAGGAGAAGGTGAAGTCTGGAGGGTGAATCAGAAGAAGCAGAAGAAGGAGAAGGAGAAGGTGAAGTCTGGAGGGTGAATCAGAAGAAGCAGAAGAAGGAGAAGGAGAAGGTGAAGTCTGGAGGGTGAATCAGAAGAAGCAGAATAAGGAGAAGGAGAAGGTGAAGTCTGGAGGGTGAATCAGAAGGAGCAGAAGAAGAAGAAGGAGAAGGTGAAGTCTGGAGGGTGAATCAGAAGAAGCAGAAGAAGGAGAAGGAGAAGGTGAAGTCTGGAGGGTGAATCAGAAGAAGTAGAAGAAGATGAAGGAGAAGGTGAAGTCTGGAGGGTGAATCAGAAGAAGTAGAAGAAGGAGAAGGAGAAGGTGAAGTCTGGAGGGTGAAGCAGAAGAAGTAGATGAAGGAGAAGGAGAAGGTGAAGTCAGGAGGGAGAATCAGAAGAAGTAGAAGAAGGAGAAGGAGAAGGTGAGGTCTGGAGGGTGAATCAGAAGAAGCAGAAGAAGGAGAAGGAGAAGGTGAAGTCTGGAGGGTGAATCAGAAGAATCAGAAGAAGGAGAAGGAGAAGGTGAAGTCTGGAGGGTGAATCAGAAGAAGCAGAAGAAAGAGAAGGAGAAGGTGAAGTCTGGAGGGTGAAGCAGAAGAAACAGAAGAAGGAGAAGGAGAAGGTGAAGACTGGAGGGTGAATCAGAAGAAGTAGAAGAAGGAGAAGGAGAAGGTGATGTCTGGAGGGTGAATCAGAAGAGGTAGAAGAAGGAGGAGGAGAAGGTGAAGTCTGGAGGGTGAATCAGAAGAAGCAGAAGAAGGAGAAGGAGAAGGTGAAGTCTGGAGGGTGAATCAGAAGAAGGAGAAGAAGGAGAAGGAGAAGATGAAGTCTGGAGGGTGAATCAGAAGAAGTAGAAGAAGGAGAAGGAGAAGGTGAAGTCTGGAGGCTGAATCAGAAGAAGTAGAAGAAGGAGAAGGAGAAGGTGAAGTCTGGAGGGTGAATCAGAAGAAACAGAAGAAGGAGAAGGAGAAGGTGAAGTCTGGAGGGTGAATCAGAAGAAGTAGAAGAAGGAGAAGGAGAAGGTGTAGTCTGGAGGGTGAATCAGAAGAAGTAGACGAAGGAGAAGGTGAAGTCTGGAGGGTGAATCAGAAGAAGCAGAAGAAGGAGAAGGAGAAGGTGAAGTCTGGAGGGTGAATCAGAAGAAGTAGAAGAAGGAGAAGGAGAAGGTGAAGTCTGGAGGGTGAATCAGAAGAAGCAGAAGAAGGAGAAGGAGAAGGTGAAGTCTGGAGGGTGAATCAGAAGAAGCAGAAGAAGGAGAAGGAGAAGGTGAAGTCTGGAGGGTGAAACAGAAGAAGCAGAATAAGGAGAAGGAGAAGGTGAAGTCTGGAGGGTGAATCAGAAGAAGCAGAAGAAGGAGAAGGAGAAGGTGAAGTCTGTAGGGTGAATCAGAAGAAGTAGAAGAAGGAGAAGGAGAAGGTGAAGTCTGGAGGGTGAATCAGAAGAAATAGAAAAAGGAGAAGGAGAAGGTGAAGTCTGGAGGGTGAAGCAGAAGAAGTAGATGAAGGAGAAGGAGAAGGTTAAGTCAGGAGGGTGAATCAGAAGAAGTAGAAGAAGGAGAAGGAGAAGGTGAGGTCTGGAGGGTGAATCAGAAGAAGCAGAAGAAGGAGAAGGAGAAGGTGAAGTCTGGAGGGTGAATCAGAAGAATCAGAAGAAGGAGAAGGAGAAGGTGAAGTCTGGAGGGTGAATCAGAAGAAGCAGAAGAAAGAGAAGGAGAAGGTGAAGTCTGGAGGGTGAAGCAGAAGAAACAGAAGAAGGAGAAGGAGAAGGTGAAGACTGGAGGGTGAATCAGAAGAAGTAGAAGAAGGAGAAGGAGAAGGTGAAGTCTGGAGGGTGAATCAGAAGAGGTAGAAGAAGGAGAAGGAGAAGGTGAAGTCTGGAGGGTGAATCAGAAGAAGCAGAAGAAGGAGAAGGAGAAGGTGAAGTCTGGAGGGAGAATCAGAAGAAGGAGAAGAAGGAGAAGGAGAAGATGAAGCCTGGAGGGTGAATCAGAAGAAGTAGAAGAAGGAGAAGGAGAAGGTGAAGTCTGGAGGCTGAATCAGAAGAAGTAGAAGAAGGAGAAGGAGAAGGTGAAGTCTGGAGGGTGAATCAGAAGAAACAGAAGAAGGAGAAGGAGAAGGTGAAGTCTGGAGGGTGAATCAGAAGAAGTAGAAGAAGGAGAAGGAGAAGGTGTAGTCTGGAGGGTGAATCAGAAGAAGTAGACGAAGGAGAAGGTGAAGTCTGGAGGGTGAATCAGAAGAAGCAGAAGAAGGAGAAGGAGAAGGTGAAGTCTGGAGGGTGAATCAGAAGAAGTAGAAGAAGGAGAAGGAGAAGGTGAAGTCTGGAGGGTGAATCAGAAGAAGCAGAAGAAGGAGAAGGAGAAGGTGAAGTCTGGAGGGTGAATCAGAAGAAGCAGAAGAAGGAGAAGGAGAAGGTGAAGTCTGGAGGGTGAAACAGAAGAAGCAGAATAAGGAGAAGGAGAAGGTGAAGTCTGGAGGGTGAATCAGAAGAAGCAGAAGAAGGAGAAGGAGAAGGTGAAGTCTGTAGGGTGAATCAGAAGAAGTAGAAGAAGGAGAAGGAGAAGGTGAAGTCTGGAGGGTGAATCAGAAGAAATAGAAAAAGGAGAAGGAGAAGGTGAAGTCTGGAGGGTGAAGCAGAAGAAGTAGAAGAAGGAGAAGGAGAAGGTGAAGTCAGGAGGGTGAATCAGAAGAAGTAGAAGAAGGAGAAGGAGAAGGTGAAGTCAGGAGGGTGAATCAGAAGAAGCAGAAGAAGGAGAAGGAGAAGGTGAAGTCTGGAGGGTGAATCAGAAGAAGTAGAAGAAGGAGAAGGAGAAGGAGAAGTCTGGAGGGTGAATCAGAAGAAACAGAAGAAGGAGAAGGAGAAGGTGAAGTCTGGAGGGTGAATCAGAAGAAGTAGAAGAAGGAGAAGGAGAAGATGAAGTCTGGAGGGTGAATCAGAAGAAGCAGAAGAAGGAGAAGGAGAAGGTGAAGTCTGGAGGGTGAATCAGAAGAAGCAGAAGAAGGAGAAGGAGAAGGTGAAGTCTGGAGGGGAAATCAGAAGAATCAGAAGAAGGAGAAGGAGAAGGTGAAGTCTGGAGGGAGAATCAGAAGAAGCAGAAGAAAGAGAAGGAGAAGGTGAAGTCTGGAGGGTGAATCAGAAGAAGTAGAAGAAGGAGAAGGAGAAGGTGAAGTATGGAGGGTGAATCAGAAGAAGCAGAAGAAGGAGAAGGAGAAGGTGAAGTCTGGAGGGTGAATCAGAAGAAGCAGAAGAAGGAGAAGGAAAAGGTGAAGTCAGGAGGGTGAATCAGAAGAAGCAGAAGAAGGAGAAGGAGAAGGTGAAGTCTGGAGGGTGAATCAGAAGAAGCAGAATAAGGAGAAGGAGAAGGTGAAGTCTGGAGGGTGAATCAGAAGAAGCAGAAGAAGGAGAAGGAGAAGGTGAAGTCTGGAGGGTGAATCAGAAGAAGTAGAAGAAGGAGAAGGAGAAGGTGAAGTCTGGAGGGTGAAGCAGAAGAAGTAGAAGAAGGAGAAGGAGAAGGTGAAGTCAGGAGGGTGAATCAGAAGAAGCAGAAGAAGGAGAAGGAGAAGGTGAAGTCTGGAGGGTGAATCAGAAGAATCAGAAGAAGGCGAAGGAGAAGACGTAGTCTGGAGGGTGAATCAGAAGAAGCAGAAGAAAGAGAAGGAGAAGGGGAAGTCTGGAGGGTGAAGCAGAAGAAACAGAAGAAGGAGAAGGAGTAGGTGAAGACTGGAGGGTGAATCAGAAGAAGTAGAAGAAGGAGAAGGAGAAGGTGAAGTCTGGAGGGTGAATCAGACGAAGTAGAAGAAGGAGAAGGAGAAGGTGAAGTCTGGAGGGTGAATCAGAAGAAGTAGAAGAAGGAGAAGGAGAAGGTGAAGTCTGGAGGGTGAATCAGAAGAAGCAGAAGAAGGAGAAGGAGAAGATGAAGTCTGGAGGGTGAATCAGAAGAAGTAGAAGAAGGAGAAGGAGAAGGTGAGGTCTGGAGGGTGAATCAGAAGAAGCAGAAGAAGGAGAAGGAGAAGGTAAAGTCTGGAGGGTGAATCAGAAGAAGCAGAGGAAGGAGAAGGAGAAGGTGAAGTCTGGAGGGTGAATCAGAAGAAGCAGAAGAAGGAGAAGGAAAAGGTGAAGTCAGGAGCGTGAATCAGAAGAAGCAGAAGAAGGAGAAGGAGAAGGTGAAGTTAGGAGGGTGAATCAGAAGAAGCAGAAGAAGGAGAAGGAGCAGGTGAAGTCAGGGGGGTGAAGCAGAAGAAGTAGAAGAAGGAGAAGGAGAAGGTGAAGTCAGGACGGTGAAGCAGAAGAAGCAGAAGAAGGAGAAGGAGAAGGTGAAGTCTGGAGGGTGAAGCAGAAGAAGCAGAAGAAGGAGAAGGAGAGGGTGAAGTCTGGAGGGTGAATCAGAAGAAGTAGAAGAAGGAGAAGGAGAAGGTGAAGTCAGGAGAGTGAAGCAGAAGAAGCAGAAGAAGGAGAAGGAGAAGGTGAAGTCTGGAGGGCGAAGCAGAAGAAGCAGAAGAAGGAAAAGGAGAAGGTGAAGTCTGGAGGGTGAAGCAGAAGAAGCAGAAGAAGGAGAAGGAGTAGGTGAAGTCTGGAGGGTGAATCAGAAGAAGTAGAAGAAGGAGAAGGATAAGGTGAAGTCAGGATGGTGAAGCAGAAGAAGCAGAAGAAGGAGAAGGAGAAGGTGAAGTCTGGAGGGTGAAGCAGAAGAAGTAGAAGAAGGAGAAGGAGAAGGTGAAGTCTGGAGGGTGAAGCAGAAGAAGCAGAAGAAGGAGAAGGAGAAGGTGAAGTCAGGAGGGTGGATCAGAAGAAGTAGAAGAAGGAGAAGGAGAAGGTGAAGTCTGGAGGGTGAATCAGAAGAAGCAGAAAAAGGAGAAGGAGCAGGTGAAGTCTGGAGGGCGCAGCAGAAGAAGCAGAAGAAGGAGAAAGAGAAGGTGAAGTCTGGAGAGTGAAGCAGAAGAAGCAGAAGAAGGAGAAGGAGAAGGTTAAGTCTGGAGGGTGAATCAGAAGAAGTAGAAGAAGGAGAAGGAGAAGGTGAAGTCAGGAGAGTGAAGCAGAAGAAGCAGAAGAAGGAGAAGGAGAAGGTGAAGTCTGGAGGGCGAAGCAGAAGAAGCAGAAGAAGGAGAAGGAGAAGGTGAAGTCTGGAGGGTGAAGCAGAAGAAGCAGAAGAAGGAGAAGGAATAGGTGAAGTCTGGAGGGTGAATCAGAAGAAGTAGAAGAAGGAGAAGGAGAAGGTGAAGTCAGGAGGGTGAAGCAGAAGAAGCAGAAGAAGGAGAAGGAGAAGGTGAAGTCTGGAGGGTGAAGCAGAAGAAGCAGAAGAAGGAAAAGGAGAAGGTGAAGTCTGGAGGGTGAATCAGAAGAAGCAGAAGAAGGAGAAGGAGAAGGTGAAGTCTGGAGGGTGAATAAGAAGAAGCAGAAGAAGGAGAAGGAAAAGATGAAGTCTGGAGGGTGAATCAGAAGAAGTAGAAGAAGGAGAAGGAGAAGATGAGGTCTGGAGGGTGAATCAGAAGAAGCAGAAGAAGGAGAAGGAGAAGGTGAAGTCTGGAGGGTGAATCAGAAGAAGCAGAAGAAGGAGAAGGAGAAGGTGAAGTCTGGAGGGTGAATTAGAAGAAGCAGAAGAAGGAGAAGGAGAAGGTGAAGTCAGGAGGGTGAATCAGAAGAAGCAGAAGAAGGAGAAGGAGCAGGTGAAGTCAGGGGGTGAAGCAGAAGAAGTAGAAGAAGGAGAAGGAGAAGGTGAAGTCAGGAGGGTGAAGCAGAAGAAGCAGAAGAAGGAGAAGGAGAAGGTGAAGCCTGGAGGGCGCAGCAGAAGAAGCAGAAGAAGGAGAAGGAGAAGGTGAAGTCTGGAGGGTGAATCAGAAGAAGTAGAAGAAGGAGAATGAGAAGGTGAAGTCAGGAGAGTGAAGCAGAAGAAGCAGAAGCAGGAGAAGGAGAAGGTGAAGTCTGGAGGGTGAAGCAGAAGAAGCAGAAGAAGGAGAAGGAGAAGGTGAAGTCTGGAGGGCGAAGCAGAAGAAGCAGAAGAAGGAGATGGAGAAGGTGAAGTCTGGAGGGTGAAGCAGAAGAAGCAGAAGAAGGAGAAGGAGAAGGTGAAGTCTGGAGGGTGAATCAGAAGAAGTAGAAGAAGGAGAAGGAGAAGGTGAAGTCAGGAGGGTGAATCAGAAGAAGTAGAAGAAGGAGAAGGAGAAGGTGAAGTCAGGAGGGTGAAGCAGAAGAAGCAGAAGAAGGAGAAGGAGAAGGTGAAGTCAGGAGGGTGAATCGGAAGAAGTAGAAGAAGGAGAAGGAGAAGGTGAAGTCTGGAGGGTGAATCAGAAGAAGTAGAAGAAGGAGAAGGAGAAGGTGAAGTCTGGAGGGTGAATCAGAAGAAGTAGAAGAAGGAGAAGGAGAAGGTGAAGTCTGGAGGGTGAATCAGAAGAAGCAGAAGAAGGAGAAGGTGAAGGTGACGTCTGGAGGGAGAAGCAGAAGAAGTAGAAGAAGGAGAAGGAGAAGGTGAAGTCTGGAGGGTGAATCAGAAGAAGTAGAAGAAGGAGAAGGAGAAGGTGAAGTCTGGAGGGTGAATCAGAAGAAGTAGAAGACGGAGAAGGAGAAGGTGAAGTCTGGAGGGTGAATCAGAAGAAGCAGAAGAACGAGAAGGAGAAGGTGAAGTCTGGAGGGTGAATCAGAAGACGTAGACGAAGGAGAAGGAGAAGGTGTAGTCTGGAGGGTGAATCAGAAGAAGTTGACGAAGGAGAAGGAGAAGGTGAAGTCTGGAGGGTGAATCAGAAGAAGCAGAAGAACGAGAAGGAGAAGGTGAAGTCTGGAGGGTGAATCAGAAGAAGTAGAAGAAGGAGAAGGAGAAGGTGAAGTCTGGAGGATGAATCAGAAGAAGCAGAAGAAGGAGAAGGAGAAGGTGAAGTCTGGAGGGTGAATCAGAAGAAGCAGAAGAAGGAGAAGGAGAAGGTGAAGTCTGGAGGGTGAATCAGAAGAAGCAGAATAAGGAGAAGGAGAAGGTGAAGTCTGGAGGGTGAATCAGAAGAAGCAGAAGAAGGAGAAGGAGAAGGTGAAGTCTGGAGGGTGAATCAGAAGAAGTAGAAGAAGGAGAAGGAGAAGGTGAAGTCTGGAGGGTGAATCAGAAGAAGTAGAAGAAGGAGAAGGAGAAGGTGAAGTCTGGAGGGTGAATCAGAAGCAGTAGAAGAAGGAGAAGGAGAAGGTGAAGTCTGGAGGGTGAAGCAGAAGAAGTAGAAGAAGGAGAAGGAGAAGGTGAAGTCAGGAGGGTGAATCAGAAGAAGTAGAAGAAGGAGAAGTAGAAGGTGAAGTCAGGAGGGTGAATCAGAAGAAGCAGAAGAAGAAGAAGGAGAAGGTGAAGTCTGGAGGGTGAATCAGAAGAATCAGAAGAAGGAGAAGGAGAAGGTGAAGTCTGGAGAGTGAATCAGAAGAAGCAGAAGAAAGAGAAGGAGAAGGTGAATTCTGGAGGGTGAAGCAGAAGAAACAGAAGAAGGAGAAGGAGAAGGTGAAGACTGGAGGGTGAATCAGAAGAAGTAGAAGAAGGAGAAGGAGAAGGTGAGGTCTGGAGGGTGAATCAGAAGAAGTAGAAGAAGGAGAAGGAGAAGGTGAAGTCTGGAGGGTGAATCAGAAGAAGCAGAAGAAGGAGAAGGAGAAGGTGAAGTCTGGAGGGTGTATCAGAAGAAGCAGAAGAAGGAGAAGGAGAAGATGAAGTCTGGAGGGTGAATCAGAAGTAGTAGCAGAAGTAGAATGAGAAGGTGAGGTCTGGAGGGTGAATCAGAAGAAGCAGAAGAAGGAGAAGGAGAAGGTGAAGTCTGGAGGGTGAATCAGAAGAAGCAGAAGAAGGAGAAGGAGAAGGTGAAGTCTGGAGGGTGAATCAGAAGAAGCAGAAGAAGGAGAAGGAGAAGGTGAAGTCAGGAGGGTGAATCAGAAGAAGCAGAAGAAGGAGAAGGAGAAGGTGAAGTTAGGAGGGTGAATCAGAAGAAGCAGAAGAAGGAGAAGGAGAAGGTGAAGTCTGGAGGGTGAATCAGAAGAAGCAGAAGAAGGAGAAGGAGAAGGTGAAGTCTGGAGGGTGAATTAGAAGAAGCAGAAGAAGGAGAAAGAGAAGGTGAAGTCAGGGGGGTGAATCAGAAGAAGCAGAAGAAGGAGAAGCAGAAGGTAAAGATAGGAGGGTGAACCAGAAGAAGCAGAAGAAGGAGAAGGAGTAGGTGAAGTCTGGGGGGTGAAGCAGAAGAAGTAGAAGAAGGAGAAGGAGAAGGTGAAGTCAGGAGGGTGAAGCAGAAGAAGCAGAAGAAGGAGAAGAAGAAGGTGAAGTCTGGAGGGCGCAGCGGAAGAAGCAGAAGAAGGAGAAGGAGAAGGTGAAGTCTGGAGGGTGAAGCAGAAGAAGCAGAAGAAGGAGAAGGAGAAGGTGAAGTCTGGAGGGTGAAGCAGAAGAAGCAGAAGAAGGAGAAGGAGTAGGTGAAGTCTGGAGGGTGAATCAGAAGAAGTAGAAGAAGGAGAAGGAGAAGGTGAAGTCAGGAGGGTGAAGCAGAAGAAGCAGAAGAAGGAGAAGGAGAAGGTGAAGTCTGGAGGGTGAAGCAGAAGAAGCAGAAGAAGGAGAAGGAGAAGGTGAAGTCTGGAGGGTGAATCAGAAGAAGCAGAAGAAGGAGAAGGAGAAGGTGAAGTCTGGAGGGTGAATAAGAAGAAGCAGAAGAAGGAGAAGGAAAAGATGAAGTCTGGAGGGTGAATCAGAAGAAGTAGAAGAAGGAGAAGGAGAAGATGAGGTCTGGAGGGTGAATCAGAAGAAGCAGAAGAAGGAGAAGGAGAAGGTGAAGTCTGGAAGGTGAATCAGAAGAAGCAGAAGAAGGAGAAGGAGAAGGTGAAGTCTGGAGGGTGAATTAGAAGAAGCAGAAGAAGGAGAAGGAGAAGGTGAAGTCAGGAGGGTGAATCAGAAGAAGCAGAAGAAGGAGAAGGAGCAGGTGAAGTCAGGGGGTGAAGCAGAAGAAGTAGAAGAAGGAGAAGGAGAAGGTGAAGTCAGGAGGGTGAAGCAGAAGAAGCAGAAGAAGGAGAAGGAGAAGGTGAAGTCTGGAGGGCGCAGCAGAAGAAGCAGAAGAAGGAGAAGGAGAAGGTGAAGACTGGAGGGTGAATCAGAAGAAGTAGAAGAAGGAGAAGGAGAAGGTGAAGTCAGGAGAGTGAAGCAGAAGAAGCAGAAGAAGGAGAAGGAGAAGGTGAAGTCTGGAGGGTGAAGCAGAAGAAGCAGAAGAAGGAGAAGGAGAAGGTGAAGTCTGGAGGGCGAAGCAGAAGAAGCAGAAGAAGGAGATGGAGAAGGTGAAGTCTGGAGGGTGAAGCAGAAGAAGCAGAAGAAGGAGAAGGAGAAGGTGAAGTCTGGAGGGTGAATCAGAAGAAGTAGAAGAAGGAGAAGGAGAAGGTGAAGTCAGGAGGGTGAATCAGAAGAAGTAGAAGAAGGAGAAGGAGAAGGTGAAGTCAGGAGGGTGAAGCAGAAGAAGCAGAAGAAGGAGAAGGAGAAGGTGAAGTCAGGAGGGTGAATCGGAAGAAGTAGAAGAAGGAGAAGGAGAAGGTGAAGTCTGGAGGGTGAATCAGAAGAAGTAGAAGAAGGAGAAGGAGAAGGTGAAGTCTGGAGGGTGAATCAGAAGAAGTAGAAGAAGGAGAAGGAGAAGGTGAAGTCTGGAGGGTGAATCAGAAGAAGCAGAAGAAGGAGAAGGAGAAGGTGACGTCTGGAGGGAGAAGCAGAAGAAGTAGAAGAAGGAGAAGGAGAAGGTGAAGTCTGGAGGGTGAATCAGAAGAAGTAGAAGAAGGAGAAGGAGAAGGTGAAGTCTGGAGGGTGAATCAGAAGAAGTAGAAGACGGAGAAGGAGAAGGTGAAGTCTGGAGGGTGAATCAGAAGAAGCAGAAGAACGAGAAGGAGAAGGTGAAGTCTGGAGGGTGAATCAGAAGAAGTAGAAGAAGGAGAAGGAGAAGGTGTAGTCTGGAGGGTGAATCAGAAGAAGTTGACGAAGGAGAAGGAGAAGGTGAAGTCTGGAGGGTGAATCAGAAGAAGCAGAAGAACGAGAAGGAGAAGGTGAAGTCTGGAGGGTGAATCAGAAGAAGTAGAAGAAGGAGAAGGAGAAGGTGAAGTCTGGAGGATGAATCAGAAGAAGCAGAAGAAGGAGAAGGAGAAGGTGAAGTCTGGAGGGTGAATCAGAAGAAGCAGAAGAAGGAGAAGGAGAAGGTGAAGTCTGGAGGGTGAATCAGAAGAAGCAGAATAAGGAGAAGGAGAAGGTGAAGTCTGGAGGGTGAATCAGAAGAAGCAGAAGAAGGAGAAGGAGAAGGTGAAGTCTGGAGGGTGAATCAGAAGAAGTAGAAGAAGGAGAAGGAGAAGGTGAAGTCTGGAGGGTGAATCAGAAGCAGTAGAAGAAGGAGAAGGAGAAGGTGAAGTCTGGAGGGTGAAGCAGAAGAAGTAGAAGAAGGAGAAGGAGAAGGTGAAGTCAGGAGGGTGAATCAGAAGAAGTAGAAGAAGGAGAAGTAGAAGGTGAAGTCAGGAGGGTGAATCAGAAGAAGCAGAAGAAGAAGAAGGAGAAGGTGAAGTCTGGAGGGTGAATCAGAAGAATCAGAAGAAGGAGAAGGAGAAGGTGAAGTCTGGAGGGTGAATCAGAAGAAGCAGAAGAAAGAGAAGGAGAAGGTGAATTCTGGAGGGTGAAGCAGAAGAAACAGAAGAAGGAGAAGGAGAAGGTGAAGACTGGAGGGTGAATCAGAAGAAGTAGAAGAAGGAGAAGGAGAAGGTGAGGTCTGGAGGGTGAATCAGAAGAAGTAGAAGAAGGAGAAGGAGAAGGTGAAGTCTGGAGGGTGAATCAGAAGAAGCAGAAGAAGGAGAAGGAGAAGGTGAAGTCTGGAGGGTGAATCAGAAGAAGCAGAAGAAGGAGAAGGAGAAGATGAAGTCTGGAGGGTGAATCAGAAGTAGTAGAAGAAGTAGAAGGAGAAGGTGAGGTCTGGAGGGTGAATCAGAAGAAGCAGAAGAAGGAGAAGGAGAAGGTGAAGTCTGGAGGGTGAATCAGAAGAAGCAGAAGAAGGAGAAGGAGAAGGTGAAGTCTGGAGGGTGAATCAGAAGAAGCAGAAGAAGGAGAAGGAGAAGGTGAAGTCAGGAGGGTGAATCAGAAGAAGCAGAAGAAGGAGAAGGAGAAGGTGAAGTTAGGAGAGTGAATCAGAAGAAGCAGAAGAAGGAGAAGGAGAAGGTGAAGTCTGGAGGGTGAATCAGAAGAAGCAGAAGAAGGAGAAGGAGAAGGTGAAGTCTGGAGGGTGAATTAGAAGAAGCAGAAGAAGGAGAAGGAGAAGGTGAAGTCAGGGGGGTGAATCAGAAGAAGCAGAAGAAGGAGAAGCAGAAGGTAAAGTTAGGAGGGTGAACCAGAAGAAGCAGAAGAAGGAGAAGGAGCAGGTGAAGTCAGGGGGGTGAAGCAGAAGAAGTAGAAGAAGGAGAAGGAGAAGGTGAAGTCAGGAGGGTGAAGCAGAAGAAGCAGAAGAAGGAGAAGAAGAAGGTGATGTCTGGAGGGCGCAGCAGAAGAAGCAGAAGAAGGAGAAGGAGAAGGTGAAGTCTGGAGGGTGAAGCAGAAGAAGCAGAAGAAGGAGAAGGAGAAGGTGAAGTCTGGAGGGTGAATCAGAAGAAGTAGAAGAAGGAGAAGGAGAAGGTGAAGTCAGGAGAGTGAAGCAGGAGAAGCAGAAGAAGGAGAAGGAGAAGCTGAAGTCTGGAGGGTGAAGCAGAAGAAGCAGAAGAAGGAGAAGGTGAAGTCTGGAGGGCGAAGCAGAAGAAGCAGAAGAAGGAGAAGGGGAAGGTGAAGTCTGGAGGGTGAATCAGAAGAAGTAGAAGAAGCAGAAGGAGAAGGTGAAGTCTGCAGGGTGAATCAGAAGAAGCAGCAGAAGGAGAAGGAGAAGGTGAAGTCTGGAGGGTGAATCAGAAGAAGCAGAAGAAGGAGAAGGAGAAGGTGAAGTCTGGAGGGTGAATCAGAAGAAGCAGAATAAGGAGAAGGAGAAGGTGAAGTCTGGAGGGTGAATCAGAAGAAGCAGAAGAAGGAGAAGGAGAAGGTGAAGTCTGGAGGGTGAATCAGAAGAAGTAGAAGAAGGAGAAGGAGAAGGTGAAGTCTGGAGGGTGAATCAGAAGAAGTAGAAGAAGGAGAAGGAGAAGGTGAAGTCTGGAGGGTGAATCAGAAGAAGCAGAAGAAGGAGAAGGAGAAGGTGAAGTCTGGAGGGTGAATCAGAAGAAGCAGAATAAGGAGAAGGAGACGATGAAGTCTGGAGGGTGAATCAGAAGAAGTAGAAGAAGGAGAAGGAGAAAGTGAAGTCTGGAGGGTGAATCAGAAGAAGCAGAAGAAGGAGAAGGAGAAGGTGAAGTCTGGAGGGTGAATCAGAAGAAGCAAAAGAAGGAGAAGGAGAAGGTGAAGTCTGGAGGGTGAATCAGAAGAAGCAGAAGAAGGAGAAGGAGAAGGTGAAGTCTGGAGGGCGAAGCAGAAGAAGCAGAAGAAGGAGAAGGGGAAGGTGAAGTCTGGAGGGTGAATCAATAGAAATAGAAGAAGCAGAAGGAGAAGGTGAAGTCTGGAGGGTGAATCAGAAGAAGCAGCAGAAGGAGAAGGAGAAGGTGAAGTCTGGAGGGTGAATCAGAAGAAGCAGAAGAAGGAGAAGGAGAAGGTGAAGTCTGGAGGGTGAATCAGAAGAAACAGAATAAGGAGAAGGAGAAGGTGAAGTCTGGAGGGTGAATCAGAAGAAGTAGAAGAAGGAGAAGGAGAAGGTGAAGTCTGGAGGGTGAATCAGAAGAAGCAGAAGAAGGAGAAGGAGAAGGTGAAGTCTGCAGGGTGAATCAGAAGAAGCAGAAGAAGGAGAAGGAGACGATGAAGTCTGGAGGGTGAATCAGAAGAAGTAGAAGAAGGAGAAGGAGAAGGTGAAGTCTGGAGGCTGAATCAGAAGAAGCAGAAGAAGGAGAAGGAGAAGGTGAAGTCTGGATGGTGAATCAGAAGAAGCAAAAGAAGGAGAAGGAGAAGGTGAAGTCTGGAGGGTGAATCAGAAGAAGCAGAATAAGGAGAAGGAGAAGGTGAAGTCTGGAGGGTGAATCAGAAGAAGCAGAAGAAGGAGAAGGAGAAGGTGAAGTCAGGAGGGTGATTCAGAAGAAGCAGAAGAAGGAGAAGGAGAAGGTGAAGTCTGGAGGGTGAATCAGAAGAATCAGAAGAAGGAGAAGGAGAAGGTGAAGTCTGGAGGGTGAATCAGAAGAAGCAGAAGAAAGAGAAGGAGAAGGTGAAGTCTAGAGGGTGAAGCAGAGGAAACAGAAGAAGGAGAAGGAGAAGGTGAAGACTGAAGGGTGAATCAGAAGAAGTAGAAGAAGGAGAAGGAGAAGGTGAGGTCTGGAGGGTGAATCAGAAGAAGTAGAAGAAGGAGAAGGAGAAGGTGAAGTATGGAGGGTGAATCAGAAGAAGCAGAAGAAGGAGAAGGAGAAGGTGAAGTCTGGAGGGTGAATCAGAAGATGTAGAAGAAGGAGAAGGAGAAGGTGAAGTCTGGAGGGTGAATCAGAAGAAGTAGAAGAAGGAGAATGAGAAGGTGAAGTCTGGAGGGTGAATCAGAAGAAGCAGAAGAAGGAGAAGGAGAAGGTGAAGTCAGGAGAGTGAAGCAGAAGAAGCAGAAGAAGGAGAAGGAGAAGGTGAAGTCTGGAGGGTGAAGCAGAAGAAGCAGAAGAAGGAGAAGGAGAAGGTGAAGTCTGGAGGGCGAAGCAGAAGAAGCAGAAGAAGGAGATGGAGAAGGTGAAGTCTGGAGGGTGAAGCAGAAGAAGCAGAAGAAGGAGAAGGAGAAGGTGAAGTCTGGAGGGTGAATCAGAAGAAGTAGAAGAAGGAGAAGGAGAAGGTGAAGTCAGGAGGGTGAATCAGAAGAAGTAGAAGAAGGAGAAGGAGAAGGTGAAGTCAGGAGGGTGAAGCAGAAGAAGCAGAAGAAGGAGAAGGAGAAGGTGAAGTCAGGAGGGTGAATCGGAAGAAGTAGAAGAAGGAGAAGGAGAAGGTGAAGTCTGGAGGGTGAATCAGAAGAAGTAGAAGAAGGAGAAGGAGAAGGTGAAGTCTGGAGGGTGAATCAGAAGAAGTAGAAGAAGGAGAAGGAGAAGGTGAAGTCTGGAGGGTGAATCAGAAGAAGCAGAAGAAGGAGAAGGAGAAGGTGACGTCTGGAGGGAGAAGCAGAAGAAGTAGAAGAAGGAGAAGGAGAAGGTGAAGTCTGGAGGGTGAATCAGAAGAAGTAGAAGAAGTAGAAGGAGAAGGTGAAGTCTGGAGGGTGAATCAGAAGAAGTAGAAGACGGAGAAGGAGAAGGTGAAGTCTGGAGGGTGAATCAGAAGAAGCAGAAGAACGAGAAGGAGAAGGTGAAGTCTGGAGGGTGAATCAGAAGAAGTAGAAGAAGGAGAAGGAGAAGGTGTAGTCTGGAGGGTGAATCAGAAGAAGTTGACGAAGGAGAAGGAGAAGGTGAAGTCTGGAGGATGAATCAGAAGAAGCAGAAGAAGGAGAAGGAGAAGGTGAAGTCTGGAGGGTGAATCAGAAGAAGCAGAAGAAGGAGAAGGAGAAGGTGAAGTCTGGAGGTGAATCAGAAGAAGCAGAATAAGGAGAAGGAGAAGGTGAAGTCTGGAGGGTGAATATGAAGAAGCAGAAGAAGGAGAAGGAGAAGGTGAAGTCTGGAGGGTGAATCAGAAGAAGTAGAAGAAGGAGAAGGAGAAGGTGAAGTCTGGAGGGTGAATCAGAAGAAGTAGAAGAAGGAGGAGGAGAAGGTGAAGTCTGGAGGGTGAATCAGAAGCAGTAGAAGAAGGAGAAGGAGAAGGTGAAGTCTGGAGGGTGAAGCAGAAGAAGTAGAAGAAGGAGAAGGAGAAGGTGAAGTCAGGAGCGTGAATCAGAAGAAGTAGAAGAAGGAGAAGTAGAAGGTGAAGTCAGGAGGGTGAATCAGAAGAAGCAGAAGAAGAAGAAGGAGAAGGTGAAGTCTGGAGGGTGAATCAGAAGAATCAGAAGAAGGAGAAGGAGAAGGTGAAGTCTGGAGGGTGAATCAGAAGAAGCAGAAGAAAGAGAAGGAGAAGGTGAATTCTGGAGGGTGAAGCAGAAGAAACAGAAGAAGGAGAAGGAGAAGGTGAAGACTGGAGGGTGAATCAGAAGAAGTAGAAGAAGGAGAAGGAGAAGGTGAGGTCTGGAGGTTGAATCAGAAGAAGTAGAAGAAGGAGAAGGAGAAGGTGAAGTCTGGAGGTTGAATCAGAAGAAGCAGAAGAAGGAGAAGGAGAAGGTGAAGTCTGGAGGGTGAATCAGAAGAAGCAGAAGAAGGAGAAGGAGAAGATGAAGTCTGGAGGGTGAATCAGAAGTAGTAGAAGAAGTAGAAGGAGAAGGTGAGGTCTGGAGGGTGAATCAGAAGAAGCAGAAGAAGGAGAAGGAGAAGGTGAAGTCTGGAGGGTGAATCAGAAGAAGCAGAAGAAGGAGAAGGAGAAGGTGAAGTCTGGAGGGTGAATCAGAAGAAGCAGAATAAGGAGAAGGAGAAGGTGAAGTCTGGAGGGTGAATCAGAAGAAGTAGAAGAAGGAGAAGGAGAAGGTGAAGTCTGGAGGGTGAATCAGAAGAAGCAGAAGAAGGAGAAGGAGAAGGTGAAGTCTGCAGGGTGAATCAGAAGAAGCAGAAGAAGGAGAAGGAGACGATGAAGTCTGGAGGGTGAATCAGAAGAAGTAGAAGAAGGAGAAGGAGAAGGTGAAGTCTGGAGGCTGAATCAGAAGAAGCAGAAGAAGGAGAAGGAGAAGGTGAAGTCTGGATGGTGAATCAGAAGAAGCAAAAGAAGGAGAAGGAGAAGGTGAAGTCTGGAGGGTGAATCAGAAGAAGCAGAATAAGGAGAAGGAGAAGGTGAAGTCTGGAGGGTGAATCAGAAGAAGCAGAAGAAGGAGAAGGAGAAGGTGAAGTCAGGAGGGTGATTCAGCAGAAGCAGCAGAAGGAGAAGGAGAAGGTGAAGTCTGGAGGGTGAATCAGAAGAATCAGAAGAAGGAGAAGGAGAAGGTGAAGTCTGGAGGGTGAATCAGAAGAAGCAGAAGAAAGAGAAGGAGAAGGTGAAGTCTAGAGGGTGAAGCAGAGGAAACAGAAGAAGGAGAAGGAGAAGGTGAAGACTGAAGGGTGAATCAGAAGAAGTAGAAGAAGGAGAAGGAGAAGGTGAGGTCTGGAGGGTGAATCAGAAGAAGTAGAAGAAGGAGAAGGAGAAGGTGAAGTCTGGAGGGTGAATCAGAAGAAGCAGAAGAAGGAGAAGGAGAAGGTGAAGTCTGGAGGGTGAATCAGAAGATGTAGAAGAAGGAGAAGGAGAAGGTGAAGTCTGGAGGGTGAATCAGAAGAAGTAGAAGAAGGAGAATGAGAAGGTGAAGTCTGGAGGGTGAATCAGAAGAAGCAGAAGAAGGAGAAGGAGAAGGTGAAGTCAGGAGAGTGAAGCAGAAGAAGCAGAAGAAGGAGAAGGAGAAGGTGAAGTCTGGAGGGTGAAGCAGAAGAAGCAGAAGAAGGAGAAGGAGAAGGTGAAGTCTGGAGGGCGAAGCAGAAGAAGCAGAAGAAGGAGATGGAGAAGGTGAAGTCTGGAGGGTGAAGCAGAAGAATCAGAAGAAGGAGAAGGAGAAGGTGAAGTCTGGAGGGTGAAGCAGAAGAATCAGAAGAAGGAGAAGGAGAAGGTGAAGTCTGGAGGGTGAATCAGAAGAAGCAGAAGAAAGAGAAGGAGAAGGTGAATTCTGGAGGGTGAAGCAGAAGAAACAGAAGAAGGAGAAGGAGAAGGTGAAGACTGGAGGGTGAATCAGAAGAAGTAGAAGAAGGAGAAGGAGAAGGTGAGGTCTGGAGGTTGAATCAGAAGAAGTAGAAGAAGGAGAAGGAGAAGGTGAAGTCTGGAGGTTGAATCAGAAGAAGCAGAAGAAGGAGAAGGAGAAGGTGAAGTCTGGAGGGTGAATCAGAAGAAGCAGAAGAAGGAGAAGGAGAAGATGAAGTCTGGAGGGTGAATCAGAAGTAGTAGAAGAAGTAGAAGGAGAAGGTGAGGTCTGGAGGGTGAATCAGAAGAAGCAGAAGAAGGAGAAGGAGAAGGTGAAGTCTGGAGGGTGAATCAGAAGAAGCAGAAGAAGGAGAAGGAGAAGGTGAAGTCTGGAGGGTGAATCAGAAGAAGCAGAATAAGGAGAAGGAGAAGGTGAAGTCTGGAGGGTGAATCAGAAGAAGTAGAAGAAGGAGAAGGAGAAGGTGAAGTCTGGAGGGTGAATCAGAAGAAGCAGAAGAAGGAGAAGGAGAAGGTGAAGTCTGCAGGGTGAATCAGAAGAAGCAGAAGAAGGAGAAGGAGACGATGAAGTCTGGAGGGTGAATCAGAAGAAGTAGAAGAAGGAGAAGGAGAAGGTGAAGTCTGGAGGCTGAATCAGAAGAAGCAGAAGAAGGAGAAGGAGAAGGTGAAGTCTGGATGGTGAATCAGAAGAAGCAAAAGAAGGAGAAGGAGAAGGTGAAGTCTGGAGGGTGAATCAGAAGAAGCAGAATAAGGAGAAGGAGAAGGTGAAGTCTGGAGGGTGAATCAGAAGAAGCAGAAGAAGGAGAAGGAGAAGGTGAAGTCAGGAGGGTGATTCAGAAGAAGCAGAAGAAGGAGAAGGAGAAGGTGAAGTCTGGAGGGTGAATCAGAAGAATCAGAAGAAGGAGAAGGAGAAGGTGAAGTCTGGAGGGTGAATCAGAAGAAGCAGAAGAAAGAGAAGGAGAAGGTGAAGTCTAGAGGGTGAAGCAGAGGAAACAGAAGAAGGAGAAGGAGAAGGTGAAGACTGAAGGGTGAATCAGAAGAAGTAGAAGAAGGAGAAGGAGAAGGTGAGGTCTGGAGGGTGAATCAGAAGAAGTAGAAGAAGGAGAAGGAGAAGGTGAAGTCTGGAGGGTGAATCAGAAGAAGCAGAAGAAGGAGAAGGAGAAGGTGAAGTCTGGAGGGTGAATCAGAAGATGTAGAAGAAGGAGAAGGAGAAGGTGAAGTCTGGAGGGTGAATCAGAAGAAGTAGAAGAAGGAGAATGAGAAGGTGAAGTCTGGAGGGTGAATCAGAAGAAGCAGAAGAAGGAGAAGGAGAAGGTGAAGTCAGGAGAGTGAAGCAGAAGAAGCAGAAGAAGGAGAAGGAGAAGGTGAAGTCTGGAGGGTGAAGCAGAAGAAGCAGAAGAAGGAGAAGGAGAAGGTGAAGTCTGGAGGGCGAAGCAGAAGAAGCAGAAGAAGGAGATGGAGAAGGTGAAGTCTGGAGGGTGAAGCAGAAGAAGCAGAAGAAGGAGAAGGAGAAGGTGAAGTCTGGAGGGTGAATCAGAAGAAGTAGAAGAAGGAGAAGGAGAAGGTGAAGTCAGGAGGGTGAATCAGAAGAAGTAGAAGAAGGAGAAGGAGAAGGTGAAGTCAGGAGGGTGAAGCAGAAGAAGCAGAAGAAGGAGAAGGAGAAGGTGAAGTCAGGAGGGTGAATCGGAAGAAGTAGAAGAAGGAGAAGGAGAAGGTGAAGTCTGGAGGGTGAATCAGAAGAAGTAGAAGAAGGAGAAGGAGAAGGTGAAGTCTGGAGGGTGAATCAGAAGAAGTAGAAGAAGGAGAAGGAGAAGGTGAAGTCTGGAGGGTGAATCAGAAGAAGCAGAAGAAGGAGAAGGAGAAGGTGACGTCTGGAGGGAGAAGCAGAAGAAGTAGAAGAAGGAGAAGGAGAAGGTGAAGTCTGGAGGGTGAATCAGAAGAAGTAGAAGAAGTAGAAGGAGAAGGTGAAGTCTGGAGGGTGAATCAGAAGAAGTAGAAGACGGAGAAGGAGAAGGTGAAGTCTGGAGGGTGAATCAGAAGAAGCAGAAGAACGAGAAGGAGAAGGTGAAGTCTGGAGGGTGAATCAGAAGAAGTAGAAGAAGGAGAAGGAGAAGGTGTAGTCTGGAGGGTGAATCAGAAGAAGTTGACGAAGGAGAAGGAGAAGGTGAAGTCTGGAGGATGAATCAGAAGAAGCAGAAGAAGGAGAAGGAGAAGGTGAAGTCTGGAGGGTGAATCAGAAGAAGCAGAAGAAGGAGAAGGAGAAGGTGAAGTCTGGAGGTGAATCAGAAGAAGCAGAATAAGGAGAAGGAGAAGGTGAAGTCTGGAGGGTGAATATGAAGAAGCAGAAGAAGGAGAAGGAGAAGGTGAAGTCTGGAGGGTGAATCAGAAGAAGTAGAAGAAGGAGAAGGAGAAGGTGAAGTCTGGAGGGTGAATCAGAAGAAGTAGAAGAAGGAGAAGGAGAAGGTGAAGTCTGGAGGGTGAATCAGAAGCAGTAGAAGAAGGAGAAGGAGAAGGTGAAGTCTGGAGGGTGAAGCAGAAGAAGTAGAAGAAGGAGAAGGAGAAGGTGAAGTCAGGAGGGTGAATCAGAAGAAGTAGAAGAAGGAGAAGTAGAAGGTGAAGTCAGGAGGGTGAATCAGAAGAAGCAGAAGAAGAAGAAGGAGAAGGTGAAGTCTGGAGGGTGAATCAGAAGAATCAGAAGAAGGAGAAGGAGAAGGTGAAGTCTGGAGGGTGAATCAGAAGAAGCAGAAGAAAGAGAAGGAGAAGGTGAATTCTGGAGGGTGAAGCAGAAGAAGCAGAAGAAGGAGAAGGAGAAGGTGAAGTCTGGAGGGCGAAGCAGAAGAAGCAGAAGAAGGAGATGGAGAAGGTGAAGTCTGGAGGGTGAAGCAGAAGAAGCAGAAGAAGGAGAAGGAGAAGGTGAAGTCTGGAGGGTGAATCAGAAGAAGTAGAAGAAGGAGAAGGAGAAGGTGAAGTCAGGAGGGTGAATCAGAAGAAGTAGAAGAAGGAGAAGGAGAAGGTGAAGTCAGGAGGGTGAAGCAGAAGAAGCAGAAGAAGGAGAAGGAGAAGGTGAAGTCAGGAGGGTGAATCGGAAGAAGTAGAAGAAGGAGAAGGAGAAGGTGAAGTCTGGAGGGTGAATCAGAAGAAGTAGAAGAAGGAGAAGGAGAAGGTGAAGTCTGGAGGGTGAATCAGAAGAAGTAGAAGAAGGAGAAGGAGAAGGTGAAGTCTGGAGGGTGAATCAGAAGAAGCAGAAGAAGGAGAAGGAGAAGGTGACGTCTGGAGGGAGAAGCAGAAGAAGTAGAAGAAGGAGAAGGAGAAGGTGAAGTCTGGAGGGTGAATCAGAAGAAGTAGAAGAAGTAGAAGGAGAAGGTGAAGTCTGGAGGGTGAATCAGAAGAAGTAGAAGACGGAGAAGGAGAAGGTGAAGTCTGGAGGGTGAATCAGAAGAAGCAGAAGAACGAGAAGGAGAAGGTGAAGTCTGGAGGGTGAATCAGAAGAAGTAGAAGAAGGAGAAGGAGAAGGTGTAGTCTGGAGGGTGAATCAGAAGAAGTTGACGAAGGAGAAGGAGAAGGTGAAGTCTGGAGGATGAATCAGAAGAAGCAGAAGAAGGAGAAGGAGAAGGTGAAGTCTGGAGGGTGAATCAGAAGAAGCAGAAGAAGGAGAAGGAGAAGGTGAAGTCTGGAGGTGAATCAGAAGAAGCAGAATAAGGAGAAGGAGAAGGTGAAGTCTGGAGGGTGAATATGAAGAAGCAGAAGAAGGAGAAGGAGAAGGTGAAGTCTGGAGGGTGAATCAGAAGAAGTAGAAGAAGGAGAAGGAGAAGGTGAAGTCTGGAGGGTGAATCAGAAGAAGTAGAAGAAGGAGAAGGAGAAGGTGAAGTCTGGAGGGTGAATCAGAAGCAGTAGAAGAAGGAGAAGGAGAAGGTGAAGTCTGGAGGGTGAAGCAGAAGAAGTAGAAGAAGGAGAAGGAGAAGGTGAAGTCAGGAGGGTGAATCAGAAGAAGTAGAAGAAGGAGAAGTAGAAGGTGAAGTCAGGAGGGTGAATCAGAAGAAGCAGAAGAAGAAGAAGGAGAAGGTGAAGTCTGGAGGGTGAATCAGAAGAATCAGAAGAAGGAGAAGGAGAAGGTGAAGTCTGGAGGGTGAATCAGAAGAAGCAGAAGAAAGAGAAGGAGAAGGTGAATTCTGGAGGGTGAAGCAGAAGAAACAGAAGAAGGAGAAGGAGAAGGTGAAGACTGGAGGGTGAATCAGAAGAAGTAGAAGAAGGAGAAGGAGAAGGTGAGGTCTGGAGGTTGAATCAGAAGAAGTAGAAGAAGGAGAAGGAGAAGGTGAAGTCTGGAGGTTGAATCAGAAGAAGCAGAAGAAGGAGAAGGAGAAGGTGAAGTCTGGAGGGTGAATCAGAAGAAGCAGAAGAAGGAGAAGGAGAAGATGAAATCTGGAGGGTGAATCAGAAGTAGTAGAAGAAGTAGAAGGAGAAGGTGAGGTCTGGAGGGTGAATCAGAAGAAGCAGAAGAAGGAGAAGGAGAAGGTGAAGTCTGGAGGGTGAATCAGAAGAAGCAGAAGAAGGAGAAGGAGAAGGTGAAGTCTGGAGGGTGAATCAGAAGAAGCAGAAGAAGGAGAAGGAGAAGGTGAAGTCAGGAGGGTGAATCAGAAGAAGCAGAAGAAGGAGAAGGAGAAGGTGAAGTTAGGAGGGTGAATCAGAAGAAGCAGAAGAAGGAGAAGGAGAAGGTGAAGTCTGGAGGGTGAATCAGAAGAAGCAGAAGAAGGAGAAGGAGAAGGTGAAGTCTGGAGGGTGAATTAGAAGAAGCAGAAGAAGGAGAAGGAGAAGGTGAAGTCAGGGGGGTGAATCAGAAGATGCAGAAGAAGGAGAAGCAGAAGGTAAAGTTAGGAGGGTGAACCAGAAGAAGCAGAATAAGGAGAAGGAGCAGGTGAAGTCAGGGGGGTGAAGCAGAAGAAGTAGAAGAAGGAGAAGGAGAAGGTGAAGTCAGGAGGGTGAAGCAGAAGAAGCAGAAGAAGGAGAAGAAGAAGGTGAAGTCTGGAGGGCGCAGCAGAAGAAGCAGAAGAAGGATAAGGAGAAGGTGAAGTCTGGAGGGTGAAGCAGAAGAAGCAGAAGAAGGAGAAGGAGAAGGTGAAGTCTGGAGGGTGAATCAGAAGAAGTAGAAGAAGGAGAAGGAGAAGGTGAAGTCAGGAGAGTGAAGCAGGAGAAGCAGAAGAAGGAGAAGGAGAAGGTGAAGTCTGGAGGGTGAAGCAGAAGAAGCAGAAGAAGGAGAAGGAGAAGGTGAAGTCTGGAGGGCGAAGCAGAAGAAGCAGAAGAAGGAGAAGGAGAAGGTGAAGTCTGGAGGGTGAATCAGAAGAAGCAGAATAAGGAGAAGGAGAAGGTGAAGTCTGGAGGGTGAATCAGAAGAAGCAGAAGAAGGAGAAGGAGAAGGTGAAGTCTGGAGGGTGAATCAGAAGAAGTAGAAGAAGGAGAAGGAGAAGGTGAAGTCTGGAGGGTGAATCAGAAGAAGTAGAAGAAGGAGAAGGAGAAGGTGAAGTCTGGAGGGTGAATCAGAAGAAGCAGAAGAAGGAGAAGGAGAAGGTGAAGTCTGGAGGGTGAATCAGAAGAAGCAGAAGAAGGAGAAGGAGACGATGAAGTCTGGAGGGTGAATCAGAAGAAGTAGAAGAAGGAGAAGGAGAAAGTGAAGTCTGGAGGGTGAATCAGAAGAAGCAGAAGAAGGAGAAGGAGAAGATGAAGTCTGGAGGGTGAATCAGAAGAAGCAAAAGAAGGAGAAGGAGAAGGTGAAGTCTGGAGGGTGAATCAGAAGAAGCAGAAGAAGGAGAAGGAGAAGGTGAAGTCTGGAGGGCGAAGCAGAAGAAGCAGAAGAAGGAGAAGGGGAAGGTGAAGTCTGGAGGGTGAATCAATAGAAGTAGAAGAAGCAGAAGGAGAAGGTGAAGTCTGGAGGGTGAATCAGAAGAAGCAGCAGAAGGAGAAGGAGAAGGTGAAGTCTGGAGGGTGAATCAGAAGAAGCAGAAGAAGGAGAAGGAGAAGGTGAAGTCTGGAGGGTGAATCAGAAGAAACAGAATAAGGAGAAGGAGAAGGTGAAGTCTGGAGGGTGAATCAGAAGAAGTAGAAGAAGGAGAAGGAGAAGGTGAAGTCTGGAGGGTGAATCAGAAGAAGCAGAAGAAGGAGAAGGAGAAGGTGAAGTCTGCAGGGTGAATCAGAAGAAGCAGAAGAAGGAGAAGGAGAAGGTGAAGTCTGGAGGGTGAATCAGAAGAAGCAGAAGAAGGAGAAGGAGAAGATGAAGTCTGGAGGGTGAATCAGAAGTAGTAGAAGAAGTAGAAGGAGAAGGTGAGGTCTGGAGGGTGAATCAGAAGAAGCAGAAGAAGGAGAAGGAGAAGGTGAAGTCTGGAGGGTGAATCAGAAGAAGCAGAAGAAGGAGAAGGAGAAGGTGAAGTCTGGAGGGTGAATCAGAAGAAGCAGAATAAGGAGAAGGAGAAGGTGAAGTCTGGAGGGTGAATCAGAAGAAGTAGAAGAAGGAGAAGGAGAAGGTGAAGTCTGGAGGGTGAATCAGAAGAAGCAGAAGAAGGAGAAGGAGAAGGTGAAGTCTGCAGGGTGAATCAGAAGAAGCAGAAGAAGGAGAAGGAGACGATGAAGTCTGGAGGGTGAATCAGAAGAAGTAGAAGAAGGAGAAGGAGAAGGTGAAGTCTGGAGGCTGAATCAGAAGAAGCAGAAGAAGGAGAAGGAGAAGGTGAAGTCTGGATGGTGAATCAGAAGAAGCAAAAGAAGGAGAAGGAGAAGGTGAAGTCTGGAGGGTGAATCAGAAGAAGCAGAATAAGGAGAAGGAGAAGGTGAAGTCTGGAGGGTGAATCAGAAGAAGCAGAAGAAGGAGAAGGAGAAGGTGAAGTCAGGAGGGTGATTCAGAAGAAGCAGAAGAAGGAGAAGGAGAAGGTGAAGTCTGGAGGGTGAATCAGAAGAATCAGAAGAAGGAGAAGGAGAAGGTGAAGTCTGGAGGGTGAATCAGAAGAAGCAGAAGAAAGAGAAGGAGAAGGTGAAGTCTAGAGGGTGAAGCAGAGGAAACAGAAGAAGGAGAAGGAGAAGGTGAAGACTGAAGGGTGAATCAGAAGAAGTAGAAGAAGGAGAAGGAGAAGGTGAGGTCTGGAGGGTGAATCAGAAGAAGTAGAAGAAGGAGAAGGAGAAGGTGAAGTCTGGAGGGTGAATCAGAAGAAGCAGAAGAAGGAGAAGGAGAAGGTGAAGTCTGGAGGGTGAATCAGAAGATGTAGAAGAAGGAGAAGGAGAAGGTGAAGTCTGGAGGGTGAATCAGAAGAAGTAGAAGAAGGAGAATGAGAAGGTGAAGTCTGGAGGGTGAATCAGAAGAAGCAGAAGAAGGAGAAGGAGAAGGTGAAGTCAGGAGAGTGAAGCAGAAGAAGCAGAAGAAGGAGAAGGAGAAGGTGAAGTCTGGAGGGTGAAGCAGAAGAAGCAGAAGAAGGAGAAGGAGAAGGTGAAGTCTGGAGGGCGAAGCAGAAGAAGCAGAAGAAGGAGATGGAGAAGGTGAAGTCTGGAGGGTGAAGCAGAAGAAGCAGAAGAAGGAGAAGGAGAAGGTGAAGTCTGGAGGGTGAATCAGAAGAAGTAGAAGAAGGAGAAGGAGAAGGTGAAGTCAGGAGGGTGAATCAGAAGAAGTAGAAGAAGGAGAAGGAGAAGGTGAAGTCAGGAGGGTGAAGCAGAAGAAGCAGAAGAAGGAGAAGGAGAAGGTGAAGTCAGGAGGGTGAATCGGAAGAAGTAGAAGAAGGAGAAGGAGAAGGTGAAGTCTGGAGGGTGAATCAGAAGAAGTAGAAGAAGGAGAAGGAGAAGGTGAAGTCTGGAGGGTGAATCAGAAGAAGTAGAAGAAGGAGAAGGAGAAGGTGAAGTCTGGAGGGTGAATCAGAAGAAGCAGAAGAAGGAGAAGGAGAAGGTGACGTCTGGAGGGAGAAGCAGAAGAAGTAGAAGAAGGAGAAGGAGAAGGTGAAGTCTGGAGGGTGAATCAGAAGAAGTAGAAGAAGTAGAAGGAGAAGGTGAAGTCTGGAGGGTGAATCAGAAGAAGTAGAAGACGGAGAAGGAGAAGGTGAAGTCTGGAGGGTGAATCAGAAGAAGCAGAAGAACGAGAAGGAGAAGGTGAAGTCTGGAGGGTGAATCAGAAGAAGTAGAAGAAGGAGAAGGAGAAGGTGTAGTCTGGAGGGTGAATCAGAAGAAGTTGACGAAGGAGAAGGAGAAGGTGAAGTCTGGAGGATGAATCAGAAGAAGCAGAAGAAGGAGAAGGAGAAGGTGAAGTCTGGAGGGTGAATCAGAAGAAGCAGAAGAAGGAGAAGGAGAAGGTGAAGTCTGGAGGTGAATCAGAAGAAGCAGAATAAGGAGAAGGAGAAGGTGAAGTCTGGAGGGTGAATATGAAGAAGCAGAAGAAGGAGAAGGAGAAGGTGAAGTCTGGAGGGTGAATCAGAAGAAGTAGAAGAAGGAGAAGGAGAAGGTGAAGTCTGGAGGGTGAATCAGAAGAAGTAGAAGAAGGAGAAGGAGAAGGTGAAGTCTGGAGGGTGAATCAGAAGCAGTAGAAGAAGGAGAAGGAGAAGGTGAAGTCTGGAGGGTGAAGCAGAAGAAGTAGAAGAAGGAGAAGGAGAAGGTGAAGTCAGGAGGGTGAATCAGAAGAAGTAGAAGAAGGAGAAGTAGAAGGTGAAGTCAGGAGGGTGAATCAGAAGAAGCAGAAGAAGAAGAAGGAGAAGGTGAAGTCTGGAGGGTGAATCAGAAGAATCAGAAGAAGGAGAAGGAGAAGGTGAAGTCTGGAGGGTGAATCAGAAGAAGCAGAAGAAAGAGAAGGAGAAGGTGAATTCTGGAGGGTGAAGCAGAAGAAACAGAAGAAGGAGAAGGAGAAGGTGAAGACTGGAGGGTGAATCAGAAGAAGTAGAAGAAGGAGAAGGAGAAGGTGAGGTCTGGAGGTTGAATCAGAAGAAGTAGAAGAAGGAGAAGGAGAAGGTGAAGTCTGGAGGTTGAATCAGAAGAAGCAGAAGAAGGAGAAGGAGAAGGTGAAGTCTGGAGGGTGAATCAGAAGAAGCAGAAGAAGGAGAAGGAGAAGATGAAGTCTGGAGGGTGAATCAGAAGTAGTAGAAGAAGTAGAAGGAGAAGGTGAGGTCTGGAGGGTGAATCAGAAGAAGCAGAAGAAGGAGAAGGAGAAGGTGAAGTCTGGAGGGTGAATCAGAAGAAGCAGAAGAAGGAGAAGGAGAAGGTGAAGTCTGGAGGGTGAATCAGAAGAAGCAGAAGAAGGAGAAGGAGAAGGTGAAGTCAGGAGGGTGAATCAGAAGAAGCAGAAGAAGGAGAAGGAGAAGGTGAAGTTAGGAGGGTGAATCAGAAGAAGCAGAGGAAGGAGAAGGAGAAGGTGAAGTCTGGAGGGTGAATCAGAAGAAGCAGAAGAAGGAGAAGGAGAAGGTGAAGTCTGGAGGGTGAATCAGAAGAAGCAGAAGAAGGAGAAGGAGAAGATGAAGTCTGGAGGGTGAATCAGAAGAAGTAGAATAAGGAGAAGGAGCAGGTGAAGTCAGGGGGGTGAAGCAGAAGAAGTAGAAGAAGGAGAAGGAGAAGGTGAAGTCAGGAGGGTGAAGCAGAAGAAGCAGAAGAAGGAGAAGAAGAAGGTGAAGTCTGGAGGGCGCAGCAGAAGAAGCAGAAGAAGGATAAGGAGAAGGTGAAGTCTGGAGGGTGAAGCAGAAGAAGCAGAAGAAGGAGAAGGAGAAGGTGAAGTCTGGAGGGTGAATCAGAAGAAGTAGAAGAAGGAGAAGGAGAAGGTGAAGTCAGGAGAGTGAAGCAGGAGAAGCAGAAGAAGGAGAAGGAGAAGGTGAAGTCTGGAGGGTGAAGCAGAAGAAGCAGAAGAAGGAGAAGGAGAAGGTGAAGTCTGGAGGGCGAAGCAGAAGAAGCAGAAGAAGGAGAAGGAGAAGGTGAAGTCTGGAGGGCGATGCAGAAGAAGCAGAAGAAGGAGAAGGAGAAGGTGAAGTCTGGAGGGCGCAGCAGAAGAAGCCGAAGAAGGAGAAGGAGAAGGTGAAGTCTGGAGGGTGAAGCAGAAGAAGCAGAAGAAGGAGAAGGAGAAGTTGAAGTCTGGAGGGTGAATCAGAAGAAGTAGAAGAAGGAGAGGGAGAAGGTGAAGTCAGGAGAGTGAAGCAGAAGAAGCAGAAGAAGGAGAAGGAGAAGGTGAAGTCTGGAGGGTGAAGCAGAAGAAGCAGAAGAAGGAGAAGGAGAAGGTGAAGTCTGGAGGGCGATGCAGAAGAAGCAGAAGAAGGAGAAGGAGAAGGTGAAGTCTGGAGGGTGAAGCAGAAGAAGCAGAAGAAGGAGAAGGAGAAGGTGAAGTCTGGAGGGTGAATCAGAAGAAGTAGAAGAAGGAGAAGGAGAAGGTGAAGTCTGGAGGGTGAATCAGAAGAAGTAGAAGAAGGAGAAGGAGAAGGTGAAGTCTGGAGGGTGAATCAGAAGAAGCAGAAGAAGGAGAAGGAGAAGGTGAAGTCTGGAGGGTGAATCAGAAGAAGCAGAAGAAGGAGAAGGAGACGATGAAGTCTGGAGGGTGAATCAGAAGAAGTAGAAGAAGGAGAAGGAGAAAGTGAAGTCTGGAGGGTGAATCAGAAGAAGCAGAAGAAGGAGAAGGAGAAGGTGAAGTCTGGAGGGTGAAGCAGAAGAAACAGAAGAAGGAGAAGGAGAAGGTGAAGACTGAAGGGTGAATCAGAAGAAGTAGAAGAAGGAGAAGGAGAAGGTGAAGTCTGGAGGGTGAATCAGAAGAAGTAGAAGAAGGAGAAGGAGAAGGTGAAGTCTGGAGGGTGAATCAGAAGAAGCAGAAGAAGGAGAAGGAGAAGGTGAAGTCTGGAGGGTGAATCAGAAGAAGCAGAAGAAGGAGAAGGAGAAGATGAAGTCTGGAGGGTGAATCAGAAGAAGTAGAATAAGGAGAAGGAGCAGGTGAAGTCAGGGGGGTGAAGCAGAAGAAGTAGAAGAAGGAGAAGGAGAAGGTGAAGTCAGGAGGGTGAAGCAGAAGAAGCAGAAGAAGGAGAAGAAGAAGGTGAAGTCTGGAGGGCGCAGCAGAAGAAGCAGAAGAAGGATAAGGAGAAGGTGAAGTCTGGAGGGTGAAGCAGAAGAAGCAGAAGAAGGAGAAGGAGAAGGTGAAGTCTGGAGGGTGAATCAGAAGAAGTAGAAGAAGGAGAAGGAGA
Organism: Somniosus microcephalus; assembly: GCF_052327205.1. Taxonomy (NCBI): domain Eukaryota; kingdom Metazoa; phylum Chordata; class Chondrichthyes; order Squaliformes; family Somniosidae; genus Somniosus; species Somniosus microcephalus. Next base: position 776,147 of record NW_028225195.1, read on the forward strand.
AGGTGAAGTCAGGAGAGTGAAGCAGGAGAAGCAGAAGAAGGAGAAGGAGAAGGTGAAGTCTGGAGGGTGAAGCAGAAGAAGCAGAAGAAGGAGAAGGAGAAGGTGAAGTCTGGAGGGCGAAGCAGAAGAAGCAGAAGAAGGAGAAGGGGAAGGTGAAGTCTGGAGGGTGAATCAGAAGAAGTAGAAGAAGCAGAAGGAGAAGGTGAAGTCTGGAGGGTGAATCAGAAGAAGCAGCAGAAGGAGAAGGAGAAGGTGAAGTCTGGAGGGTGAATCAGAAGAAGCAGAAGAAGGAGAAGGAGAAGGTGAAGTCTGGAGGGTGAATCAGAAGAAGCAGAATAAGGAGAAGGAGAAGGTGAAGTCTGGAGGGTGAATCAGAAGAAGCAGAAGAAGGAGAAGGAGAAGGTGAAGTCTGGAGGGTGAATCAGAAGAAGTAGAAGAAGGAGAAGGAGAAGGTGAAGTCTGGAGGGTGAATCAGAAGAAGTAGAAGAAGGAGAAGGAGAAGGTGAAGTCTGGAGGGTGAATCAGAAGAAGCAGAAGAAGGAGAAGGAGAAGGTGAAGTCTGGAGGGTGAATCAGAAGAAGCAGAAGAAGGAGAAGGAGACGATGAAGTCTGGAGGGTGAATCAGAAGAAGTAGAAGAAGGAGAAGGAGAAAGTGAAGTCTGGAGGGTGAATCAGAAGAAGCAGAAGAAGGAGAAGGAGAAGATGAAGTCTGGAGGGTGAATCAGAAGAAGCAAAAGAAGGAGAAGGAGAAGGTGAAGTCTGGAGGGTGAATCAGAAGAAGCAGAAGAAGGAGAAGGAGAAGGTGAAGTCTGGAGGGCGAAGCAGAAGAAGCAGAAGAAGGAGAAGGGGAAGGTGAAGTCTGGAGGGTGAATCAATAGAAGTAGAAGAAGCAGAAGGAGAAGGTGAAGTCTGGAGGGTGAATCAGAAGAAGCAGCAGAAGGAGAAGGAGAAGGTGAAGTCTGGAGGGTGAATCAGAAGAAGCAGAAGAAGGAGAAGGAGAAGGTGAAGTCTGGAGGGTGAATCAGAAGAAACAGAATAAGGAGAAGGAGAAGGTGAAGTCTGGAGGGTGAATCAGAAGAAGTAGAAGAAGGAGAAGGAGAAGGTGAAGTCTGGAGGGTGAATCAGAAGAAGCAGAAGAAGGAGAAGGAGAAGGTGAAGTCTGCAGGGTGAATCAGAAGAAGCAGAAGAAGGAGAAGGAGACGATGAAGTCTGGAGGGTGAATCAGAAGAAGTAGAAGAAGGAGAAGGACAAGGTGAAGTCTGGAGGGTGAATCAGAAGAAGCAGAAGAAGGAGAAGGAGAAGGTGAAGTCTGGATGGTGAATCAGAAGAAGCAAAAGAAGGAGAAGGAGAAGGTGAAGTCTGGAGGGTGAATCAGACGAAGCAGAATAAGGAGAAGGAGAAGGTGAAGTCTGGAGGGTGAATCAGAAGAAGCAGAAGAAGGAGAAGGAGAAGGTGAAGTAAGGAGGGTGATTCAGAAGAAGCAGAAGAAGGAGAAGGAGAAGGTGAAGTCTGGAGGGTGAATCAGAAGAATCAGAAGAAGGAGAAGGAGAAGGTGAAGTCTGGAGGGTGAATCAGAAGAAGCAGAAGAAAGAGAAGGAGAAGGTGAAGTCTGGAGGGTGAAGCAGAAGAAACAGAAGAAGGAGAAGGAGAAGGTGAAGACTGAAGGGTGAATCAGAAGAAGTAGAAGAAGGAGAAGGAGAAGGTGAGGTCTGGAGGGTGAATCAGAAGAAGTAGAAGAAGGAGAAGGAGAAGGTGAAGTCTGGAGGGTGAATCAGAAGAAGCAGAAGAAGGAGAAGGAGAAGGTGAAGTCTGGAGGGTGAATCAGAAGAAGCAGAAGAAGGAGAAGGAGAAGATGAAGTCTGGAGGGTGAATCAGAAGAAGTAGAAGAAGGAGAAGGAGAAGGTGAGGTCTGGAGGGTGAATCAGAAGAAGCAGAAGAAGGAGAAGGAGAAGGTGAAGTCTGGAGGGTGAATCAGAAGAAGCAGTAGAAGGAGAAGGAGAAGGTGATGTCTGGAGGATGAATCAGAAGAAGCAAAAGAAGGAGAAGGAGAAGGTGAAGTCAGGAGGGTGACTCAGAAGAAGCAGAAGAAGGAGAAGGAGAAGATGAAGTCTGGAGGGTGAATCAGAAGAAGTAGAAGAAGGAGAAGGTGAGGTCTGGAGGGTGAATCAGAAGAAGCAGAAGAAGGAGAAGGAGAAGGTGAAGTCTGGAGGGTGAATCAGAAGAAGCAGAAGAAGGAGAAGGAGAAGGTGATGTCTGGAGGGTGAATCAGAAGAAGCAAAAGAAGGAGAAGGAGAAGGTGAAGTCAGGAGGGTGAATCAGAAGAAGCAGAAGAAGGAGAAGGAGAAGGTGAAGTTAGGAGGGTGAATCAGAAGAAGCAGAAGAAGGAGAAGGAGCAGGTGAAGTCAGGGGGGTGAAGCAGAAGAAGTAGAAGAAGGAGAAGGAGAAGGTGAAGTCAGGACGGTGAAGCAGAAGAGGCAGAAGAAGGAGAAGGAGAAGGTGAAGTCTGGAGGGCGCAGCAGAAGAAGCAGAAGAAGGAGAAGGAGAAGGTGAAGTCTGGAGGGTGAAGCAGAAGAAGCAGAAGAAGGAGAAGGAGAAGGTGAAGTCTGGAGGGTGAATCAGAAGAAGTGGAAGAAGGAGAAGGAGAAGGTGAAGTCAGGAGAGTGAAGCAGAAGAAGCAGAAGAAGGAGAAGGAGAAGGTGAAGTCTGGAGTGTGAAGCAGAAGAAGCAGAAGAAGGAGAAGGAGAAGGTGAAGTCTGGAGGGCGAAGCAGAAGAAGCAGAAGAAGGAGAAGGAGAAGGTGAAGTCTGGAGGGTGAAGCAGAAGAAGCTGAAGAAGGAGAAGGAGAAGGTGAAGTCTGGAGGGTGAATCAGAAGAAGTAGAAGAAGGAGAAGGAGAAGGTGAAGTCAGGAGGGTGAAGCAGAAGAAGCAGAAGATGGAGAAGGAGAAGGTGAATTCTGGAGGGTGAAATAGAAGAATCAGAAGAAGGAGAAGGAGAAGGTGAAGTCTGGAGGGTGAATCAGAAGAAGCAGAAGAAAGAGAAGGAGAAGGTGAAGTCTGGAGGGTGAAGCAGAAGAAACAGAAGAAGGAGAAGGAGAAGGTGAAGACTGAAGGGTGAATCAGAAGAAGTAGAAGAAGGAGAAGGAGAAGGTGAAGTCTGGAGGGTGAATCAGAAGAAGTAGAAGAAGGAGAAGGAGAAGGTGAAGTCTGGAGGGTGAATCAGAAGAAGCAGAAGAAGGAGAAGGAGAAGGTGAAGTCTGGAGGGTGAATCAGAAGAAGCAGAAGAAGGAGAAGGAGAAGATGAAGTCTGGAGGGTGAATCAGAAGAAGTAGAAGAAGGAGAAGGAGAAGGTGAGGTCTGGAGGGTGAATCAGAAGAAGCAGAAGAAGGAGAAGGAGAAGGTGAAGTCTGGAGGGTGAATCAGAAGAAGCAGAAGAAGGAGAAGGAGAAGGTGAAGTCTGGAGGGTGAATCAGAAGAAGCAAAAGAAGGAGAAGGAGAAGGTGAAGTCAGGAGGGTGAATCAGAAGAAGCAGAAGAAGGAGAAGGAGAAGGTGAAGTTAGGAGGGTGAATCAGAAGAAGCAGAAGAAGGAGAAGGAGCAGGTGAAGTGAGGGGGGTGAAGCAGAAGAAGTAGAAGAAGGAGAAGGAGAAGGTGAAGTCAGGACTGTGAAGCAGAAGAAGCAGAAGAAGGAGAAGGAGAAGGTGAAGTCTGGAGGGCGCAGCAGAAGAAGCCGAAGAAGGAGAAGGAGAAGGTGAAGTCTGGAGGGTGAAGCAGAAGAAGCAGAAGAAGGAGAAGGAGAAGTTGAAGTCTGGAGGGTGAATCAGAAGAAGTAGAAGAAGGAGAGGGAGAAGGTGAAGTCAGGAGAGTGAAGCAGAAGAAGCAGAAGAAGGAGAAGGAGAAGGTGAAGTCTGGAGGGTGAAGCAGAAGAAGCAGAAGAAGGAGAAGGAGAAGGTGAAGTCTGGAGGGCGATGCAGAAGAAGCAGAAGAAGGAGAAGGAGAAGGTGAAGTCTGGAGGGTGAAGCAGAAGAAGCAGAAGAAGGAGAAGGAGAAGGTGAAGTCTGGAGGGTGAATCAGAAGAAGTAGAAGAAGGAGAAGGAGAAGGTGAAGTCTGGAGGGTGAATCAGAAGAAGTAGAAGAAGGAGAAGGAGAAGGTGAAGTCTGGAGGGTGAATCAGAAGAAGCAGAAGAAGGAGAAGGAGAAGGTGAAGTCTGGAGGGTGAATCAGAAGAAGCAGAAGAAGGAGAAGGAGACGATGAAGTCTGGAGGGTGAATCAGAAGAAGTAGAAGAAGGAGAAGGAGAAAGTGAAGTCTGGAGGGTGAATCAGAAGAAGCAGAAGAAGGAGAAGGAGAAGGTGAAGTCTGGAGGGTGAAGCAGAAGAAACAGAAGAAGGAGAAGGAGAAGGTGAAGACTGAAGGGTGAATCAGAAGAAGTAGAAGAAGGAGAAGGAGAAGGTGAAGTCTGGAGGGTGAATCAGAAGAAGTAGAAGAAGGAGAAGGAGAAGGTGAAGTCTGGAGGGTGAATCAGAAGAAGCAGAAGAAGGAGAAGGAGAAGGTGAAGTCTGGAGGGTGAATCAGAAGAAGCAGAAGAAGGAGAAGGAGAAGATGAAGTCTGGAGGGTGAATCAGAAGAAGTAGAAGAAGGAGAAGGAGAAGGTGAGGTCTGGAGGGTGAATCAGAAGAAGCAGAAGAAGGAGAAGGAGAAGGTGAAGTCTGGAGGGTGAATCAGAAGAAGCAGAAGAAGGAGAAGGAGAAGGTGAAGTCTGGAGGGTGAATCAGAAGAAGCAAAAGAAGGAGAAGGAGAAGGTGAAGTCAGGAGGGTGAATCAGAAGAAGCAGAAGAAGGAGAAGGAGAAGGTGAAGTTAGGAGGGTGAATCAGAAGAAGCAGAAGAAGGAGAAGGAGCAGGTGAAGTGAGGGGGGTGAAGCAGAAGAAGTAGAAGAAGGAGAAGGAGAAGGTGAAGTCAGGACTGTGAAGCAGAAGAAGCAGAAGAAGGAGAAGGAGAAGGTGAAGTCTGGAGGGCGCAGCAGAAGAAGCCGAAGAAGGAGAAGGAGAAGGTGAAGTCTGGAGGGTGAAGCAGAAGAAGCAGAAGAAGGAGAAGGAGAAGTTGAAGTCTGGAGGGTGAATCAGAAGAAGTAGAAGAAGGAGAGGGAGAAGGTGAAGTCAGGAGAGTGAAGCAGAAGAAGCAGAAGAAGGAGAAGGAGAAGGTGAAGTCTGGAGGGTGAAGCAGAAGAAGCAGAAGAAGGAGAAGGAGAAGGTGAAGTCTGGAGGGCGATGCAGAAGAAGCAGAAGAAGGAGAAGGAGAAGGTGAAGTCTGGAGGGTGAAGCAGAAGAAGCAGAAGAAGGAGAAGGAGAAGGTGAAGTCTGGAGGGTGAATCAGAAGAAGTAGAAGAAGGAGAAGGAGAAGGTGAAGTCTGGAGGGTGAATCAGAAGAAGTAGAAGAAGGAGAAGGAGAAGGTGAAGTCTGGAGGGTGAATCAGAAGAAGCAGAAGAAGGAGAAGGAGAAGGTGAAGTCTGGAGGGTGAATCAGAAGAAGCAGAAGAAGGAGAAGGAGACGATGAAGTCTGGAGGGTGAATCAGAAGAAGTAGAAGAAGGAGAAGGAGAAAGTGAAGTCTGGAGGGTGAATCAGAAGAAGCAGAAGAAGGAGAAGGAGAAGGTGAAGTCTGGAGGGTGAATCAGAAGAAGCAAAAGAAGGAGAAGGAGAAGGTGAAGTCTGGAGGGTGAATCAGAAGAAGCAGAAGAAGGAGAAGGAGAAGGTGAAGTCTGGAGGGCGAAGCAGAAGAAGCAGAAGAAGGAGAAGGGGAAGGTGAAGTCTGGAGGGTGAATCAGAAGAAGTAGAAGAAGCAGAAGGAGAAGGTGAAGTCTGGAGGGTGAATCAGAAGAAGCAGCAGAAGGAGAAGGAGAAGGTGAAGTCTGGAGGGTGAATCAGAAGAAGCAGAAGAAGGAGAAGGAGAATGTGAAGTCTGGAGGGTGAATCAGAAGAAGCAGAATAAGGAGAAGGAGAAGGTGAAGTCTGGAGGGTGAATCAGAAGAAGTAGAAGAAGGAGAAGGAGAAGGTGAAGTCTGGAGGGTGAATCAGAAGAAGCAGAAGAAGGAGAAGGAGAAGGTGAAGTCTGGAGGGTGAATCAGAAGAAGCAGAAGAAGGAGAAGGAGACGATGAAGTCTGGAGGGTGAATCAGAAGAAGTAGAAGAAGGAGAAGGAGAAGGTGAAGTCTGGAGGGTGAATCAGAAGAAGCAGAAGAAGGAGAAGGAGAAGGTGAAGTCTGGAGGGTGAATCAGAAGAAGCAAAAGAAGGAGAAGGAGAAGGTGAAGTCTGGAGGGTGAATCAAAAGAAGCAGAATAAGGAGAAGGAGAAGGTGACGTCTGGAGGGTGAATCAGAAGAAGCAGAAGAAGGAGAAGGAGAAGGTGAAGTCAGGAGGGTGATTCAGAAGAAGCAGAAGAAGGAGAAGGAGAAGGTGAAGTCTGGAGGGTGAATCAGAAGAATCAGAAGAAGGAGAAGGAGAAGGTGAAGTCTGGAGGGTGAATCAGAAGAAGCAGAAGAAAGAGAAGGAGAAGGTGAAGTCTGGAGGGTGAAGCAGAAGAAACAGAAGAAGGAGAAGGAGAAGGTGAAGACATAAGGGTGAATCAGAAGAAGTAGAAGAAGGAGAAGGAGAAGGTGAGGTCTGGAGGGTGAATCAGAAGAAGTAGAAGAAGGAGAAGGAGAAGGTGAAGTCTGGAGGGTGAATCAGAAGAAGCAGAAGAAGGAGAAGGAGAAGGTGAAGTCTGGAGGGTGAATCAGAAGAAGCAGAAGAAGGAGAAGGAGAAGATGAAGTCTGGAGGGTGAATCAGAAGAAGTAGAAGAAGGAGAAGGAGAAGGTGAGGTCTGGAGGGTGAATCAGAAGAAGCAGAAGAAGGAGAAGGAGAAGGTGAAGTCTGGAGGGTGAATCAGAAGAAGCAGAAGAAGGAGAAGGAGAAGGTGATGTCTGGAGGGTGAATCAGAAGAAGCAAAAGAAGGAGAAGGAGAAGGTGAAGTCAGGAGGGTGAATCAGAAGAAGCAGAAGAAGGAGAAGGAGAAGATGAAGTCTGGAGGGTGAATCAGAAGAAGTAGAAGAAGGAGAAGGAGAAGGTGAGGTCTGGAGGGTGAATCAGAAGAAGCAGAAGAAGGAGAAGGAGAAGGTGAAGTCTGGAGGGTGAATCAGAAGAAGCAGAAGAAGGAGAAGGAGAAGGTGATGTCTGGAGGGTGAATCAGAAGAAGCAAAAGAAGGAGAAGGAGAAGGTGAAGTCAGGAGGGTGAATCAGAAGAAGCAGAAAAAGGAGAAGGAGAAGGTGAAGTCTGGAGGGTGAAGCAGAAGAAGCTGAAGAAGGAGAAGGAGAAGGTGAAGTCTGGAGGGTGAATCAGAAGAAGTAGAAGAAGGAGAAGGAGAAGGTGAAGTCAGGAGGGTGAAGCAGAAGAAGCAGAAGATGGAGAAGGAGAAGGTGAAGTCTGGAGGGTGAAACAGAAGAATCAGAAGAAGGAGAAGGAGAAGGTGAAGACTGAAGGGTGAATCAGAAGAAGTAGAAGAAGGAGAAGGAGAAGGTGAAGTCTGGAGGGTGAATCAGAAGAAGTAGAAGAAGGAGAAGGAGAAGGTGAAGTCTGGAGGGTGAATCAGAAGAAGCAGAAGAAGGAGGAGGAGAAGGTGAAGTCTGGAGGGTGAATCAGAAGAAGCAGAAGAAGGAGAAGGAGAAGATGAAGTCTGGAGGGTGAATCAGAAGAAGTAGAAGAAGGAGAAGGAGAAGGTGAGGTCTGGAGGGTGAATCAGAAGAAGCAGAAGAAGGAGAAGGAGAAGGTGAAGTCTGGAGGGTGAAGCAGAAGAAGTAGAAGAAGGAGAAGGAGAAGGTGAAGTCAGGACTGTGAAGCAGAAGAAGCAGAAGAAGGAGAAGGAGAAGGTGAAGTCTGGAGGGCGCAGCAGAAGAAGCCGAAGAAGGAGAAGGAGAAGGTGAAGTCTGGAGGGTGAAGCAGAAGAAGCAGAAGAAGGAGAAGGAGAAGTTGAAGTCTGGAGGGTGAATCAGAAGAAGTAGAAGAAGGAGAGGGAGAAGGTGAAGTCAGGAGAGTGAAGCAGAAGAAGCAGAAGAAGGAGAAGGAGAAGCTGAAGTCTGGAGGGTGAAGCAGAAGAAGCAGAAGAAGGAGAAGGAGAAGGTGAAGTCTGGAGGGCGATGCAGAAGAAGCAGAAGAAGGAGAAGGAGAAGGTGAAGTCTGGAGGGTGAAGCAGAAGAAGCAGAAGAAGGAGAAGGAGAAGGTGAAGTCTGGAGGGTGAATCAGAAGAAGTAGAAGAAGGAGAAGGAGAAGGTGAAGTCTGGAGGGTGAATCAGAAGAAGTAGAAGAAGGAGAAGGAGAAGGTGAAGTCTGGAGGGTGAATCAGAAGAAGCAGAAGAAGGAGAAGGAGAAGGTGAAGTCTGGAGGGTGAATCAGAAGAAGCAGAAGAAGGAGAAGGAGACGATGAAGTCTGGAGGGTGAATCAGAAGAAGTAGAAGAAGGAGAAGGAGAAAGTGAAGTCTGGAGGGTGAATCAGAAGAAGCAGAAGAAGGAGAAGGAGAAGGTGAAGTCTGGAGGGTGAATCAGAAGAAGCAAAAGAAGGAGAAGGAGAAGGTGAAGTCTGGAGGGTGAATCAGAAGAAGCAGAAGAAGGAGAAGGAGAAGGTGAAGTCTGGAGGGCGAAGCAGAAGAAGCAGAAGAAGGAGAAGGGGAAGGTGAAGTCTGGAGGGTGAATCAGAAGAAGTAGAAGAAGCAGAAGGAGAAGGTGAAGTCTGGAGGGTGAATCAGAAGAAGCAGCAGAAGGAGAAGGAGAAGGTGAAGTCTGGAGGGTGAATCAGAAGAAGCAGAAGAAGGAGAAGGAGAATGTGAAGTCTGGAGGGTGAATCAGAAGAAGCAGAATAAGGAGAAGGAGAAGGTGAAGTCTGGAGGGTGAATCAGAAGAAGTAGAAGAAGGAGAAGGAGAAGGTGAAGTCTGGAGGGTGAATCAGAAGAAGCAGAAGAAGGAGAAGGAGAAGGTGAAGTCTGGAGGGTGAATCAGAAGAAGCAGAAGAAGGAGAAGGAGACGATGAAGTCTGGAGGGTGAATCAGAAGAAGTAGAAGAAGGAGAAGGAGAAGGTGAAGTCTGGAGGGTGAATCAGAAGAAGCAGAAGAAGGAGAAGGAGAAGGTGAAGTCTGGAGGGTGAATCAGAAGAAGCAAAAGAAGGAGAAGGAGAAGGTGAAGTCTGGAGGGTGAATCAAAAGAAGCAGAATAAGGAGAAGGAGAAGGTGACGTCTGGAGGGTGAATCAGAAGAAGCAGAAGAAGGAGAAGGAGAAGGTGAAGTCAGGAGGGTGATTCAGAAGAAGCAGAAGAAGGAGAAGGAGAAGGTGAAGTCTGGAGGGTGAATCAGAAGAATCAGAAGAAGGAGAAGGAGAAGGTGAAGTCTGGAGGGTGAATCAGAAGAAGCAGAAGAAAGAGAAGGAGAAGGTGAAGTCTGGAGGGTGAAGCAGAAGAAACAGAAGAAGGAGAAGGAGAAGATGAAGTCTGGAGGGTGAATCAGAAGAAGTAGAAGAAGGAGAAGGAGAAGGTGAAGTCTGGAGGGTGAATCAGAAGAAGCAGAAGAAGGAGGAGGAGAAGGTGAAGTCTGGAGGGTGAATCAGAAGAAGCAGAAGAAGGAGAAGGAGAAGATGAAGTCTGGAGGGTGAATCAGAAGAAGTAGAAGAAGGAGAAGGAGAAGGTGAGGTCTGGAGGGTGAATCAGAAGAAGCAGAAGAAGGAGAAGGAGAAGGTGAAGTCTGGAGGGTGAAGCAGAAGAAGTAGAAGAAGGAGAAGGAGAAGGTGAAGTCAGGACTGTGAAGCAGAAGAAGCAGAAGAAGGAGAAGGAGAAGGTGAAGTCTGGAGGGCGCAGCAGAAGAAGCCGAAGAAGGAGAAGGAGAAGGTGAAGTCTGGAGGGTGAAGCAGAAGAAGCAGAAGAAGGAGAAGGAGAAGTTGAAGTCTGGAGGGTGAATCAGAAGAAGTAGAAGAAGGAGAGGGAGAAGGTGAAGTCAGGAGAGTGAAGCAGAAGAAGCAGAAGAAGGAGAAGGAGAAGCTGAAGTCTGGAGGGTGAAGCAGAAGAAGCAGAAGAAGGAGAAGGAGAAGGTGAAGTCTGGAGGGCGATGCAGAAGAAGCAGAAGAAGGAGAAGGAGAAGGTGAAGTCTGGAGGGTGAAGCAGAAGAAGCAGAAGAAGGAGAAGGAGAAGGTGAAGTCTGGAGGGTGAATCAGAAGAAGTAGAAGAAGGAGAAGGAGAAGGTGAAGTCTGGAGGGTGAATCAGAAGAAGTAGAAGAAGGAGAAGGAGAAGGTGAAGTCTGGAGGGTGAATCAGAAGAAGCAGAAGAAGGAGAAGGAGAAGGTGAAGTCTGGAGGGTGAATCAGAAGAAGCAGAAGAAGGAGAAGGAGACGATGAAGTCTGGAGGGTGAATCAGAAGAAGTAGAAGAAGGAGAAGGAGAAAGTGAAGTCTGGAGGGTGAATCAGAAGAAGCAGAAGAAGGAGAAGGAGAAGGTGAAGTCTGGAGGGTGAATCAGAAGAAGCAAAAGAAGGAGAAGGAGAAGGTGAAGTCTGGAGGGTGAATCAGAAGAAGCAGAAGAAGGAGAAGGAGAAGGTGAAGTCTGGAGGGCGAAGCAGAAGAAGCAGAAGAAGGAGAAGGGGAAGGTGAAGTCTGGAGGGTGAATCAGAAGAAGTAGAAGAAGCAGAAGGAGAAGGTGAAGTCTGGAGGGTGAATCAGAAGAAGCAGCAGAAGGAGAAGGAGAAGGTGAAGTCTGGAGGGTGAATCAGAAGAAGCAGAAGAAGGAGAAGGAGAATGTGAAGTCTGGAGGGTGAATCAGAAGAAGCAGAATAAGGAGAAGGAGAAGGTGAAGTCTGGAGGGTGAATCAGAAGAAGTAGAAGAAGGAGAAGGAGAAGGTGAAGTCTGGAGGGTGAATCAGAAGAAGCAGAAGAAGGAGAAGGAGAAGGTGAAGTCTGGAGGGTGAATCAGAAGAAGCAGAAGAAGGAGAAGGAGACGATGAAGTCTGGAGGGTGAATCAGAAGAAGTAGAAGAAGGAGAAGGAGAAGGTGAAGTCTGGAGGGTGAATCAGAAGAAGCAGAAGAAGGAGAAGGAGAAGGTGAAGTCTGGAGGGTGAATCAGAAGAAGCAAAAGAAGGAGAAGGAGAAGGTGAAGTCTGGAGGGTGAATCAAAAGAAGCAGAATAAGGAGAAGGAGAAGGTGACGTCTGGAGGGTGAATCAGAAGAAGCAGAAGAAGGAGAAGGAGAAGGTGAAGTCAGGAGGGTGATTCAGAAGAAGCAGAAGAAGGAGAAGGAGAAGGTGAAGTCTGGAGGGTGAATCAGAAGAATCAGAAGAAGGAGAAGGAGAAGGTGAAGTCTGGAGGGTGAATCAGAAGAAGCAGAAGAAAGAGAAGGAGAAGGTGAAGTCTGGAGGGTGAAGCAGAAGAAACAGAAGAAGGAGAAGGAGAAGGTGAAGACATAAGGGTGAATCAGAAGAAGTAGAAGAAGGAGAAGGAGAAGGTGAGGTCTGGAGGGTGAATCAGAAGAAGTAGAAGAAGGAGAAGGAGAAGGTGAAGTCTGGAGGGTGAATCAGAAGAAGCAGAAGAAGGAGAAGGAGAAGGTGAAGTCTGGAGGGTGAATCAGAAGAAGCAGAAGAAGGAGAAGGAGAAGATGAAGTCTGGAGGGTGAATCAGAAGAAGTAGAAGAAGGAGAAGGAGAAGGTGAGGTCTGGAGGGTGAATCAGAAGAAGCAGAAGAAGGAGAAGGAGAAGGTGAAGTCTGGAGGGTGAATCAGAAGAAGCAGAAGAAGGAGAAGGAGAAGGTGATGTCTGGAGGGTGAATCAGAAGAAGCAAAAGAAGGAGAAGGAGAAGGTGAAGTCAGGAGGGTGAATCAGAAGAAGCAGAAGAAGGAGAAGGAGAAGATGAAGTCTGGAGGGTGAATCAGAAGAAGTAGAAGAAGGAGAAGGAGAAGGTGAGGTCTGGAGGGTGAATCAGAAGAAGCAGAAGAAGGAGAAGGAGAAGGTGAAGTCTGGAGGGTGAATCAGAAGAAGCAGAAGAAGGAGAAGGAGAAGGTGATGTCTGGAGGGTGAATCAGAAGAAGCAAAAGAAGGAGAAGGAGAAGGTGAAGTCAGGAGGGTGAATCAGAAGAAGCAGAAAAAGGAGAAGGAGAAGGTGAAGTTAGGAGGGTGAATCAGAAGAAGCAGAAGAAGGAGAAGGAGCAGGTGAAGTCAGGGGGGTGAAGCAGAAGAAGTAGAAGAGGGAGAAGGAGAAGGTGAAGTCAGGACGGTGAAGCAGAAGAGGCAGAAGAAGGAGAAGGAGAAGGTGAAGTCTGGAGGGCGCAGCAGAAGAAGCAGAAGAAGGAGAAGGAGAAGGTGAAGTCTGGATGGTGAAGCAGAAGAAGCAGAAGAAGGAGAAGGAGAAGGTGAAGTCTGGAGGGTGAATCAGAAGAAGTAGAAGAAGGAGAAGGAGAAGGTGAAGTCAGGAGAGTGAAGCAGAAGAAGCAGAAGAAGGAGAAGGAGAAGGTGAAGTCTGGAGGGTGAAGCAGAAGAAGCAGAAGAAGGAGAAGGAGAAGGTGAAGTCTGGAGGGCGAAGCAGAAGAAGCAGAAGAAGGAGAAGGAGAAGGTGAAGTCTGGAGGGTGAAGCAGAAGAAGCTGAAGAAGGAGAAGGAGAAGGTGAAGTCTGGAGGGTGAATCAGAAGAAGTAGAAGAAGGAGAAGGAGAAGGTGAAGTCAGGAGGGTGAAGCAGAAGAAGCAGAAGATGGAGAAGGAGAAGGTGAAGTCTGGAGGGTGAAACAGAAGAATCAGAAGAAGGAGAAGGAGAAGGTGAAGTCTGGAGGGTGAATCAGAAGAAGCAGAAGAAAGAGAAGGAGAAGGTGAAGTCTGGAGGGTGAAGCAGAAGAAACAGAAGAAGGAGAAGGAGAAGGTGAAGACTGAAGGGTGAATCAGAAGAAGTAGAAGAAGGAGAAGGAGAAGGTGAAGTCTGGAGGGTGAATCAGAAGAAGTAGAAGAAGGAGAAGGAGAAGGTGAAGTCTGGAGGGTGAATCAGAAGAAGCAGAAGAAGGAGAAGGAGAAGGTGAAGTCTGGAGGGTGAATCAGAAGAAGCAGAAGAAGGAGAAGGAGAAGATGAAGTCTGGAGGGTGAATCAGAAGAAGTAGAAGAAGGAGAAGGAGAAGGTGAGGTCTGGAGGGTGAATCAGAAGAAGCAGAAGAAGGAGAAGGAGAAGGTGAAGTCTGGAGGGTGAATCAGAAGAAGCAGAAGAAGGAGAAGGAGAAGGTGAAGTCTGGAGGGTGAATCAGAAGAAGCAAAAGAAGGAGAAGGAGAAGGTGAAGTCAGGAGGGTGAATCAGAAGAAGCAGAAGAAGGAGAAGGAGAAGGTGAAGTTAGGAGGGTGAATCAGAAGAAGCAGAAGAAGGAGAAGGAGAATGTGAAGTCTGGAGGGTGAATCAGAAGAAGCAGAATAAGGAGAAGGAGAAGGTGAAGTCTGGAGGGTGAATCAGAAGAAGTAGAAGAAGGAGAAGGAGAAGGTGAAGTCTGGAGGGTGAATCAGAAGAAGCAGAAGAAGGAGAAGGAGAAGGTGAAGTCTGGAGGGTGAATCAGAAGAAGCAGAAGAAGGAGAAGGAGACGATGAAGTCTGGAGGGTGAATCAGAAGAAGTAGAAGAAGGAGAAGGAGAAGGTGAAGTCTGGAGGGTGAATCAGAAGAAGCAGAAGAAGGAGAAGGAGAAGGTGAAGTCTGGAGGGTGAATCAGAAGAAGCAAAAGAAGGAGAAGGAGAAGGTGAAGTCTGGAGGGTGAATCAAAAGAAGCAGAATAAGGAGAAGGAGAAGGTGACGTCTGGAGGGTGAATCAGAAGAAGCAGAAGAAGGAGAAGGAGAAGGTGAAGTCAGGAGGGTGATTCAGAAGAAGCAGAAGAAGGAGAAGGAGAAGGTGAAGTCTGGAGGGTGAATCAGAAGAATCAGAAGAAGGAGAAGGAGAAGGTGAAGTCTGGAGGGTGAATCAGAAGAAGCAGAAGAAAGAGAAGGAGAAGGTGAAGTCTGGAGGGTGAAGCAGAAGAAACAGAAGAAGGAGAAGGAGAAGGTGAAGACATAAGGGTGAATCAGAAGAAGTAGAAGAAGGAGAAGGAGAAGGTGAGGTCTGGAGGGTGAATCAGAAGAAGTAGAAGAAGGAGAAGGAGAAGGTGAAGTCTGGAGGGTGAATCAGAAGAAGCAGAAGAAGGAGAAGGAGAAGGTGAAGTCTGGAGGGTGAATCAGAAGAAGCAGAAGAAGGAGAAGGAGAAGATGAAGTCTGGAGGGTGAATCAGAAGAAGTAGAAGAAGGAGAAGGAGAAGGTGAGGTCTGGAGGGTGAATCAGAAGAAGCAGAAGAAGGAGAAGGAGAAGGTGAAGTCTGGAGGGTGAATCAGAAGAAGCAGAAGAAGGAGAAGGAGAAGGTGATGTCTGGAGGGTGAATCAGAAGAAGCAAAAGAAGGAGAAGGAGAAGGTGAAGTCAGGAGGGTGAATCAGAAGAAGCAGAAGAAGGAGAAGGAGAAGATGAAGTCTGGAGGGTGAATCAGAAGAAGTAGAAGAAGGAGAAGGAGAAGGTGAGGTCTGGAGGGTGAATCAGAAGAAGCAGAAGAAGGAGAAGGAGAAGGTGAAGTCTGGAGGGTGAATCAGAAGAAGCAGAAGAAGGAGAAGGAGAAGGTGATGTCTGGAGGGTGAATCAGAAGAAGCAAAAGAAGGAGAATTAGAAGGTGAAGTCAGGAGGGTGAATCAGAAGAAGCAGAAAAAGGAGAAGGAGAAGGTGAAGTTAGGAGGGTGAATCAGAAGAAGCAGAAGAAGGAGAAGGAGCAGGTGAAGTCAGGGGGGTGAAGCAGAAGAAGTAGAAGAGGGAGAAGGAGAAGGTGAAGTCAGGACGGTGAAGCAGAAGAGGCAGAAGAAGGAGAAGGAGAAGGTGAAGTCTGGAGGGCGCAGCAGAAGAAGCAGAAGAAGGAGAAGGAGAAGGTGAAGTCTGGATGGTGAAGCAGAAGAAGCAGAAGAAGGAGAAGGAGAAGGTGAAGTCTGGAGGGTGAATCAGAAGAAGTAGAAGAAGGAGAAGGAGAAGGTGAAGTCAGGAGAGTGAAGCAGAAGAAGCAGAAGAAGGAGAAGGAGAAGGTGAAGTCTGGAGGGTGAAGCAGAAGAAGCAGAAGAAGGAGAAGGAGAAGGTGAAGTCTGGAGGGCGAAGCAGAAGAAGCAGAAGAAGGAGAAGGAGAAGGTGAAGTCTGGAGGGTGAAGCAGAAGAAGCTGAAGAAGGAGAAGGAGAAGGTGAAGTCTGGAGGGTGAATCAGAAGAAGTAGAAGAAGGAGAAGGAGAAGGTGAAGTCAGGAGGGTGAAGCAGAAGAAGCAGAAGATGGAGAAGGAGAAGGTGAAGTCTGGAGGGTGAAACAGAAGAATCAGAAGAAGGAGAAGGAGAAGGTGAAGTCTGGAGGGTGAATCAGAAGAAGCAGAAGAAAGAGAAGGAGAAGGTGAAGTCTGGAGGGTGAAGCAGAAGAAACAGAAGAAGGAGAAGGAGAAGGTGAAGACTGAAGGGTGAATCAGAAGAAGTAGAAGAAGGAGAAGGAGAAGGTGAAGTCTGGAGGGTGAATCAGAAGAAGTAGAAGAAGGAGAAGGAGAAGGTGAAGTCTGGAGGGTGAATCAGAAGAAGCAGAAGAAGGAGAAGGAGAAGGTGAAGTCTGGAGGGTGAATCAGAAGAAGCAGAAGAAGGAGAAGGAGAAGATGAAGTCTGGAGGGTGAATCAGAAGAAGTAGAAGAAGGAGAAGGAGAAGGTGAGGTCTGGAGGGTGAATCAGAAGAAGCAGAAGAAGGAGAAGGAGAAGGTGAAGTCTGGAGGGTGAATCAGAAGAAGCAGAAGAAGGAGAAGGAGAAGGTGAAGTCTGGAGGGTGAATCAGAAGAAGCAAAAGAAGGAGAAGGAGAAGGTGAAGTCAGGAGGGTGAATCAGAAGAAGCAGAAGAAGGAGAAGGAGAAGGTGAAGTTAGGAGGGTGAATCAGAAGAAGCAGAAGAAGGAGAAGGAGCAGGTGAAGTGAGGGGGGTGAAGCAGAAGAAGTAGAAGAAGGAGAAGGAGAAGGTGAAGTCAGGACGGTGAAGCAGAAGAAGCAGAAGAAGGAGAAGGAGAAGGTGAAGTCTGGAGGGCGCAGCAGAAGAAGCCGAAGAAGGAGAAGGAGAATGTGAAGTCTGGAGGGTGAAGCAGAAGAAGCAGAAGAAGGAGAAGGAGAAGTTGAAGTCTGGAGGGTGCATCAGAAGAAGTAGAAGAAGGAGAGGGAGAAGGTGAAGTCAGGAGAGTGAAGCAGAAGAAGCAGAAGAAGGAGAAGGAGAAGGTGAAGTCTGGAGGGTGAAGCAGAAGAAGCAGAAGAAGGAGAAGGAGAAGGTGAAGTCTGGAGGGCGATGCAGAAGAAGCAGAAGAAGGAGAAGGAGAAGGTGAAGTCTGGAGGGTGAAGCAGAAGAAGCAGAAGAAGGAGAAGGAGAAGGTGAAGTCTGGAGGGTGAATCAGAAGAAGTAGAAGAAGGAGAAGGAGAAGGTGAAGTCAGGAGGGTGAAGCAGAAGAAGCAGAAGAAGGAGAAGGAGAAGGTGAAGTCTGGAGGGTGAAGCAGAAGAAGCAGAAGAAGGAGAAGGAGAAGGTGAAGTCTGGAGGGTGAAGCAGAAGAAGCAGAAGAAGGAGAAGGAGAAGGTGAAGTCTGGAGGGTGAATCAGAAGAAACAGAAGAAGGAGAAGGAGAAGGTGAAGTCTGGAGGGTGAATCAGAAGAAGTAGAAGAAGGAGAAGGAGAAGGTGAAGTCTGGAGTGTGAATCAGAAGAAGCAGAAGAAGGAGAAGGAGAAGATGAAGTCTGGAGGGTGAATCAGAAGAAGTAGAAGAAGGAGAAGGAGAAGGTGAAGTCTGGAGGGTGAATCAGAAGAAGCAGAAGAAGGAGAAGGAGAAGGTGAAGTCTGGAGGGTGAATCAGAAGAAGCAGAAGAAGGAGAAGGAGAAGGTGAAGTCTGGAGGGTGAATCAGAAGAAGCAGAATAAGGAGAAGGAGAAGGTGAAGTCTGGAGGGTGAATCAGAAGAAGCAGAAGAAGGAGAAGGAGAAGGTGAAGTCTGGAGGATGAATCAGAAGAAGTAGAAGAAGGAGAAGGAGAAGGTGAAGTCTGGAGGGTGAATCAGAAGAAGTAGAAGAAGGAGAAGGAGAAGGTGAAGTCTGGAGGGTGAATCAGAAGAAGTAGAAGAAGGAGAAGGAGAAGGTGAAGTCTGGAGGGTGAAGCAGAAGAAGTAGAAGAAGGAGAAGGAGAAGATGAAGTCAGGAGGGTGAATCAGAAGAAGTAGAAGAAGGAGAAGGAGAAGGTGAAGTCAGGAGGGTGAATCAGAAGAAGCAGAAGAAGGAGAAGGAGAAGGTGAAGTCTGGAGGGTGAATCAGAAGAATCAGAAGAAGGAGAAGGAGAAGGTGAAGTCTGGAGGGAGAATCAGAAGAAGCAGAAGAAAGAGAAGGAGAAGGTGAAGTCTGGAGGGTGAATCAGAAGAAGTAGAAGAAGGAGAAGGAGAAGGTGAAGTCTGGAGGGTGAATCAGAAGAAGCAGAAGAAGGAGAAGGAGAAGGTGAAGTCTGGAGGGTGAATCAGAAGAAGCAGAAGAAGGAGAAGGAAAAGGTGAAGTCTGGAGGGTGAATCAGAAGAAGCAGAAGAAGGAGAAGGAGAAGGTGAAGTCTGGAGGGTGAATCAGAAGAAGCAGAATAAGGAGAAGGAGAAGGTGAAGTCTGGAGGGTGAATCAGAAGAAGCAGAAGAAGGAGAAGGAGAAGGTGAAGTCTGGAGGGTGAATCAGAAGAAGTAGAAGAAGGAGAAGGAGAAGGTGAAGTCTGGAGGGTGAAGCAGAAGAAGTAGAAGAAGGAGAAGGAGAAGGTGAAGTCAGGAGGGTGAATCAGAAGAAGCAGAAGAAGGAGAAGGAGAAGGTGAAGTCTGGAGGGTGAATCAGAAGAATCAGACGAAGGAGAAGGAGAAGATGAAGTCTGGAGGGTGAATCAGAAGAAGCAGAAGAAAGAGAAGGAGAAGGGGAAGTCTGGAGGGTGAAGCAGAAGAAACAGAAGAAGGAGAAGGAGTAGGTGAAGACTGGAGGGTGAATCAGAAGAAGTAGAAGAAGGAGAAGGAGAAGGTGAAGTCTGGAGGGTGAATCAGACGAAGTAGAAGAAGGAGAAGGAGAAGGTGAAGTCTGGAGGGTGAATCAGAAGTAGTAGAAGAAGGAGAAGGAGAAGGTGAAGTCTGGAGGGTGAATCAGAAGAAGCAGAAGAAGGAGAAGGAGAAGATGAAGTCTGGAGGGCGATGCAGAAGAAGCAGAAGAAGGAGAAGGAGAAGGTGAAGTCTGGAGGGTGAAGCAGAAGAAGCAGAAGAAGGAGAAGGAGAAGGTGAAGTCTGGAGGGTGAATCAGAAGAAGTAGAAGAAGGAGAAGGAGAAGGTGAAGTCAGGAGGGTGAAGCAGAAGAAGCAGAAGAAGGAGAAGGAGAAGGTGAAGTCTGGAGGGTGAAGCAGAAGAAGCAGAAGAAGGAGAAGGAGAAGGTGAAGTCTGGAGGGTGAAGCAGAAGAAGCAGAAGAAGGAGAAGGAGAAGGTGAAGTCTGGAGGGTGAATCAGAAGAAACAGAAGAAGGAGAAGGAGAAGGTGAAGTCTGGAGGGTGAATCAGAAGAAGTAGAAGAAGGAGAAGGAGAAGGTGAAGTCTGGAGGGTGAATCAGAAGAAGCAGAAGAAGGAGAAGGAGAAGATGAAGTCTGGAGGGTGAATCAGAAGAAGTAGAAGAAGGAGAAGGAGAAGGTGAAGTCTGGAGGGTGAATCAGAAGAAGCAGAAGAAGGAGAAGGAGAAGGTGAAGTCTGGAGGGTGAATCAGAAGAAGCAGAAGAAGGAGAAGGAGAAGGTGAAGTCTGGAGGGTGAATCAGAAGAAGCAGAATAAGGAGAAGGAGAAGGTGAAGTCTGGAGGGT
This sequence comes from Somniosus microcephalus, assembly GCF_052327205.1. Classification (NCBI taxonomy): domain Eukaryota; kingdom Metazoa; phylum Chordata; class Chondrichthyes; order Squaliformes; family Somniosidae; genus Somniosus; species Somniosus microcephalus. The sequence continues at coordinate 795,059 of NW_028225195.1, forward strand.
GAATCAGAAGAAGCAGAAGAAGGAGAAGGAGAAGGTGAAGTCTGGAGAATGAATCAGAAGAAGTAGAAGAAGGAGAAGGAGAAGGTGAAGTCTGGAGGGTGAATCAGAAGAAGTAGAAGAAGGAGAAGGAGAAGGTGAAGTCTGGAGGGTGAATCAGAAGAAGTAGAAGAAGGAGAAGGAGAAGGTGAAGTCTGGAGGGTGAAGCAGAAGAAGTAGAAGAAGGAGAAGGAGAAGGTGAAGTCAGGAGGGTGAATCAGAAGAAGTAGAAGAAGGAGAAGGAGAAGGTGAAGTCAGGAGGGTGAATCAGAAGAAGCAGAAGAAGGAGAAGGAGAAGGTGAAGTCTGGAGGGTGAATCAGAAGAATCAGAAGAAGGAGAAGGAGAAGGTGAAGTCTGGAGGGAGAATCAGAAGAAGCAGAAGAAAGAGAAGGAGAAGGTGACTTCTGGAGGGTGAATCAGAAGAAGTAGAAGAAGGAGAAGGAGCAGGTGAAGTCTGGAGGGTGAATCAGAAGAAGCAGAAGAAGGAGAAGGAGAAGGTGAAGTCTGGAGGGTGAATCAGAAGAAGCAGAAGAAGGAGAAGGAAAAGGTGAAGTCTGGAGGGTGAATCAGAAGAAGCAGAAGAAGGAGAAGGAGAAGGTGAAGTCTGGAGGGTGAATCTGAAGAAGCAGAATAAGGAGAAGGAGAAGGTGAAGTCTGGAGGGTGAATCAGAAGAATCAGAAGAAGGAGAAGGAGAAGGTGAAGTCTGGAGGGTGAATCAGAAGAAGTAGAAGAAGGAGAAGGAGAAGGTGAAGTCTGGAGGGTGAAGCAGAAGAAGTAGAAGAAGGAGAAGGAGAAGGTGAAGTCAGGAGGGTGAATCAGAAGAAGCAGAAGAAGGAGAAGGAGAAGGTGAAGTCTGGAGGGTGAATCAGAAGAATCAGAAGAAGGAGAAGGAGAAGATGAAGTCTGGAGGGTGAATCAGAAGAAGCAGAAGAATAAGAAGGAGAAGGGGAAGTCTGGAGGGTGAAGCAGAAGAAACAGAAGAAGGAGAAGGAGTAGGTGAAGACTGGAGGGTGAATCAGAAGTAGTAGAAGAAGGAGAAGGAGAAGGTGAAGTCTGGAGGGTGAATCGGAAGAAGCAGAAGAAGGAGAAGGAGAAGATGAAGTCTGGAGGGTGAATCAGAAGAAGTAGAAGAAGGAGAAGGAGAAGGTGAGGTCCGGAGGGTGAATCAGAAGAAGCAGAAGAAGGAGAAGGAGAAGGTGAAGTCTGGAGGGTGAATCAGAAGAAGCAGAGGAAGGAGAAGGAGAAGGTGAAGTCTGGAGGGTGAATCAGAAGAAGCAGAAGAAGGAGAAGGAAAAGGTGAAGTCAGGAGCGTGAATCAGAAGAAGCAGAAGAAGGAGAAGGAGAAGGTGAAGTTAGGAGGGTGAATCAGAAGAAGCAGAAGAAGGAGAAGGAGCAGGTGAAGTCAGGGGGGTGAAGCAGAAGAAGTAGAAGAAGGAGAAGGAGAAGGTGAAGTCAGGACGGTGAAGCAGAAGAAGCAGAAGAAGGAGAAGGAGAAGGTGAAGTCTGGAGGGTGAAGCAGAAGAAGCAGAAGAAGGAGAAGGAGAGGGTGAAGTCTGGAGGGTGAATCAGAAGAAGTAGAAGAAGGAGAAGGAGAAGGTGAAGTCAGGAGAGTGAAGCAGAAGAAGCAGAAGAAGGAGAAGGAGAAGGTGAAGTCTGGAGGGCGAAGCAGAAGAAGCAGAAGAAGGAGAAGGAGAAGGTGAAGTCTGGAGGGTGAAGCAGAAGAAGCAGAAGAAGGAGAAGGAGTAGGTGAACTCTGGAGGGTGAATCACAAGAAGTAGAAGAAGGAGAAGGATAAGGTGAAGTCAGGATGGTGAAGCAGAAGAAGCAGAAGAAGGAGAAGGAGAAGGTGAAGTCTGGAGGGCGAAGCAGAAGAAGCAGAAGAAGGAGAAGGAGAAGGTGAAGTCTGGAGGGTGAAGCAGAAGAAGCAGAAGAAGGAGAAGGAGTAGGTGAAGTCTGGAGGGTGAATCAGAAGAAGTAGAAGAAGGAGAAGGAGAAGGTGAAGTCAGGAGGGTGAAGCAGAAGAAGCAGAAGAAGGAGAAGGAGAAGGTGAAGTCTGGAGGGTGCAGCAGAAGAAGCAGAAGAAGGAGAAGGAGAAGGTGAAGTCTGGAGGGTGAATCTGAAGAAGCAGAAGAAGGAGAAGGAGAAGGTGAAGTCTGGAGGGTGAATCAGAAGAAGTAGAAGAAGGAGAAGGAGAAGGTGAAGTCTGGAGGGTGAAGCAGAAGAAGTAGAAGAAGGAGAAGGAGAAGGTGAAGTCAGGAGGGTGAATCAGAAGAAGTAGAAGAAGGAGAAGGAGAAGGTGAAGTCAGGAGGGTGAATCAGAAGAAGCAGAAGAAGGAGAAGGAGAAGGTGAAGTCTGGAGGGTGAATCAGAAGAATCAGAAGAAGGAGAAGGAGAAGGTGAAGTCTGGAGGGAGAATCAGAAGAAGCAGAAGAAAGAGAAGGAGAAGGTGACTTCTGGAGGGTGAATCAGAAGAAGTAGAAGAAGGAGAAGGAGAAGGTGAAGTCTGGAGGGTGAATCAGAAGAAGCAGAAGAAGGAGAAGGAGAAGGTGAAGTCTGGAGGGTGAATCAGAAGAAGCAGAAGAAGGAGAAGGAAAAGGTGAAGTCTGGAGGGTGAATCAGAAGAAGCAGAAGAAGGAGAAGGAGAAGGTGAAGTCTGGAGGGTGAATCAGAAGAAGCAGAATAAGGAGAAGGAGAAGGTGAAGTCTGGAGGGTGAATCAGAAGAAGCAGAAGAAGGAGAAGGAGAAGGTGAAGTCTGGAGGGTGAATCAGAAGAAGTAGAAGAAGGAGAAGGAGAAGGTGAAGTCTGGAGGGTGAAGCAGAAGAAGTAGAAGAAGGAGAAGGAGAAGGTGAAGTCAGGTGGGTGAATCAGAAGAAGCAGAAGAAGGAGAAGGAGAAGGTGAAGTCTGGAGGGTGAATCAGAAGAATCAGAAGAAGGAGAAGGAGAAGATGAAGTCTGGAGGGTGAATCAGAAGAAGCAGAAGAAAGAGAAGGAGAAGGGGAAGTCTGGAGGGTGAACCAGAAGAAACAGAAGAAGGAGAAGGAGTAGGTGAAGACTGGAGGGTGAATCAGAAGAAGTAGAAGAAGGAGAAGGAGAAGGTGAAGTCTGGAGGGTGAATCAGACGAAGTAGAAGAAGGAGAAGGAGAAGGTGAAGTCTGGAGGGTGAATCAGAAGTAGTAGAAGAAGGAGAAGGAGAAGGTGAAGTCTGGAGGGTGAATCAGAAGAAGCAGAAGAAGGAGAAGGAGAAGATGAAGTCTGGAGGGTGAATCAGAAGAAGTAGAAGAAGGAGAAGGAGAAGGTGAGGTCTGGAGGGTGAATCAGAAGAAGCAGAAGAAGGAGAAGGAGAAGGTGAAGTCTGGAGGGTGAATCAGAAGAAGCAGAGGAAGGAGAAGGAGAAGGTGAAGTCTGGAGGGTGAATCAGAAGAAGCAGAAGAAGGAGAAGGAAAAGGTGAAGTCAGGAGCGTGAATCAGAAGAAGCAGAAGAAGGAGAAGGAGAAGGTGAAGTTAGGAGGGTGAATCAGAAGAAGCAGAAGAAGGAGAAGGAGCAGGTGAAGTCAGGGGGGTGAAGCAGAAGAAGTAGAAGAAGGAGAAGGAGAAGGTGAAGTCAGGACGGTGAAGCAGAAGAAGCAGAAGAAGGAGAAGGAGAAGGTGAAGTCTGGAGGGTGAAGCAGAAGAAGCAGAAGAAGGAGAAGGAGAGGGTGAAGTCTGGAGGGTGAATCAGAAGAAGTAGAAGAAGGAGAAGGAGAAGGTGAAGTCAGGAGAGTGAAGCAGAAGAAGCAGAAGAAGGAGAAGGAGAAGGTGAAGTCTGGAGGGCGAAGCAGAAGAAGCAGAAGAAGGAGAAGGAGAAGGTGAAGTCTGGAGGGTGAAGCAGAAGAAGCAGAAGAAGGAGAAGGAGTAGGTGAAGTCTGGAGGGTGAATCAGAAGAAGTAGAAGAAGGAGAAGGATAAGGTGAAGTCAGGATGGTGAAGCAGAAGAAGCAGAAGAAGGAGAAGGAGAAGGTGAAGTCTGGAGGGTGAAGCAGAAGAAGTAGAAGAAGGAGAAGGAGAAGGTGAAGTCTGGAGGGTGAAGCAGAAGAAGCAGAAGAAGGAGAAGGAGAAGGTGAAGTCAGGAGGGTGGATCAGAAGAAGTAGAAGAAGGAGAAGGAGAAGGTGAAGTCTGGAGGGTGAATCAGAAGAAGCAGAAGAAGGAGAAGGAGAAGGTGAAGTCTGGAGGGCGCAGCAGAAGAAGCAGAAGAAGGAGAAAGAGAAGGTGAAGTCTGGAGGGTGAAGCAGAAGAAGCAGAAGAAGGAGAAGGAGAGGGTGAAGTCTGGAGGGTGAATCAGAAGAAGTAGAAGAAGGAGAAGGAGAAGGTGAAGTCAGGAGAGTGAAGCAGAAGAAGCAGAAGAAGGAGAAGGAGAAGGTGAAGTCTGGAGGGCGAAGCAGAAGAAGCAGAAGAAGGAGAAGGAGAAGGTGAAGTCTGGAGGGTGAAGCAGAAGAAGCAGAAGAAGGAGAAGGAGAAGGTGAAGTCTGGAGGGTGAATCAGAAGAAGCAGAAGAAGGAGAAGGAGAAGGTGAAGTCTGGAGGGCGCAGCAGAAGAAGCAGAAGAAGGAGAAAGAGAAGGTGAAGTCTGGAGGGTGAAGCAGAAGAAGCAGAAGAAGGAGAAGGAGAGGGTGAAGTCTGGAGGGTGAATCAGAAGAAGTAGAAGAAGGAGAAGGAGAAGGTGAAGTCAGGAGAGTGAAGCAGAAGAAGCAGAAGAAGGAGAAGGAGAAGGTGAAGTCTGGAGGGCGAAGCAGAAGAAGCAGAAGAAGGAGAAGGAGAAGGTGAAGTCAGGAGGGTGAAGCAGAAGAAGCAGAAGAAGGAGAAGGAGAAGGTGAAGTCTGGAGGGTGCAGCAGAAGAAGCAGAAGAAGGAGAAGGAGAAGGTGAAGTCTGGAGGGTGAATCTGAATAAGCAGAAGAAGGAGAAGGAGAAGGTGAAGTCTGGAGGGTGAATAAGAAGAAGCAGAAAAAGGAGAAGGAGAAGATGAAGTCTGGAGGGTGAATCAGAAGAAGTAGAAGAAGGAGAAGGAGAAGATGAGGTCTGGAGGGTGAATCAGAAGAAGCAGAAGAAGGAGAAGGAGAAGGTGAAGTCTGGAGGGTGAATCAGAAGAAGCAGAAGAAGGAGAAGGAGAAGGTGAAGTCTGGAGGGTGAATTAGAAGAAGCAGAAGAAGGAGAAGGAGAAGGTGAAGTCAGGAGGGTGAATCAGAAGAAGCAGAAGAAGGAGAAGGAGCAGGTGAAGTCAGGGGGGTGAAGCAGAAGAAGTAGAAGAAGGAGAAGGAGAAGGTGAAGTCAGGAGGGTGAAGCAGAAGAAGCAGAAGAAGGAGAAGGAGAAGGTGAAGTCTGGAGGGCGCAGCAGAAGAAGCAGAAGAAGGAGAAGGAGAAGGTGAAGTCTGGAGGGTGAATCAGAAGAAGTAGAAGAAGGAGAAGGAGAAGGTGAAGTCAGGAGAGTGAAGCAGAAGAAGCAGAAGAAGGAGAAGGAGAAGGTGAAGTCTGGAGGGTGAAGCAGAAGAAGCAGAAGAAGGAGAAGGAGAAGGTGAAGTCTGGAGGGCGAAGCAGAAGAAGCAGAAGAGGGAGATGGAGAAGGTGAAGTCTGGAGGGTGAAGCAGAAGAAGCAGAAGAAGGAGAAGGAGAAGGTGAAGTCTGGAGGGTGAATCAGAAGAAGTAGAAGAAGGAGAAGGAGAAGGTGAAGTCAGGAGGGTGAATCAGAAGAAGTAGAAGAAGGAGAAGGAGAAGGTGAAGTCAGGAGGGTGAAGCAGAAGAAGCAGAAGAAGGAGAAGGAGAAGGTGAAGTCAGGAGGTTGAATCGGAAGAAGTAGAAGAAGGAGAAGGAGAAGGTGAAGTCTGGAGGGTGAATCAGAAGAAGTAGAAGAAGGAGAAGGAGAAGGTGAAGTCTGGAGGGTGAATCAGAAGAAGTAGAAGAAGGAGAAGGAGAAGGTGAAGTCTGGAGGGTGACTCAGAAGAAGCAGAAGAAGGAGAAGGAGAAGGTGACGGCTGGAGGGTGAAGCAGAAGAAGTAGAAGAAGGAGAAGGAGAAGGTGAAGTCTGGAGGGTGAATCAGAAGAAGTAGAAGAAGGAGAAGGAGAAGGTGAAGTCTGGAGGGTGAATCAGAAGAAGTAGAAGACGGAGAAGGAGAAGGTGAAGTCTGGAGGGTGAATCAGAAGAAGCAGAAGAACGAGAAGGAGAAGGTGAAGTCTGGAGGGTGAATCAGAAGAAGTAGAAGAAGGAGAAGGAGAAGGTGTAGTCTGGAGGGTGAATCAGAAGAAGTTGACGAAGGAGAAGGAGAAGGTGAAGTCTGGAGGGTGAATCAGAAGAAGCAGAAGAACGAGAAGGAGAAGGTGAAGTCTGGAGGGTGAATCAGAAGAAGTAGAAGAAGGAGAAGGAGAAGGTGAAGTCTGGAGGATGAATCAGAAGAAGCAGAAGAAGGAGAAGGAGAAGGTGAAGTCTGGAGGGTGAATCAGAAGAAGCAGAAGAAGGAGAAGGAGAAGGTGATGTCTGGAGGGTGAATCAGAAGAAGCAGAATAAGGAGAAGGAGAAGGTGAAGTCTGGAGGGTGAATCAGAAGAAGCAGAAGAAGGAGAAGGAGAAGGTGAAGTCTGGAGGGTGAATCAGAAGAAGTAGAAGAAGGAGAAGGAGAAGGTGAAGTCTGGAGGGTGAATCAGAAGAAGTAGAAGAAGGAGAAGGAGAAGGTGAAGTCTGGAGGGTGAATCAGAAGCAGTAGAAGAAGGAGAAGGAGAAGGTGAAGTCTGGAGGGTGAAGCAGAAGAAGTAGAAGAAGGAGAAGGAGAAGGTGAAGTCAGGAGGGTGAATCAGAAGAAGTAGAAGAAGGAGAAGGAGAAGGTGAAGTCAGGAGGGTGAATCAGAAGAAGCAGAAGAAGGAGAAGGAGAAGGTGAAGTCTGGAGGGTGAATCAGAAGAATCAGAAGAAGGAGAAGGAGAAGGTGAAGTCTGGAGGGTGAATCAGAAGAAGCAGAAGAAAGAGAAGGAGAAGGTGAATTCTGGAGGGTGAAGCAGAAGAAACAGAAGAAGGAGAAGGAGAAGGTGAAGACTGGAGGGTGAATCAGAAGAAGTAGAAGAAGGAGAAGGAGAAGGTGAGGTCTGGAGGGTGAATCAGAAGAAGTAGAAGAAGGAGAAGGAGAAGGTGAAGTCTGGAGGGTGAATCAGAAGAAGCAGAAGAAGGAGAAGGAGAAGGTGAAGTCTGGAGGGTGAATCAGAAGAAGCAGAAGAAGGAGAAGGAGAAGATGAAGTCTGGAGGGTGAATCAGAAGTAGTAGAAGAAGTAGAAGGAGAAGGTGAGGTCTGGAGGGTGAATCAGAAGAAGCAGAAGAAGGAGACGGAGAAGGTGAAGTCTGGAGGGTGAATCAGAAGAAGCAGAAGAAGGAGAAGGAGAAGGTGAAGTCTGGAGGTTGAATCAGAAGAAGCAGAAGAAGGAGAAGGAGAAGGTGAAGTCAGGAGGGTGAATCAGAAGAAGCAGAAGAAGGAGAAGGAGAAGGTGAAGTTAGGAGGGTGAATCAGAAGAAGCAGAAGAAGGAGAAGGAGAAGGTGAAGTCTGGAGGGTGAATCAGAAGAAGCAGAAGAAGGAGAAGGAGAAGGAGAAGGTGAAGTCTGGAGGGTGAATTAGAAGAAGCAGAAGAAGGAGAAGGAGAAGGTGAAGTCAGGGGGGTGAATCGGAAGAAGCAGAAGAAGGAGAAGCAGAAGGTAAAGTTAGGAGGGTGAACCAGAAGAAGCAGAAGAAGGAGAAGGAGCAGGTGAAGTCAGGTGGGTGAAGCAGAAGAAGTAGAAGAAGGAGAAGGAGAAGGTGAAGTCAGGAGGGTGAAGCAGAAGAAGCAGAAGAAGGAGAAGTAGAAGGTGAAGTCTGGAGGGCGCAGCAGAAGAAGCAGAAGAAGGAGAAGGAGAAGGTGAAGTCTGGAGGGTGAAGCAGAAGAAGCAGAAGAAGGAGAAGGAGAAGGTGAAGTCTGGAGGGTGAATCAGAAGAAGTAGAAGAAGGAGAAGGAGAAGGTGAAGTCAGGAGAGTGAAGCAGAAGAAGCAGAAGAAGGAGAAGGAGAAGGTGAAGTCTGGAGGGTGAAGCAGAAGAAGCAGAAGAAGGAGAAGGAGAAGGTGAAGTCTGGAGGGCGAAGCAGAAGAAGCAGAAGAAGGAGAAGGGGAAGGTGAAGTCTGGAGGGTGAATCAGAAGAAGTAGAAGAAGCAGAAGGAGAAGGTGAAGTCTGGAGGGTGAATCAGAAGAAGCAGAAGAAGGAGAAGGAGAAGGTGAAGTCTGGAGGGTGAATCAGAAGAAGCAGAAGAAGGAGAAGGAGAAGGTGAAGTCTGGAGGGTGAATCAGAAGAAGCAGAATAAGGAGAAGGAGAAGTTGAAGTCTGGAGGGTGAATCAGAAGAAGCAGAAGAAGGAGAAGGAGAAGGTGAAGTCTGGAGGGTGAATCAGAAGAAGTAGAAGAAGGAGAAGGAGAAGGTGAAGTCTGGAGGGTGAATCAGAAGAAGTAGAAGAAGGAGAAGGAGAAGGTGAAGTCTGGAGGGTGAATCAGAAGAAGCAGAAGAAGGAGAAGGAGAAGGTGAAGTCTGGAGGGTGAATCAGAAGAAGCAGAAGAAGGAGAAGGAGACGATGAAGTCTGGAGGGTGAATCAGAAGAAGTAGAAGAAGGGGAAGGAGAAGGTGAAGTCTGGAGGGTGAATCAGAAGAAGCAGAAGAAGGAGAAGGAGAAGGTGAAGTCTGGAGGGTGAATCAGAAGAAGCAGAAGAAGGAGAAGGAGAAGGTGAAGTCTGGAGGGTGAATCAGAAGAAGCAGAATAAGGAGAAGGAGAAGGTGAAGTCTGGAGGGTGAATCAGAAGAAGCAGAAGAAGTAGAAGGAGAAGGTGAAGTCTGGAGGGTGAATCAGAAGAAGTAGAAGAAGGAGAAGGAGAAGGTGAAGTCTGGAGGGTGAAGCAGAAGAAGTAGAAGAAGGAGAAGGAGAAGGTGAAGTCAGGAGGGTGAATCAGAAGAAGTAGAAGAAGGAGAAGGAGAAGGTGAAGTCAGGAGGGTGATTCAGAAGAAGCAGAAGAAGGAGAAGGAGAAGGTGAAGTCTGGAGGGTGAATCAGAAGAATCAGAAGAAGGAGAAGGAGAAGGTGAAGTCTGGAGGGTGAATCAGAAGAAGCAGAAGAAAGAGAAGGAGAAGGTGAAGTCTGGAGGGTGAGGCAGAAGAAACAGAAGAAGGAGAAGGAGAAGGTGAAGACTGAAGGGTGAATCAGAAGAAGTAGAAGAATGAGAAGGAGAAGGTGAAGTCTGGAGGGTGAATCAGAAGAAGCAGAAGAAGGAGAAGGAGAAGGTGAAGTCTGGAGGGTGAATCAGAAGAAACAGAAGAAGGAGAAGGAGAAGATGAAGTCTGGACGGTGAATCAGAAGAAGTAGAAGAAGGAGAAGGAGAAGGTGAGGTCTGTAGGGTGAATCAGAAGAAGCAGAAGAAGGAGAAGGAGAAGGTGAAGTCTGGAGGGTGAATGAGAAGAAGCAGAAGAAGGAGAAGGAGAAGGTGATGTCTGGAGGGTGAATCAGAAGAAGCAAAAGAAGGAGAAGGAGAAGGTGAAGTCAGGAGGGTGAATCAGAATAAGCAGAAGAAGGAGAAGGAGAAGGTGAAGTTAGGAGGGTGAATCAGAAGAAGCAGAAGAAGGAGAAGGAGCAGGTGAAGTCAGGGGGGTGAAGCAGAAGAAGTAGAAGAAGGAGAAGGAGAAGGTGAAGTCAGGACGGTGAAGCAGAAGAGGCAGAAGAAGGAGAAGGAGAAGGTGAAGTCTGGAGGGCGCAGCAGAAGAAGCAGAAGAAGGAGAATGAGAAGGTGAAGTCTGGAGGGTGAAGCAGAAGAAGCAGAAGAAGGAGAAGGAGAAGGTGAAGTCTGGAGGGTGAATCAGAAGAAGTAGAAGAAGGAGAAGGAGAAGGTGAAGTCAGGAGAGTGAAGCAGAAGAAGCAGAAGAAGGAGAAGGAGAAGGTGAAGTCTGGAGGGTGAAGCAGAAGAAGCAGAAGAAGGAGAAGGAGAAGGTGAAGTCTGGAGGGCGAAGCAGAAGAAGCAGAAGAAGGAGAAGGAGAAGGTGAAGTCTGGAGGGTGAAGCAGAAGAAGCTGAAGAAGGAGAAGGAGAAGGTGAAGTCTGGAGGGTGAATCAGAAGAAGTAGAAGAAGGAGAAGGAGAAGGTGAAGTCAGGAGGGTGAAGCAGAAGAAGCAGAAGATGGAGAAGGAGAAGTTGAAGTCTGGAGGGTGAAACAGAAGAATCAGAAGAAGGAGAAGGAGAAGGTGAAGTCTGGAGGGTGAATCAGAAGAAGCAGAAGAAAGAGAAGGAGAAGGTGAAGTCTGGAGGGTGAAGCAGAAGAAACAGAAGAAGGAGAAGGAGAAGGTGAAGACTGAAGGGTGAATCAGAAGAAGTAGAAGAAGGAGAAGGAGAAGGTGAAGTCTGGAGGGTGAATCAGAAGAAGCAGAAGAAGGAGAAGGAGAAGGTGAAGTCTGGAGGGTGAATCAGAAGAAGCAGAAGAAGGAGAAGGAGAAGGTGAAGTCTGGAGGGTGAATCAGAAGAAGCAGAAGAAGGAGAAGGAGAAGATGAAGTCTGGAGGGTGAATCAGAAGAAGTAGAATAAGGAGAAGGAGAAGGTGAGGTCTGGAGGGTGAATCAGAAGAAGCAGAAGAAGGAGAAGGAGAAGGTGAAGTCTGGAGGGTGAATTAGAAGGAGCAGAAGAAGGAGAAGGAGAAGGTGAAGTCTGGAGGGTGAATCAGAAGAAGCAAAAGAAGGAGAAGGAGAAGGTGAAGTCAGGAGGGTGAATCAGAAGAAGCAGAAGAAGGAGAAGGAGAAGGTGAAGTTAGGAGGGTGAATCAGAAGAAGCAGAAGAAGGAGAAGGAGCAGGTGAAGTGAGGGGGGTGAAGCAGAAGAAGTAGAAGAAGGAGAAGGAGAAGGTGAAGTCAGGACGGTGAAGCAGAAGAAGCAGAAGAAGGAGAAGGAGAAGGTGAAGTCTGGAGGGGGCAGCAGAAGAAGCCGAAGAAGGAGAAGGAGATGGTGAAGTCTGGAGGGTGAAACAGAAGAAGCAGAAGAAGGAGAAGGAGAAGGTGAAGTCTGGAGGGTGAATCAGAAGAAGTAGAAGAAGGAGAGGGAGAAGGTGAAGTCAGGAGAGTGAAGCAGAAGAAGCAGAAGAAGGAGAAGGAGAAGGTGAAGTCTGGAGGGTGAAGCAGAAGAAGCAGAAGAATAGAAGGAGAAGGTGAAGTCTGGAGGCCGAAGCAGAAGAAGCAGAAGAAGGAGAAGGAGAAGGTGAAGTCTGGAGGGTGAAGCAGAAGAAGCAGAAGAAGGAGAAGGAGAAGGTGAAGTCTGGAGGGTGAATCAGAAGAAGTAGAAGAAGGAGAAGGAGAAGGTGAAGTCAGGAGGGTGAAGCAGAAGAAGCAGAAGAAGGAGAAGGAGAAGGTGAAGTCTGGAGGGTGAAGCAGAAGAAGCAGAAGAAGGAGAAGGAGAAGGTGAAGTCTGGAGGGTGAAGCAGAAGAAGCAGAAGAAGGAGAAGGAGAAGGTGAAGTAAGGAGGGTGAATCAGAAGAAGTAGAAGGAGAAGGAGAAGGTTAAGTCTGGAGGGTGAATCAGAAAACGTAGAAGAAGGAGAAGGAGAAGGTGAAGTCTGGAGGGTGAATCAGAAGAAGTAGAAGAAGGAGAAGGAGAATGTGAAGTCTGGAGGGTGAATCAGAAGAAGCAGAAGAAGGAGAAGGAGAAGGTGAAGTCTGGAGGGAGAAGCAGAAGAAGTAGAAGAAGGAGAAGTTGAAGTCTGGAGGGTGAATCAAAAGAAGTAGAAAAAGGAGAAGGAGAAGGTGAATTCTGGAGGGTCAATCAGAAGAAGTAGAAGAAGGAGAAGGAGAAGGTGAAGTCTGGAGGGTAAATCAGAAGAAGCAGAAGAAGGAGAAGGAGAAGATGAAGTCTGGAGGGTGAATCAGAAGAAGTAGAAGAAGGAGAAGGAGAAGGTGTAGTCTGGACGGTGAATCAGAAGAAGTAGACGAAGGAGAAGGAGAAGGTGAAGTCTGCAGGGTGAATCAGAAGAAGCAGAAGAAGGAGAAGGAGAAGGTGAAGTCTGGAGGGTGAATCAGAAGAAGTAGAAGAAGGAGAAGGAGAAGGTGAAGTCTGGAGGGTGAATCAGAAGAAGAAGGAGAAGGTGAAGTCTGGAGGGTGAATCAGAAGAAGCAGAAGAAGGAGAAGGAGAAGGTGAAGTCTGGAGGGTGAATCAGAAGAAGCAGAATAAGGAGAAGGAGAAGGTGAAGTCTGGAGGGTGAATCAGAAGAAGCAGAAGAAGGAGAAGGAGAAGGTGAAGTCTGGAGGGTGAATCAGAAGAAGTAGAAGAAGGAGAAGGAGAAGTTGAAGTCTGGAGGGTGAATCAGAAGAAGTAGAAGAAGGAGAAGGAGAAGCTGAAGTCAGGAGAGTGAAGCAGAAGAAGCAGAAGAAGGAGAAGGAGAAGGTGAAGTCTGGAGGGTGAAGCAGAAGAAGCAGAAGAAGGAGAAGGAGAAGGTGAAGTCTGGAGGGCGAAGCAGAAGAAGCAGAAGAAGGAGAAGGAGAAGGTGAAGTCTGGAGGGTGAAGCAGAAGAAGCAGAAGAAGGAGAAGGAGAAGGTGATGTCTGGAGGGTGAATCAGAAGAAGTAGAAGAAGGAAAAGGAGAAGGTGAAGTCTGGAGGGTGAAGCAGAAGAAACAGAAGAAGGAGAAGGAGAAGGTGAAGACTGAAGGGTGAATCAGAAGAAGTAGAAGAAGGAGAAGGAGAAGGTGAAGTCTGGAGGGTGAATCAGAAGAAGCAGAAGAAGGAGAAGGAGAAGGTGAAGTCTGGAGGGTGAATCAGAAGAAGCAGAAGAAGGAGAAGGAGAAGATGAAGTCTGGAGGGTGAATCAGAAGAAGTAGAAGAAGCAGAAGGAGAAGGTGAGGTCTGGAGGGTGAATCAGAAGAAGCAGAAGAAGGAGAAGGAGAAGGTGAAGTCTGGAGAGTGAAGCAGAAGAAGCAGAAGAAGGAGAAGGAGAAGGTGAAGTCTGGAGGGTGAAGCAGAAGAAGCAGAAGAAGGAGAAGGAGAAGGTGAAGTCTGGAGGGCGAAGCAGAAGAAGCAGAAGAAGGAGAAGGAGAAGGTGAAGTCTGGAGGGTGAAGCAGAAGAAGCAGAAGAAGGAGAAGGAGAAGGTGAAGTCTGGAGGGTGAATCAGAAGAAGTAGAAGAAGGAGAAGGAGAAGGTGAAGTCAGGAGGGTGAAGCAGAAGAAGCAGAAGAAGGAGAAGGAGAAGGTGAAGTCTGGAGGGTGAAGCAGAAGAAGCAGAAGAAGGAGAAGGAGAAGGTGAAGTCTGGAGGGTGAAGCAGAAGAAGCAGAAGAAGGAGAAGGAGAAGGTGAAGTAAGGAGGGTGAATCAGAAGAATTAGAAGAAGGAGAAGGTGAAGTCTGGAGGGTGAATCAGAAGACGTAGAAGAAGGAGAAGGAGAAGGTGAAGTCTGGAAGGTGAATCAGAAGAAGTAGAAGAAGGAGAAGGAGAATGTGAAGTCTGGAGGGTGAATCAGAAGAAGCAGAAGAAGGAGAAGGTGAAGTCTGGAGGGAGAAGCAGAAGAAGTAGAAGAAGGAGAAGGAGAAGTTGAAGTCTGGAGGGTGAATCAGAAGAAGTAGAAGAAGGAGAAGGAGAAGGTGAAGTCTGGAGGGTCAATCAGAAGAAGTAGAAGAAGGAGAAGGAGAAGGTGAAGTCTGGAGGGTGAATCAGAAGAAGCAGAAGAAGGAGAAGGAGAAGATGAAGTCTGGAGGGTGAATCAGAAGAAGTAGAAGAAGGAGAAGGTGTAGTCTGGACGGTGAATCAGAAGAAGTAGACGACGGAGAAGGAGAAGGTGAAGTCTGCAGGGTGAATCAGAAGAAGCAGAAGAAGGAGAAGGAGAAGGTGAAGTCTGCAGGGTGAATCGGAAGAAGTAGAAGAAGGAGAAGGAGAAGGTGAAGTCTGGAGGGTGAATCAGAAGAAGAAGGAGAAGGTGAAGTCTGGAGGGTGAATCAGAAGAAGCAGAAGAAGGAGAAGGAGAAGGTGAAGTCTGGAGGGTGAATCAGAAGAAGCAGAATAAGGAGAAGGAGAAGGTGAAGTCTGGAGGGTGAATCAGAAGAAGCAGAAGAAGGAGAAGGAGAAGGTGAAGTCTGGAGGGTGAATCAGAAGAAGAAGAAGAAGGAGAAGGAGAAGGTGAAGTCTGGAGGGTGAATCAGAAGAAGTAGAAGAAGGAGAACGAGAAGGTGAAGTCAGGAGAGTGAAGCAGAAGAAGCAGAAGAAGGAGAAGGAGAAGGTGAATTCTGGAGGGTGAAGCAGAAGAAGCAGAAGAAGGAGAAGGAGAAGGTGAAGTCTGGAGGGCGAAGCAGAAGAAGCAGAAGAAGGAGAAGGAGATGGTGAAGTCTGGAGGGTGAAGCAGAAGAAGCAGAAGAAGGAGAAGGAGAAGGTGAAGTCTGGAGGGTGAATCAGAAGAAGTAGAAGAAGGAGAAGGAGAAGGTGAAGTCTGGAGGGTGAAGCAGAAGAAGCAGAAGAAGGAGAAGGAGAAGATGAAGTCTGGAGGGTGAATCAGAAGAAGTAGAAGAAGGAGAAGGAGAAGGTGTAGTCTGGACGGTGAATCAGAAGAAGTAGACGAAGGAGAAGGAGAAGGTGAAGTCTGCAGGGTGAATCAGAAGAAGCAGAAGAAGGAGAAGGAGAAGGTGAAGTCTGGAGGGTGAATCAGAAGAAGTAGAAGAAGGAGAAGGAGAAGGTGAAGTCTGGAGGGTGAATCAGAAGAAGAAGGAGAAGGTGAAGTCTGGAGGGTGAATCAGAAGAAGCAGAAGAAGGAGAAGGAGAAGGTGAAGTCTGGAGGGTGAATCAGAAGAAGCAGAATAAGGAGAAGGAGAAGGTGAAGTCTGGAGGGTGAATCAGAAGAAGCAGAAGAAGGAGAAGGAGAAGGTGAAGTCTGGAGGGTGAATCAGAAGAAGTAGAAGAAGGAGAAGGAGAAGTTGAAGTCTGGAGGGTGAATCAGAAGAAGTAGAAGAAGGAGAAGGAGAAGGTGAAGTCAGGAGAGTGAAGCAGAAGAAGCAGAAGAAGGAGAAGGAGAAGGTGAAGTCTGGAGGGTGAAGCAGAAGAAGCAGAAGAAGGAGATGGAGAAGGTGAAGTCTGGAGGGCGAAGCAGAAGAAGCAGAAGAAGGAGAAGGAGAAGGTGAAGTCTGGAGGGTGAAGCAGAAGAAGCAGAAGAAGGAGAAGGAGAAGGTGATGTCTGGAGGGTGAATCAGAAGAAGTAGAAGAAGGAGAAGGAGAAGGTGAAGTCTGGAGGGTGAAGCAGAAGAAACAGAAGAAGGAGAAGGAGAAGGTGAAGACTGAAGGGTGAATCAGAAGAAGTAGAAGAAGGAGAAGGAGAAGGTGAAGTCTTGAGGGTGAATCAGAAGAAGCAGAAGAAGGAGAAGGAGAAGGTGAAGTCTGGAGGGTGAATCAGAAGAAGCAGAAGAAGGAGAAGGAGAAGATGAAGTCTGGAGGGTGAATCAGAAGAAGTAGAAGAAGGAGAAGGAGAAGGTGAGGTCTGGAGGGTGAATCAGAAGAAGCAGAAGAAGGAGAAGGAGAAGGTGAAGTCTGGAGAGTGAAGCAGAAGAAGCAGAAGAAGGAGAAGGAGAAGGTGAAGTCTGGAGGGTGAAGCAGAAGAAGCAGAAGAAGGAGAAGGAGAAGGTGAAGTCTGGAGGGCGAAGCAGAAGAAGCAGAAGAAGGAGAAGGAGAAGGTGAAGTCTGGAGGGTGAAGCAGAAGAAGCAGAAGAAGGAGAAGGAGAAGGTGAAGTCTGGAGGGTGAATCAGAAGAAGTAGAAGAAGGAGAAGGAGAAGGTGAAGTCAGGAGGGTGAAGCAGAAGAAGCAGAAGAAGGAGAAGGAGAAGGTGAAGTCTGGAGGGTGAAGCAGAAGAAGCAGAAGAAGGAGAAGGAGAAGGTGAAGTCTGGAGGGTGAAGCAGAAGAAGCAGAAGAAGGAGAAGGAGAAGGTGAAGTAAGGAGGGTGAATCAGAAGAATTAGAAGAAGGAGAAGGAGAAGGTGAAGTCTGGAGGGTGAATCAGAAGACGTAGAAGAAGGAGAAGGAGTAGGTGAAGTCTGGAAGGTGAATCAGAAGAAGTAGAAGAAGGAGAAGGAGAATGTGAAGTCTGGAGGGTGAATCAGAAGAAGCAGAAGAAGGAGAAGGTGAAGTCTGGAGGGAGAAGCAGAAGAAGTAGAAGAAGGAGAAGGAGAAGTTGAAGTCTGGAGGGTGAATCAGAAGAAGTAGAAGAAGGAGAAGGAGAAGGTGAAGTCTGGAGGGTCAATCAGAAGAAGTAGAAGAAGGAGAAGGAGAAGGTGAAGTCTGGAGGGTGAATCAGAAGAAGCAGAAGAAGGAGAAGGAGAAGATGAAGTCTGGAGGGTGAATCAGAAGAAGTAGAAGAAGGAGAAGGTGTAGTCTGGATGGTGAATCAGAAGAAGTAGACGACGGAGAAGGAGAAGGTGAAGTCTGCAGGGTGAATCAGAAGAAGCAGAAGAAGGAGAAGGAGAAGGTGAAGTCTGCAGGGTGAATCGGAAGAAGTAGAAGAAGGAGAAGGAGAAGGTGAAGTCTGGAGGGTGAATCAGAAGAAGAAGGAGAAGGTGAAGTCTGGAGGGTGAATCAGAAGAAGCAGAAGAAGGAGAAGGAGAAGGTGAAGTCTGGAGGGTGAATCAGAAGAAGCAGAATAAGGAGAAGGAGAAGGTGAAGTCTGGAGGGTGAATAAGAAGAAGCAGAAGAAGGAGAAGGAGAAGGTGAAGTCTGGAGGGTGAATCAGAAGAAGAAGAAGAAGGAGAAGGAGAAGGTGAAGTCTGGAGGGTGAATCAGAAGAAGTAGAAGAAGGAGAACGAGAAGGTGAAGTCAGGAGAGTGAAGCAGAAGAAGCAGAAGAAGGAGAAGGAGAAGGTGAATTCTGGAGGGTGAAGCAGAAGAAGCAGAAGAAGGAGAACGAGAAGGTGAAGTCTGGAGGGCGAAGCAGAAGAAGCAGAAGAAGGAGAAGGAGATGGTGAAGTCTGGAGGGTGAAGCAGAAGAAGCAGAAGAAGGAGAAGGAGAAGGTGAAGTCTGGAGGGTGAATCAGAAGAAGTAGAAGAAGGAGAAGGAGAAGGTGAAGTCTGGAGGGTGAAGCAGAAGAAACAGAAGAAGGAGAAGGAGAAGGTGAAGACTGAAGGGTGAATCAGAAGAAGTAGAAGAAGGAGAAGGAGAAGGTGAAGTCTGGAGGGTGAATCAGAAGAAGCAGAAGAAGGAGAAGGAGAAGGTGAAGTCTGGAGGGTGAATCAGAAGAAGCAGAAGAAGGAGAAGGAGAAGATGAAGTCTGGAGGGTGAATCAGAAGAAGTAGAAGAAGGAGAAGGAGAAGGTGAGGTCTGAAGGGTGAATCAGAAGAAGCAGAAGAAGGAGAAGGAGAAGGTGAAGTCTGGAGGGTGAATCAGAAGAAGCAGAAGAAGGAGAAGGAGAAGGTGAAGTCTGGAGGGTGAATCAGAAGAAGCAAAAGAAGGAGAAGGAGAAGATGAAGTCAGGAGGGTGAATCAGAAGAAGCAGAAGAAGGAAAAGGAGAAGGTGAAGTTAGGAGGGTGAATCAGAAGAAGCAGAAGAAGGAGAAGGAGCAGGTGAAGTCAGGGGGGTGAAGCAGAAGAATAGAAGAAGGAGAAGGAGAAGGTGAAGTCAGGACGGTGAAGCAGAAGAAGCAGAAGAAGGAGAAGGAGAAGGTGAAGTCTGGAGGGCGCAGCAGAAGAAGCAGAAGAAGGAGAAGGAGAAGGTGAAGTCTGGAGGGTGAAGCAGAAGAAGCAGAAGAAGGAGAAGGAGAAGGTGAAGTCTGGAGGGTGAATCAGAAGAAGTAGAAGAAGGAGAAGGAGAAGGTGAAGTCAGGAGAGTGAAGCAGAAGACGCAGAAGAAGGAGAAGGAGAAGTTGAAGTCTGGAGGGTGAAGCAGAAGAAGCAGAAGAAGGAGAAGGAGAAGGTGAAGTCTGGAGGGCGAAGCAGAAGAAGCAGAAGAAGGAGAAGGAGAAGGTGAAGTCTGGAGGGTGAAGCAGAAGAAGCAGAAGAAGGAGAAGGAGAAGGTGAAGTCTGGAGGGTGAATCAGAAGAAGTAGAAGAAGGAGAAGGAGAAGGTGAAGTCAGGAGGGTGAAGCAGAAGAAGCAGAAGAAGGAGAAGGAGAAGGTGAAGTCTGGAGGGTGAAGCAGAAGAAGCAGAAGAAGGAGAAGGAGAAGGTGAGGTCTGGAGGGTGAAGCAGAAGAAGCAGAAGAAGGAGAAGAAGAAGGTGAAGTAAGGAGGGTGAATCAGAAGAAGTAGAAGAAGTAGAAGGAGAAGGTGAAGTCTGGAGGGTGAATCAGAAGACGTAGAAGAAGGAGAAGGAGAAGGTGAAGTCTGGAGGGTGAATCAGAAGAAGTAGAAGAAGGAGAAGGAGAAGGTGAAGTCTGGAGGGTGAATCAGAAGAAGCAGAAGAAGGAGAAGGAGAAGGTGAAGTCTGGAGGGAGAAGCAGAAGAAGTAGAAGAAGGAGAAGGAGAAGTTGAAGTCTGGAGGGTCAATCAGAAGAAGTAGAAGAAGGAGAAGGAGAAGGTGAAGTCTGGAGGGTCAATCAGAAGAAGTAGAAGAAGGAGAAGGAAAAGGTGAAGTCTGGAGGGTGAATCAGAAGAAGCAGAAGAAGGAGAAGGAGAAGATGAAGTCTGGAGGGTGAATCAGAAGAAGTAGAAGAAGGAGAAGGAGAAGGTGTAGTCTGGACGGTGGATCAGAAGAAGTAGACGAAGGAGAAGGAGAAGGTGAAGTCTGCAGGGTGAATCAGAAGAAGCAGAAGAAGGAGAAGGAGAAGGTGAAGTCTGGAGGGTGAATCAGAAGAAGTAGAAGAAGGAGAAGGAGAAGGTGAAGTCTGGAGGGTGAATCAGAAGAAGAAGGAGAAGGTGAAGTCTGGAGGGTGAATCAGAAGAAGCAGAAGAAGGAGAAGGAGAAGGTGAAGTCTGGAGGGTGAATCAGAAGAAGCAGAATAAGGAGAAGGAGAAGGTGAAGTCTGGAGGGTGAATCAGAAGAAGCAGAAGAAGGAGAAGGAGAAGGTGAAGTCTGGAGGGAGAATCAGAAGAAGTAGAAGAAGGAGAAGGAGAAGGTGAAGTCTGGAGGGTGAATCAGAAGAAGTAGAAGAAGGAGAAGGAGAAGGTGAAGTCAGGAGAGTGAAGCAGAAGAAGCAGAAGAAGGAGAAGGAGAAGGTGAAGTCTGGAGGGTGAAGCAGAAGAAGCAGAAGAAGGAGAAGGAGAAGGTGAAGTCTGGAGGGCGAAGCAGAAGAAGCATAAGAAGGAGAAGGAGAAGGTGAAGTCTGGAGGGTGAAGCAGAAGAAGCAGAAGAAGGAGAAGGAGAAGGTGAAGTCTGGAGGGTGAATCAGAAGAAGTAGAAGAAGGAGAAGGAGAAGGTGAAGTCAGGAGGGTGAAGCAGAAGAAGCAGAAGAAGGAGAAGGAGAAGGTGAAGTCTGGAGGGTGAAGCAGAAGAAGCAGAAGAAGGAGAAGGAGAAGGTGAAGTTTGGAGGGTGAAGCAGAAGAAGCAGAAGAAGGAGAAGGAGAAGGTGAAGTCAGGAGGGTGAATCAGAAGAAGTAGAAGAAGGAGAAGGAGAAGGTGAAGTCTGGAGGGTGAATCAGAAGAAGTAGAAGAAGGAGAAGGAGAAGGTGAAGTCTGGAGGGTGAATCAGAAGAAGTAGAAGAAGGAGAAGGAGAAGGTGAAGTCTGGAGGGTGAATCAGAAGAAGTAGAAGAAAGAGAAGGAGAAGGTGAAGTGTGGAGGGAGAAGCAGAAGAAGTAGAAGAAGGAGAAGGAGAAGGTGAAGTCTGGAGCGTGAATCAGAAGATGTAGAAGAAGGAGAAGGAGAAGGCGAAGTCTGGAGGGTCAATCAGAAGAAGTAGAAGAAGGAGAAGGAGAAGGTGAAGTCTGGAGGGTGAATCAGAAGAAGCAGAAGAAGGAGAAGGAGAAGGTGAAGTCTGGAGGGTGAATCAGAAGAAGTAGAAGAAGGAGAAGGAGAAGGTGTAGTCTGGACGGTGAATCAGAAGAAGTAGACGAAGGAGAAGGAGAAGGTGAAGTCTGCAGGGTGAATCAGAAGAAGCAGAAGAAGGAGAAGGAGAAGGTGAAGTCTGGAGGGTGAATCAGAAGAAGTAGAAGAAGGAGAAGGAGAAGGTGAAGTCTGGAGGGTGAATCAGAAGAAGCAGAAGAAGGAGAAGGAGAAGGTGAAGTCTGGAGGGTGAATCAGAAGAAGCAGAAGAAGGAGAAGGAGAAGGTGAATTCTGGAGGGAGAATCAGAAGAAGCAGAATGAGGAGAAGGAGAAGGTGAAGTCTGGAGGGTGAATCAGAAGAAGCAGAAGAAGGAGATGGAGAAGGTGAAGTCTGGAGGGTGAATCAGAAGAAGTAGAAGAAGGAGAAGGAGAGGGTGAAGTCTGGAGGGTGAATCAGAAGATGTAGAAGAAGGAGAAGGAGAAGGTGAAGTCTGGAGGGTGAATCAGAAGAAGCAGAAGAAGGAGAAGGAGAAGGTGAAGTCTGGAGGATGAATCAGAAGAAGCAGAAGAAGGAGAAGGAGACGATGAAGTCTGGAGGGTGAATCAGAAGAAGTAGAAGAAGGAGAAGGAGAAGGTGAAGTCTGGAGGGTGAATCAGAAGAAGCAGAAGAAGGAGAAGGAGAAGGTGAAGTCTGGAGGGTGAATCAGAAGAAGCAGAAGAAGGAGAAGGAGAATGTGAAGTCTGGAGGGTGAATCAGAAGAAGCAGAATAAGGAGAAGGAGAAGGTGAAGTCTGGAGGGTGAATCAGAAGAAGCAGAAGAAGGAGAAGGTGACGTCTGGAGGGTGAATCAGAAGAAGTAGAAGAAGGAGAAGGAGAAGGTGACGTCTGGAGGGTGAATCAGAAGAAGTAGAAGAAGGAGAAGGAGAAGGTGAAGTCTGGAGGGTGAATCAGAAGAAGTAGAAGAAGGAGAAGGAGAAGGTGAAGTCTGGAGGGTGAATCAGAAGAAGTAGAAGAAGTTGAAGGAGAAGGTGAAGTCTGGAGGGTGAATCAGAAGAAGCAGAAGAAGGAGAAGGAGAAGGTGAAGTCTGGAGGGTGAATCAGAAGAAGCAGAAGAAGAAGAAGGAGAAGATGAAGTCTGGAGGGTGAATCAGAAGAAGTAGAAGAAGGAGAAGGAGAAGGTGAGGTCTGGAGGGTGAATCAGAAGAAGCAGAAGAAGGAGAAGGTGAAGTCTGGAGGGTGAATCAGAAGAAGCAGAAGAAGGAGAAGGAGAAGGTGAAGTTAGGAGGGTGAATCAGAAGAAGCAGAAGAAGGAGAAGGAGAAGGTGAAGTCAGGGGGGTGAAGCAGAAGAAGTAGAAGAAGGAGAAGGAGAAGGTGAAGTCAGGAGGGTGAAGCAGAAGAAGCAGAAGAAGGAGAAGGAGAAGGTGAAGTCTGGAGGGCGCAGCAGAAGAAGCAGAAGAAGGAGAAGGAGAAGGTGCAGTCTGGAGGGTGAAGCAGAAGAAGCAGAAGAAGGAGAAGGAGAAGGTGAAGTCTGGAGGGTGAAACAGAAGAAGTAGAAGAAGGAGAAGGAGAAGGTGAAGTCAGGAGGGTGAAGCAGAAGAAGCAGAAGAAGGAGAAGGAGAAGGTGAAGTCTGGAGGGTGAATCAGAAGAAGTAGAAGAAGGAGAAGGAGAAGGTGAAGTCAGGAGGGTGAAGCAGAAGAAGTAGAAGAAGGAGAAGGAGAAGGCGAAGCCTGGAGTGTGAAGCAGAAGAAGTAGAAGAAGGAGAAGGAGAAGGTGAAGTCTGGAGCGTGAATCGGAAGATGTAGAAGAAGGAGAAGGAGAAGGTGAAGTCTGGAGGGTCAATCAGAAGAAGCAGAAGAAGGAGAAGGAGAAGGTGAAGTCTGGAGGGTGAATCAGAAGAAGCAGAAGAAGGAGAAGGAGAAGGTGAAGTCTGGAGGGTGAATCAGAAGAAGTAGAAGAAGGAGAAGGAGAAGGTGTAGTCTGGACGGTGAATCAGAAGAAGTAGACGAAGGAGAAGGAGAAGGTGAAGTCTGCAGGGTGAATCAGAAGAAGCAGAAGAAGGAGAAGGAGAAGGTGAAGTCCGAAGGGTGAATCAGAAGAAGTAGAAGAAGGAGAAGGAGAAGGTGAAGTCTGGAGGGTGAATCAGAAGAAGCAGAAGAAGGAGAAGGAGAAGGTGCAGTCTGGAGGGTGAAGCAGAAGAAGCAGAAGAAGGAGAAGGAGAAGGTGAAGTCTGGAGGGTGAAACAGAAGAAGTAGAAGAAGGAGAAGGAGAAGGTGAAGTCAGGAGGGTGAAGCAGAAGAAGCAGAAGAAGGAGAAGGAGAAGGTGAAGTCTGGAGGGTGAATCAGAAGAAGTAGAAGAAGGAGAAGGAGAAGGTGAAGTCAGGAGGGTGAAGCAGAAGAAGTAGAAGAAGGAGAAGGAGAAGGCGAAGCCTGGAGTGTGAAGCAGAAGAAGTAGAAGAAGGAGAAGGAGAAGGTGAAGTCTGGAGCGTGAATCGGAAGATGTAGAAGAAGGAGAAGGAGAAGGTGAAGTCTGGAGGGTCAATCAGAAGAAGCAGAAGAAGGAGAAGGAGAAGGTGAAGTCTGGAGGGTGAATCAGAAGAAGCAGAAGAAGGAGAAGGAGAAGGTGAAGTCTGGAGGGTGAATCAGAAGAAGTAGAAGAAGGAGAAGGAGAAGGTGTAGTCTGGACGGTGAATCAGAAGAAGTAGACGAAGGAGAAGGAGAAGGTGAAGTCTGCAGGGTGAATCAGAAGAAGCAGAAGAAGGAGAAGGAGAAGGTGAAGTCCGAAGGGTGAATCAGAAGAAGTAGAAGAAGGAGAAGGAGAAGGTGAAGTCTGGAGGGTGAATCAGAAGAAGCAGAAGAAGGAGAAGGAGAAGGTGAAGTCTGGAGGGTGAATCAGAAGAAGCAGAAGAAGGAGAAGGAGAAGGTGAAGTCTGGAGGGTGAATCAGAAGAAGCAGAATAAGGAGAAGGAGAAGGTGAAGTCAGGAGGGTGAATCAGAAGAAGCAGAAGAAGGAGAAGGGGAAGGTGAAGTCTGGAGGGTGAATCAGAAGAAGTAGAAGAAGGAGAAGGAGAAGGTGAAGTCTGGAGGGTGAATCAGAAGAAGTAGAAGAAGGAGAAGGAGAAGGTGAAGTCTGGAGGGTGAATCAGAAGAAGCAGAAGAAGGAGAAGGAGAAGGTGAAGTCTGGAGGATGAATCAAAAAAAGCAGAAGAAGGAGAAGGAGACGATGAAGTCTGGAGGGTGAATCAGAAGAAGTAGAAGAAGGAGAAGGAGAAGGTGAAGTCTGGAGGGTGAATCAGAAGAAGCAGAAGAAGGAGAAGGAGAAGGTGAAGTCTGGAGGGTGAATCAGAAGAAGCAGAAGAAGGAGAAGGAGAAGGTGAAGTCTGGAGGGTGAATCAGAAGAAGCAGAATAAGGAGAAGGAGAAGGTGAAGTCTGGAGGGTGAATCAGAAGAAGCAGAAGAAGGAGAAGGTGAAGTCTGGAGGGTGAATCAGAAGAAGTAGAAGAAGGAGAAGGAGAAGGTGAAGTCTGGAGGGTGAAGCAGAAGAAGTAGAAGAAGGAGAAGGAGAAGCTGAAGTCAGGAGGGTGAATCAGAAGAAGTAGAAGAAGGAGAAGGAGAAGGTGAAGTCAGGAGGGTGAATCAGAAGAAGCAGAAGAAGGAGAAGGAGAAGGTGAAGTCTGGAGGGTGAATCAGAAGAAGCAGAAGAAGGAGAAGGAGAAGGTGAAGTTAGGAGGGTGAATCAGAAGAAGCAGAAGAAGGAGAAGGAGAAGGTGAAGTCAGTGGGGTGAAGCAGAAGAAGTAGAAGAAGGAGAAGGAGAAGGTGAAGTCTGCAGGATGAATCAAAAAAAGCAGAAGAAGGAGAAGGAGAAGGTGAAGTCTGGAGGATGAATCAAAAAAAGCAGAAGAAGGAGAAGGAAACGATGAAGTCTGGAGGGTGAATCAGAAGAAGTAGAAGAAGGAGAAGGAGAAGGTGAAGTCTGGAGGGTGAATCAGAAGAAGCAGAAGAAGGAGAAGGAGAAGGTGAAGTCTGGAGGGTGAATCAGAAGAAGCAGAAGAAGGAGAAGGAGAAGGTGAAGTCTGGAGGGTGAATCAGAAGAAGCAGAATAAGGAGAAGGAGAAGGTGAAGTCTGGAGGGTGAATCAGAAGAAGCAGAAGAAGGAGAAGGTGAAGTCTGGAGGGTGAATCAGAAGAAGTAGAAGAAGGAGAAGGAGAAGGTGAAGTCTGGAGGGTGAAGCAGAAGAAGTAGAAGAAGGAGAAGGAGAAGCTGAAGTCAGGAGGGTGAATCAGAAGAAGTAGAAGAAGGAGAAGGAGAAGGTGAAGTCTGGAGGGTGAATCAGAAGAAGCAGAATAAGGAGAAGGAGAAGGTGAAGTCTGGAGGGTGAATCAGAAGAAGCAGAAGAAGGAGAAGGTGAAGTCTGGAGGGTGAATCAGAAGAAGTAGAAGAAGGAGAAGGAGAAGGTGAAGTCTGGAGGGTGAATCAGAAGAAGTAGAAGAAGGAGAAGGAGAAGGTGAAGTCTGGAGGGTGAATCAGTAGAAGTAGAAGAAGTTGAAGGAGAAGGTGAAGTCTGGAGGGTGAATCAGAAGAAGCAGAAGAAGGAGAAGGAGAAGGTGAAGTCTGGAGGGTGAATCAGAAGAAGCAGAAGAAGAAGAAGGAGAAGATGAAGTCTGGAGGGTGTATCAGAAGAAGTAGAAGAAGGAGAAGGAGAAGGTGAGGTCTGGAGGGTGAATCAGAAGAAGCAGAAGAAGGAGAAGGAGAAGGTGAAGTCTGGAGGGTGAATCAGAAGAAGCAGAAGAAGGAGAAGGAGAAGGTGAAGTTAGGAGGGTGAATCAGAAGAAGCAGAAGAAGGAGAAGGAGAAGGTGAAGTCAGTGGGGTGAAGCAGAAGAAGTAGAAGAAGGAGAAGGAGAAGGTGAAGTCAGGAGGGTGAAGCAGAAGAAGCAGAAGAAGGAGAAGGAGAAGCTGAAGTCTGGAGGGCGCAGCAGAAGAAGCAGAAGAAGGAGAAGGAGAAGGTGAAATCTGGAGGGTGAAACAGAAGAAGTAGAAGAAGGAGAAGGAGAAGGTGAAGTCAGGAGGTTGAAGCAGAAGAAGCAGAAGAAGGAGAAGGAGAAGGTGAAGTCTGGAGGGTGAAGTAGAAGAAGTAGAAGAAGGAGAAGGAGAAGGTGAAGTCAGGAGGGTGAAGCAGAAGAAGCAGAAGAAGGAGAAGGAGAAGTTGAAGTCTGGAGGGTGAAGCAGAAGAAGCAGAAGAAGGAGAAGGAGAAGGTGAAGTCAGGAGGGTGAATCAGAAGAAGTAGAAGAAGGAGAAGGAGAAGGTGAAGTCTGGAGGGTGAATCAGAAGAAGTAGAAGAAGGAGAAGGAGAAGGTGAAGTCTGGAGGGTGAATCAGAAGAAGTAGAAGAAGGAGAAGGAGAAGGTGAAGTCTGGAGGGTGAATCAGAAGAAGCAGAAGAAGGAGAACGGGAAGGTGAAGTCTGGAGGGAGAAGCAGAAGAAGTAGAAGAAGGAGAAGGAGAAGGTGAAGTCTGGAGGTTGAATCAGAAGAAGTAGAAGAAGGAGAAGGCGAAGGGAAAGTCTGGAGGGTGAATCAGAAGAAGTAGAAGAAGGAGAAGGAGAAGATGAAGTCTGGAGGGTGATTCGGAAGAAGCATAAGAAGGAGAAGGAGAAGGTGAAGTCTGGAGGGTGAATCAGAAGAAGTAGAAGAAGGAGAAGGAGAAGGTGTAGTCTGGAGGGTGAATCAGAAGAAGTAGACGAAGGAGAGGGAGAAGGTGAAATCTGGAGGGTGAATCAGAAGAAGCAGAAGAAGGAAAAGGAGAAGGTGAAGTCTGGAGGGTGAATCAGAAGAGGTAGAAGAAGGATAAGGAGAAGGTGAAGTCTGGAGGGTGAACCAGAAGAAGCAGAAGAAGGAGAAGGAGAAGGTGAAGTCTGGAGGGTGAATCAGACGAAGCAGAAGAAGGATAAGGAGAAGGTGAAGTCTGGAGGGTGAATCAGAAGAAGTAGAAGAAGTAGAAGGAGAAGGTGAAGTCTGGAGGGTGAATCAGAAGAAGTAGTAGAAGGAGAAGGAGAAGGTGAAGTCTGGAGGGTGAATCAGAAGAAGCAGAAGAAGGAGAAGGAGAAGGTGAAGTCAGGAGAGTGAATCAGAAGAAGCAGAAGAAGGAGAAGGAGAAGGTGAAGTCTGGAGGGTGAATCAGAAGAAGCAGAAGAAGGAGAAGGAGAAGGTGAAGACTGAAGGGTGAATCAGAAGAAGTAGAAGAAGGAGAAGGATAAGGTGAAGTCTGGAGGGTGAATCAGAAGAAGTAGAAGAAGGAGAAGGAGAAGGCGAAGTCTGGAGGGTGAATCAGAAGAAGCAGAAGAAGGAGAAGGAGAAGGTGAAGTCTGGAGGGTGAATCAGAAGAAGCAGAAGAAGGAGAAGGAGAAGATGAAGTATGGAGGGTGAATCAGAAGAAGTAGAAGAAGGAGAAGGAGAAGGTGAGGTCTGGAGGGTGAATCAGAAGAAGCAGAAGAAGGAGAAGGAGAAGGTGAATTCTGAAGGGTGAATCAGAAGAAGCAGAAGAAGGAGAAGGAGAAGGTGAAGTCTGGAGGGTGAATCAGAAGAAGCAGAAGAAGGAGAAGGAGCAGGTGAAGTCTGGAGGGTGAATCAGAAGAAGCAGAAGAAGGAGAAGGAGAAGGTGAAGTCTGGAGGGTGAATCAGAAGAAGTAGAAGAAGGAGAAGGAGAAGGTGAAGTCTGCAGGGTGAATCAGAAGAAGCAGAAGAAGGAGAAGGAGCAGGTGAAGTCTGGAGGGTGAATCAGAAGAAGCAGAAGAAGGAGAAGGAGAAGGTGAAGTCTGGAGGGTGAATCAGAAGAAGTAGAAGAAGGAGAAGGAGAAGGTGAAGTCTGCAGGGTGAATCAGAAGAAGTAGAAGAAGGAGAAGGAGAAGGTGAAGTCTGGAGGGTGAATCAGAAGAAGCAGAAGAAGGAGAACGGGAAGGTGAAGTCTGGAGGGAGAAGCAGAAGAAGTAGAAGAAGGAGAAGGAGAAGGTGAAGTCTGGAGGGTGAATCAGAAGAAGTAGAAGAAGGAGAAGGCGAAGGTAAAGTCTGGAGGGTGAATCAGAAGAAGTAGAAGAAGGAGAAGGAGAAGGTGAAGTCTGGAGGGTGAATCGGAAGAAGCAGAAGAAGGAGAAGGAGAAGGTGAAGTCTGGAGGGTGAATCAGAAGAAGTAGAAGAAGGAGAAGGAGAAGGTGTAGTCTGGAGGGTGAATCAGAAGAAGTAGACGAAGGAGAAGGAGAAGGTGAAGTCTGGAGGGTGAATCAGAAGAAGCAGAAGAAGGAGAAGTAGAAGGTGAAGTCTGGAGGGTGGATCAGAAGAGGTAGAAGAAGGATAAGGAGAAGGTGAAGTCTGGAGGGTGAACCAGAAGAAGCAGAAGAAGGAGAAGGAGAAGGTGAAGTCTGGAGGGTGAATCGGAAGAAGCAGAAGAAGGAGAAGGAGAAGGTGAAGTCTGGAGGGTGAATCAGAAGAAGCAGAAGAAGTAGAAGGAGAAGGTGAAGTCTGGAGGGTGAATCAGAAGAAGTAGAAGAAGGAGAAGGAGAAGGTGAAGTCTGGAGGGTGAATCAGAAGAAGCAGAAGAAGGAGAAGGAGAAGGTGAAGTCAGGAGGGTGAATCAGAAGAAGCAGAAGAAGGAGAAGGAGAAGGTGAAGTCTGGAGGGTGAATCAGAAGAAGCAGAAGCAGGAGAAGGAGAAGGTGAAGACTGGAGGGTGAATCAGAAGAAGTAGAAGAAGGAGAAGGAGAAGGTGAAGTCTGGAGGGTGAATCAGAAGAAGTAGAAGAAGGAGAAGGAGAAGGCGAAGTCTGGAGGGTGAATCAGAAGAAGCAGAAGAAGGAGAAGGAGAAGGTGAAGTCTGGAGGGTGAATCAGAAGAAGCAGAAGAAGGAGAAGGAGAAGATGAAGTCTGGAGGGTGAATCAGAAGAAGTAGAAGAAGGAGAAGGAGAAGGTGAGGTCTGGAGGGTGAATCAGAAGAAGCAGAAGAAGGAGAAGGAGAAGGTGAAGTCTGGAGGGTGAATCAGAAGAAGCAGAAGAAGGAGAAGGAGAAGGTGAAGTCTGGAGGGTGAATCAGAAGAAGCAAAAGAAGGAGAAGGAGAAGATGAAGTCAGGAGGGTGAATCAGAAGAAGCAGAAGAAGGAAAAGGAGAAGGTGAAGTTAGGAGGGTGAATCAGAAGAAGCAGAAGAAGGAGAAGGAGCAGGTGAAGTCAGGGGGGTGAAGCAGAAGAAGTAGAAGAAGGAGAAGGAGAAGGTGAAGTCAGGACGGTGAAGCAGAAGAAGCAGAAGAAGGAGAAGGAGAAGGTGAAGTCTGGAGGGCGCAGCAGAAGAAGCAGAAGAAGGAGAAGGAGAAGGTGAAGTCTGGAGGGTGAAGCAGAAGAAGCAGAAGAAGGAGAAGGAGAAGGTGAAGTCTGGAGGGTGAATCAGAAGAAGTAGAAGAAGGAGAAGGAGAAGGTGAAGTCAGGAGAGTGAAGCAGAAGACGCAGAAGAAGGAGAAGGAGAAGTTGAAGTCTGGAGGGTGAAGCAGAAGAAGCAGAAGAAGGAGAAGGAGAAGGTGAAGTCTGGAGGGCGAAGCAGAAGAAGCAGAAGAAGGAGAAGGAGAAGGTGAAGTCTGGAGGGTGAAGCAGAAGAAGCAGAAGAAGGAGAAGGAGAAGGTGAAGTCTGGAGGGTGAATCAGAAGAAGTAGAAGAAGGAGAAGGAGAAGGTGAAGTCAGGAGGGTGAAGCAGAAGAAGCAGAAGAAGGAGAAGGAGAAGGTGAAGTCTGGAGGGTGAAGCAGAAGAAGCAGAAGAAGGAGAAGGAGAAGGTGAGGTCTGGAGGGTGAAGCAGAAGAAGCAGAAGAAGGAGAAGAAGAAGGTGAAGTAAGGAGGGTGAATCAGAAGAAGTAGAAGAAGGAGAAGGAGAAGGTGAAGTCTGGAGGGTGAATCAGAAGACGTAGAAGAAGGAGAAGGAGAAGGTGAAGTCTGGAGGGTGAATCAGAAGAAGTAGAAGAAGGAGAAGGAGAAGGTGAAGTCTGGAGGGTGAATCAGAAGAAGCAGAAGAAGGAGAAGGAGAAGGTGAAGTCTGGAGGGAGAAGCAGAAGAAGTAGAAGAAGGAGAAGGAGAAGTTGAAGTCTGGAGGGTCAATCAGAAGAAGTAGAAGAAGGAGAAGGAGAAGGTGAAGTCTGGAGGGTCAATCAGAAGAAGTAGAAGAAGGAGAAGGAAAAGGTGAAGTCTGGAGGGTGAATCAGAAGAAGCAGAAGAAGGAGAAGGAGAAGATGAAGTCTGGAGGGTGAATCAGAAGAAGTAGAAGAAGGAGAAGGAGAAGGTGTAGTCTGGACGGTGGATCAGAAGAAGTAGACGAAGGAGAAGGAGAAGGTGAAGTCTGCAGGGTGAATCAGAAGAAGCAGAAGAAGGAGAAGGAGAAGGTGAAGTCTGGAGGGTGAATCAGAAGAAGTAGAAGAAGGAGAAGGAGAAGGTGAAGTCTGGAGGGTGAATCAGAAGAAGAAGGAGAAGGTGAAGTCTGGAGGGTGAATCAGAAGAAGCAGAAGAAGGAGAAGGAGAAGGTGAAGTCTGGAGGGTGAATCAGAAGAAGCAGAATAAGGAGAAGGAGAAGGTGAAGTCTGGAGGGTGAATCAGAAGAAGCAGAAGAAGGAGAAGGAGAAGGTGAAGTCTGGAGGGAGAATCAGAAGAAGTAGAAGAAGGAGAAGGAGAAGGTGAAGTCTGGAGGGTGAATCAGAAGAAGTAGAAGAAGGAGAAGGAGAAGGTGAAGTCAGGAGAGTGAAGCAGAAGAAGCAGAAGAAGGAGAAGGAGAAGGTGAAGTCTGGAGGGTGAAGCAGAAGAAGCAGAAGAAGGAGAAGGAGAAGGTGAAGTCTGGAGGGCGAAGCAGAAGAAGCATAAGAAGGAGAAGGAGAAGGTGAAGTCTGGAGGGTGAAGCAGAAGAAGCAGAAGAAGGAGAAGGAGAAGGTGAAGTCTGGAGGGTGAATCAGAAGAAGTAGAAGAAGGAGAAGGAGAAGGTGAAGTCAGGAGGGTGAAGCAGAAGAAGCAGAAGAAGGAGAAGGAGAAGGTGAAGTCTGGAGGGTGAAGCAGAAGAAGCAGAAGAAGGAGAAGGAGAAGGTGAAGTTTGGAGGGTGAAGCAGAAGAAGCAGAAGAAGGAGAAGGAGAAGGTGAAGTCAGGAGGGTGAATCAGAAGAAGTAGAAGAAGGAGAAGGAGAAGGTGAAGTCTGGAGGGTGAATCAGAAGAAGTAGAAGAAGGAGAAGGAGAAGGTGAAGTCTGGAGGGTGAATCAGAAGAAGTAGAAGAAGGAGAAGGAGAAGGTGAAGTCTGGAGGGTGAATCAGAAGAAGTAGAAGAAAGAGAAGGAGAAGGTGAAGTGTGGAGGGAGAAGCAGAAGAAGTAGAAGAAGGAGAAGGAGAAGGTGAAGTCTGGAGCGTGAATCAGAAGATGTAGAAGAAGGAGAAGGAGAAGGCGAAGTCTGGAGGGTCAATCAGAAGAAGTAGAAGAAGGAGAAGGAGAAGGTGAAGTCTGGAGGGTGAATCAGAAGAAGCAGAAGAAGGAGAAGGAGAAGGTGAAGTCTGGAGGGTGAATCAGAAGAAGTAGAAGAAGGAGAAGGAGAAGGTGTAGTCTGGACGGTGAATCAGAAGAAGTAGACGAAGGAGAAGGAGAAGGTGAAGTCTGCAGGGTGAATCAGAAGAAGCAGAAGAAGGAGAAGGAGAAGGTGAAGTCTGGAGGGTGAATCAGAAGAAGTAGAAGAAGGAGAAGGAGAAGGTGAAGTCTGGAGGGTGAATCAGAAGAAGCAGAAGAAGGAGAAGGAGAAGGTGAAGTCTGGAGGGTGAATCAGAAGAAGCAGAAGAAGGAGAAGGAGAAGGTGAATTCTGGAGGGAGAATCAGAAGAAGCAGAATGAGGAGAAGGAGAAGGTGAAGTCTGGAGGGTGAATCAGAAGAAGCAGAAGAAGGAGATGGAGAAGGTGAAGTCTGGAGGGTGAATCAGAAGAAGTAGAAGAAGGAGAAGGAGAGGGTGAAGTCTGGAGGGTGAATCAGAAGATGTAGAAGAAGGAGAAGGAGAAGGTGAAGTCTGGAGGGTGAATCAGAAGAAGCAGAAGAAGGAGAAGGAGAAGGTGAAGTCTGGAGGATGAATCAGAAGAAGCAGAAGAAGGAGAAGGAGACGATGAAGTCTGGAGGGTGAATCAGAAGAAGTAGAAGAAGGAGAAGGAGAAGGTGAAGTCTGGAGGGTGAATCAGAAGAAGCAGAAGAAGGAGAAGGAGAAGGTGAAGTCTGGAGGGTGAATCAGAAGAAGCAGAAGAAGGAGAAGGAGAATGTGAAGTCTGGAGGGTGAATCAGAAGAAGCAGAATAAGGAGAAGGAGAAGGTGAAGTCTGGAGGGTGAATCAGAAGAAGCAGAAGAAGGAGAAGGTGACGTCTGGAGGGTGAATCAGAAGAAGTAGAAGAAGGAGAAGGAGAAGGTGACGTCTGGAGGGTGAATCAGAAGAAGTAGAAGAAGGAGAAGGAGAAGGTGAAGTCTGGAGGGTGAAGCAGAAGAAGTAGAAGAAGGAGAAGGAGAAGGTGAAGTCAGGAGGATGAATCAGAAGAATCAGAAGAAGGAGAAGGAGAAGGTGAAGTCTGGAGGGTGAATCAGAAGAAGCAGAAGAAAGAGAAGGAGAAGGTGATGTCTGGAGGGTGAAGCAGAAGAAACAGAAGGAGGAGAAGGAGAAGGTGAAGACTGGAGGGTGAATCAGAAGAAGTAGAAGAAGGAGAAGGAGAAGGTGAAGTCTGGAGGGTGAATCAGAAGAAGTAGAAGAAGTTGAAGGAGAAGGTGAAGTCTGGAGGGTGAATCAGAAGAAGCAGAAGAAGGAGAAGGAGAAGGTGAAGTCTGGAGGGTGAATCAGAAGAAGCAGAAGAAGAAGAAGGAGAAGATGAAGTCTGGAGGGTGAATCAGAAGAAGTAGAAGAAGGAGAAGGAGAAGGTGAGGTCTGGAGGGTGAATCAGAAGAAGCAGAAGAAGGAGAAGGTGAAGTCTGGAGGGTGAATCAGAAGAAGCAGAAGAAGGAGAAGGAGAAGGTGAAGTTAGGAGGGTGAATCAGAAGAAGCAGAAGAAGGAGAAGGAGAAGGTGAAGTCAGGGGGGTGAAGCAGAAGAAGTAGAAGAAGGAGAAGGAGAAGGTGAAGTCAGGAGGGTGAAGCAGAAGAAGCAGAAGAAGGAGAAGGAGAAGGTGAAGTCTGGAGGGCGCAGCAGAAGAAGCAGAAGAAGGAGAAGGAGAAGGTGCAGTCTGGAGGGTGAAGCAGAAGAAGCAGAAGAAGGAGAAGGAGAAGGTGAAGTCTGGAGGGTGAAACAGAAGAAGTAGAAGAAGGAGAAGGAGAAGGTGAAGTCAGGAGGGTGAAGCAGAAGAAGCAGAAGAAGGAGAAGGAGAAGGTGAAGTCTGGAGGGTGAATCAGAAGAAGTAGAAGAAGGAGAAGGAGAAGGTGAAGTCAGGAGGGTGAAGCAGAAGAAGTAGAAGAAGGAGAAGGAGAAGGCGAAGCCTGGAGTGTGAAGCAGAAGAAGTAGAAGAAGGAGAAGGAGAAGGTGAAGTCTGGAGCGTGAATCGGAAGATGTAGAAGAAGGAGAAGGAGAAGGTGAAGTCTGGAGGGTCAATCAGAAGAAGCAGAAGAAGGAGAAGGAGAAGGTGAAGTCTGGAGGGTGAATCAGAAGAAGCAGAAGAAGGAGAAGGAGAAGGTGAAGTCTGGAGGGTGAATCAGAAGAAGTAGAAGAAGGAGAAGGAGAAGGTGTAGTCTGGACGGTGAATCAGAAGAAGTAGACGAAGGAGAAGGAGAAGGTGAAGTCTGCAGGGTGAATCAGAAGAAGCAGAAGAAGGAGAAGGAGAAGGTGAAGTCCGAAGGGTGAATCAGAAGAAGTAGAAGAAGGAGAAGGAGAAGGTGAAGTCTGGAGGGTGAATCAGAAGAAGCAGAAGAAGGAGAAGGAGAAGGTGAAGTCTGGAGGGTGAATCAGAAGAAGGAGAAGGAGAAGGTGAAGTCTGGAGGGTGAATCAGAAGAAGCAGAATAAGGAGAAGGAGAAGGTGAAGTCAGGAGGGTGAATCAGAAGAAGCAGAAGAAGGAGAAGGGGAAGGTGAAGTCTGGAGGGTGAATCAGAAGAAGTAGAAGAAGGAGAAGGAGAAGGTGAAGTCTGGAGGGTGAATCAGAAGAAGTAGAAGAAGGAGAAGGAGAAGGTGAAGTCTGGAGGGTGAATCAGAAGAAGCAGAAGAAGGAGAAGGAGAAGGTGAAGTCTGGAGGATGAATCAAAAAAAGCAGAAGAAGGAGAAGGAGACGATGAAGTCTGGAGGGTGAATCAGAAGAAGTAGAAGAAGGAGAAGGAGAAGGTGAAGTCTGGAGGGTGAATCAGAAGAAGCAGAAGAAGGAGAAGGAGAAGGTGAAGTCTGGAGGGTGAATCAGAAGAAGCAGAAGAAGGAGAAGGAGAAGGTGAAGTCTGGAGGGTGAATCAGAAGAAGCAGAATAAGGAGAAGGAGAAGGTGAAGTCTGGAGGGTGAATCAGAAGAAGCAGAAGAAGGAGAAGGTGAAGTCTGGAGGGTGAATCAGAAGAAGTAGAAGAAGGAGAAGGAGAAGGTGAAGTCTGGAGGGTGAAGCAGAAGAAGTAGAAGAAGGAGAAGGAGAAGCTGAAGTCAGGAGGGTGAATCAGAAGAAGTAGAAGAAGGAGAAGGAGAAGGTGAAGTCAGGAGGGTGAATCAGAAGAAGCAGAAGAAGGAGAAGGAGAAGGTGAAGTCTGGAGGGTGAATCAGAAGAAGCAGAAGAAGGAGAAGGAGAAGGTGAAGTTAGGAGGGTGAATCAGAAGAAGCAGAAGAAGGAGAAGGAGAAGGTGAAGTCAGTGGGGTGAAGCAGAAGAAGTAGAAGAAGGAGAAGGAGAAGGTGAAGTCTGCAGGATGAATCAAAAAAAGCAGAAGAAGGAGAAGGAGAAGGTGAAGTCTGGAGGATGAATCAAAAAAAGCAGAAGAAGGAGAAGGAGACGATGAAGTCTGGAGGGTGAATCAGAAGAAGTAGAAGAAGGAGAAGGAGAAGGTGAAGTCTGGAGGGTGAATCAGAAGAAGCAGAAGAAGGAGAAGGAGAAGGTGAAGTCTGGAGGGTGAATCAGAAGAAGCAGAAGAAGGAGAAGGAGAAGGTGAAGTCTGGAGGGTGAATCAGGAGAAGCAGAATAAGGAGAAGGAGAAGGTGAAGTCTGGAGGGTGAATCAGAAGAAGCAGAAGAAGGAGAAGGTGAAGTCTGGAGGGTGAATCAGAAGAAGTAGAAGAAGGAGAAGGAGAAGGTGAAGTCTGGAGCGTGAAGCAGAAGAAGTAGAAGAAGGAGAAGGAGAAGCTGAAGTCAGGAGGGTGAATCAGAAGAAGTAGAAGAAGGAGAAGGAGAAGGTGAAGTCTGGAGGGTGAATCAGAAGAAGCAGAATAAGGAGAAGGAGAAGGTGAAGTCTGGAGGGTGAATCAGAAGAAGCAGAAGAAGGAGAAGGTGAAGTCTGGAGGGTGAATCAGAAGAAGTAGAAGAAGGAGAAGGAGAAGGTGAAGTCTGGAGGGTGAATCAGAAGAAGTAGAAGAAGGAGAAGGAGAAGGTGAAGTCTGGAGGGTGAATCAGTAGAAGTAGAAGAAGTTGAAGGAGAAGGTGAAGTCTGGAGGGTGAATCAGAAGAAGCAGAAGAAGGAGAAGGAGAAGGTGAAGTCTGGAGGGTGAATCAGAAGAATCAGAAGAAGAAGAAGGAGAAGATGAAGTCTGGAGGGTGAATCAGAAGAAGTAGAAGAAGGAGAAGGAGAAGGTGAGGTCTGGAGGGTGAATCAGAAGAAGCAGAAGAAGGAGAAGGAGAAGGTGAAGTCTGGAGGGTGAATCAGAAGAAGCAGAAGAAGGAGAAGGAGAAGGTGAAGTTAGGAGGGTGAATCAGAAGAAGCAGAAGAAGGAGAAGGAGAAGGTGAAGTCAGTGGGGTGAAGCAGAAGAAGTAGAAGAAGGAGAAGGAGAAGGTGAAGTCAGGAGGGTGAAGCAGAAGAAGCAGAAGAAGGAGAAGGAGAAGCTGAAGTCTGGAGGGCGCAGCAGAAGAAGCAGAAGAAGGAGAAGGAGAAGGTGAAATCTGGAGGGTGAAACAGAAGAAGTAGAAGAAGGAGAAGGAGAAGGTGAAGTCAGGAGGTTGAAGCAGAAGAAGCAGAAGAAGGAGAAGGAGAAGGTGAAGTCTGGAGGGTGAAGTAGAAGAAGTAGAAGAAGGAGAAGGAGAAGGTGAAGTCAGGAGGGTGAAGCAGAAGAAGCAGAAGAAGGAGAAGGAGAAGTTGAAGTCTGGAGGGTGAAGCAGAAGAAGCAGAAGAAGGAGAAGGAGAAGGTGAAGTCAGGAGGGTGAATCAGAAGAAGTAGAAGAAGGAGAAGGAGAAGGTGAAGTCTGGAGGGTGAATCAGAAGAAGTAGAAGAAGGAGAAGGAGAAGGTGAAGTCTGGAGGGTGAATCAGAAGAAGTAGAAGAAGGAGAAGGAGAAGGTGAAGTCTGGAGGGTGAATCAGAAGAAGCAGAAGAAGGAGAACGGGAAGGTGAAGTCTGGAGGGAGAAGCAGAAGAAGTAGAAGAAGGAGAAGGAGAAGGTGAAGTCTGGAGGTTGAATCAGAAGAAGTAGAAGAAGGAGAAGGCGAAGGGAAAGTCTGGAGGGTGAATCAGAAGAAGTAGAAGAAGGAGAAGGAGAAGATGAAGTCTGGAGGGTGATTCGGAAGAAGCATAAGAAGGAGAAGGAGAAGGTGAAGTCTGGAGGGTGAATCAGAAGAAGTAGAAGAAGGAGAAGGAGAAGGTGTAGTCTGGAGGGTGAATCAGAAGAAGTAGACGAAGGAGAGGGAGAAGGTGAAATCTGGAGGGTGAATCAGAAGAAGCAGAAGAAGGAAAAGGAGAAGGTGAAGTCTGGAGGGTGAATCAGAAGAGGTAGAAGAAGGATAAGGAGAAGGTGAAGTCTGGAGGGTGAACCAGAAGAAGCAGAAGAAGGAGAAGGAGAAGGTGAAGTCTGGAGGGTGAATCAGACGAAGCAGAAGAAGGATAAGGAGAAGGTGAAGTCTGGAGGGTGAATCAGAAGAAGTAGAAGAAGTAGAAGGAGAAGGTGAAGTCTGGAGGGTGAATCAGAAGAAGTAGTAGAAGGAGAAGGAGAAGGTGAAGTCTGGAGGGTGAATCAGAAGAAGCAGAAGAAGGAGAAGGAGAAGGTGAAGTCAGGAGAGTGAATCAGAAGAAGCAGAAGAAGGAGAAGGAGAAGGTGAAGTCTGGAGGGTGAATCAGAAGAAGCAGAAGAAGGAGAAGGAGAAGGTGAAGACTGAAGGGTGAATCAGAAGAAGTAGAAGAAGGAGAAGGATAAGGTGAAGTCTGGAGGGTGAATCAGAAGAAGTAGAAGAAGGAGAAGGAGAAGGCGAAGTCTGGAGGGTGAATCAGAAGAAGCAGAAGAAGGAGAAGGAGAAGGTGAAGTCTGGAGGGTGAATCAGAAGAAGCAGAAGAAGGAGAAGGAGAAGATGAAGTATGGAGGGTGAATCAGAAGAAGTAGAAGAAGGAGAAGGAGAAGGTGAGGTCTGGAGGGTGAATCAGAAGAAGCAGAAGAAGGAGAAGGAGAAGGTGAATTCTGAAGGGTGAATCAGAAGAAGCAGAAGAAGGAGAAGGAGAAGGTGAAGTCTGGAGGGTGAATCAGAAGAAGCAGAAGAAGGAGAAGGAGCAGGTGAAGTCTGGAGGGTGAATCAGAAGAAGCAGAAGAAGGAGAAGGAGAAGGTGAAGTCTGGAGGGTGAATCAGAAGAAGTAGAAGAAGGAGAAGGAGAAGGTGAAGTCTGCAGGGTGAATCAGAAGAAGCAGAAGAAGGAGAAGGAGCAGGTGAAGTCTGGAGGGTGAATCAGAAGAAGCAGAAGAAGGAGAAGGAGAAGGTGAAGTCTGGAGGGTGAATCAGAAGAAGTAGAAGAAGGAGAAGGAGAAGGTGAAGTCTGCAGGGTGAATCAGAAGAAGTAGAAGAAGGAGAAGGAGAAGGTGAAGTCTGGAGGGTGAATCAGAAGAAGCAGAAGAAGGAGAACGGGAAGGTGAAGTCTGGAGGGAGAAGCAGAAGAAGTAGAAGAAGGAGAAGGAGAAGGTGAAGTCTGGAGGGTGAATCAGAAGAAGTAGAAGAAGGAGAAGGCGAAGGTAAAGTCTGGAGGGTGAATCAGAAGAAGTAGAAGAAGGAGAAGGAGAAGGTGAAGTCTGGAGGGTGAATCAGGAGAAGCAGAATAAGGAGAAGGAGAAGGTGAAGTCTGGAGGGTGAATCAGAAGAAGCAGAAGAAGGAGAAGGTGAAGTCTGGAGGGTGAATCAGAAGAAGTAGAAGAAGGAGAAGGAGAAGGTGAAGTCTGGAGCGTGAAGCAGAAGAAGTAGAAGAAGGAGAAGGAGAAGCTGAAGTCAGGAGGGTGAATCAGAAGAAGTAGAAGAAGGAGAAGGAGAAGGTGAAGTCTGGAGGGTGAATCAGAAGAAGCAGAATAAGGAGAAGGAGAAGGTGAAGTCTGGAGGGTGAATCAGAAGAAGCAGAAGAAGGAGAAGGTGAAGTCTGGAGGGTGAATCAGAAGAAGTAGAAGAAGGAGAAGGAGAAGGTGAAGTCTGGAGGGTGAATCAGAAGAAGTAGAAGAAGGAGAAGGAGAAGGTGAAGTCTGGAGGGTGAATCAGTAGAAGTAGAAGAAGTTGAAGGAGAAGGTGAAGTCTGGAGGGTGAATCAGAAGAAGCAGAAGAAGGAGAAGGAGAAGGTGAAGTCTGGAGGGTGAATCAGAAGAATCAGAAGAAGAAGAAGGAGAAGATGAAGTCTGGAGGGTGAATCAGAAGAAGTAGAAGAAGGAGAAGGAGAAGGTGAGGTCTGGAGGGTGAATCAGAAGAAGCAGAAGAAGGAGAAGGAGAAGGTGAAGTCTGGAGGGTGAATCAGAAGAAGCAGAAGAAGGAGAAGGAGAAGGTGAAGTTAGGAGGGTGAATCAGAAGAAGCAGAAGAAGGAGAAGGAGAAGGTGAAGTCAGTGGGGTGAAGCAGAAGAAGTAGAAGAAGGAGAAGGAGAAGGTGAAGTCAGGAGGGTGAAGCAGAAGAAGCAGAAGAAGGAGAAGGAGAAGCTGAAGTCTGGAGGGCGCAGCAGAAGAAGCAGAAGAAGGAGAAGGAGAAGGTGAAATCTGGAGGGTGAAACAGAAGAAGTAGAAGAAGGAGAAGGAGAAGGTGAAGTCAGGAGGTTGAAGCAGAAGAAGCAGAAGAAGGAGAAGGAGAAGGTGAAGTCTGGAGGGTGAAGTAGAAGAAGTAGAAGAAGGAGAAGGAGAAGGTGAAGTCAGGAGGGTGAAGCAGAAGAAGCAGAAGAAGGAGAAGGAGAAGTTGAAGTCTGGAGGGTGAAGCAGAAGAAGCAGAAGAAGGAGAAGGAGAAGGTGAAGTCAGGAGGGTGAATCAGAAGAAGTAGAAGAAGGAGAAGGAGAAGGTGAAGTCTGGAGGGTGAATCAGAAGAAGTAGAAGAAGGAGAAGGAGAAGGTGAAGTCTGGAGGGTGAATCAGAAGAAGTAGAAGAAGGAGAAGGAGAAGGTGAAGTCTGGAGGGTGAATCAGAAGAAGCAGAAGAAGGAGAACGGGAAGGTGAAGTCTGGAGGGAGAAGCAGAAGAAGTAGAAGAAGGAGAAGGAGAAGGTGAAGTCTGGAGGTTGAATCAGAAGAAGTAGAAGAAGGAGAAGGCGAAGGGAAAGTCTGGAGGGTGAATCAGAAGAAGTAGAAGAAGGAGAAGATGAAGTCTGGAGGGTGATTCGGAAGAAGCATAAGAAGGAGAAGGAGAAGGTGAAGTCTGGAGGGTGAATCAGAAGAAGTAGAAGAAGGAGAAGGAGAAGGTGTAGTCTGGAGGGTGAATCAGAAGAAGTAGACGAAGGAGAGGGAGAAGGTGAAATCTGGAGGGTGAATCAGAAGAAGCAGAAGAAGGAAAAGGAGAAGGTGAAGTCTGGAGGGTGAATCAGAAGAGGTAGAAGAAGGATAAGGAGAAGGTGAAGTCTGGAGGGTGAACCAGAAGAAGCAGAAGAAGGAGAAGGAGAAGGTGAAGTCTGGAGGGTGAATCAGACGAAGCAGAAGAAGGATAAGGAGAAGGTGAAGTCTGGAGGGTGAATCAGAAGAAGTAGAAGAAGTAGAAGGAGAAGGTGAAGTCTGGAGGGTGAATCAGAAGAAGTAGTAGAAGGAGAAGGAGAAGGTGAAGTCTGGAGGGTGAATCAGAAGAAGCAGAAGAAGGAGAAGGAGAAGGTGAAGTCAGGAGAGTGAATCAGAAGAAGCAGAAGAAGGAGAAGGAGAAGGTGAAGTCTGGAGGGTGAATCAGAAGAAGCAGAAGAAGGAGAAGGAGAAGGTGAAGACTGAAGGGTGAATCAGAAGAAGTAGAAGAAGGAGAAGGATAAGGTGAAGTCTGGAGGGTGAATCAGAAGAAGTAGAAGAAGGAGAAGGAGAAGGCGAAGTCTGGAGGGTGAATCAGAAGAAGCAGAAGAAGGAGAAGGAGAAGGTGAAGTCTGGAGGGTGAATCAGAAGAAGCAGAAGAAGGAGAAGGAGAAGATGAAGTATGGAGGGTGAATCAGAAGAAGTAGAAGAAGGAGAAGGAGAAGGTGAGGTCTGGAGGGTGAATCAGAAGAAGCAGAAGAAGGAGAAGGAGAAGGTGAATTCTGAAGGGTGAATCAGAAGAAGCAGAAGAAGGAGAAGGAGAAGGTGAAGTCTGGAGGGTGAATCAGAAGAAGCAGAAGAAGGAGAAGGAGCAGGTGAAGTCTGGAGGGTGAATCAGAAGAAGCAGAAGAAGGAGAAGGAGAAGGTGAAGTCTGGAGGGTGAATCAGAAGAAGTAGAAGAAGGAGAAGGAGAAGGTGAAGTCTGCAGGGTGAATCAGAAGAAGCAGAAGAAGGAGAAGGAGCAGGTGAAGTCTGGAGGGTGAATCAGAAGAAGCAGAAGAAGGAGAAGGAGAAGGTGAAGTCTGGAGGGTGAATCAGAAGAAGTAGAAGAAGGAGAAGGAGAAGGTGAAGTCTGCAGGGTGAATCAGAAGAAGTAGAAGAAGGAGAAGGAGAAGGTGAAGTCTGGAGGGTGAATCAGAAGAAGCAGAAGAAGGAGAACGGGAAGGTGAAGTCTGGAGGGAGAAGCAGAAGAAGTAGAAGAAGGAGAAGGAGAAGGTGAAGTCTGGAGGGTGAATCAGAAGAAGTAGAAGAAGGAGAAGGCGAAGGTAAAGTCTGGAGGGTGAATCAGAAGAAGTAGAAGAAGGAGAAGGAGAAGGTGAAGTCTGGAGGGTGAATCGGAAGAAGCAGAAGAAGGAGAAGGAGAAGGTGAAGTCTGGAGGGTGAATCAGAAGAAGTAGAAGAAGGAGAAGGAGAAGG
Organism: Somniosus microcephalus; assembly: GCF_052327205.1. NCBI lineage: Eukaryota > Metazoa > Chordata > Chondrichthyes > Squaliformes > Somniosidae > Somniosus > Somniosus microcephalus. Next base: position 835,300 of record NW_028225195.1, read on the forward strand.
TGTAGTCTGGAGGGTGAATCAGAAGAAGTAGACGAAGGAGAAGGAGAAGGTGAAGTCTGGAGGGTGAATCAGAAGAAGCAGAAGAAGGAGAAGTAGAAGGTGAAGTCTGGAGGGTGGATCAGAAGAGGTAGAAGAAGGATAAGGAGAAGGTGAAGTCTGGAGGGTGAACCAGAAGAAGCAGAAGAAGGAGAAGGAGAAGGTGAAGTCTGGAGGGTGAATCGGAAGAAGCAGAAGAAGGAGAAGGAGAAGGTGAAGTCTGGAGGGTGAATCAGAAGAAGCAGAAGAAGTAGAAGGAGAAGGTGAAGTCTGGAGGGTGAATCAGAAGAAGTAGAAGAAGGAGAAGGAGAAGGTGAAGTCTGGAGGGTGAATCAGAAGAAGCAGAAGAAGGAGAAGGAGAAGGTGAAGTCAGGAGGGTGAATCAGAAGAAGCAGAAGAAGGAGAAGGAGAAGGTGAAGTCTGGAGGGTGAATCAGAAGAAGCAGAAGCAGGAGAAGGAGAAGGTGAAGACTGGAGGGTGAATCAGAAGAAGTAGAAGAAGGAGAAGGAGAAGGTGAAGTCTGGAGGGTGAATCAGAAGAAGTAGAAGAAGGAGAAGGAGAAGGCGAAGTCTGGAGGGTGAATCAGAAGAAGCAGAAGAAGGAGAAGGAGAAGGTGAAGTCTGGAGGGTGAATCAGAAGAAGCAGAAGAAGGAGAAGGAGAAGATGAAGTCTGGAGGGTGAATCAGAAGAAGTAGAAGAAGGAGAAGGAGAAGGTGAGGTCTGGAGGGTGAATCAGAAGAAGCAGAAGAAGGAGAAGGAGAAGGTGAAGTCTGAAGGGTGAATCAGAAGAAGCAGAAGAAGGAGAAGGAGAAGGTGAAGTCTGGAGGGTGAATCAGAAGAAGCAGAAGAAGGAGAAGGAGAAGGTGAAGTCTGGAGGGTGAATCAGAAGAAGCAGAAGAAGGAGAAGGAGAAGGTGAAGTCTGGAGGGTGTATCAGAAGAAGCAGAAGAAGGAGAAGGAGAAGGTGAAGTCTGGAGGGTGAATCAGAAGAAGTAGAAGAAGGAGAAGGAGAAGGCGAAGTCTGGAGGGTGAATCAGAAGAAGCAGAAGAAGGAGAAGGAGAAGGTGAAGTCTGGAGGGTGAATCAGAAGAAGCAGAAGAAGGAGAAGGAGAAGATGAAGTCTGGAGGGTGAATCAGAAGAAGTAGAAGAAGGAGAAGGAGAAGGTGAAGTCTGGAGGGTGAATCGGCAGAAGCAGAAGAAGGAGAAGGAGAAGGTGAAGTCTGGAGGGTGAATCGGAAGAAGCAGAAGAAGGAGAAGGAGAAGGTGAAGTCTGGAGGGTGAATCAGAAGAAGCAGAAGAAGGAGAAGGAGAAGGTGAAGTCTGGAGGGTGAAGCAGAAGAAGCAGAAGAAGGAGAAGGAGAAGGTGAGGTCTGGAGGGTGAAGCAGAAGAAGCAGAAGAAGGAGAAGAAGAAGGTGAAGTAAGGAGGGTGAATCAGAAGAAGTAGAAGAAGGAGAAGGAGAAGGTGAAGTCTGGAGGGTGAATCAGAAGACGTAGAAGAAGGAGAAGGAGAAGGTGAAGTCTGGAGGGTGAATCAGAAGAAGTAGAAGAAGGAGAAGGAGAAGGTGAAGTCTGGAGGGTGAATCAGAAGAAGCAGAAGAAGGAGAAGGAGAAGGTGAAGTCTGGAGGGAGAAGCAGAAGAAGTAGAAGAAGGAGAAGGAGAAGTTGAAGTCTGGAGGGTCAATCAGAAGAAGTAGAAGAAGGAGAAGGAGAAGGTGAAGTCTGGAGGGTCAATCAGAAGAAGTAGAAGAAGGAGAAGGAAAAGGTGAAGTCTGGAGGGTGAATCAGAAGAAGCAGAAGAAGGAGAAGGAGAAGATGAAGTCTGGAGGGTGAATCAGAAGAAGTAGAAGAAGGAGAAGGAGAAGGTGTAGTCTGGACGGTGGATCAGAAGAAGTAGACGAAGGAGAAGGAGAAGGTGAAGTCTGCAGGGTGAATCAGAAGAAGCAGAAGAAGGAGAAGGAGAAGGTGAAGTCTGGAGGGTGAATCAGAAGAAGTAGAAGAAGGAGAAGGAGAAGGTGAAGTCTGGAGGGTGAATCAGAAGAAGAAGGAGAAGGTGAAGTCTGGAGGGTGAATCAGAAGAAGCAGAAGAAGGAGAAGGAGAAGGTGAAGTCTGGAGGGTGAATCAGAAGAAGCAGAATAAGGAGAAGGAGAAGGTGAAGTCTGGAGGGTGAATCAGAAGAAGCAGAAGAAGGAGAAGGAGAAGGTGAAGTCTGGAGGGAGAATCAGAAGAAGTAGAAGAAGGAGAAGGAGAAGGTGAAGTCTGGAGGGTGAATCAGAAGAAGTAGAAGAAGGAGAAGGAGAAGGTGAAGTCAGGAGAGTGAAGCAGAAGAAGCAGAAGAAGGAGAAGGAGAAGGTGAAGTCTGGAGGGTGAAGCAGAAGAAGCAGAAGAAGGAGAAGGAGAAGGTGAAGTCTGGAGGGCGAAGCAGAAGAAGCATAAGAAGGAGAAGGAGAAGGTGAAGTCTGGAGGGTGAAGCAGAAGAAGCAGAAGAAGGAGAAGGAGAAGGTGAAGTCTGGAGGGTGAATCAGAAGAAGTAGAAGAAGGAGAAGGAGAAGGTGACGTCAGGAGGGTGAAGCAGAAGAAGCAGAAGAAGGAGAAGGAGAAGGTGAAGTCTGGAGGGTGAAGCAGAAGAAGCAGAAGAAGGAGAAGGAGAAGGTGAAGTTTGGAGGGTGAAGCAGAAGAAGCAGAAGAAGGAGAAGGAGAAGGTGAAGTCAGGAGGGTGAATCAGAAGAAGTAGAAGAAGGAGAAGGAGAAGGTGAAGTCTGGAGGGTGAATCAGAAGAAGTAGAAGAAGGAGAAGGAGAAGGTGAAGTCTGGAGGGTGAATCAGAAGAAGTAGAAGAAGGAGAAGGAGAAGGTGAAGTCTGGAGGGTGAATCAGAAGAAGTAGAAGAAAGAGAAGGAGAAGGTGAAGTGTGGAGGGAGAAGCAGAAGAAGTAGAAGAAGGAGAAGGAGAAGGTGAAGTCTGGAGCGTGAATCAGAAGATGTAGAAGAAGGAGAAGGAGAAGGCGAAGTCTGGAGGGTCAATCAGAAGAAGTAGAAGAAGGAGAAGGAGAAGGTGAAGTCTGGAGGGTGAATCAGAAGAAGCAGAAGAAGGAGAAGGAGAAGGTGAAGTCTGGAGGGTGAATCAGAAGAAGTAGAAGAAGGAGAAGGAGAAGGTGTAGTCTGGACGGTGAATCAGAAGAAGTAGACGAAGGAGAAGGAGAAGGTGAAGTCTGCAGGGTGAATCAGAAGAAGCAGAAGAAGGAGAAGGAGAAGGTGAAGTCTGGAGGGTGAATCAGAAGAAGTAGAAGAAGGAGAAGGAGAAGGTGAAGTCTGGAGGGTGAATCAGAAGAAGCAGAAGAAGGAGAAGGAGAAGGTGAAGTCTGGAGGGTGAATCAGAAGAAGCAGAAGAAGGAGAAGGAGAAGGTGAATTCTGGAGGGAGAATCAGAAGAAGCAGAATGAGGAGAAGGAGAAGGTGAAGTCTGGAGGGTGAATCAGAAGAAGCAGAAGAAGGAGATGGAGAAGGTGAAGTCTGGAGGGTGAATCAGAAGAAGTAGAAGAAGGAGAAGGAGAGGGTGAAGTCTGGAGGGTGAATCAGAAGATGTAGAAGAAGGAGAAGGAGAAGGTGAAGTCTGGAGGGTGAATCAGAAGAAGCAGAAGAAGGAGAAGGAGAAGGTGAAGTCTGGAGGATGAATCAGAAGAAGCAGAAGAAGGAGAAGGAGACGATGAAGTCTGGAGGGTGAATCAGAAGAAGTAGAAGAAGGAGAAGGAGAAGGTGAAGTCTGGAGGGTGAATCAGAAGAAGCAGAAGAAGGAGAAGGAGAAGGTGAAGTCTGGAGGGTGAATCAGAAGAAGCAGAAGAAGGAGAAGGAGAATGTGAAGTCTGGAGGGTGAATCAGAAGAAGCAGAATAAGGAGAAGGAGAAGGTGAAGTCTGGAGGGTGAATCAGAAGAAGCAGAAGAAGGAGAAGGTGACGTCTGGAGGGTGAATCAGAAGAAGTAGAAGAAGGAGAAGGAGAAGGTGACGTCTGGAGGGTGAATCAGAAGAAGTAGAAGAAGGAGAAGGAGAAGGTGAAGTCTGGAGGGTGAAGCAGAAGAAGTAGAAGAAGGAGAAGGAGAAGGTGAAGTCAGGAGGATGAATCAGAAGAATCAGAAGAAGGAGAAGGAGAAGGTGAAGTCTGGAGGGTGAATCAGAAGAAGCAGAAGAAAGAGAAGGAGAAGGTGATGTCTGGAGGGTGAAGCAGAAGAAACAGAAGGAGGAGAAGGAGAAGGTGAAGACTGGAGGGTGAATCAGAAGAAGTAGAAGAAGGAGAAGGAGAAGGTGAAGTCTGGAGGGTGAATCAGAAGAAGTAGAAGAAGTTGAAGGAGAAGGTGAAGTCTGGAGGGTGAATCAGAAGAAGCAGAAGAAGGAGAAGGAGAAGGTGAAGTCTGGAGGGTGAATCAGAAGAAGCAGAAGAAGAAGAAGGAGAAGATGAAGTCTGGAGGGTGAATCAGAAGAAGTAGAAGAAGGAGAAGGAGAAGGTGAGGTCTGGAGGGTGAATCAGAAGAAGCAGAAGAAGGAGAAGGTGAAGTCTGGAGGGTGAATCAGAAGAAGCAGAAGAAGGAGAAGGAGAAGGTGAAGTTAGGAGGGTGAATCAGAAGAAGCAGAAGAAGGAGAAGGAGAAGGTGAAGTCAGGGGGGTGAAGCAGAAGAAGTAGAAGAAGGAGAAGGAGAAGGTGAAGTCAGGAGGGTGAAGCAGAAGAAGCAGAAGAAGGAGAAGGAGAAGGTGAAGTCTGGAGGGCGCAGCAGAAGAAGCAGAAGAAGGAGAAGGAGAAGGTGCAGTCTGGAGGGTGAAGCAGAAGAAGCAGAAGAAGGAGAAGGAGAAGGTGAAGTCTGGAGGGTGAAACAGAAGAAGTAGAAGAAGGAGAAGGAGAAGGTGAAGTCAGGAGGGTGAAGCAGAAGAAGCAGAAGAAGGAGAAGGAGAAGGTGAAGTCTGGAGGGTGAATCAGAAGAAGTAGAAGAAGGAGAAGGAGAAGGTGAAGTCAGGAGGGTGAAGCAGAAGAAGTAGAAGAAGGAGAAGGAGAAGGCGAAGCCTGGAGTGTGAAGCAGAAGAAGTAGAAGAAGGAGAAGGAGAAGGTGAAGTCTGGAGCGTGAATCGGAAGATGTAGAAGAAGGAGAAGGAGAAGGTGAAGTCTGGAGGGTCAATCAGAAGAAGCAGAAGAAGGAGAAGGAGAAGGTGAAGTCTGGAGGGTGAATCAGAAGAAGCAGAAGAAGGAGAAGGAGAAGGTGAAGTCTGGAGGGTGAATCAGAAGAAGTAGAAGAAGGAGAAGGAGAAGGTGTAGTCTGGACGGTGAATCAGAAGAAGTAGACGAAGGAGAAGGAGAAGGTGAAGTCTGCAGGGTGAATCAGAAGAAGCAGAAGAAGGAGAAGGAGAAGGTGAAGTCCGAAGGGTGAATCAGAAGAAGTAGAAGAAGGAGAAGGAGAAGGTGAAGTCTGGAGGATGAATCAGAAGAAGCAGAAGAAGGAGAAGGAGAAGGTGAAGTCTGGAGGGTGAATCAGAAGAAGCAGAAGAAGGAGAAGGAGAAGGTGAAGTCTGGAGGGTGAATCAGAAGAAGCAGAATAAGGAGAAGGAGAAGGTGAAGTCAGGAGGGTGAATCAGAAGAAGCAGAAGAAGGAGAAGGGGAAGGTGAAGTCTGGAGGGTGAATCAGAAGAAGTAGAAGAAGGAGAAGGAGAAGGTGAAGTCTGGAGGGTGAATCAGAAGAAGTAGAAGAAGGAGAAGGAGAAGGTGAAGTCTGGAGGGTGAATCAGAAGAAGCAGAAGAAGGAGAAGGAGAAGGTGAAGTCTGGAGGATGAATCAAAAAAAGCAGAAGAAGGAGAAGGAGACGATGAAGTCTGGAGGGTGAATCAGAAGAAGTAGAAGAAGGAGAAGGAGAAGGTGAAGTCTGGAGGGTGAATCAGAAGAAGTAGAAGAAGGAGAAGGAGAAGGTGTAGTCTGGACGGTGAATCAGAAGAAGTAGACGAAGGAGAAGGAGAAGGTGAAGTCTGCAGGGTGAATCAGAAGAAGCAGAAGAAGGAGAAGGAGAAGGTGAAGTCCGAAGGGTGAATCAGAAGAAGTAGAAGAAGGAGAAGGAGAAGGTGAAGTCTGGAGGGTGAATCAGAAGAAGCAGAAGAAGGAGAAGGAGAAGGTGAAGTCTGGAGGGTGAATCAGAAGAAGCAGAAGAAGGAGAAGGAGAAGGTGAAGTCTGGAGGGTGAATCAGAAGAAGCAGAATAAGGAGAAGGAGAAGGTGAAGTCAGGAGGGTGAATCAGAAGAAGCAGAAGAAGGAGAAGGGGAAGGTGAAGTCTGGAGCGTGAATCAGAAGAAGTAGAAGAAGGAGAAGGAGAAGGTGAAGTCTGGAGGGTGAATCAGAAGAAGTAGAAGAAGGAGAAGGAGAAGGTGAAGTCTGGAGGGTGAATCAGAAGAAGCAGAAGAAGGAGAAGGAGAAGGTGAAGTCTGGAGGATGAATCAAAAAAAGCAGAAGAAGGAGAAGGAGACGATGAAGTCTGGAGGGTGAATCAGAAGAAGTAGAAGAAGGAGAAGGAGAAGGTGAAGTCTGGAGGGTGAATCAGAAGAAGCAGAAGAAGGAGAAGGAGAAGGTGAAGTCTGGAGGGTGAATCAGAAGAAGCAGAAGAAGGAGAAGGAGAAGGTGAAGTCTGGAGGGTGAATCAGAAGAAGCAGAATAAGGAGAAGGAGAAGGTGAAGTCTGGAGGGTGAATCAGAAGAAGCAGAAGAAGGAGAAGGTGAAGTCTGGAGGGTGAATCAGAAGAAGTAGAAGAAGGAGAAGGAGAAGGTGAAGTCTGGAGGGTGAAGCAGAAGAAGTAGAAGAAGGAGAAGGAGAAGCTGAAGTCAGGAGGGTGAATCAGAAGAAGTAGAAGAAGGAGAAGGAGAAGGTGAAGTCAGGAGGGTGAATCAGAAGAAGCAGAAGAAGGAGAAGGAGAAGGTGAAGTCTGGAGGGTGAATCAGAAGAAGCAGAAGAAGGAGAAGGAGAAGGTGAAGTTAGGAGGGTGAATCAGAAGAAGCAGAAGAAGGAGAAGGAGAAGGTGAAGTCAGTGGGGTGAAGCAGAAGAAGTAGAAGAAGGAGAAGGAGAAGGTGAAGTCTGCAGGATGAATCAAAAAAAGCAGAAGAAGGAGAAGGAGAAGGTGAAGTCTGGAGGATGAATCAAAAAAAGCAGAAGAAGGAGAAGGAGACGATGAAGTCTGGAGGGTGAATCAGAAGAAGTAGAAGAAGGAGAAGGAGAAGGTGAAGTCTGGAGGGTGAATCAGAAGAAGCAGAAGAAGGAGAAGGAGAAGGTGAAGTCTGGAGGGTGAATCAGAAGAAGCAGAAGAAGGAGAAGGAGAAGGTGAAGTCTGGAGGGTGAATCAGAAGAAGCAGAATAAGGAGAAGGAGAAGGTGAAGTCTGGAGGGTGAATCAGAAGAAGCAGAAGAAGGAGAAGGTGAAGTCTGGAGGGTGAATCAGAAGAAGTAGAAGAAGGAGAAGGAGAAGGTGAAGTCTGGAGCGTGAAGCAGAAGAAGTAGAAGAAGGAGAAGGAGAAGCTGAAGTCAGGAGGGTGAATCAGAAGAAGTAGAAGAAGGAGAAGGAGAAGGTGAAGTCTGGAGGGTGAATCAGAAGAAGCAGAATAAGGAGAAGGAGAAGGTGAAGTCTGGAGGGTGAATCAGAAGAAGCAGAAGAAGGAGAAGGTGAAGTCTGGAGGGTGAATCAGAAGAAGTAGAAGAAGGAGAAGGAGAAGGTGAAGTCTGGAGGGTGAATCAGAAGAAGTAGAAGAAGGAGAAGGAGAAGGTGAAGTCTGGAGGGTGAATCAGTAGAAGTAGAAGAAGTTGAAGGAGAAGGTGAAGTCTGGAGGGTGAATCAGAAGAAGCAGAAGAAGGAGAAGGAGAAGGTGAAGTCTGGAGGGTGAATCAGAAGAATCAGAAGAAGAAGAAGGAGAAGATGAAGTCTGGAGGGTGAATTAGAAGAAGTAGAAGAAGGAGAAGGAGAAGGTGAGGTCTGGAGGGTGAATCAGAAGAAGCAGAAGAAGGAGAAGGAGAAGGTGAAGTCTGGAGGGTGAATCAGAAGAAGCAGAAGAAGGAGAAGGAGAAGGTGAAGTTAGGAGGGTGAATCAGAAGAAGCAGAAGAAGGAGAAGGAGAAGGTGAAGTCAGTGGGGTGAAGCAGAAGAAGTAGAAGAAGGAGAAGGAGAAGGTGAAGTCAGGAGGGTGAATCAGAAGAAGCAGAAGAAGGAGAAGGAGAAGCTGAAGTCTGGAGGGCGCAGCAGAAGAAGCAGAAGAAGGAGAAGGAGAAGGTGAAATCTGGAGGGTGAAACAGAAGAAGTAGAAGAAGGAGAAGGAGAAGGTGAAGTCAGGAGGTTGAAGCAGAAGAAGCAGAAGAAGGAGAAGGAGAAGGTGAAGTCTGGAGGGTGAAGTAGAAGAAGTAGAAGAAGGAGAAGGAGAAGGTGAAGTCAGGAGGGTGAAGCAGAAGAAGCAGAAGAAGGAGAAGGAGAAGTTGAAGTCTGGAGGGTGAAGCAGAAGAAGCAGAAGAAGGAGAAGGAGAAGGTGAAGTCAGGAGGGTGAATCAGAAGAAGTAGAAGAAGGAGAAGGAGAAGGTGAAGTCTGGAGGGTGAATCAGAAGAAGTAGAAGAAGGAGAAGGAGAAGGTGAAGTCTGGAGGGTGAATCAGAAGAAGTAGAAGAAGGAGAAGGAGAAGGTGAAGTCTGGAGGGTGAATCAGAAGAAGCAGAAGAAGGAGAACGGGAAGGTGAAGTCTGGAGGGAGAAGCAGAAGAAGTAGAAGAAGGAGAAGGAGAAGGTGAAGTCTGGAGGTTGAATCAGAAGAAGTAGAAGAAGGAGAAGGCGAAGGGAAAGTCTGGAGGGTGAATCAGAAGAAGTAGAAGAAGGAGAAGGAGAAGATGAAGTCTGGAGGGTGATTCGGAAGAAGCATAAGAAGGAGAAGGAGAAGGTGAAGTCTGGAGGGTGAATCAGAAGAAGTAGAAGAAGGAGAAGGAGAAGGTGTAGTCTGGAGGGTGAATCAGAAGAAGTAGACGAAGGAGAGGGAGAAGGTGAAATCTGGAGGGTGAATCAGAAGAAGCAGAAGAAGGAAAAGGAGAAGGTGAAGTCTGGAGGGTGAATCAGAAGAGGTAGAAGAAGGATAAGGAGAAGGTGAAGTCTGGAGGGTGAACCAGAAGAAGCAGAAGAAGGAGAAGGAGAAGGTGAAGTCTGGAGGGTGAATCAGACGAAGCAGAAGAAGGATAAGGAGAAGGTGAAGTCTGGAGGGTGAATCAGAAGAAGTAGAAGAAGTAGAAGGAGAAGGTGAAGTCTGGAGGGTGAATCAGAAGAAGTAGTAGAAGGAGAAGGAGAAGGTGAAGTCTGGAGGGTGAATCAGAAGAAGCAGAAGAAGGAGAAGGAGAAGGTGAAGTCAGGAGAGTGAATCAGAAGAAGCAGAAGAAGGAGAAGGAGAAGGTGAAGTCTGGAGGGTGAATCAGAAGAAGCAGAAGAAGGAGAAGGAGAAGGTGAAGTCTGGAGGGTGAATCAGAAGAAGCAGAAGAAGTAGAAGGAGAAGGTGAAGTCTGGAGGGTGAATCAGAAGAAGTAGAAGAAGGAGAAGGAGAAGGTGAAGTCTGGAGGGTGAATCAGAAGAAGCAGAAGAAGGAGAAGGAGAAGGTGAAGTCAGGAGGGTGAATCAGAAGAAGCAGAAGAAGGAGAAGGAGAAGGTGAAGTCTGGAGGGTGAATCAGAAGAAGCAGAAGCAGGAGAAGGAGAAGGTGAAGACTGGAGGGTGAATCAGAAGAAGTAGAAGAAGGAGAAGGAGAAGGTGAAGTCTGGAGGGTGAATCAGAAGAAGTAGAAGAAGGAGAAGGAGAAGGCGAAGTCTGGAGGGTGAATCAGAAGAAGCAGAAGAAGGAGAAGGAGAAGGTGAAGTCTGGAGGGTGAATCAGAAGAAGCAGAAGAAGGAGAAGGAGAAGATGAAGTCTGGAGGGTGAATCAGAAGAAGTAGAAGAAGGAGAAGGAGAAGGTGAGGTCTGGAGGGTGAATCAGAAGAAGCAGAAGAAGGAGAAGGAGAAGGTGAAGTCTGAAGGGTGAATCAGAAGAAGCAGAAGAAGGAGAAGGAGAAGGTGAAGTCTGGAGGGTGAATCAGAAGAAGCAGAAGAAGGAGAAGGAGAAGGTGAAGTCTGGAGGGTGAATCAGAAGAAGCAGAAGAAGGAGAAGGAGAAGGTGAAGTCTGGAGGGTGTATCAGAAGAAGTAGAAGAAGGAGAAGGAGAAGGTGAAGTCTGGAGGGTGAATCAGAAGAAGTAGAAGAAGGAGAAGGAGAAGGCGAAGTCTGGAGGGTGAATCAGAAGAAGCAGAAGAAGGAGAAGGAGAAGGTGAAGTCTGGAGGGTGAATCAGAAGAAGCAGAAGAAGGAGAAGGAGAAGATGAAGTCTGGAGGGTGAATCAGAAGAAGTAGAAGAAGGAGAAGGAGAAGGTGAAGTCTGGAGGGTGAATCGGCAGAAGCAGAAGAAGGAGAAGGAGAAGGTGAAGTCTGGAGGGTGAATCGGAAGAAGCAGAAGAAGGAGAAGGAGAAGGTGAAGTCTGGAGGGTGAATCAGAAGAAGCAGAATAAGGAGAAGGAGAATGTGAAGTCTGGAGGGTGAATCAGAAGAAGCAGAAGAAGGAGAAGGAGAAGGTGAAGTCTGGAGGGTGAATCAGAAGAAGTAGAAGAAGGAGAAGGAGAATGTGAAGTCTGGAGGGTGAAGCAGAAGAAGTAGAAGAAGGAGAAGGAGAAGGTGAAGTCAGGAGGGTGAATCAGAAGAAGTAGAAGAAGGAGAAGGAGAATGTGAAGTCAGGAGGGTGAACCAGAAGAAGCAGAAGAAGGAGAAGGAGAAGGTGAAGTCTGGAGGGTGAATCAGAAGAATCAGACGAAGGAGAAGGAGAAGGTGAAGTCTGGAGGGTGAATCAGAAGAAGCAGAAGAAGGAGAAGGAGAAGATGAAGTATGGAGGGTGAATCAGAAAAAGTAGAAGAAGGAGAAGGAGAAGGTGAGGTCTGGAGGGTGAATCAGAAGAAGCAGAAGAAGGAGAAGGAGAAGGTGAATTCTGAAGGGTGAATCAGAAGAAGCAGAAGAAGGAGAAGGAGAAGGTGAAGTCTGGAGGGTGAATCAGAAGAAGCAGAAGAAGGAGAAGGAGCAGGTGAAGTCTGGAGGGTGAATCAGAAGAAGCAGAAGAAGGAGAAGGAGAAGGTGAAGTCTGGAGGGTGAATCAGAAGAAGTAGAAGAAGGAGAAGGAGAAGGTGAAGTCTGCAGGGTGAATCAGAAGAAGCAGAAGAAGGAGAAGGAGCAGGTGAAGTCTGGAGGGTGAATCAGAAGAAGCAGAAGAAGGAGAAGGAGAAGGTGAAGTCTGGAGGGTGAATCAGAAGAAGTAGAAGAAGGAGAAGGAGAAGGTGAAGTCTGCAGGGTGAATCAGAAGAAGTAGAAGAAGGAGAAGGAGAAGGTGAAGTCTGGAGGGTGAATCAGAAGAAGCAGAAGAAGGAGAACGGGAAGGTGAAGTCTGGAGGCAGAAGCAGAAGAAGTAGAAGAAGGAGAAGGAGAAGGTGCAGTCTGGAGGGTGAATCAGAAGAAGTAGAAGAAGGAGAAGGCGAAGGTAAAGTCTGGAGGGTGAATCAGAAGAAGTAGAAGAAGGAGAAGGAGAAGGTGAAGTCTGGAGGGTGAATCGGAAGAAGCAGAAGAAGGAGAAGGAGAAGGTGAAGTCTGGAGGGTGAATCAGAAGAAGTAGAAGAAGGAGAAGGAGAAGGTGTAGTCTGGAGGGTGAATCAGAAGAAGTAGACGAAGGAGAAGGAGAAGGTGAAGTCTGGAGGGTGAATCAGAAGAAGCAGAAGAAGGAGAAGGAGAAGGTGAAGTCTGGAGGGTGGATCAGAAGAGGTAGAGGAAGGATAAGGAGAAGGTGAAGTCTGGAGGGTGAACCAGAAGAAGCAGAAGAAGGAGAAGGAGAAGGTGAAGTCTGGAGGGTGAATCGGAAGAAGCAGAAGAAGGAGAAGGAGAAGGTGAAGTCTGGAGGGTGAATCAGAAGAAGCAGAAGAAGTAGAAGGAGAAGGTGAAGTCTGGAGGGTGAATCAGAAGAAGTAGAAGAAGGAGAAGGAGAAGGTGAAGTCTGGAGGGTGAATCAGAAGAAGCAGAAGAAGGAGAAGGAGAAGGTGAAGTCAGGAGGGTGAATCAGAAGAAGCAGAAGAAGGAGAAGGAGAAGGTGAAGTCTGGAGGGTGAATCAGAAGAAGCAGAAGCAGGAGAAGGAGAAGGTGAAGACTGGAGGGTGAATCAGAAGAAGTAGAAGAAGGAGAAGGAGAAGGTGAAGTCTGGAGGGTGAATCAGAAGAAGTAGAAGAAGGAGAAGGAGAAGGCGAAGTCTGGAGGGTGAATCAGAAGAAGCAGAAGAAGGAGAAGGAGAAGGTGAAGTCTGGAGGGTGAATCAGAAGAAGCAGAAGAAGGAGAAGGAGAAGATGAAGTCTGGAGGGTGAATCAGAAGAAGTAGAAGAAGGAGAAGGAGAAGGTGAGGTCTGGAGGGTGAATCAGAAGAAGCAGAAGAAGGAGAAGGAGAAGGTGAAGTCTGAAGGGTGAATCAGAAGAAGCAGAAGAAGGAGAAGGAGAAGGTGAAGTCTGGAGGGTGAATCAGAAGAAGCAGAAGAAGGAGAAGGAGAAGGTGAAGTCTGGAGGGTGAATCAGAAGAAGCAGAAGAAGGAGAAGGAGAAGGTGAAGTCTGGAGGGTGTATCAGAAGAAGTAGAAGAAGGAGAAGGTGAAGTCTGGAGGGTGAATCAGAAGAAGTAGAAGAAGGAGAAGGAGAAGGCGAAGTCTGGAGGGTGAATCAGAAGAAGCAGAAGAAGGAGAAGGAGAAGGTGAAGTCTGGAGGGTGAATCAGAAGAAGCAGAAGAAGGAGAAGGAGAAGATGAAGTCTGGAGGGTGAATCAGAAGAAGTAGAAGAAGGAGAAGGAGAAGGTGAAGTCTGGAGGGTGAATCAGCAGAAGCAGAAGAAGGAGAAGGAGAAGGTGAAGTCTGGAGGGTGAATCAGAAGAAGCAGGAGAAGGAGAAGGAGAAGGTGAAGTCTGGAGGGTGAATCAGAAGAAGCAGAATAAGGAGAAGGAGAATGTGAAGTCTGGAGGGTGAATCAGAAGAAGCAGAAGAAGGAGAAGGAGAAGGTGAAGTCTGGAGGGTGAATCAGAAGAAGTAGAAGAAGGAGAAGGAGAAGGTGAAGTCTGGAGGGTGAAGCAGAAGAAGTAGAAGAAGGAGAAGGAGAAGGTGAAGTCAGGAGGGTGAATCAGAAGAAGTAGAAGAAGGAGAAGGAGAATGTGAAGTCAGGAGGGTGAATCAGAAGAAGCAGAAGAAGGAGAAGGAGAAGGTGAAGTCTGGAGGGTGAATCAAAAGAATCAGACGAAGGAGAAGGAGAAGGTGAAGTCTGGAGGGTGAATCAGAAGAAGCAGAAGAAAGAGAAGGAAAAGGTGAAGTCTGGAGGGTGAAGCAGAAGAAGCAGAAGAAGGAGAAGGAGAAGGTGAAGACTGGAGGGTGAATCAGAAGAAGTAGAAGAAGGAGAAGGAGAAGGTGAAGTCTGGAGGGTGAATCAGAAGAAGTAGAAGAAGGAGAAGGTGAAGTCTGGAGGGTGAATCAGAAGAAGCAGAAGAAGGAGAAGTAGAAGATGAAGTCTGGAGCGTGAATCAGAAGAAGCAGAAGAAGGAGAAGGAGAAGATGAAGTCTGGAGGGTGAATCAGAAGAAGTAGAAGAAGGAGAAGGAGAAGGTGAGGTCTGGAGGGTGAATCAGAAGAAGCAGAAAAAGGAGAAGGAGAAGGTGAAGTCTGGAGGGTGAATCAGAAGAAGCAGAAGCAGGAGAAGGAGAAGGTGAAGTCTGGAGGGTGAATCAGAAGAAGCAGAAGAAGGAGAAGGAGACGGTGAAGTCAGGAGGGTGAATCAGAAGAAGCAGAAGAAGGAGAAGGAGAAGGTGAAGTTAGGAGGGTGAATCAGAAGAAGCAGAAGAAGGAGAAGGAGAAGTTGAGGTCAGGGGGGTGAAGCAGAAGAAGTAGAAGAAGGAGAAGGAGAAGGTGAAGTCAGGAGGGTGAAGCAGAAGAAGCAGAAGAAGGAGAAGGAGAAGGTGAAGTCAGGAGGGTGAAGCAGAAGAAGCAGAAGAAGGAGATGGAGACGGTGAAGTCTGGAGGTCGCAGCAGAAGAAGCAGAAGAAGGAGAAGGAGAAGGTGAAGTCCTAATGGTGAAGCAGAAGAAGCAGAAGAAGGAGAAGGAGAAGGTGAAGTCTGGAGGGTGAATCAGAAGAAGTAGAAGAAGGAGAAGGAGAAGGTGAAGTCAGGAGGGTGAAGCAGAAGAAGCAGAAGAAGGAGAAGGAGAAGGTGAAATCTGGAGGGTGAAGCAGAAGAAGCAGAAGAAGGAGAAGGAGAAGGTGAAGTCTGGAGGGTGAAGCAGAAGAAGCAGAAGAAGGAAAAGGAGAAGGTGAAGTCTGGAGGGTGAATCAGAAGAAGTAGAAGAAGGAGAAGGAGAAGGTGAAGTAAGGAGGGTGAAGCAGAAGAAGCAGAAGAAGGAGAAGGAGAAGGTGAAGTCTGGAGGGTGAAGCAGAAGAAGGAGAAGGAGAAGGTGAAGTCTGGAGGGTGAAGCAGAAGAAGCAGAAGAAGGAGAAGGACAAGGTGAAGTCAGGAGGGTGAATCAGAAGAAGTAGAAGAAGGAAAAGGAGAAGGTGAAGTCTGGAGGGTGAATCAGAAGAAGTAGAAGAAGGAGAAGGAGAAGGTGAAGTCTGGAGGGTGAATCAGAAGAAGTGGAAGAAGGAGAAGGAGAAGGTGAAGTCTGGAGGGTGAAGCAGAAGAAGCAGAAGAAGGAGAAGGAGAAGGTGAAGTCTGGAGGGTGAATCAGAAGAAGTAGAAGAAGGAGAAGGAGAAGGTGAAGTCTGGAGGGTGAAGCAGAAGAAGCAGAAGAAGGAGAAGGAGAAGGTGAAGTCTGGAGGGTGAATCAGAAGAAGTAGAAGAAGGAGAAGGAGAAGGTGAAGTCTGGAGGGTGAATCAGAAGAAGCAGAAGAAGGAGAAGGAGAAGATGAAGTCTGGAGGGTGAATCAGAAGAAGCAGAAGAAGGAGAAGGAGAAGGTGAAGTCAGGAGGGTGAATCAGAAGAAGTAGAAGAAGGAGAAGGAGAAGGTGAAGTCAGGAGGGTGAATCGGAAGAAGCAGAAGAAGGAGAAGGAGAAGGTGAAGTCTGGAGGGTGAATCTGAAGAATCAGACGAAGGAGAAGGAGAAGGTGAAGTCTGGAGGGTGAATCAGAAGAAGCAGAAGAAAGAGAAGGAGAAGGTGAAGTCTGGAGGGTGAAGCAGAAGAAGCAGAAGAAGGAGAAGAAGCTGAAGACTGGAGGGTGAATCAGAAGAAGGAGAAGAAGGAGAAGGAGAAGGTGAAGTCTGGAGGGTGAATCAGAAGAAGTAGAAGAAGGAGAAGGAGATGGTGAAGTCTGGAGGGTGAATCAGAAGAAGCAGAAGAAGGAGAAGTAGATGATGAAGTCTGGAGCGTGAATCAGAAGAAGCAGAAGAAGGAGAAGGAGAAGATGAAGTCTGGAGGGTGAATCAGAAGAAGTAGAAGAAGGAGAAGGAGAAGGTGAAGTCAGGAGGGTGAATCAGAAGAAGCAGAAGAAGGAGTAGGAGAAGGTGAAGTCTGGAGGGTGAATCAGAAGAATCAGACGAAGGAGAAGGAGAAGGTGAAGTCTGGAGGGTGAATCAGAAGAAGCAGAAGAAAGAGAAGGAGAAGGTGAAGTCTGGAGGGTGAAGCAGAAGAAGCAGAAGAAGGAGAAGGAGAAGGAAAGACTGGAGGGTGAATCAGAAGAAGTAGAAGAAGGAGAAGGAGAAGGTGAAGTCTGGAGGGTGAATCAGAAGAAGTAGAAGAAGGAGAAGGAGAAGGTGAAGTCTGGAGGGTGAATCAGAAGAAGCAGAAGAAGGAGAAGTAGAAGATGAAGTCTGGAGCGTGAATCAGAAGAAGCAGAAGAAGGAGAAGGAGAAGATGAAGTCTGGAGGGTGAATCAGAAGAAGTAGAAGAAGGAGAAGGAGAAGGTGAGGTCTGGAGGGTGAATCAGAAGAAGCAGAAGAAGGAGAAGGAGAAGGTGAAGTCTGGAGGGTGAATCAGAAGAAGCAGAAGCAGGAGAAGGAGAAGGTGAAGTCTGGAGGGTGAATCAGAAGAAGCAGAAGAAGGAAAAGGAGAAGGTGAAGTCAGGAGGGTGAATCAGAAGAAGCAGAAGAAGGAGAAGGAGAAGGTGAAGTTAGGAGGGTGAATCAGAAGAAGCAGAAGAAGGAGAAGGAGAAGTTGAGGTCAGGGGGGTGAAGCAGAAGAAGTAGAAGAAGGAGAAGGAGAAGGTGAAGTCAGGAGGGTGAAGCAGAAGAAGCAGAATAAGGAGAAGGAGAAGGTGAAGTCAGGAGGGTGAAGCAGAAGAAGCAGAAGAAGGAGATGGAGACGGTGAAGTCTGGAGGGCGCAGCAGAAGAAGCAGAAGAAGGAGAAGGAGAAGGTGAAGTCCTAAGGGTGAAGCAGAAGAAGCAGAAGAAGGAGAAGGAGAAGGTGAAGTCTGGAGGGTGAATCAGAAGAAGTAGAAGAAGGAGAAGGAGAAGGTGAAGTCAGGAGGGTGAAGCAGAAGAAGCAGAAGAAGGAGAAGGAGAAGGTGAAATCTGGAGGGTGAAGCAGAAGAAGCAGAAGAAGGAGAAGGAGAAGGTGAAGTCTGGAGGGTGAAGCAGAAGAAGCAGAAGAAGGAAAAGGAGAAGGTGAAGTCTGGAGGGTGAATCAGAAGAAGTAGAAGAAGGAGAAGGAGAAGGTGAAGTAAGGAGGGTGAAGCAGAAGAAGCAGAAGAAGGAGAAGGAGAAGGTGAAGTCTGGAGGGTGAAGCAGAAGAAGGAGAAGGAGAAGGTGAAGTCTGGAGGGTGAAGCAGAAGAAGCAGAAGAAGGAGAAGGACAAGGTGAAGTCAGGAGGGTGAATCAGTAGAAGTAGAAGAAGGAAAAGGAGAAGGTGAAGTCTGGAGGGTGAATCAGAAGAAGTAGAAGAAGGAGAAGGAGAAGGTGAAGTCTGGAGGGTGAATCAGAAGAAGTGGAAGAAGGAGAAGGAGAAGGTGAAGTCTGGAGGGTGAAGCAGAAGAAGCAGAAAAAGGAGAAGGAGAAGGTGAAGTCTGGAGGGTGAATCAGAAGAAGTAGAAGAAGGAGAAGGAGAAGGTGAAGTCTGGAGGGTGAAGCAGAAGAAGCAGAAGAAGGAGAAGGAGAAGGTGAAGTCTGGAGGGTGAATCAGAAGAAGTAGAAGAAGGAGAAGGAGAAGGTGAAGTCTGGAGGGTGAATCAGAAGAAGCAGAAGAAGGAGAAGGAGAAGATGAAGACTGGAGGGTGAATCAGAAGAAGCAGAAGAAGGAGAAGGAGAAGGTGAAGTCTGGAGGGTGAATCAGAAGAAGCAGAATAAGGAGAAGGAGAAGGTGAAGTCTGGAGGGTGAATCAGAAGAAGCAGAAGAAGGAGAAGGAGAAGGTGAAGTCTGGAGGGTGAATCAGAAGAAGTCGAAGAAGGAGAAGGAGAAGGTGAAGTCTGGAGAGTGAAGCAGAAGAAGTAGAAGAAGGAGAAGGAGAAGGTGAAGTCAGGAGGGTGGATCAGAAGAAGTAGAAGAAGGAGAAGGAGAAGGTGAAGTCAGGAGGGTGAATCAGAAGAAGCAGAAGAAGGAGAAGGAGAAGGTGAAGTCTGGAGGGTGAATCTGAAGAATCAGACGAAGGAGAAGGAGAAGGTGAAGTCTGGAGGGTGAATCAGAAGAAGCAGAAGAAAGAGAAGGAGAAGGTGAAGTCTGGAGGGTGAAGCAGAAGAAGCAGAAGAAGGAGAAGAAGCTGAAGACTGGAGGGTGAATCAGAAGAAGGAGAAGAAGGAGAAGGAGAAGATGAAGTCTGGAGGGTGAATCAGAAGAAGTAGAAGAAGGAGAAGGAGATGGTGAAGTCAGGAGGGTGAATCAGAAGAAGCAGAAGAAGGAGTAGGAGAAGGTGAAGTCTGGAGGGTGAATCAGAAGAATCAGACGAAGGAGAAGGAGAAGGTGAAGTCTGGAGGGTGAATCAGAAGAAGCAGAAGAAAGAGAAGGAGAAGGTGAAGTCTGGAGGGTGAAGCAGAAGAAGCAGAAGAAGGAGAAGGAGAAGGTGAAGACTGGAGGGTGAATCAGAAGAAGTAGAAGAAGGAGAAGGAGAAGGTGAAGTCTGGAGGGTGAATCAGAAGAAGTAGAAGAAGGAGAAGGAGAAGGTGAAGTCTGGAGGGTGAATCAGAAGAAGCAGAAGAAGGAGAAGTAGAAGATGAAGTCTGGAGCGTGAATCAGAAGAAGCAGAAGAAGGAGAAGGAGAAGATGAAGTCTGGAGGGTGAATCAGAAGAAGTAGAAGAAGGAGAAGGAGAAGGTGAGGTCTGGAGGGTGAATCAGAAGAAGCAGAAGAAGGAGAAGGAGAAGGTGAAGTCTGGAGGGTGAATCAGAAGAAGCAGAAGCAGGAGAAGGAGAAGGTGAAGTCTGGAGGGTGAATCAGAAGAAGCAGAAGAAGGAGAAGGAGAAGGTGAAGTCAGGAGGGTGAATCAGAAGAAGCAGAAGAAGGAGAAGGAGAAGGTGGAGTTAGGAGGGTGAATCAGAAGAAGCAGAAGAAGGAGAAGGAGAAGTTGAGGACAGGGGGGTGAAGCAGAAGAAGTAGAAGAAGGAGAAGGAGAAGGTGAAGTCAGGAGGGTGAAGCAGAAGAAGCAGAAGAAGGAGAAGGAGAAGGTGAAGTCAGGAGGGTGAAGCAGAAGAAGCAGAAGAAGGAGATGGAGACGGTGAAGTCTGGAGGGCGCAGCAGAAGAAGCAGAAGAAGGAGAAGGAGAAGGTGAAGTCCTAAGGGTGAAGCAGAAGAAGCAGAAGAAGGAGAAGGTGAAGTCTGGAGGGTGAATCAGAAGAAGTAGAAGAAGGAGAAGGAGAAGATGAAGTCAGGAGGGTGAAGCAGAAGAAGCAGAAGAAGGAGAAGGAGAAGGTGAAATCTGGAGGGTGAAGCAGAAGAAGCAGAAGAAGGAGAAGGAGAAGGTGAAGTCTGGAGGGTGAAGCAGAAGAAGCAGAAGAAGGGAAAGGAGAAGGTGAAGTCTGGAGGGTGAATCAGAAGAAGTAGAAGAAGGAGAAGGAGAAGGTGAAGTAAGGAGGGTGAAGCAGAAGAAGCAGAAGAAGGAGAAGGAGAAGGTGAAGTCTGGAGGGTGAAGCAGAAGAAGGAGAAGGAGAAGGTGAAGTCTGGAGGGTGAAGCAGAAGATGCAGAAGAAGGAGAAGGACAAGGTGAAGTCAGGAGGGTGAATCAGAAGAAGTAGAAGAAGGAAAAGGAGAAGGTGAAGTCTGGAGGGTGAATCAGAAGAAGTAGAAGAAGGAGAAGGAGAAGGTGAAGTCTGCAGGGTGAATCAGAAGAAGTGGAAGAAGGAGAAGGAGAAGGTGAAGTCTGGAGGGTGAAGCAGAAGAAGCAGAAGAAGGAGAAGGAGAAGGTGAAGTCTGGAGGGTGAATCAGAAGAAGTAGAAGAAGGAGAAGGAGAAGGTGAAGTCTGGAGGGTGAAGCAGAAGAAGCAGAAGAAGGAGAAGGAGAAGGTGAAGTCTGCAGGGTGAATCAGAAGAAGTAGAAGAAGGAGAAGGAGAAGGTGAAGTCTGGAGGGTGAATCAGAAGAAGCAGAAGAAGGAGAAGGAGAAGATGAAGTCTGGAGGGTGAATCAGAAGAAGCAGAAGAAGGAGAAGGAGAAGGTGAAGTCTGGAGGGTGAATCAGAAGAAGCAGAATAAGGAGAAGGAGAAGGTGAAGTCTGGAGGGTGAATCAGAAGAAGCAGAAGAAGGAGAAGGAGAAGGTGAAGTCTGGAGGGTGAATCAGAAGAAGTAGAAGAAGGAGAAGGAGAAGGTGAAGTCTGGAGAGTGAAGCAGAAGAAGTAGAAGAAGGAGAAGGAGAAGGTGAAGTCAGGAGGGTGAATCAGAAGAAGTAGAAGAAGGAGAAGGAGAATGTGAAGTCAGGAGGGTGAATCAGAAGAAGCAGAAGAAGGAGAAGGAGAAGGTGAAGTCTGGAGGGTGAATCTGAAGAATCAGACGAAGGAGAAGGAGAAGGTGAAGTCTGGAGGGTGAATCAGAAGAAGCAGAAGAAAGAGAAGGAGAAGGTGAAGTCTGGAGGGTGAAGCAGAAGAAGCAGAAGAGGGAGAAGAAGCTGAAGACTGGAGGGTGAATCAGAAGAAGGAGAAGAAGGAGAAGGAGAAGGTGAAGTCTGGAGGGTGAATCAGAAGAAGTAGAAGAAGGAGAAGGAGATGGTGAAGTCTGGAGGGTGAATCAGAAGAAGCAGAAGAAGGAGAAGTAGAAGATGAAGTCTGGAGCGTGAATCGGAAGAAGCAGAAGAAGGAGAAGGAGAAGATGAAGTCTGGAGGGTGAATCAGAAGAAGTAGAAGAAGGAGAAGGAGAAGGTGAGGTCTGGAGGGTGTATCAGAAGAAGCAGAAGAAGGAGTAGGAGAAGGTGAAGTCTGGAGGGTGAATCTGAAGAAGCAGAAGAAGGAGAAGGAGAAGGTGAAGTCTGGAGGGTGAATCAGAAGAAGCAGAAGAAGGAGAAGGAGAAGGTGGAGTCAGGGGGGTGAAGCAGAAGAAGTAGAAGAAGGAGAAGGAGAAGGTGAAGTCAGGAGGGTGAAGCAGAAGAAGCAGAAAAAGGAGAAGGAGAAGGTGAAGTCTGGAGGGTGAATCAGAAGAAGTAGAAGAAGGAGAAGGAGAAGGTGAAGTCTGGAGGGTGAAGCAGAAGAAGCAGAAGAAGGAGAAGGAGAAGGTGAAGTCTGGAGGGTGAATCAGAAGAAGTAGAAGAAGGAGAAGGAGAAGGTGAAGTCTGGAGGGTGAATCAGAAGAAGCAGAAGAAGGAGAAGGAGAAGATGAAGACTGGAGGGTGAATTCGAAGAAGCAGAAGAAGGAGAAGGAGAAGGTGAAGTCTGGAGGGTGAATCAGAAGAAGCAGAATAAGGAGAAGGAGAAGGTGAAGTCTGGAGGGTGAATCAGAAGAAGCAGAAGAAGGAGAAGGAGAAGGTGAAGTCTGGAGGGTGAATCAGAAGAAGTAGAAGAAGGAGAAGGAGAAGGTGAAGTCTGGAGAGTGAAGCAGAAGAAGTAGAAGAAGGAGAAGGAGAAGGTGAAGTCAGGAGGGTGGATCAGAAGAAGTAGAAGAAGGAGAAGGAGAAGGTGAAGTCAGGAGGGTGAATCAGAAGAAGCAGAAGAAGGAGAAGGAGAAGGTGAAGTCTGGAGGGTGAATCTGAAGAATCAGACGAAGGAGAAGGAGAAGGTGAAGTCTGGAGGGTGAATCAGAAGAAGCAGAAGAAAGAGAAGGAGAAGGTGAAGTCTGGAGGGTGAAGCAGAAGAAGCAGAAGAAGGAGAAGAAGCTGAAGACTGGAGGGTGAATCAGAAGAAGGAGAAGAAGGAGAAGGAGAAGGTGAAGTCTGGAGGGTGAATCAGAAGAAGTAGAAGAAGGAGAAGGAGATGGTGAAGTCTGGAGGGTGAATCAGAAGAAGCAGAAGAAGGAGAAGTAGAAGATGAAGTCTGGAGCGTGAATCAGAAGAAGCAGAAGAAGGAGAAGGAGAAGATGAAGTCTGGAGGGTGAATCAGAAGAAGTAGAAGAAGGAGAAGGAGAAGGTGAAGTCAGGAGGGTGAATCAGAAGAAGCAGAAGAAGGAGTAGGAGATGGTGAAGTCTGGAGGGTGAATCAGAAGAATCAGACGAAGGAGAAGGAGAAGGTGAAGTCTGGAGGGTGAATCAGAAGAAGCAGAAGAAAGAGAAGGAGAAGGTGAAGTCTGGAGGGTGAAGCAGAAGAAGCAGAAGAAGGAGAAGGAGAAGGTGAAGACTGGAGGGTGAATCAGAAGAAGTAGAAGAAGGAGAAGGAGAAGGTGAAGTCTGGAGGGTGAATCAGAAGAAGTAGAAGAAGGAGAAGGAGAAGGTGAAGTCTGGAGGGTGAATCAGAAGAAGCAGAAGAAGGAGAAGTAGAAGATGAAGTCTGGAGCGTGAATCAGAAGAAGCAGAAGAAGGAGAAGGAGAAGATGAAGTCTGGAGGGTGAATCAGAAGAAGTAGAAGAAGGAGAAGGAGAAGGTGAGGTCTGGAGGGTGAATCAGAAGAAGCAGAAGAAGGAGAAGGAGAAGGTGAAGTCTGGAGGGTGAATCAGAAGAAGCAGAAGCAGGAGAAGCAGAAGGTGAAGTCTGGAGGGTGAATCAGAAGAAGCAGAAGAAGGAGAAGGAGAAGGTGAAGTCAGGAGGGTGAATCAGAAGAAGCAGAAGAAGGAGAAGGAGAAGGTGAAGTTAGGAGGGTGAATCAGAAGAAGCAGAAGAAGGAGAAGGAGAAGTTGAGGACAGGGGGGTGAAGCAGAAGAAGTAGAAGAAGGAGAAGGAGAAGGTGAAGTCAGGAGGGTGAAGCAGAAGAAGCAGAAGAAGGAGAAGGAGAAGGTGAAGTCAGGAGGGTGAAGCAGAAGAAGCAGAAGAAGGAGATGGAGACGGTGAAGTCTGGAGGTCGCAGCAGAAGAAGCAGAAGAAGGAGAAGGAGAAGGTGAAGTCCTAATGGTGAAGCAGAAGAAGCAGAAGAAGGAGAAGGAGAAGGTGAAGTCTGGAGGGTGAATCAGAAGAAGTAGAAGAAGGAGAAGGAGAAGGTGAAGTCAGGAGGGTGAAGCAGAAGAAGCAGAAGAAGGAGAAGGAGAAGGTGAAATCTGGAGGGTGAAGCAGAAGAAGCAGAAGAAGGAGAAGGAGAAGGTGAAGTCTGGAGGGTGAAGCAGAAGAAGCAGAAGAAGGAAAAGGAGAAGGTGAAGTCTGGAGGGTGAATCAGAAGAAGTAGAAGAAGGAGAAGGAGAAGGTGAAGTAAGGAGGGTGAAGCAGAAGAAGCAGAAGAAGGAGAAGGAGAAGGTGAAGTCTGGAGGGTGAAGCAGAAGAAGGAGAAGGAGAAGGTGAAGTCTGGAGGGTGAAGCAGAAGAAGCAGAAGAAGGAGAAGGACAAGGTGAAGTCAGGAGGGTGAATCAGAAGAAGTAGAAGAAGGAAAAGGAGAAGGTGAAGTCTGGAGGGTGAATCAGAAGAAGTAGAAGAAGGAGAAGGAGAAGGTGAAGTCTGGAGGGTGAATCAGAAGAAGTGGAAGAAGGAGAAGGAGAAGGTGAAGTCTGGAGGGTGAAGCAGAAGAAGCAGAAGAAGGAGAAGGAGAAGGTGAAGTCTGGAGGGTGAATCAGAAGAAGTAGAAGAAGGAGAAGGAGAAGGTGAAGTCTGGAGGGTGAAGCAGAAGAAGCAGAAGAAGGAGAAGGAGAAGGTGAAGTCTGGAGGGTGAATCAGAAGAAGTAGAAGAAGGAGAAGGAGAAGGTGAAGTCTGGAGGGTGAATCAGAAGAAGCAGAAGAAGGAGAAGGAGAAGATGAAGTCTGGAGGGTGAATCAGAAGAAGCAGAAGAAGGAGAAGGAGAAGGTGAAGTCAGGAGGGTGAATCAGAAGAAGTAGAAGAAGGAGAAGGAGAAGGTGAAGTCAGGAGGGTGAATCGGAAGAAGCAGAAGAAGGAGAAGGAGAAGGTGAAGTCTGGAGGGTGAATCTGAAGAATCAGACGAAGGAGAAGGAGAAGGTGAAGTCTGGAGGGTGAATCAGAAGAAGCAGAAGAAAGAGAAGGAGAAGGTGAAGTCTGGAGGGTGAAGCAGAAGAAGCAGAAGAAGGAGAAGAAGCTGAAGACTGGAGGGTGAATCAGAAGAAGGAGAAGAAGGAGAAGGAGAAGGTGAAGTCTGGAGGGTGAATCAGAAGAAGTAGAAGAAGGAGAAGGAGATGGTGAAGTCTGGAGGGTGAATCAGAAGAAGCAGAAGAAGGAGAAGTAGATGATGAAGTCTGGAGCGTGAATCAGAAGAAGCAGAAGAAGGAGAAGGAGAAGATGAAGTCTGGAGGGTGAATCAGAAGAAGTAGAAGAAGGAGAAGGAGAAGGTGAAGTCAGGAGGGTGAATCAGAAGAAGCAGAAGAAGGAGTAGGAGAAGGTGAAGTCTGGAGGGTGAATCAGAAGAATCAGACGAAGGAGAAGGAGAAGGTGAAGTCTGGAGGGTGAATCAGAAGAAGCAGAAGAAAGAGAAGGAGAAGGTGAAGTCTGGAGGGTGAAGCAGAAGAAGCAGAAGAAGGAGAAGGAGAAGGAAAGACTGGAGGGTGAATCAGAAGAAGTAGAAGAAGGAGAAGGAGAAGGTGAAGTCTGGAGGGTGAATCAGAAGAAGTAGAAGAAGGAGAAGGAGAAGGTGAAGTCTGGAGGGTGAATCAGAAGAAGCAGAAGAAGGAGAAGTAGAAGATGAAGTCTGGAGCGTGAATCAGAAGAAGCAGAAGAAGGAGAAGGAGAAGATGAAGTCTGGAGGGTGAATCAGAAGAAGTAGAAGAAGGAGAAGGAGAAGGTGAGGTCTGGAGGGTGAATCAGAAGAAGCAGAAGAAGGAGAAGGAGAAGGTGAAGTCTGGAGAGTGAATCAGAAGAAGCAGAAGCAGGAGAAGGAGAAGGTGAAGTCTGGAGGGTGAATCAGAAGAAGCAGAAGAAGGAAAAGGAGAAGGTGAAGTCAGGAGGGTGAATCAGAAGAAGCAGAAGAAGGAGAAGGAGAAGGTGAAGTTAGGAGGGTGAATCAGAAGAAGCAGAAGAAGGAGAAGGAGAAGTTGAGGTCAGGGGGGTGAAGCAGAAGAAGTAGAAGAAGGAGAAGGAGAAGGTGAAGTCAGGAGGGTGAAGCAGAAGAAGCAGAAGAAGGAGAAGGAGAAGGTGAAGTCAGGAGGGTGAAGCAGAAGAAGCAGAAGAAGGAGATGGAGACGGTGAAGTCTGGAGGGCGCAGCAGAAGAAGCAGAAGAAGGAGAAGGAGAAGGTGAAGTCCTAAGGGTGAAGCAGAAGAAGCAGAAGAATGAGAAGGAGAAGGTGAAGTCTGGAGGGTGAATCAGAAGAAGTAGAAGAAGGAGAAGGAGAAGGTGAAGTCAGGAGGGTGAAGCAGAAGAAGCAGAAGAAGGAGAAGGAGAAGGTGAAATCTGGAGGGTGAAGCAGAAGAAGCAGAAGAAGGAGAAGGAGAAGGTGAAGTCTGGAGGGTGAAGCAGAAGAAGCAGAAGAAGGAAAAGGAGAAGGTGAAGTCTGGAGGGTGAATCAGAAGAAGTAGAAGAAGGAGAAGGAGAAGGTGAAGTAAGGAGGGTGAAGCAGAAGAAGCAGAAGAAGGAGAAGGAGAAGGTGAAGTCTGGAGGGTGAAGCAGAAGAAGGAGAAGGAGAAGGTGAAGTCTGGAGGGTGAAGCAGAAGAAGCAGAAGAAGGAGAAGGACAAGGTGAAGTCAGGAGGGTGAATCAGTAGAAGTAGAAGAAGGAAAAGGAGAAGGTGAAGTCTGGAGGGTGAATCAGAAGAAGTAGAAGAAGGAGAAGGAGAAGGTGAAGTCTGGAGGGTGAATCAGAAGAAGTGGAAGAAGGAGAAGGAGAAGGTGAAGTCTGGAGGGTGAAGCAGAAGAAGCAGAAAAAGGAGAAGGAGAAGGTGAAGTCTGGAGGGTGAATCAGAAGAAGTAGAAGAAGGAGAAGGAGAAGGTGAAGTCTGGAGGGTGAAGCAGAAGAAGCAGAAGAAGGAGAAGGAGAAGGTGAAGTCTGGAGGGTGAATCAGAAGAAGTAGAAGAAGGAGAAGGAGAAGGTGAAGTCTGGAGGGTGAATCAGAAGAAGCAGAAGAAGGAGAAGGAGAAGATGAAGACTGGAGGGTGAATCAGAAGAAGCAGAAGAAGGAGAAGGAGAAGGTGAAGTCTGGAGGGTGAATCAGAAGAAGCAGAATAAGGAGAAGGAGAAGGTGAAGTCTGGAGGGTGAATCAGAAGAAGCAGAAGAAGGAGAAGGAGAAGGTGAAGTCTGGAGGGTGAATCAGAAGAAGTCGAAGAAGGAGAAGGAGAAGGTGAAGTCTGGAGAGTGAAGCAGAAGAAGTAGAAGAAGGAGAAGGAGAAGGTGAAGTCAGGAGGGTGGATCAGAAGAAGTAGAAGAAGGAGAAGGAGAAGGTGAAGTCAGGAGGGTGAATCAGAAGAAGCAGAAGAAGGAGAAGGAGAAGGTGAAGTCTGGAGGGTGAATCTGAAGAATCAGACGAAGGAGAAGGAGAAGGTGAAGTCTGGAGGGTGAATCAGAAGAAGCAGAAGAAAGAGAAGGAGAAGGTGAAGTCTGGAGGGTGAAGCAGAAGAAGCAGAAGAAGGAGAAGAAGCTGAAGACTGGAGGGTGAATCAGAAGAAGGAGAAGAAGGAGAAGGAGAAGATGAAGTCTGGAGGGTGAATCAGAAGAAGTAGAAGAAGGAGAAGGAGATGGTGAAGTCAGGAGGGTGAATCAGAAGAAGCAGAAGAAGGAGTAGGAGAAGGTGAAGTCTGGAGGGTGAATCAGAAGAATCAGACGAAGGAGAAGGAGAAGGTGAAGTCTGGAGGGTGAATCAGAAGAAGCAGAAGAAACAGAAGGAGAAGGTGAAGTCTGGAGGGTGAAGCAGAAGAAGCAGAAGAAGGAGAAGGAGAAGGTGAAGACTGGAGGGTGAATCAGAAGAAGTAGAAGAAGGAGAAGGAGAAGGTGAAGTCTGGAGGGTGAATCAGAAGAAGTAGAAGAAGGAGAAGGAGAAGGTGAAGTCTGGAGGGTGAATCAGAAGAAGCAGAAGAAGGAGAAGTAGAAGATGAAGTCTGGAGCGTGAATCAGAAGAAGCAGAAGAAGGAGAAGGAGAAGATGAAGTCTGGAGGGTGAATCAGAAGAAGTAGAAGAAGGAGAAGGAGAAGGTGAGGTCTGGAGGGTGAATCAGAAGAAGCAGAAGAAGGAGAAGGAGAAGGTGAAGTCTGGAGGGTGAATCAGAAGAAGCAGAAGCAGGAGAAGGAGAAGGTGAAGTCTGGAGGGTGAATCAGAAGAAGCAGAAGAAGGAGAAGGAGAAGGTGAAGTCAGGAGGGTGAATCAGAAGAAGCAGAAGAAGGAGAAGGAGAAGGTGAAGTTAGGAGGGTGAATCAGAAGAAGCAGAAGAAGGAGAAGGAGAAGTTGAGGACAGGGGGGTGAAGCAGAAGAAGTAGAAGAAGGAGAAGGAGAAGGTGAAGTCAGGAGGGTGAAGCAGAAGAAGCAGAAGAAGGAGAAGGAGAAGGTGAAGTCAGGAGGGTGAAGCAGAAGAAGCAGAAGAAGGAGATGGAGACGGTGAAGTCTGGAGGGCGCAGCAGAAGAAGCAGAAGAAGGAGAAGGAGAAGGTGAAGTCCTAAGGGTGAAGCAGAAGAAGCAGAAGAAGGAGAAGGAGAAGGTGAAGTCTGGAGGGTGAATCAGAAGAAGTAGAAGAAGGAGAAGGAGAAGATGAAGTCAGGAGGGTGAAGCAGAAGAAGCAGAAGAAGGAGAAGGAGAAGGTGAAATCTGGAGGGTGAAGCAGAAGAAGCAGAAGAAGGAGAAGGAGAAGGTGAAGTCTGGAGGGTGAAGCAGAAGAAGCAGAAGAAGGAAAAGGAGAAGGTGAAGTCTGGAGGGTGAATCAGAAGAAGTAGAAGAAGGAGAAGGAGAAGGTGAAGTAAGGAGGGTGAAGCAGAAGAAGCAGAAGAAGGAGAAGGAGAAGGTGAAGTCTGGAGGGTGAAGCAGAAGAAGGAGAAGGAGAAGGTGAAGTCTGGAGGGTGAAGCAGAAGATGCAGAAGAAGGAGAAGGACAAGGTGAAGTCAGGAGGGTGAATCAGAAGAAGTAGAAGAAGGAAAAGGAGAAGGTGAAGTCTGGAGGGTGAATCAGAAGAAGTAGAAGAAGGAGAAGGAGAAGGTGAAGTCTGCAGGGTGAATCAGAAGAAGTGGAAGAAGGAGAAGGAGAAGGTGAAGTCTGGAGGGTGAAGCAGAAGAAGCAGAAGAAGGAGAAGGAGAAGGTGAAGTCTGGAGGGTGAATCAGAAGAAGTAGAAGAAGGAGAAGGAGAAGGTGAAGTCTGGAGGGTGAAGCAGAAGAAGCAGAAGAAGGAGAAGGAGAAGGTGAAGTCTGGAGGGTGAATCAGAAGAAGTAGAAGAAGGAGAAGGAGAAGGTGAAGTCTGGAGGGTGAATCAGAAGAAGCAGAAGAAGGAGAAGGAGAAGATGAAGTCTGGAGGGTGAATCAGAAGAAGCAGAAGAAGGAGAAGGAGAAGGTGAAGTCTGGAGGGTGAATCAGAAGAAGCAGAATAAGGAGAATGAGAAGGTGAAGTCTGGAGGGTGAATCAGAAGAAGCAGAAGAAGGAGAAGGAGAAGGTGAAGTCTGGAGGGTGAATCAGAAGAAGTAGAAGAAGGAGAAGGAGAAGGTGAAGTCTGGAGAGTGAAGCAGAAGAAGTAGAAGAAGGAGAAGGAGAAGGTGAAGTCAGGAGGGTGAATCAGAAGAAGTAGAAGAAGGAGAAGGAGAATGTGAAGTCAGGAGGGTGAATCAGAAGAAGCAGAAGAAGGAGAAGGAGAAGGTGAAGTCTGGAGGGTGAATCTGAAGAATCAGACGAAGGAGAAGGAGAAGGTGAAGTCTGGAGGGTGAATCAGAAGAAGCAGAAGAAAGAGAAGGAGAAGGTGAAGTCTGGAGGGTGAAGCAGAAGAAGCAGAAGAGGGAGAAGAAGCTGAAGACTGGAGGGTGAATCAGAAGAAGGAGAAGAAGGAGAAGGAGAAGGTGAAGTCTGGAGGGTGAATCAGAAGAAGTAGAAGAAGGAGAAGGAGATGGTGAAGTCTGGAGGGTGAATCAGAAGAAGCAGAAGAAGGAGAAGTAGAAGATGAAGTCTGGAGCGTGAATCGGAAGAAGCAGAAGAAGGAGAAGGAGAAGATGAAGTCTGGAGGGTGAATCAGAAGAAGTAGAAGAAGGAGAAGGAGAAGGTGAGGTCTGGAGGGTGTATCAGAAGAAGCAGAAGAAGGAGTAGGAGAAGGTGAAGTCTGGAGGGTGAATCTGAAGAAGCAGAAGAAGGAGAAGGAGAAGGTGAAGTCTGGAGGGTGAATCAGAAGAAGCAGAAGAAGGAGAAGGAGAAGGTGGAGTCAGGGGGGTGAAGCAGAAGAAGTAGAAGAAGGAGAAGGAGAAGGTGAAGTCAGGAGGGTGAAGCAGAAGAAGCAGAAAAAGGAGAAGGAGAAGGTGAAGTCTGGAGGGTGAATCAGAAGAAGTAGAAGAAGGAGAAGGAGAAGGTGAAGTCTGGAGGGTGAAGCAGAAGAAGCAGAAGAAGGAGAAGGAGAAGGTGAAGTCTGGAGGGTGAATCAGAAGAAGTAGAAGAAGGAGAAGGAGAAGGTGAAGTCTGGAGGGTGAATCAGAAGAAGCAGAAGAAGGAGAAGGAGAAGATGAAGACTGGAGGGTGAATTAGAAGAAGCAGAAGAAGGAGAAGGAGAAGGTGAAGTCTGGAGGGTGAATCAGAAGAAGCAGAATAAGGAGAAGGAGAAGGTGATGTCTGGAGGGTGAATCAGAAGAAGCAGAAGAAGGAGAAGGAGAAGGTGAAGTCTGGAGGGTGAATCAGAAGAAGTAGAAGAAGGAGAAGGAGAAGGTGAAGTCTGGAGAGTGAAGCAGAAGAAGTAGAAGAAGGAGAAGGAGAAGGTGAAGTCAGGAGGGTGGATCAGAAGAAGTAGAAGAAGGAGAAGGAGAAGGTGAAGTCAGGAGGGTGAATCAGAAGAAGCAGAAGAAGGAGAAGGAGAAGGTGAAGTCTGGAGGGTGAATCTGAAGAATCAGACGAAGGAGAAGGAGAAGGTGAAGTCTGGAGGGTGAATCAGAAGAAGCAGAAGAAAGAGAAGGAGAAGGTGAAGTCTGGAGGGTGAAGCAGAAGAAGCAGAAGAAGGAGAAGAAGCTGAAGACTGGAGGGTGAATCAGAAGAAGGAGAAGAAGGAGAAGGAGAAGGTGAAGTCTGGAGGGTGAATCAGAAGAAGTAGAAGAAGGAGAAGGAGATGGTGAAGTCTGGAGGGTGAATCAGAAGAAGCAGAAGAAGGAGAAGTAGAAGATGAAGTCTGGAGCGTGAATCAGAAGAAGCAGAAGAAGGAGAAGGAGAAGATGAAGTCTGGAGGGTGAATCAGAAGAAGTAGAAGAAGGAGAAGGAGAAGGTGAAGTCAGGAGGGTGAATCAGAAGAAGCAGAAGAAGGAGTAGGAGATGGTGAAGTCTGGAGGGTGAATCAGAAGAATCAGACGAAGGAGAAGGAGAAGGTGAAGTCTGGAGGGTGAATCAGAAGAAGCAGAAGAAAGAGAAGGAGAAGGTGAAGTCTGGAGGGTGAAGCAGAAGAAGCAGAAGAAGGAGAAGGAGAAGGTGAAGACTGGAGGGTGAATCAGAAGAAGTAGAAGAAGGAGAAGGAGAAGGTGAAGTCTGGAGGGTGAATCAGAAGAAGTAGAAGAAGGAGAAGGAGAAGGTGAAGTCTGGAGGGTGAATCAGAAGAAGCAGAAGAAGGAGAAGTAGAAGATGAAGTCTGGAGCGTGAATCAGAAGAAGCAGAAGAAGGAGAAGGAGAAGATGAAGTCTGGAGGGTGAATCAGAAGAAGTAGAAGAAGGAGAAGGAGAAGGTGAGGTCTGGAGGGTGAATCAGAAGAAGCAGAAGAAGGAGAAGGAGAAGGTGAAGTCTGGAGGGTGAATCAGAAGAAGCAGAAGCAGGAGAAGGAGAAGGTGAAGTCTGGAGGGTGAATCAGAAGAAGCAGAAGAAGGAGAAGGAGAAGGTGAAGTCAGGAGGGTGAATCAGAAGAAGCAGAAGAAGGAGAAGGAGAAGGTGAAGTTAGGAGGGTGAATCAGAAGAAGCAGAAGAAGGAGAAGGAGAAGTTGAGGACAGGGGGGTGAAGCAGAAGAAGTAGAAGAAGGAGAAGGAGAAGGTGAAGTCAGGAGGGTGAAGCAGAAGAAGCAGAAGAAGGAGAAGGAGAAGGTGAAGTCAGGAGGGTGAAGCAGAAGAAGCAGAAGAAGGAGATGGAGACGGTGAAGTCTGGAGGGCGCAGCAGAAGAAGCAGAAGAAGGAGAAGGAGAAGGTGAAGTCCTAAGGGTGAAGCAGAAGAAGCAGAAGAAGGAGAAGGAGAAGGTGAAGTCTGGAGGGTGAATCAGAAGAAGTAGAAGAAGGAGAAGGAGAAGATGAAGTCAGGAGGGTGAAGCAGAAGAAGCAGAAGAAGGAGAAGGAGAAGGTGAAATCTGGAGGGTGAAGCAGAAGAAGCAGAAGAAGGAGAAGGAGAAGGTGAAGCCTGGAGGGGGAAGCAGAAGAAGCAGAAGAAGGAAAAGGAGAAGGTGAAGTCTGGAGGGTGAAGCAGAAGAAGCAGAAGAAGGAGAAGGAGAAGGTGAAGTCTGGAGGGTGAAGCAGAAGAAGGAGAAGGAGAAGGTGAAGTCTGGAGGGTGAAGCAGAAGAAGGAGAAGGAGAAGGTGAAGTCTGGAGGGTGAAGCAGAAGATGCAGAAGAAGGAGAAGGACAAGGTGAAGTCAGGAGGGTGAATCAGAAGAAGTAGAAGAAGGAAAAGGAGAAGGTGAAGTCTGGAGGGTGAATCAGAAGAAGTAGAAGAAGGAGAAGGAGAAGGTGAAGTCTGCAGGGTGAATCAGAAGAAGTGGAAGAAGGAGAAGGAGAAGGTGAAGTCTGGAGGGTGAAGCAGAAGAAGCAGAAGAAGGAGAAGGAGAAGGTGAAGTCTGGAGGGTGAATCAGAAGAAGTAGAAGAAGGAGAAGGAGAAGGTGAAGTCTGGAGGGTGAAGCAGAAGAAGCAGAAGAAGGAGAAGGAGAAGGTGAAGTCTGGAGGGTGAATCAGAAGAAGTAGAAGAAGGAGAAGGAGAAGGTGAAGTCTGGAGGGTGAATCAGAAGAAGCAGAAGAAGGAGAAGGAGAAGATGAAGTCTGGAGGGTGAATCAGAAGAAGCAGAAGAAGGAGAAGGAGAAGGTGAAGTCTGGAGGGTGAATCAGAAGAAGCAGAATAAGGAGAAGGAGAAGGTGAAGTCTGGAGGGTGAATCAGAAGAAGCAGAAGAAGGAGAAGGAGAAGGTGAAGTCTGGAGGGTGAATCAGAAGAAGTAGAAGAAGGAGAAGGAGAAGGTGAAGTCTGGAGAGTGAAGCAGAAGAAGTAGAAGAAGGAGAAGGAGAAGGTGAAGTCAGGAGGGTGAATCAGAAGAAGTAGAAGAAGGAGAAGGAGAAGGTGAAGTCAGGAGGGTGAATCAGAAGAAGCAGAAGAAGGAGAAGGAGAAGGTGAAGTCTGGAGGGTGAATCTGAAGAATCAGACGAAGGAGAAGGAGAAGGTGAAGTCTGGAGGGTGAATCAGAAGAAGCAGAAGAAAGAGAAGGAGAAGGTGAAGTCTGGAGGGTGAAGCAGAAGAAGCAGAAGAGGGAGAAGAAGCTGAAGACTGGAGGGTGAATCAGAAGAAGGAGAAGAAGGAGAAGGAGAAGGTGAAGTCTGGAGGGTGAATCAGAAGAAGTAGAAGAAGGAGAAGGAGATGGTGAAGTCTGGAGGGTGAATCAGAAGAAGCAGAAGAAGGAGAAGTAGAAGATGAAGTCTGGAGCGTGAATCGGAAGAAGCAGAAGAAGGAGAAGGAGAAGATGAAGTCTGGAGGGTGAATCAGAAGAAGTAGAAGAAGGAGAAGGAGAAGGTGAGGTCTGGAGGGTGTATCAGAAGAAGCAGAAGAAGGAGTAGGAGAAGGTGAAGTCTGGAGGGTGAATCTGAAGAAGCAGAAGTAGGAGAAGGAGAAGGTGAAGTCTGGAGGGTGAATCAGAAGAAGCAGAAGAAGGAGAAGGAGAAGGTGGAGTCAGGGGGGTGAAGCAGAAGAAGTAGAAGAAGGAGAAGGAGAAGGTGAAGTCAGGAGGGTGAAGCAGAAGAAGCAGAAGAAGGAGATGGAGACGGTGAAGCCTGGAGGGCGCAGCAGAAGAAGCAGAAGAAGGAGAAGGAGAAGGTGAAGTCCTAAGGGTGAAGCAGAAGAAGCAGAAGAAGGAGAAGGAGAAGGTGAATTCTGGAGGGTGAATCAGAAGAAGTAGAAGAAGGAGAAGGAGAAGGTGAAGTCAGGAGGGTGAAGCAGAAGAAGCAGAAGAAGGAGAAGGAGAAGGTGAAATCTGGAGGGTGAATCAGAAGAAGCAGAAGAAGGAGAAGGAGAAGGTGAAGTCTGGAGGGTGAATCAGAAGAAGTAGAAGAAGGAGAAGGAGAAGGTGAAGTCTGGAGGGTGAATCAGAAGAAGCAGAAGAAGGAGAAGGAGAAGATGAAGTCTGGAGGGTGAATCAGAAGAAGCAGAAGAAGGAGAAGGAGAAGGTGAAGTCTGGAGGGTGAATCAGAAGAAGCAGAATAAGGAGAAGGAGAAGGTGAAGTCTGGAGGGTGAATCAGAAGAAGCAGAAGAAGGAGAAGGAGAAGGTGAAGTCTGGAGGGTGAATCAGAAGAAGTAGAAGAAGGAGAAGGAGAAGGTGAAGTCTGGAGAGTGAAGCAGAAGAAGTAGAAGAAGGAGAAGGAGAAGGTGAAGTCAGGAGGGTGAATCAGAAGAAGTAGAAGAAGGAGAAGGAGAAGGTGAAGTCAGGAGGGTGAATCAGAAGAAGCAGAAGAAGGAGAAGGAGAAGGTGAAGTCTGGAGGGTGAATCTGAAGAATCAGACGAAGGAGAAGGAGAAGGTGAAGTCTGGAGGGTGAATCAGAAGAAGCAGAAGAAAGAGAAGGAGAAGGTGAAGTCTGGAGGGTGAAGCAGAAGAAGCAGAAGAGGGAGAAGAAGCTGAAGACTGGAGGGTGAATCAGAAGAAGGAGAAGAAGGAGAAGGAGAAGGTGAAGTCTGGAGGGTGAATCAGAAGAAGTAGAAGAAGGAGAAGGAGATGGTGAAGTCTGGAGGGTGAATCAGAAGAAGCAGAAGAAGGAGAAGTAGAAGATGAAGTCTGGAGCGTGAATCAGAAGAAGCAGAAGAAGGAGAAGGAGAAGATGAAGTCTGGAGGGTGAATCAGAAGAAGTAGAAGAAGGAGAAGGAGAAGGTGAGGTCTGGAGGGTGTATCAGAAGAAGCAGAAGAAGGAGTAGGAGAAGGTGAAGTCTGGAGGGTGAATCTGAAGAAGCAGAAGAAGGAGAAGGAGAAGGTGAAGTCTGGAGGGTGAATCAGAAGAAGCAGAAGAAGGAGAAGGAGAAGGTGGAGTCAGGAGGGTGAATCAGAAGAAGCAGAAGAAGGAGAAGGAGAAGGTGAAGTTAGGAGGGTGAATCAGAAGAAGCAGAAGAAGGAGAAGGAGAAGGTGAAGTCAGGGGGGTGAAGCAGAAGAAGTAGAAGAAGGAGAAGGAGAAGGTGAAGTCAGGAGGGTGAAGCAGAAGAAGCAGAAGAAGGAGATGGAGACGGTGAAGTCTGGAGGGCGCAGCAGAAGAAGCAGAAGAAGGAGAAGGAGAAGGTGAAGTCCTAAGGGTGAAGCAGAAGAAGCAGAAGAAGGAGAAGGAGAAGGTGAAGTCTGGAGGGTGAATCAGAAGAAGTAGAAGAAGGAGAAGGAGAAGGTGAAGTCAGGAGGGTGAAGCAGAAGAAGCAGAAGAAGGAGAAGGAGAAGGTGAAATCTGGAGGGTGAAGCAGAAGAAGCAGAAGAAGGAGAAGGAGAAGGTGAAGTCTGGAGGGCGAAGCAGAAGAAGCAGAAGAAGGAGAAGGAGAAGGTGAAGTCTGGAGGGTGAAGCAGAAGAAGCAGAAGAAGGAGAAGGAGAAGGTGAAGTCTGGAGGGTGAATCACAAGAAGTAGAAGAAGTAGAAGGAGAAGGTGAAGTAAGGAGGGTGAAGCAGAAGAAGCAGAAGAAGGAGAAGGAGAAGGTGAAGTCTGGAGGGTGAAGCAGAAGAAGCAGAAGAAGGAGAAGGAGAAGGTGAAGTCTGGAGGGTGAAGCAGAAGAAGCAGAAGAAGGAGAAGGAGAAGGTGAAGTCAGGAGGGTGAATCAGAAAAAGTAGAAGAAGGAAAAGGAGAAGGTGAAGTCTGGAGGGTGAATCAGAAGAAGTAGAAGAAGGAGAAGGAGAAGGTGAAGTCTGGAGGGTGAATCAGAAGAAGTGGAAGAAGGAGAAGGAGAAGGTGAAGTCTGGAGGGTGAATCAGAAGAAGCAGAAGATGGAGGAGGAGAAGGTGAAGTCTGGAGGGAGAAGCAGAAGAAGTAGAAGAAGGAGAAGGAGAAGGTGAAGTCTGGATTGTGAATCAGAAGAAGTAGAAGAAGGAGAAGGAGGAGGTGAAGTCTGGAGGGTGAATCAGAAGAAGTAGAAGAAGGAGAAGGAGAAGGTCAAGTCTGGAGGGTGAATCAAAAGGAGCAGAAGAAGGAGAAGGAGAAGGTGAAGTCTGGAGGGTGAATCAGAAGAAGTAGAAGAAGGAGAAGGAGAAGGTGTAGTCTGGAGGATGAATCAGAAGAAGTAGAAGAAGGAGAAGGAGAAGGTGAAGTCTGGAGAGTGAATCAGAAGAAGCAGAATAAGGAGAAGGAGAAGGTGAAGTCTGGAGGGTGAATCAGAAGAAGCAGAAGAAGGAGAAGGAGAAGGTGAAGTCTGGAGGGTGAATCAGAAGAAGTAGAAGAAGGAGAAGGAGAAGGGGAAGTCTGGAGGGTGAAGCAGAAGAAGTAGAAGAAGGAGAAGGAGAAGGTGAAGTCTGGAGGGCGAAGCAGAAGAAGCAGAAGAAGGAGAAGGAGAAGGTGAAGTCTGGAGGGTGAAGCAGAAGAAGCAGAAGAAGGAGAAGGAGAAGGTGAAGTCTGGAGGGTGAATCAGAAGAAGCAGAAGAAGGAGAAGGAGAAGGTGAAGTCTGGAGGGTGAATCAGAAGAAGTAGAAGAAGGAGAAGGAGAAGGTGAAGTCTGGAGGGTGAATCAGAAGAAGTAGAAGAAGGAGAAGGAGAAGGCGAAGTCTGGAGGGTGAATCAGAAGAAGCAGAAGAAGGAGAAGGAGAAGGTGAAGTCTGGAGGGTGAATCAGAAGAAGCAGAAGAAGGAGAAGGAGAAGATGAAGTCTGGAGGGTGAATCAGAAGAAGTAGAAGAAGGAGAAGGAGAAGGTGAAGTCTGGAGGGTGAATCAGCAGAAGCAGAGGAAGGAGAAGGAGAAGGTGAAGTCTGGAGGGTGAATCAGAAGAAGCAGAAGAAGGAGAAGGAGAAGGTGAAGTCTGGAGGGTGAATCAGAAGAAGCAGAATAAGGAGAAGGAGAATGTGAAGTCTGGAGGGTGAATCAGAAGAAGCAGAAGAAGGAGAAGGAGAAGGTGAAGTCTGGAGGGTGAATCAGAAGAAGTAGAAGAAGGAGAAGGAGAAGGTGAAGTCTGGAGGGTGAAGCAGAAGAAGTAGAAGAAGGAGAAGGAGAAGGTGGAGTCAGGGGGGTGAAGCAGAAGAAGTAGAAGAAGGAGAAGGAGAAGGTGAAGTCAGGAGGGTGAAGCAGAAGAAGCAGAAGAAGGAGATGGAGACGGTGAAGCCTGGAGGGCGCAGCAGAAGAAGCAGAAGAAGGAGAAGGAGAAGGTGAAGTCCTAAGGGTGAAGCAGAAGAAGCAGAAGAAGGAGAAGGAGAAGGTGAAGTCTGGAGGGTGAATCAGAAGAAGTAGAAGAAGGAGAAGGAGAAGGTGAAGTCAGGAGGGTGAAGCAGAAGAAGCAGAAGAAGGAGAAGGAGAAGGTGAAATCTGGAGGGTGAATCAGAAGAAGCAGAAGAAGGAGAAGGAGAAGATGAAGTCTGGAGGGTGAATCAGAAGAAGTAGAAGAAGGAGAAGGAGAAGGTGAAGTCTGGAGGGTGAAGCAGAAGAAGTAGAAGAAGGAGAAGGAGAAGGTGAAGTCTGGAGGGTGAAGCAGAAGAAGCAGAAGAAGGAGAAGGAGAAGGTGAAGTCTGGAGGGTGAATCAGAAGAAGTAGAAGAAGGAGAAGGAGAAGGTGAAGTCTGGAGGGTGAATCAGAAGAAGCAGAAGAAGGAGAAGGAGAAGATGAAGTCTGGAGGGTGAATCAGAAGAAGCAGAAGAAGGAGAAGGAGAAGGTGAAGTCTGGAGGGTGAATCAGAAGAAGCAGAATAAGGAGAAGGAGAAGGTGAAGTCTGGAGGGTGAATCAGAAGAAGCAGAAGAAGGAGAAGGAGAAGGTGAAGTCTGGAGGGTGAATCAGAAGAAGTAGAAGAAGGAGAAGGAGAAGGTGAAGTCTGGAGAGTGAAGCAGAAGAAGTAGAAGAAGGAGAAGGAGAAGGTGAAGTCAGGAGGGTGAATCAGAAGAAGTAGAAGAAGGAGAAGGAGAAGGTGAAGTCAGGAGGTTGAATCAGAAGAAGCAGAAGAAGGAGAAGGAGAAGGTGAAGTCTGGAGGGTGAATCTGAAGAATCAGACGAAGGAGAAGGAGAAGGTGAAGTCTGGAGGGTGAATCAGAAGAAGCAGAAGAAAGAGAAGGAGAAGGTGAAGTCTGGAGGGTGAAGCAGAAGAAGCAGAAGAGGGAGAAGAAGCTGAAGACTGGAGGGTGGATCAGAAGAAGGAGAAGAAGGAGAAGGAGAAGGTGAAGTCTGGAGGGTGAATCAGAAGAAGTAGAAGAAGGAGAAGGAGATGGTGAAGTCTGGAGGGTGAATCAGAAGAAGCAGAAGAAGGAGAAGTAGAAGATGAAGTCTGGAGCGTGAATCAGAAGAAGCAGAAGAAGGAGAAGGAGAAGATGAAGTCTGGAGGGTGAATCTGAAGAAGTAGAAGAAGGAGAAGGAGAAGGTGAGGTCTGGAGGGTGTATCAGAAGAAGCAGAAGAAGGAGTAGGAGAAGGTGAAGTCTGGAGGGTGAATCTGACGAAGCAGAAGAAGGAGAAGGAGAAGGTGAAGTCTGGAGGGTGAATCAGAAGAAGCAGAAGAAGGAGAAGGAGAAGGTGGAGTCAGGAGGGTGAATCAGAAGAAGCAGAAGAAGGAGAAGGAGAAGGTGAAGTTAGGAGGGTGAATCAGAAGAAGCAGAAGAAGGAGAAGGAGAAGGTGAAGTCAGGGGGGTGAAGCAGAAGAAGTAGAAGAAGGAGAAGGAGAAGGTGAAGTCAGGAGGGTGAAGCAGAAGAAGCAGAAGAAGGAGATGGAGACGGTGAAGCCTGGAGGGCGCAGCAGAAGAAGCAGAAGAAGGAGAAGGAGAAGGTGAAGTCCTAAGGGTGAAGCAGAAGAAGCAGAAGAAGGAGAAGGAGAAGGTGAAGTCTGGAGGGTGAATCAGAAGAAGTAGAAGAAGGAGAAGGAGAAGGTGAAGTCAGGAGGGTGAAGCAGAAGAAGCAGAAGAAGGAGAAGGAGAAGGTGAAATCTGGAGGGTGAAGCAGAAGAAGCAGAAGAAGGAGAAGGAGAAGGTGAAGTCTGGAGGGCGAAGCAGAAGAAGCAGAAGAAGGAGAAGGAGAAGGTGAAGTCTGGAGGGTGAAGCAGAAGAAGCAGAAGAAGGAGAAGGAGAAGGTGAAGTCTGGAGGGTGAATCACAAGAAGTAGAAGAAGGAGAAGGAGAAGGTGAAGTAAGGAGGGTGAAGCAGAAGAAGCAGAAGAAGGAGAAGGAGAAGGTGAAGTCTGGAGGGTGAAGCAGAAGAAGCAGAAGAAGGAGAAGGAGAAGGTGAAGTCTGGAGGGTGAAGCAGAAGAAGCAGAAGAAGGAGAAGGAGAAGGTGAAGTCAGGAGGGTGAATCAGAAGAAGTAGAAGAAGGAAAAGGAGAAGGTGAAGTCTGGAGGGTGAATCAGAAGAAGTAGAAGAAGGAGAAGGAGAAGGTGAAGTCTGGAGGGTGAATCAGAAGAAGTGGAAGAAGGAGAAGGAGAAGGTGAAGTCTGGAGGGTGAATCAGAAGAAGCAGAAGAAGGAGGAGGAGAAGGTGAAGTCTGGAGGGAGAAGCAGAAGAAGTAGAAGAAGGAGAAGGAGAAGGTGAAGTCTGGATTGTGAATCAGAAGAAGTAGAAGAAGGAGAAGGAGGAGGTGAAGTCTGGAGGGTGAATCAGAAGAAGTAGAAGAAGGAGAAGGAGAAGGTCAAGTCTGGAGGGTGAATCAAAAGGAGCAGAAGAAGGAGAAGGAGAAGGTGAAGTCTGGAGGGTGAATCAGAAGAAGTAGAAGAAGGAGAAGGAGAAGGTGTAGTCTGGAGGATGAATCAGAAGAAGTAGAAGAAGGAGAAGGAGAAGGTGAAGTCTGGAGAGTGAATCAGAAGAAGCAGAATAAGGAGAAGGAGAAGGTGAAGTCTGGAGGGTGAATCAGAAGAAGCAGAAGAAGGAGAAGGAGAAGGTGAAGTCTGGAGGGTGAATCAGAAGAAGTAGAAGAAGGAGAAGGAGAAGGTGAAGTCTGGAGGGTGTAGCAGAAGAAGTAGAAGAAGGAGAAGGAGAAGGTGAAGTCTGGAGGGCGAAGCAGAAGAAGCAGAAGAAGGAGAAGGAGACAGTGAAGTCTGGAGGGTGAAGCAGAAGAAGCAGAAGAAGGAGAAGGAGAAGGTGAAGTCTGGAGGGTGAATCAGAAGAAGCAGAAGAAGGAGAAGGAGAAGGTGAAGTCTGGAGGGTGAATCAGAAGAAGTAGAAGAAGGAGAAGGAGAAGGTGAAGTCTGGAGGGTGAATCAGAAGAAGTAGAAGAAGGAGAAGGAGAAGGCGAAGTCTGGAGGGTGAATCAGAAGAAGCAGAAGAAGGAGAAGGAGAAGGTGAAGTCTGGAGGGTGAATCAGAAGAAGCAGAAGAAGGAGAAGGAGAAGATGAAGTCTGGAGGGTGAATCAGAAGAAGTAGAAGAAGGAGAAGGAGAAGGTGAAGTCTGGAGGGTGAATCAGCAGAAGCAGAAGAAGGAGAAGGAGAAGGTGAAGTCTGGAGGGTGAATCAGAAGAAGCAGAAGAAGGAGAAGGAGAAGGTGAAGTCTGGAGGGTGAATCAGAAGAAGCAGAATAAGGAGAAGGAGAATGTGAAGTCTGGAGGGTGAATCAGAAGAAGCAGAAGAAGGAGAAGGAGAAGGTGAAGTCTGGAGGGTGAATCAGAAGAAGTAGAAGAAGGAGAAGGAGAAGGTGAAGTCTGGAGGGTGAAGCAGAAGAAGTAGAAGAAGGAGAAGGAGAAGGTGAAGTCAGGAGGGTGAATCAGAAGAAGTAGAAGAAGGAGAAGGAGAAGGTGAAGTCAGGAGGGTGAATCAGAAGAAGCAGAAGAAGGAGAAGGAGGAGGTGAAGTCTGGGGGGTGAATCAGAAGAATCAGACGAAGGAGAAGGAGAAGGTG
This sequence comes from Somniosus microcephalus, assembly GCF_052327205.1. Classification (NCBI taxonomy): domain Eukaryota; kingdom Metazoa; phylum Chordata; class Chondrichthyes; order Squaliformes; family Somniosidae; genus Somniosus; species Somniosus microcephalus. The sequence continues at coordinate 875,135 of NW_028225195.1, forward strand.
AAGTCTGGAGGGTGAATCAGAAGAAGCAGAAGAAAGAGAAGGAGAAGGTGAAGTCTAGAGGGTGAAGCAGAAGAAGCAGAAGAAGGAGAAGGAGAAGGTGAAGACAGGAGGGTGAATCAGAAGAAGTAGAAGAAGGAGAAGGAGAAGGTGAAGTCTGGAGGGTGAATCAGAAGAAGTAGAAGAATGAGAAGGAGAAGGTGAAGTCTGGAGGGTGAATCAGAAGAAGCAGAAGAAGGAGAAGTAGAAGATGAAGTCTGGAGCGTGAATCAGAAGAAGCAGAAGAAGGAGAAGGAGGAGATGAAGTCTGGAGGGTGAATCAGAAGAAGTAGAAGAAGGAGAAGGAGAAGGTGAGGTCTGGAGGGTGAATCAGAAGAAGCAGAAGAAGGAGAAGGAGAAGCTGAAGTCTGGAGGGTGAATCAGAAGAAGCAGAAGCAGGAGAAGGAGAAGGTGAAGTCTGGAGGGTGAATCAGAAGAAGCAGAAGAAGGAGAAGGAGAAGGTGAAGTCAGGAGGGTGAATCAGAAGAAGCAGAAGAAGGAGATGGAGAAGGTGAAGTTAGGAGGTTGAATCAGAAGAAGCAGAAGAAGGAGAAGGAGAAGTTGAGGTCAGGGGGGTGAAGCAGAAGAAGTAGAAGAAGGAGAAGGAGAAGGTGAAGTCAGGAGGGTGAAGCAGAAGAAGCAGAAGAAGGAGAAGGAGAAGGTGAAGTCAGGAGGGTGAAGCAGAAGAAGCAGAAGAAGGAGAAGGAGAAGGTGAAGTCAGGAGGGTGAAGCAGAAGAAGCAGAAGAAGGAGATGGAGACGGTGAAGTCTGGAGGGCGCAGCAGAAGAAGCAAGAGAAGGAGAAGGTGAAGTCTGGAGGGTGAATCAGAAGAAGCAGAAGAAGGAGGAGGAGAAGGTGAAGTCTGGAGGGAGAAGCAGAAGAAGTAGAAGAAGGAGAAGGAGAAGGTGAAGTCTGGATTGTGAATCAGAAGAAGTAGAAGAAGGAGAAGGAGGAGGTGAAGTCTGGAGGGTGAATCAGAAGAAGTAGAAGAAGGAGAAGGAGAAGGTCAAGTCTGGAGGGTGTATCAAAAGGAGCAGAAGAAGGAGAAGGAGAAGGTGAAGTCTGGAGGGTGAATCAGAAGAAGTAGAAGAAGGAGAAGGAGAAGGTGTAGTCTGGAGGATGAATCAGAAGAAGTAGAAGAAGGAGAAGGAGAAGGTGAAGTCTGGAGGGTGAATCAGAAGAAGCAGAATAAGGAGAAGGAGAAGGTGAAGTCTGGAGGGTGAATCAGAAGAAGCAGAAGAAGGAGAAGGAGAAGGTGAAGTCTGGAGGGTGAATCAGAAGAAGTAGAAGAAGGAGAAGGAGAAGGTGTAGTCTGGAGGGTGAAGCAGAAGAAGTAGAAGAAGGAGAAGGAGAAGGTGAAGTCTGGAGGGCGAAGCAGAAGAAGCAGAAGAAGGAGAAGGAGAAGGTGAAGTCTGGAGGGTGAAGCAGAAGAAGCAGAAGAAGGAGAAGGAGAAGGTGAAGTCTGGAGGGTGAATCAGAAGAAGCAGAAGAAGGAGAAGGAGAAGGTGAAGTCTGGAGGGTGAATCAGAAGAAGTAGAAGAAGGAGAAGGAGAAGGTGAAGTCTGGAGGGTGAATCAGAAGAAGTAGAAGAAGGAGAAGGAGAAGGCGAAGTCTGGAGGGTGAATCAGAAGAAGCAGAAGAAGGAGAAGGAGAAGGTGAAGTCTGGAGGGTGAATCAGAAGAAGCAGAAGAAGGAGAAGGAGAAGATGAAGTCTGGAGGGTGAATCAGAAGAAGTAGAAGAAGGAGAAGTAGAAGGTGAAGTCTGGAGGGTGAATCAGCAGAAGCAGAAGAAGGAGAAGGAGAAGGTGAAGTCTGGAGGGTGAATCAGAAGAAGCAGAAGAAGGAGAAGGAGAAGGTGAAGTCTGGAGGGTGAATCAGAAGAAGCAGAATAAGGAGAAGGAGAATGTGAAGTCTGGAGGGTGAATCAGAAGAAGCAGAAGAAGGAGAAGGAGAAGGTGAAGTCTGGAGGGTGAATCAGAAGAAGTAGAAGAAGGAGAAGGAGAAGGTGAAGTCTGGAGGGTGAAGCAGAAGAAGTAGAAGAAGGAGAAGGAGAAGGTGAAGTCAGGAGGGTGAATCAGAAGAAGTAGAAGAAGGAGAAGGAGAAGGTGAAGTCAGGAGGGTGAATCAGAAGAAGCAGAAGAAGGAGAAGGAGAAGGTGAAGTCTGGAGGGTGAATCAGAAGAATCAGACGAAGGAGAAGGAGAAGGTGAAGTCTGGAGGGTGAATCAGAAGAAGCACAAGAAAGAGAAGGAGAAGGTGAAGTCTAGAGGGTGAAGCAGAAGAAGCAGAAGAAGGAGAAGGAGAAGGTGAAGACAGGAGGGTGAATCAGAAGAAGTAGAAGAAGGAGAAGGAGAAGGTGAAGTCTGGAGGGTGAATCAGAAGAAGTAGAAGAAGGAGAAGGAGAAGGTGAAGTCTGGAGGGTGAATCAGAAGAAGCAGAAGAAGGAGAAGTAGAAGATGAAGTCTGGAGCGTGAATCAGAAGAAGCAGAAGAAGGAGAAGGAGAAGATGAAGTCTGGAGGGTGAATCAGAAGAAGTAGAAGAAGGAGAAGGAGAAGGTGAGGTCTGGAGGGTGAATCAGAAGAAGCAGAAGAAGGAGAAGGAGAAGGTGAAGTCTGGAGGGTGAATCAGAAGAAGCAGAAGCAGGAGAAGGAGAAGGTGAAGTCTGGAGGGTGAATCAGAAGAAGCAGAAGAAGGAGAAGGAGAAGGTGAAGTCAGGAGGGTGAATCAGAAGAAGTAGAAGAAGGAGAAGGAGAAGGTGAAGTTAGGAGGGTGAATCAGAAGAAGCAGAAGAAGGAGAAGGAGAAGTTGAGGTCAGGGGGGTGAAGCAGAAGAAGTAGAAGAAGGAGAAGGAGAAGGTGAAGTCAGGAGGGTGAAGCAGAAGAAGCAGAAGAAGGAGAAGGAGAAGGTGAAGTCAGGAGGGTGAAGCAGAAGAAGCAGAAGAAGGAGATGGAGACGGTGAAGTCTGGAGGGCGCAGCAGAAGAAGCAGAAGAAGGAGAAGGAGAAGGTGAAGTCCTAAGGGTGAAGCAGAAGAAGCAGAAGAAGGAGAAGGAGAAGGTGAAGTCTGGAGTGTGAATCAGAAGAAGTAGAAGAAGGAGAAGGAGAAGGTGAAGTCAGGAGGGTGAAGCAGAAGAAGCAGAAGAAGGAGAAGGAGAAGGTGAAATCTGGAGGGTGAAGCAGAAGAAGCAGAAGAAGGAGAAGGAGAAGGTGAAGTCTGGAGGGTGAAGCAGAAGAAGCAGAAGAAGGAAAAGGAGAAGGTGAAGTCTGGAGGGTGAATCAGAAGAAGTAGAAGAAGGAGAAGGAGAAGGTGAAGTAAGGAGGGTGAAGCAGAAGAAGCAGAAGAAGGAGAAGGAGAAGGTGAAGTCTGGAGGGTGAAGCAGAAGAAGCAGAAGAAGGAGAAGGACAAGGTGAAGTCAGGAGGGTGAATCAGAAGAAGTAGAAGAAGGAAAAGGAGAAGGTGAAGTCTGGAGGGTGAATCAGAAGAAGTAGAAGAAGCAGAAGGAGAAGGTGAAGTCTGGAGGGTGAATCAGAAGAAGTGGAAGAAGGAGAAGGAGAAGGTGAAGTCTGGAGGGTGAAGCAGAAGAAGCAGAAGAAGGAGAAGGAGAAGGTGAAGTCTGGAGGGTGAATCAGAAGAGGTAGAAGAAGGAGAAGGAGAAGGTGAAGTCTGGAGGGTGAAGCAGAAGAAGCAGAAGAAGGAGAAGGAGAAGGTGAAGTCTGGAGGGTGAATCAGAAGAAGTAGAAGAAGGAGAAGGAGAAGGTGAAGTCTGGAGGGTGAATCAGAAGAAGCAGAAGAAGGAGAAGGAGAAGATGAAGTCTGGAGGGTGAATCAGAAGAAGCAGAAGAAGGAGAAGGAGAAGGTGAAGTCTGGAGGGTGAATCAGAAGAAGCAGAAGAAGGAGAAGGAGAATGTGAAGTCTGGAGGGTGAATCAGAAGAAGCAGAAGAAGGAGAAGGAGAAGATGAAGTCTGGAGGGTGAATCAGAGGAAGTAGAAGAAGGAGAAGGAGAAGGTGAAGTCTGGAGGGTGAATCAGAAGAAGCAGAAGAAGGAGAAGTAGAAGATGAAGTCTGGAGCGTGAATCAGAAGAAGCAGAAGAAGGAGAAGGAGAAGATGAAGTCTGGAGGGTGAATCAGAAGAAGTAGAAGAAGGAGAAGGAGAAGGTGAGGTCTGGAGGGTGAATCAGAAGAAGCAGAAGAAGGAGAAGGAGAAGGTGAAGTCTGGAGGGTGAATCAGAAGAAGCAGAAGCAGGAGAAGGAGAAGGTGAAGTCTGGAGGGTGAATCAGAAGAAGCAGAAGAAGGAGAAGGAGAAGGTGAAGTCAGGAGGGTGAATCAGAAGAAGCAGAAGAAGGAGAAGGAGAAGGTGAAGTTAGGAGGGTGAATCAGAAGAAGCAGAAGAAGGAGAAGGAGAAGTTGAGGTCAGGGGGGTGAAGCAGAAGAAGTAGAAGAAGGAGAAGGAGAAGGTGAAGTCAGGAGGGTGAAGCAGAAGAAGCAGAAGAAGGAGAAGGAGAAGGTGAAGTCAGGAGGGTGAAGCAGAAGAAGCAGAAGAAGGAGATGGAGACGGTGAAGTCTGGAGGGCGCAGCAGAAGAAGCAAAAGAAGGAGAAGGAGAAGGTGAAGTCCTAAGGGTGAAGCAGAAGAAGCAGAAGAAGGAGAAGGAGAAGGTGAAGTCTGGAGGGTGAATCAGAAGAAGTAGAAGAAGGAGAAGGAGAAGGTGAAGTCAGGAGGGTGAAGCAGAAGAAGCAGAAGAAGGAGAAGGAGAAGGTGAAATCTGGAGGGTGAAGCAGAAGAAGCAGAAGAAGGAGAAGGAGAAGGTGAAGTCTGGAGGGTGAAGCAGAAGAAGCAGAAGAAGGAAAAGGAGAAGGTGAAGTCTGGAGGGTGAATCAGAAGAAGCAGAAGAAGGAGAAGGAGAAGGTGAAGTAAGGAGGGTGAAGCAGAAGAAGCAGAAGAAGGAGAAGGAGAAGGTGAAGTCTGGAGGGTGAAGCAGAAGAAGCAGAAGAAGGAGAAGGACAAGGTGAAGTCAGGAGGGTGAATCAGAAGAAGTAGAAGAAGGAAAAGGAGAAGGTGAAGTCTGGAGGGTGAATCAGAAGAAGTAGAAGAAGGAGAAGGAGAAGGTGAAGTCTGGAGGGTGAATCAGAAGAAGTGGAAGAAGGAGAAGGAGAAGGTGAAGTCTGGAGGGTGAAGCAGAAGAAGCAGAAGAAGGAGAAGGAGAAGGTGAAGTCTGGAGGGTGAATCAGAAGAAGTAGAAGAAGGAGAAGGAGAAGGTGAAGTCTGGAGGGTGAAGCAGAAGAAGCAGAAGAAGGAGAAGGAGAAATGAAGTCTGGAGGGTGAATCAGAAGAAGTAGAAGAAGGAGAAGGAGAAGGTGAAGTCTGGAGGGTGAATCAGAAGAAGCAGAAGAAGGAGAAGAAGAAGATGAAGTCTGGAGGGTCAATCAGAAGAAGCAGAAGAAGGAGAAGGAGAAGGTGAAGTCTGGAGGGTGAATCAGAAGAAGCAGAATAAGGAGAAGGAGAAGGTGAAGTCTGGAGAGTGAAGCAGAAGAAGTAGAAGAAGGAGAAGGAGAAGATGAAGTCAGGAGGGTGAATCAGAAGAAGTAGAAGAAGGAGAAGGAGAAGGTGAAGTCAGGAGGGTGAATCAGAAGAAGCAGAAGAAGGAGAAGGAGAAGGTGAAGTCTGGAGGGTGAATCTGAAGAATCAGACGAAGGAGAAGGAGAAGGTGAAGTCTGGAGGGTGAATCAGAAGAAGCAGAAGAAAGAGAAGGAGAAGGTGAAGTCTGGAGGGTGAAGCAGAAGAAGCAGAAGAAGGAGAAGAAGGTGAAGACTGGAGGGTGAATCAGAAGAAGGAGAAGAAGGAGAATGAGAAGGTGAAGTCTGGAGGGTGAATCAGAAGAAGTAGAAGAAGGAGAAGGAGATGGTGAAGTCTGGAGGGTGAATCAGAAGAAGCAGAAGAAGGAGAAGAAGAAGATGAAGTCTGGAGCGTGAATCAGAAGAAGCAGAAGAAGGAGAAGGAGAAGATGAAGTCTGGAGGGTGAATCAGAAGAAGTAGAAGAAGGAGAAGGAGAAGGTGAGGTCTGGAGGGTGAATCAGAAGAAGCAGAAGAAGGAGAAGGAGAAGGTGAAGTCTGGAGGGTGAATCAGAAGAAGCAGAAGAAGGAGAAGGAGAAGGTGAAGTCTGGAGGGTGAATCAGAAGAAGCAGAAGAAGGAGAAGGAGAAGGTGAAGTCAGGAGGGTGAATCAGAAGAAGCAGAAGAAGGAGAAGGAGAAGGTGAAGTTAGGAGGGTGAATCAGAAGAAGCAGAAGAAGGAGAAGGAGAAGGTGAAGTCAGGGGGGTGAAGCAGAAGAAGTAGAAGAAGGAGAAGGAGAAGGTGAAGTCAGGAGGGTGAAGCAGAAGAAGGAGATGGAGACGGTGAAGCCTGGAGGGCGCAGCAGAAGAAGCAGAAGAAGGAGAAGGAGAAGGTGAAGTCCTAAGGGTGAATCAGAAGAAGTAGAAGAAGGAGAAGGAGAAGGTGAAGTCAGGAGGGTGAAGCAGAAGAAGCAGAAGAAGGAGAAGGAGAAGGTGAAATCTGGAGGGTGAAGCAGAAGAAGCAGAAGAAGGAGAAGGAGAAGGTGAAGTCTGGAGGGCGAAGCAGAAGAAGGAGAAGAAGGAGAAGGAGAAGGTGAAGTCTGGAGGGTGAAGCAGAAGAAGCAGAAGAAGGAGAAGGAGAAGGTGAAGTCTGGAGGGTGAATCACAAGAAGTAGAAGAAGGAGAAGGAGAAGGTGAAGTAAGGAGGGTGAAGCAGAAGAAGCAGAAGAAGGAGATGGAGAAGGTGAAGTCTGGAGGGTGAAGCAGAAGAAGCAGAAGAAGGAGAAGGAGAAGGTGAAGTCTGGAGGGTGAAGCAGAAGAAGCAGAAGAAGGAGAAGGAGAAGGTGAAGTCAGGAGGGTGAATCAGAAGAAGTAGAAGAAGGAAAAGGAGAAGTTGAAGTCTGGAGGGTGAATCAGAAGAAGTAGAAGAAGGAGAAGGAGAAGGTGAAGTCTGGAGGGTGAATCAGAAGAAGTGGAAGAAGGAGAAGGAGAAGGTGAAGTCTGGAGGGTGAATCAGAAGAAGCAGAAGAAGGAGAAGGAGAAGGTGAAGTCTGGAGGGAGAAGCAGAAGAGGTAGAAGAAGGAGAAGGAGAAGGTGAAGTCTGGATTGTGAATCAGAAGAAGTAGAAGAAGGAGAAGGAGGAGGTGAAGTCTGGAGGGTGAATCAGAAGAAGTAGAAGAAGGAGAAGGAGAAGGTGAAGTCTGGAGGGTGAATCAGAAGAAGCAGAATAAGGAGAAGGAGAAGGTGAAGTATGGAGGGTGAATCAGAAGAAGCAGAAGAAGGAGAAGGAGAAGGTGAGGTCTGGAGGGTGAATCAGAAGAAGCAGAAGAAGGAGAAGGAGAAGGTGAAGTCTGGAGGGTGAATCAGAAGAAGTAGAAGAAGGAGAAGGTGAAGGTGAAGTCTGGAGGGTGAAGCAGAAGAAGTAGAAGAAGGAGAAGGAGAAGGTGAAGTCTGGAGGGCAAAGCAGAAGAAGCAGAAGAAGGAGAAGGAGAAGGTGAAGTCTGGAGGGTGAAGCAGAAGACGCAGAAGAAGGAGAAGGAGAAGGTGAAGTCTGGAGGGTGAATCAGAAGAAGTAGAAGAAGGAGAAGGAGAAGGTGAAGTAAGGAGGGTGAAGCAGAAGAAGCAGAAGAAGGAGAAGGAGAAGGTGAAGTCTGGAGGGTGAAGCAGAAGAAGCAGAAGAAGGAGAAGGAGGAGGTGAAGTCTGGAGGGTGAATCAGAAGAAGCAGAAGAAGGAGAAGGAGAAGGTGAAGTCTGGAGGGTGAATCAGAAGAAGTAGAAGAAGGAGAAGGAGAAGGTGAAGTCAGGAGAGTGAAGCAGAAAAAGCAGAAGAAGGAGAAGGAGAAGGTGAAATCTGGAGGGTGAAGCAGAAGAAGCAGAAGAAGGAGAAGGAGAAGGTGAAGTCTGGAGGGTGAAGCAGAAGAAGCAGAAGAAGGAGAAGGAGAAGGTGAAGTCTGGAGGGTGAATCAGAAGAAGTAGAAGAAGGAGAAGGAGAAGGTGAAGTAAGGAGGGTGAAGCAGAAGAAGTAGAAGAAGGAGAAGGAGAAGGTGAAGTAAGGAGGGTGAAGCAGAAGAAGCAGAAGAAGGAGAAGGAGAAGGTGAAGTCTGGAGGGTGAAGCAGAAGAAGCAGAAGAAGGAGAAGGAGAAGGTGAAGTCTGGAGGGTGAAGCAGAAGAAGCAGAAGAAGGAGAAGTTGAAGGTGAAGTCAGGAGGGTGAAACAGAAGAAGTAGAAGAAGGAAAAGGAGAAGGTGAAGTCTGGAGGGTGAATCAGAAGAAGTAGAAGAAGGAGAAGGAGAAGGTGAAGTCTGGAGGGTGAATCAGAAGAAGTGGAAGAAGGAGAAGGAGAAGGTGAAGTCTGGAGGGTGAATCAGAAGAAGCAGAATAAGGAGAAGGAGAAGGTGAAGTCTGGAGGGTGAATCAGAAGAAGCAGAAGAAGGAGAAGGAGAAGGTGAAGTCTGGAGGGTGAATCAGAAGAAGTAGAAGAAGGAGAAGGAGAAGGTGAAGTCTGGAGGGTGAAGCGGAAGAAGTAGAAGAAGGAGAAGGAGAAGGCGAAGTCTGGAGGGTGAATCAGAAGAAGCAGAAGAAGGAGAAGGAGAAGGTGAAGTCTGGAGGGTGAATCAGAAGAAGTAGAAGAAGGAGAAGGAGAAGGCGAAGTCTGGAGGGTGAATCAGAAGAAGTTGAAGAAGGAGAAGGAGAAGGTGAAGACTGGAAGTTGAATCAGAAGAAGTAGAAGAAGGAGAAGGAGAAGGTGAAGTCTGGAGGGTGAATCAGAAGAAGTAGAAGAAGGAGAAGGAGAAGGCGAAGTCTGGAGGGTGAATCAGAAGAAGCAGAAGAAGGAGAAGGAGAAGGTGAAGTCTGGAGGGTGAATCAGAAGAAGCAGAAGAAGGAGAAGGAGAAGATGAAGTCTGGAGGGTGAATCAGAAGAATTAGAAGAAGGAGAAGGAGAAGTTGAGGTCTGGAGGGTGAATCAGAAGAAGCAGAAGAAGGAGAAGGAGAAGGTGAAGTCTGAAGGGTGAACCAGAAGAAGCAGAAGAAGGAGAAGGAGAAGGTGAAGTCTGGAGGGTGTATCAGAAGAAGCAGAAGAAGGAGAAGGAGAAGGTGAAGTCTGGAGGGTGAATCAGAAGAAGCAGAAGAAGGAGAAGGAGAAGGTGAAGTCTGGAGGGTGAATCAGAAGAAGTAGAAGAAGGAGAAGGAGAAGGTGAAGTCTGGAGGGTGAATCAGAAGAAGTAGAACAAGGAGAAGGAGAAGTTGAAGTCTGGAGGGTGAATCAGAAGAAGCAGAAGAAGGAGAAGGAGAAGGTGAAGTCTGGAGGGTGAATCAGAAGAAGCAGAAAAAGGAGAAAGAGAAGATGAAGTCTGGAGGGTGAATCAGAAGAAGTAGAAGAAGGAGAAGGAGAAGGTGAAGTCTGGAGGGTGAATCAGAAGAAGCAGAATAAGGAGAAGGAGAAGGTGAAGTCTGGAGGGTGAATCAGAAGAAGCAGAAGAAGGAGAAGGAGATGGTGAAGTCTGGAGGGTGAATCAGAAGAAGTAGAAGAAGGAGAAGGAGAAGGTGAAGTCAGGAGGGTGAATCAGAAGAAGCAGAAGAAGGAGAAGGAGAAGGTGAAGTTAGGAGGGTGAATCAGAAGAAGCAGAAGAAGGAGAAGGAGAAGGTGAAGTCAGGGGGGTGAAGCAGAAAAAGTAGAAGAAGTAGAAGAAGAAGGCGAAGTCAGGAAGGTGAAGCAGAAGAAGCAGAAGAAGGAGAAGGAGAAGGTGAAGTCTGGCGGGCGCAGCAGAAGAAGCAGAAGAAGGAGAAGGAGAAGGTGAAGTCTGGAGGGTGAATCAGAAGAAGTAGAAGAAGGAGAAGGAGAAGGTGAAGTCTGGAGAGTGAAGCAGAAGAAGTAGAAGAAGGAGAAGGAGAAGGTGAAGTCAGGAGGGTGAATCAGAAGAAGTAGAAGAAGGAGAAGGAGAAGGTGAAGTCAGGAGGGTGAATCAGAAGAAGCAGAAGAAGGAGAAGGAGAAGGTGAAGTCTGGAGGGTGAATCTGAAGAATCAGACGAAGGAGAAGGAGAAGGTGAAGTCTCGAGGGTGAATCAGAAGAAGCAGAAGAAAGAGAAGGAGAAGATGAAGTCTGGAGGGTGAAGCAGAAGAAGCAGAAGAAGGAGAAGAAGGTGAAGACTGGAGGGTGAATCAGAAGAAGGAGAAGAAGGAGAAGGAGAAGGTGAAGTCTGGAGGGTGAATCAGAAGAAGTAGAAGAAGGAGAAGGAGATGGTGAAGTCTGGAGGGTGAATCAGAAGAAGCAGAAAAAGGAGAAGTAGAAGATGAAGTCTGGAGCGTGAATCAGAAGAAGCAGAAGAAGGAGAAGGAGAAGATGAAGTCTGGAGGGTGAATCAGAAGAAGTACAAGAAGGAGAAGGAGAAGGTGAGGTCTGGAGGGTGAATCAGAAGAAGCAGAAGAAGGAGAAGGAGAAGGTGAAGTCTGGAGGGTGAATCAGAAGAAGCAGAAGAAGGAGAAGGAGAAGGTGAAGTCTGGAGGGTGAATCAGAAGAAGCAGAAGAAGGAGAAGGAGAAGGTGAAGTCAGGAGGGTGAATAAGAAGAAGCAGAAGAAGGAGAAGGAGAAGGTGAAGTTAGGAGGGTGAATCAGAAGAAGCAGAAGAAGGAGAAGGAGAAGGTGAAGTCAGGGGGGTGAAGCAGAAGAAGTAGAAGAAGGAGAAGGAGAAGGTGAAGTCAGGAGGGTGAAGCAGAAGAAGCAGAAGAAGGAGATGGAGACGGTGAAGCCTGGAGGGCGCAGCAGAAGAAGCAGAAGAAGGAGAAGGAGAAGGTGAAGTCCTAAGGGTGAAGCAGAAGAAGCAGAAGAAGGAGAAGGAGAAGGTGAAGTCTGGAGGGTGAATCAGAAGAAGTAGAAGAAGGAGAAGGAGAAGGTGAGGTCAGGAGGGTGAAGCAGAAGAAGCAGAAGAAGGAGAAGGAGAAGGAGAAATCTGGAGGGTGAAGCAGAAGAAGCAGAAGAAGGAGAAGGAGAAGGTGAAGTCTGGAGGGCGAAGCGGAAGAAGCAGAAGAAGGAGAAGGAGAAGGTGAAGTCTGGAGGGTGAAGCAGAAGAAGCAGAAGAAGGAGAAGGAGAAGGTGAAGTCTGGAGGGTGAATCACAAGAAGTAGAAGAAGGAGAAGGAGAAGGTGAAGTAAGGAGGGTGAAGCAGAAGAAGCAGAAGAAGGAGAAGGAGAAGGTGAAGTCTGGAGGGTGAAGCAGACGAAGCAGAAGAAGGAGAAGGAGAAGGTGAAGTCTGGAGGGTGAAGCAGAAGAAGCAGAAGAAGGAGAAGTTGAAGGTGAAGTCAGGAGGGTGAATCAGAAGAAGTAGAAGAAGGAAAAGGAGAAGGTGAAGTCTGGAGGGTGAATCAGAAGAAGTAGAAGAAGGAGAAGGAGAAGGTGAAGTCTGGAGGGTGAATCAGAAGAAGTGGAAGAAGGAGAAGGAGAAGGTGAAGTCTGGAGGGTGAATCAGAAGAAGCAGAAGAAGGAGAAGGAGAAGGTGAAGTCTGGAGGGAGAAGCAGAAGAAGTAGAAGAAGGAGAAGGAGAAGGTGAAGTCTGGATTGTGAATCAGAAGAAGTAGAAGAAGGAGAAGGAGTAGGTGAAGTCTGGAGGGTGAATCAGAAGAAGTAGAAGAAGGAGAAGGAGAAGGTCAAGTCTGGAGGGTGTATCAAAAGGAGCAGAAGAAGGAGAAGGAGAAGGTGAAGTCTGGAGGGTGAATCAGAAGAAGTAGAAGAAGGAGAAGGAGAAGGTGTAGTCTGGAGGATGAATCAGAAGAAGTAGAAGAAGGAGAAGGAGAAGGTGAAGTCTGGAGGGTGAATCAGAAGAAGCAGAAGAAGGAGAAGGAGAAGGTGAAGTCTGGAGGGTGAATCAGAAGAAGCAGAAGAAGGAGAAGGAGAAGGTGAAGTCTGGAGGGTGAATCAGAAGAAGTAGAAGAAGGAGAAGGAGAAGGTGTAGTCTGGAGGGTGAAGCAGAAGAAGTAGAAGAAGGAGAAGGAGAAGGTGAAGTCTGGAGGGCGAAGCAGAAGAAGCAGAAGAAGGAGAAGGAGAAAGTGAAGTCTGGAGGGTGAAGCAGAAGAAGCAGAAGAAGGAGAAGGAGAAGGTGAAGTCTGGAGGGTGAATCAGAATAAGTAGAAGAAGGAGAAGGAGAAGGTGAAGTAAGGAGGGTGAAGCAGAAGAAGCAGAAGAAGGAGAAGGAGAAGGTGAAGTCTGGAGGGTGAAGCAGAAGAAGCAGAAGAAGGAGAAGGAGGAGGTGAAGTCTGGAGGGTGAATCAGAAGAAGCAGAAGAAGGAGAAGGAGAAGGTGAAGTCTGGAGGGTGAATCAGAAGAAGTAGAAGAAGGAGAAGGAGAAGGTGAAGTCAGGAGGGTGAAGCAGAAGAAGCAGAAGAAGGAGAAGGAGAAGGTGAAATCTGGAGGGTGAAGCAGAAGAAGCAGAAGAAGGAGAAGGAGAAGGTGAAGTCTGGAGGGTGAAGCAGAAGAAGCAGAAGAAGAAGAAGGAGAAGGTGAAGTCTGGAGGGTGAATCAGAAGAAGTAGAAGAAGGAGAAGGAGAAGGTGAAGTAAGGAGGGTGAAGCAGAAGAAGCAGAAGAAGGAGAAGGAGAAGGTGAAGTCTGGAGGGTGAAGCAGAAGAAGGAGAAGGAGGAGGTGATGTCTGGAGGGTGAAGCAGAAGAAGCAGAAGAAGGAGAAGGGGAAGGTGAAGTCAGGAGGGTGAATCAGAAGAAGTAGAAGAAGGAAAAGGAGAAGGTGAAGTCTGGAGGGTGAATCAGAAGATGTAGAAGAAGGAGAAGGAGAAGGTGAAGTCTGGAGGGTGAATCAGAAGAAGCAGAAGAAGGAGAAGGAGAAGGTGAAGTCTGGAGGGTGAATCAGAAGAAGTAGAAGAAGGAGAAGGAGAAGGTGTAGTCTGGAGGGTGAAGCAGAAGAAGTAGAAGAAGGAGAAGGAGAAGGTGAAGTCTGGAGGGCGAAGCAGAAGAAGCAGAAGAAGGAGAAGGAGAAAGTGAAGTCTGGAGGGTGAAGCAGAAGAAGCAGAAGAAGGAGAAGGAGAAGGTGAAGTCTGGAGGGTGAATCAGAATAAGTAGAAGAAGGAGAAGGAGAAGGTGAAGTAAGGAGGGTGAAGCAGAAGAAGCAGAAGAAGGAGAAGGAGAAGGTGAAGTCTGGAGGGTGAAGCAGAAGAAGCAGAAGAAGGAGAAGGAGGAGGTGAAGTCTGGAGGGTGAATCAGAAGAAGCAGAAGAAGGAGAAGGAGAAGGTGAAGTCTGGAGGGTGAATCAGAAGAAGTAGAAGAAGGAGAAGGAGAAGGTGAAGTCAGGAGGGTGAAGCAGAAGAAGCAGAAGAAGGAGAAGGAGAAGGTGAAATCTGGAGGGTGAAGCAGAAGAAGCAGAAGAAGGAGAAGGAGAAGGTGAAGTCTGGAGGGTGAAGCAGAAGAAGCAGAAGAAGAAGCAGGAGAAGGTGAAGTCTGGAGGGTGAATCAGAAGAAGTAGAAGAAGGAGAAGGAGAAGGTGAAGTAAGGAGGGTGAAGCAGAAGAAGAAGGAGAAGGAGAAGGTGAAGTCTGGAGGGTGAAGCAGAAGAAGGAGAAGGAGGAGGTGATGTGTGGAGGGTGAAGCAGAAGAAGCAGAAGAAGGAGAAGGGGAAGGTGAAGTCAGGAGGGTGAATCAGAAGAAGTAGAAGAAGGAAAAGGAGAAGGTGAAGTCTGGAGGGTGAATCAGAAGATGTAGAAGAAGGAGAAGGAGAAGGTGAAGTCTGGAGGGTGAATCAGAAGAAGTGGAAGAAGGAGAAGGAGAAGGTGAAGTCTGGAGGGTGAAGCAGAAGAAGCAGAAGAAGGAGAAGGAGAAGGAGAAGGTGAAGTCTGGAGGGTGAATCAGAAGAAGTAGAAGAAGGAGAAGGAGAAGGTGAAGTCTGGAGGGTGAAGCAGAAGAAGCAGAAGAAGGAGAAGGAGAAGGTGAAGTCTGGAGGGTGAATCAGAAGAAGTAGAAGAAGGAGAAGGAGAAGGTGAAGTCTGGAGGGTGAATCAGAAGAAGCAGAAGAAGGAGAAGGAAAGATGAAGTCTGGAGGGTGAATCAGAAGAAGCAGAAGAAGGAGAAGGAGAAGGTGAAGTCTGGAGGGTGAATCAGAAGAAGCAGAATAAGGAGAAGGAGAAGGTGAAGTCTGGAGGGTGAATCAGAAGAAGCAGAAGAAGGAGAAGGAGAAGGTGAAGTCTGGAGGGTGAATCAGAAGAAGTAGAAGAAGGAGAAGGAGAAGGTGAAGTCTGGAGGGTGAAGCAGAAGAAGTAGAAGAAGGAGAAGGAGAAGGTGAAGTCAGGAGGGTGAATCAGAAGAAGTAGAAGAAGGAGAAGGAGAAGGTGAAGTCAGGAGGGTGAATCAGAATAAGCAGAAGAAGGAGAAGGAGAAGGTGAAGTCTGGAGGGTGAATCAGAAGAATCAGACGAAGGAGAAGGAGAAGGTGAAGTCTGGAGGGTGAATCAGAAGAAGCAGAAGAAAGAGAAGGAGAAGGTGAAGTCTGGAGGGTGAAGCAGAAGAAGCAGAAGAAGGAGAATAAGGTGAAGACTGGAGGGTGAATCAGAAGAAGGAGAAGAAGGAGAAGGAGAAGGTGAAGTCTGGAGGGTGAATCAGAAGAAGTGGAAGAAGGAGAAGGAGATGGTGAAGTCTGGAGGGTGAATCAGAAGAAGCAGAAGAAGGAGAAGTAGAAGATGAAGTCTGGAGCGTGAATCAGAAGAAGCAGAAGAAGGAGAAGGAGAAGATGAAATCTGGAGGGTGAATCAGAAGAAGCAGAAGAAGGAGAAGGAGAAGGTGAGGTCTGGAGGGTGAATCAGAAGAAGCAGAAGAAGGAGAAGGAGAAGGTGAAGTCTGGAGGGTGAATCAGAAGAAGCAGAAGAAGGAGAAGGAGAAGGTGAAGTCTGGAGGGTGAATCAGAAGAAGCAGAAGAAGGAGAAGGAGAAGGTGAAGTCAGGAGGGTGAATCAGAAGAAGCAGAAGAAGGAGAAGGAGAAGGTGAAGTTAGGAGGGTGAATCAGAAGAAGCAGAAGAAGGAGAAGGAGAAGGTGAAGTCAGGGGGGTGAAGCAGAAGACGTAGAAGAAGGAGAAGGAGAAGGTGAAGTCAGGAGGGTGAAGCAGAAGAAGCAGAAGAAGGAGAAGGAGAAGGTGAAGTCAGGAGGGTGAAGCAAAAGAAGCAGAAGAAGGAGATGGAGACGGTGAAGCCTGGAGGGCGCAGCAGAAGAAGCAGAAGGAGGAGAAGGAGAAGGTGAAGTCCTAAGGGTGAAGCAGAAGAAGCAGAAGAAGGAGAAGGAGAAGGTGAAGTCTGGAGGGTGAATCAGAAGAAGTAGAAGAAGGAGAAGGAGAAGGTGAAGTCAGGAGGGTGAAGCAGAAGAAGCAGAAGTAGGAGAAGGAGAAGGTGAAATCTGGAGGGTGTAGCAGAAGAAGCAGAAGAAGGAGAAGGAGAAGGTGAAGTCTGGAGGGCGAAGCAGAAGAAGCAGAAGAAGGAGAAGGAGAAGGTGAAGTCTGGAGGGTGAAGCAGAAGAAGCAGAAGAAGGAGAAGGAGAAGGTGAAGTCTGGAGTGTGAATCACAAGAAGTAGAAGAAGGAGAAGGAGAAGGTGAAGTAAGGAGGGTGAAGCAGAAGAAGCAGAAGAAGGAGAAGGAGAAGGTGAAGTCTGGAGGGTGAAGCAGAAGAAGCAGAAGAAGGAGAAGGAGAAGGTGAAGTCTGGAGGGTGAAGCAGAAGAAGCAGAAGAAGGAGAAGGAGAAGGTGAAATCAGGAGGGTGAATCAGAAGAAGTAGAAGAAGGAAAAGGAGAAGGTGAAGTCTGGAGGGTGAATCAGAAGAAGTAGAAGAAGGAGAAGGAGAAGGTGAAGTCTGGAGGGTGAATCAGAAGAAGTGGAAGAAGGAGAAGGAGAAGGTGAAGTCTGGAGGGTGAATCAGAAGAAGCAGAAGAAGGAGAAGGAGAAGTTGAAGTCTGGAGGGAGAAGCAGAAGAAGTAGAAGAAGGAGAAGGAGAAGATGAAGTCTGGATTGTGAATCAGAAGAAGTAGAAGAAGGAGAAGGAGGAGGTGAGGTCTGGAGGGTGAATCAGAAGAAGTAGAAGAAGGAGAAGGAGAAGGTCAAGTCTGGAGGGTGAATCAAAAGGAGCAGAAGAAGGAGAAGGAGAAGGTGAAGTCTGGAGGGTGAATCAGAAGAGGTAGAAGAAGGAGAAGGAGAAGGTGTAGTCTGGAGGATGAATCAGAAGAAGTAGAAGAAGGAGAAGGAGAAGGTGAAGTCTGGAGGGTGAATCAGAAGAAGCAGAATAAGGAGAAGGAGAAGGTGAAGTCTGGAGGGTGAATCAGAAGAAGCAGAAGAAGGAGAAGGAGAAGGTGAAGTCTGGAGGGTGAATCAGAAGAAGTAGAAGAAGGAGAAGGAGAAGGTGAAGTCTGGAGCGTGAAGCAGAAGAAGTAGAAGAAGGAGAAGGAGAAGGTGAAGTCTGGAGGGCGAAGCAGAAGAAGCAGAAGAAGGAGAAGGAGAAGGTGAAGTCTGGAGGGTGAAGCAGACGAAGCAGAAGAAGGAGAAGGAGAAGGTGAAGTCTGGAGGGTGAATCAGAAGAAGTAGAAGAAGGAGAAGGAGAAGGTGAAGTAAGGAGGGTGAAGCAGAAGAAGCAGAAGAAGGAGAAGGAGAAGGTGAAGTCTGGAGGGTGAAGCAGAAGAAGCAGAAGAAGGAGAAGGAGGAGGTGAAGTCTGGAGGGTGAATCAGAAGAAGCAGAAGAAGGAGAAGGAGAAGGTGAAGTCTGGAGGGTGAATCAGAAGAAGTTGAAGAAGGAGAAGGAGAAGGTGAAGTCTGGAGGGTGAATCAGAAGAAGTAGAAGAAGGAGAAGGAGAAGGCGAAGTCTGGAGGGTGAATCAGAAGAAGTTGAAGAAGGAGAAGGAGAAGGTGAAGACTGGAGGTTGAATCAGAAGAAGCAGAAGAAGGAGAAGGAGAAGGTGAAGTCTGGAGGGTGAATCAGAAGAAGCAGAAGAAGGAGAAGGAGAAGATGAAGTCTGGAGGGTGAATCAGAAGAATTAGAAGAAGGAGAAGGAGAAGTTGAGGTCTGGAGGGTGAATCAGAAGAAGCAGAAGAAGGAGAAGGAGAAGGTGAAGTCTGAAGGGTGAACCAGAAGAAGCAGAAGAAGGAGAAGGAGAAGGTGAAGTCTGGAGGGTGTATCAGAAGAAGCAGAAGAAGGAGAAGGAGAAGGTGAAGTCTGGAGGGTGAATCAGAAGAAGCAGAAGAAGGAGAAGGAGAAGGTGAAGTCTGGAGGGTGAAGCAGAAGAAGCAGAAGAAGGAGAAGGAGAAGGTGAAGTCAGGAGGGTGAATCAGAAGAAGTAGAAGAAGGAAAAGGAGAAGGTGAAGTCTGGAGGGTGAATCAGAAGAAGTAGAAGAAGGAGAAGGAGAAGGTGAAGTCTGGAGGGTGAATCAGAAGAAGTGGAAGAAGGAGAAGGAGAAGGTGAAGTCTGGAGGGTGAATCAGAAGAAGCAGAAGAAGGAGAAGGAGAAGGTGAAGTCTGGAGGGAGAAGCAGAAGAAGTAGAAGAAGGAGAAGGAGAAGGTGAAGTCTGGATTGTGAATCAGAAGAAGTAGAAGAAGGAGAAGGAGAAGGTGAAGTCTGGAGGGTGAATCAGAAGAAGTAGAAGAAGGAGAAGGAGAAGGCGAAGTCTGGAGGGTGAATCAGAAGAAGTTGAAGAAGGAGAAGGAGAAGGTGAAGACTGGAGGTTGAATCAGAAGAAGCAGAAGAAGGAGAAGGAGAAGGTGAAGTCTGGAGGGTGAATCAGAAGAAGCAGAAGAAGGAGAAGGAGAAGATGAAGTCTGGATTGTGAATCAGAAGAAGTAGAAGAAGGAGAAGGAGGAGGTGAGGTCTGGAGGGTGAATCAGAAGAAGTAGAAGAAGGAGAAGGAGAAGGTCAAGTCTGGAGGGTGAATCAAAAGGAGCAGAAGAAGGAGAAGGAGAAGGTGAAGTCTGGAGGGTGAATCAGAAGAAGTAGAAGAAGGAGAAGGAGAAGGTGTAGTCTGGAGGATGAATCAGAAGAAGTAGAAGAAGGAGAAGGAGAAGGTGAAGTCTGGAGGGTGAATCAGAAGAAGCAGAATAAGGAGAAGGAGAAGGTGAAGTCTGGAGGGTGAATCAGAAGAAGCAGAAGAAGGAGAAGGAGAAGGTGAAGTCTGGAGGGTGAATCAGAAGAAGTAGAAGAAGGAGAAGGAGAAGGTGAAGTCTGGAGCGTGAAGCAGAAGAAGTAGAAGAAGGAGAAGGAGAAGGTGAAGTCTGGAGGGCGAAGCAGAAGAAGCAGAAGAAGGAGAAGGAGAAGTTGAAGTCTGGAGGGTGAAGCAGACGAAGCAGAAGAAGGAGAAGGAGAAGGTGAAGTCTGGAGGGTGAATCAGAAGAAGTAGAAGAAGGAGAAGGAGAAGGTGAAGTAAGGAGGGTGAATCAGAAGAAGCAGAAGAAGGAGAAGGAGAAGGTGAAGTCTGGAGGGTGAAGCAGAAGAAGCAGAAGAAGGAGAAGGAGGAGGTGAAGTCTGGAGGGTGAATCAGAAGAAGCAGAAGAAGGAGAAGGAGAAGGTGAAGTCTGGAGGGTGAATCAGAAGAAGTTGAAGAAGGAGAAGGAGAAGGTGAAGTCTGGAGGGTGAATCAGAAGAAGTAGAAGAAGGAGAAGGAGAAGGCGAAGTCTGGAGGGTGAATCAGAAGAAGTTGAAGAAGGAGAAGTAGAAGGTGAAGACTGGAGGTTGAATCAGAAGAAGCAGAAGAAGGAGAAGGAGAAGGTGAAGTCTGGAGGGTGAATCAGAAGAAGCAGAAGAAGGAGAAGGAGAAGATGAAGTCTGGAGGGTGAATCAGAAGAATTAGAAGAAGGAGAAGGAGAAGTTGAGGTCTGGAGGGTGAATCAGAAGAAGCAGAAGAAGGAGAAGGTGAAGTCTGAAGGGTGAACCAGAAGAAGCAGAAGAAGGAGAAGGAGAAGGTGAAGTCTGGAGGGTGTATCAGAAGAAGCAGAAGAAGGAGAAGGAGAAGGTGAAGTCTGGAGGGTGAATCAGAAGAAGCAGAAGAAGGAGAAGGAGAAGGTGAAGTCTGGAGGGTGAAGCAGAAGAAGCAGAAGAAGGAGAAGGAGAAGGTAAAGTCAGGAGGGTGAATCAGAAGAAGTAGAAGAAGGAAAAGGAGAAGGTGAAGTCTGGAGGGTGAATCAGAAGAAGTAGAAGAAGGAGAAGGAGAAGGTGAAGTCTGGAGGGTGAATCAGAAGAAGTGGAAGAAGGAGAAGGAGAAGGTGAAGTCTGGAGGGTGAATCAGAAGAAGCAGAAGAAGGAGAAGGAGAAGGTGAAGTCTGGAGGGAGAAGCAGAAGAAGTAGAAGAAGGAGAAGGAGAAGGTGAAGTCTGGATTGTGAATCAGAAGAAGTAGAAGAAGGAGAAGGAGGAGGTGAAGTCTGGAGGGTGAATCAGAAGAAGTAGAAGGAGAAGGTCAAGTCTGGAGGGTGAATCAAAAGGAGCAGAAGAAGGAGAAGGAGAAGGTGAAGTCTGGAGGGTGAAGCAGAAGAAGTAGAAGAAGGAGAAGGAGAAGGTGAAGTCTGGAGGGCGAAGCAGAAGAAGCAGAAGAAGGAGAAGGAGAAGGTGAAGTCTGGAGGGTGAATCAGAAGAAGTAGAAGAAGGAGAAGGAGAAGGTGAAGTCTGGAGCGTGAAGCAGAAGAAGTAGAAGAAGGAGAAGGAGAAGGTGAAGTCTGGAGGGCGAAGCAGAAGAAGCAGAAGAAGGAGAAGGAGAAGGTGAAGTCTGGAGGGTGAAGCAGACGAAGCAGAAGAAGGAGAAGGAGAAGGTGAAGTCTGGAGGGTGAATCAGAAGAAGTAGAAGAAGGAGAAGGAGAAGGTGAAGTAAGGAGGGTGAAGCAGAAGAAGCAGAAGAAGGAGAAGGAGAAGGTGAAGTCTGGAGGGTGAAGCAGAAGAAGCAGAAGAAGGAGAAGGAGGAGGTGAAGTCTGGAGGGTGAATCAGAAGAAGCAGAAGAAGGAGAAGGAGAAGGTGAAGTCTGGAGGGTGAATCAGAAGAAGTTGAAGAAGGAGAAGGAGAAGGTGAAGTCTGGAGGGTGAATCAGAAGAAGTAGAAGAAGGAGAAGGAGAAGGCGAAGTCTGGAGGGTGAATCAGAAGAAGTTGAAGAAGGAGAAGGAGAAGGTGAAGACTGGAGGTTGAATCAGAAGAAGCAGAAGAAGGAGAAGGAGAAGGTGAAGTCTGGAGGGTGAATCAGAAGAAGCAGAAGAAGGAGAAGGAGAAGATGAAGTCTGGAGGGTGAATCAGAAGAAGTAGAAGAAGGAGAAGGAGAAGGCGAAGTCTGGAGGGTGAATCAGAAGAAGTTGAAGAAGGAGAAGGAGAAGGTGAAGACTGGAGGTTGAATCAGAAGAAGCAGAAGAAGGAGAAGGAGAAGGTGAAGTCTGGAGGGTGAATCAGAAGAAGCAGAAGAAGGAGAAGGAGAAGATGAAGTCTGGAGGGTGAATCAGAAGAATTAGAAGAAGGAGAAGGAGAAGTTGAGGTCTGGAGGGTGAATCAGAAGAAGCAGAAGAAGGAGAAGGAGAAGGTGAAGTCTGAAGGGTGAACCAGAAGAAGCAGAAGAAGGAGAAGGAGAAGGTGAAGTCTGGAGGGTGTATCAGAAGAAGCAGAAGAAGGAGAAGGAGAAGGTGAAGTCTGGAGGGTGAATCAGAAGAAGCAGAAGAAGGAGAAGGAGAAGGTGAAGTCTGGAGGGTGAAGCAGAAGAAACAGAAGAAGGAGAAGGAGAAGGTGAAGTCAGGAGGGTGAATCAGAAGAAGTAGAAGAAGGAAAAGGAGAAGGTGAAGTCTGGAGGGTGAATCAGAAGAAGTAGAAGAAGGAGAAGGAGAAGGTGAAGTCTGGAGGGTGAATCAGAAGAAGTGGAAGAAGGAGAAGGAGAAGGTGAAGTCTGGAGGGTGAATCAGAAGAAGCAGAAGAAGGAGAAGGAGAAGGTGAAGTCTGGAGGGAGAAGCAGAAGAAGTAGAAGAAGGAGAAGGAGAAGGTGAAGTCTGGATTGTGAATCAGAAGAAGTAGAAGAAGGAGAAGGTGAAGTCTGGAGGGTGAATCAGAAGAAGTAGAAGAAGGAGAAGGAGAAGGCGAAGTCTGGAGGGTGAATCAGAAGAAGTTGAAGAAGGAGAAGGAGAAGGTGAAGACTGGAGGTTGAATCAGAAGAAGCAGAAGAAGGAGAAGGAGAAGGTGAAGTCTGGAGGGTGAATCAGAAGAAGCAGAAGAAGGAGAAGGAGAAGATGAAGTCTGGATTGTGAATCAGAAGAAGTAGAAGAAGGAGAAGGAGGAGGTGAGGTCTGGAGGGTGAATCAGAAGAAGTAGAAGAAGGAGAAGGAGAAGGCGAAGTCTGGAGGGTGAATCAGAAGAAGTTGAAGAAGGAGAAGGAGAAGGTGAAGACTGGAGGTTGAATCAGAAGAAGCAGAAGAAGGAGAAGGAGAAGGTGAAGTCTGGAGGGTGAATCAGAAGAAGCAGAAGAAGGAGAAGGAGAAGATGAAGTCTGGAGGGTGAATCAGAAGAATTAGAAGAAGGAGAAGGAGAAGTTGAGGTCTGGAGGGTGAATCAGAAGAAGCAGAAGAAGGAGAAGGAGAAGGTGAAGTCTGAAGGGTGAACCAGAAGAAGCAGAAGAAGGAGAAGGAGAAGGTGAAGTCTGGAGGGTGTATCAGAAGAAGCAGAAGAAGGAGAAGGAGAAGGTGAAGTCTGGAGGGTGAATCAGAAGAAGCAGAAGAAGGAGAAGGAGAAGGTGAAGTCTGGAGGGTGAAGCAGAAGAAACAGAAGAAGGAGAAGGAGAAGGTGAAGTCAGGAGGGTGAATCAGAAGAAGTAGAAGAAGGAAAAGGAGAAGGTGAAGTCTGGAGGGTGAATCAGAAGAAGTAGAAGAAGGAGAAGGAGAAGGTGAAGTCTGGAGGGTGAATCAGAAGAAGTGGAAGAAGGAGAAGGAGAAGGTGAAGTCTGGAGGGTGAATCAGAAGAAGCAGAAGAAGGAGAAGGAGAAGGTGAAGTCTGGAGGGAGAAGCAGAAGAAGTAGAAGAAGGAGAAGGAGAAGGTGAAGTCTGGATTGTGAATCAGAAGAAGTAGAAGAAGGAGAAGGAGAAGGTGAAGTCTGGAGGGTGAATCAGAAGAAGTAGAAGAAGGAGAAGGAGAAGGCGAAGTCTGGAGGGTGAATCAGAAGAAGTTGAAGAAGGAGAAGGAGAAGGTGAAGACTGGAGGTTGAATCAGAAGAAGCAGAAGAAGGAGAAGGAGAAGGTGAAGTCTGGAGGGTGAATCAGAAGAAGCAGAAGAAGGAGAAGGAGAAGATGAAGTCTGGATTGTGAATCAGAAGAAGTAGAAGAAGGAGAAGGAGGAGGTGAGGTCTGGAGGGTGAATCAGAAGAAGTAGAAGAAGGAGAAGGAGAAGGTCAAGTCTGGAGGGTGAATCAAAAGGAGCAGAAGAAGGAGAAGGAGAAGGTGAAGTCTGGAGGGTGAATCAGAAGAAGTAGAAGAAGGAGAAGGAGAAGGTGTAGTCTGGAGGATGAATCAGAAGAAGTAGAAGAAGGAGAAGGAGAAGGTGAAGTCTGGAGGGTGAATCAGAAGAAGCAGAATAAGGAGAAGGAGAAGGTGAAGTCTGGAGGGTGAATCAGAAGAAGCAGAAGAAGGAGAAGGAGAAGGTGAAGTCTGGAGGGTGAATCAGAAGAAGTAGAAGAAGGAGAAGGAGAAGGTGAAGTCTGGAGCGTGAAGCAGAAGAAGTAGAAGAAGGAGAAGGAGAAGGTGAAGTCTGGAGGGCGAAGCAGAAGAAGCAGAAGAAGGAGAAGGAGAAGGTGAAGTCTGGAGGGTGAAGCAGACGAAGCAGAAGAAGGAGAAGGAGAAGGTGAAGTCTGGAGGGTGAATCAGAAGAAGTAGAAGAAGGAGAAGGAGAAGGTGAAGTAAGGAGGGTGAATCAGAAGAAGCAGAAGAAGGAGAAGGAGAAGGTGAAGTCTGGAGGGTGAAGCAGAAGAAGCAGAAGAAGGAGAAGGAGGAGGTGAAGTCTGGAGGGTGAATCAGAAGAAGCAGAAGAAGGAGAAGGAGAAGGTGAAGTCTGGAGGGTGAATCAGAAGAAGTTGAAGAAGGAGAAGGAGAAGGTGAAGTCTGGAGGGTGAATCAGAAGAAGTAGAAGAAGGAGAAGGAGAAGGCGAAGTCTGGAGGGTGAATCAGAAGAAGTTGAAGAAGGAGAAGTAGAAGGTGAAGACTGGAGGTTGAATCAGAAGAAGCAGAAGAAGGAGAAGGAGAAGGTGAAGTCTGGAGGGTGAATCAGAAGAAGCAGAAGAAGGAGAAGGAGAAGATGAAGTCTGGAGGGTGAATCAGAAGAATTAGAAGAAGGAGAAGGAGAAGTTGAGGTCTGGAGGGTGAATCAGAAGAAGCAGAAGAAGGAGAAGGAGAAGGTGAAGTCTGAAGGGTGAACCAGAAGAAGCAGAAGAAGGAGAAGGAGAAGGTGAAGTCTGGAGGGTGTATCAGAAGAAGCAGAAGAAGGAGAAGGAGAAGGTGAAGTCTGGAGGGTGAATCAGAAGAAGCAGAAGAAGGAGAAGGAGAAGGTGAAGTCTGGAGGGTGAAGCAGAAGAAGCAGAAGAAGGAGAAGGAGAAGGTGAAGTCAGGAGGGTGAATCAGAAGAAGTAGAAGAAGGAAAAGGAGAAGGTGAAGTCTGGAGGGTGAATCAGAAGAAGTAGAAGAAGGAGAAGGAGAAGGTGAAGTCTGGAGGGTGAATCAGAAGAAGTGGAAGAAGGAGAAGGAGAAGGTGAAGTCTGGAGGGTGAATCAGAAGAAGCAGAAGAAGGAGAAGGAGAAGGTGAAGTCTGGAGGGAGAAGCAGAAGAAGTAGAAGAAGGAGAAGGAGAAGGTGAAGTCTGGATTGTGAATCAGAAGAAGTAGAAGAAGGAGAAGGAGGAGGTGAAGTCTGGAGGGTGAATCAGAAGAAGTAGAAGGAGAAGGTCAAGTCTGGAGGGTGAATCAAAAGGAGCAGAAGAAGGAGAAGGAGAAGGTGAAGTCTGGAGGGTGAATCAGAAGAAGTAGAAGAAGGAGAAGGAGAAGGTGTAGTCTGGAGGATGAATCAGAAGAAGTAGAAGAAGGAGAAGGAGAAGGTGAAGTCTGCAGGGTGAATCAGAAGAAGCAGAAGAAGGAGAAGGAGAAGGTGAAGTCTGGAGGGTGAATCAGAAGAAGTAGAAGAAGGAGAAGGAGAAGGTGAAGTCTGGAGCGTGAAGCAGAAGAAGTAGAAGAAGGAGAAGGAGAAGGTGAAGTCTGGAGGGTGAAGCAGAAGAAGCAGAAGAAGGAGAAGGAGAAGGTGAAGTCTGGAGGGTGAAGCAGAAGAAGCAGAAGAAGGAGAAGGAGAAGGTGAAGTCTGGAGGGTGAATCAGAAGAAGTAGAAGAAGGAGAAGGAGAAGGTGAAGTAAGGAGGGTGAAGCAGAAGAAGCAGAAGAAGGAGAAGGAGAAGGTGAAGTCTGGAGGGTGAAGCAGAAGAAGCAGAAGAAGGAGAAGGAGGAGGTGAAGTCTGGAGGGTGAATCAGAAGAAGCAGAAGAAGGAGAAGGAGAAGGTGAAGTCTGGAGGGTGAATCAGAAGAAGTTGAAGAAGGAGAAGGAGAAGGTGAAGTCTGGAGGGTGAATCAGAAGAAGCAGAATAAGGAGATGGAGAAGGTGAAGTCTGGAGGGTGAATCAGAAGAAGCAGAAGAAGGGGAAGGAGAAGGTGAAGTCTGGAGGGTGAATCAGAAGAAGTAGAAGAAGGAGAAGGAGAAGGTGAAATCTGGAGGGTGAAGCGGAAGAAGTAGAAGAAGGAGAAGGAGAAGGCGAAGTCTGGAGGGTGAATCAGAAGAAGCAGAAGAAGGAGAAGGAGAAGGTGAAGTCTGGAGGGTGAATCAGAAGAAGTAGAAGAAGGAGAAGGAGAAGGCGAAGTCTGGAGGGTGAATCAGAAGAAGTTGAAGAAGGAGAAGGAGAAGGTGAAGACTGGAAGTTGAATCAGAAGAAGTAGAAGAAGGAGAAGGAGAAGGTGAAGTCTGGAGGGTGAATCAGAAGAAGTAGAAGAAGGAGAAGGAGAAGGCGAAGTCTGGAGGGTGAATCAGAAGAAGCAGAAGAAGGAGAAGGAGAAGGTGAAGTCTGGAGGGTGAATCAGAAGAAGCAGAAGAAGGAGAAGGAGAAGATGAAGTCTGGAGGGTGAATCAGAAGAATTAGAAGAAGGAGAAGGAGAAGTTGAGGTCTGGAGGGTGAATCAGAAGAAGCAGAAGAAGGAGAAGGAGAAGGTGAAGTCTGAAGGGTGAACCAGAAGAAGCAGAAGAAGGAGAAGGAGAAGGTGAAGTCTGGAGGGTGTATCAGAAGAAGTAGAAGAAGGAGAAGGAGAAGGTGAAGTCTGGAGGGTGAATCAGAAGAAGTAGAACAAGGAGAAGGAGAAGTTGATGTCTGGAGGGTGAATCAGAAGAAGCAGAAGAAGGAGAAGGAGAAGGTGAAGTCTGGAGGGTGAATCAGAAGAAGCAGAAGAAGGAAAAGGAGAAGATGAAGTCTGGAGGGTGAATCAGAAGAAGTAGAAGAAGGAGAAGGAGAAGGTGAAGTCTGGAGGGTGAATCAGAAGAAGCAGAATAAGGAGAAGGAGAAGGTGAAGTCTGGAGGGTGAATCAGAAGAAGCAGAAGAAGGAGAAGGAGATGGTGAAGTCTGGAGGGTGAATCAGAAGAAGTAGAAGAAGGAGAAGGAGAAGGTGAAGTCAGGAGGGTGAATCAGAAGAAGCAGAAGAAGGAGAAGGAGAAGGTGAAGTTAGGAGGGTGAATCAGAAGAAGCAGAAGAAGGAGAAGGAGAAGGTGAAGTCAGGGGGGTGAAGCAGAAAAAGTAGAAGAAGGAGAAGGAGAAGGTGAAGTCTGGCGGGCGCAGCAGAAGAAGCAGAAGAAGGAGAAGGTGAAGGTGA
The DNA here is from genome assembly GCF_052327205.1 of Somniosus microcephalus. Taxonomy (NCBI): domain Eukaryota; kingdom Metazoa; phylum Chordata; class Chondrichthyes; order Squaliformes; family Somniosidae; genus Somniosus; species Somniosus microcephalus. The sequence continues at coordinate 901,062 of NW_028225195.1, forward strand.
AGTCTGGAGGGTGAAGCAGAAGAAGCAGAAGAAGGAGAAGGAGAAGGTGAAGTCTGGAGGGTGAATCAGAAGAAGTAGAAGAAGGAGAAGGAGAAGGTGAAGTCAGGAGGGTGAAGCAGAAGAAGCAGAAGAAGGAGAAGGAGAAGGTGAAGTCTGGAGGGTGAAGCAGAAGAAGCAGAAGAAGGAGAAGGAGAAGGTGAAGTCTGGAGGGCGAAGCAGAAGAAGTAGAAGAAGGAGAAGGAGAAGGTGAAGTCTGGATGGTGAAGCAGAAGAAGCAGAAGAAGGAGAAGGAGAAGCTGAAGTCTGGAGGGTGAATCAGAAGAAGTAGAAGAAGGAGAAGGAGAAGGTGAAGTCAGGAGGGTGAAGCAGAAGAAGCAGAAGAAGGAGAAGGAGATGGTGAAGTCTGGAGGGTGAAACAGAAGAAGCAGAAGAAGGAGAAGGAGTAGGTGAAGTCTGGAGGGTGAAGCAGAAGAAGCAGAAGAAGGAGAAGGAGAAGGTGAAGTCAGGAGGGTGAATCAGAAGAAGTAGAAGAAGGAGAAGGAGAAGGTGAAGTCTGGAGGGTGAATCAGAAGAAGTAGAAGAAGGAGAAGGAGAAGGTGAAGTCTGGAGGTTGAATCAGAAGAAGTAGAAGAAGGAGAAGGAGAAGGTGAAGTCTGGAGGGAGAATCAGAAGAAGTAGAAGAAGGAGAAGGAGAAGGTGAAGTCTGGAGTGTGAATCAGAAGAAGCAGAAGAAGGAGAAGGAGAAGGTGAAGTCTGGAGGGTGAATCAGAAGAAGCAGAATAAGGAGAAGGAGAAGGTGAAGTCTGGAGGGTGAATCAGAAGAAGCAGAATAAGGAGAAGGAGAAGGTGAAGTCTGGAGGGTGAATCAGAAGAAGCAGAATAAGGAGAAGGAGAAGGTGAAGTCTGGAGGGTGAATCAGAAGAAGCAGAAGAAGGAGAAGGAGAAGATGAAGTCTGGAGGGTGAATCAGAAGAAGTAGAAGAAGGAGAAGGAGAAGGTGAAGTCTGGAGGGTGAAGCAGAAGAAGTAAAAGAAGGAGAAGGAGAAGGTGAAGTCAGGAGGGTGAATCAGAAGAAGCAGAAGAAGGAGAAGGAGAAGGTGAAGTCTGGAGGGTGAATCAGAAGAATCAGAAGAAGGAGAAGGAGAAGGTGAAGTCTGGAGGGTGAATCAGAAGAAGCAGAAGAAAGAGAAGGAGAAGTTGAAGTCTGGATTGTGAAGCAGAAGAAACAGAAGAAGGAGAAGGAGAAGGTGAAGACTGGAGGGTGAATCAGAAGAAGTAGAAGAAGGAGAAGGAGAAGGTGAAGTCTGGAGGGTGAATCAGAAGAAGTAGAAGAAGGAGAAGGAGAAGGTGAAGTCTGGAGGGTGAATCAGAAGAAGCAGAAGAAGGAGAAGGAGAAGGTGAAGTCTGGAGGGTGAATCAGAAGAAGCAGAAGAAGGAGAAGGAGCAGATGAAGTCTGGAGGGTGAATCAGAAGAAGTAGAAGAAGGAGAAGGAGAAGGTAAAGTCTGGAGGGTGAATCAGAAGTAGTAGAAGAAGGAGAAGTAGAAGGTGAAGTCTGGACGGTGAATCAGAAGAAACAGAAGAAGGAGAAGGAGAAGGTGAAGTCTGGAGGGTGAATCAGAAGAAGTAGAAGAAGGAGAAGGAGAAGATGTAGTCTGGAGGGTGAATCAGAAGAAGTAGACGAAGGAGAAGGAGAAGGTGAAGTCTGGAGGGTGAATCAGAAGAAGCAGAAGAAGGAAATGGAGAAGGTGAAGTCTGGAGGGTGAATCAGAAGAAGTAGAAGAAGGAGAAGGAGAAGGTGAAGTCTGGAGGGTGAATCAGAAGAAGCAGAAGAAGGAGAAGGAGAAGGTGAAGTCTGGAGGGTGAATCAGAAGAAGCAGAAGAAGGAGAAGGAGAAGGAGAAGTCTGGAGGGTGAATCAGAAGAAGCAGAAGAAGGAGAAGGAGAAGGTGAAGTCTGGAGGGTGAAGCAGAAGAAGTAGAAGAAGCAGAAGGAGAAGGTGAAGTCAGGAGGGTGAATCAGAAGAAGTAGAAGAAGGAGAAGGAGAAGGTGAAGTCAGGAGGGTGAATCAGAAGAAGCAGAAGAAGGAGAAGGAGAAGGTGAAGTCTGGAGGGTGAATCAGAAGAATCAGAAGAAGGAGAAGGAGAAGGTGAAGTCTGGAGGGTGAATCAGAAGAAGCAGAAGAAGGAGAAGGAGAAGGTGAAGTCTGGAGGGTGAATCAGAAGAAGCAGAAGAAGGAGAGGGAGAAGGTGAAGTCAGGAGGGTGAATCAGAAGAAGCAGAAGAAGGAGAAGGAGAAGGTGAAGTTAGGAGGGTGAATCAGAAGAAGCAGAAGAAGGAGAAGGAGCAGGTGATGTCAGCGGGATGAAGCAGAAGAAGTAGAAGAAGGAGAAGGTGAAGTCAGGACGGTGAAGCAGAAGAAGCAGAAGAAGGAGAAGGAGAAGGTGAAGTCTGGAGGGTGAATGAGAAGAAGTAGAAGAAGGAGAAGGAGAAGGTGAAGTCTGGAGGGTGAATCAGAAGAAGCAGAATAAGGAGAAGGAGAAGGTGAAGTCTGGAGGGTGAATCAGAAGAAGCAGAAGAAGGAGAAGGAGAAGGTGAAGTCTGGAGGGTGAATCAGAAGAAGGAGAAGAAGGAGAAGGAGAAGGTCAAGTCTGGAGGGTGAATCAGAAGAAGTAAAAGAAGGAGAAGAAGAAGGTGAAGTCTGGAGGGTGAATCAGAAGAATCAGAAGAAGGAGAAGGAGAAGTTGAAGTCTGGAGGGTGAATCAAAAGAAGCAGAAGAAAGAGAAGGAGAAGGTGAAGTCTGGAGGGTTAATCAGAAGAAGTAGAAGAAGGAGAAGGAGAAGGTGAAGTCTGGAGTGTGAATCAGAAGAAGCAGAAGAAGGAGAAGGAGAAGGTTGAAGTCTGGTGGGTGAATCAGAAGAAGTAGAAGAAGGAGAAGGAGAAGGTGAAGTCAGGAGGGTGAATCAGAAGAAGCAGAAGAAGGAGAAGAAGAAGTTGAAGTCTGGAGGGTGAATCAGAAGAATCAGAAGAAGGAGAAGGAGAAGGTGAAGTCTGGAGGGTGAATCAGAAGAAGCAGAAGAAAGAGAAGTAGAAGGTGAAGTCTGGAGGGTGAATCAGAAGAAGTAGAAGAAGGAGAAGGAGAAGGTGAAGTCTGGAGTGTGAATCAGAAGAAGCAGAAGAAGGAGTAGGAGAAGGTGAAGTCTGGAGGGTGAATCAGAAGAAGCAGAAGAAGGAGAAGGAGAAGGTGAAGTCTGGAGGGTGAATCAGAAGAAGTAGAAGAAGGAGAAGGAGAAGGTGAAGTTTGGAGGGTGAAGCAGAAGAAGTAGAAGAAGGTGAAGTCAGGAGGGTGAATCAGAAGAAGTAGAAGAAGGAGAAGGAGAAGGTGAAGTCAGGAGGGTGAATCAGAAGAAGCAGAAGAAGGAGAAGGAGAAGGTGAAGTCTGGAGGGTGAATCAGAAGAATCAGAAGAAGGAGAAGGAGAAGGTGAAGTCTGGAGGGTGAATCAGAAAAAGCAGAGGAAGGAGAAGGAGAAGGTGAAGTCTGGAGGGTGAATCAGAAGAAGCAGAATAAGGAGAAGGAGAAGGTGAAGTCTGGAGGGTGAATCAGAAGAAGTAGAAGAAGGAGAAGGAGAAGGTGAAGTCAGGAGGGTGAATCAGAAGAAGCAGAAGAAGGAGAAGGAGAAGGTGAAGTCTGGAGGGTGAATCAGAAGAAGTAGAAGAAGGAGAAGGAGAAGGTGTTGTCTGGAGGGTGAATCAGAAGAAGTAGACGAAGGAGAAGGAGAAGGTGAAGTCTGGAGGGTGAATCAGAAGAAGCAGAAGAAGGAGAAGGAGAAGGTGAAGTATGGAGGGTGAATCAGAAGAAGCAGAAAAGGAGAAGGAGAAGGTGAAGTCTGGAGGGTGAATCAGAAGAAGCAGAATAAGGAGAAGGAGAATGTGAAGTCTGGAGGGTGAATAAGAAGAAGCAGAAAAAGGAGAAGGAGAAGGTGAAGTCTGAAGGGTGAATCAGAAGAAGTAGAAGAAGGAGAAGGAGAAGGTGAAGTCTGGAGGGTGAAGCAGAAGAAGTAGAAGAAGGAGAAGGAGAAGGTGAAGTCAGGAGGGTGAATCAGAAGAAGTAGAAGAAGGAGAAGGAGAAGGTGAAGTCAGGAGGGTGAATCAGAAGAAGCAGAAGAAGGAGAAGGAGAAGGTGAAGTCTGGAGGGTGAATCAGAAGAATCAGAAGAAGGAGAAGGAGAAGGTGAAGTCTGGAGGGTGAATCAGAAGAAGCAGAAGAAAGAGAAGGAGAAGGTGAAGTCTGGAGGGTGAAGCAGAAGAAACAGAAGAAGGAGAAGGAGAAGGTGAAGACTGGAGGGTGAATCAGAAGAAGTAGAAGAAGGAGAAGGAGAAGGTGATGTCTGGAGTGTGAATCAGAAGAAGCAGAAGAAGGAGAAGGAGAAGTTGAAGTCTGGAGGGTGAATCAGAAGAAGCAGAAGAAGGAGAAGGAGAAGATGAAGTCTGGAGGGTGAATCAGAAGATGTAGAAGAAGGAGAAGGAGAAGGTGATGTCTGGAGGGTGAATCAGAAGAAGCAGAAGAAGGAGAAGGAGAAGGTGAAGTCTGGAGGGTGAATCAGAAGAAGCAGAAGAAGGAGAAGGAGAAGGTGAAGTCTGGAGGGTGAATCAGAAGAAGCAGAAGAAGGAGAAGGAGAAGGTGAAGTTAGGAGGGTGAATCAGAAGAAGCAGAAGAAGGAGAAGGAGAAGGTGAAGTTAGGAGGGTGAATCAGAAGAAGCAGAAGAAGGAGAAGGAGCAGGTGATGTCAGGGGGATGAAGCAGAAGAAGTAGAAGAAGGAGAAGGAGAAGGTGAAGTCAGGACGGTGAAGCAGAAGAAGCAGAAGAAGGAGAAGGAGAAGGTGAAGTCTGGAGGGTGAATCAGAAGAAGTAGAAGAAGGAGAAGGAGAAGGTCAAGTCTGGAGGGTGAATCAGAAGAAGTAGAAGAAGGAGAAGGAGAAGGTGAAGTCAGGAGGGTGAATCAGAAGAAGTAGAAGAAGGAGAAGGAGAAGGTGAAGTCAGGAGGGTGAATCAGAAGAAGCAGAAGAAGGAGAAGAAGAAGGTGAAGTCTGGAGGGTGAATCAGAAGAATCAGAAGAAGGAGAAGGAGAAGGTGAAGTCTGGAGGGTGAATCAGAAGAAGCAGAAGAAAGAGAAGGAGAAGGTGAAGTCTGGAGGGTGAATCAGAAGAAGTAGAAGAAGGAGAAGGAGAAGGTGAAGTCTGGAGAGTAAATCAGAAGAAGCAGAAGAAGGAGAAGGAGAAGGTGAAGTCTGGAGGGCGAATCAGAAGAAGCAGAATAAGGAGAAGGAGAAGGTGAAGTCTGGAGGGTGAATCAGAAGAAGCAGAATAAGGAGAAGGAGAAGGTGAAGTCTGGAGGGTGAATCAGAAGAAGCAGAATAAGGAGAAGGAGAAGGTGAAGTCTGGAGGGTGAATCAGAAGAAGCAGAAGAAGGAGAAGGAGAAGATGAAGTCTGGAGGGTGAATCAGAAGAAGTAGAAGAAGGAGATGGAGAAGGTGAAGTCTGGAGGGTGAAGCAGAAGAAGTAGAAGAAGGAGAAGGAGAAGGTGAAGTCAGGAGGGTGAATCAGAAGAAGCAGAAGAAGGAGAAGGAGAAGGTGAAGTCTGGAGGGTGAATCAGAAGAATCAGAAGAAGGAGAAGGAGAAGGTGAAGTCTGGAGGGTGAATCAGAAGAATCAGAAGAAGGAGAAGGAGAAGGTGAAGTCTGGAGGGTGAATCAGAAGAAGCAGAAGAAAGAGAAGGAGAAGGTGAAGTCTGGAGGGTGAATCAGAAGAAGTAGAAGAAGGAGAAGGAGAAGGTGAAGTCTGGAGTGTGAATCAGAAGAAGCAGAAGAAGGAGTAGGAGAAGGTGAAGTCTGGAGGGTGAATCAGAAGAAGCAGAAGAAGGAGAAGGAGAAGGTGAAGTCTGGAGGGTGAATCAGAAGAAGTAGAAGAAGGAGAAGGAGAAGGTGAAGTTTGGAGGGTGAAGCAGAAGAAGTAGAAGAAGGTGAAGTCAGGAGGGTGAATCAGAAGAAGTAGAAGAAGGAGAAGGAGAAGGTGAAGTCAGGAGGGTGAATCAGAAGAAGCAAAAGAAGGAGAAGGAGAAGGTGAAGTCTGGAGGGTGAATCAGAAGAATCAGAAGAAGGAGAAGGAGAAGGTGAAGTCTGGAGGGTGAATCAGAAAAAGCAGAGGAAGGAGAAGGAGAAGGTGAAGTCTGGAGGGTGAATCAGAAGAAGCAGAATAAGGAGAAGGAGAAGGTGAAGTCTGGAGGGTGAATCAGAAGAAGTAGAAGAAGGAGAAGGAGAAGGTGAAGTCAGGAGGGTGAATCAGAAGAAGCAGAAGAAGGAGAAGGAGAAGGTGAAGTCTGGAGGGTGAATCAGAAGAAGTAGAAGAAGGAGAAGGAGAAGGTGTTGTCTGGAGGGTGAATCAGAAGAAGTAGACGAAGGAGAAGGAGAAGGTGAAGTCTGGAGGGTGAATCAGAAGAAGCAGAAGAAGGAGAAGGAGAAGGTGAAGTATGGAGGGTGAATCAGAAGAAGCAGAAGAAGGAGAAGGAGAAGGTGAAGTCTGGAGGGTGAATCAGAAGAAGCAGAATAAGGAGAAGGAGAATGTGAAGTCTGGAGGGTGAAGCAGAAGAAACAGAAGAAGGAGAAGGAGAAGGTGAAGACTGGAGGGTGAATCAGAAGAAGTAGAAGAAGGAGAAGGAGAAGGTGAAGTCTGGAGGGTGAATCAGAAGAAGTAGAAGAAGGAGAAGGAGAAGGTGAAGTCTGGAGGGTGAATCAGAAGAAGCAGAAGAAGGAGAAGGAGAAGGTGAAGTCTGGAGGGTGAATCAGAAGAAGCAGAAGAAGGAGAAGGAGAAGATGAAGTCTGGAGGGTGAATCAGAAGAAGTAGAAGAAGGAGAAGGAGAAGGTAAAGTCTGGAGGGTGAATCAGAAGTAGTAGAAGAAGGAGAAGTAGAAGGTGAAGTCTGGACGGTGAATCAGAAGAAACAGAAGAAGGAGAAGGAGAAGGTGAAGTCTGGAGGGTGAATCAGGAGAAGTAGAAGAAGGAGAAGGAGAAGATGTAGTCTGGAGGGTGAATCAGAAGAAGTAGACGAAGGAGAAGGAGAAGGTGAAGTCTGGAGGGTGAATCAGAAGAAGCAGAAGAAGGAAATGAAGAAGGTGAAGTCTGGAGGGTGAATCAGAAGAAGTAGAAGAAGGAGAAGGAGAAGGTGAAGTCTGGAGGGTGAATCAGAAGAAGCAGAAGAAGGAGAAGGAGAAGGTGAAGTCTGGAGGGTGAATCAGAAGAAGCAGAAGAAGGAGAAGGAGAAGGAGAAGTCTGGAGGGTGAATCAGAAGAAGCAGAAGAAGGAGAAGGAGAAGGTGAAGTCTGGAGGGTGAAGCAGAAGAAGTAGAAGAAGGAGAAGGAGAAGGTGAAGTCAGGAGGGTGAATCAGAAGAAGTAGAAGAAGGAGAAGGAGAAGGTGAAGTCAGGAGGGTGAATCAGAAGAAGCAGAAGAAGGAGAAGGAGAAGGTGAAGTCTGGAGGGTGAATCAGAAGAATCAGAAGAAGGAGAAGGAGAAGGTGAAGTCTGGAGGGTGAATCAGAAGAAGCAGAAGAAGGAGAAGGAGAAGGTGAAGTCTGGAGGGTGAATCAGAAGAAGCAGAAGAAGGAGAAGGAGAAGGTGAAGTCAGGAGGGTGAATCAGAAGAAGCAGAAGAAGGAGAAGGAGAAGGTGAAGTTAGGAGGGTGAATCAGAAGAAGCAGAAGAAGGAGAAGGAGCAGGTGATGTCAGCGGGATGAAGCAGAAGAAGTAGAAGAAGGAGAAGGAGAAGGTGAAGTCAGGACGGTGAAGCAGAAGAAGCAGAAGAAGGAGAAGGAGAAGGTGAAGTCTGGAGGGTGAATCAGAAGAAGTAGAAGAAGGAGAAGGAGAAGGTGAAGTCTGGAGGGTGAATCAGAAGAAGCAGAATAAGGAGAAGGAGAAGGTGAAGTCTGGAGGGTGAATCAGAAGAAGCAGAAGAAGGAGAAGGAGAAGGTGAAGGCTGGAGGGTGAATCAGAAGAAGTAGAAGAAGGAGAAGGAGAAGGTCAAGTCTGGAGGGTGAATCAGAAGAAGTAAAAGAAGGAGAAGAAGAAGGTGAAGTCTGGAGGGTGAATCAGAAGAATCAGAAGAAGGAGAAGGAGAAGGTGAAGTCTGGAGGGTGAATCAGAAGAAGTAGAAGAAGGAGAAGGAGAAGGTGAAGTCTGGAGTGTGAATCAGAAGAAGCAGAAGAAGGAGAAGGAGAAGGTGAAGTCTGGAGGGTGAATCAGAAGAAGTAGAAGAAGGAGAAGGAGAAGGTGAAGTCAGGAGGGTGAATCAGAAGAAGCAGAAGCAGGAGAAGAAGAAGTTGAAGTCTGGAGGGTGAATCAGAAGAATCAGAAGAAGGAGAAGGAGAAGGTGAAGTCTGGAGGGTGAATCAGAAGAAGCAGAAGAAAGAGAAGGAGAAGGTGAAGTCTGGAGGGTGAATCAGAAGAAGTAGAAGAAGGAGAAGGAGAAGGTGAAGTCTGGAGTGTGAATCAGAAGAAGCAGAAGAAGGAGAAGGAGAAGGTGAAGTCTGGAGGGTGAATCAGAAGAAGCAGAATAAGGAGAAGGAGAAGGTGAAGTCTGGAGGGTGAATCAGAAGAAGCAGAAGAAGGAGAAGGAGAAGGTGAAGTCTGGAGGGTGAATCAGAAGAAGTAGAAGAAGGAGAAGGAGAAGTTGAAGTTTGGAGGGTGAAGCAGAAGAAGTAGAAGAAGGAGAAGGAGAAGGTGAAGTCAGGAGGGTGAATCAGAAGAAGTAGAAGAAGGAGAAGGAGAAGGTGAAGTCAGGAGGGTGAATCAGAAGAAGCAGAAGAAGGAGAAGGGGAAGGTGAAGTCTGGAGGGTGAATCAGAAGAATCAGAAGAAGGAGAAGGAGAAGGTGAAGTCTGGAGGGTGAATCAGAAGAAGCAGAGGAAGGAGAAGGAGAAGGTGAAGTCTGGAGGGTGAATCAGAAGAAGCAGAATAAGGAGAAGGAGAAGGTGAAGTCTGGAGGGTGAATCAGAAGAAGCAGAATAAGGAGAAGGAGAAGGTGAAGTCTGGAGGGTGAATCAGAAGAAGCAGAAGAAGGAGAAGGAGAAGATGAAGTCTGGAGGGTGAATCAGAAGAAGTAGAAGAAGGAGAAGGAGAAGGTGAAGTCTGGAGGGTGAAGCAGAAGAAGTAGAAGAAGGAGAAGGAGAAGGTGAAGTCAGGAGGGTGAATCAGAAGAAGCAGAAGAAGGAGAAGGAGAAGGTGAAGTCTGGAGGGTGAATCAGAAGAATCAGAAGAAGGAGAAGGAGAAGGTGAAGTCTGGAGGGTGAATCAGAAGAAGCAGAAGAAAGAGAAGGAGAAGGTGAAGTCTGGAGGGTGAAGCAGAAGAAACAGAAGAAGGAGAAGGAGAAGGTGAAGACTGGAGGGTGAATCAGAAGAAGTAGAAGAAGGAGAAGGAGAAGGTGAAGTCTGGAGGGTGAAGCAGAAGAAGTAGAAGAAGGAGAAGGAGAAGGTGAAGTCTGGAGGGTGAATCAGAAGAAGCAGAAGAAGGAGAAGGAGAAGGTGAAGTCTGGAGGGTGAATCAGAAGAAGCAGAAGAAGGAGAAGGAGAAGATGAAGTCTGGAGGGTGAATCAGAAGAAGTAGAAGAAGGAGAAGGAGAAGGTAAAGTCTGGAGGGTGAATCAGAAGTAGCAGAAGAAGGAGAAGGAGAAGGTGAAGTCTGGACGGTGAATCAGAAGAAACAGAAGAAGGAGAAGGAGAAGGTGAAGTCTGGAGGGTGAATCAGAAGAAGTAGAAGAAGGAGAAGGAGAAGGTGTAGTCTGGAGGGTGAATCAGAAGAAGTAGACGAAGGAGAAGGAGAAGGTGAAGTCTGGAGGGTGAATCAGAAGAAGCAGAAGAAGGAAATGGAGAAGGTGAAGTCTGGAGGGTGAATCAGAAGAAGTAGAAGAAGGAGAAGGAGAAGGTGAAGTCTGGAGGGTGAATCAGAAGAAGCAGAAGAAGGAGAAGGAGAAGGTGAAGTCTGGAGGGTGAATCAGAAGAAGCAGAAGAAGGAGAAGGAGAAGGAGAAGTCTGGAGGGTGAATCAGAAGAAGCAGAAGAAGGAGAAGGAGAAGGTGAAGTCTGGAGGGTGAAGCAGAAGAAGTAGAAGAAGGAGAAGGAGAAGGTGAAGTCAGGAGGGTGAATCAGAAGAAGTAGAAGAAGGAGAAGGAGAAGGTGAAGTCAGGAGGGTGAATCAGAAGAAGCAGAAGAAGGAGAAGGAGAAGGTGAAGTCTGGAGGGTGAATCAGAAGAATCAGAAGAAGGAGAAGGAGAAGGTGAAGTCTGGAGGGTGAATCAGAAGAAGCAGAAGAAGGAGAAGGAGAAGGTGAAGTCTGGAGGGTGAATCAGAAGAAGCAGAAGAAGGAGAAGGAGAAGGTGAAGTCAGGAGGGTGAATCAGAAGAAGCAGAAGAAGGAGAAGGAGAAGGTGAAGTTAGGAGGGTGAATCAGAAGAAGCAGTAGAAGGAGAAGGAGCAGGTGATGTCAGCGGGATGAAGCAGAAGAAGTAGAAGAAGGAGAAGGAGAAGGTGAAGTCAGGACGGTGAAGCAGAAGAAGCAGAAGAAGGAGAAGGAGAAGGTGAAGTCTGGAGGGTGAATCAGAATAAGTAGAAGAAGGAGAAGGAGAAGGTCATGTCTGGAGGGTGAATCAGAAGAAGTAGAAGAAGGAGAAGGAGAAGGTGAAGTCTGGAGGGTGAAGCAGAAGAAGTAGAAGAAGGAGAAGGAGAAGGTGAAGTCAGGAGGGTGAATCAGAAGAAGTAGAAGAAGAAAAAGGAGAAGGTGAAGTCAGGAGGGTGAATCAGAAGAAGCAGAAGAAGGAGAAGGAGAAGGTGAAGTCTGGAGGGTGAATCAGAAGAATCAGAAGAAGGAGAAGGAGAAGGTGAAGTCTGGAGGGAGAATCAGAAGAAGCAGAAGAAAGAGAAGGTGAAGGTGAAGTCTGGAGGGTGAATCAGAAGAAGCAGAAGAAGGAGAAGGAGAAGGTGAAGTCAGGAGGGTGAATCAGAGGAAGCAGAAGAAGGAGAAGGAGAAGGTGAAGTTAGGAGGGTGAATCAGAAGAAGCAGAAGAAGGAGAAGGAGCAGGTGATGTCAGGGGGATGAAGCAGAAGAAGTAGAAGAAGGAGAAGGAGAAGGTGAAGTCAGGACGGTGAAGCAGAAGAAGCAGAAGAAGGAGAAGGAGAAGATGAAGTCTGGAGGGTGAATCAGAAGAAGTAGAAGAAGGAGAAGGAGAAGGTCAAGTCTGGAGGGTGAATCAGAAGAAGTAGAAGAAGGAGAAGGAGAAGGTGAAGTCTGGAGGGTGAAGCAGAAGAAGTAGAAGAAGGAGAAGGAGAAGGTGAAGTCAGGAGGGTGAATCAGAAGAAGTAGAAGAAGGAGAAGGAGAAGGTGAAGTCAGGAGGGTGAATCAGAAGAAGCAGAAGAAGGAGAAGGAGGAGGTGAAGTCTGGAGGGTGAATCAGAAGAAGCAGAAGAAGGAGAAGGAGAAGATGAAATCTGGAGGGTGAATCAGAAGAAGTAGAAGAAGGAGAAGGAGAAGGTGAGGTCTGGAGGGTGAATCAGAAGAAATAGAAGAAGGAGAAGGAGAAGGTGAAGTCTGGAGGGTGAAACAGAAGAAGCAGAAGAAGGAGAAGGAGAAGGTGAAGTCTGGAGGGTGAATCAGAAGAAGCAGAAGAAGGAGAAGGAGAAGGTGAAGTCTGGAGGGTGAATCAGAAGAAGCAGAAGAAGGAGAAGGAGAAGATGAAATCTGGAGGGTGAATCAGAAGAAGTAGAAGAAGGAGAAGGAGAAGGTGAAGTCTGGAGGGTGAATCAGAAGAAGCAGAAGAAGGAGAAGGAGAAGGTGAAGTCTGGAGGGTGAATCAGAAGAAGCAGAAGAAGGAGAAGGAGAAGGTGAAGTCTGGAGGGTGAATCAGAAGAAGCAGAAGAAGGAGAAGGAGAAGTTGAAGTCTGGAGGGTGAATCAGAAGAAGCAGAATAAGGAGAAGTGAAGGTGAAGTATGGAGGGTGAATCAGAAGAAGCAGAAGAAGGAGAAGGAGAAGGTGAAGTCTGGAGGGTGAATCAGAAGAAGTAGAAGAAGGAGAAGGAGAAGGTGAAGTCTGGAGGGTGAAGCAGAAGAAGTAGAAGAAGGAGAAGGAGAAGGTGAAGTCAGGAGGGTGAATCAGAAGAAGTAGAAGAAGGAGAAGGAGAAGATGAAGTCTGGAGGGTGAATCAGAAGAAGTAGAAGAAGGAGAAGGAGAAGGTGAAGTCTGGAGGGTGAAGCAGAAGAAGTAGAAGAAGGAGAAGGAGAAGGTGAAGTCAGGAGGGTGAATCAGAAGAAGTAGAAGAAGGAGAAGGAGAAGGTGAAGTCAGGAGGGTGAATCAGAAGAAGCAGAAGAAGGAGAAGGAGAAGGAGAAGTCTGGAGGGTGAATCAGAAGAATCAGAAGAAGGAGAAGGAGAAGGTGAAGTCTGGAGGGTGAATCAGAAGAAGCTGAAGAAAGAGAAGGAGAAGGTGAAGTCTGGAGGGTGAAGCAGAAGAAACAGAAGAAGGAGACGGAGAAGGTGAAGACTGGAGGGTGAATCAGAAGAAGTGGAAGAAGGAGAAGGAGAAGGTGAAGTCTGGAGGGTGAATCAGAAGAAGTAGAAGAAGGAGAAGGAGAAGGTGAAGTCTGGAGGGTGAATCAGAAGAAGCAGAAGAAGGAGAAGGAGAAGGTGAAGTCTGGAGGGTGAATCAGAAGAAGCAGAAGAAGGAGAAGGAGAAGATGAAGTCTGGAGGGTGAATCAGAAGAAGTAGAAGAAGGAGAAGGAGAAGGTGAAGTCTGGAGGGTGAATCAGAAGTAGTAGAAGAAGGAGAAGGAGAAGGTGAAGTCTGGACGGTGTATCAGAAGAAACAGAAGAAGGAGAAGGAGAAGGTGAAGTCTGGAGGGTGAATCAGAAGAAGTAGAAGAAGGAGAAGGAGAAGGTGTAGTCTGGAGGGTGAATCAGAAGAAGTAGACGAAGGACAAGGAGAAGGTGAAGTCTGGAGGGTGAATCAGAAGAAGCAGAAGAAGGAGATGGAGAAGGTGAAGTCTGGAGGGTGAGTCAGAAGAAGTAGAAGAAGGAGAAGGAGAAGGTGAAGTCTGGAGGGTGAATCAGAAGAAGCAGAAGAAGGAGAAGGAGAAGGTGAAGTCTGGAGGGTGAATCAGAAGAAGCAGAAGAAGGAGAAGGAGAAGGAGAAGTCTGGAGGGTGAATCAGAAGAAGCAGAATAAGGAGAAGGAGAAGGTGAAGTCTGGAGGGTGAATCAGAAGAAGCAGAAGAAGGAGAAGGAGAAGGTGAAGTCTGGAGGGTGAATCAGAAGAAGTAGAAGAAGGAGAAGGAGAAGGTGAAGTCTGGAGGGTGAATCAGAAGAAGTAGAAGAAGGAGAAGGAGAAGGTGAAGTCTGGAGGTTGAATCAGAAGAAGTAGAAGAAGGAGAAGGAAAAGGTGAAGTCTGGAGGGTGAAGCAGAAGAAGTAGAAGAAGGAGAAGGAGAAGGTGAAGTCAGGAGGGTGAATCAGAAGAAGAAGAAGAAGGAGAAGGAGAAGGTGAAGTCAGGAGGGTGAATCAGAAGAAGCAGAAGAAGGAGAAGGAGAAGGTGAAGTCTGGAGGGTGAATCAGACGAATCAGAAGAAGGAGAAGGAGAAGGTGAAGTCTGGAGGGTGAATCAGAAGAAGCAGAAGAAAGAGAAGGAGATGGTGAAGTCTGGAGGGTGAATCAGAAGAAGTAGAAGAAGGAGAAGGAGAAGGTGAAGTCTGGAGGGTGAATCAGAAAAAGCAGAGGAAGGAGAAGGAGAAGGTGAAGTCTGGAGGGTGAATCAGAAGAAGCAGAAGAAGTAGAAGGAGAAGGTGAAGTCTGGAGGGTGAATCAGAAGAAGCAGAAGAAGGAGAAGGAGAAGGTGAAGTCTGGAGGGTGAATGAGAAGAAGCAGAATAAGGAGAAGGAGAAGGTGAAGTCTGGAGGGTGAATCAGAAGAAGCAGAAGAAGGAGAAGGAGAAGGTGAAGTCTGGAGGGTGAATCAGAAGAAGCAGAAGAAGGAGAAGGAGAAGGTGAAGTCTGGAGGGTGAAGCAGAAGAAGTAGAAGAAGGAGAAGGAGAAGGTGAAGTCAGGAGGGTGAATCAGAAGAAGTAGAAGAAGAAAAAGGAGAAGGTGAAGTCAGGAGGGTGAATCAGAAGAAGCAGAAGAAGGAGAAGGAGAAGGTGAAGTCTGGAGGGTGAAGCAGAAGAAGTAGAAGAAGGAGAAGGAGAAGGTGAAGTCAGGAGGGTGAATCAGAAGAAGTAGAAGAAGAAAAAGGAGAAGGTGAAGTCAGGAGGGTGAATCAGAAGAAGCAGAAGAAGGAGAAGGAGAAGGTGAAGTCTGGAGGGTGAATCAGAAGAATCAGAAGAAGGAGAAGGAGAAGGTGAAGTCTGGAGGGTGAATCAGAAGAAGCAGAAGAAAGAGAAGGTGAAGGTGAAGTCTGGAGGGTGAATCAGAAGAAGCAGAAGAAGGAGAAGGAGAAGGTGAAGTCAGGAGGGTGAATCAGAGGAAGCAGAAGAAGGAGAAGGAGAAGGTGAAGTTAGGAGGGTGAATCAGAAGAAGCAGAAGAAGGAGAAGGAGCAGGTGATGTCAGGGGGATGAAGCAGAAGAAGTAGAAGAAGGAGAAGGAGAAGGTGAAGTCAGGACGGTGAAGCAGAAGAAGCAGAAGAAGGAGAAGGAGAAGATGAAGTCTGGAGGGTGAATCAGAAGAAGTAGAAGAAGGAGAAGGAGAAGGTCAAGTCTGGAGGGTGAATCAGAAGAAGTAGAAGAAGGAGAAGGAGAAGGTGAAGTCTGGAGGGTGAAACAGAAGAAGCAGAAGAAGGAGAAGGAGAAGGTGAAGTCTGGAGGGTGAATCAGAAGAAGCAGAAGAAGGAGAAGGAGAAGGTGAAGTCTGGAGGGTGAAGCAGAAGAAGTAGAAGAAGGAGAAGGAGAAGGTGAAGTCTGGAGGGTGAAGCAGAAGAAGTAGAAGAAGGAGAAGGAGAAGGTGAAGTCAGGAGGGTGAATCAGAAGAAGTAGAAGAAGGAGAAGGAGAAGGTGAAGTCAGGAGGGTGAATCAGAAGAAGCAAAAGAAGGAGAAGGAGAAGGTGAAGTCTGGAGGGTGAATCAGAAGAATCAGAAGAAGGAGAAGGAGAAGGTGAAGTCTGGAGGGTGAATCAGAAGAAGCAGAAGAAAGAGAAGGAGAAGGTGAAGTCTGGAGGGTGAAGCAGAAGAAACAGAAGAAGGAGACGGAGAAGGTGAAGACTGGAGGGTGAATCAGAAGAAGTGGAAGAAGGAGAAGGAGAAGGTGAAGTCTGGAGGGTGAATCAGAAGAAGTAGAAGAAGGAGAAGGAGAAGGTGAAGTCTGGAGGGTGAATCAGAAGAAGCAGAAGAAGGAGAAGGAGAAGGTGAAGTCTGGAGGGTGAATCAGAAGAAGCAGAAGAAGGAGAAGGAGAAGATGAAGTCTGGAGGGTGAATCAGAAGGAGTAGAAGAAGGAGAAGGAGAAGGTGAAGTCTGGAGGGTGAATCAGAAGTAGTAGAAGAAGGAGAAGGAGAAGGTGAAGTCTGGACGGTGTATCAGAAGAAACAGAAGAAGGAGAAGGAGAAGGTGAAGTCTGGAGGGTGAATCAGAAGAAGTAGAAGAAGGAGAAGGAGAAGGTGTAGTCTGGAGGGTGAATCAGAAGAAGTAGACGAAGGAGAAGGAGAAGGTGAAGTCTGGAGGGTGAATCAGAAGAAGCAGAAGAAGGAGATGGAGAAGGTGAAGTCTGGAGGGTGAGTCAGAAGAAGTAGAAGAAGGAGAAGGAGAAGGTGAAGTCTGGAGGGTGAATCAGAAGAAGCAGAAGAAGGAGAAGGAGAAGGTGAAGTCTGGAGGGTGAATCAGAAGAAGCAGAAGAAGGAGAAGGAGAAGGAGAAGTCTGGAGGGTGAATCAGAAGAAGCAGAATAAGGAGAAGGAGAAGGTGAAGTCTGGAGGGTGAATCAGAAGAAGCAGAAGAAGGAGAAGGAGAAGGTGAAGTCTGGAGGGTGAATCAGAAGAAGTAGAAGAAGGAGAAGGAGAAGGTGAAGTCTGGAGGGTGAATCAGAAGAAGTAGAAGAAGGAGAAGGAGAAGGTGAAGTCTGGAGGTTGAATCAGAAGAAGTAGAAGAAGGAGAAGGAGAAGGTGAAGTCTGGAGGGTGAAGCAGAAGAAGTAGAAGAAGGAGAAGGAGAAGGTGAAGTCAGGAGGGTGAATCAGAAGAAGAAGAAGAAGGAGAAGGAGAAGGTGAAGTCAGGAGGGTGAATCAGAAGAAGCAGAAGAAGGAGAAGGAGAAGGTGAAGTCTGGAGGGTGAATCAGAAGAATCAGAAGAAGGAGAAGGAGAAGGTGAAGTCTGGAGGGTGAATCAGAAGAAGCAGAAGAAAGAGAAGGAGATGGTGAAGTCTGGAGGGTGAATCAGAAGAAGTAGAAGAAGGAGAAGGAGAAGGTGAAGTCTGGAGGGTGAATCAGAAGAAGCAGAGGAAGGAGAAGGAGAAGGTGAAGTCTGGAGGGTGAATCAGAAGAAGCAGAAGAAGTAGAAGGAGAAGGTGAAGTCTGGAGGGTGAATCAGAAGAAGCAGAAGAAGGAGAAGGAGAAGGTGAAGTCTGGAGGGTGAATGAGAAGAAGCAGAATAAGGAGAAGGAGAAGGTGAAGTCTGGAGGGTGAATCAGAAGAAGCAGAAGAAGGAGAAGGAGAAGATGAAGTCTGGAGGGTGAATCAGAAGAAGTAGAAGAAGGAGAAGGAGAAGGTGAAGTCTGGAGGGTGAATCAGAAGTAGTAGAAGAAGGAGAAGGAGAAGGTGAAGTCTGGACGGTGTATCAGAAGAAACAGAAGAAGGAGAAGGAGAAGGTGAAGTCTGGAGGGTGAATCAGAAGAAGTAGAAGAAGGAGAAGGTGTAGTCTGGAGGGTGAATCAGAAGAAGTAGACGAAGGAGAAGGAGAAGGTGAAGTCTGGAGGGTGAATCAGAAGAAGCAGAAGAAGGAGATGGAGAAGGTGAAGTCTGGAGGGTGAGTCAGAAGAAGTAGAAGAAGGAGAAGGAGAAGGTGAAGTCTGGAGGGTGAATCAGAAGAAGCAGAAGAAGGAGAAGGAGAAGGTGAAGTCTGGAGGGTGAATCAGAAGAAGCAGAAGAAGGAGAAGGAGAAGGAGAAGTCTGGAGGGTGAATCAGAAGAAGCAGAATAAGGAGAAGGAGAAGGTGAAGTCTGGAGGGTGAATCAGAAGAAGCAGAAGAAGGAGAAGGAGAAGGTGAAGTCTGGAGGGTGAATCAGAAGAAGTAGAAGAAGGAGAAGGAGAAGGTGAAGTCTGGAGGGTGAATCAGAAGAAGTAGAAGAAGGAGAAGGAGAAGGTGAAGTCTGGAGGTTGAATCAGAAGAAGTAGAAGAAGGAGAAGGAGAAGGTGAAGTCTGGAGGGTGAAGCAGAAGAAGTAGAAGAAGGAGAAGGAGAAGGTGAAGTCAGGAGGGTGAATCAGAAGAAGAAGAAGAAGGAGAAGGAGAAGGTGAAGTCAGGAGGGTGAATCAGAAGAAGCAGAAGAAGGAGAAGGAGAAGGTGAAGTCTGGAGGGTGAATCAGAAGAATCAGAAGAAGGAGAAGGAGAAGGTGAAGTCTGGAGGGTGAATCAGAAGAAGCAGAAGAAAGAGAAGGAGATGGTGAAGTCTGGAGGGTGAATCAGAAGAAGTAGAAGAAGGAGAAGGAGAAGGTGAAGTCTGGAGGGTGAATCAGAAGAAGCAGAGGAAGGAGAAGGAGAAGGTGAAGTCTGGAGGGTGAATCAGAAGAAGCAGAAGAAGTAGAAGGAGAAGGTGAAGTCTGTAGGGTGAATCAGAAGAAGCAGAAGAAGGAGAAGGAGAAGGTGAAGTCTGGAGGGTGAATGAGAAGAAGCAGAATAAGGAGAAGGAGAAGGTGAAGTCTGGAGGGTGAATCAGAAGAAGCAGAAGAAGGAGAAGGAGAAGGTGAAGTCTGGAGGGTGAATCAGAAGAAGTAGAAGAAGGAGAAGGAGAAGGTGAAGTCTGGAGGGTGAAGCAGAAGAAGGAGAAGGAGAAGGTGAAGCCAGGAGGGTGAATCAGAAGAAGTAGAAGAAGGAGAAGGAGAAGGTGAAATCAGGAGGGTGAATCAGAAGAAGCAGAAGAAGGAGAAGGAGAAGGTGAAGTCTGTAGGGTGAATCACAAGAATCAGATGAAGGAGAAGGAGAAGATGACGTCTGGAGGGTGAATCAGAAGAAGCAGAAGAAAGAGAATGAGAAGGTGAAGTCTGGAGGGTGAAGCAGAAGAAACAGAAGAAGGAGAAGGAGAAGGTGAAGACTGGAGGGTGAATCAGAAGAAGTAGAAGAAGGAGAAGGAGAAGGTGAAGTCTGGAGGGTGAATCAGAAGAAGTAGAAGAAGGAGAAGGAGAAGGTGAAGTCTGGAGGGTGAATCAGAAGAAGCAGAAGAAGGAGAAGGAGAAGGTGAAGTCTGGAGGGTGAATCAGAAGAAGCAGAAGAAGGAGAAGGAGAAGATGAAGTCTGGAGGGTGAATCAGAAGAAGTAGAAGAAGGAGAAGGAGAAGGTGAGGTCTGGAGGGTGAATCAGAAGAAGAAGAAGAAGGAGAAGGAGAAGGTGAAGTCTGGAGGGTGAATCAGAAGAAGCAGAAGAAGGAGAAGGAGAAGGTGAAGTCTGGAGGGTGAATCAGAAGAAACAGAAGAAGGAGAAGGAGAAGGTGAAGTCTGGAGGGTGAATCAGAAGAAGCAGAAGAAAGAGAAGGAGAAGGTGAAGTCTGGAGGGTGAATCAGAAGAAGTAGAAGAAGGAGAAGGAGAAGGTGAAGTCTGGAGTGTGAATCAGAAGAAGGAGAAGGAGAAGGTGAAGTCTGGAGGGTGAATCAGAAGAAGCAGAATAAGGAGAAGGAGAAGGTGAAGTCTGGAGGGTGAATCAGAAGAAGCAGAAGAAGGAGAAGGAGAAGGTGAAGTCTGGAGGGTGAATCAGAAGAAGTAGAAGAAGGAGAAGGAGAAGTTGAAGTTTGGAGGGTGAAGCAGAAGAAGTAGAAGAAGGAGAAGGAGAAGGTGAAGTCAGGAGGGTGAATCAGAAGAAGCAGAAGAAGGAGAAGGAGAAGGTGAAGTCTGGAGGGTGAATCAGAAGAATCAGAAGAAGGAGAAGGAGAAGGTGAAGTCTGGAGGGTGAATCAGAAGAAGCAGAGGAAGGAGAAGGAGAAGGTGAAGTCTGGAGGGTGAATCAGAAGAAGCAGAATAAGGAGAAGGAGAAGGTGAAGTCTGGAGGGTGAATCAGAAGAAGCAGAATAAGGAGAAGGAGAAGGTGAAGTCTGGAGGGTGAATCAGAAGAAGCAGAAGAAGGAGAAGGAGAAGATGAAGTCTGGAGGGTGAATCAGAAGAAGTAGAAGAAGGAGAAGGAGAAGGTGAAGTCTGGAGGGTGAAGCAGAAGAAGTAGAAGAAGGAGAAGGAGAAGGTGAAGTCAGGAGGGTGAATCAGAAGAAGCAGAAGAAGGAGAAGGAGAAGGTGAAGTCTGGAGGGTGAATCAGAAGAATCAGAAGAAGGAGAAGGAGAAGGTGAAGTCTGGAGGGTGAATCAGAAGAAGCAGAAGAAAGAGAAGGAGAAGGTGAAGTCTGGAGGGTGAAGCAGAAGAAACAGAAGAAGGAGAAGGAGAAGGTGAAGACTGGAGGGTGAATCAGAAGAAGTAGAAGAAGGAGAAGGAGAAGGTGAAGTCTGGAGGCTGAAGCAGAAGAAGTAGAAGAAGGAGAAGGAGAAGGTGAAGTCTGGAGGGTGAATCAGAAGAAGCAGAAGAAGGGGAAGGAGAAGGTGAAGTCTGGAGGGTGAATCAGAAGAAGCAGAAGAAGGAGAAGGAGAAGATGAAGTCTGGAGGGTGAATCAGAAGAAGTAGAAGAAGGAGAAGGAGAAGGTAAAGTCTGGAGGGTGAATCAGAAGTAGCAGAAGAAGGAGAAGGAGAAGGTGAAGTCTGGACGGTGAATCAGAAGAAACAGAAGAAGGAGAAGGAGAAGGTGAAGTCTGGAGGGTGAATCAGAAGAAGTAGAAGAAGGAGAAGGAGAAGGTGTAGTCTGGAGGGTGAATCAGAAGAAGTAGACGAAGGAGAAGGAGAAGGTGAAGTCTGGAGGGTGAATCAGAAGAAGCAGAAGAAGGAAATGGAGAAGGTGAAGTCTGGAGGGTGAATCAGAAGAAGTAGAAGAAGGAGAAGGAGAAGGTGAAGTCTGGAGGGTGAATCAGAAGAAGCAGAAGAAGGAGAAGGAGAAGGTGAAGTCTGGAGGGTGAATCAGAAGAAGCAGAAGAAGGAGAAGGAGAAGGTGAAGTCTGGAGGGTGAATCAGAAGAAGCAGAAGAAGGAGAAGGAGAAGGAGAAGTCTGGAGGGTGAATCAGAAGAAGCAGAATAAGGAGAAGGAGAAGGTGAAGTCTGGAGGGTGAATCAGAAGAAGCAGAAGAAGGAGAAGGAGAAGGTGAAGTCTGGAGGGTGAATCAGAAGAAGTAGAAGAAGGAGAAGGAGAAGGTGAAGTCTGGAGGGTGAATCAGAAGAAGTAGAAGAAGGAGAAGGAGAAGGTGAAGTCTGGAGGTTGAATCAGAAGAAGTAGAAGAAGGAGAAGGAGAAGGTGAAGTCTGGAGGGTGAAGCAGAAGAAGTAGAAGAAGGAGAAGGAGAAGGTGAAGTCAGGAGGGTGAATCAGAAGAAGAAGAAGAAGGAGAAGGAGAAGGTGAAGTCAGGAGGGTGAATCAGAAGAAGCAGAAGAAGGAGAAGGAGAAGGTGAAGTCTGGAGGGTGAATCAGAAGAATCAGAAGAAGGAGAAGGAGAAGGTGAAGTCTGGAGGGTGAATCAGAAGAAGCAGAAGAAAGAGAAGGAGATGGTGAAGTCTGGAGGGTGAATCAGAAGAAGTAGAAGAAGGAGAAGGAGAAGGTGAAGTCTGGAGGGTGAATCAGAAGAAGCAGAGGAAGGAGAAGGAGAAGGTGAAGTCTGGAGGGTGAATCAGAAGAAGCAGAAGAAGTAGAAGGAGAAGGTGAAGTCTGGAGGGTGAATCAGAAGAAGCAGAAGAAGGAGAAGGAGAAGGTGAAGTCTGGAGGGTGAATGAGAAGAAGCAGAATAAGGAGAAGGAGAAGGTGAAGTCTGGAGGGTGAATCAGAAGAAGCAGAAGAAGGAGAAGGAGAAGGTGAAGTCTGGAGGGTGAATCAGAAGAAGTAGAAGAAGGAGAAGGAGAAGGTGAAGTCTGGAGGGTGAAGCAGAAGAAGGAGAAGGAGAAGGTGAAGCCAGGAGGGTGAATCAGAAGAAGTAGAAGAAGGAGAAGGAGAAGGTGAAATCAGGAGGGTGAATCAGAAGAAGCAGAAGAAGGAGAAGGAGAAGGTGAAGTCTGTAGGGTGAATCACAAGAATCAGATGAAGGAGAAGGAGAAGATGACGTCTGGAGGGTGAATCAGAAGAAGCAGAAGAAAGAGAATGAGAAGGTGAAGTCTGGAGGGTGAAGCAGAAGAAACAGAAGAAGGAGAAGGAGAAGGTGAAGACTGGAGGGTGAATCAGAAGAAGTAGAAGAAGGAGAAGGAGAAGGTGAAGTCTGGAGGGTGAATCAGAAGAAGTAGAAGAAGGAGAAGGAGAAGGTGAAGTCTGGAGGGTGAATCAGAAGAAGCAGAAGAAGGAGAAGGAGAAGGTGAAGTCTGGAGGGTGAATCAGAAGAAGCAGAAGAAGGAGAAGGAGAAGATGAAGTCTGGAGGGTGAATCAGAAGAAGTAGAAGAAGGAGAAGGAGAAGGTGAGGTCTGGAGGGTGAATCAGAAGAAGCAGAAGAAGGAGAAGGAGAAGGTGAAGTCTGGAGGGTGAATCAGAAGAAGCAGAAGAAGGAGAAGGAGAAGGTGAAGTCTGGAGGGTGAATCAGAAGAAACAGAAGAAGGAGAAGGAGAAGGTGAAGTCTGGAGGGTGAATCAGAAGAAGCAGAAGAAAGAGAAGGAGAAGGTGAAGTCTGGAGGGTGAATCAGAAGAAGTAGAAGAAGGAGAAGGAGAAGGTGAAGTCTGGAGTGTGAATCAGAAGAAGCAGAAGAAGGAGAAGGAGAAGGTGAAGTCTGGAGGGTGAATCAGAAGAAGCAGAATAAGGAGAAGGAGAAGGTGAAGTCTGGAGGGTGAATCAGAAGAAGCAGAAGAAGGAGAAGGAGAAGGTGAAGTCTGGAGGGTGAATCAGAAGAAGTAGAAGAAGGAGAAGGAGAAGTTGAAGTTTGGAGGGTGAAGCAGAAGAAGTAGAAGAAGGAGAAGGAGAAGGTGAAGTCAGGAGGGTGAATCAGAAGAAGCAGAAGAAGGAGAAGGAGAAAGTGAAGTCTGGAGGGTGAATCAGAAGAATCAGAAGAAGGAGAAGGAGAAGGTGAAGTCTGGAGGGTGAATCAGAAGAAGCAGAGGAAGGAGAAGGAGAAGGTGAAGTCTGGAGGGTGAATCAGAAGAAGCAGAATAAGGAGAAGGAGAAGGTGAAGTCTGGAGGGTGAATCAGAAGAAGCAGAATAAGGAGAAGGAGAAGGTGAAGTCTGGAGGGTGAATCAGAAGAAGCAGAAGAAGGAGAAGGAGAAGATGAAGTCTGGAGGGTGAATCAGAAGAAGTAGAAGAAGGAGAAGGAGAAGGTGAAGTCTGGAGGGTGAAGCAGAAGAAGTAGAAGAAGGAGAAGGAGAAGGTGAAGTCAGGAGGGTGAATCAGAAGAAGCAGAAGAAGGAGAAGGAGAAGGTGAAGTCTGGAGGGTGAATCAGAAGAATCAGAAGAAGGAGAAGGAGAAGGTGAAGTCTGGAGGGTGAATCAGAAGAAGCAGAAGAAAGAGAAGGAGAAGGTGAAGTCTGGAGGGTGAAGCAGAAGAAACAGAAGAAGGAGAAGGAGAAGGTGAAGACTGGAGGGTGAATCAGAAGAAGTAGAAGAAGGAGAAGGAGAAGGTGAAGTCTGGAGGCTGAAGCAGAAGAAGTAGAAGAAGGAGAAGGAGAAGGTGAAGTCTGGAGGGTGAATCAGAAGAAGCAGAAGAAGGGGAAGGAGAAGGTGAAGTCTGGAGGGTGAATCAGAAGAGGCAGAAGAAGGAGAAGGAGAAGATGAAGTCTGGAGGGTGAATCAGAAGAAGTAGAAGAAGGAGAAGGAGAAGGTAAAGTCTGGAGGGTGAATCAGAAGTAGCAGAAGAAGGAGAAGGAGAAGGTGAAGTCTGGACGGTGAATCAGAAGAAACAGAAGAAGGAGAAGGAGAAGGTGAAGTCTGGAGGGTGAATCAGAAGAAGTAGAAGAAGGAGAAGGAGAAGGTGTAGTCTGGAGGGTGAATCAGAAGAAGTAGACGAAGGAGAAGGAGAAGGTGAAGTCTGGAGGGTGAATCAGAAGAAGCAGAAGAAGGAAATGGAGAAGGTGAAGTCTGGAGGGTGAATCAGAAGAAGTAGAAGAAGGAGAAGGAGAAGGTGAAGTCTGGAGGGTGAATCAGAAGAAGCAGAAGAAGGAGAAGGAGAAGGTGAAGTCTGGAGGGTGAATCAGAAGAAGCAGAAGAAGGAGAAGGAGAAGGAGAAGTCTGGAGGGTGAATCAGAAGAAGCAGAAGAAGGAGAAGGAGAAGGTGAAGTCTGGAGGGTGAAGCAGAAGAAGTAGAAGAAGGAGAAGGAGAAGGTGAAGTCAGGAGGGTGAATCAGAAGAAGTAGAAGAAGGAGAAGGAGAAGGTGAAGTCAGGAGGGTGAATCAGAAGAAGCAGAAGAAGGAGAAGGAGAAGGTGAAGTCTGGAGGGTGAATCAGAAGAATCAGAAGAAGGAGAAGGAGAAGGTGAAGTCTGGAGGGTGAATCAGAAGAAGCAGAAGAAGGAGAAGGAGAAGGTGAAGTCTGGAGGGTGAATCAGAAGAAGCAGAAGAAGGAGAAGGAGAAGGTGAAGTCAGGAGGGTGAATCAGAAGAAGCAGAAGAAGGAGAAGGAGAAGGTGAAGTTAGGAGGGTGAATCAGAAGAAGCAGAAGAAGGAGAAGGAGCAGGTGATGTCAGCGGGATGAAGCAGAAGAAGTAGAAGAAGGAGAAGGAGAAGGTGAAGTCAGGACGGTGAAGCAGAAGAAGCAGAAGAAGGAGAAGGAGAAGGTCAAGTCTGGAGGGTGAATCAGAAGAAGTAGAAGAAGGAGAAGGAGAAGGTGAAGTCTGGAGGGTGAAGCAGAAGAAGTAGAAGAAGGAGAAGGAGAAGGTGAAGTCAGGAGGGTGAATCAGAAGAAGTAGAAGAAGGAGAAGGAGAAGGTGAAGTCAGGAAGGTGAATCAGAAGAAGCAGAAGAAGGAGAAGGAGGAGGTGAAGTCTGGAGGGTGAATCAGAAGAAGCAGAAGAAGGAGAAGGAGAAGATGAAATCTGGAGGGTGAATCAGAAGAAGTAGAAGAAGGAGAAGGAGAAGGTGAGGTCTGGAGGGTGAATCAGAAGAAGTAGAAGAAGGAGAAGGAGAAGGTGAAGTCTGGAGGGTGAAACAGAAGAAGCAGAAGAAGGAGAAGGAGAAGGTGAAGTCTGGAGGGTGAATCAGAAGAAGCAGAAGAAGGAGAAGGAGAAGGTGAAGTCTGGAGGGTGAATCAGAAGAAGCAGAAGAAGGAGAAGGAGAAGATGAAATCTGGAGGGTGAATCAGAAGAAGCAGAAGAAAGAGAAGGAGAAGGTGAAGTCTGGAGGGTGAATCAGAAGAAGTAGAAGAAGGAGAAGGAGAAGGTGAAGTCTGGAGGGTGAATCAGAAGAAGCAGAAGAAGGAGAAGGAGAAGGTGAAGTCTGGAGGGTGAATCAGAAGAAGCAGAAGAAGGAGAAGGAGAAGGTGAAGTCTGGAGGGTGAATCAGAAGAAGCAGAAGAAGGAGAAGGAGAAGTTGAAGTCTGGAGGGTGAATCAGAAGAAGCAGAATAAGGAGAAGTGAAGGTGAAGTATGGAGGGTGAATCAGAAGAAGCAGAAGAAGGAGAAGGAGAAGGTGAAGTCTGGCGGGTGAATCAGAAGAAGTAGAAGAAGGAGAAGGAGAAGGTGAAGTCTGGAGGGTGAAGCAGAAGAAGTAGAAGAAGGAGAAGGAGAAGGTGAAGTCTGGAGGGTGCAGCAGAAGAAGTAGAAGAAGGAGAAGGAGAAGGTGAAGTCAGGAGGGTGAATCAGAAGAAGTAGAAGAAGGAGAAGGTGAAGTCAGGAGGGTGAATCAGAAGAAGCAGAAGAAGGAGAAGGAGAAGGTGAAGTCTGGAGGGTGAATCAGAAGAATCAGAAGAAGGAGAAGGAGAAGGTGAAGTCTGGAGGGTGAATCAGAAGAAGCAGAAGAAAGAGAAGGAGAAGGTGAAGTCTGGAGGGTGAAGCAGAAGAAACAGAAGAAGGAGACGGAGAAGGTGAAGACTGGAGGGTGAATCAGAAGAAGTGGAAGAAGGAGAAGGAGAAGGTGAAGTCTGGAGGGTGAATCAGAAGAAGTAGAAGAAGGAGAAGGAGAAGGTGAAGTCTGGAGGGTGAATCAGAAGAAGCAGAAGAAGGAGAAGGAGAAGGTGAAGTCTGGAGGGTGAATCAGAAGAAGCAGAAGAAGGAGAAGGAGAAGATGAAGTCTGGAGGGTGAATCAGAAGAAGTAGAAGAAGGAGAAGGAGAAGGTGAAGTCTGGAGGGTGAATCAGAAGTAGTAGAAGAAGGAGAAGGAGAAGGTGAAGTCTGGACGGTGTATCAGAAGAAACAGAAGAAGGAGAAGGAGAAGGTGAAGTCTGGAGGGTGAATCAGAAGAAGTAGAAGAAGGAGAAGGAGAAGGTGTAGTCTGGAGGGTGAATCAGAAGACGTAGACGAAGGAGAAGGAGAAGGTGAAGTCTGGAGGGTGAATCAGAAGAAGCAGAAGAAGGAGATGGAGAAGGTGAAGTCTGGAGGGTGAGTCAGAAGAAGTAGAAGAAGGAGAAGGAGAAGGTGAAGTCTGGAGGGTGAATCAGAAGAAGCAGAAGAAGGAGAAGGAGAAGGTGAAATCTGGAGGGTGAATCAGAAGAAGCAGAAGAAGGAGAAGGAGAAGGAGAAGTCTGGAGGGTGAATCAGAAGAAGCAGAATAAGGAGAAGGAGAAGGTGAAGTCTGGAGGGTGAATCAGAAGAAGCAGAAGAAGGAGAAGGAGAAGGTGAAGTCTGGAGGGTGAATCAGAAGAAGTAGAAGAAGGAGAAGGAGAAGGTGAAGTCTGGAGGGTGAATCAGAAGAAGTAGAAGAAGGAGAAGGAGAAGGTAAAGTCTGGAGGTTGAATCAGAAGAAGTAGAAGAAGGAGAAGGAGAAGGTGAAGTCTGGAGGGTGAAGCAGAAGAAGTAGAAGAAGGAGAAGGAGAAGCTGAAGTCAGGAGGGTGAATCAGAAGAAGAAGAAGAAGGAGAAGGAGAAGGTGAAGTCAGGAGGGTGAATCAGAAGAAGCAGAAGAAGGAGAAGGAGAAGGTGAAGTCTGGAGGGTGAATCAGAAGAAGCAGAAGAAGGAGAAGGAGAAGATGAAGTCTGGAGGGTGAATCAGAAGAAGTAGAAGAAGGAGAAGGAGAAGGTGAAGTCTGGAGGGTGAATCAGAAGTAGTAGAAGAAGGAGAAGGAGAAGGTGAAGTCTGGACGGTGTATCAGAAGAAACAGAAGAAGGAGAAGGAGAAGGTGAAGTCTGGAGGGTGAATCAGAAGAAGTAGAAGAAGGAGAAGGAGAAGGTGTAGTCTGGAGGGTGAATCAGAAGAAGTAGACGAAGGAGAAGGAGAAGGTGAAGTCTGGAGGGTGAATCAGAAGAAGCAGAAGAAGGAGATGGAGAAGGTGGAGTCTGGAGGGTGAGTCAGAAGAAGTAGAAGAAGGAGAAGGAGAAGGTGAAGTCTGGAGGGTGAATCAGAAGAAGCAGAAGAAGGAGAAGGAGAAGGTGAAATCTGGAGGGTGAATCAGAAGAAGCAGAAGAAGGAGAAGGAGAAGGAGAAGTCTGGAGGGTGAATCAGAAGAAGCAGAATAAGGAGAAGGAGAAGGTGAAGTCTGGAGGGTGAATCAGAAGAAGCAGAAGAAGGAGAAGG
The DNA here is from genome assembly GCF_052327205.1 of Somniosus microcephalus. Taxonomy (NCBI): domain Eukaryota; kingdom Metazoa; phylum Chordata; class Chondrichthyes; order Squaliformes; family Somniosidae; genus Somniosus; species Somniosus microcephalus. Next base: position 927,982 of record NW_028225195.1, read on the forward strand.
AGAAGGTGAAGTCTGGAGGGTGAATCAGAAGAAGTAGAAGAAGGAGAAGGAGAAGGTGAAGTCTGGAGGGTGAATCAGAAGAAGTAGAAGAAGGAGAAGGAGAAGGTGAAGTCTGGAGGTTGAATCAGAAGAAGTAGAAGAAGGAGAAGGAGAAGGTGAAGTCTGGAGGGTGAAGCAGAAGAAGTAGAAGAAGGAGAAGGAGAAGCTGAAGTCAGGAGGGTGAATCAGAAGAAGAAGAAGAAGGAGAAGGAGAAGGTGAAGTCAGGAGGGTGAATCAGAAGAAGCAGAAGAAGGAGAAGGAGAAGGTGAAGTCTGGAGGGTGAATCAGAAGAATCAGAAGAAGGAGAAGGAGAAGGTGAAGTCTGGAGGGTGAATCAGAAGAAGCAGAAGAAAGAGAAGGAGATGGTGAAGTCTGGAGGGTGAATCAGAAGAAGTAGAAGAAGGAGAAGGAGAAGGTGAAGTCTGGAGGGTGAATCAGAAGAAGCAGAGGAAGGAGAAGGAGAAGGTGAAGTCTGGAGGGTGAATCAGAAGAAGCAGAAGAAGTAGAAGGAGAAGGTGAAGTCTGGAGGGTGAATCAGAAGAAGCAGAAGAAGGAGAAGGAGAAGGTGAAGTCTGGAGGGTGAATGAGAAGAAGCAGAATAAGGAGAAGGAGAAGGTGAAGTCTGGAGGGTGAATCAGAAGAAGCAGAAGAAGGAGAAGGAGAAGGTGAAGTCTGGAGGGTGAATCAGAAGAAGTAGAAGAAGGAGAAGGAGAAGGTGAAGTCTGGAGGGTGAAGCAGAAGAAGGAGAAGGAGAAGGTGAAGCCAGGAGGGTGAATCAGAAGAAGTAGAAGAAGGAGAAGGAGAAGGTGAAATCAGGAGGGTGAATCAGAAGAAGCAGAAGAAGGAGAAGGAAAAGGTGAAGTCTGTAGGGTGAATCAGAAGAATCAGAAGAAGGAGAAGGAGAAGATGACGTCTGGAGGGTGAATCAGAAGAAGCAGAAGAAAGAGAAGGAGAAGGTGAAGTCTGGAGGGTGAAGCAGAAGAAACAGAAGAAGGAGAAGGAGAAGGTGAAGACTGGAGGGTGAATCAGAAGAAGTAGAAGAAGGAGAAGGAGAAGGTGAAGTCTGGAGGGTGAATCAGAAGAAGTAGAAGAAGGAGAAGGAGAAGGTGAAGTCTGGAGGGTGAATCAGAAGAAGCAGAAGAAGGAGAAGGAGAAGGTGAAGTCTGGAGGGTGAATCAGAAGAAGCAGAAGAAGGAGAAGGAGAAGATGAAGTCTGGAGGGTGAATCAGAAGAAGTAGAAGAAGGAGAAGGAGAAGGTGAGGTCTGGAGGGTGAATCAGAAGAAGCAGAAGAAGGAGAAGGAGAAGGTGAAGTCTGGAGGGTGAATCAGAAGAAGCAGAAGAAGGAGAAGGAGAAGGTGAAGTCTGGAGGGTGAATCAGAAGAAACAGAAGAAGGAGAAGGAGAAGGTGAAGTCTGGAGGGTGAATCAGAAGAAGTAGAAGAAGGAGAAGGAGAAGGTGTAGTCTGGAGGGTGAATCAGAAGAAGCAGAAGGAGGAGAAGGAGAAGGTGAAGTCTGGAGGGTGAATCAGAAGAAGCAGAAGAAGGAGAAGGAGAAGGTGAAGTCTGGAGGGTGAATCAGAATAAGCAGAAGAAGGAGAAGGAGAAGGTGAAGTCAGGAGGGTGAATCAGAAGAAGCAGAAGAAGGAGAAGGAGAAGGTGAAGTTAGGAGGGTGAATCAGAAGAAGCAGAAGAAGGAGAAGGAGCAGGTGATGTCAGGGGGATGAAGCAGAATAAGTAGAAGAAGGAGAAGGAGAAGGTGAAGTCAGGACGGTGAAGCAGAAGAAGCAGAAGAAGGAGAAGGAGAAGGTGAAGTCTGGAGGGTGAATCAGAAGAAGTAGAAGAAGGAAAAGGAGAAGGTCAAGTCTGGAGGGTGAATCAGAAGAAGTAGAAGAAGGAGAAGGAGGAGGTGAAGTCTGGAGGGTGAAGCAGAAGAAGTAGAAGAAGGAGAAGGAGAAGGTGAAGTCAGGAGGGTGAATTAGAAGAAGTAGAAGAAGGAGAAGGAGAAGGTGAAGTCAGGAGGGTGAATCAGAAGAAGCAGAAGAAGGAGAAGGAGAAGGTGAAGTCTGGAGGGTGAATCAGAAGAATCAGAAGAAGGAGAAGGAGAAGGTGAAGTCTGGAGGGTGAATCAGAAGAAGCAGAAGAAAGAGAAGGAGAAGGTGAAGTCTGGAGGGTGAAGCAGAAGAAGCAGAAGAAGGAGAAGGAGAAGCTGAAGTCTGGAGGGTGAATCAGAAGAAGCAGAATAAGGAGAAGGAGAAGGTGAAGTCTGGAGGGTGAATCAGAAGAAGCAGAATAAGGAGAAGGAGAAGGTGAAGTCTGGAGGGTGAATCAGAAGAAGCAGAAGAAGGAGAAGGAGAAGGTGAAGTCTGGAGGGTGAATCAGAAGAAGTAGAAGATGGAGAAGGAGAAGGTGAAGTCTGGAGGGTGAAGCAGAAGAAGTAGAAGAAGGAGAAGGAGAAGGTGAAGTCAGGTGGGTGAATCAGAAGAAGTAGAAGAAGGAGAAGGAGAAGGTGAAGTCAGGAGGGTGAATCAGAAGAAGCAGAATAAGGAGAAGGAGAAGGTGAAGTCTGGAGGGTGAATCAGAAGAATCAGAAGAAGGAGAAGGAGAAGGTGAAGTCTGGAGGGTGAATCAGAAGAAGCAGAAGAAAGAGAAGGAGAAGGTGAAGTCTGGAGGGTGAAGCAGAAGAAACAGAAGAAGGAGAAGGAGAAGGTGAAGACTGGAGGGTGAATCAGAAGAAGTAGAAGAAGGAGAAGGAGAAGGTGAAGTCTGGAGGGTGAATCAGAAGAAGTGGAAGAAGGAGAAGGAGAAGGTGAAGTCTGGAGGGTGAATCAGAAGAAGCAGAAGAAGGAGAAGGAGAAGGTGAAGTCTGGAGGGTGAATCAGAAGAAGCAGAAGAAGGAGAAGGAGAAGATGAAGTCTGGAGGGTGAATCAGAAGAAGTAGAAGAAGGAGAAGGAGAAGATGAAGTCTGGAGGGTGAATCAGAAGTAGTCGAAAAAGGAGAAGGAGAAGGTGAAGTCTGGAGGGTGAATCAGAAGAAACAGAATAAGGAGAAGGAGAAGGTGAAGTCTGGAGGGTGAATCAGAAGAAGTAGAAGAAGGAGAAGGAGAAGGTGTAGTCTGGAGGGTGAATCAGAAGAAGTAGACGAAGGAGAAGTAGAAGGTGAAGTCTGGAGGGTGAATCAGAAGAAGTAGAAGAAGGAGAAGGAGAAGGTGTAGTCTGGAGGGTGAATCAGAAGAAGTAGACGAAGGAGAAGGAGAAGGTGAAGTCTGGAGGGTGAATCAGAAGAAGCAGAAGAAGGAGATGGAGAAGGTGGAGTCTGGAGGGTGAGTCAGAAGAAGTAGAAGAAGGAGAAGGAGAAGGTGAAGTCTGGAGGGTGAATCAGAAGAAGCAGAAGAAGGAGAAGGAGAAGGTGAAATCTGGAGGGTGAATCAGAAGAAGCAGAAGAAGGAGAAGGAGAAGGAGAAGTCTGGAGGGTGAATCAGAAGAAGCAGAATAAGGAGAAGGAGAAGGTGAAGTCTGGAGGGTGAATCAGAAGAAGCAGAAGAAGGAGAAGGAGAAGGTGAAGTCTGGAGGGTGAATCAGAAGAAGTAGAAGAAGGAGAAGGAGAAGGTGAAGTCTGGAGGGTGAATCAGAAGAAGTAGAAGAAGGAGAAGGAGAAGGTGAAGTCTGGAGGTTGAATCAGAAGAAGTAGAAGAAGGAGAAGGAGAAGGTGAAGTCTGGAGGGTGAAGCAGAAGAAGTAGAAGAAGGAGAAGGAGAAGCTGAAGTCAGGAGGGTGAATCAGAAGAAGAAGAAGAAGGAGAAGGAGAAGGTGAAGTCAGGAGGGTGAATCAGAAGAAGCAGAAGAAGGAGAAGGAGAAGGTGAAGTCTGGAGGGTGAATCAGAAGAATCAGAAGAAGGAGAAGGAGAAGGTGAAGTCTGGAGGGTGAATCAGAAGAAGCAGAAGAAAGAGAAGGAGATGGTGAAGTCTGGAGGGTGAATCAGAAGAAGTAGAAGAAGGAGAAGGAGAAGGTGAAGTCTGGAGGGTGAATCAGAAGAAGCAGAGGAAGGAGAAGGAGAAGGTGAAGTCTGGAGGGTGAATCAGAAGAAGCAGAAGAAGTAGAAGGAGAAGGTGAAGTCTGGAGGGTGAATCAGAAGAAGCAGAAGAAGGAGAAGGAGAAGGTGAAGTCTGGAGGGTGAATGAGAAGAAGCAGAATAAGGAGAAGGAGAAGGTGAAGTCTGGAGGGTGAATCAGAAGAAGCAGAAGAAGGAGAAGGAGAAGGTGAAGTCTGGAGGGTGAATCAGAAGAAGTAGAAGAAGGAGAAGGAGAAGGTGAAGTCTGGAGGGTGAAGCAGAAGAAGGAGAAGGAGAAGGTGAAGCCAGGAGGGTGAATCAGAAGAAGTAGAAGAAGGAGAAGGAGAAGGTGAAATCAGGAGGGTGAATCAGAAGAAGCAGAAGAAGGAGAAGGAAAAGGTGAAGTCTGTAGGGTGAATCAGAAGAATCAGAAGAAGGAGAAGGAGAAGATGACGTCTGGAGGGTGAATCAGAAGAAGCAGAAGAAAGAGAAGGAGAAGGTGAAGTCTGGAGGGTGAAGCAGAAGAAACAGAAGAAGGAGAAGGAGAAGGTGAAGACTGGAGGGTGAATCAGAAGAAGTAGAAGAAGGAGAAGGAGAAGGTGAAGTCTGGAGGGTGAATCAGAAGAAGTAGAAGAAGGAGAAGGAGAAGGTGAAGTCTGGAGGGTGAATCAGAAGAAGCAGAAGAAGGAGAAGGAGAAGGTGAAGTCTGGAGGGTGAATCAGAAGAAGCAGAAGAAGGAGAAGGAGAAGATGAAGTCTGGAGGGTGAATCAGAAGAAGTAGAAGAAGGAGAAGGAGAAGGTGAGGTCTGGAGGGTGAATCAGAAGAAGCAGAAGAAGGAGAAGGAGAAGGTGAAGTCTGGAGGGTGAATCAGAAGAAGCAGAAGAAGGAGAAGGAGAAGGTGAAGTCTGGAGGGTGAATCAGAAGAAACAGAAGAAGGAGAAGGAGAAGGTGAAGTCTGGAGGGTGAATCAGAAGAAGTAGAAGAAGGAGAAGGAGAAGGTGTAGTCTGGAGGGTGAATCAGAAGAAGCAGAAGGAGGAGAAGGAGAAGGTGAAGTCTGGAGGGTGAATCAGAAGAAGCAGAAGAAGGAGAAGGAGAAGGTGAAGTCTGGAGGGTGAATCAGAATAAGCAGAAGAAGGAGAAGGAGAAGGTGAAGTCAGGAGGGTGAATCAGAAGAAGCAGAAGAAGGAGAAGGAGAAGGTGAAGTTAGGAGGGTGAATCAGAAGAAGCAGAAGAAGGAGAAGGAGCAGGTGATGTCAGGGGGATGAAGCAGAATAAGTAGAAGAAGGAGAAGGAGAAGGTGAAGTCAGGACGGTGAAGCAGAAGAAGCAGAAGAAGGAGAAGGAGAAGGTGAATGGAGGGTGAATCAGAAGAAGTAGAAGAAGGAAAAGGAGAAGGTCAAGTCTGGAGGGTGAATCAGAAGAAGTAGAAGAAGGAGAAGGAGGAGGTGAAGTCTGGAGGGTGAAGCAGAAGAAGTAGAAGAAGGAGAAGGAGAAGGTGAAGTCAGGAGGGTGAATTAGAAGAAGTAGAAGAAGGAGAAGGAGAAGGTGAAGTCAGGAGGGTGAATCAGAAGAAGCAGAAGAAGGGAGAAGGAGAAGGTGAAGTCTGGAGGGTGAATCAGAAGAATCAGAAGAAGGAGAAGGAGAAGGTGAAGTCTGGAGGGTGAATCAGAAGAAGCAGAAGAAAGAGAAGGAGAAGGTGAAGTCTGGAGGGTGAAGCAGAAGAAGCAGAAGAAGGAGAAGGAGAAGCTGAAGTCTGGAGGGTGAATCAGAAGAAGCAGAATAAGGAGAAGGAGAAGGTGAAGTCTGGAGGGTGAATCAGAAGAAGCAGAAGAAGGAGAAGGAGAAGGTGAAGTCTGGAGGGTGAATCAGAAGAAGTAGAAGATGGAGAAGGAGAAGGTGAAGTCTGGAGGGTGAAGCAGAAGAAGTAGAAGAAGGAGAAGGAGAAGGTGAAGTCAGGTGGGTGAATCAGAAGAAGTAGAAGAAGGAGAAGGAGAAGGTGAAGTCAGGAGGGTGAATCAGAAGAAGCAGAATAAGGAGAAGGAGAAGGTGAAGTCTGGAGGGTGAATCAGAAGAATCAGAAGAAGGAGAGAAGGAGAAGGTGAAGTCTGGAGGGTGAATCAGAAGAAGCAGAAGAAAGAGAAGGAGAAGGTGAAGTCTGGAGGGTGAAGCAGAAGAAACAGAAGAAGGAGAAGGAGAAGGTGAAGACTGGAGGGTGAATCAGAAGAAGTAGAAGAAGGAGAAGGAGAAGGTGAAGTCTGGAGGGTGAATCAGAAGAAGTGGAAGAAGGAGAAGGAGAAGGTGAAGTCTGGAGGGTGAATCAGAAGAAGCAGAAGAAGGAGAAGGAGAAGGTGAAGTCTGGAGGGTGAATCAGAAGAAGCAGAAGAAGGAGAAGGAGAAGATGAAGTCTGGAGGGTGAATCAGAAGAAGTAGAAGAAGGAGAAGGAGAAGATGAAGTCTGGAGGGTGAATCAGAAGTAGTCGAAAAAGGAGAAGGAGAAGGTGAAGTCTGGAGGGTGAATCAGAAGAAACAGAATAAGGAGAAGGAGAAGGTGAAGTCTGGAGGGTGAATCAGAAGAAGTAGAAGAAGGAGAAGGAGAAGGTGTAGTCTGGAGGGTGAATCAGAAGAAGTAGACGAAGGAGAAGTAGAAGGTGAAGTCTGGAGGGTGAATCAGAAGAAGTAGAAGAAGGAGAAGGAGAAGGTGTAGTCTGGAGGGTGAATCAGAAGAAGTAGACGAAGGAGAAGGAGAAGGTGAAGTCTGGAGGGTGAATCAGAAGAAGCAGAAGAAGGAGATGGAGAAGGTGGAGTCTGGAGGGTGAGTCAGAAGAAGTAGAAGAAGGAGAAGGAGAAGGTGAAGTCTGGAGGGTGAATCAGAAGAAGCAGAAGAAGGAGAAGGAGAAGGTGAAATCTGGAGGGTGAATCAGAAGAAGCAGAAGAAGGAGAAGGAGAAGGAGAAGTCTGGAGGGTGAATCAGAAGAAGCAGAATAAGGAGAAGGAGAAGGTGAAGTCTGGAGGGTGAATCAGAAGAAGCAGAAGAAGGAGAAGGAGAAGGTGAAGTCTGGAGGGTGAATCAGAAGAAGTAGAAGAAGGAGAAGGAGAAGGTGAAGTCTGGAGGGTGAATCAGAAGAAGTAGAAGAAGGAGAAGGAGAAGGTGAAGTCTGGAGGTTGAATCAGAAGAAGTAGAAGAAGGAGAAGGAGAAGGTGAAGTCTGGAGGGTGAAGCAGAAGAAGTAGAAGAAGGAGAAGGAGAAGCTGAAGTCAGGAGGGTGAATCAGAAGAAGAAGAAGAAGGAGAAGGAGAAGGTGAAGTCAGGAGGGTGAATCAGAAGAAGCAGAAGAAGGAGAAGGAGAAGGTGAAGTCTGGAGGGTGAATCAGAAGAATCAGAAGAAGGAGAAGGAGAAGGTGAAGTCTGGAGGGTGAATCAGAAGAAGCAGAAGAAAGAGAAGGAGATGGTGAAGTCTGGAGGGTGAATCAGAAGAAGTAGAAGAAGGAGAAGGAGAAGGTGAAGTCTGGAGGGTGAATCAGAAGAAGCAGAGGAAGGAGAAGGAGAAGGTGAAGTCTGGAGGGTGAATCAGAAGAAGCAGAAGAAGTAGAAGGAGAAGGTGAAGTCTGGAGGGTGAATCAGAAGAAGCAGAAGAAGGAGAAGGAGAAGGTGAAGTCTGGAGGGTGAATGAGAAGAAGCAGAATAAGGAGAAGGAGAAGGTGAAGTCTGGAGGGTGAATCAGAAGAAGCAGAAGAAGGAGAAGGAGAAGGTGAAGTCTGGAGGGTGAATCAGAAGAAGTAGAAGAAGGAGAAGGAGAAGGTGAAGTCTGGAGGGTGAAGCAGAAGAAGGAGAAGGAGAAGGTGAAGCCAGGAGGGTGAATCAGAAGAAGTAGAAGAAGGAGAAGGAGAAGGTGAAATCAGGAGGGTGAATCAGAAGAAGCAGAAGAAGGAGAAGGAAAAGGTGAAGTCTGTAGGGTGAATCAGAAGAATCAGAAGAAGGAGAAGGAGAAGATGACGTCTGGAGGGTGAATCAGAAGAAGCAGAAGAAAGAGAAGGAGAAGGTGAAGTCTGGAGGGTGAAGCAGAAGAAACAGAAGAAGGAGAAGGAGAAGGTGAAGACTGGAGGGTGAATCAGAAGAAGTAGAAGAAGGAGAAGGAGAAGGTGAAGTCTGGAGGGTGAATCAGAAGAAGTAGAAGAAGGAGAAGGAGAAGGTGAAGTCTGGAGGGTGAATCAGAAGAAGCAGAAGAAGGAGAAGGAGAAGGTGAAGTCTGGAGGGTGAATCAGAAGAAGCAGAAGAAGGAGAAGGAGAAGATGAAGTCTGGAGGGTGAATCAGAAGAAGTAGAAGAAGGAGAAGGAGAAGGTGAGGTCTGGAGGGTGAATCAGAAGAAGCAGAAGAAGGAGAAGGAGAAGGTGAAGTCTGGAGGGTGAATCAGAAGAAGCAGAAGAAGGAGAAGGAGAAGGTGAAGTCTGGAGGGTGAATCAGAAGAAGTAGAAGAAGGAGAAGGAGAAGGTGTAGTCTGGAGGGTGAATCAGAAGAAGCAGAAGGAGGAGAAGGAGAAGGTGAAGTCTGGAGGGTGAATCAGAAGAAGCAGAAGAAGGAGAAGGAGAAGTTGAAGTCTGGAGGGTGAATCAGAAGAAGCAGAAGAAGGAGAAGGAGAAGGTGAAGTCAGGAGGGTGAATCAGAAGAAGCAGAAGAAGGAGAAGGAGAAGGTGAAGTTAGGAGGGTGAATCAGAAGAAGCAGAAGAAGGAGAAGGAGCAGGTGATGTCAGGGGGATGAAGCAGAATAAGTAGAAGAAGGAGAAGGAGAAGGTGAAGTCAGGACGGTGAAGCAGAAGAAGCAGAAGAAGGAGAAGGAGAAGGTGAAGTCTGGAGGGTGAATCAGAAGAAGTAGAAGAAGGAAAAGGAGAAGGTCAAGTCTGGAGGGTGAATCAGAAGAAGTAGAAGAAGGAGAAGGAGGAGGTGAAGTCTGGAGGGTGAAGCAGAAGAAGTAGAAGAAGGAGAAGGAGAAGGTGAAGTCAGGAGGGTGAATTAGAAGAAGTAGGAGAAGGAGAAGGAGAAGGTGAAGTCAGGAGGGTGAATCAGAAGAAGCAGAAGAAGGAGAAGGAGAAGGTGAAGTCTGGAGGGTGAATCAGAAGAATCAGAAGAAGGAGAAGGAGAAGGTGAAGTCTGGAGGGTGAATCAGAAGAAGCAGAAGAAAGAGAAGGAGAAGGTGAAGTCTGGAGGGTGAAGCAGAAGAAGCAGAAGAAGGAGAAGGAGAAGCTGAAGTCTGGAGGGTGAATCAGAAGAAGCAGAATAAGGAGAAGGAGAAGGTGAAGTCTGGAGGGTGAATCAGAAGAAGCAGAATAAGGAGAAGGAGAAGGTGAAGTCTGGAGGGTGAATCAGAAGAAGCAGAAGAAGGAGAAGGAGAAGGTGAAGTCTGGAGGGTGAATCAGAAGAAGTAGAAGATGGAGAAGGAGAAGGTGAAGTCTGGAGGGTGAAGCAGAAGAAGTAGAAGAAGGAGAAGGAGAAGGTGAAGTCAGGTGGGTGAATCAGAAGAAGTAGAAGAAGGAGAAGGAGAAGGTGAAGTCAGGAGGGTGAATCAGAAGAAGCAGAATAAGGAGAAGGAGAAGGTGAAGTCTGGAGGGTGAATCAGAAGAATCAGAAGAAGGAGAAGGAGAAGGTGAAGTCTGGAGGGTGAATCAGAAGAAGCAGAAGAAAGAGAAGGAGAAGGTGAAGTCTGGAGGGTGAAGCAGAAGAAACAGAAGAAGGAGAAGGAGAAGGTGAAGACTGGAGGGTGAATCAGAAGAAGTAGAAGAAGGAGAAGGAGAAGGTGAAGTCTGGAGGGTGAATCAGAAGAAGTGGAAGAAGGAGAAGGAGAAGGTGAAGTCTGGAGGGTGAATCAGAAGAAGCAGAAGAAGGAGAAGGAGAAGGTGAAGTCTGGAGGGTGAATCAGAAGAAGCAGAAGAAAGAGAAGGAGAAGATGAAGTCTGGAGGGTGAATCAGAAGAAGTAGAAGAAGGAGAAGGAGAAGATGAAGTCTGGAGGGTGAATCAGAAGTAGTCGAAAAAGGAGAAGGAGAAGGTGAAGTCTGGAGGGTGAATCAGAAGAAACAGAATAAGGAGAAGGAGAAGGTGAAGTCTGGAGGGTGAATCAGAAGAAGTAGAAGAAGGAGAAGGAGAAGGTGTAGTCTGGAGGGTGAATCAGAAGAAGTAGACGAAGGAGAAGGAGAAGGTGAAGTCTGGAGGGTGAATCAGATGAAGCAGAAGAAGGAGATGGAGAAGGTGAAGTCTGGAGGGTGAATCAGAAGAAGTAGAAGAAGGAGAAGGAGAAGGTGAAGTCTGGAGGGTGAATCAGAAGAAGCAGAAGAAGGAGAAGGAGAAGGTGAAGTCTGGAGGGTGAATCAGAAGAAGCAGAAGAAGGAGAAGGAGAAGGTGAAGTCTGGAGGGTGATTCAGAAGAAGCAGAATAAGGAGAAGGAGAAGGTGAAGTCTGGAGGGTGAATCAGAAGAAGCAGAAGAAGGAGAAGGAGAAGGTGAAGTCTGGAGGGTGAATCAGAAGAAGTAGAAGAAGGAGAAGGAGAAGGTGAAGTCTGGAGGGTGAATCAGAAGAAGTAGAAGAAGGAGAAGGAGAAGGTGAAGTCTGGAGGGTGAATCAGAAGACGTAGAAGAAGGAGAAGGAGAAGGTAAAGTCTGGAGGGTGAAGCAGAAGAAGTAGAAGAAGGAGAAGGAGAAGGTGAAGTCAGGAGGGTGAATCAGAAGATGTAGAAGAAGGAGAAGGAGAAGGTGAAGTCAGGAGGGTGAATCAGAAGAAGCAGAAGAAGGAGAAGGAGAAGGTGAAGTCTGGAGGGTGAATCAGAAGAATCAAAAGAAGGAGAAGGAGAAGGTGAAGTCTGGAGGGTGAATCAGAAGAAGCAGAAGAAAGAGAAGGAGAAGGTGAAGTCTGGAGGGTGAATCAGAAGAAGTAGAAGAAGGAGAAGGAGAAGGTGAAGTCTGGAGGGTGAATCAGAAGAAGCAGAAGAAGGAAAAGGAGAAGGTGAAGTCTGGAGGGTGAATCAGAAGAAGTAGACGAAGGAGAAGGAGAAGGTGAAGTCTGGAGGGTGAATCAGAAGAAGCAGAAGAAGGAGATGGAGAAGGTGAAGTCTGGAGGGTGAATCAGAAGAAGTAGAAGAAGGAGAAGGAGAAGGTGAAGTCTGGAGGGTGAATCAGAAGAAGCAGAAGAAGGAGAAGGAGAAGGTGAAGTCTGGAGGGTGAATCAGAAGAAGCAGAAGAAGGAGAAGGAGAAGGTGAAGTCTGGAGGGTGATTCAGAAGAAGCAGAATAAGGAGAAGGAGAAGGTGAAGTCTGGAGGGTGAATCAGAAGAAGCAGAAGAAGGAGAAGGAGAAGGTGAAGTCTGGAGGGTGAATCAGAAGAAGTAGAAGAAGGAGAAGGAGAAGGTGAAGTCTGGAGGGTGAATCAGAAGAAGTAGAAGAAGGAGAAGGAGAAGGTGAAGTCTGAAGGGTGAATCAGAAGAAGTAGAAGAAGGAGAAGGAGAAGGTGAAGTCTGGAGGGTGAAGCAGAAGAAGTAGAAGAAGGAGAAGGAGAAGGTGAAGTCAGGAGGGTGAATCAGAAGATGTAGAAGAAGGAGAAGGAGAAGGTGAAGTCAGGAGGGTGAATCAGAAGAAGTAGAAGAAGGAGGAGGAGAAGGTGAAGTCAGGAGGGTGAATCAGAAGAAGCAGAAGAAGGAGAAGGAGAAGGTGAAGTCTGGAGGGTGAATCAGAAGAAGTAGAAGAAGGAGAAGGAGAAGGTGAAGTCTGGAGGGTGAATCAGAAGAAGCAGAAGAAGGAGAAGGAGAAGGTGAAGGCTGGAGGGTGAATCAGAAGAAGTAGAAGAAGGAGAAGGAGAAGGTGAAGTCAGGAGGGTGAATCAGAAGAAGCAGAAGATGGAGAAGGAGAAGGTGAAGTCTGGAGGGTGAATCAGAAGAATCAGAAGAAGGAGAAGGAGAAGGTGAAGTCTGGAGGGTGAATCAGAAGAAGCAGAGGAAGGAGAAGGAGAAGGTGAAGTCTGGAGGGTGAATCAGAAGAAGCAGAATAAGGAGAAGGAGAAGGTGAAGTCTGGAGGGTGAATCAGAAGAAGCAGAATAAGGAGAAGGAGAAGGTGAAGTCTGGAGGGTGAATCAGAAGAAGCAGAAGAAGGAGAAGGAGAAGGTGAAGTCTGGAGGGTGAATCAGAAGAAGTAGAAGATGGAGAAGGAGAAGGTGAAGTCTGGAGGGTGAAGCAGAAGAAGTAGAAGAAGGAGAAGGAGAAGGTGAAGTCAGGTGGGTGAATCAGAAGAAGTAGAAGAAGGAGAAGGAGAAGGTGAAGTCAGGAGGGTGAATCAGAAGAAGCAGAATAAGGAGAAGGAGAAGGTGAAGTCTGGAGGGTGAATCAGAAGAATCAGAAGAAGGAGAAGGAGAAGGTGAAGTCTGGAGGGTGAATCAGAAGAAGCAGAAGAAAGAGAAGGAGAAGGTGAAGTCTGGAGGGTGAAGCAGAAGAAACAGAAGAAGGAGAAGGAGAAGGTGAAGACTGGAGGGTGAATCAGAAGAAGTAGAAGAAGGAGAAGGAGAAGGTGAAGTCTGGAGGGTGAATCAGAAGAAGTGGAAGAAGGAGAAGGAGAAGGTGAAGTCTGGAGGGTGAATCAGAAGAAGCAGAAGAAGGAGAAGGAGAAGGTGAAGTCTGGAGGGTGAATCAGATGAAGCAGAAGAAGGAGAAGGAGAAGATGAAGTCTGGAGGGTGAATCAGAAGAAGTAGAAGAAGGAGAAGGAGAAGATGAAGTCTGGAGGGTGAATCAGAAGTAGTCGAAAAAGGAGAAGGAGAAGGTGAAGTCTGGAGGGTGAATCAGAAGAAACAGAATAAGGAGAAGGAGAAGGTGAAGTCTGGAGGGTGAATCAGAAGAAGTAGAAGAAGGAGAAGGAGAAGGTGTAGTCTGGAGGGTGAATCAGAAGAAGTAGACGAAGGAGAAGGAGAAGGTGAAGTCTGGAGGGTGAATCAGATGAAGCAGAAGAAGGAGATGGAGAAGGTGAAGTCTGGAGGGTGAATCAGAAGAAGTAGAAGAAGGAGAAGGAGAAGGTGAAGTCTGGAGGGTGAATCAGAAGAAGCAGAAGAAGGAGAAGGAGAAGGTGAAGTCTGGAGGGTGAATCAGAAGAAGCAGAAGAAAGAGAAGGAGAAGGTGAAGTCTGGAGGGTGATTCAGAAGAAGCAGAATAAGGAGAAGGAGAAGGTGAAGTCTGGAGGGTGAATCAGAAGAAGCAGAAGAAGGAGAAGGAGAAGGTGAAGTCTGGAGGGTGAATCAGAAGAAGTAGAAGAAGGAGAAGGAGAAGGTGAAGTCTGGAGGGTGAATCAGAAGAAGTAGATGAAGGAGAAGGAGAAGGTGAAGTCTGGAGGGTGAATCAAAAAACGTAGAAGAAGGAGAAGGAGAAGGTAAAGTCTGGAGGGTGAAGCAGAAGAAGTAGAAGAAGGAGAAGGAGAAGGTGAAGTCAGGAGGGTGAATCAGAAGATGTAGAAGAAGGAGAAGGAGAAGGTGAAGTCAGGAGGGTGAATCAGAAGAAGCAGAAGAAGGAGAAGGAGAAGGTGAAGTCTGGAGGGTGAATCAGAAGAATCAAAAGAAGGAGAAGGAGAAGGTGAAGTCTGGAGGGTGAATCAGAAGAAGCAGAAGAAAGAGAAGGAGAAGGTGAAGTCTGGAGGGTGAATCAGAAGAAGTAGAAGAAGGAGAAGGAGAAGGTGAAGTCTGGAGGGTGAATCAGAAGAAGCAGAAGAAGGAAAAGGAGAAGGTGAAGTCTGGAGGGTGAATCAGAAGAAGTAGACGAAGGAGAAGGAGAAGGTGAAGTCTGGAGGGTGAATCAGAAGAAGCAGAAGAAGGAGATGGAGAAGGTGAAGTCTGGAGGGTGAATCAGAAGAAGTAGAAGAAGGAGAAGGAGAAGGTGAAGTCTGGAGGGTGAATCAGAAGAAGCAGAAGAAGGAGAAGGAGAAGGTGAAGTCTGGAGGGTGAATCAGAAGAAGCAGAAGAAGGAGAAGGAGAAGGTGAAGTCTGGAGGGTGATTCAGAAGAAGCAGAATAAGGAGAAGGAGAAGGTGAAGTCTGGAGGGTGAATCAGAAGAAGCAGAAGAAGGAGAAGGAGAAGGTGAAGTCTGGAGGGTGAATCAGAAGAAGTAGAAGAAGGAGAAGGAGAAGGTGAAGTCTGGAGGGTGAATCAGAAGAAGTAGAAAAAGGAGAAGGAGAAGGTGAAGTCTGAAGGGTGAATCAGAAGAAGTAGAAGAAGGAGAAGGAGAAGGTGAAGTCTGGAGGGTGAAGCAGAAGAAGTAGAAGAAGGAGAAGGAGAAGGTGAAGTCAGGAGGGTGAATCAGAAGATGTAGAAGAAGGAGAAGGAGAAGGTGAAGTCAGGAGGGTGAATCAGAAGAAGTAGAAGAAGGAGGAGGAGAAGGTGAAGTCAGGAGGGTGAATCAGAAGAAGCAGAAGAAGGAGAAGGAGAAGGTGAAGTCTGGAGGGTGAATCAGAAGAAGTAGAAGAAGGAGAAGGAGAAGGTGAAGTCTGGAGGGTGAATCAGAAGAAGCAGAAGAAGGAGAAGGAGAAGGTGAAGCCTGGAGGGTGAATCAGAAGAAGTAGAAGAAGGAGAAGGAGAAGGTGAAGTCTGGAGGGTGAAGCAGAAGAAGTAGAAGAAGGAGAAGGATAAGGTGAAGTCTGGAGGGTGAATCAGAAGAAGCAGAAGAAGGAGAAGGAGAAGGTGAAGTCTGGAGGGTGAATCAGAAGAAGTAGAAGAAGGAGAAGGAGAAGGTGAAGTCTGGAGGGTGAAGCAGAAGAAGTAGAAGAAGGAGAAGGAGAAGGTGAAGTCAGGAGGGTGAATCAGAAGAAGTAGAAGAAGGAGAAGGAGAAGGTGAAGTCAGGAGGGTGAATCAGAAGAAGCAGAAGAAGGAGATAGAGAAGGTGAAGTCTGGAGGGTGAATCAGAAGAATCAGAAGAAGGAGAAGGAGAAGGTGAAGTCTGGAGGGTGAAGCAGAAGAAGCAGAAGAAAGAGAAGGAGAAGGTGAAGTCTGGAGGGTGAAGCAGAAGAAACAGAAGAAGGAGAAGGAGAAGGTGAAGACTGGAGGGTGAATCAGAAGAAGTAGAAGAAGGAGAAGGAGAAGGTGAAGTCTGGAGGGTGAATCAGAAGAAGTAGAAGAAGGAGAAGGAGAAGGTGAAGTCTGGAGGGTGAATCAGAAGAAGCAGAAGAAGGAGAAGGAGAAGGTGAAGTCTGGAGGGTGAATCAGAAGAAGCAGAAGAAGGAGAAGGAGAAGATGAAGTCTGGAGGGTGAATCAGAAGAAGTAGAAGAAGGAGAAGGAGAAGGTGAGGTCTGGAGGGTGAATCAGAAGAAGCAGAAGAAGGAGAAGGAGAAGGTGAAGTCTGGAGGGTGAATCAGAAGAAGCAGAAGAAGGAGAAGGAGAAGGTGAAGTCTGGAGGGTGAATCAGAAGAAGCAGAAGAAGGAGAAGGAGAAGGTGAAGTCAGGAGGGTGAATCAGAAGAAGCAGAAGAAGGAGAAGGAGAAGGTGAAGTTAGGAGGGTGAATCAGAAGAAGCAGAAGAAGGAGAAGGAGCAGGTGAAGTCAGGGGGGTGTAGCAGAAGAAGTAGAAGAAGGAGAAGGAGAAGGGGAAGTCAGGACGGTGAAGCAGAAGAAGCAGAAGAAGGAGAAGGAGAAGGTGAAGCCTGGAGGGCGCAGCAGAAGAAGCAGAAGAAGGAGAAGGAGAAGGTGAAGTCTGGAGTGTGAAGCAGAAGAAGCAGAAGAAGGAGAAGGAGAAGGTGAAGTCTGGAGGGCGCAGCAGAAGAAGCAGAAGAAGGAGAATGAGAAGTTGAAGTCTGGAGGGTGAATCAGAAGAAGCAGAAGAAGGAGAAGGAGAAGGTGAAGTCTGGAGGGTGAATCAGAAGAAGCAGAAGAAGGAGAAGCAGAAGGTGAAGGCTGGAGGGTGAATCAGAAGAAGTAGAAGAAGGAGAAGGAGAAGGTGAAGTCTGGAGGGTGAAGCAGAAGAAGTAGAAGAAGGAGAAGGAGAAGGTGAAGTCTGGAGGGTGAATCAGAAGAAGCAGAAGAAGGAGAAGGAGAAGGTGAAGTCTGGAGGGTGAATCAGAAGAAGTAGAAGAAGGAGAAGGAGAATGTGAAGTCTGGAGGGTGAAGCAGAAGAAGTAGAAGAAGGAGAAGGAGAAGGTGAAGTCAGGAGGGTGAATCAGAAGAAGTAGAAGAAGGAGAAGGAGAAGGTGAAGTCAGGAGGGTGAATTAGAAGAAGCAGAAGAAGGAGATAGAGAAGGTGAAGTCTGGAGGGTGAATCAGAAGAATCAGAAGAAGGAGAAGGAGAAGGTGAAGTCTGGAGGGTGAAGCAGAAGAAGCAGAAGAAAGAGAAGGAGAAGGTGAAGTCTGGAGGGTGAAGCAGAAGAAACAGAAGAAGGAGAAGGAGAAGGTGAAGACTGGAGGGTGAATCAGAAGAAGTAGAAGAAGGAGAAGGAGAAGGTGAAATCTGGAGGGTGAATCAGAAGAAGTAGAAGAAGGAGAAGGAGAAGGTGAAGTCTGGAGGGTGAATCAGAAGAAGCAGAAGAAGGAGAAGGAGAAGGTGAAGTCTGGAGGGTGAATCAGAAGAAGCAGAAGAAGGAGAAGGAGAAGATGAAGTCTGGAGGGTGAATCAGAAGAAGTAGAAGAAGGAGAAGGAGAAGGTGAGGTCTGGAGGGTGAATCAGAAGAAGCAGAAGAAGGAGAAGGAGAAGGTGAAGTCTGGAGGGTGAATCAGAAGAAGCAGAAGAAGGAGAAGGAGAAGGTGAAGTCTGGAGGGTGAATCAGAAGAAGCAGAAGAAGGAGAAGGAGAAGGTGAAGTCAGGAGGGTGAATCAGAAGAAGCAGAAGAAGGAGAAGGAGAAGGTGAAGTTAGGAGGGTGAATCAGAAGAAGCAGAAGAAGGAGAAGGAGCAGGTGAAGTCAGGGGGGTGTAGCAGAAGAAGTAGAAGAAGGAGAAGGAGAAGGGGAAGTCAGGACGGTGAAGCAGAAGAAGCAGAAGAAGGAGAAGGAGAAGGTGAAGCCTGGAGGGCGCAGCAGAAGAAGCAGAAGAAGGAGAAGGAGCAGGTGAAGTCTGGAGTGTGAAGCAGAAGAAGCAGAAGAAGGAGAAGGAGAAGGTGAAGTCTGGAGGGCGCAGCAGAAGAAGCAGAAGAAGGAGAATGAGAAGGTGAAGTCTGGAGGGTGAATCAGAAGAAGCAGAAGAAGGAGAAGGAGAAGGTGAAGTCTGGAGGGTGAATCAGAAGAAGTAGAAGAAGGAGAAGGAGAAGGTGAAGTCTGGAGGGTGAAGCAGAAGAAGTAGAAGAAGGAGAAGGAGAAGGTGAAGTCAGGAGGGTGAATCAGAAGAAGTAGAAGAAGGAGAAGGAGAAGGTGAAGTCAGGAGGGTGAATCAGAAGAAGCAGAAGAAGGAGAAGGAGAAGGTGAAGTCTGGAGGGTGAATCAGAAGAATCAGAAGAAGGAGAAGGAGAAGGTGAAGTCTGGAGGGTGAATCAGAAGAAGCAGAAGAAAGAGAAGGAGAAGGTGAAGTCTGGAGGGTGAAGCAGAAGAAACAGAAGAAGGAGAAGGAGAAGGTGAAGACTGGAGGGTGAATCAGAAGAAGTAGAAGAAGGAGAAGGAGAAGGTGAATTCTGGAGGGTGAATCAGAAGAAGTAGAAGAAGGAGAAGGAGAAGTTGAAGTCTGGAGGGTGAATCAGAAGAAGCAGAAGAAGGACAAGGAGAAGGTGAAGTCTGGAGGGTGAATCAGAAGAAGCAGAAAAGGAGAAGGAGAAGATGAAGTCTGGAGGGTGAATCAGAAGAAGTAGAAGAAGGAGAAGGAGAAGGTGAAGTCTGGAGGGTGAATCAGAAGAAGTAGAAGAAGGAGAAGGAGAAGATGAAGTCTGGAGGGTGAATCAGAAGAAACAGAAGAAGGAGATGGAGAAGGTGAAGTCTGGAGGGTGAACCAGAAGAAGTAGAAGAAGGAGAAGGAGAAGGTGTAGTCTGGAGGGTGAATCAGAAGAAGTAGACGAAGGAGAAGGAGAAGGTGAAGTCTGGAGGGTGAATCAGAAGAAGCAGAAGAAGGAGAAGGAGAAGGTGAAGTCTGGAGGGTGAATCAGAAGAAGTAGAAGAAGGAGAAGGAGAAGGTGAAGTCTGGAGGGTGAATCAGAAGAAGCAGAAGAAGGAGAAGGAGAAGGTGAAGTCTGGAGGGTGAATCAGAAGAAGCAGAAGAAGGAGAAGGAGAAGGTGAAGTCTGGAGGGTGAATCAGAAGAAGTAGAAGAAGGAGAAGGAGAAGTTGAAGTCTGGAGGGTGAAGCAGAAGAAGTAGAAGATGGAGAAGGAGAAGGTGAAGTCAGGAGGGTGAATCAGAAGAAGTAGAAGAAGGAGAAGGAGAAGGTGAAGTCAGGAGGGTGAATCAGAAAAAGCAGAAGATGGAGAAGGAGAAGGTGAAGTCTGGAGGGTGAATCAGAAGAATCAGAAGAAGGAGAAGGAGAAGGTGAAGTCTGGAGGGTGAATCAGAAGAAGCAGAGGAAGGAGAAGGAGAAGGTGAAGTCTGGAGGGTGAATCAGAAGAAGCAGAATAAGGAGAAGGAGAAGGTGAAATCTGGAGGGTGAATCAGAAGAAGCAGAATAAGGAGAAGGAGAAGGTGAAGTCTGGAGGGTGAATCAGAAGAAGCAGAAGAAGGAGAAGGAGAAGGTGAAGTCTGGAGGGTGAATCAGAAGAAGTAGAAGAAGGAGAAGGAGAAGGTGAAGCCTGGAGGGTGAAGCAGAAGAAGTAGAAGAAGGAGAAGGAGAAGGTGAAGTCAGGAGGGTGAATCAGAAGAAGTAGAAGAAGGAGAAGGAGAAGGTGAAGTCAGGAGGGTGAATCAGAAGAAGCAGAAGAAGGAGAAGGAGAAGGTGAAGTCTGGAGGGTGAATCAGAAGAATCAGAAGAAGGAGAAGGAGAAGGTGAAGTCTGGAGGGTGAATCAGAAGAAGCAGAAGAAAGAGAAGGAGAAGGTGAAGTCTGGAGGGTGAAGCAGAAGAAACAGAAGAAGGAGAAGGAGAAGGTGAAGACTGGAGGGTGAATCAGAAGAAGTAGAAGAAGGAGAAGGAGAAGGTGAAGTCTGGAGGGTGAATCAGAAGAAGTAGAAGAAGGAGAAGGAGAAGGTGAAGTCTGGAGGGTGAATCAGAAGAAGCAGAAGAAGGAGAAGGAGAAGGTGAAGTCTGGAGGGTGAATCAGAAGAAGCAGAAGAAGGAGATGGAGAAGATGAAGTCTGGAGGGTGAATCGGAAGAAGTAGAAGAAGGAGAAGGAGAAGGTGAAGTCTGGAGGGTGAATCAGAAGAAGTGGAAGAAGGAGAAGGAGAAGTTGAAGTCTGGAGGGTGAATCAGAAGAAGCAGAAGAAGGAGAAGGAGAAGGTGAGGTCTGGAGGGTGAATCAGAAGAAGCAGAAGAAGGAGAAGGAGAAGATGAAGTCTGGAGGGTGAATCAGAAGAAGTAGAAGAAGGAGAAGGAGAAGGTGAAGTCTGGAGGGTGAATCAGAAGAAGTAGAAGAAGGAGAAGGAGAAGATGAAGTCTGGAGGGTGAATCAGAAGAAACAGAAGAAGGAGAAGGAGAAGGTGAAGTCTGGAGGGTGAATCAGAAGAAGTAGAAGAAGGAGAAGGAGAAGGTGTAGTCTGGAGGGTGAATCAGAAGAAGTAGACGAAGGAGAAGGAGAAGGTGAAGTCTGGAGGGTGAATCAGAAGAAGCAGAAGAAGGAGAAGGAGAAGGTGAAGTCTGGAGGGTGAATCAGAAGAAGTAGAAGAAGGAGAAGGAGAAGGTGAAGTCTGGAGGGTGAATCAGAAGAAGCAGAAGAAGGAGAAGGAGAAGGTGAAGTCTGGAGGGTGAATCAGAAGAAGCAGAAGAAGGAGAAGGAGAAGGTGAAGTCTGGAGGGTGAATCAGAAGAAGTAGACGAAGGAGAAGGAGAAGGTGAAGTCTGGAGGGTGAATCATAAGAAGCAGAAGAAGGAGATGGAGAAGGTGAAGTCTGGAGGGTGAATCAGAAGAAGTAGAAGAAGGAGAAGGAGAAGGTGAAGTCTGGAGGGTGAATCAGAAGAAGCAGAAGAAGGAGAAGGAGAAGGTGAAGTCTGGAGGGTGAATCAGAAGAAGCAGAAGAAGGAGAAGGAGAAGGTGAAGTCTGGAGGGTGATTCAGAAAAGCAGAAAAAGGAGAAGGAGAAGGTGAAGTCTGGAGGGTGAATCAGAAGAAGCAGAAGAAGGAGAAGGAGAAGGTGAAGTCTGGAGGGTGAATCAGAAGAAGTAGAAGAAGGCGAAGGAGAAGGTGAAGTCTGGAGGGTGAATCAGAAGAAGTAGAAGAAGGAGAAGGAGAAGGTGAAGTCTGGAGGGTGAATCAGAAGAAGTAGAAGAAGGAGAAGGAGAAGGTGAAGTCAGGAGGGTGAATCAGAAGATGTAGAAGAAGGAGAAGGAGTATGTGAAGTCAGGAGGGTGAATCAGAAGAAGCAGAAGAAGGAGAAGGAGAAGGTGAAGTCTGGAGGGTGAATCAGAAGAAGTAGAAGAAGGAGAAGGAGAAGGTGAAGTCTGGAGGGTGAATCAGAAGAAGCAGAAGAAGGAGAAGGAGAAGGTGAAGTCTGGAGGGTGAATCAGAAGAAGCAGAAGAAGGAGAAGGAGAAGGTGAAGTCTGGAGGGTGAATCAGAAGAAGCAGAATAAGGAGAAGGAGAAGGTTAAGTCTGGAGGGTGAATCAGAAGAAGCAGAAGAAGGAGAAGGAGAAGGTGAAGTCTGGAGGGTGAATCAGAAGAAGTAGAAGAAGGAGAAGGAGAAGGTGAAGTCTGGAGGGTGAAGCAGAAGAAGTAGAAGAAGGAGAAGGAGAAGGTGAAGTCAGGAGGGTGAATCAGAAGAAGTAGAAGAAGGAGAAGGAGAAGGTGAAGTCAGGAGGGTGAATCAGAAGAAGCAGAAGAAGGAGATAGAGAAGGTGAAGTCTGGAGGGTGAATCAGAAGAATCAGAAGAAGGAGAAGGAGAAGGTGAAGTCTGGAGGGTGAAGCAGAAGAAGCAGAAGAAAGAGAAGGAGAAGGTGAAGTCTGGAGGGTGAAGCAGAAGAAACAGAAGAAGGAGAAGGAGAAGGTGAAGACTGGAGGGTGAATCAGAAGAAGTAGAAGAAGGAGAAGGAGAAGGTGAAGTCTGGAGGGTGAATCAGAAGAAGTAGAAGAAGGAGAAGGAGAAGGTGAAGTCTGGAGGGTGAATCAGAAGAAGCAGAAGAAGGAGAAGGAGAAGGTGAAGTCTGGAGGGTGAATCAGAAGAAGCAGAAGAAGGAGAAGGAGAAGATGAAGTCTGGAGGGTGAATCAGAAGAAGTAGAAGAAGGAGAAGGAGAAGGTGAGGTCTGGAGGGTGAATCAGAAGAAGCAGAAGAAGGAGAAGGAGAAGGTGAAGTCTGGAGGGTGAATCAGAAGAAGCAGAAGAAGGAGAAGGAGAAGGTGAAGTCTGGAGGGTGAATCAGAAGAAGCAGAAGAAGGAGAAGGAGAAGGTGAAGTCAGGAGGGTGAATCAGAAGAAGCAGAAGAAGGAGAAGGAGAAGGTGAAGTTAGGAGGGTGAATCAGAAGAAGCAGAAGAAGGATGAGGAGCAGGTGAAGTCAGGGGGGTGTAGCAGAAGAAGTAGAAGAAGGAGAAGGAGAAGGTGAAGTCAGGACGGTGAAGCAGAAGAAGCAGAAGAAGGAGAAGGAGAAGGTGAAGCCTGGAGGGCGCAGCAGAAGAAGCAGAAGAATGAGAAGGAGAAGGTGAAGTCTGGAGTGTGAAGCAGAAGAAGCAGAAGAAGGAGAAGGAGAAGGTGAAGTCCGGAGGGCGCAGCAGAAGAAGCAGAAGAAGGATAATGAGAAGGTGAAGTCTGGAGGGTGAATCAGAAGAAGCAGAAGAAGGAGAAGGAGAAGGTGAAGTCTGGAGGGTGAATCAGAAGAAGTAGAAGAAGGAGAAGGAGAAGGTGAAGTCTGGAGGGTGAAGCAGAAGAAGTAGAAGAAGGAGAAGGAGAAGGTGAAGTCAGGAGGGTGAATCAGAAGAAGTAGAAGAAGGAGAAGGAGAAGGTGAAGTCAGGAGGGTGAATCAGAAGAAGCAGAAGAAGGAGAAGGAGAAGGTGAAGTCTGGAGGGTGAATCAGAAGAATCAGAAGAAGGAGAAGGAGAAGGTGAAGTCAGGAGGGTGAATCAGAAGAAGCAGAAGAAAGAGAAGGAGAAGGTGAAGTCTGGAGGGTGAAGCAGAAGAAACAGAAGAAGGAGAAGGAGAAGGTGAAGACTGGAGGGTGAATCAGAAGAAGTAGAAGAAGGAGAAGGAGAAGGTGAAGTCTGGAGGGTGAATCAGAAGAAGTAGAAGAAGGAGAAGGAGAAGTTGAAGTCTGGAGGGTGAATCAGAAGAAGCAGAAGAAGGAGAAGGAGAAGGTGAAGTCTGGAGGGTGAATCAGAAGAAGCAGAAGAAGGAGAAGGAGAAGATGACGTCTGGAGGGTGAATCAGAAGAAGGAGAAGAAGGAGAAGGAGAAGGTGAAGTCTGGAGGGTGAATCAGAAGAAGTAGAAGAAGGAGAAGGAGAAGATGAAGTCTGGAGGGTGAATCAGAAGAAACAGAAGAAGGAGAAGGAGAAGGTAAAGTCTGGAGGGTGAATCAGAAGAAGTAGAAGAAGGAGAAGGAGAAGGTGTAGTCTGGAGGGTGAATCAGAAGAAGTAGACGAAGGAGAAGGAGAAGGTGAAGTCTGGAGGGTGAATCAGAAGAAGCAGAAGAAGGAGAAGGAGAAGGTGAAGTCTGGAGGGTGAATCTGATGAAGTAGAAGAAGGAGAAGGAGAAGGTGAAGTCTGGAGGGTGAATCAGAAGAAGCAGAAGAAGGAGAAGGAGAAGGTGAAGTCTGGAGGGTGAATCAGAAGAAGCAGAAGAAGGAGAAGGAGAAGGTGAAGTCTGGAGGGTGAATCAGAAGAAGTAGAAGAAGGAGAAGGAGAAGTTGAAGTCTGGAGGGTGAAGCAGAAGAAGTAGAAGAAGGAGATGGAGAAGGTGAAGTCAGGAGGGTGAATCAGAAGATGTAGAAGAAGGAGAAGGAGAAGGTGAAGTCAGGAGGGTGAATCAGAAGAAGCAGAAGAAGGAGAAGGAGAAGGTGAAGTCTGGAGGGTGAATCAGAAGAAGTAGAAGAAGGAGAAGGAGAAGGTGAAGTCTGGAGGGTGAATCAGAAGAAGCAGAAGAAGGAGAAGGAGAAGGAGAAGGTGAAGTCTGAAGGGTGAATCAGAAGAAGCAGAAGAAGGAGAAGGAGAAGGTGAAGTCTGGAGGGTGAATCAGAAGAAGCAGAATAAGGAGAAGGAGAAGGTTATGTCTGGAGGGTGAATCAGAAGAAGCAGAAGAAGGAGAAGGAGAAGGTGAAGTCAGGACGGTGAAGCAGAAGAAGCAGAAGAAGGAGAAGGAGAAGGTGAAGCCTGGAGGGCGCAGCAGAAGAAGCAGAAGAAGGAGAAGGAGAAGGTGAAGTCTGGAGTGTGAAGCAGAAGAAGCAGAAGAAGGAGAAGGAGAAGGTGAAGTCTGGAGGGCGCAGCAGAAGAAGCAGAAGAAGGAGAATGAGAAGGTGAAGTCTGGAGGGTGAATCAGAAGAAGCAGAAGAAGGAGAAGGAGAAGGTGAAGTCTGGAGGGTGAATCAGAAGAAGTAGAAGAAGGAGAAGGAGAAGGTGAAGTCTGGAGGGTGAAGCAGAAGAAGTAGAAGAAGGAGAAGGAGAAGGTGAAGTCAGGAGGGTGAATCAGAAGAAGTAGAAGAAGGAGAAGGAGAAGGTGAAGTCAGGAGGGTGAATCAGAAGAAGCAGAAGAAGGAG
Organism: Somniosus microcephalus; assembly: GCF_052327205.1. Lineage (NCBI taxonomy): Eukaryota > Metazoa > Chordata > Chondrichthyes > Squaliformes > Somniosidae > Somniosus > Somniosus microcephalus. Next base: position 951,805 of record NW_028225195.1, read on the forward strand.
AAGGAGAAGGTGAAGTCTGGAGGGTGAATCAGAAGAATCAGAAGAAGGAGAAGGAGAAGGTGAAGTCTGGAGGGTGAATCAGAAGAAGCAGAAGAAAGAGAAGGAGAAGGTGAAGTCTGGAGGGTGAAGCAGAAGAAACAGAAGAATGAGAAGGAGAAGGTGAAGACTGGAGGGTGAATCAGAAGAAGTAGAAGAAGGAGAAGGAGAAGGTGAAGTCTGGAGGGTGAATCAGAAGAAGTAGAAGAAGGAGAAGGAGAAGTTTAAGTCTGGAGGGTGAATCAGAAGAAGCAGAAGAAGGAGAAGGAGAAGGTGAAGTCTGGAGGGTGAATCAGAAGAAGCAGAAGAAGGAGAAGGAGAAGATGAAGTCTGGAGGGTGAATCAGAAGAAGTAGAAGAAGGAGAAGGAGAAGGTGAAGTCTGGAGGGTGAATCAGAAGAAGTAGAAGAAGGAGAAGGAGAAGATGAAGTCTGGAGGGTGAATCAGAAGAAACAGAAGAAGGAGAAGGAGAAGGTGAAGTCTGGAGGGTGAATCAGAAGAAGTAGAAGAAGGAGAAGGAGAAGGTGTAGTCTGGAGGGTGAATCAGAAGAAGTAGACGAAGGAGAAGGAGAAGGTGAAGTCTGGAGGGTGAATCAGAAGAAGCAGAAGAAGGAGAAGGAGAAGGTGAAGTCTGGAGGGTGAATCAGAAGAAGCAGAAGAAGGAGAAGGAGAAGGTGAAGTCTGGAGGGTGAATCAGAAGAAGTAGAAGAAGGAGAAGGAGAAGTTGAAGTCTGGAGGGTGAAGCAGAAGAAGTAGAAGAAGGAGAAGGAGAAGGTGAAGTCAGGAGGGTGAATCGGAAGATGTAGAAGAAGGAGAAGGAGAAGGTGAAGTCAGGAGGGTGAATCAGAAGAAGCAGAAGAAGGAGAAGGAGAAGGTGAAGTCTGGAGGGTGAATCAGAAGAAGTAGAAGAAGGAGAAGGAGAAGGTGAAGTCTGGAGGGTGAATCAGAAGAAGCAGAAGAAGGAGAAGGAGAAGGTGAAGTCTGGAGGGTGAATCAGAAGAAGCAGAAGAAGGAGAAGGAGAAGGTGAAGTCTGGAGGGTGAATCAGAAGAAGCAGAATAAGGAGAAGGAGAAGGTTATGTCTGGAGGGTGAATCAGAAGAAGCAGAAGAAGGAGAAGGAGAAGGTGAAGTCTGGAGGGTGAATCAGAAGAAGTAGAAGAAGGAGAAGGAGAAGGTGAAGTCTGGAGGGTGAAGCAGAAGAAGTAGAAGAAGGAGAAGGAGAAGGTGAAGTCAGGAGGGTGAATCAGAAGAAGTAGAAGAAGGAGAAGGAGAAGGTGAAGTCAGGAGGGTGAATCAGAAGAAGCAGAAGAAGGAGATAGAGAAGGTGAAGTCTGGAGGGTGAATCAGAAGAATCAGAAGAAGGAGAAGGAGAAGGTGAAGTCTGGAGGGTGAAGCAGAAGAAGCAGAAGAAAGAGAAGGAGAAGGTGAAGTCTGGAGGGTGAAGCAGAAGAAACAGAAGAAGGAGAAGGAGAAGCTGAAGACTGGAGGGTGAATCAGAAGAAGTAGAAGAAGGAGAAGGAGAAGGTGAAGTCTGGAGGGTGAATCAGAAGAAGTAGAAGAAGGAGAAGGAGAAGGTGAAGTCTGGAGGGTGAATCAGAAGAAGCAGAAGAAGGAGAAGGAGAAGGTGAAGTCTGGAGGGTGAATCAGAAGAAGCAGAAGAAGGAGAAGGAGAAGATGAAGTCTGGAGGCTGAATCAGAAGAAGTAGAAGAAGGAGAAGGAGAAGGTGAGGTCTGGAGGGTGAATCAGAAGAAGCAGAAGAAGGAGAAGGAGAAGGTGAAGTCTGGAGGGTGAATCAGAAGAAGCAGAAGAAGGAGAAGGTGAAGTCTGGAGGGTGAATCAAAAGAAGCAGAAGAAGGAGAAGGAGAAGGTGAAGTCAGGAGGGTGAATCAGAAGAAGCAGAAGAAGGAGAAGGAGAAGGTGAAGTTAGGAGGGTGAATCAGAAGAAGCAGAAGAAGGAGAAGGAGCAGGTGAAGTCAGGGGGTGTAGCAGAAGAAGTAGAAGAAGGAGAAGGAGAAGGTGAAGTCAGGACGGTGAAGCAGAAGAAGCAGAAGAAGGAGAAGGAGAAGGTGAAGCCTGGAGGGCGCAGCAGAAGAAGCAGAAGAAGGAGAAGGAGAAGGTGAAGTCTGGAGTGTGAAGCAGAAGAAGCAGAAGAAGGAGATGGAGAAGGTGAAGTCTGGAGGGCGCAGCAGAAGAAGCAGAAGAAGGAGAATGAGAAGGTGAAGTCTGGAGGGTGAATCAGAAGAAGCAGAAGAAGGAGAAGGAGAAGGGGAAGTCTGGAGGGTGAATCAGAAGAAGTAGAAGAAGGAGAAGGAGAAGGTGAAGTCTGGAGGGTGAAGCAGAAGAAGTACAAGAAGGAGAAGGAGAAGGTGAAGTCAGGAGTGTGAATCAGAAGAAGTAGAAGAAGGAGAAGGAGAAGGTGAAGTCAGGAGGGTGAATCAGAAGAAGCAGAAGAAGGAGAAGGAGAAGGTGAAGTCTGGAGGGTGAATCAGAAGAATCAGAAGAAGGAGAAGGAGAAGGTGAAGTCTGGAGGGTGAATCAGAAGCAGAAGAAAGAGAAGGAGAAGGTGAAGTCTGGAGGGTGAAGCAGAAGAAACAGAAGAAGGAGAAGGAGAAGGTGAAGACTGGAGGGTGAATCAGAAGAAGTAGAAGAAGGAGAAGGAGAAGGTGAAGTCTGGAGGGTGAATCAGAAGAAGTAGAAGAAGGAGAAGGAGAAGTTGAAGTCTGGAGGGTGAATCAGAAGAAGCAGAAGAAGGAGAAGGAGAAGGTGAAGTCTGGAGGGTGAATCAGAAGAAGCAGAAGAAGGAGAAGGAGAAGATGAAGTCTGGAGGGTGAATCAGAAGAAGTAGAAGAAGGAGAAGGAGAAGGTGAAGTCTGGAGGGTGAATCAGAAGAAGTAGAAGAAGGAGAAGGAGAAGATGAAGTCTGGAGGGTGAATCAGAAGAAACAGAAGAAGGAGAAGGAGAAGGTGAAGTCTGGAGGGTGAATCAGAAGAAGTAGAAGAAGGAGAAGGAGAAGGAGTAGTCTGGAGGGTGAATCAGAAGAAGTAGACGAAGGAGAAGGAGAAGGTGAAGTCTGGAGGGTGAATCAAAAGAGGCAGAAGAAGGAGAAGGAGAAGGTGAAGTCTGGAGGGTGAATCAGATGAAGTAGAAGAAGGAGAAGGAGAAGGTGAAGTCTGGAGGGTGAATCAGAAGAAGCAGAAAAAGGAGAAGGAGAAGGTGAAGTCTGGAGGGTGAATCAGAAGAAGCAGAAGCAGGAGAAGGAGAAGGTGAAGTCTGGAGGGTGAATCAGAAGAAGTAGAAGAAGGAGAAGGAGAAGTTGAAGTCTGGAGGGTGAAGCAGAAGAAGTAGAAGATGGAGAAGGAGAAGGTGAAGTCAGGAGGGTGAATCAGAAGAAGTAGAAGAAGGAGAAGGAGAAGGTGAAGTCAGGAGGGTGAATCAGAAGACGCAGAAGATGGAGAAGGAGAAGGTGAAGTCTGGAGGGTGAATCAGAAGAATCAGAAGAAGGAGAAGGAGAAGGTGAAGTCTGGAGGGTGAATCAGAAAAAGCAGAGGAAGGAGAAGGAGAAGGTGAAGTCTGGAGGGTGAATCAGAAGAAGCAGAATAAGGAGAAGGAGAAGGTGAAGTCTGGAGGGTGAATCAGAAGAAGCAGAATAAGGAGAAGGAGAAGGTGAAGTCTGGAGGGTGAATCATAAGAAGCAGAAGAAGGAGAAGGAGAAGGTGAAGTCTGGAGGGTGAATCAGAAGAAGTAGAAGAAGGAGAAGGAGAAGGTGACGTCTGGAGGGTGAAGCAGAAGAAGTAGAAGAAGGAGAAGGAGAAGGTGAAGTCAGGAGGGTGAATCAGAAGAAGTAGAAGAAGGAGAAGGAGAAGGTGAAGTCAGGAGGGTGAATCAGAAGAAGCAGAAGAAGGAGAAGGAGAAGGTGAAGTCTGGAGGGTGAATCAGAAGAATCAGAAGAAGGAGAAGGAGAAGGTGAAGTCTGGAGGGTGAATCAGAAGAAGCAGAAGAAAGAGAAGGAGAAGGTGAAGTCTGGAGGGTGAAGCAGAAGAAACAGAAGAAGGAGAAGGAGAAGGTGAAGACTGGAGGGTGAATCAGAAGAAGTAGAAGAAGGAGAAGGAGAAGGTGAAGTCTGGAGGGTGAATCAGAAGAAGTAGAAGAAGGAGAAGGAGAAGGTGAAGTCTGGAGCGTGAATCAGAAGAAGCAGAAGAAGGAGAAGGAGAAGGTGAAGTCTGGAGGGTGAATCAGAAGAAGCAGAAGAAGGAGAAGGAGAAGATGAAGTCTGGAGGGTGAATCGGAAGAAGTAGAAGAAGGAGAAGGAGAAGGTGAAGTCTGGAGGATGAATCAGAAGAAGTAGAAGAAGGAGAAGGAGAAGTTGAAGTCTGGAGGGTGAATCAGAAGAAGCAGAAGAAGGAGAAGGAGAAGGTGAAGTCTGGAGGGTGAATCAGAAGAAGCAGAAGAAGGAGAAGGAGAAGATGAAGTCTGGAGGGTGAATCAGAAGAAGTAGAAGAAGGAGAAGGAGAAGGTGAAGTCTGGAGGGTGAATCAGAAGAAGTAGAAGAAGGAGAAGGAGAAGATGAAGTCTGGAGGGTGAATCAGAAGAAACAGAAGAAGGAGAAGGAGAAGGTGAAGTCTGGAGGGTGAATCAGAAGAAGCAGAAGAAAGAGAAGGAGAAGGTGAAGTCTGGAGGGTGAAGCAGAAGAAACAGAAGAAGGAGAAGGAGAAGGTGAAGACTGGAGGGTGAATCAGAAGAAGTAGAAGAAGGAGAAGGAGAAGGTGAAGTCTGGAGGGTGAATCAGAAGAAGTAGAAGAAGGAGAAGGAGAAGTTTAAGTCTGGAGGGTGAATCAGAAGAAGCAGAAGAAGGAGAAGTAGAAGGTGAAGTCTGGAGGGTGAATCAGAAGAGCAGAAGAAGGAGAAGGAGAAGATGAAGTCTGGAGGGTGAATCAGAAGAAGTAGAAGAAGGAGAAGGAGAAGGTGAAGTCTGGAGGGTGAATCAGAAGAAGTAGAAGAAGGAGAAGGAGAAGATGAAGTCTGGAGGGTGAATCAGAAGAAACAGAAGAAGGAGAAGGAGAAGGTGAAGTCTGGAGGGTGAATCAGAAGAAGTAGAAGAAGGAGAAGGAGAAGGTGTAGTCTGGAGGGTGAATCAGAAGAAGTAGACGAAGGAGAAGGAGAAGGTGAAGTCTGGAGGGTGAATCAGAAGAAGCAGAAGAAGGAGAAGGAGAAGGTGAAGTCTGGAGGGTGAATCAGAAGAAGCAGAAGAAGGAGAAGGAGAAGGTGAAGTCTGGAGGGTGAATCAGAAAAAGTAGAAGAAGGAGAAGGAGAAGTTGAAGTCTGGAGGGTGAAGCAGAAGAAGTAGAAGAAGGAGAAGGAGAAGGTGAAGTCAGGAGGGTGAATCAGAAGATGTAGAAGAAGGAGAAGGAGAAGGTGAAGTCAGGAGGGTGAATCAGAAGAAGCAGAAGAAGGAGAAGGAGAAGGTGAAGTCTGGAGGGTGAATCAGAAGAAGTAGAAGAAGGAGAAGGAGAAGGTGAAGTCTGGAGGGTGAATCAGAAGAAGCAGAAGAAGGAGAAGGAGAAGGTGAAGTCTGGAGGGTGAATCAGAAGAAGCAGAAGAAGGAGAAGGAGAAGGTGAAGTCTGGAGGGTGAATCAGAAGAAGCAGAATAAGGAGAAGGAGAAGGTTATGTCTGGAGGGTGAATCAGAAGAAGTAGAAGAAGGAGAAGGAGAAGGTGAAGTCTGGAGGGTGAAGCAGAAGAAGGAGAAGAAGGAGAAGGAGAAGGTGAAGTCAGGAGGGTGAATCAAAAGAAGCAGAAGAAGGAGAAGGAGAAGGTGAAGTCAGGAGGGTGAATCAGAAGAAGCAGAAGAAGGAGAAGGAGAAGGTGAAGTTAGGAGGGTGAATCAGAAGAAGCAGAAGAAGGAGAAGGAGCAGGTGAAGTCAGGGGGTTGTAGCAGAAGAAGTAGAAGAAGGAGAAGGAGAAGGTGAAGTCAGGACGGTGAAGCAGAAGAAGCAGAAGAAGGAGAAGGAGAAGGTGAAGCCTGGAGGGCGCAGCAGAAGAAGCAGAAGAAGGAGAAGGAGAAGGTGAAGTCTGGAGTGTGAAGCAGAAGAAGCAGAAGAAGGAGAAGGAGAAGGTGAAGTCTGGAGGGCGCAGCAGAAGAAGCAGAAGAAGGAGAATGAGAAGGTGAAGTCTGGAGGGTGAATCAGAAGAAGCAGAAGAAGGAGAAGGAGAAGGTGAAGTCTGGAGGGTGAATCAGAAGAAGTAGAAGAAGGAGAAGGAGAAGGTGAAGTCTGGAGGGTGAAGCAGAAGAAGTAGAAGAAGGAGAAGGAGAAGGTGAAGTCAGGAGTGTGAATCAGAAGAAGTAGAAGAAGGAGAAGGAGAAGGTGAAGTCAGGAGGGTGAATCAGAAGAAGCAGAAGAAGGAGAAGGAGAAGGTGAAGTCTGGAGGGTGAATCAGAAGAATCAGAAGAAGGAGAAGGAGAAGGTGAAGTCTGGAGGGTGAATCAGAAGCAGAAGAAAGAGAAGGAGAAGGTGAAGTCTGGAGGGTGAAGCAGAAGAAACAGAAGAAGGAGAAGGAGAAGGTGAAGACTGGAGGGTGAATCAGAAGAAGTAGAAGAAGGAGAAGGAGAAGGTGAAGTCTGGAGGGTGAATCAGAAGAAGTAGAAGAAGGAGAAGGAGAAGTTGAAGTCTGGAGGGTGAATCAGAAGAAGCAGAAGAAGGAGAAGGAGAAGGTGAAGTCTGGAGGTGAATCGGAAGAAGCAGAAGAAGGAGAAGGAGAAGATGAAGTCTGGAGGGTGAATCAGAAGAAGTAGAAGAAGGAGAAGGAGAAGATGATGTCTGGAGGGTGAATCAGAAGAAACAGAAGAAGGAGAAGGAGAAGGTGAAGTCTGGAGGGTGAATCAGAAGAAGTAGAAGAAGGAGAAGGAGAAGGTGTAGTCTGGAGGGTGAATCAGAAGAAGTAGACGAAGGAGAAGGAGAAGGTGAAGTCTGGAGGGTGAATCAGAAGAAGCAGAAGAAGGAGAAGGAGAAGGTGAAGTCTGGAGGGTGAATCAGAGAAGGAGAAGAAGGAGAAGGAGAAGGTGAAGTCTGGAGGGTGAATCAGAAGAAGCAGAAGAAGGAGAAGGAGAAGGTGAAGTCTGGAGGGTGAATCAGAAGAAGCAGAAGAAGGAGAAGGAGAAGGTGAAGTCAGGAGGGTGAATCAGAAGAAGTAGAAGAAGGAGAAGGAGAAGGTGAAGTCAGGAGGGTGAATCAGAAGAAGCAGAAGATGGAGAAGGAGAAGGTGAAGTCTGGAGGGTGAATCAGAAGAATCAGAAGAAGGAGAGGAGAAGGTGAAGTCTGGAGGGTGAATCAGAAGAAGCAGAAGAAGGAGAAGGAGAAGGTGAAGTCTGGAGGGTGAATCAGAAGAAGCAGAAGAAGGAGAAGGAGAAGATGAAGTCTGGAGGGTGAATCAGAAGAAGTAGAAGAAGGAGAAGGAGAAGGTGAAGTCTGGAGGGTGAATCAGAAGTAGTAGAAGAAGGAGAAGGAGAAGGTGAAGTCTGGAGGGTGAATCAGAAGAAACAGAAGAAGGAGAAGGAGAAGGTGAAGTCTGGAGGGTGAATCAGAAGAAGTAGAAGAAGGAGAAGGGGAAGGTGTAGTCTGGAGGGTGAATCAGAAGAAGTAGACGAAGGAGAAGGAGAAGGTGAAGTCTGGAGGGTGAATCAGAAGAAGCAGAAGAAGGAGATGGAGAAGGTGAAGTCTGGAGGGTGAATCAGAGGAAGTAGACGAAGGAGAAGGAGAAGGTGAAGTCTGGAGGGTGAATCAGAAGAAGCAGAAGAAGGAGAAGGAGAAGGTGAAGTCTGCAGGGTGAATCAGATGAAGTAGAAGAAGGAGAAGGAGAAGGTGAAGTCTGGAGGGTGAATCAGAAGAAGCAGAAGAAGGAGAAGGTGAAGTCTGGAGGGTGAATCAGAAGAAGCAGAAGAAGGAGAAGGAGAAGGTGAAGTCTGGAGGGTGAATCAGAAGAAGTAGAAGAAGGAGAAGGAGAAGTTGAAGTCTGGAGGGTGAAGCAGAAGAAGTAGAAGAAGGAGAAGGAGAAGGTGAAGTCAGGAGGGTGAATCAGAAGATGTAGAAGAAGGAGAAGGAGAAGGTGAAGTCAGGAGGGTGAATCAGAAGAAGCAAAAGAAGGAGAAGGAGAAGGTGAAGACTGGAGGGTGAATCAGAAGAAGTAGAAGAAGGAGAAGGAGAAGGTGTAGTCTGGAGGGTGAATCAGAAGAAGTAGACGAAGGAGAAGGAGAAGGTGAAGTCTGGAGGGTGAATCAGAAGAAGCAGAAGAAGGAGATGGAGAAGGTGAAGTCTGGAGGGTGAATCAGAGGAAGTAGAAGAAGGAGAAGGAGAAGGTGAAGTCTGGAGGGTGAATCAGAAGAAGTAGACGAAGGAGAAGGAGAAGGTGAAGTCTGGAGGGTGAATCAGAAGAAGCAGAAGAAGGAGAAGGAGAAGGTGAAGTCTGGAGGGTGAATCAGATGAAGTAGAAGAAGGAGAAGGAGAAGGTGAAGTCTGGAGGGTGAATCAGAAGAAGCAGAAGAAGGAGAAGGAGAAGGTGAAGTCTGGAGGGTGAATCAGAAGAAGCAGAAGAAGGAGAAGGAGAAGGTGAAGTCTGGAGGTGAATCAGAAGAAGTAGAAGAAGGAGAAGGAGAAGTTGAAGTCTGGAGGGTGAAGCAGAAGAAGTAGAAGAAGGAGAAGGAGAAGGTGAAGTCAGGAGGGTGAATCAGAAGATGTAGAAGAAGGAGAAGGAGAAGGTGAAGTCAGGAGGGTGAATCAGAAGAAGCAAAAGAAGGAGAAGGAGAAGGTGAAGACTGGAGGGTGAATCATAAGAAGTAGAAGAAGGAGAAGGAGAAGGTGAAGTCTGGAGGGTGAATCAGAAGAAGCAGAAGAAGGAGAAGGAGAAGGTGAAGTCTGGAGGGTGAATCAGAAGAAGCAGAAGAAGGAGAAGGAGAAGGTGAAGTCTTTAGGGTGAATCAGAAGAAGCAGAATAAGGAGAAGGAGAAGGTTATCTCTGGAGGGTGAATCAGAAGAAGCAGAAGAAGGAGAAGGAGAAGGTGAAGTCTGGAGGGTGAATCAGAAGAAGTAGAAGAAGGAGAAGGAGAAGGTGAAGTCTGGAGGGTGAAGCAGAAGAAGTAGAAGAAGGAGAAGGAGAAGGTGTAGTCAGGAGGGTGAATCAGAAGAAGTAGAAGAAGGAGAAGGAGAAGGTGAAGTCAGGAGGGTGAATCAGAAGAAGCAGAAGGAGATAGAGAAGGTGAAGTCTGGAGGGTGAATCAGAAGAATCAGAAGAAGGAGAAGGAGAAGGTGAAGTCTGGAGGGTGAAGCAGAAGAAGCAGAAGAAAGAGAAGGAGAAGGTGAAGTCTGGAGGGTGAAGCAGAAGAAACAGAAGAAGGAGAAGGAGAAGGTGAAGACTGGAGGGTGAATCAGAAGATGTAGAAGAAGGAGAAGGAGAAGGTGAAGTCTGGAGGGTGAATCAGAAGAAGTAGAAGAAGGAGAAGGAGAAGGTGAAGTCTGGAGGGTGAATCAGAAGAAGCAGAAGAAGGAGAAGGAGAAGGTGAAGTCTGGAGGGTGAATCAGAAGAAGCAGAAGAAGGAGAAGGAGAAGATGAAGTCTGGAGGGTGAATCAGAAGAAGTAGAAGAAGGAGAAGGAGAAGGTGAAGTCTGGAGGGTGAATCAGAAGAAGTAGAAGAAGGAGAAGAAGAAGTTGAAGTCTGGAGGGTGAATCAGAAGAAGCAGAAGAAGGAGAAGGAGAAGGTGAAGTCTGGAGGGTGAATCAGAAGAAGTAGAAGAAGGAGAAGGAGAAGATGAAGTCTGGAGGGTGAATCAGAAGAAGTAGAAGAAGGAGAAGGAGAAGGTGAAGTCTGGAGGGTGAATCAGAAGAAGTAGAAGAAGGAGAAGGAGAAGATGAAGTCTGGAGGGTGAATCAGAAGAAACAGAAGAAGGAGAAGGAGAAGGTGAAGTCTGGAGGGTGAATCAGAAGAAGTAGAAGAAGGAGAAGGAGAAGGAGTAGTCTGGAGGGTGAATCAGAAGAAGTAGACGAAGGAGAAGGAGAACGTGAAGTCTGGAGGGTGAATCAGAAGAAGCAGAAGAAGGAGAAGGAGAAGGTGAAGTCTGGAGGGTGAATCAGATGAAGTAGAAGAAGGAGAAGGAGAAGGTGAAGTCTGGAGGGTGAATCAGAAGAAGCAGAAGAAGGAGAAGGAGAAGGTGAAGTCTGGAGGGTGAATCAGAAGAAGCAGAAGAAGGAGAAGGAGAAGGTGAAGTCTGGAGGGTGAATCAGAAGAAGTAGAAGAAGGAGAAGGAGAAGTTGAAGTCTGGAGGGTGAAGCAGAAGAAGTAGAAGATGGAGAAGGAGAAGGTGAAGTCAGGAGGGTGAATCAGAAGAAGTAGAAGAAGGAGAAGGAGAAGGTGAAATCAGGAGGGTGAATCAGAAGAAGCAGAAGATGGAGAAGGAGAAGGTGAAGTCTGGAGGGTGAATCAGAAGAATCAGAAGAAGGAGAAGGAGAAGGTGAAGTCTGGAGGGTGAATCAGAAGAAGCAGAGGAAGGAGAAGGAGAAGGAGAAGTCTGGAGGGTGAATCAGAAGAAGCAGAAGAAGGAGAAGGAGAAGGTGAAGTCTGGAGGGTGAATCAGAAGAAGCAGAAGAAAGAGAAGGAGAAGGTGAAGTCTGGAGGGTGAATCAGAAGAAGTAGAAGAAGGAGAAGGAGAAGGTGAAGTCTGGAGGGTGAATCAGAAGAAGCAGAAGAAGGAGAAGGAGAAGGTGAAGTCTGGAGGGTGAATCAGAAGAAGCAGAATAAGGAGAAGGAGAAGTTGAAGTCTGGAGGGTGAAGCAGAAGAAGTAGAAGAAGGAGAAGGAGAAGGTGAAGTCAGGAGGGTGAATCAAAAGATGTAGAAGAAGAAGAAGGAGAAGGTGAAGTCAGGAGGGTGAATCAGAAGAAGCAGAAGAAGGAGAAGGAGAAGGTGAAGTCTGGAGGGTGAATCAGAAGAAGTAGAAGAAGGAGAAGGAGAAGGTGAAGTCTGGAGGGTGAATCAGAAGAAGCAGAAGAAGGAGAAGGAGAAGGTGAAGTCTGGAGGGTGAATCAGAAGAAGCAGAAGAAGGAGAAGGAGAAGGTGAAGTCTGGAGGGTGAATCAGAAGAAGCAGAATAAGGAGAAGGAGAAGGTTATCTCTGGAGGGTGAATCAGAAGAAGCAGAAGAAGGAGAAGGAGAAGGTGAAGTCTGGAGGGTGAATCAGAAGAAGTAGAAGAAGGAGAAGGAGAAGGTGAAGTCTGGAGGGTGAAGCAGAAGAAGTAGAAGAAGGAGAAGGAGAAGGTGAAGTCAGGAGGGTGAATCAGAAGAAGTAGAAGAAGGAGAAGGAGAAGGTGAAGTCAGGAGGGTGAATCAGAAGAAGCAGAAGAAGGAGATAGAGAAGGTGAAGTCTGGAGGGTGAATCAGAAGAATCAGAAGAAGGAGAAGGAGAAGGTGAAGTCTGGAGGGTGAAGCAGAAGAAGCAGAAGAAAGAGAAGGAGAAGGTGAAGTCTGGAGGGTGAAGCAGAAGAAACAGAAGAAGGAGAAGGAGAAGGTGAAGACTGGAGGGTGAATCAGAAGAAGTAGAAGAAGGAGAAGGAGAAGGTGAAGTCTGGAGGGTGAATCAGAAGAAGTAGAAGAAGGAGAAGGAGAAGGTGAAGTCTGGAGGGTGAATCAGAAGAAGCAGAAGAAGGAGAAGGAGAAGGTGAAGTCTGGAGGGTGAATCAGAAGAAGCAGAAGAAGGAGAAGGAGAAGATGAAGTCTGGAGGGTGAATCAGAAGAAGTAGAAGAAGGAGAAGGAGAAGGTGAAGTCTGGAGGGTGAATCAGAAAAGTAGAAGAAGGAGAAGGAGAAGTTGAAGTCTGGAGGGTGAATCAGAAGAAGCAGAAGAAGGAGAAGGAGAAGGTGAAGTCTGGAGGGTGAATCAGAAGAAGTAGAAGAAGGAGAAGGAGAAGATGAAGTCTGGAGGGTGAATCAGAAGAAGTAGAAGAAGGAGAAGGAGAAGGTGAAGTCTGGAGGGTGAATCAGAAGAAGTAGAAGAAGGAGAAGGCGAAGATGAAGTCTGGAGGGTGAATCAGAAGAAACAGAAGAAGGAGAAGGAGAAGGTGAAGTCTGGAGGGTGAATCAGAAGAAGTAGAAGAAGGAGAAGGAGAAGGAGTAGTCTGGAGGGTGAATCAGAAGAAGTAGACGAAGGAGAAGGAGAAGGTGAAGTCTGGAGGGTGAATCAGAAGAAGCAGAAGAAGGAGAAGGAGAAGGTGAAGTCTGGAGGGTGAATCAGATGAAGTAGAAGAAGGAGAAGGAGAAGGTGAAGTCTGGAGGGTGAATCAGAAGAAGCAGAAGAAGGAGAAGGAGAAGGTGAAGTCTGGAGAGTGAATCAGAAGAAGCAGAAGAAGGAGAAGGAGAAGGTGAAGTCTGGAGGGTGAATCAGAAGAAGTAGAAGAAGGAGAAGGAGAAGTTGAAGTCTGGAGGGTGAAGCAGAAGAAGTAGAAGATGGAGAAGGAGAACGTGAAGTCAGGAGGGTGAATCAGAAGAAGCAGAAGAAGGAGAAGGAGAAGGTGAAGTCTGGAGAGTGAATCAGAAGAATCAGAAGAAGGAGAAGGAGAAGGTGAAGTCTGGAGGGTGAATCAGAAGAAGCAGAGGAAGGAGAAGGAGAAGGTGAAGTCTGGAGGGTGAATCAGAAGAAGCAGAATAAGGAGAAGGAGAAGGTGAAGTCTGGAGGGTGAATCAGAAGAAGCAGAAGAAGGAGAAGGAGAAGGTGAAGTCTGGAGGGTGAATCAGAAGAAGTAGAAGAAGGAGAAGGAGAAGGTGAAGTCTGGAGGGTGAAGCAGAAGAAGTAGAAGAAGGAGAAGGAGAAGCTGAAGTCAGGAGGGTGAATCAGAAGAAGTAGAAGAAGGAGAAGGAGAAGGTGAAGTCAGGAGGGTGAATCAGAAGAAGCAGAAGAAGGAGAAGGAGAAGGTGAAGTCTGGAGGGTGAATCAGAAGAAGTAGAAGAAGGAGAAGGAGAAGGTGAAGTCTGGAGGGTGAAGCAGAAGAAGTAGAAGAAGGAGAAGGAGAAGGTGAAGTCAGGAGGGTGAATCAGAAGAAGTAGAAGAAGGAGAAGGAGAAGGTGAAGTCAGGAGGGTGAATCAGAAGAAGCAGAAGAAGGAGATAGAGAAGGTGAAGTCTGGAGGGTGAATCAGAAGAATCAGAAGAAGGAGAAGGAGAAGGTGAAGTCTGGAGGGTGAAGCAGAAGAAGCAGAAGAAAGAGAAGGAGAAGGTGAAGTCTGGAGGGTGAAGCAGAAGAAACAGAAGAAGGAGAAGGAGAAGGTGAAGACTGGAGGGTGAATCAGAAGAAGTAGAAGAAGGAGAAGGAGAAGGTGAAGTCTGGAGGGTGAATCAGAAGAAGTAGAAGAAGGAGAAGTAGAAGGTGAAGTCTGGAGGGTGAATCAGAAGAAGCAGAAGAAGGAGAAGGAGAAGGTGAAGTCTGGAGGGTGAATCAGAAGAAGCAGAAGAAGGAGAAGGAGAAGATGAAGTCTGGAGGGTGAATCAGAAGAAGTAGAAGAAGGAGAAGGAGAAGGTGAAGTCTGGAGGGTGAATCAGAAAAGTAGAAGAAGGAGAAGGAGAAGTTGAAGTCTGGAGGGTGAATCAGAAGAAGCAGAAGAAGGAGAAGGAGAAGGTGAAGTCTGGAGGGTGAACCAGAAGAAGTAGAAGAAGGAGAAGGAGAAGATGAAGTCTGGAGGGTGAATCAGAAGAAGTAGAAGAAGGAGAAGGAGAAGGTGAAGTCTGGAGGGTGAATCAGAAGAAGTAGAAGAAGGAGAAGGCGAAGATGAAGTCTGGAGGGTGAATCAGAAGAAACAGAAGAAGGAGAAGGAGAAGGTGAAGTCTGGAGGGTGAATCAGAAGAAGTAGAAGAAGGAGAAGGAGAAGGAGTAGTCTGGAGGGTGAATCAGAAGAAGTAGACGAAGGAGAAGGAGAAGGTGAAGTCTGGAGGGTGAATCAGAAGAAGCAGAAGAAGGAGAAGGAGAAGGTGAAGTCTGGAGGGTGAATCAGATGAAGTAGAAGAAGGAGAAGGAGAAGGTGAAGTCTGGAGGGTGAATCAGAAGAAGCAGAAGAAGGAGAAGGAGAAGGTGAAGTCTGGAGGGTGAATCAGAAGAAGCAGAAGAAGGAGAAGGAGAAGGTGAAGTCTGGAGGGTGAATCAGAAGAAGTAGAAGAAGGAGAAGGAGAAGTTGAAGTCTGGAGGGTGAAGCAGAAGAAGTAGAAGATGGAGAAGGAGAACGTGAAGACAGGAGGGTGAATCAGAAGAAGTAGAAGAAGGAGAAGGAGAAGGTGAAGTCAGGAGGGTGAATCAGAAGAAGCAGAAGATGGAGAAGGTGAAGTCTGGAGGGTGAATCAGAAGAATCAGAAGAAGGAGAAGGAGAAGGTGAAGTCTGGAGGGTGAATCAGAAGAAGCAGAGGAAGGAGAAGGAGAAGGTGAAGTCTGGAGGGTGAATCAGAAGAAGCAGAATAAGGAGAAGGAGAAGGTGAAGTCTGGAGGGTGAATCAGAAGAAGCAGAAGAAGGAGAAGGAGAAGGTGAAGTCTGGAGGGTGAATCAGAAGAAGTAGAAGAAGGAGAAGGAGAAGGTGAAGTCTGGAGGGTGAAGCAGAAGAAGTAGAAGAAGGAGAAGGAGAAGGTGAAGTCAGGAGGGTGAATCAGAAGAAGTAGAAGAAGGAGAAGGAGAAGGTGAAGTCAGGAGGGTGAATCAGAAGAAGCAGAATAAGGAGAAGGAGAAGGTGAAGTCTGGAGGGTGAATCAGAAGAATCAGAAGAAGGAGAAGGAGAAGGTGAAGTCTGGAGGGTGAATCAGAAGAAGCAGAAGAAAGAGAAGGAGAAGGTGAAGTCTGGAGGGTGAAGCAGAAGAAACAGAAGAAGGAGAAGGAGAAGGTGAAGACTGGAGGGTGAATCAGAAGAAGTAGAAGAAGGAGAAGGAGAAGGTGAAGTCTGGAGGGTGAATCAGAAGAAGTAGAAGAAGGAGAAGGAGAAGGTGAAGTCTGGAGGGTGAATCAGAAGAAGCAGAAGAAGGAGAAGGAGAAGGTGAAGTCTGGAGGGTGAATCAGAAGAAGCAGAAGAGGGAGAAGGAGAAGATGAAGTCTGGAGGGTGAATCGGAAGAAGTAGAAGAAGGAGAAGGAGAAGGTGAAGTCTGGAGGGTGAATCAGAAGAAGTAGAAGAAGGAGCAGGAGAAGTTGAAGTCTGGAGGGTGAATCAGAAGAAGCAGAAGAAGGAGAAGGAGAAGGTGAAGTCTGGAGGGTGAATCAGAAGAAGTAGAAGAAGGAGCAGGAGAAGTTGAAGTCTGGAGGGTGAATCAGAAGAAGCAGAAGAAGGAGAAGGAGAAGGTGAAGTCTGGAGGGTGAATCAGAAGAAGCAGAAGAAGGAGAAGGAGAAGATGAAGTCTGGAGGGTGAATCAGAAGAAGTAGAAGAAGGAGAAGGAGAAGGTGAAGTCTGGAGGGTGAATCAGAAGAAGTAGAAGAAGGAGAAGGAGAAGATGAAGTCTGGAGGGTGAATCAGAAGAAACAGAAGAAGGAGAAGGAGAAGGTGAAGTCTGGAGGGTGAATCAGAAGAAGTAGAAGAAGGAGAAGGAGAAGGTGTAGTCTGGAGGGTGAATCAGAAGAAGTAGACGAAGGAGAAGGAGAAGGTGAAGTCTGGAGGGTGAATCAGAAGAAGCACAAGAAGGAGAAGGAGAAGGTGAAGTCTGGAGGGTGAATCAGAAGAAGTAGAAGAAGGAGAAGGAGAAGGTGAAGTCTGGAGGGTGAATCAGAAGAAGCAGAAGAAGGAGAAGGAGAAGGTGAAGTCTGGAGGGTGAATCAGAAGAAGCAGAAGAAGGAGAAGGAGAAGGTGAAGTCTGGAGGGTGTATCAGAAGAAGTAGAAGAAGGAGAAGGAGAAGTTGAAGTCTGGAGGGTGAAGCAGAAGAAGTAGAAGATGGAGAAGGAGAAGGTGAAGTCAGGAGGGTGAATCAGAAGAAGGAGAAGAAGGAGAAGGAGAAGGTGAAGTCAGGAGGGTGAATCAGAAGAAGTAGAAGAAGGAGAAGGAGAAGGTGAAGTCTGGAGGGTGAATCAGAAGTAGTAGAAGAAGGAGAAGGAGAAGGTGAAGTCTGGAGGGTGAATCAGAAGAAACAGAAGAAGGAGAAGGAGAAGGTGAAGTCTGGAGGGTGAATCAGAAGAAGTAGAAGAAGGAGAAGGAGAAGGTGTAGTCTGGAGGGTGAATCAGAAGAAGTAGACGAAGGAGAAGGAGAAGGTGAAGTCTGGAGGGTGAATCAGAAGAAGCAGAAGAAGGAGATGGAGAAGGTGAAGTCTGGAGGGTGAATCAGAGGAAGTAGAAGAAGGAGAAGGAGAAGGTGAAGTCTGGAGGGTGAATCAGAAGAAGTAGACGAAGGAGAAGGAGAAGGTGAAGTCTGGAGGGTGAATCAGAAGAAGCAGAAGAAGGAGAAGGAGAAGGTGAAGTCTGGAGGGTGAATCAGATGAAGTAGAAGAAGGAGAAGGAGAAGGTGAAGTCTGGAGGGTGAATCAGAAGAAGCAGAAGAAGGAGAAGGAGAAGGTGAAGTCTGGAGGGTGAATCAGAAGAAGCAGAAAAAGGAGAAGGAGAAGGTGAAGTCTGGAGGGTGAATCAGAAGAAGTAGAAGAAGGAGAAGGAGAAGTTGAAGTCTGGAGGGTGAAGCAGAAGAAGTAGAAGAAGGAGAAGGAGAAGGTGAAGTCAGGAGGGTGAATCAGAAGATGTAGAAGAAGGAGAAGGAGAAGGGGATGTCAGGAGGGTGAATCAGAAGAAGCAGAAGAAGGAGAAGGAGAAGGTGAAGTCTGGAGGGTGAATCAGAAGAAGTAGAAGAAGGAGAAGGAGAAGGTGAAGTCTGGAGGGTGAATCAGAAGAAGCAGAAGAAGGAGAAGGAGAAGGTGAAGTCTGGAGGGTGAATCAGAAGAAGTAGAAGAAGGAGAAGGAGAAGGTGAAGTCTGGAGGGTGAAGCAGAAGAAGTAGAAGAAGGAGAAGGAGAAGGTGAAGTCAGGAGGGTGAATCAGAAGAAGTAGAAGAAGGAGAAGGAGAAGGCGAAGTCAGGAGGGTGAATCAGAAGAAGCAGAAGAAGGAGATAGAGAAGGTGAAGTCTGGAGGGTGAATCAGAAGAATCAGAAGAAGGAGAAGGAGAAGGTGAAGTCTGGAGGGTGAAGCAGAAGAAGCAGAAGAAAGAGAAGGAGAAGTTGAAGTCTGGAGGGTGAAGCAGAAGAAACAGAAGAAGGAGAAGGAGAAGGTGAAGACTGGAGGGTGAATCAGAAGAAGTAGAAGAAGGAGAAGGAGAAGGTGAAGTCTGGAGGGTGAATCAGAAGAAGTAGAAGAAGGAGAAGGAGAAGGTGAAGTCTGGAGGGTGAATCAGAAGAAGCAGAAGAAGGAGAAGGAGAAGGTGAAGTCTGGAGGGTGAATCAGAAGAAGCAGAAGAAGGAGAAGGAGAAGATGAAGTCTGGAGGGTGAATCAGAAGAAGTAGAAGAAGGAGAAGGAGAAGGTGAAGTCTGGAGGGTGAATCAGAAGAAGTAGAAGAAGGAGAAGGAGAAGTTGAAGTCTGGAGGGTGAATTAGAAGAAGCAGAAGAAGGAGAAGGAGAAGGTGAAGTCTGGAGGGTGAATCAGAAGAAGCAGAAGAAGGAGAAGGAGAAGATGATGTCTGGAGGGTGAATCAGAAGAAGTAGAAGAAGGAGAAGGAGAAGGTGAAGTCTGGAGGGTGAATCAGAAGAAGTAGAAGAAGGAGAAGGAGAAGATGAAGTCTGGAGGGTGAATCAGAAGAAACAGAAGAAGGAGAAGGAGAAGGTGAAGTCTGGAGGGTGAATCAGAAGAAGTAGAAGAAGGAGAAGGAGAAGGAGTAGTCTGGAGGGTGAATCAGAAGAAGTAGACGAAGGAGAAGGAGAAGGTGAAGTCTGGAGGGTGAATCAGAAGAAGCAGAAGAAGGAGAAGGAGAAGGTGAAGTCTGGAGGGTGAATCAGATGAAGTAGAAGAAGGAGAAGGAGAAGGTGAAGTCTGGAGGGTGAATCAGAAGAAGCAGAAGAAGGAGAAGGAGAAGGTGAAGTCTGGAGGGTGAATCAGAAGAAGCAGAAGAAGGAGAAGGAGAAGGTGAAGTCTGGAGGGTGAATCAGAAGAAGTAGAAGAAGGAGAAGGAGAAGTTGAAGTCTGGAGGGTGAAGCAGAAGAAGTAGAAGATGGAGAAGGAGAAGGTAAAGTCAGGAGGGTGAATCAGAAGAAGTAGAAGAAGGAGAAGGAGAAGGTGAAGTCAGGAGGGTGAATCAGAAGAAGCAGAAGATGGAGAAGGAGAAGGTGAAGTCTGGAGGGTGAATCAGAAGAATCAGAAGAAGGAGAAGGAGAAGGTGAAGTCTGGAGGGTGAATCAGAAGAAGCAGAGGAAGGAGAAGGAGAAGGTGAAGTCTGGAGGGTGAATCAGAAGAAGCAGAATAAGGAGAAGGAGAAGGTGAAGTCTGGAGGGTGAATCAGAAGAAGCAGAATAAGGAGAAGGAGAAGGTGAAGTCTGGAGGGTGAATCAGAAGAAGCAGAAGAAGGAGAAGGAGAATGTGAAGTCTGGAGGGTGAATCAGAAGAAGTAGAAGAAGGAGAAGGAGAAGGTGAAGTCTGGAGGGTGAAGCAGAAGAAGTAGAAGAAGGAGAAGGAGAAGGTGAAGTCAGGAGGGTGAATCAGAAGAAGTAGAAGAAGGAGAAGGTGAAGGTGAAGTCAGGAGGGTGAATCAGAAGAAGCAGAAGAAGGAGAAGGAGAAGGTGAAGTCTGGAGGGTGAATCAGAAGAATCTGAAGAAGGAGAAGGAGAAGGTGAAGTCTGGAGGGTGAATCAGAAGAAGCAGAAGAAAGAGAAGGAGAAGGTGAAGTCTGGAGGGTGAAGCAGAAGAAACAGAAGAAGGAGAAGGAGAAGGTGAAGTCTGGAGGGTGAATCAGAAGAAGTAGAAGAAGGAGAAGGAGAAGGTGAAGTCTGGAGGGTGAATCAGAAGAAGCAGAAGAAGGAGAAGGAGAAGGTGAAGTCTGGAGGGTGAATCAGAAGAAGCAGAAGAAGGAGAAGGAGAAGATGAAGTCTGGATGGTGAATCGGAAGAAGTAGAAGAAGGAGAAGGAGAAGTTGAAGTCTGGAGGGTGAATCAGAAGAAGCAGAAGAAGGAGAAGGAGAAGGTGAAGTCTGGAGGGCGAATCAGAAGAAGCAGAAGAAGGAGAAGGAGAAGATGAAGTCTGGAGGGTGAATCAGAAGAAGTAGAAGAAGGAGAAGGAGAAGGTGAAGTCTGGAGGGTGAATCAGAAGAAGTAGAAGAAGGAGAAGGAGAAGATGAAGTCTGGAGGGTGAATCAGAAGAAACAGAAGAAGGAGAAGGAGAAGGTGAAGTCTGGAGGGTGAATCAGAAGAAGTAGAAGAAGGAGAAGGAGAAGGTGTAGTCTGGAGGGTGAATCAGAAGAAGTAGACGAAGGAGAAGGAGAAGGTGAAGTCTGGAGGGTGAATCAGAAGAAGCAGAAGAAGGAGAAGGAGAAGGTGAAGTCTGGAGGGTGAATCAGAAGAAGTAGAAGAAGGAGAAGGAGAAGGTGAAGTCTGGAGGGTGAATCAGAAGAAGCAGAAGAAGGAGAAGGAGAAGGTGAAGTCTGGAGGGTGAATCAGAAGAAGCAGAAGAAGGAGAAGGAGAAGGTGAAGTCTGGAGGGTGAATCAGAAGAAGTAGAAGAAGCAGAAGGAGAAGTTGAAGTCTGGAGGGTGAAGCAGAAGAAGTAGAAGATGGAGAAGGAGAAGGTGAAGTCAGGAGGGTGAATCAGAAGAAGTAGAAGAAGGAGAAGGAGAAGGTGAAGTCAGGAGGGTGAATCAGAAGAAGCAGAAGATGGAGAAGGAGAAGGTGAAGTCTGGAGGGTGAATCAGAAGAATCAGAAGAAGGAGAAGGAGAAGGTGAAGTCTGGAGGGTGAATCAGAAGAAGCAAAGGAAGGAGAAGGAGAAGGTGAAGTCAGGAGGGTGAATCAGAAGAAGCAGAAGAAGGAGAAGGAGAAGGTGAAGTCTGGAGGGTGAATCAGAAGAAGCAGAAGAAAGAGAAGGAGAAGGTGAAGTCTGGAGGGTGAAGCAGAAGAAACAGAAGAAGGAGAAGGAGAAGGTGAAGACTGGAGGGTGAATCAGAAGAAGTAGAAGAAGGAGAAGGAGAAGGTGAAGTCTGGAGGGTGAATCAGAAGAAGTAGAAGAAGGAGAAGGAGAAGGTGAAGTCTGGAGGGTGAATCAGAAGAAGCAGAAGAAGGAGAAGGAGAAGGTGAAGTCTGGAGGGTGAATCAGAAGAAGCAGAAGAAGGAGAAGGAGAAGATGAAGTCTGGAGGGTGAATCAGAAGAAGTAGAAGAAGGAGAAGGAGAAGGTGAAGTCTGGAGGGTGAATCAGAAGTAGTAGAAGAAGGAGAAGGAGAAGGTGAAGTCTGGAGGGTGAATCAGAAGAAACAGAAGAAGGAGAAGGAGAAGGTGAAGTCTGGAGGGTGAATCAGAAGAGGTAGAAGAAGGAGAAGGAGAAGGTGTAGTCTGGAGGGTGAATCAGAAGAAGTAGACGAAGGAGAAGGAGAAGGTGAAGTCTGGAGGGTGAATCAGAAGAAGCAGAAGAAGGAGATGGAGAAGGTGAAGTCTGGAGGGTGAATCAGAGGAAGTAGAAGAAGGAGAAGTAGAAGGTGAAGTCTGGAGGGTGAATCAGAAGATGTAGCCGAAGGAGAAGGAGAAGGTGAAGTCTGGAGGGTGAATCAGAAGAAGCAGAAGAAGGAGAAGGAGAAGGTGAAGTCTGGAGGGTGAATCAGATGAAGTAGAAGAAGGAGAAGGAGAAGGTGAAGTCTGGAGGGTGAATCAGAAGAAGCAGAAGAAGGAGAAGGAGAAGGTGAAGTCTGGAGGGTGAATCAGAAGAAGCAGAAGAAGGAGAAGGAGAAGGTGAAGTCTGGAGGGTGAATCAGAAGAAGTAGAAGAAGGAGAAGGAGAAGTTGAAGTCTGGAGGGTGAAGCAGAAGAAGTAGAAGAAGGAGAAGGAGAAGGTGAAGTCAGGAGGGTGAATCAGAAGATGTAGAAGAAGGAAAAGGAGAAGGTGAAGTCAGGAGGGTGAATCAGAAGAAGCAGAAGAAGGAGAAGGAGAAGGTGAAGTCTGGAGGGTGAATCAGAAGAAGTAGAAGAAGGAGAAGGAGAAGGTGAAGTCTGGAGGGTGAATCAGAAGAAGCAGAAGAAGGAGAAGGAGAAGGTGAAGTCTGGAGGGTGAATCAGAAGAAGCAGAAGAAGGAGAAGGAGAAGGTGAAGTCTGGAGGGTGAATCAGAAGAAGCAGAATAAGGAGAAGGAGAAGGTTATCTCTGGAGGGTGAATCAGAAGAAGCAGAAGAAGGAGAAGGAGAAGGTGAAGTCTGGAGGGTGAATCAGAAGAAGTAGAAGAAGGAGAAGGAGAAGGTGAAGTCTGGAGGGTGAAGCAGAAGAAGTAGAAGAAGGAGAAGGAGAAGGTGAAGTCAGGAGGGTGAATCAGAAGAAGTCGAAGAAGGAGAAGGAGAAGGTGAAGTCAGGAGGGTGAATCAGAAGAAGCAGAAGAAGGAGATAGAGAAGGTGAAGTCTGGAGGGTGAATCAGAAGAATCAGAAGAAGGAGAAGGAGAAGGTGAAGTCTGGAGGGTGAAGCAGAAGAAGCAGAAGAAAGAGAAGGAGAAGGTGAAGTCTGGAGGGTGAAGCAGAAGAAACAGAAGAAGGAGAAGGAGAAGGTGAAGACTGGAGGGTGAATCAGAAGAAGTAGAAGAAGGAGAAGGAGAAGGTGAAGTCTGGAGGGTGAATCAGAAGAAGTAGAAGAAGGAGAAGGAGAATGTGAAGTCTGGAGGGTGAATCAGAAGAAGCAGAAGAAGGAGAAGGAGAAGGTGAAGTCTGGAGGGTGAATCAGAAGAAGCAGAAGAAGGAGAAGGAGAAGATGAAGTCTGGAGGGTGAATCAGAAGAAGTAGAAGAAGGAGAAGGAGAAGGAGAGGTCTGGAGGGTGAATAAAAGAAGCAGAAGAAGGAGAAGGAGAAGGTGAAGTCTGGAGGGTGAATCAGAAGAAGCAGAAGAAGGAGAAGGAGAAGGTGAAGTCTGGAGGGTGAATCAAAAGAAGCAGAAGAAGGAGAAGGAGAAGGTGAAGTCAGGAGGGTGAATAAGAAGAAGCAGAAGAAGGAGAAGGAGAAGGTGAAGTTAGGAGGGTGAATCAGAAGAAGCAGAAGAAGGAGAAGGAGCAGGTGAAGTCAGGGGGGTGTAGCAGAAGAAGTAGAAGAAGGAGAAGGAGAAGGTGAAGTCAGGACGGTGAAGCAGAAGAAGCAGAAGAAGGAGAAGGAGAAGGTGAAGCCTGGAGGGCGCAGCAGAAGAAGCAGAAGAAGGAGAAGGAGAAGGTGAAGTCTGGAGTGTGAAGCAGAAGAAGCAGAAGAAGGAGAAGGAGAAGGTGAAGTCTGGAGGGCGCAGCAGAAGAAGCAGAAGAAGGAGAATGAGAAGGTGAAGTCTGGAGGGTGAATCAGAAGAAGCAGAAGAAGGAGAAGGAGAAGGTGAAGTCTGGAGGGTGAATCAGAAGAAGTAGAAGAAGGAGAAGGATAAGGTGAAGTCTGGAGGGTGAAGCAGAAGAAGTAGAAGAAGGAGAAGGAGAAGCTGAAGTCAGGAGGGTGAATCAGAAGAAGTAGAAGAAGGAGAAGGAGAAGGTGAAGTCAGGAGGGTGAATCAGAAGAATCAGAAGAAGGAGAAGGAGAAGGTGAAGTCTGGAGGGTGAATCAGAAGAAGCAGAAGAAAGAGAAGGAGAAGGTGAAGTCTGGAGGGTGAAGCAGAAGAAACAGAAGAAGGAGAAGGAGAAGGTGAAGACTGATGGGTGAATCAGAAGAAGTAGAAGAAGGAGAAGGAGAAGGTGAAGTCTGGAGGGTGAATCAGAAGAAGTAGAAGAAGGAGAAGGAGAAGTTGAAGTCTGGAGGGTGAATCAGAAGAAGCAGAAGAAGGAGAAGGAGAAGGTGAAATCTGAAGGGTGAATCAGAAGAAGCAGAAGAAGGAGAAGGAGAAGATGAAGTCTGGAGGGTGAATCAGAAGAAGTAGAAGAAGGAGAAGGAGAAGGTGAAGTCTGGAGGGTGAATCAGAAGAAGTAGAAGAAGGAGAAGGAGAAGATGAAGTCTGGAGGGTGAATCAGAAGAAACAGAAGAAGGAGAAGGAGAAGGTGAAGTCTGGAGGGTGAATCAGAAGAAGTAGAAGAAGGAGAAGGAGAAGGAGTAGTCTGGAGGGTGAATCAGAAGAAGTATACGAAGGAGAAGGAGAAGGTGAAGTCTGGAGGGTGAATCAGAAGAAGCAGAAGAAGGAGAAGGAGAAGGTGAAGTCTGGAGGGTGAATCAGATGAAGTAGAAGAAGGAGCAGGAAAAGGTGAAGTCTGGAGGGTGAATCAGAAGAAGCAGAAGAAGGAGAAAGAGAAGGTGAAGTCTGGAGGGTGAATCAGAAGAAGCAGAAGAAGGAGAAGAAGAAGGTGAAGTCTGGAGGGTGAATCAGAAGAAGTAGAAGAAGGAGAAGGAGAAGTTGAAGTCTGGAGGGTGAAGCAGAAGAAGTAGAAGATGGAGAAGGAGAAGGTGAAGTCAGGAGGGTGAATCAGAAGAAGTAGAAGAAGGAGAAGGAGAAGGTGAAGTCAGGAGGGTGAATCAGAAGAAGCAGAAGATGGAGAAGGAGAAGGTGAAGTCTGGAGGGTGAATCAGAAGAATCCGAAGAAGGAGAAGGAGAAGGTGAAGTCTGGAGGGTGAATCAGAAGAAGCAGAGGAAGGAGAAGGGGAAGGTGAAGTCTGGAGGGTGAATCAGAAGAAGTAGAAGAAGGAGAAGGAGAAGGTGAAGTCAGGAGGGTGAATCAGAAGAAGCAGAAGATGGAGAAGGAGAAGGTGAAGTCTGGAGGGTGAATCAGAAGAATCAGAAGAAGGAGAAGGAGAAGGTGAAGTCTGGAGGGTGAATCAGAAGAAGCAGTGGAAGGAGAAGGAGAAGGTGAAGTCTGGAGGGTGAATCAGAAGAAGCAGAATAAGGAGAAGGAGAAGGTGAAGTCTGGAGGGTGAATCAGAAGAAGCAGAATAAGGAGAAGGAGAAGGTGAAGTCTGGAGGGTGAATCAGAAGAAGCAGAAGAAGGAGAAGGAGAAGGTGAAGTCTGGAGGGTGAATCAGAAGAAGTAGAAGAAGGAGAAGGAGAAGGTGAAGTCTGGAGGGTGAAGCAGAAGAAGTAGAAGAAGGAGAAGGAGAAGGTGAAGTCAGGAGGGTGAATCAGAAGAAGTAGAAGAAGGAGAAGGAGAAGGTGAAGTCAGGAGGGTGAATCAGAAGAAGCAGAAGAAGGAGAAGGAGAAGGTGAAGTCTGGAGGGTGAATCAGAAGAAGCAGAAGAAAGAGAAGGAGAAGGTGAAGTCTGGAGGGTTCAGCAGAAGAAACAGAAGAAGGAGAAGGAGAAGGTGAAGACTGGAGGGTGAATCAGAAGAAGTAGAAGAAGGAGAAGGAGAAGGTGAAGTCTGGAGGGTGAATCAGAAGAAGTAGAAGAAGGAGAAGGAGAAGGTGAAGTCTGGAGGGTGAATCAGAAGAAGCAGAAGAAGGAGAAGGAGAAGGTGAAGTCTGGAGGGTGAATCGGAAGAAGCAGAAGAAGGAGAAGGAGAAGATGAAGTCTGGAGGGTGAATCGGAAGAAGTAGAAGAAGGAGAAGGAGAAGGTGAAGTCTGGAGGGTGAATCAGAAGAAGTAGAAGAAGGAGAAGGAGAAGTTGAAGTCTGGAGGGTGAATCTGAAGAAGCAGAAGAAGGAGAAGGTGAAGTCTGGAGGGTGAATCAGAAGAAGCAGAAGAAGGAGAAGGAGAAGATGAAGTCTGGAGGGTGAATCAGAAGAAGTAGAAGAAGGAGAAGGAGAAGGTGAAGTCTGGAGGGTGAATCAGAAGAAGTAGAAGAAGGAGAAGGAGAAGATGAAGTCTGGAGGGTTAATCAGAAGAAACAGAAGAAGGAGAAGGAGAAGGTGAAGTCTGGAGGGTGAATCAGAAGAAGTAGAAGAAGGAGAAGGAGAAGGTGTAGTCTGGAGGGTGAATCAGAAGAAGTAGACGAAGGAGAAGGAGAAGGTGAAGTCTGGAGGGTGAATCAGAAGAAGTAGAAGAAGGAGAAGGAGAAGTTGAAGTCTGGAGGGTGAAGCAGAAGAAGTAGAAGATGGAGAAGGAGAAGGTGAAGTCAGGAGGGTGAATCAGAAGAAGTAGAAGAAGGAGAAGGAGAAGGTGAAGTCAGGAGGGTGAATCAGAAGAAGCAGAAGATGGAGAAGGAGAAGGTGAAGTCTGGAGGGTGAATCAGAAGAATCAGAAGAAGGAGAAGGAGAAGGTGAAGTCTGGAGGGTGAATCAGAAGAAGCAGAGGAAGGAGAAGGAGAAGGTGAAGTCTGGAGGGTGAATCAGAAGAAGCAGAATAAGGAGAAGGAGAAGGTGAAGTCTGGAGGGTGAATCAGAAGAAGCAGAATAAGGAGAAGGAGAAGGTGAAGTCTGGAGGGTGAAGCAGAAGAAGTAGAAGAAGGAGAAGGAGAAGGTGAAGTCAGGAGGGTGAATCAGAAGAAGTAGAAGAAGGAGAAGGAGAAGGTGAAGTCAGGAGGGTGAATCAGAAGAAGCAGAAGAAGGAGAAGGAGAAGGTGAAGTCTGGAGGGTGAATCAGAAGAATCAGAAGAAGGAGAAGGAGAAGGTGAAGTCTGGAGGGTGAATCAGAAGAAGCAGAAGAAAGAGAAGGAGAAGGTGAAGTCTGGAGGGTGAAGCAGAAGAAACAGAAGAAGGAGAAGGAGAAGGTGAAGACTGGAGGGTGAATCAGAAGAAGTAGAAGAAGGAGAAGGAGAAGGTGAAATCTGGAGGGTGAATCAGAAGAAGTAGAAGAAGGAGAAGGAGAAGGTGAAGTCTGGAGGGTGAATCAGAAGAAGCAGAAGAAGGAGAAGGAGAAGGTGAAGTCTGGAGGGTGAATCAGAAGAAGCAGAAGAAGGAGAAGTAGAAGATGAAGTCTGGAGGGTGAATCGGAAGAAGTAGAAGAAGGAGAAGGAGAAGGTGTATTCTGGAGGGTGAATCAGAAGAAGTAGAAGAAGGAGAAGGAGAAGTTGAAGTCTGGAGGGTGAATCAGAAGAAGCAGAAGAAGGAGAAGGAGAAGGTGAAGTCTGGAGGGTGAATCAGAAGAAGCAGAAGAAGGAGAAGGAGAAGATGAAGTCTGGAGGGTGAATCAGAAGAAGTAGAAGAAGGAGAAGGAGAAGGTGAAGTCTGGAGGGTGAATCAGAAGAAGTAGAAGAAGGAGAAGGAGAAGATGAAGTCTGGAGGGTGAATCAGAAGAAACAGAAGAAGGAGAAGGAGAAGGTGAAGTCTGGAGGGTGAATCAGAAGAAGTAGAAGAAGGAGAAGGAGAAGGTGTAGTCTGGAGGTTGAATCAGAAGAAGTAGACGAAGGAGAAGGAGAAGGTGAAGTCTGGAGGGTGAATCAGAAGAAGCAGAAGAAGGAGAAGGAGAAGGTGAAGTCTGGAGGGTGAATCAGAAGAAGTAGAAGAAGGAGAAGGAGAAGGTGAAGTCTGGAGGGTGAATCAGAAGAAGCAGAAGAAGGAGAAGGAGAAGGTGAAGTCTGGAGGGTGAATCAGAAGAAGCAGAAGAAGGAGAAGGAGAAGGTGAAGTCTGGAGGGTGAATCAGAAGAAGTAGAAGAAGGAGAAGGAGAAGTTGAAGTCTGGAGGGTGAAGCAGAAGAAGTAGAAGATGGAGAAGGAGAAGGTGAAGTCAGGAGGGTGAATCAGAAGAAGTAGAAGAAGGAGAAGGAGAAGGTGAAGTCAGGAGGGTGAATCAGAAGAAGCAGAAGATGGAGAAGGAGAAGGTGAAGTCTAGAGGGTGAATCAGAAGAATCAGAAGAAGGAGAAGGAGAAGGTGAAGTCTGGAGGGTGAATCAGAAGAAGCAAAGGAAGGAGAAGGAGAAGGTGAAGTCTGGAGGGTGAATCATAAGAAGCAGAATAAGGAGAAGGAGAAGGTGAAGTCTGGAGGGTGAATCAGAAGAAGCAGAATAAGGAGAAGGAGAAGGTGAAGTCTGGAGGGTGAATCAGAAGAAGCAGAAGAAGGAGAAGGAGAAGGTGAAGTCTGGAGGGTGAATCAGAAGAAGTAGAAGAAGGAGAAGGAGAAGGTGAAGTCTGGAGGGTGAAGCAGAAGAAGTAGAAGAAGGAGAAGGAGAAGGTGAAGTCAGGAGGGTGAATCAGAAGAAGTAGAAGAAGGAGAAGGAGAAGGTGAAGTCAGGAGGGTGAATCAGAAGAAGCAGAAGAAGGAGAAGGAGAAGGTGAAGTCTGGAGGGTGAAGCAGAAGAAACAGAAGAAGGAGAAGGAGAAGGTGAAGACTGGAGGGTGAATCAGAAGAAGTAGAAGAAGGAGAAGGAGAAGGTGAAGTCTGGAGGGTGAATCAGAAGAAGTAGAAGAAGGAGAAGGAGAAGGTGAAGTCTGGAGGGTGAATCAGAAGAAGCAGAAGAAGGAGAAGGAGAAGGTGAAGTCTGGAGGGTGAATCAGAAGAAGCAGAAGAAGGAGAAGGAGAAGATGAAGTCTGGAGGGTGAATCAGAAGAAGTAGAAGAAGGAGAAGGAGAAGGTGAAGTCTGGAGGGTGAATCAGAAGTAGTAGAAGAAGGAGAAGGAGAAGGTGAAGTCTGGAGGGTGAATCAGAAGAAACAGAAGAAGGAGAAGGAGAAGGTGAAGTCTGGAGGGTGGATCAGAAGAAGTAGAAGAAGGAGAAGGAGGAGGTGTAGTCTGGAGGGTGAATCAGAAGAAGTAGACGAAGGAGAAGGAGAAGGTGAAGTCTGGAGGGTGAATCAGAAGAAGCAGAAGAAGGAGATGGAGAAGGTGAAGTCTGGACGGTGAATCAGAGGAAGTAGAAGAAGGAGAAGGAGAAGGTGAAGTCTGGAGGGTGAATCAGAAGAAGCAGAAGAAGGAGAAGGAGAAGGTGAAGTCTGGAGGGTGAATCAGAAGAAGCAGAAGAAGGAGAAGGAGAAGGTGAAGTCTGGAGGGTGATTCAGAAGAAGCAGAATAAGGAGAAGGAGAAGGTGATGTCTGGAGGGTGAATCAGAAGAAGCAGAAGAAGGAGAAGGAGAAGGTGAAGTCTGGAGGGTGAATCAGAAGAAGTAGAAGAAGGAGAAGGAGAAGGTGAAGTCTGGAGGGTGAATCAGAAGAAGTAGAAGAAGGAGAAGGAGAAGGTGAAGTCTGGAGGGTGAATCAGAAGAAGTAGAAGAAGGAGAAGGAGAAGGTGAAGTCTGGAGGGTGAAGCAGAAGAAGTAGAAGAAGGAGAAGGAGAAGGTGAAGTCAGGAGGGTGAATCAGAAGATGTAGAAGAAGGAGAAGGAGAAGGTGAAGTCTGGAGGGTGAATCAGAAGAAGCAGAAGAAGGAGAAGGAGAAGGTGAAGTCTGGAGGGTGAATCAGAAGAAGTAGACGAAGGAGAAGGAGAAGGTGAAGTCTGGAGGGTGAATCAGAAGAAGCAGAAGAAGGAGATGGAGAAGGTGAAGTCTGGAGGGTGAATCAGAAGAAGTAGAAGAAGGAGAAGGTGAAGGTGAAGTCTGGAGGGTGAATCAGAAGAAGCAGAAGAAGGAGAAGGAGAAGGTGAAGTCTGGAGGGTGATTCAGAAGAAGCAGAATAAGGAGAAGGAGAAGGTGAAGTCTGGAGGGTGAATCAGAAGAAGCAGAAGAAGGAGAAGGAGAAGGTGAAGTCTGGAGGGTGAATCAGAATAAGTAGAAGAAGGAGAAGGAGAAGGTGAAGTCTGGAGGGTGAATCAGAAGAAGTAGAAGAAGGAGAAGGAGAAGGTGAAGTCTGGAGGGTGAATCAGAAGAAGTAGAAGTAGGAGAAGGAGAAGGTGAAGTCTGGAGGGTGAAGCAGAAGAAGTAAAAGAAGGAGAAGGAGAAGGTGAAGTCAGGAGGGTGAATCAGAAGATGTAGAAGAAGGAGAAGGAGAAGGTGAAGTCAGGAGGGTGAATCAGAAGAAGCAGAAGAAGGAGAAGGAGAAGGTGAAGTCTGGAGGGTGAATCAGAAGAAGCAGAAGAAGGAGAAGGAGAAGGTGAAGTCTGGAGGGTGAATCAGAAGAAGCAGAAGAAGGAGAAGGAGAAGGTGAAGTCTGGAGGGTGAATCAGAAGAAGCAGAATAAGGAGAAGGAGAAGGTGAAGTCTGGAGGGTGAATCAGAAGAAGCAGAAGAAGGAGAAGGAGAAGGTGAAGTCTGGAGGGTGAATCAGAAGAAGTAGAAGAAGGAGAAGGAGAAGGTGAAGTCTGGAGGGTGAAGCAGAAGAAGTAGAAGAAGGAGAAGGAGAAGGTGAAGTCAGGAGGGTGAATCAGAAGAAGTAGAAGAAGGAGAAGGAGAAGGTGAAGTCAGGAGGGTGAATCAGAAGAAGCAGAAGAAGGAGATAGAGAAGGTGAAGTCTGGAGGGTGAATCAGAAGAATCAGAAGAAGGAGAAGGAGAAGGTGAAGTCTGGAGGGTGAAGCAGAAGAAGCAGAAGAAAGAGAAGGAGAAGGTGAAGTCTGGAGGGTGAAGCAGAAGAAACAGAAGAAGGAGAAGGAGCAGGTGAAGACTGGAGGGTGAATCAGAAGAAGTAGAAGAAGGAGAAGGAGAAGGTGAAGTCTGGAGGGTGAATCAGAAGAAGTAGAAGAAGGAGAAGGTGAAGTCTGGAGGGTGAATCAGAAGAAGCAGAAGAAGGAGAAGGAGAAGGTGAAGTCTGGAGGGTGAATCAGAAGAAGCAGAAGAAGGAGAAGGAGAAGATGAAGTCTGGAGGGTGAATCAGAAGAAGTAGAAGAAGGAGAAGGAGAAGGTGAGGTCTGGAGGGTGAATCAGAAGAAACAGAAGAAGGAGAAGGAGAAGGTGAAGTCTGGAGGGTGAATCAGAAGAAGCAGAAGAAGGAGAAGGAGAAGGTGAAGTCTGGAGGGTGAATCAGAAGAAGCAGAAGAAGGAGAAGGAGAAGGTGAAGTCAGGAGGGTGAATCAGAAGAAGTAGAAGAAGGAGAAGGAGAAGGTGAAGTTAGGAGGGAGAATCAGAAGAAGCAGAAGAAGGAGAAGGAGCAGGTGAAGTCAGGGGGGTGTAGCAGAAGAAGTAGAAGAAGGAGAAGGAGAAGGTGAAGTCAGGACGGTGAAGCAGAAGAAGCAGAAGAAGGAGAAAAGAAGGTGAAGCCTGGAGGGCGCAGCAGAAGAAGCAGAAGAAGGAGAAGGAGAAGGTGAAGTCTGGAGTGTGAAGCAGAAGAAGCAGAAGAAGGAGAAGGGGAAGGTGAAGTCTGGAGGGCGCAGCAGAAGAAGCAGAAGAAGGAGAATGAGAAGGTGAAGTCTGGAGGGTGAATCAGAAGAATCAGAAGAAGGAGAAGGAGAAGGTGAAGTCTGGAGGGTGAAGCAGAAGAAGTAGAAGAAGGAGAAGGAGAAGGTGAAGTCTGGAGGGTGAAGCAGAAGAAGTAGAAGAAGGAGAAGGAGAAGGTGAAGTCAGGAGGGTGAATCAGAAGAAGTAGAAGAAGGAGAAGGAGAAGGTGAAGTCAGGAGGGTGAATCAGAAGAAGCAGAAGAAGGAGAAGGAGAAGGTGAAGTCTGGAGGGTGAATCAGAAGAATCAGAAGAAGGAGAAGGAGAAGGTGAAGTCTGGAGGGTGAATCAGAAGAAGTAGAAGAAGGAGAAGGAGAAGGTGTAGTCTGGAGGTTGAATCAGAAGAAGTAGACGAAGGAGAAGGAGAAGGTGAAGTCTGGAGGGTGAATCAGAAGAAGCAGAAGAAGGAGAAGGAGAAGGTGAAGTCTGGAGGGTGAATCAGAAGAAGTAGAAGAAGGAGAAGGAGAAGGTGAAGTCTGGAGGGTGAATCAGAAGAAGCAGAAGAAGGAGAAGGAGAAGGTGAAGTCTGGAGGGTGAATCAGAAGAAGCAGAAGAAGGAGAAGGAGAAGGTGAAGTCTGGAGGGTGAATCAGAAGAAGTAGAAGAAGGAGAAGGAGAAGTTGAAGTCTGGAGGGTGAAGCAGAAGAAGTAGAAGATGGAGAAGGAGAAGGTGAAGTCAGGAGGGTGAATCAGAAGAAGTAGAAGAAGGAGAAGGAGAAGGTGAAGTCAGGAGGGTGAATCAGAAGAAGCAGAAGATGGAGAAGGAGAAGGTGAAGTCTAGAGGGTGAATCAGAAGAATCAGAAGAAGGAGAAGGAGAAGGTGAAGTCTGGAGGGTGAATCAGAAGAAGCAAAGGAAGGAGAAGGAGAAGGTGAAGTCTGGAGGGTGAATCATAAGAAGCAGAATAAGGAGAAGGAGAAGGTGAAGTCTGGAGGGTGAATCAGAAGAAGCAGAATAAGGAGAAGGAGAAGGTGAAGTCTGGAGGGTGAATCAGAAGAAGCAGAAGAAGGAGAAGGAGAAGGTGAAGTCTGGAGGGTGAATCAGAAGAAGTAGAAGAAGGAGAAGGAGAAGGTGAAGTCTGGAGGGTGAAGCAGAAGAAGTAGAAGAAGGAGAAGGAGAAGGTGAAGTCAGGAGGGTGAATCAGAAGAAGTAGAAGAAGGAGAAGGAGAAGGTGAAGTCAGGAGGGTGAATCAGAAGAAGCAGAAGAAGGAGAAGGAGAAGGTGAAGTCTGGAGGGTGAAGCAGAAGAAACAGAAGAAGGAGAAGGAGAAGGTGAAGACTGGAGGGTGAATCAGAAGAAGTAGAAGAAGGAGAAGGAGAAGGTGAAGTCTGGAGGGTGAATCAGAAGAAGTAGAAGAAGGAGAAGGAGAAGGTGAAGTCTGGAGGGTGAATCAGAAGAAGCAGAAGAAGGAGAAGGAGAAGGTGAAGTCTGGAGGGTGAATCAGAAGAAGCAGAAGAAGGAGAAGGAGAAGATGAAGTCTGGAGGGTGAATCAGAAGAAGTAGAAGAAGGAGAAGGAGAAGGTGAAGTCTGGAGGGTGAATCAGAAGTAGTAGAAGAAGGAGAAGGAGAAGGTGAAGTCTGGAGGGTGAATCAGAAGAAACAGAAGAAGGAGAAGGAGAAGGTGAAGTCTGGAGGGTGGATCAGAAGAAGTAGAAGAAGGAGAAGGAGGAGGTGTAGTCTGGAGGGTGAATCAGAAGAAGTAGACGAAGGAGAAGGAGAAGGTGAAGTCTGGAGGGTGAATCAGAAGAAGCAGAAGAAGGAGATGGAGAAGGTGAAGTCTGGACGGTGAATCAGAGGAAGTAGAAGAAGGAGAAGGAGAAGGTGAAGTCTGGAGGGTGAATCAGAAGAAGCAGAAGAAGGAGAAGGAGAAGGTGAAGTCTGGAGGGTGAATCAGAAGAAGCAGAAGAAGGAGAAGGAGAAGGTGAAGTCTGGAGGGTGATTCAGAAGAAGCAGAATAAGGAGAAGGAGAAGGTGATGTCTGGAGGGTGAATCAGAAGAAGCAGAAGAAGGAGAAGGAGAAGGTGAAGTCTGGAGGGTGAATCAGAAGAAGTAGAAGAAGGAGAAGGAGAAGGTGAAGTCTGGAGGGTGAATCAGAAGAAGTAGAAGAAGGAGAAGGAGAAGGTGAAGTCTGGAGGGTGAATCAGAAGAAGTAGAAGAAGGAGAAGGAGAAGGTGAAGTCTGGAGGGTGAAGCAGAAGAAGTAGAAGAAGGAGAAGGAGAAGGTGAAGTCAGGAGGGTGAATCAGAAGATGTAGAAGAAGGAGAAGGAGAAGGTGAAGTCTGGAGGGTGAATCAGAAGAAGCAGAAGAAGGAGAAGGAGAAGGTGAAGTCTGGAGGGTGAATCAGAAGAAGTAGACGAAGGAGAAGGAGAAGGTGAAGTCTGGTGGGTGAATCAGAAGAAGCAGAAGAAGGAGATGGAGAAGGTGAAGTCTGGAGGGTGAATCAGAAGAAGTAGAAGAAGGAGAAGGTGAAGGTGAAGTCTGGAGGGTGAATCAGAAGAAGCAGAAGAAGGAGAAGGAGAAGGTGAAGTCTGGAGGGTGATTCAGAAGAAGCAGAATAAGGAGAAGGAGAAGGTGAAGTCTGGAGGGTGAATCAGAAGAAGCAGAAGAAGGAGAAGGAGAAGGTGAAGTCTGGAGGGTGAATCAGAATAAGTAGAAGAAGGAGAAGGAGAAGGTGAAGTCTGGAGGGTGAATCAGAAGAAGTAGAAGAAGGAGAAGGAGAAGGTGAAGTCTGGAGGGTGAATCAGAAGAAGTAGAAGTAGGAGAAGGAGAAGGTGAAGTCTGGAGGGTGAAGCAGAAGAAGTAAAAGAAGGAGAAGGAGAAGGTGAAGTCAGGAGGGTGAATCAGAAGATGTAGAAGAAGGAGAAGGAGAAGGTGAAGTCAGGAGGGTGAATCAGAAGAAGCAGAAGAAGGAGAAGGAGAAGGTGAAGTCTGGAGGGTGAATCAGAAGAAGCAGAAGAAGGAGAAGGAGAAGGTGAAGTCTGGAGGGTGAATCAGAAGAAGCAGAAGAAGGAGAAGGAGAAGGTGAAGTCTGGAGGGTGAATCAGAAGAAGCAGAATAAGGAGAAGGAGAAGGTGAAGTCTGGAGGGTGAATCAGAAGAAGCAGAAGAAGGAGAAGGAGAAGGTGAAGTCTGGAGGGTGAATCAGAAGAAGTAGAAGAAGGAGAAGGAGAAGGTGAAGTCTGGAGGGTGAAGCAGAAGAAGTAGAAGAAGGAGAAGGAGAAGGTGAAGTCAGGAGGGTGAATCAGAAGAAGTAGAAGAAGGAGAAGGAGAAGGTGAAGTCAGGAGGGTGAATCAGAAGAAGCAGAAGAAGGAGATAGAGAAGGTGAAGTCTGGAGGGTGAATCAGAAGAATCAGAAGAAGGAGAAGGAGAAGGTGAAGTCTGGAGGGTGAAGCAGAAGAAGCAGAAGAAAGAGAAGGAGAAGGTGAAGTCTGGAGGTTGAAGCAGAAGAAACAGAAGAAGGAGAAGGAGCAGGTGAAGACTGGAGGGTGAATCAGAAGAAGTAGAAGAAGGAGAAGGAGAAGGTGAAGTCTGGAGGGTGAATCAGAAGAAGTAGAAGAAGGAGAAGGTGAAGTCTGGAGGGTGAATCAGAAGAAGCAGAAGAAGGAGAAGGAGAAGGTGAAGTCTGGAGGGTGAATCAGAAGAAGCAGAAGAAGGAGAAGGAGAAGATGAAGTCTGGAGGGTGAATCAGAAGAAGTAGAAGAAGGAGAAGGAGAAGGTGAGGTCTGGAGGGTGAATCAGAAGAAACAGAAGAAGGAGAAGGAGAAGGTGAAGTCTGGAGGGTGAATCAGAAGAAGCAGAAGAAGGAGAAGGAGAAGGTGAAGTCTGGAGGGTGAATCAGAAGAAGCAGAAGAAGGAGAAGGAGAAGGTGAAGTCAGGAGGGTGAATCAGAAGAAGTAGAAGAAGGAGAAGGAGAAGGTGAAGTTAGGAGGGAGAATCAGAAGAAGCAGAAGAAGGAGAAGGAGCAGGTGAAGTCAGGGGGGTGTAGCAGAAGAAGTAGAAGAAGGAGAAGGAGAAGGTGAAGTCAGGACGGTGAAGCAGAAGAAGCAGAAGAAGGAGAAAAGAAGGTGAAGCCTGGAGGGCGCAGCAGAAGAAGCAGAAGAAGGAGAAGGAGAAGGTGAAGTCTGGAGTGTGAAGCAGAAGAAGCAGAAGAAGGAGAAGGGGAAGGTGAAGTCTGGAGGGCGCAGCAGAAGAAGCAGAAGAAGGAGAATGAGAAGGTGAAGTCTGGAGGGTGAATCAGAAGAATCAGAAGAAGGAGAAGGAGAAGGTGAAGTCTGGAGGGTGAAGCAGAAGAAGTAGAAGAAGGAGAAGGAGAAGGTGAAGTCTGGAGGGTGAAGCAGAAGAAGTAGAAGAAGGAGAAGGAGAAGGTGAAGTCAGGAGGGTGAATCAGAAGAAGTAGAAGAAGGAGAAGGAGAAGGTGAAGTCAGGAGGGTGAATCAGAAGAAGCAGAAGAAGGAGAAGGAGAAGGTGAAGTCTGGAGGGTGAATCAGAAGAATCAGAAGAAGGAGAAGGAGAAGGTGAAGTCTGGAGGGTGAATCAGAAGAAGCAGAAGAAAGAGAAGGAGAAGGTGAAGTCTGGAGGGTGAAGCAGAAGAAACAGAAGAAGGAGAAGGAGAAGGTGAAGACTGGAGGGTGAATCAGAAGAAGTAGAAGAAGGAGAAGGAGAAGGTGAAGTCTGGAGGGTGAATCAGAAGAAGTAGAAGAAGGAGAAGGAGAAGATGAAGTCTGGAGGGTGAATCAGAAGAAACAGAAGAAGGAGAAGGAGAAGGTGAAGTCTGGAGGGTGAATCAGAAGAAGTAGAAGAAGGAGAAGGAGAAGGTGTAGTCTGGAGGGTGAATCAGAAGAAGTAGACGAAGGAGAAGGAGAAGGTGAAGTCTGGAGGGTGAATCAGAAGAAGCAGAAGAAGGAGAAGGAGAAGGTGAAGTCTGGAGGGTGAATCAGAAGAAGTAGAAGAAGGAGAAGGAGAAGGTGAAGTCTGGAGGGTGAATCAGAAGAAGCAGAAGAAGGAGAAGGAGAAGGTGAAGTCTGGAGGGTGAATCAGAAGAAGCAGAAGAAGGAGAAGGAGAAGGTGAAGTCTGGAGGGTGAATCAGAAGAAGTAGAAGAAGGAGAAGGAGAAGTTGAAGTCTGGAGGGTGAAGCAGAAGAAGTAGAAGATGGAGAAGGAGAAGGTGAAGTCAGGAGGGTGAATCAGAAGAAGTAGAAGAAGGAGAAGCAGAAGGTGAAGTCAGGTGGGTGAATCAGAAGAAGCAGAAGATGGAGAAGGAGAAGGTGAAGTCTGGAGGGTGAATCAGAAGAATCAGAAGAAGGAGAAGGAGAAGGTGAAGTCTGGAGGGTGAATCAGAAGAAGCAAAGGAAGGAGTAGGAGAAGGTGAAGTCTGGAGGGTGAAGCAGAAGAAGCAGAAGAAAGAGAAGGAGAAGGTGAAGTCTGGAGGGTGAAGCAGAAGAAACAGAAGAAGGAGAAGGAGAAGGTGAAGACTGGAGGGTGAATCAGAAGAAGTAGAAGAAGGAGAAGGAGAAGGTGAAGTCTGGAGGGTGAATCAGAAGAAGTAGAAGAAGGAGAAGGTGAAGTCTGGAGGGTGAATCAGAAGAAGCAGAAGAAGGAGAAGGAGAAGGTGAAGTCTGGAGGGTGAATCAGAAGAAGCAGAAGAAGGAGAAGGAGAAGATGAAGTCTGGAGGGTGAATCAGAAGAAGTAGAAGAAGGAGAAGGAGAAGGTGAGGTCTGGAGGGTGAATCAGAAGAAACAGAAGAAGGAGAAGGAGAAGGTGAAGTCTGGAGGGTGAATCAGAAGAAGCAGAAGAAGGAGAAGGAGAAGGTGAAGTCTGGAGGGTGAATCAGAAGAAGCAGAAGAAGGAGAAGGAGAAGGTGAAGTCAGGAGGGTGAATCAGAAGAAGCAGAAGAAGGAGAAGGAGAAGGTGAAGTTAGGAGGGAGAATCAGAAGAAGCAGAAGAAGGAGAAGGAGCAGGTGAAGTCAGGGGGGTGTAGCAGAAGAGGTAGAAGAAGGAGAAGGAGAAGGTGAAGTCAGGACGGTGAAGCAGAAGAAGCAGAAGAAGGAGAAAAGAAGGTGAACCCTGGAGGGCGCAGCAGAAGAAGCAGAAGAAGGAGAAGGAGAAGGTGAAGTCTGGATTGTGAAGCAGAAGAAGCAGAAGAAGGAGAAGGAGAAGGTGAAGTCTGGAGGGCGCAGCAGAAGAAGCAGAAGAAGGAGAATGAGAAGGTGAAGTCTGGAGGGTGAATCAGAAGAAGCAGAAGAAGGAGAAGGAGAAGGTGAAGTCTGGAGGGTGAAGCAGAAGAAGTAGAAGAAGGAGAAGGAGAAGGTGAAGTCTGGAGGGTGAAGCAGAAGAAGTAGAAGAAGGAGAAGGAGAAGGTGAAGTCAGGAGGGTGAATCAGAAGAAGTAGAAGAAGGAGAAGGAGAAGGTGAAGTCAGGAGGGTGAATCAGAAGAAGCAGAAGAAGGAGAAGGAGAAGGTGAAGTCTGGAGGGTGAATCAGAAGAATCAGAAGAAGGAGAAGGAGAAGGTGAAGTCTGGAGGGTGAATCAGAAGAAGCAGAAGAAAGAGAAGGAGAAGGTGAAGTCTGGAGGGTGAAGCAGAAGAAACAGAAGAAGGAGAAGGAGAAGGTGAAGACTGGAGGGTGAATCAGAAGAAGTAGCAGAAGGAGAAGGAGAAGGTGAAGTCTGGAGGGTGAATCAGAAGAAGTAGAAGAAGGAAAAGGAGAAGATGAAGTCTGGAGGGTGAATCAGAAGAAACAGAAGAAGGAGAAGGAGAAGGTGAAGTCTGGAGGGTGAATCAGAAGAAGTAGAAGAAGGAGAAGGAGAAGGTGTAGTCTGGAGGGTGAATCAGAAGAAGTAGACGAAGGAGAAGGAGAAGGTGAAGTCTGGAGGGTGAATCAGAAGAAGCAGAAGAAGGAGAAGGAGAAGGTGAAGTCTGGAGGGTGAATCAGAAGAAGTAGAAGAAGGAGAAGGAGAAGGTGAAGTCTGGAGGGTGAATCAGAAGAAGCAGAAGAAGGAGAAGGAGAAGGTGAAGTCTGGAGGGTGAATCAGAAGAAGCAGAAGAAGGAGAAGGAGAAGGTGAAGTCTGGAGGGTGAATCAGAAGAAGTAGAAGAAGGAGAAGGAGAAGTTGAAGTCTGGAGGGTGAAGCAGAAGAAGTAGAAGATGGAGAAGGAGAAGGTGAAGTCAGGAGGGTGAATCAGAAGAAGTAGAAGAAGGAGAAGCAGAAGGTGAAGTCAGGTGGGTGAATCAGAAGAAGCAGAAGATGGAGAAGGAGAAGGTGAAGTCTGGAGGGTGAATCAGAAGAATCAGAAGAAGGAGAAGGAGAAGGTGAAGTCTGGAGGGTGAATCAGAAGAAGCAAAGGAAGGAGAAGGAGAAGGTGAAGTCTGGAGGGTGAATCAGAAGAAGCAGAATAAGGAGAACGAGAAGGTGAAGTCTGGAGGGTGAATCAGAAGAAGCAGAATAAGTAGAAGGAGAAGGTGAAGTCTGGAGGGTGAATCAGAAGAAGCAGAAGAAGGAGAAGGAGAAGGTGAAGTCTGGAGGGTGAATCAGAAGAAGTAGAAGAAGGAGAAGGAGAAGGTGAAGTCTGGAGGGTGAAGCAGAAGAAGTAGAAGAAGGAGAAGGAGAAGGTGAAGTCAGGAGGGTGAATCAGAAGAAGTAGAAGAAGGAGAAGGAGAAGGTGAAGTCAGGAGGGTGAATCAGAAGAAGCAGAAGAAGGAGAAGGAGAAGGTGAAGTCTGGAGGGTGAAGCAGAAGAAACAGAAGAAGGAGAAGGAGAAGGTGAAGACTGGAGGGTGAATCAGAAGAAGTAGAAGAAGGAGAAGGAGAAGGTGAAGTCTGGAGGGTGAATCAGAAGAAGTAGAAGAAGGAGAAGGAGAAGGTGAAGTCTGGAGGGTGAATCAGAAGAAGCAGAAGAAGGAGAAGGAGAAGGTGATGTCTGGAGGGTGAATCAGAAGAAGCAGAAGAAGGAGAAGGAGAAGATGAATTCTGGAGGGTGAATCAGAAGAAGTAGAAGAAGGAGAAGGAGAAGGTGAAGTCTGGAGGGTGAATCAGAAGAAGCAGAAGAAGGAGAAGGAGAAGGTGAAGTCTGGAGGGTGAATCAGAAGAAGTAGAAGAAGGAGAAGGAGAAGTTGAAGTCTGGAGGGTGAAGCAGAAGAAGTAGAAGATGGAGAAGGAGAAGGTGAAGTCAGGAGGGTGAATCAGAAGAAGTAGAAGAAGGAGAAGCAGAAGGTGAAGTCAGGTGGGTGAATCAGAAGAAGCAGAAGATGGAGAAGGAGAAGGTGAAGTCTGGAGGGTGAATCAGAAGAATCAGAAGAAGGAGAAGGAGAAGGTGAAGTCTGGAGGGTGAATCAGAAGAAGCAAAGGAAGGAGTAGGAGAAGGTGAAGTCTGGAGGGTGAAGCAGAAGAAGCAGAAGAAAGAGAAGGAGAAGGTGAAGTCTGGAGGGTGAAGCAGAAGAAACAGAAGAAGGAGAAGGAGAAGGTGAAGACTGGAGGGTGAATCAGAAGAAGTAGAAGAAGGAGAAGGAGAAGGTGAAGTCTGGAGGGTGAATCAGAAGAAGTAGAAGAAGGAGAAGGTGAAGTCTGGAGGGTGAATCAGAAGAAGCAGAAGAAGGAGAAGGAGAAGGTGAAGTCTGGAGGGTGAATCAGAAGAAGCAGAAGAAGGAGAAGGAGAAGATGAAGTCTGGAGGGTGAATCAGAAGAAGTAGAAGAAGGAGAAGGAGAAGGTGAGGTCTGGAGGGTGAATCAGAAGAAACAGAAGAAGGAGAAGGAGAAGGTGAAGTCTGGAGGGTGAATCAGAAGAAGCAGAAGAAGGAGAAGGAGAAGGTGAAGTCTGGAGGGTGAATCAGAAGAAGCAGAAGAAGGAGAAGGAGAAGGTGAAGTCAGGAGGGTGAATCAGAAGAAGCAGAAGAAGGAGAAGGAGAAGGTGAAGTTAGAAGGGAGAATCAGAAGAAGCAGAAGAAGGAGAAGGAGCAGGTGAAGTCAGGGGGGTGTAGCAGAAGAGGTAGAAGAAGGAGAAGGAGAAGGTGAAGTCAGGACGGTGAAGCAGAAGAAGCAGAAGAAGGAGAAAAGAAGGTGAACCCTGGAGGGCGCAGCAGAAGAAGCAGAAGAAGGAGAAGGAGAAGGTGAAGTCTGGATTGTGAAGCAGAAGAAGCAGAAGAAGGAGAAGGAGAAGGTGAAGTCTGGAGGGCGCAGCAGAAGAAGCAGAAGAAGGAGAATGAGAAGGTGAAGTCTGGAGGGTGAATCAGAAGAAGCAGAAGAAGGAGAAGGAGAAGGTGAAGTCTGGAGGGTGAAGCAGAAGAAGTAGAAGAAGGAGAAGGAGAAGGTGAAGTCTGGAGGGTGAAGCAGAAGAAGTAGAAGAAGGAGAAGGAGAAGGTGAAGTCAGGAGGGTGAATCAGAAGAAGTAGAAGAAGGAGAAGGAGAAGGTGAAGTCAGGAGGGTGAATCAGAAGAAGCAGAAGAAGGAGAAGGAGAAGGTGAAGTCTGGAGGGTGAATCAGAAGAATCAGAAGAAGGAGAAGGAGAAGGTGAAGTCTGGAGGGTGAATCAGAAGAAGCAGAAGAAAGAGAAGGAGAAGGTGAAGTCTGGAGGGTGAAGCAGAAGAAACAGAAGAAGGAGAAGGAGAAGGTGAAGACTGGAGGGTGAATCAGAAGAAGTAGCAGAAGGAGAAGGAGAAGGTGAAGTCTGGAGGGTGAATCAGAAGAAGTAGAAGAAGGAAAAGGAGAAGATGAAGTCTGGAGGGTGAATCAGAAGAAACAGAAGAAGGAGAAGGAGAAGGTGAAGTCTGGAGGGTGAATCAGAAGAAGTAGAAGAAGGAGAAGGAGAAGGTGTAGTCTGGAGGGTGAATCAGAAGAAGTAGACGAAGGAGAAGGAGAAGGTGAAGTCTGGAGGGTGAATCAGAAGAAGCAGAAGAAGGAGAAGGAGAAGGTGAAGTCTGGAGGGTGAATCAGAAGAAGTAGAAGAAGGAGAAGGAGAAGGTGAAGTCTGGAGGGTGAATCAGAAGAAGCAGAAGAAGGAGAAGGAGAAGGTGAAGTCTGGAGGGTGAATCAGAAGAAGCAGAAGAAGGAGAAGGAGAAGGTGAAGTCTGGAGGGTGAATCAGAAGAAGTAGAAGAAGGAGAAGGAGAAGTTGAAGTCTGGAGGGTGAAGCAGAAGAAGTAGAAGATGGAGAAGGAGAAGGTGAAGTCAGGAGGGTGAATCAGAAGAAGTAGAAGAAGGAGAAGCAGAAGGTGAAGTCAGGTGGGTGAATCAGAAGAAGCAGAAGATGGAGAAGGAGAAGGTGAAGTCTGGAGGGTGAATCAGAAGAATCAGAAGAAGGAGAAGGAGAAGGTGAAGTCTGGAGGGTGAATCAGAAGAAGCAAAGGAAGGAGAAGGAGAAGGTGAAGTCTGGAGGGTGAATCAGAAGAAGCAGAATAAGGAGAACGAGAAGGTGAAGTCTGGAGGGTGAATCAGAAGAAGCAGAATAAGTAGAAGGAGAAGGTGAAGTCTGGAGGGTGAATCAGAAGAAGCAGAAGAAGGAGAAGGAGAAGGTGAAGTCTGGAGGGTGAATCAGAAGAAGTAGAAGAAGGAGAAGGAGAAGGTGAAGTCTGGAGGGTGAAGCAGAAGAAGTAGAAGAAGGAGAAGGAGAAGGTGAAGTCAGGAGGGTGAATCAGAAGAAGTAGAAGAAGGAGAAGGAGAAGGTGAAGTCAGGAGGGTGAATCAGAAGAAGCAGAAGAAGGAGAAGGAGAAGGTGAAGTCTGGAGGGTGAAGCAGAAGAAACAGAAGAAGGAGAAGGAGAAGGTGAAGACTGGAGGGTGAATCAGAAGAAGTAGAAGAAGGAGAAGGAGAAGGTGAAGTCTGGAGGGTGAATCAGAAGAAGTAGAAGAAGGAGAAGGAGAAGGTGAAGTCTGGAGGGTGAATCAGAAGAAGCAGAAGAAGGAGAAGGAGAAGGTGAAGTCTGGAGGGTGAATCAGAAGAAGCAGAAGAAGGAGAAGGAGAAGATGAATTCTGGAGGGTGAATCAGAAGAAGTAGAAGAAGGAGAAGGAGAAGGTGAAGTCTGGAGGGTGAATCAGAAGTAGTAGAAGAAGGAGAAGGAGAAGGTGAAGTCTGGAGGGTGAATCAGAAGAAACAGAAGAAGGAGAAGGAGAAGGTGAAGTCTGGAGGGTGAATCAGAAGAAGTAGAAGAAGGAGAAGGAGAAGGTGTAGTCTGGAGGGTGAATCAGAAGAAGTAGACGAAGGAGAAGGAGAAGGTGAAGTCTGGAGGGTGAATCAGAAGAAGCAGAAGAAGGAGATGGAGAAGGTGAAGTCTGGAGGGTGAATCAGAGGAAGTAGAAGAAGGAGAAGGAGAAGGTGAAGTCTGGAGGGTGAATCAGAAGAAGCAGAAGAAGGAGAAGGAGAAGGTGAAGTCTGGAGGGTGAATCAGAAGAAGCAGAAGAAGGAGAAGGAGAAGGTGAAGTCTGGAGGGTGATTCAGAAGAAGCAGAATAAGGAGAAGGAGAAGGTGATGTCTGGAGGGTGAATCAGAAGAAGCAGAAGAAGGAGAAGGAGAAGGTGAAGTCTGGAGGGTGAATCAGAAGAATCAGAAGAAGGAGAAGGAGAAGGTGAAGTCTGGAGGGTGAATCAGAAGAAGCAGAAGAAAGAGAAGGAGAAGGTGAAGTCTGGAGGGTGAATCAGAAGAAGTAGAAGAAGGAGAAGGAGAAGGTGAAGTCTGGAGGGTGAATCAGAAGAAGCAGAAGAAGGAGAAGGAGAAGGTGAAGTCTGGAGGGTGAATCAGAAGAAGTAGACGAAGGAGAAGGAGAAGGTGAAGTCTGGAGGGTGTATCAGAAGAAGCAGAAGAAGGAGATGGAGAAGGTGAAGTCTGGAGGGTGAATCAGAAGAAGTAGAAGAAGGAGAAGGTGAAGGTGAAGTCTGGAGGGTGAATCAGAAGAAGCAGAAGAAGGAGAAGGAGAATGTGAAGTCTGGAGGGTGATTCAGAAGAAGCAGAATAAGGAGAAGGAGAAGGTGAAGTCTGGAGGGTGAATCAGAAGAAGCAGAAGAAGGAGAAGGAGAAGGTGAAGTCTGGAGGGTGAATCAGAAGAAGTAGAAGAAGGAGAAGGAGAAGGTGAAGTCTGGAGGGTGAATCAGAAGAAGTAGAAGAAGGAGAAGGAGAAGGTGAAGTCTGGAGGGTGAATCAGAAGAAGTAGAAGTAGGAGAAGGAGAAGGTGAAGTCTGGAGGGTGAAGCAGAAGAAGTAGAAGAAGGAGAAGGAGAAGGTGAAGTCAGGAGGGTGAATCAGAAGATGTAGAAGAAGGAGAAGGAGAAGGTGAAGTCAGGAGGGTGAATCAGAAGAAGCAGAAGAAGGAGAAGGAGAAGGTGAAGTCTGGAGGGTGAATCAGAAGAAGCAGAAGAAGGAGAAGGAGAAGGTGAAGTCTGGAGGGTGAATCAGAAGAAGCAGAAGAAGGAGAAGGAGAAGGTGAAGTCTGGAGGGTGAATCAGAAGAAGCAGAATAAGGAGAAGGAGAAGGTGAAGTCTGGAGGGTGAATCAGAAGAAGCAGAAGAAGGAGATAGAGAAGGTGAAGTCTGGAGGGTGAATCAGAAGAATCAGAAGAAGGAGAAGGAGAAGGTGAAGTCTGGAGGGTGAAGCAGAAGAAGCAGAAGAAAGAGAAGGAGAAGGTGAAGTCTGGAGGGTGAAGCAGAAGAAACAGAAGAAGGAGAAGGAGAAGGTGAAGACTGGAGGGTGAATCAGAAGAAGTAGAAGAAGGAGAAGGAGAAGGTGAAGTCTGGAGGGTGAATCAGAAGAAGTAGAAGAAGGAGAAGGAGAAGGTGAAGTCTGGAGGGTGAATCAGAAGAAGCAGAAGAAGGAGAAGGA
Organism: Somniosus microcephalus; assembly: GCF_052327205.1. NCBI lineage: Eukaryota > Metazoa > Chordata > Chondrichthyes > Squaliformes > Somniosidae > Somniosus > Somniosus microcephalus. The sequence continues at coordinate 994,890 of NW_028225195.1, forward strand.
GAAGGTGAAGTCTGGAGGGTGAATCAGAAGAAGCAGAAGAAGGAGAAGGAGAAGATGAAGTCTGGAGGGTGAATCAGAAGAAGTAGAAGAAGGAGAAGGAGAAGGTGAGGTCTGGAGGGTGAATCAGAAGAAGCAGAAGAAGGAGAAGGAGAAGGTGAAGTCTGGAGGGTGAATCAGAAGAAGCAGAAGAAGGAGAAGGAGAAGGTGAAGTCTGGAGGGTGAATCAGAAGAAGCAGAAGAAGGAGAAGGAGAAGGTGAAGTCAGGAGGGTGAATCAGAAGAAGCAGAAGAAGGAGAAGGAGAAAGTGAAGTTAGGAGGGAGAATCAGAAGAAGCAGAAGAAGGAGAAGGAGCAGGTGAAGTCAGGGGGGTGTAGCAGAAGAAGTAGAAGAAGGAGAAGGAGAAGGTGAAGTCAGGAAGGTGAAGCAGAAGAAGCAGAAGAAGGAGAAAAGAAGGTGAAGCCTGGAGGGCGCAGCAGAAGAAGCAGAAGAAGGAGAAGGAGAAGGTGAAGTCTGGAGTGTGAAGCAGAAGAAGCAGAAGAAGGAGAAGGAGAAGGTGAAGTCTGGAGGGTGAATCAGAAGAATCAGAAGAAGGAGAAGGAGAAGGTGAAGTCTGGAGGGTGAATCAGAAGAAGCAGAATAAAGAGAAGGAGAAGGTGAAGTCTGGAGGGTGAATCAGAAGAAGTAGAAGAAGGAGAAGGAGAAGGTGAAGTCTGGAGGGTGAATCAGAAGAAGCAGAAGAAGGAGAAGGAGAAGGTGAAGTCTGGAGGGTGAATCAGAAGAAGTAGACGAAGGAGAAGGAGAAGGTGAAGTCTGGAGGGTGAATCAGAAGAAGCAGAAGAAGGAGATGGAGAAGGTGAAGTCTGGAGGGTGAATCAGAAGAAGTAGAAGAAGGAGAAGGTGAAGGTGAAGTCTGGAGGGTGAATCAGAAGAAGCAGAAGAAGGAGAAGGAGAAGGTGATGTCTGGAGGGTGATTCAGAAGAAGCAGAATAAGGAGAAGGAGAAGGTGAAGTCTGGAGGGTGAATCAGAAGAAGCAGAAGAAGGAGAAGGAGAAGGTGAAGTCTGGAGGGTGAATCAGAAGAAGTAGAAGAAGGAGAAGGAGAAGGTGAAGTCTGGAGGGTGAATCAGAAGAAGTAGAAGAAGGAGAAGTAGAAGGTGAAGTCTGCAGGGTGAATCAGAAGAAGTAGAAGTAGGAGAAGGAGAAGGTGAAGTCTGGAGGGTGAAGCAGAAGAAGTAGAAGAAGGAGAAGGAGAAGGTGAAGTCAGGAGGGTGAATCAGAAGATGTAGAAGAAGGAGAAGGAGAAGGTGAAGTCAGGAGGGTGAATCAGAAGAAGCAGAAGAAGGAGAAGGAGAAGGTGAATTCTGGAGGGTGAATCAGAAGAAGCAGAAGAAGGAGAAGGAGAAGGTGAAGTCTGGAGGGTGAATCAGAAGAAGCAGAAGAAGGAGAAGGAGAAGGTGAAGTCTGGAGGGTGAATCAGAAGAAGCAGAATAAGGAGAAGGAGAAGGTGAAGTCTGGAGGGTGAATCAGAAGAAGCAGAAGAAGGAGAAGGAGAAGGTGAAGTCTGGAGGGTGAATCAGAAGAAGTAGAAGAAGGAGAAGGAGAAGGTGAAGTCTGGAGGGTGAAGCAGAAGAAGTAGAAGATGGAGAAGGAGAAGGTGAAGTCAGGAGGGTGAATCAGAAGATGTAGAAGAAGGAGAAGGAGAAGGTGAAGTCAGGAGGGTGAATCAGAAGAAGCAGAAGAAGGAGAAGGAGAAGGTGAAGTTTGGAGGGTGAATCAGAAGAATCAGAAGAAGGAGAAGGAGAAGGTGAAGTCTGGAGGGTGAATCAGAAGAAGCAGAAGAAAGAGAAGGAGAAGGTGAAGTCTGGAGGGTGAATCAGAAGAAGTAGAAGAAGGAGAAGGAGAAGGTGAAGTCTGGAGGGTGAATCAGAAGAAGCAGAAGAAGGAGAAGGAGAAGGTGAAGTCTGGAGGGTGAATCAGAAGAAGTAGACGAAGGAGAAGGAGAAGGTGAAGTCTGGAGGGTGAATCAGAAGAAGCAGAAGAAGGAGATGGAGAAGGTGAAGTCTGGAGGGTGAATCAGAAGAAGTAGAAGAAGGAGAAGGTGAAGGTGAAGTCTGGAGGGTGAATCAGAAGAAGCAGAAGAAGGAGAAGGAGAAGGTGAAGTCTGGAGGGTGAATCAGAAGAAGCAGAAGAAGGAGAAGGAGAAGGTGAAGTCTGGAGGGTGAATCAGAAGAAGCAGAAGAAGGAGAAGGAGAAGGTGAAGTCTGGAGGGTGAATCAGAAGAAGCAGAATAAGGAGAAGGAGAAGGTGAAGTCTGGAGGGTGAATCAGAAGAAGCAGAAGAAGGAGAAGGAGAAGGTGAAGTCTGGAGGGTGAATCAGAAGAAGTAGAAGAAGGAGAAGGAGAAGGTGAAGTCTGGAGGGTGAAGCAGAAGAAGTAGAAGAAGGAGAAGGAGAAGGTGAAGTCAGGAGGGTGAATCAGAAGAAGTAGAAGAAGGAGAAGGAGAAGGTGAAGTCAGGAGGGTGAATCAGAAGAAGCACAAGAAGGAGATAGAGAAGGTGAAGTCTGGAGGGTGAATCAGAAGAATCAGAAGAAGGAGAAGGAGAAGGTGAAGTCTGGAGGGTGAAGCAGAAGAAGCAGAAGAAAGAGAAGAAGAAGGTGAAGTCTGGAGGGTGAAGCAGAAGAAACAGAAGAAGGAGAAGGAGAAGGTGAAGACTGGAGGGTGAATCAGAAGAAGTAGAAGAAGGAGAAGGAGAAGGTGAAGTCTGGAGGGTGAATCAGAAGAAGTAGAAGAAGGAGAAGGAGCAGGTGAAGTCTGGAGGGTGAATCAGAAGAAGCAGAAGAAGGAGAAGGAGAAGGTGAAGTCTGGAGGGTGAATCAGAAGAAGCAGAAGAAGGAGAAGGAGAAGATGAAGTCTGGAGGGTGAATCAGAAGAAGTAGAAGAAGGAGAAGGAGAAGGTGAGGTCTGGAGGGTGAATCAGAAGAAGCAGAAGAAGGAGAAGGAGAAGGTGAAGTCTGGAGGGTGAATCAGAAGAAGCAGAAGAAGGAGAAGGAGAAGGTGAAGTCTGGAGGGTGAATCAGAAGAAGCAGAAGAAGGAGAAGGAGAAGGTGAAGTCAGGAGGGTGAATCAGAAGAAGCAGAAGAAGGAGAAGGAGAAGGTGAAGTTAGGAGGGAGAATCAGAAGAAGCAGAAGAAGGAGAAGGAGCAGGTGAAGTCAGGGGGGTGTAGCAGAAGAAGTAGAAGAAGGAGAAGGTGAAGTCAGGACGGTGAAGCAGAAGAAGCAGAAGAAGGAGAAAAGAAGGTGAAGCCTGGAGGGCGCAGCAGAAGAAGCAGAAGAAGGAGAAGGAGAAGGTGAAGTCTGGAGTGTGAAGCAGAAGAAGCAGAAGAAGGAGAAGGAGAAGGTGAAGTCTGGAGGGTGAATCAGAAGAATCAGAAGAAGGAGAAGGAGAAGGTGAAGTCTGGAGGGTGAATCAGAAGAAGCAGAAGAAAGAGAAGGTGAAGGTGAAGTCTGGAGGGTGAATCAGAAGAAGTAGAAGAAGGAGAAGGAGAAGGTGAAGTCTGGAGGGTGAATCAGAAGAAGCAGAAGAAGGAGAAGGAGAAGGTGAAGTCTGGAGGGTGAATCAGAAGAAGTAGACGAAGGAGAAGGAGAAGGTGAAGTCTGGAGGGTGAATCAGAAGAAGCAGAAGAAGGAGATGGAGAAGGTGAAGTCTGGAGGGTGAATCAGAAGAAGTAGAAGAAGGAGAAGGTGAAGGTGAAGTCTGGAGGGTGAATCAGAAGAAGCAGAAGAAGGAGAAGGAGAAGGTGATGTCTGGAGGGTGATTCAGAAGAAGCAGAATAAGGAGAAGGAGAAGGTGAAGTCTGGAGGGTGAATCAGAAGAAGCAGAAGAAGGAGAAGGAGAAGGTGAAGTCTGGAGGGTGAATCAGAAGAAGTAGAAGAAGGAGAAGGAGAAGGTGAAGTCTGGAGGGTGAATCAGAAGAAGTAGAAGAAGGAGAAGGAGAAGGTGAAGTCTGCAGGGTGAATCAGAAGAAGTAGAAGTAGGAGAAGGAGAAGGTGAAGTCTGGAGGGTGAAGCAGAAGAAGTAGAAGAAGGAGAAGGAGAAGGTGAAGTCAGGAGGGTGAATCAGAAGATGTAGAAGAAGGAGAAGGAGAAGGTGAAGTCAGGAGGGTGAATCAGAAGAAGCAGAAGAAGGAGAAGGAGAAGGTGAAGTCTGGAGGGTGAATCAGAAGAAGCAGAAGATGGAGAAGGAGAAGGTGAAGTCTGGAGGGTGAATCAGAAGAAGCAGAAGAAGGAGAAGGAGAAGGTGAAGTCTGGAGGGTGAATCAGAAGAAGCAGAATAAGGAGAAGGAGAAGGTGAAGTCTGGAGGGTGAATCAGAAGAAGCAGAAGAAGGAGAAGGAGAAGGTGAAGTCTGGAGGGTGAATCAGAAGAAGTAGAAGAAGGAGAAGGAGAAGGTGAAGTCTGGAGGGTGAAGCAGAAGAAGTAGAAGAAGGAGAAGGAGAAGATGAAGTCAGGAGGGTGAATCAGAAGAAGTAGAAGAAGGAGAAGGAGAAGATGAAGTCAGGAGGGTGAATCAGAAGAAGCAGAAGAAGGAGATAGAGAAGGTGAAGTCTGGAGGGTGAATCAGAAGAATCAGAAGAAGGAGAAGGAGAAGGTGAAGTCTGGAGGGTGAAGCAGAAGAAGCAGAAGAAAGAGAAGGAGAAGGTGAAGTCTGGAGGGTGAAGCAGAAGAAACAGAAGAAGGAGAAGGAGAAGGTGAAGACTGGAGGGTGAATCAGAAGAAGTAGAAGAAGGAGAAGGAGAAGGTGAAGTCTGGAGGGTGAATCAGAAGAAGTAGAAGAAGGAGAAGGAGATGGTGAAGTCTGGAGGGTGAATCAGAAGAAGCAGAAGAAGGAGAAGGAGAAGGTGAAGTCTGGAGGGTGAATCAGAAGAAGCAGAAGAAGGAGAAGGAGAAGATGAAGTCTGGAGGGTGAATCAGAAGAAGTAGAAGAAGGAGAAGGAGAAGGTGAGGTCTGGAGGGTGAATCAGAAGAAACAGAAGAAGGAGAAGGAGAAGGTGAAGTCTGGAGGGTGAATCAGAAGAAGCAGAAGAAGGAGAAGGAGAAGGTGAAGTCTGGAGGGTGAATCAGAAGATGCAGAAGAAGGAGAAGGAGAAGGTGAAGTCAGGAGAGTGAATCAGAAGAAGCAGAAGAAGGAGAAGGAGAAGGTGAAGTTAGGAGGGAGAATCAGAAGAAGCAGAAGAAGGAGAAGGAGCAGGTGAAGTCAGGGGGGTGTAGCAGAAGAAGTAGAAGAAGGAGAAGGTGAAGTCAGGACGGTGAAGCAGAAGAAGCAGAAGAAGGAGAAAAGAAGGTGAAGCCTGGAGGGCGCAGCAGAAGAAGCAGAAGAAGGAGAAGGAGAAGGTGAAGTCTGGAGTGTGAAGCAGAAGAAGCAGAAGAAGGAGAAGGAGAAGGTGAAGTCTGGAGGGTGAATCAGAAGAATCAGAAGAAGGAGAAGGAGAAGGTGAAGTCTGGAGGGTGAATCAGAAGAAGCAGAAGAAAGAGAAGGTGAAGGTGAAGTCTGGAGGGTGAATCAGAAGAAGTAGAAGAAGGAGAAGGAGAAGGTGAAGTCTGGAGGGTGAATCAGAAGAAGCAGAAGAAGGAGAAGGAGAAGGTGAAGTCTGGAGGGTGAATCAGAAGAAGTAGACGAAGGAGAAGGAGAAGGTGAAGTCTGGAGGGTGAATCAGAAGAAGCAGAAGAAGGAGATGGAGAAGGTGAAGTCTGGAGGGTGAATCAGAAGAAGTAGAAGAAGGAGAAGGTGAAGGTGAAGTCTGGAGGGTGAATCAGAAGAAGCAGAAGAAGGAGAAGGAGAAGGTGATGTCTGGAGGGTGATTCAGAAGAAGCAGAATAAGGAGAAGGAGAAGGTGAAGTCTGGAGGGTGAATCAGAAGAAGCAGAAGAAGGAGAAGGAGAAGGTGAAGTCTGGAGGGTGAATCAGAAGAAGTAGAAGAAGGAGAAGGAGAAGGTGAAGTCTGGAGGGTGAATCAGAAGAAGTAGAAGAAGGAGAAGGAGAAGGTGAAGTCTGCAGGGTGAATCAGAAGAAGTAGAAGTAGGAGAAGGAGAAGGTGAAGTCTGGAGGGTGAAGCAGAAGAAGTAGAAGAAGGAGAAGGAGAAGGTGAAGTCAGGAGGGTGAATCAGAAGATGTAGAAGAAGGAGAAGGAGAAGGTGAAGTCAGGAGGGTGAATCAGAAGAAGCAGAAGAAGGAGAAGGAGAAGGTGAAGTCTGGAGGGTGAATCAGAAGAAGCAGAAGATGGAGAAGGAGAAGGTGAAGTCTGGAGGGTGAATCAGAAGAAGCAGAAGAAGGAGAAGGAGAAGGTGAAGTCTGGAGGGTGAATCAGAAGAAGCAGAATAAGGAGAAGGAGAAGGTGAAGTCTGGAGGGTGAATCAGAAGAAGCAGAAGAAGGAGAAGGAGAAGGTGAAGTCTGGAGGGTGAATCAGAAGAAGTAGAAGAAGGAGAAGGAGAAGGTGAAGTCTGGAGGGTGAAGCAGAAGAAGTAGAAGAAGGAGAAGGAGAAGATGAAGTCAGGAGGGTGAATCAGAAGAAGTAGAAGAAGGAGAAGGAGAAGATGAAGTCAGGAGGGTGAATCAGAAGAAGCAGAAGAAGGAGATAGAGAAGGTGAAGTCTGGAGGGTGAATCAGAAGAATCAGAAGAAGGAGAAGGAGAAGGTGAAGTCTGGAGGGTGAAGCAGAAGAAGCAGAAGAAAGAGAAGGAGAAGGTGAAGTCTGGAGGGTGAAGCAGAAGAAACAGAAGAAGGAGAAGGAGAAGGTGAAGACTGGAGGGTGAATCAGAAGAAGTAGAAGAAGGAGAAGGAGAAGGTGAAGTCTGGAGGGTGAATCAGAAGAAGTAGAAGAAGGAGAAGGAGATGGTGAAGTCTGGAGGGTGAATCAGAAGAAGCAGAAGAAGGAGAAGGAGAAGGTGAAGTCTGGAGGGTGAATCAGAAGAAGCAGAAGAAGGAGAAGGAGAAGATGAAGTCTGGAGGGTGAATCAGAAGAAGTAGAAGAAGGAGAAGGAGAAGGTGAGGTCTGGAGGGTGAATCAGAAGAAACAGAAGAAGGAGAAGGAGAAGGTGAAGTCTGGAGGGTGAATCAGAAGAAGCAGAAGAAGGAGAAGGAGAAGGTGAAGTCTGGAGGGTGAATCAGAAGATGCAGAAGAAGGAGAAGGAGAAGGTGAAGTCAGGAGAGTGAATCAGAAGAAGCAGAAGAAGGAGAAGGAGAAGGTGAAGTTAGGAGGGAGAATCAGAAGAAGCAGAAGAAGGAGAAGGAGCAGGTGAAGTCAGGGGGTGTAGCAGAAGATGTAGAAGAAGGAGAAGGAGAAGGTGAAGTCAGGACGGTGAAGCAGAAGAAGCAGAAGAAGGAGAAAAGAAGGTGAAGCCTGGAGGGCGCAGCAGAAGAAGCAGAAGAAGGAGAAGGAGAAGGTGAAGTCTGGAGTGTGAAGCAGAAGAAGCAGAAGAAGGAGAAGGAGAAGGTGAAGTCTGGAGGGTGAATCAGAAGAAGCAGAAGAAGGAGAAGGAGAAGGTGAAGTCTGGAGGGTGAATCAGAAGAAGTAGAAGAAGGAGAAGGAGAAGGTGAAGTCTGGAGGGTGAAGCAGAAGAAGTAGAAGAAGGAGAAGGAGAAGGTGAAGTCAGGAGGGTGAATCAGAAGAAGTAGAAGAAGGAGAAGGAGAAGGTGAAGTCAGGAGGGTGAATCAGAAGAAGCAGAAGAAGGAGAAGGAGAAGGTGAAGTCTGGAGGGTGAATCTGAAGAATCAGAAGAAGGAGAAGGAGAAGGTGAAGTCTGGAGGGTGAATCAGAAGAAGCAGAAGAAAGAGAAGGAGAAGGTGAAGTCTGGAGGGTGAAGCAGAAGAAACAGAAGAAGGAGAAGGAGAAGGTGAAGACTGGAGGGTGAATCAGAAGAAGTAGAAGAAGGAGAAGGAGAAGGTGAAGTCTGGAGGGTGAATCAGAAGAAGTAGAAGAAGGAGAAGGAGAAGATGAAGTCTGGAGGGTGAATCAGAAGAAACAGAAGAAGGAGAAGGAGAAGGTGAAGTCTGGAGGGTGAATCAGAAGAAGTAGAAGAAGGAGAAGGAGAAGGTGTAGTCTGGAGGGTGAATCAGAAGAAGTAGACGAAGGAGAAGGAGAAGGTGAAGTCTGGAGGGTGAATCAGAAGAAGCAGAAGAAGGAGAAGGAGAAGGTGAAGTCTGGAGGGTGAATCAGAAGAAGTAGAAGAAGGAGAAGGAGAAGGTGAAGTCTGGAGGGTGAATCAGAAGAAGCAGAAGAAGGAGAAGGAGAAGGTGAAGTCTGGAGGGTGAATCAGAAGAAGCAGAAGAAGGAGAAGGAGAACGTGAAGTCTGGAGGGTGAATCAGAAGAAGTAGAAGAAGGAGAAGGAGAAATTGAAGTCTGGAGGGTGAAGCAGAAGAAGTAGAAGATGGAGAAGGAGAAGGTGAATTCAGCAGGGTGAATCAGAAGAAGTAGAAGAAGGAGAAGCAGAAGGTGAAGTCAGGAGGGTGAATCAGAAGAAGCAGAAGATGGAGAAGGAGAAGGTGAAGTCTGGAGGGTGAATCAGAAGAATCAGAAGAAGGAGAAGGAGAAGGTGAAGTCTGGAGGGTGAATCAGAAGAAGCAAAGGAAGGAGAAGGAGAAGGTGAAGTCTGGAGGGTGAATCAGAAGAAGCAGAATAAGGAGAAGGAGAAGGTGAAGTCTGGAGGGTGAATCAGAAGAAGCAGAATAAGGAGAAGGAGAAGGTGAAGTCTGGAGGGTGAATCAGAAGAAGCAGAAGAAGGAGAAGGAGAAGGTGAAGTCTGGAGGGTGAATCAGAAGAAGTAGAAGAAGGAGAAGGAGAAGGTGAAGTCTGGAGGGTGAAGCAGAAGAAGTAGAAGAAGGAGAAGGAGAAGGTGAAGTCAGGAGGGTGAATCAGAAGAAGTAGAAGAAGGAGAAGGAGAAGGTGAAGTCAGGAGGGTGAATCAGAAGAAGCAGAAGAAGGAGAAGGAGAAGGTGAAGTCTGGAGGGTGAAGCAGAAGAAACAGAAGAAGGAGAAGGAGAAGGTGACGACTGGAGGGTGAATCAGAAGAATTAGAAGAAGGAGAAGGAGAAGGTGAAGTCTGGAGGGTGAATCAGAAGAAGTAGAAGAAGGAGAAGGAGAAGGTGAAGTCTGGAGGGTGAATCAGAAGAAGCAGAAGAAGGAGAAGGAGAAGGTGAAGTCTGGAGGGTGAATCAGAAGAAGCAGAAGAAGGAGAAGGAGAAGATGAAGTCTGGAGGGTGAATCAGAAGAAGTAGAAGAAGGAGAAGGAGAAGGTGAAGTCTGGAGGGTGAATCAGAAGTAGTAGAAGAAGGAGAAGGAGAAGGTGAAGTCTGGAGGGTGAATCAGAAGAAACAGAAGAAGGAGAAGGAGAAGGTGAAGTCTGGATGGTGAATCAGAAGAAGTAGAAGAAGGAGAAGGAGAAGGTGTAGTCTGGAGGGTGAATCAGAAGAAGTAGACGAAGGAGAAGGAGAAGGTGAAGTCTGGAGGGTGAATCAGAAGAAGCAGAAGAAGGAGATGGAGAAGGTGAAGTCTGGAGGGTGAATCAGAGGAAGTAGAAGAAGGAGAAGGAGAAGGTGAAGTCTGGAGGGTGAATCAGAAGAAGCAGAAGAAGGAGAAGGAGAAGGTGAAGTCTGGAGGGTGAATCAGAAGAAGCAGAAGAAGGAGAAGGAGAAGGTGAAGTCTGGAGGGTGATTCAGAAGAAGCAGAATAAGGAGAAGGAGAAGGTGATGACTGGAGGGTGAATCAGAAGAAGCAGAAGAAGGAGAAGGAGAAGGTGAAGTCTGGAGGGTGAATCAGAAGAAGTAGAAGAAGGAGAAGGAGAAGGTGAAGTCTGGAGGGTGAATCAGAAGAAGTAGAAGAAGGAGAAGGAGAAGGTGAAGTCTGGAGGGTGAATCAGAAGAAGTAGAAGAAGGAGAAGGAGAAGGTGAAGTCTGGAGGGTGAAGCAGAAGAAGTAGAAGAAGGAGAAGGAGAAGGTGAAGTCAGGAGGGTGAATCAGAAGATGTAGAAGAAGGAGAAGGAGAAGGTGAAGTCAGGAGGGTGAATCAGAAGAAGCAGAAGAAGGAGAAGGAGAAGGTGAAGTTTGGAGGGTGAATCAGAAGAATCAGAAGAAGGAGAAGGAGAAGGTGAAGTCTGGAGGGTGAATCAGAAGAAGCAGAAGAAAGAGAAGGAGAAGGTGAAGTCTGGAGGGTGAATCAGAAGAAGTAGAAGAAGGAGAAGGAGAAGGTGAAGTCTGGAGGGTGAATCAGAAGAAGCAGAAGAAGGAGAAGGAGAAGGTGAAGTCTGGAGGGTGAATCAGAAGAAGTAGACGAAGGAGAAGGAGAAGGTGAAGTCTGGAGGGTGAATCAGAAGAAGCAGAAGAAGGAGATGGAGAAGGTGAAGTCTGGAGGGTGAATCAGAAGAAGTAGAAGAAGGAGAAGGTGAAGGTGAAGTCTGGAGGGTGAATCAGAAGAAGCAGAAGAAGGAGAAGGAGAAGGTGAAGTCTTGAGGGTGATTCAGAAGAAGCAGAATAAGGAGAAGGAGCAGGTGAAGTCTGGAGGGTGAATCAGAAGAAGCAGAAGAAGGAGAAGGAGAAGGTGAAGTCTGGAGGGTGAATCAGAAGAAGTAGAAGAAGGAGAAGGAGAAGGTGAAGTCTGGAGGGTGAATCAGAAGAAGTAGAAGAAGGAGAAGGAGAAGGTGAAGTCTGGAGGGTGAATCAGAAGAAGTAGAAGTAGGAGAAGGAGAAGGTGAAGTCTGGAGGGTGAAGCAGAAGAAGTAGAAGAAGGAGAAGGAGAAGGTTAAGTCAGGAGGGTGAATCAGAAGATGTAGAAGAAGGAGAAGGAGAAGGTGAAGTCAGGAGGGTGAATCAGAAGAAGCAGAAGAAGGAGAAGGAGAAGGTGAAGTCTGGAGGGTGAATCAGAAGAAGCAGAAGAAGGAGAAGGAGAAGGTGAAGTCTGGAGGGTGAATCAGAAGAAGCAGAAGAAGGAGAAGGAGAAGGTGAAGTATGGAGGGTGAATCAGAAGAAGCAGAATAAGGAGAAGGAGAAGGTGAAGTCTGGAGGGTGAATCAGAAGAAGCAGAAGAAGGAGAAGGAGAAGGTGAAGTCTGGAGGGTGAATCAGAAGAAGTAGAAGAAGGATTAGGAGAAGGTGAAGTCTGGAGGGTGAAGCAGAAGAAGTAGAAGAAGGAGAAGGAGAAGGTGAAGTCAGGAGGGTGAATCAGAAGAAGTAGAAGAAGGAGAAGGAGAAGGTGAAGTCAGGAGGGTGAATCAGAAGAAGCAGAAAAGGAGATAGAGAAGGTGAAGTCTGGAGGGTGAATCAGAAGAATCAGAAGAAGGAGAAGGAGAAGGTGAAGTGTGGAGGGTGAAGCAGAAGAAGCAGAAGAAAGAGAAGGAGAAGGTGAAGTCTGGAGGGTGAAGCAGAAGAAGGAGAAGGAGAAGGTGAAGACTGGAGGGTGAATCAGAAGAAGTAGAAGAAGGAGAAGGAGAAGGTGAAGTCTGGAGGGTGAATCAGAAGAAGTAGAAGAAGGAGAAGGAGAAGGTGAAGTCTGGAGGGTGAATCAGAAGAAGCAGAAGAAGGAGAAGGAGAAGGTGAAGTCTGGAGGGTGAATCAGAAGAAGCAGAAGAAGGAGAAGGAGAAGATGAAGTCTGGAGGGTGAATCAGAAGAAGTAGAAGAAGGAGAAGGAGAAGGTGAGGTCTGGAGGGTGAATCAGAAGAAGCAGAAGAAGGAGAAGGAGAAGGTGAAGTCTGGAGGGTGAATCAGAAGAAGCAGAAGAAGGAGAAGGAGAAGGTGAAGTCTGGAGGGTGAATCAGAAGAAGCAGAAGAAGGAGAAGGAGAAGGTGAAGTCAGGAGGGTGAATCAGAAGAAGCAGAAGAAGGAGAAGGAGAAGGTGAAGTTAGGAGGGAGAATCAGAAGAAGCAGAAGAAGGAGAAGGAGCAGGTGAAGTCAGGGGGGTGTAGCAGAAGAAGTAGAAGAAGGAGAAGGAGAAGGTGAAGTCAGGACGGTGAAGCAGAAGAAGCAGAAGAAGGAGAAAAGAAGGTGAAGCCTGGAGGGTGCAGCAGAAGAAGCAGAAGAAGGAGAAGGAGAAGGTGCAGTCTGGAGTGTGAAGCAGAAGAAGCAGAAGAAGGAGAAGGAGAAGGTGAAGTCTGGAGGGCGCAGCAGAAGAAGCAGAAGAAGGAGAATGAGAAGGTGAAGTCTGGAGGGTGAATCAGAAGAAGCAGAAGAAGGAGAAGGAGAAGGTGAAGTCTGGAGGGTGAATCAGAAGAAGTAGAAGAAGGAGAAGGAGAAGGTGAAGTCTGGAGGGTGAAGCAGAAGAAGTAGAAGAAGGAGAAGGAGAAGGTGAAGTCAGGAGGGTGAATCAGAAGAAGTAGAAGAAGGAAAAGGAGAAGGTGAAGTCAGGAGGGTGAATCAGAAGAAGCAGAAGAAGGAGAAGGAGAAGGTGAAGTCTGGAGGGTGAATCAGAAGAATCAGAAGAAGGAGAAGGAGAAGGTGAAGTCTGGAGGGTGAATCAGAAGAATCAGAAGAAGGAGAAGGAGAAGGTGAAGTCTGGAGGGTGAATCAGAAGAAGCAAAGGAAGGAGAAGGAGAAGGTGAAGTCTGGAGGGTGAATCAGAAGAAGCAGAATAAGGAGAAGGAGAAGGTGAAGTCTGGAGGGTGAATCAGAAGAAGCAGAATAAGGAGAAGGAGAAGGTGAAGTCTGGAGGGTGAATCAGAAGAAGCAGAAGAAGGAGAAGGAGAAGGTGAAGTCTGGAGGGTGAATCAGAAGAAGTAGAAGAAGGAGAAGGAGAAGGTGAAGTCTGGAGGGTGAAGCAGAAGAAGTAGAAGAAGGAGAAGGAGAAGGTGAAGTCAGGAGGGTGAATCAGAAGAAGTAGAAGAAGGAGAAGGAGAAGGTGAAGTCAGGAGGGTGAATCAGAAGAAGCAGAAGAAGGAGAAGGAGAAGGTGAAGTCTGGAGGGTGAAGCAGAAGAAACAGAAGAAGGAGAAGGAGAAGGTGAAGACTGGAGGGTGAATCAGAAGAATTAGAAGAAGGAGAAGGAGAAGGTGAAGTCTGGAGGGTGAATCAGAAGAAGTAGAAGAAGGAGAAGGAGAAGGTGAAGTCTGGAGGGTGAATCAGAAGAAGCAGAAGAAGGAGAAGGAGAAGGTGAAGTCTGGAGGGTGAATCAGAAGAAGCAGAAGAAGGAGAAGGAGAAGATGAAGTCTGGAGGGTGAATCAGAAGAAATAGAAGAAGGAGAAGGAGAAGGTGAAGTCTGGAGGGTGAATCAGAAGTAGTAGAAGAAGGAGAAGGAGAAGGTGAAGTCTGGAGGGTGAATCAGAAGAAACAGAAGAAGGAGAAGGAGAAGGTGAAGTCTGGAGGGTGAATCAGAAGAAGTAGAAGAAGGAGAAGGAGAAGGTGTAGTCTGGAGGGTGAATCAGAAGAAGTAGACGAAGGAGAAGGAGAAGGTGAAGTCTGGAGGGTGAATCAGAAGAAGCAGAAGAAGGAGATGGAGAAGGTGAAGTCTGGAGGGTGAATCAGAGGAAGTAGAAGAAGGAGAAGGAGAAGGTGAAGTCTGGAGGGTGAATCAGAAGAAGCAGAAGAAGGAGAAGGAGAAGGTGAAGTCTGGAGGGTGAATCAGAAGAAGCAGAAGAAGGAGAAGGAGAAGGTGAAGTCTGGAGGGTGATTCAGAAGAAGCAGAATAAGGAGAAGGAGAAGGTGATGTCTGGAGGGTGAATCAGAAGAAGCAGAAGAAGGAGAAGGAGAAGGTGAAGTCTGGAGGGTGAATCAGAAGAAGTAGAAGAAGGAGAAGGAGAAGGTGAAGTCTGGAGGGTGAATCAGAAGAAGTAGAAGAAGGAGAAGGAGAAGGTGAAGTCTGGAGGGTGAATCAGAAGAAGTAGAAGAAGGAGAAGGAGAAGGTGAAGTCTGGAGGGTGAAGCAGAAGAAGTAGAAGAAGGAGAAGGAGAAGGTGAAGTCAGGAGGGTGAATCAGAAGATGTAGAAGAAGGAGAAGGAGAAGGTGAAGTCAGGAGGGTGAATCAGAAGAAGCAGAAGAAGGAGAAGGAGAAGGTGAAGTTTGGAGGGTGAATCAGAAGAATCAGAAGAAGGAGAAGGAGAAGGTGAAGTCTGGAGGGTGAATCAGAAGAAGCAGAAGAAAGAGAAGGAGAAGGTGAAGTCCGGAGGGTGAATCAGAAGAAGTAGAAGAAGGAGAAGGAGAAGGTGAAGTCTGGAGGGTGAATCAGAAGAAGCAGAAGAAGGAGAAGGAGAAGGTGAAGTCTGGAGGGTGAATCAGAAGAAGTAGACGAAGGAGAAGGAGAAGGTGAAGTCTGGAGGGTGAATCAGAAGAAGCAGAAGAAGGAGATGGAGAAGGTGAAGTCTGGAGGGTGAATCAGAAGAAGTAGAAGAAGGAGAAGTTGAAGGTGAAGTCTGGAGGGTGAATCAGAAGAAGCAGAAGAAGGAGAAGGAGAAGGTGAAGTCTTGAGGGTGATTCAGAAGAAGCAGAATAAGGAGAAGGAGAAGGTGAAGTCTGGAGGGTGAATCAGAAGAAGCAGAAGAAGGAGAAGGAGAAGGTGAAGTCTGGAGGGTGAATCAGAAGAAGTAGAAGAAGGAGAAGGAGAAGGTGAAGTCTGGAGGGTGAATCAGAAGAAGTAGAAGAAGGAGAAGGAGAAGGTGAAGTCTGGAGGGTGAATCAGAAGAAGTAGAAGTAGGAGAAGGAGAAGGTGAAGTCTGGAGGGTGAAGCAGAAGAAGTAGAAGAAGGAGAAGGAGAAGGTTAAGTCAGGAGGGTGAATCAGAAGATGTAGAAGAAGGAGAAGGAGAAGGTGAAGTCAGGAGGGTGAATCAGAAGAAGCAGAAGAAGGAGAAGGAGAAGGTGAAGTCTGGAGGGTGAATCAGAAGAAGCAGAAGAAGGAGAAGGAGAAGGTGAAGTCTGGAGGGTGAATCAGAAGAAGCAGAAGAAGGAGAAGGAGAAGGTGAAGTCTGGAGGGTGAATCAGAAGAAGCAGAATAAGGAGAAGGAGAAGGTGAAGTCTGGAGGGTGAATCAGAAGAAGCAGAAGAAGGAGAAGGAGAAGGTGAAGTCTGGAGGGTGAATCAGAAGAAGTAGAAGAAGGATTAGGAGAAGGTGAAGTCTGGAGGGTGAAGCAGAAGAAGTAGAAGAAGGAGAAGGAGAAGGTGAAGTCAGGAGGGTGAATCAGAAGAAGTAGAAGAAGGAGAAGGAGAAGGTGAAGTCAGGAGGGTGAATCAGAAGAAGCAGAAAAGGAGATAGAGAAGGTGAAGTCTGGAGGGTGAATCAGAAGAATCAGAAGAAGGAGAAGGTGAAGTCTGGAGGGTGAAGCAGAAGAAGCAGAAGAAAGAGAAGGAGAAGGTGAAGTCTGGAGGGTGAAGCAGAAGAAGGAGAAGGAGAAGGTGAAGACTGGAGGGTGAATCAGAAGAAGTAGAAGAAGGAGAAGGAGAAGGTGAAGTCTGGAGGGTGAATCAGAAGAAGTAGAAGAAGGAGAAGGAGAAGGTGAAGTCTGGAGGGTGAATCAGAAGAAGCAGAAGAAGGAGAAGGAGAAGGTGAAGTCTGGAGGGTGAATCAGAAGAAGCAGAAGAAGGAGAAGGAGAAGATGAAGTCTGGAGGGTGAATCAGAAGAAGTAGAAGAAGGAGAAGGAGAAGGTGAGGTCTGGAGGGTGAATCAGAAGAAGCAGAAGAAGGAGAAGGAGAAGGTGAAGTCTGGAGGGTGAATCAGAAGAAGCAGAAGAAGGAGAAGGAGAAGGTGAAGTCTGGAGGGTGAATCAGAAGAAGCAGAAGAAGGAGAAGGAGAAGGTGAAGTCAGGAGGGTGAATCAGAAGAAGCAGAAGAAGGAGAAGGAGAAGGTGAAGTTAGGAGGGAGAATCAGAAGAAGCAGAAGAAGGAGAAGGAGCAGGTGAAGTCAGGGGGGTGTAGCAGAAGAAGTAGAAGAAGGAGAAGGAGAAGGTGAAGTCAGGACGGTGAAGCAGAAGAAGCAGAAGAAGGAGAAAAGAAGGTGAAGCCTGGAGGGCGCAGCAGAAGAAGCAGAAGAAGGAGAAGGAGAAGGTGAAGTCTGGAGTGTGAAGCAGAAGAAGCAGAAGAAGGAGAAGGAGAAGGTGAAGTCTGGAGGGCGCAGCAGAAGAAGCAGAAGAAGGAGAATGAGAAGGTGAAGTCTGGAGGGTGAATCAGAAGAAGCAGAAGAAGGAGAAGGAGAAGGTGAAGTCTGGAGGGTGAATCAGAAGAAGTAGAAGAAGGAGAAGGAGAAGGTGAAGTCTGGAGGGTGAAGCAGAAGAAGTAGAAGAAGGAGAAGGAGAAGGTGAAGTCAGGAGGGTGAATCAGAAGAAGTAGAAGAAGGAAAAGGAGAAGGTGAAGTCAGGAGGGTGAATCAGAAGAAGCAGAAGAAGGAGAAGGAGAAGGTGAAGTCTGGAGGGTGAATCAGAAGAATCAGAAGAAGGAGAAGGAGAAGGTGAAGTCTGGAGGGTGAATCAGAAGAAGCAGAAGAAAGAGAAGGAGAAGGTGAAGTCTGGAGGGTGAAGCAGAAGAAACAGAAGAAGGAGAAGTAGAAGGTGAAGACTGGAGGGTGAATCAGAAGAAGTAGAAGAAGGAGAAGGAGAAGGTGAAGTCTGGAGGGTGAATCAGAAGAAGTAGAAGAAGGAGAAGGAGAAGTTGAAGTCTGGAGGGTGAATCAGAAGAAGCAGAAGAAGGAGAAGGAGAAGGTGAAGTCTGGAGGGTGAATCAGAAGAAGCAGAAGAAGGAGAAGGAGAAGATGAAGTCTGGAGGGTGAATCAGAAGAAGTAGAAGAAGGAGAAGGAGAAGGTGAAGTCTGGAGGGTGAAGCAGAAGAAGTAGAAGAAGGAGAAGGAGAAGGTGAAGTCAGGAGGGTGAATCAGAAGAAGTAGAAGAAGGAGAAGGAGAAGGTGAAGTCAGGAGGGTGAATCAGAAGAAGCAGAAGAAGGAGATAGAGAAGGTGAAGTCTGGAGGGTGAATCAGAAGAATCAGAAGAAGGAGAAGGAGAAGGTGAAGTCTGGAGGGTGAAGCAGAAGAAGCAGAAGAAAGAGAAGGAGAAGGTGAAGTCTGGAGGGTGAAGCAGAAGAAACAGAAGAAGGAGAAGGAGAAGGTGAAGACTGGAGGGTGAATCAGAAGAAGTAGAAGAAGGAGAAGGAGAAGGTGAAGTCTGGAGGGTGAATCAGAAGAAGTAGAAGAAGGAGAAGGAGAAGGTGAAGTCTGGAGGGTGAATCAGAAGAAGCAGAAGAAGGAGAAGGAGAAGGTGAAGTCTGGAGGGTGAATCAGAAGAAGCAGAAGAAGGAGAAGGAGAAGATGAAGTCTGGAGGGTGAATCAGAAGAAGTAGAAGAAGGAGAAGGAGAAGGTGAGGTCTGGAGGGTGAATCAGAAGAAGCAGAAGAAGGAGAAGGAGAAGGTGAAGTCTGGAGGGTGAATCAGAAGAAGCAGAAGAAGGAGAAGGAGAAGGTGAAGTCTGGAGGGTGAATCAGAATAAGCAGAAGAAGGAGAAGGAGAAGGTGAAGTCAGGAGGGTGAATCAGAAGAAGCAGAAGAAGGAGAAGGAGAAGGTGAAGTTAGGAGGGTGAATCAGAAGAAGCAGAAGAAGGAGAAGGAGCAGGTGAAGTCAGGGGGGTGTAGCAGAAGAAGTAGAAGAAGGAGAAGGAGAAGGTGAAGTCAGGACGGTGAAGCAGAAGAAGCAGAAGAAGGAGAAGGAGAAGGTGAAGCCTGGAGGGCGCAGCAGAAGAAGCAGAAGAAGGAGAAGGAGAAGGTGAAGTCTGGAGTGTGAAGCAGAAGAAGCAGAAGAAGGAGAAGGAGAAGGTGAAGTCTGGAGGGCGCAGCAGAAGAAGCAGAAGAAGGAGAATGAGAAGGTGAAGTCTGGAGGGTGAATCAGAAGAAGCAGAAGAAGGAGAAGGAGAAGGTGAAGTCTGGAGGGTGAATCAGAAGAAGTAGAAGAAGGAGAAGGAGAAGGTGAAGTCTGGAGGGTGAAGCAGAAGAAGTAGAAGAAGGAGAAGGAGAAGGTGAAGTCAGGAGGGTGAATCAGAAGAAGTAGAAGAAGGAGAAGGAGAAGGTGAAGTCAGGAGGGTGAATCAGAAGAAGCAGAAGAAGGAGAAGGAGAAGGTGAAGTCTGGAGGGTGAATCAGAAGAATCAGAAGAAGGAGAAGGAGAAGGTGAAGTCTGGAGGGTGAATCAGAAGAAGCAGAAGAAAGAGAAGGAGAAGGTGAAGTCTGGAGGGTGAAGCAGAAGAAACAGAAGAAGGAGAAGGAGAAGGTGAAGACTGGAGGGTGAATCAGAAGAAGTAGAAGAAGGAGAAGGAGAAGGTGAAGTCTGGAGGGTGAATCAGAAGAAGTAGAAGAAGGAGAAGGAGAAGTTGAAGTCTGGAGGGTGAATCAGAAGAAGCAGAAGAAGGAGAAGGAGAAGGTGAAGTCTGGAGGGTGAATCAGAAGAAGTAGAAGAAGGAGAAGGAGAAGGTGAAGTCTGGCGGGTGAATCAGAAGAAGCAGAAGAAGGAGAAGGAGAAGGTGAAGTCTGGAGGGTGAATCAGAAGAAGCAGAAGAAGGAGAAGGAGAAGGTGAAGTCTGGAGGGTGAATCAGAAGAAGCAGAATAAGGAGAAGGAGAAGGTGAAGTCTGGAGGGTGAATCAGAAGAAGCAGAATAAGGAGAAGGAGAAGGTGAAGTCTGGAGGGTGAATCAGAAGAAGCAGAAGAAGGAGAAGGAGAAGGTGAAGTCTGGAGGGTGAATCAGAAGAAGTAGAAGAAGGAGAAGGAGAAGGTGAAGTCTGGAGGGTGAAGCAGAAGAAGTAGAAGATGGAGAAGGAGAAGGTGAAGTCAGGAGGGTGAATCAGAAGATGTAGAAGAAGGAGAAGGAGAAGGTGAAGTCAGGAGGGTGAATCAGAAGAAGCAGAAGAAGGAGAAGGAGAAGGTGAAGTTTGGAGGGTGAATCAGAAGAATCAGAAGAAGGAGAAGGAGAAGGTGAAGTCTGGAGGGTGAATCAGAAGAAGCAGAAGAAAGAGAAGGAGAAGGTGAAGTCTGGAGGGTGAATCAGAAGAAGTAGAAGAAGGAGAAGGAGAAGGTGAAGTCTGGAGGGTGAATCAGAAGAAGCAGAAGAAGGAGAAGGAGAAGGTGAAGTCTGGAGGGTGAATCAGAAGAAGTAGACGAAGGAGAAGGAGAAGGTGAAGTCTGGAGGGTGAATCAGAAGAAGCAGAAGAAGGAGATGGAGAAGGTGAAGTCTGGAGGGTGAATCAGAAGAAGTAGAAGAAGGAGAAGGTGAAGGTGAAGTCTGGAGGGTGAATCAGAAGAAGCAGAAGAAGGAGAAGGAGAAGGTGAAGTCTGGAGGGTGAATCAGAAGAAGCAGAAGAAGGAGAAGGAGAAGGTGAAGTCTGGAGGGTGAATCAGAAGAAGCAGAAGAAGGAGAAGGAGAAGGTGAAGTCTGGAGGGTGAATCAGAAGAAGCAGAATAAGGAGAAGGAGAAGGTGAAGTCTGGAGGGTGAATCAGAAGAAGCAGAAGAAGGAGAAGGAGAAGGTGAAGTCTGGAGGGTGAATCAGAAGAAGTAGAAGAAGGAGAAGGAGAAGGTGAAGTCTGGAGGGTGAAGCAGAAGAAGTAGAAGAAGGAGAAGGAGAAGGTGAAGTCAGGAGGGTGAATCAGAAGAAGTAGAAGAAGGAGAAGGAGAAGGTGAAGTCAGGAGGGTGAATCAGAAGAAGCAGAAGAAGGAGATAGAGAAGGTGAAGTCTGGAGGGTGAATCAGAAGAATCAGAAGAAGGAGAAGGAGAAGGTGAAGTCTGGAGGGTGAAGCAGAAGAAGCAGAAGAAAGAGAAGAAGAAGGTGAAGTCTGGAGGGTGAAGCAGAAGAAACAGAAGAAGGAGAAGGAGAAGGTGAAGACTGGAGGGTGAATCAGAAGAAGTAGAAGAAGGAGAAGGAGAAGGTGAAGTCTGGAGGGTGAATCAGAAGAAGTAGAAGAAGGAGAAGGAGAAGGTGAAGTCTGGAGGGTGAATCAGAAGAAGCAGAAGAAGGAGAAGGAGAAGGTGAAGTCTGGAGGGTGAATCAGAAGAAGCAGAAGAAGGAGAAGGAGAAGATGAAGTCTGGAGGGTGAATCAGAAGAAGTAGAAGAAGGAGAAGGAGAAGGTGAGGTCTGGAGGGTGAATCAGAAGAAGCAGAAGAAGGAGAAGGAGAAGGTGAAGTCTGGAGGGTGAATCAGAAGAAGCAGAAGAAGGAGAAGGAGAAGGTGAAGTCTGGAGGGTGAATCAGAAGAAGCAGAAGAAGGAGAAGGAGAAGGTGAAGTCAGGAGGGTGAATCAGAAGAAGCAGAAGAAGGAGAAGGAGAAGGTGAAGTTAGGAGGGAGAATCAGAAGAAGCAGAAGAAGGAGAAGGAGCAGGTGAAGTCAGGGGGGTGTAGCAGAAGAAGTAGAAGAAGGAGAAGGTGAAGTCAGGACGGTGAAGCAGAAGAAGCAGAAGAAGGAGAAAAGAAGGTGAAGCCTGGAGGGCGCAGCAGAAGAAGCAGAAGAAGGAGAAGGAGAAGGTGAAGTCTGGAGTGTGAAGCAGAAGAAGCAGAAGAAGGAGAAGGAGAAGGTGAAGTCTGGAGGGTGACTCAGAAGAATCAGAAGAAGGAGAAGGAGAAGGTGAAGTCTGGAGGGTGAATCAGAAGAAGCAGAAGAAAGAGAAGGTGAAGGTGAAGTCTGGAGGGTGAATCAGAAGAAGTAGAAGAAGGAGAAGGAGAAGGTGAAGTCTGGAGGGTGAATCAGAAGAAGCAGAAGAAGGAGAAGGAGAAGGTGAAGTCTGGAGGGTGAATCAGAAGAAGTAGACGAAGGAGAAGGAGAAGGTGAAGTCTGGAGGGTGAATCAGAAGAAGCAGAAGAAGGAGATGGAGAAGGTGAAGTCTGGAGGGTGAATCAGAAGAAGTAGAAGAAGGAGAAGGTGAAGGTGAAGTCTGGAGGGTGAATCAGAAGAAGCAGAAGAAGGAGAAGGAGAAGGTGATGTCTGGAGGGTGATTCAGAAGAAGCAGAATAAGGAGAAGGAGAAGGTGAAGTCTGGAGGGTGAATCAGAAGAAGCAGAAGAAGGAGAAGGAGAAGGTGAAGTCTGGAGGGTGAATCAGAAGAAGTAGAAGAAGGAGAAGGAGAAGGTGAAGTCTGGAGGGTGAATCAGAAGAAGTAGAAGAAGGAGAAGGAGAAGGTGAAGTCTGCAGGGTGAATCAGAAGAAGTAGAAGTAGGAGAAGGAGAAGGTGAAGTCTGGAGGGTGAAGCAGAAGAAGTAGAAGAAGGAGAAGGAGAAGGTGAAGTCAGGAGGGTGAATCAGAAGATGTAGAAGAAGGAGAAGGAGAAGGTGAAGTCAGGAGGGTGAATCAGAAGAAGCAGAAGAAGGAGAAGGAGAAGGTGAAGTCTGGAGGGTGAATCAGAAGAAGCAGAAGATGGAGAAGGAGAAGGTGAAGTCTGGAGGGTGAATCAGAAGAAGCAGAAGAAGGAGAAGGAGAAGGTGAAGTCTGGAGGGTGAATCAGAAGAAGCAGAATAAGGAGAAGGAGAAGGTGAAGTCTGGAGGGTGAATCAGAAGAAGCAGAAGAAGGAGAAGGAGAAGGTGAAGTCTGGAGGGTGAATCAGAAGAAGTAGAAGAAGGAGAAGGAGAAGGTGAAGTCTGGAGGGTGAAGCAGAAGAAGTAGAAGAAGGAGAAGGAGAAGGTGAAGTCAGGAGGGTGAATCAGAAGAAGTAGAAGAAGGAGAAGGAGAAGATGAAGTCAGGAGGGTGAATCAGAAGAAGCAGAAGAAGGAGATAGAGAAGGTGAAGTCTGGAGGGTGAATCAGAAGAATCAGAAGAAGGAGAAGGAGAAGGTGAAGTCTGGAGGGTGAAGCAGAAGAAGCAGAAGAAAGAGAAGGAGAAGGTGAAGTCTGGAGGGTGAAGCAGAAGAAACAGAAGAAGGAGAAGGAGAAGGTGAAGACTGGAGGGTGAATCAGAAGAAGTAGAAGAAGGAGAAGGAGAAGGTGAAGTCTGGAGGGTGAATCAGAAGAAGTAGAAGAAGGAGAAGGAGATGGTGAAGTCTGGAGGGTGAATCAGAAGAAGCAGAAGAAGGAGAAGGAGAAGGTGAAGTCTGGAGGGTGAATCAGAAGAAGCAGAAGAAGGAGAAGGAGAAGATAAAGTCTGGAGGGTGAATCAGAAGAAGTAGAAGAAGGAGAAGGAGAAGGTGAGGTCTGGAGGGTGAATCAGAAGAAACAGAAGAAGGAGAAGGAGAAGGTGAAGTCTGGAGGGTGAATCAGAAGAAGCAGAAGAAGGAGAAGGAGAAGGTGAAGTCTGGAGGGTGAATCAGAAGATGCAGAAGAAGGAGAAGGAGAAGGTGAAGTCAGGAGGGTGAATCAGAAGAAGCAGAAGAAGGAGAAGGAGAAGGTGAAGTTAGGAGGGAGAATCAGAAGAAGCAGAAGAAGGAGAAGGAGCAGGTGAAGTCAGGGGGTGTAGCAGAAGAAGTAGAAGAAGGAGAAGGAGAAGGTGAAGTCAGGACGGTGAAGCAGAAGAAGCAGAAGAAGGAGAAAAGAAGGTGAAGCCTGGAGGGCGCAGCAGAAGAAGCAGAAGAAGGAGAAGGAGAAGGTGAAGTCTGGAGTGTGAAGCAGAAGAAGCAGAAGAAGGAGAAGGAGAAGGTGAAGTCTGGAGGGCGCAGCAGAAGAAGCAGAAGAAGGAGAATGAGAAGGTGAAGTCTGGAGGGTGAATCAGAAGAAGCAGAAGAAGGAGAAGGAGAAGGTGAAGTCTGGAGGGTGAATCAGAAGAAGTAGAAGAAGGAGAAGGAGAAGGTGAAGTCTGGAGGGTGAAGCAGAAGAAGTAGAAGAAGGAGAAGGAGAAGGTGAAGTCAGGAGGGTGAATCAGAAGAAGTAGAAGAAGGAGAAGGAGAAGGTGAAGTCAGGAGGGTGAATCAGAAGAAGCAGAAGAAGGAGAAGGAGAAGGTGAAGTCTGGAGGGTGAATCTGAAGAATCAGAAGAAGGAGAAGGAGAAGGTGAAGTCTGGAGGGTGAATCAGAAGAAGCAGAAGAAAGAGAAGGAGAAGGTGAAGTCTGGAGGGTGAAGCAGAAGAAACAGAAGAAGGAGAAGGAGAAGGTGAAGACTGGAGGGTGAATCAGAAGAAGTAGAAGAAGGAGAAGGAGAAGGTGAAGTCTGGAGGGTGAATCAGAAGAAGTAGAAGAAGGAGAAGGAGAAGATGAAGTCTGGAGGGTGAATCAGAAGAAACAGAAGAAGGAGAAGGAGAAGGTGAAGTCTGGAGGGTGAATCAGAAGAAGTAGAAGAAGGAGAAGGAGAAGGTGTAGTCTGGAGGGTGAATCAGAAGAAGTAGACGAAGGAGAAGGAGAAGGTGAAGTCTGGAGGGTGAATCAGAAGAAGCAGAAGAAGGAGAAGGAGAAGGTGAAGTCTGGAGGGTGAATCAGAAGAAGTAGAAGAAGGAGAAGGAGAAGGTGAAGTCTGGAGGGTGAATCAGAAGAAGCAGAAGAAGGAGAAGGAGAAGGTGAAGTCTGGAGGGTGAATCAGAAGAAGCAGAAGAAGGAGAAGGAGAACGTGAAGTCTGGAGGGTGAATCAGAAGAAGTAGAAGAAGGAGAAGGAGAAATTGAAGTCTGGAGGGTGAAGCAGAAGAAGTAGAAGATGGAGAAGGAGAAGGTGAAGTCAGCAGGGTGAATCAGAAGAAGTAGAAGAAGGAGAAGCAGAAGGTGAAGTCAGGAGGGTGAATCAGAAGAAGCAGAAGATGGAGAAGGAGAAGGTGAAGTCTGGAGGGTGAATCAGAAGAATCAGAAGAAGGAGAAGGAGAAGGTGAAGTCTGGAGGGTGAATCAGAAGAAGCAAAGGAAGGAGAAGGAGAAGGTGAAGTCTGGAGGGTGAATCAGAAGAAGCAGAATAAGGAGAAGGAGAAGGTGAAGTCTGGAGGGTGAATCAGAAGAAGCAGAATAAGGAGAAGGAGAAGGTGAAGTCTGGAGGGTGAATCAGAAGAAGCAGAAGAAGGAGAAGGAGAAGGTGAAGTCTGGAGGGTGAATCAGAAGAAGTAGAAGAAGGAGAAGGAGAAGGTGAAGTCTGGAGGGTGAAGCAGAAGAAGTAGAAGAAGGAGAAGGAGAAGGTGAAGTCAGGAGGGTGAATCAGAAGAAGTAGAAGAAGGAGAAGGAGAAGGTGAAGTCAGGAGGGTGAATCAGAAGAAGCAGAAGAAGGAGAAGGAGAAGGTGAAGTCTGGAGGGTGAAGCAGAAGAAACAGAAGAAGGAGAAGGAGAAGGTGAAGACTGGAGGGTGAATCAGAAGAATTAGAAGAAGGAGAAGGAGAAGGTGAAGTCTGGAGGGTGAATCAGAAGAAGTAGAAGAAGGAGAAGGAGAAGGTGAAGTCTGGAGGGTGAATCAGAAGAAGCAGAAGAAGGAGAAGGAGAAGGTGAAGTCTGGAGGGTGAATCAGAAGAAGCAGAAGAAGGAGAAGGAGAAGATGAAGTCTGGAGGGTGAATCAGAAGAAGTAGAAGAAGGAGAAGGAGAAGGTGAAGTCTGGAGGGTGAATCAGAAGTAGTAGAAGAAGGAGAAGGAGAAGGTGAAGTCTGGAGGGTGAATCAGAAGAAACAGAAGAAGGAGAAGGAGAAGGTGAAGTCTGGATGGTGAATCAGAAGAAGTAGAAGAAGGAGAAGGAGAAGGTGTAGTCTGGAGGGTGAATCAGAAGAAGTAGACGAAGGAGAAGGAGAAGGTGAAGTCTGGAGGGTGAATCAGAAGAAGCAGAAGAAGGAGATGGAGAAGGTGAAGTCTGGAGGGTGAATCAGAGGAAGTAGAAGAAGGAGAAGGAGAAGGTGAAGTCTGGAGGGTGAATCAGAAGAAGCAGAAGAAGGAGAAGGAGAAGGTGAAGTCTGGAGGGTGAATCAGAAGAAGCAGAAGAAGGAGAAGGAGAAGGTGAAGTCTGGAGGGTGATTCAGAAGAAGCAGAATAAGGAGAAGGAGAAGGTGATGTCTGGAGGGTGAATCAGAAGAAGCAGAAGAAGGAGAAGGAGAAGGTGAAGTCTGGAGGGTGAATCAGAAGAAGTAGAAGAAGGAGAAGGAGAAGGTGAAGTCTGGAGGGTGAATCAGAAGAAGTAGAAGAAGGAGAAGGAGAAGGTGAAGTCTGGAGGGTGAATCAGAAGAAGTAGAAGAAGGAGAAGGAGAAGGTGAAGTCTGGAGGGTGAAGCAGAAGAAGTAGAAGAAGGAGAAGGAGAAGGTGAAGTCAGGAGGGTGAATCAGAAGATGTAGAAGAAGGAGAAGGAGAAGGTGAAGTCAGGAGGGTGAATCAGAAGAAGCAGAAGAAGGAGAAGGAGAAGGTGAAGTTTGGAGGGTGAATCAGAAGAATCAGAAGAAGGAGAAGGAGAAGGTGAAGTCTGGAGGGTGAATCAGAAGAAGCAGAAGAAAGAGAAGGAGAAGGTGAAGTCTGGAGGGTGAATCAGAAGAAGTAGAAGAAGGAGAAGGAGAAGGTGAAGTCTGGAGGGTGAATCAGAAGAAGCAGAAGAAGGAGAAGGAGAAGGTGAAGTCTGGAGGGTGAATCAGAAGAAGTAGACGAAGGAGAAGGAGAAGGTGAAGTCTGGAGGGTGAATCAGAAGAAGCAGAAGAAGGAGATGGAGAAGGTGAAGTCTGGAGGGTGAATCAGAAGAAGTAGAAGAAGGAGAAGGTGAAGGTGAAGTCTGGAGGGTGAATCAGAAGAAGCAGAAGAAGGAGAAGGAGAAGGTGAAGTCTTGAGGGTGATTCAGAAGAAGCAGAATAAGGAGAAGGAGCAGGTGAAGTCTGGAGGGTGAATCAGAAGAAGCAGAAGAAGGAGAAGGAGAAGGTGAAGTCTGGAGGGTGAATCAGAAGAAGTAGAAGAAGGAGAAGGAGAAGGTGAAGTCTGGAGGGTGAATCAGAAGAAGTAGAAGAAGGAGAAGGAGAAGGTGAAGTCTGGAGGGTGAATCAGAAGAAGTAGAAGTAGGAGAAGGAGAAGGTGAAGTCTGGAGGGTGAAGCAGAAGAAGTAGAAGAAGGAGAAGGAGAAGGTTAAGTCAGGAGGGTGAATCAGAAGATGTAGAAGAAGGAGAAGGAGAAGGTGAAGTCAGGAGGGTGAATCAGAAGAAGCAGAAGAAGGAGAAGGAGAAGGTGAAGTCTGGAGGGTGAATCAGAAGAAGCAGAAGAAGGAGAAGGAGAAGGTGAAGTCTGGAGGGTGAATCAGAAGAAGCAGAAGAAGGAGAAGGAGAAGGTGAAGTCTGGAGGGTGAATCAGAAGAAGCAGAATAAGGAGAAGGAGAAGGTGAAGTCTGGAGGGTGAATCAGAAGAAGCAGAAGAAGGAGAAGGAGAAGGTGAAGTCTGGAGGGTGAATCAGAAGAAGTAGAAGAAGGATTAGGAGAAGGTGAAGTCTGGAGGGTGAAGCAGAAGAAGTAGAAGAAGGAGAAGGAGAAGGTGAAGTCAGGAGGGTGAATCAGAAGAAGTAGAAGAAGGAGAAGGAGAAGGTGAAGTCAGGAGGGTGAATCAGAAGAAGCAGAAAAGGAGATAGAGAAGGTGAAGTCTGGAGGGTGAATCAGAAGAATCAGAAGAAGGAGAAGGAGAAGGTGAAGTGTGGAGGGTGAAGCAGAAGAAGCAGAAGAAAGAGAAGGAGAAGGTGAAGTCTGGAGGGTGAAGCAGAAGAAGGAGAAGGAGAAGGTGAAGACTGGAGGGTGAATCAGAAGAAGTAGAAGAAGGAGAAGGAGAAGGTGAAGTCTGGAGGGTGAATCAGAAGAAGTAGAAGAAGGAGAAGGAGAAGGTGAAGTCTGGAGGGTGAATCAGAAGAAGCAGAAGAAGGAGAAGGAGAAGGTGAAGTCTGGAGGGTGAATCAGAAGAAGCAGAAGAAGGAGAAGGAGAAGATGAAGTCTGGAGGGTGAATCAGAAGAAGTAGAAGAAGGAGAAGGAGAAGGTGAGGTCTGGAGGGTGAATCAGAAGAAGCAGAAGAAGGAGAAGGAGAAGGTGAAGTCTGGAGGGTGAATCAGAAGAAGCAGAAGAAGGAGAAGGAGAAGGTGAAGTCTGGAGGGTGAATCAGAAGAAGCAGAAGAAGGAGAAGGAGAAGGTGAAGTCAGGAGGGTGAATCAGAAGAAGCAGAAGAAGGAGAAGGAGAAGGTGAAGTTAGGAGGGAGAATCAGAAGAAGCAGAAGAAGGAGAAGGAGCAGGTGAAGTCAGGGGGTTGTAGCAGAAGAAGTAGAAGAAGGAGAAGGAGAAGGTGAAGTCAGGACGGTGAAGCAGAAGAAGCAGAAGAAGGAGAAAAGAAGGTGAAGCCTGGAGGGTGCAGCAGAAGAAGCAGAAGAAGGAGAAGGAGAAGGTGAAGTCTGGAGTGTGAAGCAGAAGAAGCAGAAGAAGGAGAAGGAGAAGGTGAAGTCTGGAGGGCGCAGCAGAAGAAGCAGAAGAAGGAGAATGAGAAGGTGAAGTCTGGAGGGTGAATCAGAAGAAGCAGAAGAAGGAGAAGGAGAAGGTGAAGTCTGGAGGGTGAATCAGAAGAAGTAGAAGAAGGAGAAGGAGAAGGTGAAGTCTGGAGGGTGAAGCAGAAGAAGTAGAAGAAGGAGAAGGAGAAGGTGAAGTCAGGAGGGTGAATCAGAAGAAGTAGAAGAAGGAAAAGGAGAAGGTGAAGTCAGGAGGGTGAATCAGAAGAAGCAGAAGAAGGAGAAGGAGAAGGTGAAGTCTGGAGGGTGAATCAGAAGAATCAGAAGAAGGAGAAGGAGAAGGTGAAGTCTGGAGGGTGAATCAGAAGAATCAGAAGAAGGAGAAGGAGAAGGTGAAGTCTGGAGGGTGAATCAGAAGAAGCAAAGGAAGGAGAAGGAGAAGGTGAAGTCTGGAGGGTGAATCAGAAGAAGCAGAATAAGGAGAAGGAGAAGGTGAAGTCTGGAGGGTGAATCAGAAGAAGCAGAATAAGGAGAAGGAGAAGGTGAAGTCTGGAGGGTGAATCAGAAGAAGCAGAAGAAGGAGAAGGAGAAGGTGAAGTCTGGAGGGTGAATCAGAAGAAGTAGAAGAAGGAGAAGGAGAAGGTGAAGTCTGGAGGGTGAAGCAGAAGAAGTAGAAGAAGGAGAAGGAGAAGGTGAAGTCAGGAGGGTGAATCAGAAGAAGTAGAAGAAGGAGAAGGAGAAGGTGAAGTCAGGAGGGTGAATCAGAAGAAGCAGAAGAAGGAGAAGGAGAAGGTGAAGTCTGGAGGGTGAAGCAGAAGAAACAGAAGAAGGAGAAGGAGCAGGTGAAGTCTGGAGGGTGAATCAGAAGAAGCAGAAGAAGGAGAAGGAGAAGGTGAAGTCTGGAGGGTGAATCAGAAGAAGCAGAAGAAGGAGAAGGAGAAGGTGAAGTCTTGAGGGTGATTCAGAAGAAGCAGAATAAGGAGAAGGAGCAGGTGAAGTCTGGAGGGTGAATCAGAAGAAGCAGAAGAAGGAGAAGGAGAAGGTGAAGTCTGGAGGGTGAATCAGAAGAAGTAGAAGAAGGAGAAGGAGAAGGTGAAGTCTGGAGGGTGAATCAGAAGAAGTAGAAGAAGGAGAAGGAGAAGGTGAAGTCTGGAGGGTGAATCAGAAGAAGTAGAAGTAGGAGAAGGAGAAGGTGAAGTCTGGAGGGTGAAGCAGAAGAAGTAGAAGAAGGAGAAGGAGAAGGTTAAGTCAGGAGGGTGAATCAGAAGATGTAGAAGAAGGAGAAGGAGAAGGTGAAGTCAGGAGGGTGAATCAGAAGAAGCAGAAGAAGGAGAAGGAGAAGGTGAAGTCTGGAGGGTGAATCAGAAGAAGCAGAAGAAGGAGAAGGAGAAGGTGAAGTCTGGAGGGTGAATCAGAAGAAGCAGAAGAAGGAGAAGGAGAAGGTGAAGTCTGGAGGGTGAATCAGAAGAAGCAGAATAAGGAGAAGGAGAAGGTGAAGTCTGGAGGGTGAATCAGAAGAAGCAGAATAAGGAGAAGGAGAAGGTGAAGTCTGGAGGGTGAATCAGAAGAAGCAGAAGAAGGAGAAGGAGAAGGTGAAGTCTGGAGGGTGAATCAGAAGAAGTAGAAGAAGGAGAAGGAGAAGGTGAAGTCTGGAGGGTGAAGCAGAAGAAGTAGAAGAAGGAGAAGGAGAAGGTGAAGTCAGGAGGGTGAATCAGAAGAAGTAGAAGAAGGAGAAGGAGAAGGTGAAGTCAGGAGGGTGAATCAGAAGAAGCAGAAGAAGGAGAAGGAGAAGGTGAAGTCTGGAGGGTGAAGCAGAAGAAACAGAAGAAGGAGAAGGAGCAGGTGAAGTCTGGAGGGTGAATCAGAAGAAGCAGAAGAAGGAGAAGGAGAAGGTGAAGTCTGGAGGGTGAATCAGAAGAAGCAGAAGAAGGAGAAGGAGAAGGTGAAGTCTTGAGGGTGATTCAGAAGAAGCAGAATAAGGAGAAGGAGCAGGTGAAGTCTGGAGGGTGAATCAGAAGAAGCAGAAGAAGGAGAAGGAGAAGGTGAAGTCTGGAGGGTGAATCAGAAGAAGTAGAAGAAGGAGAAGGAGAAGGTGAAGTCTGGAGGGTGAATCAGAAGAAGTAGAAGAAGGAGAAGGAGAAGGTGAAGTCTGGAGGGTGAATCAGAAGAAGTAGAAGTAGGAGAAGGAGAAGGTGAAGTCTGGAGGGTGAAGCAGAAGAAGTAGAAGAAGGAGAAGGAGAAGGTTAAGTCAGGAGGGTGAATCAGAAGATGTAGAAGAAGGAGAAGGAGAAGGTGAAGTCAGGAGGGTGAATCAGAAGAAGCAGAAGAAGGAGAAGGAGAAGGTGAAGTCTGGAGGGTGAATCAGAAGAAGCAGAAGAAGGAGAAGGAGAAGGTGAAGTCTGGAGGGTGAATCAGAAGAAGCAGAAGAAGGAGAAGGAGAAGGTGAAGTCTGGAGGGTGAATCAGAAGAAGCAGAATAAGGAGAAGGAGAAGGTGAAGTCTGGAGGGTGAATCAGAAGAAGCAGAAGAAGGAGAAGGAGAAGGTGAAGTCTGGAGGGTGAATCAGAAGAAGTAGAAGAAGGATTAGGAGAAGGTGAAGTCTGGAGGGTGAAGCAGAAGAAGTAGAAGAAGGAGAAGGAGAAGGTGAAGTCAGGAGGGTGAATCAGAAGAAGTAGAAGAAGGAGAAGGAGAAGGTGAAGTCAGGAGGGTGAATCAGAAGAAGCAGAAAAGGAGATAGAGAAGGTGAAGTCTGGAGGGTGAATCAGAAGAATCAGAAGAAGGAGAAGGAGAAGGTGAAGTGTGGAGGGTGAAGCAGAAGAAGCAGAAGAAAGAGAAGGAGAAGGTGAAGTCTGGAGGGTGAAGCAGAAGAAGGAGAAGGAGAAGGTGAAGACTGGAGGGTGAATCAGAAGAAGTAGAAGAAGGAGAAGGAGAAGGTGAAGTCTGGAGGGTGAATCAGAAGAAGTAGAAGAAGGAGAAGGAGAAGGTGAAGTCTGGAGGGTGAATCAGAAGAAGCAGAAGAAGGAGAAGGAGAAGGTGAAGTCTGGAGGGTGAATCAGAAGAAGCAGAAGAAGGAGAAGGAGAAGATGAAGTCTGGAGGGTGAATCAGAAGAAGTAGAAGAAGGAGAAGGAGAAGGTGAGGTCTGGAGGGTGAATCAGAAGAAGCAGAAGAAGGAGAAGGAGAAGGTGAAGTCTGGAGGGTGAATCAGAAGAAGCAGAAGAAGGAGAAGGAGAAGGTGAAGTCTGGAGGGTGAATCAGAAGAAGCAGAAGAAGGAGAAGGAGAAGGTGAAGTCAGGAGGGTGAATCAGAAGAAGCAGAAGAAGGAGAAGGAGAAGGTGAAGTTAGGAGGGAGAATCAGAAGAAGCAGAAGAAGGAGAAGGAGCAGGTGAAGTCAGGGGGTTGTAGCAGAAGAAGTAGAAGAAGGAGAAGGAGAAGGTGAAGTCAGGACGGTGAAGCAGAAGAAGCAGAAGAAGGAGAAAAGAAGGTGAAGCCTGGAGGGTGCAGCAGAAGAAGCAGAAGAAGGAGAAGGAGAAGGTGAAGTCTGGAGTGTGAAGCAGAAGAAGCAGAAGAAGGAGAAGGAGAAGGTGAAGTCTGGAGGGCGCAGCAGAAGAAGCAGAAGAAGGAGAATGAGAAGGTGAAGTCTGGAGGGTGAATCAGAAGAAGCAGAAGAAGGAGAAGGAGAAGGTGAAGTCTGGAGGGTGAATCAGAAGAAGTAGAAGAAGGAGAAGGAGAAGGTGAAGTCTGGAGGGTGAAGCAGAAGAAGTAGAAGAAGGAGAAGGAGAAGGTGAAGTCAGGAGGGTGAATCAGAAGAAGTAGAAGAAGGAAAAGGAGAAGGTGAAGTCAGGAGGGTGAATCAGAAGAAGCAGAAGAAGGAGAAGGAGAAGGTGAAGTCTGGAGGGTGAATCAGAAGAATCAGAAGAAGGAGAAGGAGAAGGTGAAGTCTGGAGGGTGAATCAGAAGAATCAGAAGAAGGAGAAGGAGAAGGTGAAGTCTGGAGGGTGAATCAGAAGAAGCAAAGGAAGGAGAAGGAGAAGGTGAAGTCTGGAGGGTGAATCAGAAGAAGCAGAATAAGGAGAAGGAGAAGGTGAAGTCTGGAGGGTGAATCAGAAGAAGCAGAATAAGGAGAAGGAGAAGGTGAAGTCTGGAGGGTGAATCAGAAGAAGCAGAAGAAGGAGAAGGAGAAGGTGAAGTCTGGAGGGTGAATCAGAAGAAGTAGAAGAAGGAGAAGGAGAAGGTGAAGTCTGGAGGGTGAAGCAGAAGAAGTAGAAGAAGGAGAAGGAGAAGGTGAAGTCAGGAGGGTGAATCAGAAGAAGTAGAAGAAGGAGAAGGAGAAGGTGAAGTCAGGAGGGTGAATCAGAAGAAGCAGAAGAAGGAGAAGGAGAAGGTGAAGTCTGGAGGGTGAAGCAGAAGAAACAGAAGAAGGAGAAGGAGAAGGTGAAGACTGGAGGGTGAATCAGAAGAATTAGAAGAAGGAGAAGGAGAAGGTGAAGTCTGGAGGGTGAATCAGAAGAAGTAGAAGAAGGAGAAGGAGAAGGTGAAGTCTGGAGGGTGAATCAGAAGAAGCAGA
Source organism: Somniosus microcephalus (assembly GCF_052327205.1). Taxonomy (NCBI): domain Eukaryota; kingdom Metazoa; phylum Chordata; class Chondrichthyes; order Squaliformes; family Somniosidae; genus Somniosus; species Somniosus microcephalus. The sequence continues at coordinate 1,026,701 of NW_028225195.1, forward strand.
AGAAGGAGAAGGAGAAGGTGAAGTCTGGAGGGTGAATCAGAAGAAGCAGAAGAAGGAGAAGGAGAAGATGAAGTCTGGAGGGTGAATCAGAAGAAATAGAAGAAGGAGAAGGAGAAGGTGAAGTCTGGAGGGTGAATCAGAAGTAGTAGAAGAAGGAGAAGGAGAAGGTGAAGTCTGGAGGGTGAATCAGAAGAAACAGAAGAAGGAGAAGGAGAAGGTGAAGTCTGGAGGGTGAATCAGAAGAAGTAGAAGAAGGAGAAGGAGAAGGTGTAGTCTGGAGGGTGAATCAGAAGAAGTAGACGAAGGAGAAGGAGAAGGTGAAGTCTGGAGGGTGAATCAGAAGAAGCAGAAGAAGGAGATGGAGAAGGTGAAGTCTGGAGGGTGAATCAGAGGAAGTAGAAGAAGGAGAAGGAGAAGGTGAAGTCTGGAGGGTGAATCAGAAGAAGCAGAAGAAGGAGAAGGAGAAGGTGAAGTCTGGAGGGTGAATCAGAAGAAGCAGAAGAAGGAGAAGGAGAAGGTGAAGTCTGGAGGGTGATTCAGAAGAAGCAGAATAAGGAGAAGGAGAAGGTGATGTCTGGAGGGTGAATCAGAAGAAGAAGAAGAAGGAGAAGGAGAAGGTGAAGTCTGGAGGGTGAATCAGAAGAAGTAGAAGAAGGAGAAGGAGAAGGTGAAGTCTGGAGGGTGAATCAGAAGAAGTAGAAGAAGGAGAAGGAGAAGGTGAAGTCTGGAGGGTGAATCAGAAGAAGTAGAAGAAGGAGAAGGAGAAGGTGAAGTCTGGAGGGTGAAGCAGAAGAAGTAGAAGAAGGAGAAGGAGAAGGTGAAGTCAGGAGGGTGAATCAGAAGATGTAGAAGAAGGAGAAGGAGAAGGTGAAGTCAGGAGGGTGAATCAGAAGAAGCAGAAGAAGGAGAAGGAGAAGGTGAAGTTTGGAGGGTGAATCAGAAGAATCAGAAGAAGGAGAAGGAGAAGGTGAAGTCTGGAGGGTGAATCAGAAGAAGCAGAAGAAAGAGAAGGAGAAGGTGAAGTCTGGAGGGTGAATCAGAAGAAGTAGAAGAAGGAGAAGGAGAAGGTGAAGTCTGGAGGGTGAATCAGAAGAAGCAGAAGAAGGAGAAGGAGAAGGTGAAGTCTGGAGGGTGAATCAGAAGAAGTAGACGAAGGAGAAGGAGAAGGTGAAGTCTGGAGGGTGAATCAGAAGAAGCAGAAGAAGGAGATGGAGAAGGTGAAGTCTGGAGGGTGAATCAGAAGAAGTAGAAGAAGGAGAAGGTGAAGGTGAAGTCTGGAGGGTGAATCAGAAGAAGCAGAAGAAGGAGAAGGAGAAGGTGAAGTCTTGAGGGTGATTCAGAAGAAGCAGAATAAGGAGAAGGAGAAGGTGAAGTCTGGAGGGTGAATCAGAAGAAGCAGAAGAAGGAGAAGGAGAAGGTGAAGTCTGGAGGGTGAATCAGAAGAAGTAGAAGAAGGAGAAGGAGAAGGTGAAGTCTGGAGGGTGAATCAGAAGAAGTAGAAGAAGGAGAAGGAGAAGGTGAAGTCTGGAGGGTGAATCAGAAGAAGTAGAAGTAGGAGAAGGAGAAGGTGAAGTCTGGAGGGTGAAGCAGAAGAAGTAGAAGAAGGAGAAGGAGAAGGTTAAGTCAGGAGGGTGAATCAGAAGATGTAGAAGAAGGAGAAGGAGAAGGTGAAGTCAGGAGGGTGAATCAGAAGAAGCAGAAGAAGGAGAAGGAGAAGGTGAAGTCTGGAGGGTGAATCAGAAGAAGCAGAAGAAGGAGAAGGAGAAGGTGAAGTCTGGAGGGTGAATCAGAAGAAGCAGAAGAAGGAGAAGGAGAAGGTGAAGTCTGGAGGGTGAATCAGAAGAAGCAGAATAAGGAGAAGGAGAAGGTGAAGTCTGGAGGGTGAATCAGAAGAAGCAGAAGAAGGAGAAGGAGAAGGTGAAGTCTGGAGGGTGAATCAGAAGAAGTAGAAGAAGGATTAGGAGAAGGTGAAGTCTGGAGGGTGAAGCAGAAGAAGTAGAAGAAGGAGAAGGAGAAGGTGAAGTCAGGAGGGTGAATCAGAAGAAGTAGAAGAAGGAGAAGGAGAAGGTGAAGTCAGGAGGGTGAATCAGAAGAAGCAGAAAAGGAGATAGAGAAGGTGAAGTCTGGAGGGTGAATCAGAAGAATCAGAAGAAGGAGAAGGAGAAGGTGAAGTCTGGAGGGTGAAGCAGAAGAAGCAGAAGAAAGAGAAGGAGAAGGTGAAGTCTGGAGGGTGAAGCAGAAGAAGGAGAAGGAGAAGGTGAAGACTGGAGGGTGAATCAGAAGAAGTAGAAGAAGGAGAAGGAGAAGGTGAAGTCTGGAGGGTGAATCAGAAGAAGTAGAAGAAGGAGAAGGAGAAGGTGAAGTCTGGAGGGTGAATCAGAAGAAGCAGAAGAAGGAGAAGGAGAAGGTGAAGTCTGGAGGGTGAATCAGAAGAAGCAGAAGAAGGAGAAGGAGAAGATGAAGTCTGGAGGGTGAATCAGAAGAAGTAGAAGAAGGAGAAGGAGAAGGTGAGGTCTGGAGGGTGAATCAGAAGAAGCAGAAGAAGGAGAAGGAGAAGGTGAAGTCTGGAGGGTGAATCAGAAGAAGCAGAAGAAGGAGAAGGAGAAGGTGAAGTCTGGAGGGTGAATCAGAAGAAGCAGAAGAAGGAGAAGGAGAAGGTGAAGTCAGGAGGGTGAATCAGAAGAAGCAGAAGAAGGAGAAGGAGAAGGTGAAGTTAGGAGGGAGAATCAGAAGAAGCAGAAGAAGGAGAAGGAGCAGGTGAAGTCAGGGGGGTGTAGCAGAAGAAGTAGAAGAAGGAGAAGGAGAAGGTGAAGTCAGGACGGTGAAGCAGAAGAAGCAGAAGAAGGAGAAAAGAAGGTGAAGCCTGGAGGGCGCAGCAGAAGAAGCAGAAGAAGGAGAAGGAGAAGGTGAAGTCTGGAGTGTGAAGCAGAAGAAGCAGAAGAAGGAGAAGGAGAAGGTGAAGTCTGGAGGGCGCAGCAGAAGAAGCAGAAGAAGGAGAATGAGAAGGTGAAGTCTGGAGGGTGAATCAGAAGAAGCAGAAGAAGGAGAAGGAGAAGGTGAAGTCTGGAGGGTGAATCAGAAGAAGTAGAAGAAGGAGAAGGAGAAGGTGAAGTCTGGAGGGTGAAGCAGAAGAAGTAGAAGAAGGAGAAGGAGAAGGTGAAGTCAGGAGGGTGAATCAGAAGAAGTAGAAGAAGGAAAAGGAGAAGGTGAAGTCAGGAGGGTGAATCAGAAGAAGCAGAAGAAGGAGAAGGAGAAGGTGAAGTCTGGAGGGTGAATCAGAAGAATCAGAAGAAGGAGAAGGAGAAGGTGAAGTCTGGAGGGTGAATCAGAAGAAGCAGAAGAAAGAGAAGGAGAAGGTGAAGTCTGGAGGGTGAAGCAGAAGAAACAGAAGAAGGAGAAGGAGAAGGTGAAGACTGGAGGGTGAATCAGAAGAAGTAGAAGAAGGAGAAGGAGAAGGTGAAGTCTGGAGGGTGAATCAGAAGAAGTAGAAGAAGGAGAAGGAGAAGTTGAAGTCTGGAGGGTGAATCAGAAGAAGCAGAAGAAGGAGAAGGAGAAGGTGAAGTCTGGAGGGTGAATCAGAAGAAGCAGAAGAAGGAGAAGGAGAAGATGAAGTCTGGAGGGTGAATCAGAAGAAGTAGAAGAAGGAGAAGGAGAAGGTGAAGTCTGGAGGGTGAAGCAGAAGAAGTAGAAGAAGGAGAAGGAGAAGGTGAAGTCAGGAGGGTGAATCAGAAGAAGTAGAAGAAGGAGAAGGAGAAGGTGAAGTCTGGAGGGTGAATCAGAAGAAGCAGAAGAAGGAGAAGGAGAAGGTGAAGTCTGGAGGGTGAATCAGAAGAAGCAGAAGAAGGAGAAGGAGAAGATGAAGTCTGGAGGGTGAATCAGAAGAAGTAGAAGAAGGAGAAGGAGAAGGTGAGGTCTGGAGGGTGAATCAGAAGAAGCAGAAGAAGGAGAAGGAGAAGGTGAAGTCTGGAGGGTGAATCAGAAGAAGCAGAAGAAGGAGAAGGAGAAGGTGAAGTCTGGAGGGTGAATCAGAATAAGCAGAAGAAGGAGAAGGAGAAGGTGAAGTCAGGAGGGTGAATCAGAAGAAGCAGAAGAAGGAGAAGGAGAAGGTGAAGTTAGGAGGGTGAATCAGAAGAAGCAGAAGAAGGAGAAGGAGCAGGTGAAGTCAGGGGGGTGTAGCAGAAGAAGTAGAAGAAGGAGAAGGAGAAGGTGAAGTCAGGACGGTGAAGCAGAAGAAGCAGAAGAAGGAGAAGGAGAAGGTGAAGCCTGGAGGGCGCAGCAGAAGAAGCAGAAGAAGGAGAAGGAGAAGGTGAAGTCTGGAGTGTGAAGCAGAAGAAGCAGAAGAAGGAGAAGGAGAAGGTGAAGTCTGGAGGGCGCAGCAGAAGAAGCAGAAGAAGGAGAATGAGAAGGTGAAGTCTGGAGGGTGAATCAGAAGAAGCAGAAGAAGGAGAAGGAGAAGGTGAAGTCTGGAGGGTGAATCAGAAGAAGTAGAAGAAGGAGAAGGAGAAGGTGAAGTCTGGAGGGTGAAGCAGAAGAAGTAGAAGAAGGAGAAGGAGAAGGTGAAGTCAGGAGGGTGAATCAGAAGAAGTAGAAGAAGGAGAAGGAGAAGGTGAAGTCAGGAGGGTGAATCAGAAGAAGCAGAAGAAGGAGAAGGAGAAGGTGAAGTCTGGAGGGTGAATCAGAAGAATCAGAAGAAGGAGAAGGAGAAGGTGAAGTCTGGAGGGTGAATCAGAAGAAGCAGAAGAAAGAGAAGGAGAAGGTGAAGTCTGGAGGGTGAAGCAGAAGAAACAGAAGAAGGAGAAGGAGAAGGTGAAGACTGGAGGGTGAATCAGAAGAAGTAGAAGAAGGAGAAGGAGAAGGTGAAGTCTGGAGGGTGAATCAGAAGAAGTAGAAGAAGGAGAAGGAGAAGTTGAAGTCTGGAGGGTGAATCAGAAGAAGCAGAAGAAGGAGAAGGAGAAGGTGAAGTCTGGAGGGTGAATCAGAAGAAGTAGAAGAAGGAGAAGGAGAAGGTGAAGTCTGGCGGGTGAATCAGAAGAAGCAGAAGAAGGAGAAGGAGAAGGTGAAGTCTGGAGGGTGAATCAGAAGAAGCAGAAGAAGGAGAAGGAGAAGGTGAAGTCTGGAGGGTGAATCAGAAGAAGCAGAATAAGGAGAAGGAGAAGGTGAAGTCTGGAGGGTGAATCAGAAGAAGCAGAAGAAGGAGAAGGAGAAGGTGAAGTCTGGAGGGTGAATCAGAAGAAGTAGAAGAAGGAGAAGGAGAAGATGAAGTCTGGAGGGTGAATCAGAAGAAGTAGAAGAAGGAGAAGGAGAAGGTGAAGTCTGGAGGGTGAATCAGAAGAAGTAGAAGAAGGAGAAGGAGAAGATGAAGTCTGGAGGGTGAATCAGAAGAAACAGAAGAAGGAGAAGGAGAAGGTGAAGTCTGGAGGGTGAATCAGAAGAAGTAGAAGAAGGAGAAGGAGAAGGTGTAGTCTGGAGGGTGAATCAGAAGAAGTAGACGAAGGAGAAGGAGAAGGTGATGTCTGGAGGGTGAATCAGAAGAAGCAGAAGAAGGAGAAGGAGAAGGTGAAGTCTGGAGGGTGAATCAGAAGAAGTAGAAGAAGGAGAAGGAGAAGGTGAAGTCTGGAGGGTGAATCAGAAGAAGCAGAATAAGGAGAAGGAGAAGGTGAAGTCTGGAGGGTGAATCAGAAGAAGCAGTAGAAGGAGAAGGAGAAGGTGAAGTCTGGAGGGTGAATCAGAAGAAGTAGAAGAAGGAGAAGGAGAAGATGAAGTCTGGAGGGTGAATCAGAAGAAGTAGAAGAAGGAGAAGGAGTAGGTGAAGTCTGGAGGGTGAATCAGAAGAAGTAGAAGAAGGAGAAGGAGAAGATGAAGTCTGGAGGGTGAATCAGAAGAAACAGAAGAAGGAGAAGGAGAAGGTGAAGTCTGGAGGGTGAATCAGAAGAAGTAGAAGAAGGAGAAGGAGAAGGTGTAGTCTGGAGGGTGAATCAGAAGAAGTAGACGAAGGAGAAGGAGAAGGTGAAGTCTGGAGGGTGAATCAGAAGAAGCAGAAGAAGGAGAAGGAGAAGGTGAAGTCTGGAGGGTGAATCAGAAGAAGTAGAAGAAGGAGAAGGAGAAGGTGAAGTCTGGAGGGTGAATCAGAAGAAGCAGAAGAAGGAGAAGGAGAAGGTGAAGTCTGGAGGGTGAATCAGAAGAAGCAGAAGAAGGAGAAGGAGAAGGTGAAGTCTGGAGGGTGAATCAGAAGAAGTAGAAGAAGGAGAAGGAGAAGTTGAAGTCTTGAGGGTGAAGCAGAAGAAGTAGAAGATGGAGAAGGAGAAGGTGAAGTCAGGAGGGTGAATCAGAAGAAGTAGAAGAAGGAGAAGGAGAAGGTGAAGTCAGGAGGGTGAATCAGAAGAAGCAGAAGATGGAGAAGGAGAAGGTGAAGTCTGGAGGGTGAATCAGAAGAATCAGAAGAAGGAGAAGGAGAAGGTGAAGTCTGGAGGGTGAATCAGAAGAAGCAAAGGAAGGAGAAGGAGAAGGTGAAGTCTGGAGGGTGAATCAGAAGAAGCAGAATAAGGAGAAGGAGAAGGTGAAGTCTGGAGGGTGAATCAGAAGAAGCAGAATAAGGAGAAGGAGAAGGTGAAGTCTGGAGGGTGAATCAGAAGAAGCAGAAGAAGGAGAAGGAGAAGGTGAAGTCTGGAGGGTGAATCAGAAGAAGTAGAAGAAGGAGAAGGAGAAGGTGAAGTCAGGAGGGTGAATCAGAAGAAGCAGAAGAAGGAGAAGGAGAAGGTGAAGTCTGGAGGGTGAATCAGAAGAATCAGAAGAAGGAGAAGGAGAAGGTGAAGTCTGGAGGGTGAATCAGAAGAAGCAGAAGAAAGAGAAGGAGAAGGTGAAGTCTGGAGGGTGAAGCAGAAGAAACAGAAGAAGGAGAAGGAGAAGGTGAAGACTGGAGGGTGAATCAGAAGAAGTAGAAGAAGGAGAAGGAGAAGGTGAAGTCTGGAGGGTGAATCAGAAGAAGTAGAAGAAGGAGAAGGAGAAGGTGAAGTCTGGAGGGGGAATCAGAAGAAGCAGAAGAAGGAGAAGGAGAAGGTGAAGTCTGGAGGGTGAATCAGAAGAAGCAGAAGAAGGAGAAGGAGAAGATGAAGTCTGGAGGGTGAATCAGAAGAAGTAGAAGAAGGAGAAGGAGAAGGTGAAGTCTGGAGGGTGAATCAGAAGTAGTAGAAGAAGGAGAAGGAGAAGGTGAAGTCTGGAGGGTGAATCAGAAGAAACAGAAGAAGGAGAAGGAGAAGGTGAAGTCTGGAGGGTGAATCAGAAGAAGTAGAAGAAGGAGAAGGAGAAGGTGTAGTCTGGAGGGTGAATCAGAAGAAGTAGACGAAGGAGAAGGAGAAGGTGAAGTCTGGAGGGTGAATCAGAAGAAGCAGAAGAAGGAGATGGAGAAGGTGAAGTCTGGAGGGTGAATCAGAGGAAGTAGAAGAAGGAGAAGGAGAAGGTGAAGTCTGGAGGGTGAATCAGAAGAAGCAGAAGAAGGAGAAGGAGAAGGTGAAGTCTGGAGGGTGAATCAGAAGAAGCAGAAGAAGGAGAAGGAGAAGGTGAAGTCTGGAGGGTGATTCAGAAGAAGCAGAATAAGGAGAAGGAGAAGGTGATGTCTGGAGGGTGAATCAGAAGAAGCAGAAGAAGGAGAAGGAGAAGGTGAAGTCTGGAGGGTGAATCAGAAGAAGTAGAAGAAGGAGAAGGAGAATGTGAAGTCTGGAGGGTGAATCAGAAGAAGTAGAAGAAGGAGAAGGAGAAGGTGAAGTCTGGAGGGTGAATCAGAAGAAGTAGAAGAAGGAGAAGGAGAAGGTGAAGTCTGGAGGGTGAAGCAGAAGAAGTAGAAGAAGGAGAAGGAGAAGGTGAAGTCAGGAGGGTGAATCAGAAGATGTAGAAGAAGGAGAAGGAGAAGGTGAAGTCAGGAGGCTGAATCAGAAGAAGCAGAAGAAGGAGAAGGAGAAGGTGAAGTCTGGAGGGTGAATCAGAAGAATCAGAAGAAGGAGAAGGAGAAGATGAAGTCTGGAGGGTGAATCAGAAGAAGCAGAAGAAAGAGAAGGAGAAGGTGAAGTCTGGAGGGTGAATCAGAAGAAGTAGAAGAAGGAGAAGGAGAAGGTGAAGTCTGGAGGGTGAATCAGAAGAAGCAGAAGAAGGAGAAGGAGAAGGTGAAGTCTGGAGGGTGAATCAGAAGAAGTAGACGAAGGAGAAGGAGAAGGTGAAGTCTGGAGGGTGAATCAGAAGAAGTAGAAGAAGGAGAAGGTGAAGGTGAAGTCTGGAGGGTGAATCAGAAGAAGCAGAAGAAGGAGAAGGAGAAGGTGAAGTCTGGAGGGTGATTCAGAAGAAGCAGAATAAGGAGAAGGAGAAGTTGAAGTCTGGAGGGTGAATCAGAAGAAGCAGAAGAAGGAGAAGGAGAAGGTGAAGTCTGGAGGGTGAATCAGAAGAAGTAGAAGAAGGAGAAGGAGAAGGTGAAGTCTGGAGGGTGAATCAGAAGAAGTAGAAGAAGGAGAAGGAGAAGGTGAAGTCTGGAGGGTGAATCAGAAGAAGTAGAAGAAGGAGAAGGAGAAGGTGAAGTCTGGAGGGTGAAGCAGAAGAAGTAGAAGAAGGAGAAGGAGAAGGTGAAGTCAGGAGGGTGAATCAGAAGATGTAGAAGAAGGAGAAGGAGAAGGTGAAGTCAGGAGGGTGAATCAGAAGAAGCAGAAGAAGGAGAAGGAGAAGGTGAAGTCTGGAGGGTGAATCAGAAGAAGCAGAAGAAGGAGAAGGAGAAGGTGAAGTCTGGAGGGTGAATCAGAAGAAGCAGAAGAAGGAGAAGGAGAAGGTGAAGTCTGGAGGGTGAATCAGAAGAAGCAGAATAAGGAGAAGGAGAAGGTGAAGGCTGAAGGGTGAATCAGAAGAAGCAGAAGAAGGAGATGGAGAAGGTGAAGTCTGGAGGGTGAATCAGAAGAAGTAGAAGAAGGAGAAGGAGAAGGTGAAGTCTGGAGGGTGAAGCAGAAGAAGTAGAAGAAGGAGAAGGAGAAGGTGAAGTCAGGAGGGTGAATCAGAAGAAGTAGAAGAAGGAGAAGGAGAAGGTGAAGTCAGGAGGGTGAATCAGAAGAAGCAGAAGAAGGAGATAGAGAAGGTGAAGTCTGGAGGGTGAATCAGAAGAATCAGAAGAAGGAGAAGGAGAAGGTGAAGTCTGGAGGGTGAAACAGAAGAAGCAGAAGAAAGAGAAGGAGAAGGTGAAGTCTGGAGGGTGAAGCAGAAGAAACAGAAGAAGGAGAAGGAGAAGGTGAAGACTGGAGGGTGAATCAGAAGAAGTAGAAGAAGGAGAAGGAGAAGGTGAAGTCTGGAGGGTGAATCAGAAGAAGTAGAAGAAGGAGAAGGAGAAGGTGAAGTCTGGAGGGTGAATCAGAAGAAGCAGAAGAAGGAGAAGCAGAAGGTGAAGTCTGGAGGGGGAATCAGAAGAAGCAGAAGAAGGAGAAGGAGAAGATGAAGTCTGGAGGGTGAATCAGAAGAAGTAGAAGAAGGAGAAGGAGAAGGTGAGGTCTGGAGGGTGAATCAGAAGAAGCAGAAGAAGGAGAAGGAGAAGGTGAAGTCTGGAGGGTGAATCAGAAGAAGCAGAAGAAGGAGAAGGAGAAGTTGAAGTCTGGAGGGTGAATCAGAAGAAGCAGAAGAAGGAGAAGGAGAAGGTGAAGTCAGGAGGGTGAATCAGAAGAAGCAGAAGAAGGAGAAGGAGAAGGTGAAGTTAGGAGGGTGAATCAGAAGAAGCAGAAGAAGGAGAAGGAGCAGGTGAAGTCAGGGGGGTGTAGCAGAAGAAGTAGAAGAAGGAGAAGGAGAAGGTGAAGTCAGGACGGTGAAGCAGAAGAAGCAGAAGAAGGAGAAGGAGAAGGTGAAGCCTGGAGGGCGCAGCAGAAGAAGCAGAAGAAGGAGAAGGAGAAGGTGAAGTCTGGAGGGCGCAGCAGAAGAAGCAGAAGAAGGAGAATGAGAAGGTGAAGTCTGGAGGGTGAATCAGAAGAAGCAGAAGAAGGAGAAGGAGAAGGTGAAGTCTGGAGGGTGAATCAGAAGAAGTAGAAGAAGGAGAAGGAGAAGGTGAAGTCTGGAGGGTGAAGCAGAAGAAGTAGAAGAAGGAGAAGGAGAAGGTGAAGTCAGGAGGGTGAATCAGAAGAAGTAGAAGAAGGAGAAGGAGAAGGTGAAGTCAGGAGGGTGAATCAGAAGAAGCAGAAGAAGGAGAAGGAGAAGGTGAAGTCTGGAGGGTGAATCAGAAGAATCAGAAGAAGGAGAAGTAGAAGGTGAAGTCTGGAGGGTGAATCAGAAGAAGCAGAAGAAAGAGAAGGAGAAGGTGAAGTCTGGAGGGTGAAGCAGAAGAAACAGAAGAAGGAGAAGGAGAAGGTGAAGACTGGAGGGTGAATCAGAAGAAGTAGAAGAAGGAGAAGGAGAAGGTGAAGTCTGGAGGGTGAATCAGAAGCAGTAGAATAAGGAGAAGGAGAAGTTGAAGTCTGGAGGGTGAATCAGAAGAAGCAGAAGAAGGAGAAGGAGAAGGTGAAGTCTGGAGGGTGAATCAGAAGAAGCAGAAGAAGGAGAAGGAGAAGATGAAGTCTGGAGGGTGAATCAGAAGAAGTAAAAGAAGGAGAAGGAGAAGGTGAAGTCTGGAGGGTGAATCAGAAGAAGTAGAAGAAGGAGAAGGAGAAGATGAAGTCTGGAGGGTGAATCAGAAGAAACAGAAGAAGGAGAAGGAGAAGGTGAAGTCTGGAGGGTGAATCAGAAGAAGTAGAAGAAGGAGAAGGAGAAGGTGTAGTCTGGAGGGTGAATCAGAAGAAGTAGACGAAGGAGAAGGAGAAGGTGAAGTCTGGAGAGTGAATCAAAAGAAGCAGAAGAAGGACAAGGAGAAGGTGAAGTCTGGAGGGTGAATCAGAAGAAGTAGAAGAAGGAGAAGGAGAAGGTGAAGTCTGGAGGGTGAATCAGAAGAAGCAGAAGAAGTAGAAGGAGAAGGTGAAGTCTGGAGGGAGAATCAGAAGAAGCAGAAGAAGGAGAAGGAGAAGGTGAAGTCTGGAGGGTGAATCAGAAGAAGCAGAATAAGGAGAAGGAGAAGGTGAAGTCTGGAGGGTGAATCAGAAGAAGTAGAAGAAGGAGAAGGAGAAGGTGTAGTCTGGAGGGTGAATCAGAAGAAGTAGACGAAGGAGAAGGAGAAGGTGAAGTCTGGAGGGTGAATCAGAAGAAGCAGAAAAAGGAGAAGGAGAAGGTGAAGTCTGGAGGGTGAATCAGAAGAAGTAGAAGAAGGAGAAGGAGAAGGTGAAGTCTGGAGGGTGAATCAGAAGAAGCAGAATAAGGAGAAGGAGAAGGTGAAGTCTGGAGGGTGAATCAGAAGAAGCAAAGGAAGGAGAAGGAGAAGGTGAAGTCTGGAGGGTGAATCAGAAGAAGCAGAATAAGGAGAAGGAGAAGGTGAAGTCTGGAGGGTGAATCAGAAGAAGCAGAATAAGGAGAAGGAGAAGGTGAAGTCTGGAGGGTGAATCAGAAGAAGCAGAAGAAGGAGAAGGAGAAGGTGAAGTCTGGAGGGTGAATCAGAAGAAGTAGAAGAAGGAGAAGGAGAAGGTGAAGTCAGGAGGGTGAATCAGAAGAAGCAGAAGAAGGAGAAGGAGAAGGTGAAGTCTGGAGGGTGAATCAGAAGAATCAGAAGAAGGAGAAGGAGAAGGTGAAGTCTGGAGGGTGAATCAGAAGAAGCAGAAGAAAGAGAAGGAGAAGGTGAAGTCTGGAGGGTGAAGCAGAAGAAACAGAAGAAGGAGAAGGAGAAGGTGAAGACTGGAGGGTGAATCAGAAGAAGTAGAAGAAGGAGAAGGAGAAGGTGAAGTCTGGAGGGTGAATCAGAAGAAGTAGAAGAAGGAGAAGGAGAAGGTGAAGTCTGGAGGGGGAATCAGAAGAAGCAGAAGAAGGAGAAGGAGAAGGTGAAGTCTGGAGGGTGAATCAGAAGAAGCAGAAGAAGGAGAAGGAGAAGATGAAGTCTGGGGGGTGAATCAGAAGAAGTAGAAGAAGGAGAAGGAGAAGGTGAAGTCTGGAGGGTGAATCAGAAGTAGTAGAAGAAGGAGAAGGAGAAGGTGAAGTCTGGAGGGTGAATCAGAAGAAACAGAAGAAGGAGAAGGAGAAGGTGAAGTCTGGAGGGTGAATCAGAAGAAGTAGAAGAAGGAGAAGGAGAAGGTGTAGTCTGGAGGGTGAATCAGAAGAAGTAGACGAAGGAGAAGGAGAAGGTGAAGTCTGGAGGGTGAATCAGAAGAAGCAGAAGAAGGAGATGGAGAAGGTGAAGTCTGGAGGGTGAATCAGAGGGAGTAGAAGAAGGAGAAGGAGAAGGTGAAGTCTGGAGGGTGAATCAGAAGAAGCAGAAGAAGGAGAAGGAGAAGGTGAAGTCTGGAGGGTGAATCAGAAGAAGCAGAAGAAGGAGAAGGAGAAGGTGAAGTCTGGAGGGTGATTCAGAAGAAGCAGAATAAGGAGAAGGAGAAGGTGATGTCTGGAGGGTGAATCAGAAGAAGCAGAAGAAGGAGAAGGAGAAGGTGAAGTCTGGAGGGTGAATCAGAAGAAGTAGAAGAAGGAGAAGGAGAATGTGAAGTCTGGAGGGTGAATCAGAAGAAGTAGAAGAAGGAGAAGGAGAAGGTGAAGTCTGGAGGGTGAATCAGAAGAAGTAGAAGAAGGAGAAGGAGAAGGTGAAGTCTGGAGGGTGAAGCAGAAGAAGTAGAAGAAGGAGAAGGAGAAGGTGAAGTCAGGAGGGTGAATCAGAAGATGTAGAAGAAGGAGAAGGAGAAGGTGAAGTCAGGAGGCTGAATCAGAAGAAGCAGAAGAAGGAGAAGGAGAAGGTGAAGTCTGGAGGGTGAATCAGAAGAATCAGAAGAAGGAGAAGGAGAAGGTGAAGTCTGGAGGGTGAATCAGAAGAAGCAGAAGAAAGAGAAGGAGAAGGTGAAGTCTGGAGGGTGAATCAGAAGAAGTAGAAGAAGGAGAAGGAGAAGGTGAAGTCTGGAGGGTGAATCAGAAGAAGCAGAAGAAGGAGAAGGAGAAGGTGAAGTCTGGAGGGTGAATCAGAAGAAGTAGACGAAGGAGAAGGAGAAGGTGAAGTCTGGAGGGTGAATCAGAAGAAGCAGAAGAAGGAGATGGAGAAGGTGAAGTCTGGAGGGTGAATCAGAAGAAGTAGAAGAAGGAGAAGGTGAAGGTGAAGTCTGGAGGGTGAATCAGAAGAAGCAGAAGAAGGAGAAGGAGAAGGTGAAGTCTGGAGGGTGATTCAGAAGAAGCAGAATAAGGAGAAGGAGAAGGTGAAGTCTGGAGGGTGAATCAGAAGAAGCAGAAGAAGGAGAAGGAGAAGGTGAAGTCTGGAGGGTGAATCAGAAGAAGTAGAAGAAGGAGAAGGAGAAGGTGAAGTCTGGAGGGTGAATCAGAAGAAGTAGAAGAAGGAGAAGGAGAAGGTGAAGTCTGGAGGGTGAATCAGAAGAAGTAGAAGAAGGAGAAGGAGAAGGTGAAGTCTGGAGGGTGAAGCAGAAGAAGTAGAAGAAGGAGAAGGAGAAGGTGAAGTCAGGAGGGTGAATCAGAAGATGTAGAAGAAGGAGAAGGAGAAGGTGAAGTCAGGAGGGTGAATCAGAAGAAGCAGAAGAAGGAGAAGGAGAAGGTGAAGTCTGGAGGGTGAATCAGAAGAAGCAGAAGAAGGAGAAGGAGAAGGTGAAGTCTGGAGGGTGAATCAGAAGAAGCAGAAGAAGGAGAAGGAGAAGGTGAAGTCTGGAGGGTGAATCAGAAGAAGCAGAATAAGGAGAAGGAGAAGGTGAAGGCTGAAGGGTGAATCAGAAGAAGCAGAAGAAGGAGATGGAGAAGGTGAAGTCTGGAGGGTGAATCAGAAGAAGTAGAAGAAGGAGAAGGAGAAGGTGAAGTCTGGAGGGTGAAGCAGAAGAAGTAGAAGAAGGAGAAGGAGAAGGTGAAGTCAGGAGGGTGAATCAGAAGAAGTAGAAGAAGGAGAAGGAGAAGGTGAAGTCAGGAGGGTGAATCAGAAGAAGCAGAAGAAGGAGATAGAGAAGGTGAAGTCTGGAGGGTGAATCAGAAGAATCAGAAGAAGGAGAAGGAGAAGGTGAAGTCTGGAGGGTGAAGCAGAAGAAGCAGAAGAAAGAGAAGGAGAAGGTGAAGTCTGGAGGGTGAAGCAGAAGAAACAGAAGAAGGAGAAGGAGAAGGTGAAGACTGGAGGGTGAATCAGAAGAAGTAGAAGAAGGAGAAGGAGAAGGTGAAGTCTGGAGGGTGAATCAGAAGAAGTAGAAGAAGGAGAAGGAGAAGGTGAAGTCTGGAGGGTGAATCAGAAGAAGCAGAAGAAGGAGAAGGAGAAGGTGAAGTCTGGAGGGGGAATCAGAAGAAGCAGAAGAAGGAGAAGGAGAAGATGAAGTCTGGAGGGTGAATCAGAAGAAGTAGAAGAAGGAGAAGGAGAAGGTGAGGTCTGGAGGGTGAATCAGAAGAAGCAGAAGAAGGAGAAGGAGAAGGTGAAGTCTGGAGGGTGAATCAGAAGAAGCAGAAGAAGGAGAAGGAGCAGGTGAAGTCAGGGGGGTGTAGCAGAAGAAGTAGAAGAAGGAGAAGGAGAAGGTGAAGTCAGGACGGTGAAGCAGAAGAAGCAGAAGAAGGAGAAGGAGAAGGTGAAGCCTGGAGGGCGCAGCAGAAGAAGCAGAAGAAGGAGAAGGAGAAGGTGAAGTCTGGAGGGCGCAGCAGAAGAAGCAGAAGAAGGAGAATGAGAAGGTGAAGTCTGGAGGGTGAATCAGAAGAAGCAGAAGAAGGAGAAGGAGAAGGTGAAGTCTGGAGGGTGAATCAGAAGAAGTAGAAGAAGGAGAAGGAGAAGGTGAAGTCTGGTGGGTGAAGCAGAAGAAGTAGAAGAAGGAGAAGGAGAAGGTGAAGTCAGGAGGGTGAATCAGAAGAAGTAGAAGAAGGAGAAGGAGAAGGTGAAGTCAGGAGGGTGAAGCAGAAGAAGTAGAAGAAGGAGAAGGAGAAGGTGAAGTCAGGAGGGTGAATCAGAAGAAGTAGAAGAAGGAGAAGGAGAAGGTGAAGTCAGGAGGGTGAATCAGAAGAAGCAGAAGAAGGAGAAGGAGAAGGTGAAGTCTGGAGGGTGAATCAGAAGAATCAGAAGAAGGAGAAGTAGAAGGTGAAGTCTGGAGGGTGAATCAGAAGAAGCAGAAGAAAGAGAAGGAGAAGGTGAAGTCTGGAGGGTGAAGCAGAAGAAACAGAAGAAGGAGAAGGAGAAGGTGAAGACTGGAGGGTGAATCAGAAGAAGTAGAAGAAGGAGAAGGAGAAGGTGAAGTCTGGAGGGTGAATCAGAAGCAGTAGAATAAGGAGAAGGAGAAGTTGAAGTCTGGAGGGTGAATCAGAAGAAGCAGAAGAAGGAGAAGGAGAAGGTGAAGTCTGGAGGGTGAATCAGAAGAAGCAGAAGAAGGAGAAGGAGAAGATGAAGTCTGGAGGGTGAATCAGAAGAAGTAAAAGAAGGAGAAGGAGAAGGTGAAGTCTGGAGGGTGAATCAGAAGAAGTAGAAGAAGGAGAAGGAGAAGATGAAGTCTGGAGGGTGAATCAGAAGAAACAGAAGAAGGAGAAGGAGAAGGTGAAGTCTGGAGGGTGAATCAGAAGAAGTAGAAGAAGGAGAAGGAGAAGGTGTAGTCTGGAGGGTGAATCAGAAGAAGTAGACGAAGGAGAAGGAGAAGGTGAAGTCTGGAGAGTGAATCAAAAGAAGCAGAAGAAGGAGAAGGAGAAGGTGAAGTCTGGAGGGTGAATCAGAAGAAGTAGAAGAAGGAGAAGGAGAAGGTGAAGTCTGGAGGGTGAATCAGAAGAAGCAGAAGAAGGAGAAGGAGAAGGTGAAGTCTGGAGGGAGAATCAGAAGAAGCAGAAGAAGGAGAAGGAGAAGGTGAAGTCTGGAGGGTGAATCAGAAGAAGCAGAATAAGGAGAAGGAGAAGGTGAAGTCTGGAGGGTGAATCAGAAGAAGTAGAAGAAGGAGAAGGAGAAGGTGTAGTCTGGAGGGTGAATCAGAAGAAGTAGACGAAGGAGAAGGAGAAGGTGAAGTCTGGAGGGTGAATCAGAAGAAGCAGAAGAAGGAGAAGGAGAAGGTGAAGTCTGGAGGGTGAATCAGAAGAAGTAGAAGAAGGAGAAGGAGAAGGTGAAGTCTGGAGGGTGAATCAGAAGAAGCAGAATAAGGAGAAGGAGAAGGTGAAGTCTGGAGGGTGAATCAGAAGAAGCAAAGGAAGGAGAAGGAGAAGGTGAAGTCTGGAGGGTGAATCAGAAGAAGCAGAATAAGGAGAAGGAGAAGGTGAAGTCTGGAGGGTGAATCAGAAGAAGCAGAATAAGGAGAAGGAGAAGGTGAAGTCTGGAGGGTGAATCAGAAGAAGCAGAAGAAGGAGAAGGAGAAGGTGAAGTCTGGAGGGTGAATCAGAAGAAGTAGAAGAAGGAGAAGGAGAAGGTGAAGTCAGGAGGGTGAATCAGAAGAAGCAGAAGAAGGAGAAGGAGAAGGTGAAGTCTGGAGGGTGAATCAGAAGAATCAGAAGAAGGAGAAGGAGAAGGTGAAGTCTGGAGGGTGAATCAGAAGAAGCAGAAGAAAGAGAAGGAGAAGGTGAAGTCTGGAGGGTGAAGCAGAAGAAACAGAAGAAGGAGAAGGAGAAGGTGAAGACTGGAGGGTGAATCAGAAGAAGTAGAAGAAGGAGAAGGAGAAGGTGAAGTCTGGAGGGTGAATCAGAAGAAGTAGAAGAAGGAGAAGGAGAAGGTGAAGTCTGGAGGGGGAATCAGAAGAAGCAGAAGAAGGAGAAGGAGAAGGTGAAGTCTGGAGGGTGAATCAGAAGAAGCAGAAGAAGGAGAAGGAGAAGATGAAGTCTGGAGGGTGAATCAGAAGAAGTAGAAGAAGGAGAAGGAGAAGGTGAAGTCTGGAGGGTGAATCAGAAGTAGTAGAAGAAGGAGAAGGAGAAGGTGAAGTCTGGAGGGTGAATCAGAAGAAACAGAAGAAGGAGAAGGAGAAGGTGAAGTCTGGAGGGTGAATCAGAAGAAGTAGAAGAAGGAGAAGGAGAAGGTGTAGTCTGGAGGGTGAATCAGAAGAAGTAGACGAAGGAGAAGGAGAAGGTGAAGTCTGGAGGGTGAATCAGAAGAAGCAGAAGAAGGAGATGGAGAAGGTGAAGTCTGGAGGGTGAATCAGAGGGAGTAGAAGAAGGAGAAGGAGAAGGTGAAGTCTGGAGGGTGAATCAGAAGAAGCAGAAGAAGGAGAAGGAGAAGGTGAAGTCTGGAGGGTGAATCAGAAGAAGCAGAAGAAGGAGAAGGAGAAGGTGAAGTCTGGAGGGTGATTCAGAAGAAGCAGAATAAGGAGAAGGAGAAGGTGATGTCTGGAGGGTGAATCAGAAGAAGCAGAAGAAGGAGAAGGAGAAGGTGAAGTCTGGAGGGTGAATCAGAAGAAGTAGAAGAAGGAGAAGGAGAATGTGAAGTCTGGAGGGTGAATCAGAAGAAGTAGAAGAAGGAGAAGGAGAAGGTGAAGTCTGGAGGGTGAATCAGAAGAAGTAGAAGAAGGAGAAGGAGAAGGTGAAGTCTGGAGGGTGAAGCAGAAGAAGTAGAAGAAGGAGAAGGAGAAGGTGAAGTCAGGAGGGTGAATCAGAAGATGTAGAAGAAGGAGAAGGAGAAGGTGAAGTCAGGAGGCTGAATCAGAAGAAGCAGAAGAAGGAGAAGGAGAAGGTGAAGTCTGGAGGGTGAATCAGAAGAATCAGAAGAAGGAGAAGGAGAAGGTGAAGTCTGGAGGGTGAATCAGAAGAAGCAGAAGAAAGAGAAGGAGAAGGTGAAGTCTGGAGGGTGAATCAGAAGAAGTAGAAGAAGGAGAAGGAGAAGGTGAAGTCTGGAGGGTGAATCAGAAGAAGCAGAAGAAGGAGAAGGAGAAGGTGAAGTCTGGAGGGTGAATCAGAAGAAGTAGACGAAGGAGAAGGAGAAGGTGAAGTCTGGAGGGTGAATCAGAAGAAGCAGAAGAAGGAGATGGAGAAGGTGAAGTCTGGAGGGTGAATCAGAAGAAGTAGAAGAAGGAGAAGGTGAAGGTGAAGTCTGGAGGGTGAATCAGAAGAAGCAGAAGAAGGAGAAGGAGAAGGTGAAGTCTGGAGGGTGATTCAGAAGAAGCAGAATAAGGAGAAGGAGAAGGTGAAGTCTGGAGGGTGAATCAGAAGAAGCAGAAGAAGGAGAAGGAGAAGGTGAAGTCTGGAGGGTGAATCAGAAGAAGTAGAAGAAGGAGAAGGAGAAGGTGAAGTCTGGAGGGTGAATCAGAAGAAGTAGAAGAAGGAGAAGGAGAAGGTGAAGTCTGGAGGGTGAATCAGAAGAAGTAGAAGAAGGAGAAGGAGAAGGTGAAGTCTGGAGGGTGAAGCAGAAGAAGTAGAAGAAGGAGAAGGAGAAGGTGAAGTCAGGAGGGTGAATCAGAAGATGTAGAAGAAGGAGAAGGAGAAGGTGAAGTCAGGAGGGTGAATCAGAAGAAGCAGAAGAAGGAGAAGGAGAAGGTGAAGTCTGGAGGGTGAATCAGAAGAAGCAGAAGAAGGAGAAGGAGAAGGTGAAGTCTGGAGGGTGAATCAGAAGAAGCAGAAGAAGGAGAAGGAGAAGGTGAAGTCTGGAGGGTGAATCAGAAGAAGCAGAATAAGGAGAAGGAGAAGGTGAAGGCTGAAGGGTGAATCAGAAGAAGCAGAAGAAGGAGATGGAGAAGGTGAAGTCTGGAGGGTGAATCAGAAGAAGTAGAAGAAGGAGAAGGAGAAGGTGAAGTCTGGAGGGTGAAGCAGAAGAAGTAGAAGAAGGAGAAGGAGAAGGTGAAGTCAGGAGGGTGAATCAGAAGAAGTAGAAGAAGGAGAAGGAGAAGGTGAAGTCAGGAGGGTGAATCAGAAGAAGCAGAAGAAGGAGATAGAGAAGGTGAAGTCTGGAGGGTGAATCAGAAGAATCAGAAGAAGGAGAAGGAGAAGGTGAAGTCTGGAGGGTGAAGCAGAAGAAGCAGAAGAAAGAGAAGGAGAAGGTGAAGTCTGGAGGGTGAAGCAGAAGAAACAGAAGAAGGAGAAGGAGAAGGTGAAGACTGGAGGGTGAATCAGAAGAAGTAGAAGAAGGAGAAGGAGAAGGTGAAGTCTGGAGGGTGAATCAGAAGAAGTAGAAGAAGGAGAAGGAGAAGGTGAAGTCTGGAGGGTGAATCAGAAGAAGCAGAAGAAGGAGAAGGAGAAGGTGAAGTCTGGAGGGGGAATCAGAAGAAGCAGAAGAAGGAGAAGGAGAAGATGAAGTCTGGAGGGTGAATCAGAAGAAGTAGAAGAAGGAGAAGGAGAAGGTGAGGTCTGGAGGGTGAATCAGAAGAAGCAGAAGAAGGAGAAGGAGAAGGTGAAGTCTGGAGGGTGAATCAGAAGAAGCAGAAGAAGGAGAAGGAGAAGTTGAAGTCTGGAGGGTGAATCAGAAGAAGCAGAAGAAGGAGAAGGAGAAGGTGAAGTCAGGAGGGTGAATCAGAAGAAGCAGAAGAAGGAGAAGGAGAAGGTGAAGTTAGGAGGGTGAATCAGAAGAAGCAGAAGAAGGAGAAGGAGCAGGTGAAGTCAGGGGGGTGTAGCAGAAGAAGTAGAAGAAGGAGAAGGAGAAGGTGAAGTCAGGACGGTGAAGCAGAAGAAGCAGAAGAAGGAGAAGGAGAAGGTGAAGCCTGGAGGGCGCAGCAGAAGAAGCAGAAGAAGGAGAAGGAGAAGGTGAAGTCTGGAGGGCGCAGCAGAAGAAGCAGAAGAAGGAGAATGAGAAGGTGAAGTCTGGAGGGTGAATCAGAAGAAGCAGAAGAAGGAGAAGGAGAAGGTGAAGTCTGGAGGGTGAATCAGAAGAAGTAGAAGAAGGAGAAGGAGAAGGTGAAGTCTGGAGGGTGAAGCAGAAGAAGTAGAAGAAGGAGAAGGAGAAGGTGAAGTCAGGAGGGTGAATCAGAAGAAGTAGAAGAAGGAGAAGGAGAAGGTGAAGTCAGGAGGGTGAATCAGAAGAAGCAGAAGAAGGAGAAGGAGAAGGTGAAGTCTGGAGGGTGAATCAGAAGAATCAGAAGAAGGAGAAGTAGAAGGTGAAGTCTGGAGGGTGAATCAGAAGAAGCAGAAGAAAGAGAAGGAGAAGGTGAAGTCTGGAGGGTGAAGCAGAAGAAACAGAAGAAGGAGAAGGAGAAGGTGAAGACTGGAGGGTGAATCAGAAGAAGTAGAAGAAGGAGAAGGAGAAGGTGAAGTCTGGAGGGTGAATCAGAAGCAGTAGAAGAAGGAGAAGGAGAAGTTGAAGTCTGGAGGGTGAATCAGAAGAAGCAGAAGAAGGAGAAGGAGAAGGTGAAGTCTGGAGGGTGAATCAGAAGAAGCAGAAGAAGGAGAAGGAGAAGGTGTAGTCTGGAGGGTGAATCAGAAGAAGTAGACGAAGGAGAAGGAGAAGGTGAAGTCTGGAGAGTGAATCAAAAGAAGCAGAAGAAGGAGAAGGAGAAGGTGAAGTCTGGAGGGTGAATCAGAAGAAGTAGAAGAAGGAGAAGGAGAAGGTGAAGTCTGGAGGGTGAATCAGAAGAAGCAGAAGAAGGAGAAGGAGAAGGTGAAGTCTGGAGGGAGAATCAGAAGAAGCAGAAGAAGGAGAAGGAGAAGGTGAAGTCTGGAGGGTGAATCAGAAGAAGCAGAATAAGGAGAAGGAGAAGGTGAAGTCTGGAGGGTGAATCAGAAGAAGTAGAAGAAGGAGAAGGAGAAGGTGTAGTCTGGAGGGTGAATCAGAAGAAGTAGACGAAGGAGAAGGAGAAGGTGAAGTCTGGAGGGTGAATCAGAAGAAGCAGAAGAAGGAGAAGGAGAAGGTGAAGTCTGGAGGGTGAATCAGAAGAAGTAGAAGAAGGAGAAGGAGAAGGTGAAGTCTGGAGGGTGAATCAGAAGAAGCAGAATAAGGAGAAGGAGAAGGTGAAGTCTGGAGGGTGAATCAGAAGAAGCAGGAGAAGGAGAAGGTGAAGTCTGGAGGGTGAATCAGAAGAAGTAGAAGAAGGAGAAGGAGAAGATGAAGTCTGGAGGGTGAATCAGAAGAAGTAGAAGAAGGAGAAGGAGAAGGTGAAGTCTGGAGGGTGAATCAGAAGAAGTAGAAGAAGGAGAAGGAGAAGATGAAGTCTGGAGGGTGAATCAGAAGAAACAGAAGAAGGAGAAGGAGAAGGTGAAGTCTGGAGGGTGAATCAGAAGAAGTAGAAGAAGGAGAAGGAGAAGGTGTAGTCTGGAGGGTGAATCAGAAGAAGTAGACGAAGGAGAAGGAGAAGGTGAAGTCTGGAGGGTGAATCAGAAGAAGTAGAAGAAGGAGAAGGAGAAGTTAAAGTCTGGAGGGTGAATCAGAAGAAGTAGAAGAAGGAGAAGGAGAAGGTGAAGTCTGGAGGGTGAATCAGAAGAAGCAGAAGAAGGAGAAGGAGAAGGTGAAGTCTGGAGGGTGAATCAGAAGAAGCAGAAGAAGGAGAAGGAGAAGGTGAAGTCTGGAGGGTGAATCAGAAGAAGTAGAAGAAGGAGAAGGAGAAGTTGAAGTCTGGAGGGTGAAGCAGAAGAAGTAGAAGATGGAGAAGGAGAAGGTGAAGTCAGGAGGGTGAATCAGAAGAAGTAGAAGAAGGAGAAGGAGAAGGTGAAGTCAGGAGGGTGAATCAGAAGAAGCAGAAGATGGAGAAGGAGAAGGTGAAGTCTGGAGGGTGAATCAGAAGAATCAGAAGAAGGAGAAGGAGAAGGTGAAGTCTGGAGGGTGAATCAGAAGAAGCAAAGGAAGGAGAAGGAGAAGGTGAAGTCTGGAGGGTGAATCAGAAGAAGCAGAATAAGGAGAAGGAGAAGGTGAAGTCTGGAGGGTGAATCAGAAGAAGCAGAATAAGGAGAAGGAGAAGGTGAAGTTAGGAGGGTGAATCAGAAGAAGCAGAAGAAGGAGAAGGAGCAGGTGAAGTCAGGGGGGTGTAGCAGAAGAAGTAGAAGAAGGAGAAGGAGAAGGTGAAGTCAGGACGGTGAAGCAGAAGAAGCAGAAGAAGGAGAAGAAGAAGGTGAAGCCTGGAGGGCGCAGCAGAAGAAGCAGAAGAAGGAGAAGGAGAAGGTGAAGTCTGGAGTGTGAAGCAGAAGAAGCAGAAGAAGGAGAAGGAGAAGGTGAAGTCTGGAGGGCGCAGCAGAAGAAGCAGAAGAAGGAGAATGAGAAGGTGAAGTCTGGAGGGTGAATCAGAAGAAGCAGAAGAAGGAGAAGGAGAAGGTGAAGTCTGGAGGGTGAATCAGAAGAAGTAGAAGAAGGAGAAGGAGAAGGTGAAGTCTGGAGGGTGAAGCAGAAGAAGTAGAAGAAGGAGAAGGAGAAGGAGAAGTCAGGAGGGTGAATCAGAAGAAGTAGAAGAAGGAGAAGGAGAAGGTGAAGTCAGGAGGGTGAATCAGAAGAAGCAGAAGAAGGAGAAGGAGAAGGTGAAGTCTGGAGGGTGAATCAGAAGAATCAGAAGAAGGAGAAGTAGAAGGTGAAGTCTGGAGGGTGAATCAGAAGAAGCAGAAGAAAGAGAAGGAGAAGGTGAAGTCTGGAGGGTGAAGCAGAAGAAACAGAAGAAGGAGAAGGAGAAGGTGAAGACTGGAGGGTGAATCAGAAGAAGTAGAAGAAGGAGAAGGAGAAGGTGAAGTCTGGAGGGTGAATCAGAAGCAGTAGAAGAAGGAGAAGGAGAAGTTGAAGTCTGGAGGGTGAATCAGAAGAAGCAGAAGAAGGAGAAGGAGAAGGTGAAGTCTGGAGGGTGAATCAGAAGAAGCAGAAGAAGGAGAAGGAGAAGATGAAGTCTGGAGGGTGAATCAGAAGAAGTAGAAGAAGGAGAAGGAGAAGGTGAAGTCTGGAGGGTGAATCAGAAGAAGTAGAAGAAGGAGAAGGAGAAGATGAAGTCTGGAGGGTGAATCAGAAGAAACAGAAGAAGGAGAAGGAGAAGGTGAAGTCTGGAGGGTGAATCAGAAGAAGTAGAAGAAGGAGAAGGAGAAGGTGTAGTCTGGAGGGTGAATCAGAAGAAGTAGACGAAGGAGAAGGAGAAGGTGAAGTCTGGAGAGTGAATCAAAAGAAGCAGAAGAAGGAGAAGGAGAAGGTGAAGTCTGGAGGGTGAATCAGAAGAAGCAGAAGAAGGAGAAGGAGAAGGTGAAGTCTGGAGGGAGAATCAGAAGAAGCAGAAGAAGGAGAAGGAGAAGGTGAAGTCTGGAGGGTGAATCAGAAGAAGCAGAAGAAGGAGAAGGAGAAGGTGAAGTCTGGAGGGAGAATCAGAAGAAGCAGAAGAAGGAGAAGGAGAAGGTGAAGTCTGGAGGGTGAATCAGAAGAAGCAGAATAAGGAGAAGGAGAAGGTGAAGTCTGGAGGGTGAATCAGAAGAAGTAGAAGAAGGAGAAGGAGAAGGTGTAGTCTGGAGGGTGAATCAGAAGAAGTAGACGAAGGAGAAGGAGAAGGTGAAGTCTGGAGGGTGAATCAGAAGAAGCAGAAGAAGGAGAAGGAGAAGGTGAAGTCTGGAGGGTGAATCAGAAGAAGTAGAAGAAGGAAAAGGAGAAGGTGAAGTCTGGAGGGTGAATCAGAAGAAGCAGAATAAGGAGAAGGAGAAGGTGAAGTCTGGAGGGTGAATCAGAAGAAGCAGAAGAAGGAGAAGGAGAAGGTGAAGTCTGGAGGGTGAATCAGAAGAAGTAGAAGAAGGAGAAGGAGAAGATGAAGTCTGGAGGGTGAATCAGAAGAAGTAGAAGAAGGAGAAGGAGAAGGTGAAGTCTGGAGGGTGAATCAGAAGAAGTAGAAGAAGGAGAAGGAGAAGATGAAGTCAGGAGGGTGAATCAGAAGAAACAGAAGAAGGAGAAGGAGAAGGTGAAGTCTGGAGGGTGAATCAGAAGAAGTAGAAGAAGGAGAAGGAGAAGGTGTAGTCTGGAGGGTGAATCAGAAGAAGTAGACGAAGGAGAAGGAGAAGGTGAAGTCTGGAGGGTGAATCAGAAGAAGTAGAAGAAGGAGAAGGAGAAGTTAAAGTCTGGAGGGTGAATCAGAAGAAGTAGAAGAAGGAGAAGGAGAAGGTGAAGTCTGGAGGGTGAATCAGAAGAAGCAGAAGAAGGAGAAGGAGAAGGTGAAGTCTGGAGGGTGAATCAGAAGAAGCAGAAGAAGGAGAAGGAGAAGGTGAAGTCTGGAGGGTGAATCAGAAGAAGTAGAAGAAGGAGAAGGAGAAGTTGAAGTCTGGAGGGTGAAGCAGAAGAAGTAGAAGATGGAGAAGGAGAAGGTGAAGTCAGGAGGGTGAATCAGAAGAAGTAGAAGAAGGAGAAGGAGAAGGTGAAGTCAGGAGGGTGAATCAGAAGAAGCAGAAGATGGAGAAGGAGAAGGTGAAGTCTGGAGGGTGAATCAGAAGAATCAGAAGAAGGAGAAGGAGAAGGTGAAGTCTGGAGGGTGAATCAGAAGAAGCAAAGGAAGGAGAAGGAGAAGGTGAAGTCTGGAGGGTGAATCAGAAGAAGCAGAATAAGGAGAAGGAGAAGGTGAAGTCTGGAGGGTGAATCAGAAGAAGCAGAATAAGGAGAAGGAGAAGGTGAAGTCTGGAGGGTGAATCAGAAGAAGCAGAAGAAGGAGAAGGAGAAGGTGAAGTCTGGAGGGTGAATCAGAAGAAGTAGAAGAAGGAGAAGGAGAAGGTGAAGTCTGGAGCGTGAAGCAGAAGAAGTAGAAGAAGGAGAAGGAGAAGGTGAAGTCAGGAGGGTGAATCAGAAGAAGTAGAAGAAGGAGAAGGAGAAGGTGAAGTCAGGAGGGTGAATCAGAAGAAGCAGAAGAAGGAGAAGGAGAAGGTGAAGTCTGGAGGGTGAATCAGAAGAATCAGAAGAAGGAGAATGAGAAGGTGAAGTCTGGAGGGTGAATCAGAAGAAGCAGAAGAAAGAGAAGGAGAAGGTGAAGTCTGGAGGGTGAATCAGAAGAAGTAGAAGAAGGAGAAGGAGAAGGTGAAGTCTGGAGGGTGAATCAGAAGAAGCAGAAGAAGGAGAAGGAGAAGGTGAAGTCTGGAGGGTTAATCAGAAGAAGCAGAAGAAGGAGAAGGAGAAGATGAAGTCTGGAGGGTGAATCAGAAGAAGTAGAAGAAGGAGAAGGAGAAGGTGAAGTCTGGAGGGTGAATCAGAAGTAGTAGAAGAAGGAGAAGGAGAAGGTGAAGTCTGGAGGGTGAATCAGAAGAAACAGAAGAAGGAGAAGGAGAAGGTGAAGTCTGGAGGGTGAATCAGAAGAAGTAGAAGAAGGAGAAGGAGAAGGTGTAGTCTGGAGGGTGAATCAGAAGAAGTAGACGAAGGAGAAGGAGAAGGTGAAGTCTGGAGGGTGAATCAGAAGAAGCAGAAGAAGGAGATGGAGAAGGTGAAGTCTGGAGGGTGAATCAGAAGAAGTAGAAGAAGGAGAAGGAGAAGGTGAAGTCTGGAGGGTGAATCAGAAGAAGCAGAAGAAGGAGAAGGAGAAGGTGAAGTCTGGAGGGTGAATCAGAAGAAGCAGAAGAAGGAGAAGGAGAAGGTGAAGTCTGGAGGGTGATTCAGAAGAAGCAGAATAAGGAGAAGGAGAAGGTGATGTCTGGAGGGTGAATCAGAAGAAGCAGAAGAATGAGAAGGAGAAGGTGAAGTCTGGAGGGTGAATCAGAAGAAGTAGAAGAAGGAGAAGGAGAAGGTGAAGTCTGGAGGGTGAATCAGAAGAAGTAGAAGAAGGAGAAGGAGAAGGTGAAGTCTGGAGGGTGAATCAGAAGAAGTAGAAGAAGGAGAAGGAGAAGGTGAAGTCTGGAGGGTGAAGCAGAAGAAGTAGAAGAAGGAGAAGGAGAAGGTGAAGTCTGGAGGGTGAATCAGAAGAATCAGAAGAACGAGAAGGAGAAGGTGAAGTTAGGAGGGTGAATCAGAAGAAGCAGAAGAAGGAGAAGGAGCAGGTGATGTCAGGGGGATGAAGCAGAAGAAGTAGAAGAAGGAGAAGGAGAAGGTGAAGTCCGGACGGTGAAGCAGAAGAAGCAGAAGAAGGAGAAGGAGAAGGTGAAGTCTGGAGGGTGAATCAGAAGAAGTAGAAGAAGGAGAAGGAGAAGGTCAAGTCTGGAGGGTGAATCAGAAGAAGTAGAAGAAGGAGAAGGAGAAGGTGAAGTCTGGAGGGTGAAGCAGAAGAAGTAGAAGAAGGAGAAGGAGAAGGTGAAGTCAGGAGGGTGAATCAGAAGAGGTAGAAGAAGGAGAAGGAGAAGGTGAAGTCAGGAGGGTGAATCAGAAGAAGCAGAAGAAGGAGAAGAAGAAGGTGAAGTCTGGAGGGTGAATCAGAAGAATCAGAAGAAGGAGAAGGAGAAGGTGAAGTCTGGAGGGTGAATCAGAAGAAGCAGAAGAAAGAGAAGGAGAAGGTGAAGTCTGGAGGGTGAATCAGAAGAAGTAGAAGAAGGAGAAGGAGAAGGTGAAGTCTGGAGTGTGAATCAGAAGAAGCAGAAGAAGGAGAAGGAGAAGGTGAAGTCTGGAGGGTGAATCAGAAGAAGCAGAATAAGGAGAAGGAGAAGGTGAAGTCTGGAGGGTGAATCAGAAGAAGCAGAAGAAGGAGAAGGAGAAGGTGAAGTCTGGAGGGTGAATCAGAAGAAGTAGAAGAAGGAGAAGGAGAAGGTGAAGTCTGGAGGGTGAATCAGAAGAAGTAGAAGAAGGAGAAGGAGAAGGTGAAGTCTGGAGGGTGAATCAGAAGAAGCAGAAGAAGGAGAAGGAGAAGGTGAAGTCTGGAGGGGGAATCAGAAGAAGCAGAAGAAGGAGAAGGAGAAGATGAAGTCTGGAGGGTGAATCAGAAGAAGTAGAAGAAGGAGAAGGAGAAGGTGAGGTCTGGAGGGTGAATCAGAAGAAGCAGAAGAAGGAGAAGGAGAAGGTGAAGTCTGGAGGGTGAATCAGAAGAAGCAGAAGAAGGAGAAGGAGCAGGTGAAGTCAGGGGGGTGTAGCAGAAGAAGTAGAAGAAGGAGAAGGAGAAGGTGAAGTCAGGACGGTGAAGCAGAAGAAGCAGAAGAAGGAGAAGGAGAAGGTGAAGCCTGGAGGGCGCAGCAGAAGAAGCAGAAGAAGGAGAAGGAGAAGGTGAAGTCTGGAGGGCGCAGCAGAAGAAGCAGAAGAAGGAGAATGAGAAGGTGAAGTCTGGAGGGTGAATCAGAAGAAGCAGAAGAAGGAGAAGGAGAAGGTGAAGTCTGGAGGGTGAATCAGAAGAAGTAGAAGAAGGAGAAGGAGAAGGTGAAGTCTGGAGGGTGAAGCAGAAGAAGTAGAAGAAGGAGAAGGAGAAGGTGAAGTCAGGAGGGTGAATCAGAAGAAGTAGAAGAAGGAGAAGGAGAAGGTGAAGTCAGGAGGGTGAAGCAGAAGAAGTAGAAGAAGGAGAAGGAGAAGGTGAAGTCAGGAGGGTGAATCAGAAGAAGTAGAAGAAGGAGAAGGAGAAGGTGAAGTCAGGAGGGTGAATCAGAAGAAGCAGAAGAAGGAGAAGGAGAAGGTGAAGTCTGGAGGGTGAATCAGAAGAATCAGAAGAAGGAGAAGTAGAAGGTGAAGTCTGGAGGGTGAATCAGAAGAAGCAGAAGAAAGAGAAGGAGAAGGTGAAGTCTGGAGGGTGAAGCAGAAGAAACAGAAGAAGTAGAAGGAGAAGGTGAAGACTGGAGGGTGAATCAGAAGAAGTAGAAGAAGGAGAAGGAGAAGGTGAAGTCTGGAGGGTGAATCAGAAGCAGTAGAATAAGGAGAAGGAGAAGTTGAAGTCTGGAGGGTGAATCAGAAGAAGCAGAAGAAGGAGAAGGAGAAGGTGAAGTCTGGAGGGTGAATCAGAAGAAGCAGAAGAAGGAGAAGGAGAAGATGAAGTCTGGAGGGTGAATCAGAAGAAGTAAAAGAAGGAGAAGGAGAAGGTGAAGTCTGGAGGGTGAATCAGAAGAAGTAGAAGAAGGAGAAGGAGAAGATGAAGTCTGGAGGGTGAATCAGAAGAAACAGAAGAAGGAGAAGGAGAAGGTGAAGTCTGGAGGGTGAATCAGAAGAAGTAGAAGAAGGAGAAGGAGAAGGTGTAGTCTGGAGGGTGAATCAGAAGAAGTAGACGAAGGAGAAGGAGAAGGTGAAGTCTGGAGAGTGAATCAAAAGAAGCAGAAGAAGGAGAAGGAGAAGGTGAAGTCTGGAGGGTGAATCAGAAGAAGTAGAAGAAGGAGAAGGAGAAGGTGAAGTCTGGAGGGTGAATCAGAAGAAGCAGAAGAAGGAGAAGGAGAAGGTGAAGTCTGGAGGGAGAATCAGAAGAAGCAGAAGAAGGAGAAGGAGAAGGTGAAGTCTGGAGGGTGAATCAGAAGAAGCAGAATAAGGAGAAGGAGAAGGTGAAGTCTGGAGGGTGATTCAGAAGAAGTAGAAGAAGGAGAAGGAGAAGGTGTAGTCTGGAGGGTGAATCAGAAGAAGTAGACGAAGGAGAAGGAGAAGGTGAAGTCTGGAGGGTGAATCAGAAGAAGCAGAAGAAGGAGAAGGAGAAGGTGAAGTCTGGAGGGTGAATCAGAAGAAGTAGAAGAAGGAGAAGGAGAAGGTGAAGTCTGGAGGGTGAATCAGAAGAAGCAGAATAAGGAGAAGGAGAAGGTGAAGTCTGGAGGGTGAATCAGAAGAAGCAAAGGAAGGAGAAGGAGAAGGTGAAGTCTGGAGGGTGAATCAGAAGAAGCAGAATAAGGAGAAGGAGAAGGTGAAGTCTGGAGGGTGAATCAGAAGAAGCAGAATAAGGAGAAGGAGAAGGTGAAGTCTGGAGGGTGAATCAGAAGAAGCAGAAGAAGGAGAAGGAGAAGGTGAAGTCTGGAGGGTGAATCAGAAGAAGTAGAAGAAGGAGAAGGAGAAGGTGAAGTCAGGAGGGTGAATCAGAAGAAGCAGAAGAAGGAGAAGGAGAAGGTGAAGTCTGGAGGGTGAATCAGAAGAATCAGAAGAAGGAGAAGGAGAAGGTGAAGTCTGGAGGGTGAATCAGAAGAAGCAGAAGAAAGAGAAGGAGAAGGTGAAGTCTGGAGGGTGAAGCAGAAGAAACAGAAGAAGGAGAAGGAGAAGGTGAAGACTGGAGGGTGAATCAGAAGAAGTAGAAGAAGGAGAAGGAGAAGGTGAAGTCTGGAGGGTGAATCAGAAGAAGTAGAAGAAGGAGAAGGAGAAGGTGAAGTCTGGAGGGGGAATCAGAAGAAGCAGAAGAAGGAGAAGGAGAAGGTGAAGTCTGGAGGGTGAATCAGAAGAAGCAGAAGAAGGAGAAGGAGAAGATGAAGTCTGGAGGGTGAATCAGAAGAAGTAGAAGAAGGAGAAGGAGAAGGTGAAGTCTGGAGGGTGAATCAGAAGTAGTAGAAGAAGGAGAAGGAGAAGGTGAAGTCTGGAGGGTGAATCAGAAGAAACAGAAGAAGGAGAAGGAGAAGGTGAAGTCTGGAGGGTGAATCAGAAGAAGTAGAAGAAGGAGAAGGAGAAGGTGTAGTCTGGAGGGTGAATCAGAAGAAGTAGACGAAGGAGAAGGAGAAGGTGAAGTCTGGAGGGTGAATCAGAAGAAGCAGAAGAAGGAGATGGAGAAGGTGAAGTCTGGAGGGTGAATCAGAGGGAGTAGAAGAAGGAGAAGGAGAAGGTGAAGTCTGGAGGGTGAATCAGAAGAAGCAGAAGAAGGAGAAGGAGAAGGTGAAGTCTGGAGGGTGAATCAGAAGAAGCAGAAGAAGGAGAAGGAGAAGGTGAAGTCTGGAGGGTGATTCAGAAGAAGCAGAATAAGGAGAAGGAGAAGGTGATGTCTGGAGGGTGAATCAGAAGAAGCAGAAGAAGGAGAAGGAGAAGGTGAAGTCTGGAGGGTGAATCAGAAGAAGTAGAAGAAGGAGAAGGAGAATGTGAAGTCTGGAGGGTGAATCAGAAGAAGTAGAAGAAGGAGAAGGAGAAGGTGAAGTCTGGAGGGTGAATCAGAAGAAGTAGAAGAAGGAGAAGGAGAAGGTGAAGTCTGGAGGGTGAAGCAGAAGAAGTAGAAGAAGGAGAAGGAGAAGGTGAAGTCAGGAGGGTGAATCAGAAGATGTAGAAGAAGGAGAAGGAGAAGGTGAAGTCAGGAGGCTGAATCAGAAGAAGCAGAAGAAGGAGAAGGAGAAGGTGAAGTCTGGAGGGTGAATCAGAAGAATCAGAAGAAGGAGAAGGAGAAGGTGAAGTCTGGAGGGTGAATCAGAAGAAGCAGAAGAAAGAGAAGGAGAAGGTGAAGTCTGGAGGGTGAATCAGAAGAAGTAGAAGAAGGAGAAGGAGAAGGTGAAGTCTGGAGGGTGAATCAGAAGAAGCAGAAGAAGGAGAAGGAGAAGGTGAAGTCTGGAGGGTGAATCAGAAGAAGTAGACGAAGGAGAAGGAGAAGGTGAAGTCTGGAGGGTGAATCAGAAGAAGCAGAAGAAGGAGATGGAGAAGGTGAAGTCTGGAGGGTGAATCAGAAGAAGTAGAAGAAGGAGAAGGTGAAGGTGAAGTCTGGAGGGTGAATCAGAAGAAGCAGAAGAAGGAGAAGGAGAAGGTGAAGTCTGGAGGGTGATTCAGAAGAAGCAGAATAAGGAGAAGGAGAAGGTGAAGTCTGGAGGGTGAATCAGAAGAAGCAGAAGAAGGAGAAGGAGAAGGTGAAGTCTGGAGGGTGAATCAGAAGAAGTAGAAGAAGGAGAAGGAGAAGGTGAAGTCTGGAGGGTGAATCAGAAGAAGTAGAAGAAGGAGAAGGAGAAGGTGAAGTCTGGAGGGTGAATCAGAAGAAGTAGAAGAAGGAGAAGGAGAAGGTGAAGTCTGGAGGGTGAAGCAGAAGAAGTAGAAGAAGGAGAAGGAGAAGGTGAAGTCAGGAGGGTGAATCAGAAGATGTAGAAGAAGGAGAAGGAGAAGGTGAAGTCAGGAGGGTGAATCAGAAGAAGCAGAAGAAGGAGAAGGAGAAGGTGAAGTCTGGAGGGTGAATCAGAAGAAGCAGAAGAAGGAGAAGGAGAAGGTGAAGTCTGGAGGGTGAATCAGAAGAAGCAGAAGAAGGAGAAGGAGAAGGTGAAGTCTGGAGGGTGAATCAGAAGAAGCAGAATAAGGAGAAGGAGAAGGTGAAGGCTGAAGGGTGAATCAGAAGAAGCAGAAGAAGGAGATGGAGAAGGTGAAGTCTGGAGGGTGAATCAGAAGAAGTAGAAGAAGGAGAAGGAGAAGGTGAAGTCTGGAGGGTGAAGCAGAAGAAGTAGAAGAAGGAGAAGGAGAAGGTGAAGTCAGGAGGGTGAATCAGAAGAAGTAGAAGAAGGAGAAGGAGAAGGTGAAGTCAGGAGGGTGAATCAGAAGAAGCAGAAGAAGGAGATAGAGAAGGTGAAGTCTGGAGGGTGAATCAGAAGAATCAGAAGAAGGAGAAGGAGAAGGTGAAGTCTGGAGGGTGAAGCAGAAGAAGCAGAAGAAAGAGAAGGAGAAGGTGAAGTCTGGAGGGTGAAGCAGAAGAAACAGAAGAAGGAGAAGGAGAAGGTGAAGACTGGAGGGTGAATCAGAAGAAGTAGAAGAAGGAGAAGGAGAAGGTGAAGTCTGGAGGGTGAATCAGAAGAAGTAGAAGAAGGAGAAGGAGAAGGTGAAGTCTGGAGGGTGAATCAGAAGAAGCAGAAGAAGGAGAAGGAGAAGGTGAAGTCTGGAGGGGGAATCAGAAGAAGCAGAAGAAGGAGAAGGAGAAGATGAAGTCTGGAGGGTGAATCAGAAGAAGTAGAAGAAGGAGAAGGAGAAGGTGAGGTCTGGAGGGTGAATCAGAAGAAGCAGAAGAAGGAGAAGGAGAAGGTGAAGTCTGGAGGGTGAATCAGAAGAAGCAGAAGAAGGAGAAGGAGAAGTTGAAGTCTGGAGGGTGAATCAGAAGAAGCAGAAGAAGGAGAAGGAGAAGGTGAAGTCAGGAGGGTGAATCAGAAGAAGCAGAAGAAGGAGAAGGAGAAGGTGAAGTTAGGAGGGTGAATCAGAAGAAGCAGAAGAAGGAGAAGGAGCAGGTGAAGTCAGGGGGGTGTAGCAGAAGAAGTAGAAGAAGGAGAAGGAGAAGGTGAAGTCAGGACGGTGAAGCAGAAGAAGCAGAAGAAGGAGAAGGAGAAGGTGAAGCCTGGAGGGCGCAGCAGAAGAAGCAGAAGAAGGAGAAGGAGAAGGTGAAGTCTGGAGGGCGCAGCAGAAGAAGCAGAAGAAGGAGAATGAGAAGGTGAAGTCTGGAGGGTGAATCAGAAGAAGCAGAAGAAGGAGAAGGAGAAGGTGAAGTCTGGAGGGTGAATCAGAAGAAGTAGAAGAAGGAGAAGGAGAAGGTGAAGTCTGGAGGGTGAAGCAGAAGAAGTAGAAGAAGGAGAAGGAGAAGGTGAAGTCAGGAGGGTGAATCAGAAGAAGTAGAAGAAGGAGAAGGAGAAGGTGAAGTCAGGAGGGTGAATCAGAAGAAGCAGAAGAAGGAGAAGGAGAAGGTGAAGTCTGGAGGGTGAATCAGAAGAATCAGAAGAAGGAGAAGTAGAAGGTGAAGTCTGGAGGGTGAATCAGAAGAAGCAGAAGAAAGAGAAGGAGAAGGTGAAGTCTGGAGGGTGAAGCAGAAGAAACAGAAGAAGGAGAAGGAGAAGGTGAAGACTGGAGGGTGAATCAGAAGAAGTAGAAGAAGGAGAAGGAGAAGGTGAAGTCTGGAGGGTGAATCAGAAGCAGTAGAAGAAGGAGAAGGAGAAGTTGAAGTCTGGAGGGTGAATCAGAAGAAGCAGAAGAAGGAGAAGGAGAAGGTGAAGTCTGGAGGGTGAATCAGAAGAAGCAGAAGAAGGAGAAGGAGAAGATGAAGTCTGGAGGGTGAATCAGAAGAAGTAAAAGAAGGAGAAGGAGAAGGTGAAGTCTGGAGGGTGAATCAGAAGAAGTAGAAGAAGGAGAAGGAGAAGATGAAGTCTGGAGGGTGAATCAGAAGAAACAGAAGAAGGAGAAGGAGAAGGTGAAGTCTGGAGGGTGAATCAGAAGAAGTAGAAGAAGGAGAAGGAGAAGGTGTAGTCTGGAGGGTGAATCAGAAGAAGTAGACGAAGGAGAAGGAGAAGGTGAAGTCTGGAGAGTGAATCAAAAGAAGCAGAAGAAGGAGAAGGAGAAGGTGAAGTCTGGAGGGTGAATCAGAAGAAGTAGAAGAAGGAGAAGGAGAAGGTGAAGTCTGGAGGGTGAATCAGAAGAAGCAGAAGAAGGAGAAGGAGAAGGTGAAGTCTGGAGGGAGAATCAGAAGAAGCAGAAGAAGGAGAAGGAGAAGGTGAAGTCTGGAGGGTGAATCAGAAGAAGCAGAATAAGGAGAAGGAGAAGGTGAAGTCTGGAGGGTGAATCAGAAGAAGTAGAAGAAGGAGAAGGAGAAGGTGTAGTCTGGAGGGTGAATCAGAAGAAGTAGACGAAGGAGAAGGAGAAGGTGAAGTCTGGAGGGTGAATCAGAAGAAGCAGAAGAAGGAGAAGGAGAAGGTGAAGTCTGGAGGGTGAATCAGAAGAAGTAGAAGAAGGAGAAGGAGAAGGTGAAGTCTGGAGGGTGAATCAGAAGAAGCAGAATAAGGAGAAGGAGAAGGTGAAGTCTGGAGGGTGAATCAGAAGAAGCAGGAGAAGGAGAAGGTGAAGTCTGGAGGGTGAATCAGAAGAAGTAGAAGAAGGAGAAGGAGAAGATGAAGTCTGGAGGGTGAATCAGAAGAAGTAGAAGAAGGAGAAGGAGAAGGTGAAGTCTGGAGGGTGAATCAGAAGAAGTAGAAGAAGGAGAAGGAGAAGATGAAGTCTGGAGGGTGAATCAGAAGAAACAGAAGAAGGAGAAGGAGAAGGTGAAGTCTGGAGGGTGAATCAGAAGAAGTAGAAGAAGGAGAAGGAGAAGGTGTAGTCTGGAGGGTGAATCAGAAGAAGTAGACGAAGGAGAAGGAGAAGGTGAAGTCTGGAGGGTGAATCAGAAGAAGTAGAAGAAGGAGAAGGAGAAGTTAAAGTCTGGAGGGTGAATCAGAAGAAGTAGAAGAAGGAGAAGGAGAAGGTGAAGTCTGGAGGGTGAATCAGAAGAAGCAGAAGAAGGAGAAGGAGAAGGTGAAGTCTGGAGGGTGAATCAGAAGAAGCAGAAGAAGGAGAAGGAGAAGGTGAAGTCTGGAGGGTGAATCAGAAGAAGTAGAAGAAGGAGAAGGAGAAGTTGAAGTCTGGAGGGTGAAGCAGAAGAAGTAGAAGATGGAGAAGGAGAAGGTGAAGTCAGGAGGGTGAATCAGAAGAAGTAGAAGAAGGAGAAGGAGAAGGTGAAGTCAGGAGGGTGAATCAGAAGAAGCAGAAGATGGAGAAGGAGAAGGTGAAGTCTGGAGGGTGAATCAGAAGAATCAGAAGAAGGAGAAGGAGAAGGTGAAGTCTGGAGGGTGAATCAGAAGAAGCAAAGGAAGGAGAAGGAGAAGGTGAAGTCTGGAGGGTGAATCAGAAGAAGCAGAATAAGGAGAAGGAGAAGGTGAAGTCTGGAGGGTGAATCAGAAGAAGCAGAATAAGGAGAAGGAGAAGGTGAAGTTAGGAGGGTGAATCAGAAGAAGCAGAAGAAGGAGAAGGAGCAGGTGAAGTCAGGGGGGTGTAGCAGAAGAAGTAGAAGAAGGAGAAGGAGAAGGTGAAGTCAGGACGGTGAAGCAGAAGAAGCAGAAGAAGGAGAAGAAGAAGGTGAAGCCTGGAGGGCGCAGCAGAAGAAGCAGAAGAAGGAGAAGGAGAAGGTGAAGTCTGGAGTGTGAAGCAGAAGAAGCAGAAGAAGGAGAAGGAGAAGGTGAAGTCTGGAGGGCGCAGCAGAAGAAGCAGAAGAAGGAGAATGAGAAGGTGAAGTCTGGAGGGTGAATCAGAAGAAGCAGAAGAAGGAGAAGGAGAAGGTGAAGTCTGGAGGGTGAATCAGAAGAAGTAGAAGAAGGAGAAGGAGAAGGTGAAGTCTGGAGGGTGAAGCAGAAGAAGTAGAAGAAGGAGAAGGAGAAGGAGAAGTCAGGAGGGTGAATCAGAAGAAGTAGAAGAAGGAGAAGGAGAAGGTGAAGTCAGGAGGGTGAATCAGAAGAAGCAGAAGAAGGAGAAGGAGAAGGTGAAGTCTGGAGGGTGAATCAGAAGAATCAGAAGAAGGAGAAGTAGAAGGTGAAGTCTGGAGGGTGAATCAGAAGAAGCAGAAGAAAGAGAAGGAGAAGGTGAAGTCTGGAGGGTGAAGCAGAAGAAACAGAAGAAGGAGAAGGAGAAGGTGAAGACTGGAGGGTGAATCAGAAGAAGTAGAAGAAGGAGAAGGAGAAGGTGAAGTCTGGAGGGTGAATCAGAAGCAGCAGAAGAAGGAGAAGGAGAAGTTGAAGTCTGGAGGGTGAATCAGAAGAAGCAGAAGAAGGAGAAGGAGAAGGTGAAGTCTGGAGGGTGAATCAGAAGAAGCAGAAGAAGGAGAAGGAGAAGATGAAGTCTGGAGGGTGAATCAGAAGAAGTAGAAGAAGGAGAAGGAGAAGGTGAAGTCTGGAGGGTGAATCAGAAGAAGTAGAAGAAGGAGAAGGAGAAGATGAAGTCTGGAGGGTGAATCAGAAGAAACAGAAGAAGGAGAAGGAGAAGGTGAAGTCTGGAGGGTGAATCAGAAGAAGTAGAAGAAGGAGAAGGAGAAGGTGTAGTCTGGAGGGTGAATCAGAAGAAGTAGACGAAGGAGAAGGAGAAGGTGAAGTCTGGAGAGTGAATCAAAAGAAGCAGAAGAAGGAGAAGGAGAAGGTGAAGTCTGGAGGGTGAATCAGAAGAAGTAGAAGAAGGAGAAGGAGAAGGTGAAGTCTGGAGGGTGAATCAGAAGAAGCAGAAGAAGGAGAAGGAGAAGGTGAAGTCTGGAGGGAGAATCGGAAGAAGCAGAAGAAGGAGAAGGAGAAGGTGAAGTCTGGAGGGTGAATCAGAAGAAGCAGAATAAGGAGAAGGAGAAGGTGAAGTCTGGAGGGTGAATCAGAAGAAGTAGAAGAAGGAGAAGGAGAAGGTGTAGTCTGGAGGGTGAATCAGAAGAAGTAGACGAAGGAGAAGGAGAAGGTGAAGTCTGGAGGGTGAATCAGAAGAAGCAGAAGAAGGAGAAGGAGAAGGTGAAGTCTGGAGGGTGAATCAGAAGAAGTAGAAGAAGGAAAAGGAGAAGGTGAAGTCTGGAGGGTGAATCAGAAGAAGCAGAATAAGGAGAAGGAGAAGGTGAAGTCTGGAGGGTGAATCAGAAGAAGCAGAAGAAGGAGAAGGAGAAGGTGAAGTCTGGAGGGTGAATCAGAAGAAGTAGAAGAAGGAGAAGGAGAAGATGAAGTCTGGAGGGTGAATCAGAAGAAGTAGAAGAAGGAGAAGGAGAAGGTGAAGTCTGGAGGGTGAATCAGAAGAAGTAGAAGAAGGAGAAGGAGAAGATGAAGTCAGGAGGGTGAATCAGAAGAAACAGAAGAAGGAGAAGGAGAAGGTGAAGTCTGGAGGGTGAATCAGAAGAAGTAGAAGAAGGAGAAGGAGAAGGTGTAGTCTGGAGGGTGAATCAGAAGAAGTAGACGAAGGAGAAGGAGAAGGTGAAGTCTGGAGGGTGAATCAGAAGAAGTAGAAGAAGGAGAAGGAGAAGTTAAAGTCTGGAGGGTGAATCAGAAGAAGTAGAAGAAGGAGAAGGAGAAGGTGAAGTCTGGAGGGTGAATCAGAAGAAGCAGAAGAAGGAGAAGGAGAAGGTGAAGTCTGGAGGGTGAATCAGAAGAAGCAGAAGAAGGAGAAGGAGAAGGTGAAGTCTGGAGGGTGAATCAGAAGAAGTAGAAGAAGGAGAAGGAGAAGTTGAAGTCTGGAGGGTGAAGCAGAAGAAGTAGAAGATGGAGAAGGAGAAGGTGAAGTCAGGAGGGTGAATCAGAAGAAGTAGAAGAAGGAGAAGGAGAAGGTGAAGTCAGGAGGGTGAATCAGAAGAAGCAGAAGATGGAGAAGGAGAAGGTGAAGTCTGGAGGGTGAATCAGAAGAATCAGAAGAAGGAGAAGGAGAAGGTGAAGTCTGGAGGGTGAATCAGAAGAAGCAAAGGAAGGAGAAGGAGAAGGTGAAGTCTGGAGGGTGAATCAGAAGAAGCAGAATAAGGAGAAGGAGAAGGTGAAGTCTGGAGGGTGAATCAGAAGAAGCAGAATAAGGAGAAGGAGAAGGTGAAGTCTGGAGGGTGAATCAGAAGAAGCAGAAGAAGGAGAAGGAGAAGGTGAAGTCTGGAGGGTGAATCAGAAGAAGTAGAAGAAGGAGAAGGAGAAGGTGAAGTCTGGAGCGTGAAGCAGAAGAAGTAGAAGAAGGAGAAGGAGAAGGTGAAGTCAGGAGGGTGAATCAGAAGAAGTAGAAGAAGGAGAAGGAGAAGGTGAAGTCAGGAGGGTGAATCAGAAGAAGCAGAAGAAGGAGAAGGAGAAGGTGAAGTCTGGAGGGTGAATCAGAAGAATCAGAAGAAGGAGAATGAGAAGGTGAAGTCTGGAGGGTGAATCAGAAGAAGCAGAAGAAAGAGAAGGAGAAGGTGAAGTCTGGAGGGTGAATCAGAAGAAGTAGAAGAAGGAGAAGGAGAAGGTGAAGTCTGGAGGGTGAATCAGAAGAAGCAGAAGAAGGAGAAGGAGAAGGTGAAGTCTGGAGGGTTAATCAGAAGAAGCAGAAGAAGGAGAAGGA
The DNA here is from genome assembly GCF_052327205.1 of Somniosus microcephalus. Classification (NCBI taxonomy): domain Eukaryota; kingdom Metazoa; phylum Chordata; class Chondrichthyes; order Squaliformes; family Somniosidae; genus Somniosus; species Somniosus microcephalus. Next base: position 1,064,091 of record NW_028225195.1, read on the forward strand.
GAAGATGAAGTCTGGAGGGTGAATCAGAAGAAGTAGAAGAAGGAGAAGGAGAAGGTGAAGTCTGGAGGGTGAATCAGAAGTAGTAGAAGAAGGAGAAGGAGAAGGTGAAGTCTGGAGGGTGAATCAGAAGAAACAGAAGAAGGAGAAGGAGAAGGTGAAGTCTGGAGGGTGAATCAGAAGAAGTAGAAGAAGGAGAAGGAGAAGGTGTAGTCTGGAGGGTGAATCAGAAGAAGTAGACGAAGGAGAAGGAGAAGGTGAAGTCTGGAGGGTGAATCAGAAGAAGCAGAAGAAGGAGATGGAGAAGGTGAAGTCTGGAGGGTGAATCAGAAGAAGTAGAAGAAGGAGAAGGAGAAGGTGAAGTCTGGAGGGTGAATCAGAAGAAGCAGAAGAAGGAGAAGGAGAAGGTGAAGTCTGGAGGGTGAATCAGAAGAAGCAGAAGAAGGAGAAGGAGAAGGTGAAGTCTGGAGGGTGATTCAGAAGAAGCAGAATAAGGAGAAGGAGAAGGTGATGTCTGGAGGGTGAATCAGAAGAAGCAGAAGAATGAGAAGGAGAAGGTGAAGTCTGGAGGGTGAATCAGAAGAAGTAGAAGAAGGAGAAGGAGAAGGTGAAGTCTGGAGGGTGAATCAGAAGAAGTAGAAGAAGGAGAAGGAGAAGGTGAAGTCTGGAGGGTGAATCAGAAGAAGTAGAAGAAGGAGAAGGAGAAGGTGAAGTCTGGAGGGTGAAGCAGAAGAAGTAGAAGAAGGAGAAGGAGAAGGTGAAGTCTGGAGGGTGAATCAGAAGAATCAGAAGAACGAGAAGGAGAAGGTGAAGTCTGGAGGGTGAATCAGAAGAAGCAGAAGAAAGAGAAGGAGAAGGTGAAGTCTGGAGGGTGAATCAGAAGAATCAGAAGAAGGAGAAGGAGAAGGTGAAGTCTGGAGGGTGAATCAGAAGAAGCAGAAGAAGGAGAAGGAGAAGGTGAAGTCTGGAGGGTGAATCAGAAGAAGTAGACGAAGGAGAAGGAGAAGGTGAAGTCTGGAGGGTGAATCAGAAGAAGCAGAAGACGGAGATGGAGAAGGTGAAGTCTGGAGGGTGAATCAGAAGAAGTAGAAGAAGGAGAAGGTGAAGGTGAAGTCTGGAGGGTGAATCAGAAGAAGCAGAAGAAGGAGAAGGAGAAGGTGAAGTCTGGAGGGTGAATCAGAAGAAGCAGAAGAAGGAGAAGGAGAAGGTGAAGTCTGGAGGGTGATTCAGAAGAAGCAGAATAAGGAGAAGGAGAAGGTGAAGTCTGGAGGGTGAATCAGAAGAAGCAGAAGAAGGAGAAGGAGAAGGTGAAGTCTGGAGGGTGAATCAGAAGAAGTAGAAGAAGCAGAAGGAGAAGGTGAAGTCTGGAGGGTGAATCAGAAGAAGTAGAAGAAGGAGAAGGAGAAGGTGAAGTCTGGAGGGTGAATCAGAAGAGGTAGAAGAAGGAGAAGGAGAAGGTGAAGTCTGGAGGGTGAATCAGAAGAAGTAGAAGAAGGAGAAGGAGAAGCTGAAGTCTGGAGGGTGAATCAGACGAAGCAGAAGAAGGAGAAGGAGAAGGTGAAGTCTGGAGGGTGAATCAAAAGAAGTAGAAGAAGGAGAAGGAGAAGGTGAAGTCTGGAGGGTGAAGCAGAAGAAGTAGAAGAAGGAGAAGGAGAAGGTGAAGTCAGGAGGGTGAATCAGAAGAAGTAGAAGAAGGAGAAGGAGAAGGTGAAGTCAGGAGGGTGAATCAGAAGAAGCAGAAGAAGGAGATAGAGAAGGTGAAGTCTGGAGGGTGAATCAGAAGAAGCAGAAGAAAGAGAAGGAGAAGGTGAAGTCTGGAGGGTGAAGCAGAAGAAACAGAAGAAGGAGAAGGAGAAGGTGAAGACTGGAGGGTGAATCAGAAGAAGTAGAAGAAGGAGAAGGAGAAGGTGAAGTCTGGAGGGTGAATCAGAAGAAGTAGAAGAAGGAGAAGGAGAAGGTGAGGTCTGGAGGGTGAATCAGAAGAAGCAGAAGAAGGAGAAGGAGAAGGTGAAGTCTGGAGGGTGAATCAGAAGAAGCAGAAGAAGGAGAAGGAGAAGGTGAAGTCTGGAGGGTGAATCAGAAGAAGCAGAAGAAGGAGAAGGAGAAGGTGAAGTCTGGAGGGTGAATCAGAAGAAGCAGAAGAAGGAGAAGGAGAAGATGAAGTCTGGAGGGTGAATCAGAAGAAGCAGAAGAAGGAGAAGGAGAAGATGAAGTCTGGAGGGTGAATCAGAAGAAGTAGAAGAAGGAGAAGGAGAAGGTGAGGTCTGGAGGGTCAATCAGAAGAAGCAGAAGAAGGAGAAGGAGAAGGTGAAGTCTGGAGGGTGAATCAGAAGAAGCAGAAGAAGGAGAAGGAGAAGGTGAAGTCAGGAGGGTGAATCAGAAGAAGCAGAGGAAGGAGAAGGAGAAGGTGAAGTTAGGAGGGTGAATCAGAAGAAGCAGAAGAAGGAGAAGGAGCAGGTGAAGTCAGGGGGGTGTAGGAGAAGAAGTAGAAGAAGGAGAAGGAGAAGGTGAAGTCAGGACGGTGAAGCAGAAGAAGCAGAAGAAGGAGAAGGAGAAGGTGAAGTCTGGAGGGTGAATCAGAAGAATCAGAAGAAGGAGAAGGAGAAGGTGAAGTCTGGAGGGTGAATCAGAAGAAGCAGAAGAAAGAGAAGGAGAAGGTGAAGTCTGGAGGGTGAAGCAGAAGAAACAGAAGAAGGAGAAGGAGAAGGTGAAGACTGGAGGGTGAATCAGAAGAAGTAGAAGAAGGAGAAGGAGAAGATGAAGTCTGGAGGGTGAATCAGAAGAAACAGAAGAAGGAGAAGGAGAAGGTGAAGTCTGGAGGGTGAATCAGAAGAAGTAGAAGAAGGAGAAGGAGAAGGTGTAGTCTGGAGGGTGAATCAGAAGAAGTAGACGAAGGAGAAGGAGAAGGTGAAGTCTGGAGGGTGAATCAGAAGAAGCAGAAGAAGGAGAAGGAGAAGGTGAAGTCTGGAGGGTGAATCAGAAGAAGTAGAAGAAAGAGAAGGAGAAGGTGAAGACTGGAGGGTGAAGCAGAAGAAACAGAAGAAGGAGAAGGAGAAGGTGAAGACTGGAGGGTGAATCAGAAGAAGTAGAAGAAGGAGAAGGAGAAGGTGAAGTCTGGAGGGTGAATCAGAAGAAGTAGAAGAAGGAGAAGGAGAAGTTGAAGTCCGGAGGGTGAATCAGAAGAAGCAGAAGAAGGAGAAGGAGAAGGTGAAGTCTGGAGGGTGAATCAGAAGAAGAAGAAAAAGGAGAAGGAGAAGATGAAGTCTGGAGGGTGAATCAGAAGAAGTAGAAGAAGGAGAAGTAGAAGGTGAAGTCTGGAGGGTGAATCAGAAGAAGTAGAAGAAGGAGAAGGAGAAGATGAAGTCTGGAGGGTGAATCAGAAGAAACAGAAGAAGGAGAAGGAGAAGGTGAAGTCTGGAGGGTGAATCAGAAGAAGTAGAAGAAGGAGAAGGAGAAGGTGTAGTCTGGAGGGTGAATCAGAAGAAGTAGACGAAGGAGAAGGAGAAGGTGAAGTCTGGAGGGTGAATCAGAAGAAGCAGAAGAAGGAGAAGGAGAAGGTGAAGTCTGGAGGGTGAATCAGAAGAAGTAGAAGAAGGAGAAGGAGAAGGTGAAGTCTGGAGGGTGAATCAGAAGAAGCAGAAGAAGGAGAAGGAGAAGGTGAAGTCTGGAGGGTGAATCAGAAGAAGCAGAAGAAGGAGAAGGAGAAGGTGAAGTCTGGAGGGTGAATCAGAAGAAGCAGAATAAGGAGAAGGAGAAGGTGAAGTCTGGAGGGTGAATCAGAAGAAGCATAAGAAGGAGAAGGAGAAGGTGAAGTCTGGAGGGTGAATCAGAAGAAGTAGAAGAAGGAGAAGGAGAACATGAAGTCTGGAGGGTGAATCAGAAGAAGTAGAAGAAGGAGAAGGAGAAGGTGAAGTCTGGAGGGTGAATCAGAAGAAGTAGAAGAAGGAGAAGGAGAAGGTGAAGTCTGGAGGGTGAATCAGAAGAAGTAGAAGAAGGAGAAGGAGAAGGTGTAGCCTGGAGGGTGAATCAGAAGAAGTAGACGAAGGAGAAGGAGAAGGTGAAGTCTGGAGGGTGAATCAGAAGAAGCAGAAGAAGGAGAAGGAGAAGGTGAAGTCTGGAGGGTGAATCAGAAGAAGTAGAAGAAGGAGAAGGAGAAGTTGAAGTCTGGAGGGTGAATCAGAAGAAGCAGAATAAGGAGAAGGAGAAGGTGAAGTCTGGAGGGTGAATCAGAAGAAGCAGAAGAAGGAGAAGGAGAAGGTGAAGTCTGGAGGGTGAATCAGAAGAAGTAGAAGAAGGAGAAGGAGAAGATGAAGTCTGGAGGGTGAATCAGAAGAAGTAGAAGAAGGAGAAGGAGAAGATGAAGTCTGGAGGGTGAATCAGAAGAAACAGAAGAAGGAGAAGGAGAAGGTGAAGTCTGGAGGGTGAATCAGAAGAAGCAGAAGAAGGAGAAGTAGAAGGTGAAGTCTGGAGGGTGAATCAGAAGAAGTAGAAGAAGGAGAAGGAGAAGTTGAAGTCTGGAGGGTGAAGCAGAAGAAGTAGAAGATGGAGAAGGAGAAGGTGAAGTCAGGAGGGTGAATCAGAAGAAGTAGAAGAAGGAGAAGGAGAAGGTGAAGTCAGGAGGGTGAATCAGAAGAAGCAGAAGATGGAGAAGGAGAAGGTGAAGTCTGGAGGGTGAATCAGAAGAAGCAGAAGAAGGAGAAGGAGAAGGTGAAGTCTGGAGGGTAAATCAGAAGAAGTCGAAGAAGGAGAAGGAGAAGGTGAAGTCTGGAGGGTGAATCAGAAGAAGCAGAAGAAGGAGAAGGAGAAGGTGAAGTCTGGAGGGTGAATCAGAAGAAGCAGAAGAAGGAGAAGTAGAAGGTGAAGTCTGGAGGGTGAATCAGAAGAAGTAGAAGAAGGAGAAGGAGAAGTTGAAGTCTGGAGGGTGAAGCAGAAGAAGTAGAAGATGGAGAAGGAGAAGGTGAAGTCAGGAGGGTGAATCAGAAGAAGTAGAAGAAGGAGAAGGAGAAGGTGAAGTCAGGAGGGTGAATCAGAAGAAGCAGAAGATGGAGAAGGAGAAGGTGAAGTCTGGAGGGTGAATCAGAAGAATCAGAAGAAGGAGAAGGAGAAGGTGAAGTCTGGAGGGTGAATCAGAAGAAGCAAAGGAAGGAGAAGGAGAAGGTGAAGTCTGGAGGGTGAATCAGAAGAAGCAGAATAAGGAGAAGGAGAAGGTGAAGTCTGGAGGGTGAATCAGAAGAAGCAGAATAAGGAGAAGGAGAAGGTGAAGTCTGGAGGGTGAATCAGAAGAAGCAGAAGAAGGAGAAGGAGAAGGTGAAGTCTGGAGGGTGAATCAGAAGAAGTAGAAGAAGGAGAAGGAGAAGGTGAAGTCTGGAGGGTGAATCAGAAGAAGTAGAAGAAGGAGAAGGAGAAGATGAAGTCTGGAGGGTGAAGCAGAAGAAGTAGAAGAAGGAGAAGGAGAAGGTGAAGTCAGGAGGGTGAATCAGAAGAAGTAGAAGAAGGAGAAGGAGAAGGTGAAGTCAGGAGGGTGAATCAGAAGAAGCAGAAGAAGGAGAAGGAGAAGGTGAAGTCTGGAGGGTGAATCAGCAGAATCAGAAGAAGGAGAAGGAGAAGGTGAAGTCTGGAGGGTGAATCAGAAGAAGCAGAAGAAAGAGAAGGAGAAGGTGAAGTCTGGAGGGTGAAGCAGAAGAAACAGAAGAAGGAGAAGGAGAAGGTGAAGACTGGAGGGTGAATCAGAAGAAGTAGAAGAAGGAGAAGGAGAAGGTGAAGTCTGGAGGGTGAATCAGAAGAAGTAGAAGAAGGAGAAGGAGAAGGTGAAGTCTGGAGGGTGAATCAGAAGAAGTAGAAGAAGGAGAAGGAGAAGATGAAGTCTGGAGGGTGAATCAGAAGAAACAGAAGAAGGAGAAGGAGAAGGTGAAGTCTGGAGGGTGAATCAGAAGAAGTAGAAGAAGGAGAAGGAGAAGGTGTAGCCTGGAGGGTGAATCAGAAAAAGTTGACGAAGGAGAAGGAGAAGGTGAAGTCTGGAGGGTGAATCAGAAGAAGCAGAAGAAGGAGAAGGAGAAGGTGAAGTCTGGAGGGTGAATCAGAAGAAGTAGAAGAAGGAGAAGGAGAAGGTGAAGTCTGGAGGGTGAATCAGAAGAAGCAGAAGAAGGAGAAGGAGAAGGTGAAGTCTGGAGGGTGAATCAGAAGAAGCAGAAGAAGGAGAAGGAGAAGGTGAAGTCTGGAGGGTGAATCAGAAGAAGCAGAATAAGGAGAAGGAGAAGGTGAAGTCTGGAGGGTGAATCAGAAGAAGCAGAAGAAGGAGAAGGAGAAGGTGAAGTCTGGAGGGTGAATCAGAAGAAGTAGAAGAAGGAGATGGAGAAGATGAAGTCTGGAGGGTGAATCAGAAGAAGTAGAAGAAGGAGAAGGAGAAGGTGAAGTCTGGAGGGTGAATCAGAAGAAGTAGAAGAAGGAGAAGGAGAAGATGAAGTCTGGAGGGTGAATCAGAAGAAACAGAAGAAGGAGAAGGAGAAGGTGAAGTCTGGAGGGTGAATCAGAAGAAGTAGAAGAAGGAGAAGGAGAAGGTGTAGTCTGGAGGGTGAATCAGAAGAAGTAGACGAAGGAGAAGGAGAAGGTGTAGTCTGGAGGGTGAATCAGAAGAAGTAGACGAAGGAGAAGGAGAAGGTGAAGTCTGGAGGGTGAATCAGAAGAAGCAGAAGAAGGAGAAGGAGAAGGTGAAGTCTGGAGGGTGAATCAGAAGAAGTAGAAGAAAGAGAAGGAGAAGGTGAAGACTGGAGGGTGAAGCAGAAGAAACAGAAGAAGGAGAAGGAGAAGGTGAAGACTGGAGGGTGAATCAGAAGAAGTAGAAGAAGGAGAAGGAGAAGGTGAAGTCTGGAGGGTGAATCAGAAGAAGTAGAAGAAGGAGAAGGAGAAGTTGAAGTCCGGAGGGTGAATCAGAAGAAGCAGAAGAAGGAGAAGGAGAAGGTGAAGTCTGGAGGGTGAATCAGAAGAAGAAGAAAAAGGAGAAGGAGAAGATGAAGTCTGGAGGGTGAATCAGAAGAAGTAGAAGAAGGAGAAGTAGAAGGTGAAGTCTGGAGGGTGAATCAGAAGAAGTAGAAGAAGGAGAAGGAGAAGATGAAGTCTGGAGGGTGAATCAGAAGAAACAGAAGAAGGAGAAGGAGAAGGTGAAGTCTGGAGGGTGAATCAGAAGAAGTAGAAGAAGGAGAAGGAGAAGGTGTAGTCTGGAGGGTGAATCAGAAGAAGTAGACGAAGGAGAAGGAGAAGGTGAAGTCTGGAGGGTGAATCAGAAGAAGCAGAAGAAGGAGAAGGAGAAGGTGAAGTCTGGAGGGTGAATCAGAAGAAGTAGAAGAAGGAGAAGGAGAAGGTGAAGTCTGGAGGGTGAATCAGAAGAAGCAGAAGAAGGAGAAGGAGAAGGTGAAGTCTGGAGGGTGAATCAGAAGAAGCAGAAGAAGGAGAAGGAGAAGGTGAAGTCTGGAGGGTGAATCAGAAGAAGCAGAATAAGGAGAAGGAGAAGGTGAAGTCTGGAGGGTGAATCAGAAGAAGCATAAGAAGGAGAAGGAGAAGGTGAAGTCTGGAGGGTGAATCAGAAGAAGTAGAAGAAGGAGAAGGAGAAGATGAAGTCTGGAGGGTGAATCAGAAGAAGTAGAAGAAGGAGAAGGAGAAGGTGAAGTCTGGAGGGTGAATCAGAAGAAGTAGAAGAAGGAGAAGGAGAAGGTGAAGTCTGGAGGGTGAATCAGAAGAAGTAGAAGAAGGAGAAGGAGAAGGTGTAGCCTGGAGGGTGAATCAGAAGAAGTAGACGAAGGAGAAGGAGAAGGTGAAGTCTGGAGGGTGAATCAGAAGAAGCAGAAGAAGGAGAAGGAGAAGGTGAAGTCTGGAGGGTGAATCAGAAGAAGTAGAAGAAGGAGAAGGAGAAGTTGAAGTCTGGAGGGTGAATCAGAAGAAGCAGAATAAGGAGAAGGAGAAGGTGAAGTCTGGAGGGTGAATCAGAAGAAGCAGAAGAAGGAGAAGGAGAAGGTGAAGTCTGGAGGGTGAATCAGAAGAAGTAGAAGAAGGAGAAGGAGAAGATGAAGTCTGGAGGGTGAATCAGAAGAAGTAGAAGAAGGAGAAGGAGAAGATGAAGTCTGGAGGGTGAATCAGAAGAAACAGAAGAAGGAGAAGGAGAAGGTGAAGTCTGGAGGGTGAATCAGAAGAAGCAGAAGAAGGAGAAGTAGAAGGTGAAGTCTGGAGGGTGAATCAGAAGAAGTAGAAGAAGGAGAAGGAGAAGTTGAAGTCTGGAGGGTGAAGCAGAAGAAGTAGAAGATGGAGAAGGAGAAGGTGAAGTCAGGAGGGTGAATCAGAAGAAGTAGAAGAAGGAGAAGGAGAAGGTGAAGTCAGGAGGGTGAATCAGAAGAAGCAGAAGATGGAGAAGGAGAAGGTGAAGTCTGGAGGGTGAATCAGAAGAAGCAGAAGAAGGAGAAGGAGAAGGTGAAGTCTGGAGGGTAAATCAGAAGAAGTCGAAGAAGGAGAAGGAGAAGGTGAAGTCTGGAGGGTGAATCAGAAGAAGCAGAAGAAGGAGAAGGAGAAGGTGAAGTCTGGAGGGTGAATCAGAAGAAGCAGAAGAAGGAGAAGTAGAAGATGAAGTCTGGAGGGTGAATCAGAAGAAGTAGAAGAAGGAGAAGGAGAAGTTGAAGTCTGGAGGGTGAAGCAGAAGAAGTAGAAGATGGAGAAGGAGAAGGTGAAGTCAGGAGGGTGAATCAGAAGAAGTAGAAGAAGGAGAAGGAGAAGGTGAAGTCAGGAGGGTGAATCAGAAGAAGCAGAAGATGGAGAAGGAGAAGGTGAAGTCTGGAGGGTGAATCAGAAGAATCAGAAGAAGGAGAAGGAGAAGGTGAAGTCTGGAGGGTGAATCAGAAGAAGCAAAGGAAGGAGAAGGAGAAGGTGAAGTCTGGAGGGTGAATCAGAAGAAGCAGAATAAGGAGAAGGAGAAGGTGAAGTCTGGAGGGTGAATCAGAAGAAGCAGAATAAGGAGAAGGAGAAGGTGAAGTCTGGAGGGTGAATCAGAAGAAGCAGAAGAAGGAGAAGGAGAAGGTGAAGTCTGGAGGGTGAATCAGAAGAAGTAGAAGAAGGAGAAGGAGAAGGTGAAGTCTGGAGGGTGAATCAGAAGAAGTAGAAGAAGGAGAAGGAGAAGATGAAGTCTGGAGGGTGAAGCAGAAGAAGTAGAAGAAGGAGAAGGAGAAGGTGAAGTCAGGAGGGTGAATCAGAAGAAGTAGAAGAAGGAGAAGGAGAAGGTGAAGTCAGGAGGGTGAATCAGAAGAAGCAGAAGAAGGAGAAGGAGAAGGTGAAGTCTGGAGGGTGAATCAGCAGAATCAGAAGAAGGAGAAGGAGAAGGTGAAGTCTGGAGGGTGAATCAGAAGAAGCAGAAGAAAGAGAAGGAGAAGGTGAAGTCTGGAGGGTGAAGCAGAAGAAACAGAAGAAGGAGAAGGAGAAGGTGAAGACTGGAGGGTGAATCAGAAGAAGTAGAAGAAGGAGAAGGAGAAGGTGAAGTCTGGAGGGTGAATCAGAAGAAGTAGAAGAAGGAGAAGGAGAAGGTGAAGTCTGGAGGGTGAATCAGAAGAAGTAGAAGAAGGAGAAGGAGAAGATGAAGTCTGGAGGGTGAATCAGAAGAAACAGAAGAAGGAGAAGGAGAAGGTGAAGTCTGGAGGGTGAATCAGAAGAAGTAGAAGAAGGAGAAGGAGAAGGTGTAGCCTGGAGGGTGAATCAGAAAAAGTTGACGAAGGAGAAGGAGAAGGTGAAGTCTGGAGGGTGAATCAGAAGAAGCAGAAGAAGGAGAAGGAGAAGGTGAAGTCTGGAGGGTGAATCAGAAGAAGTAGAAGAAGGAGAAGGAGAAGGTGAAGTCTGGAGGGTGAATCAGAAGAAGCAGAAGAAGGAGAAGGAGAAGGTGAAGTCTGGAGGGTGAATCAGAAGAAGCAGAAGAAGGAGAAGGAGAAGGTGAAGTCTGGAGGGTGAATCAGAAGAAGCAGAATAAGGAGAAGGAGAAGGTGAAGTCTGGAGGGTGAATCAGAAGAAGCAGAAGAAGGAGAAGGAGAAGGTGAAGTCTGGAGGGTGAATCAGAAGAAGTAGAAGAAGGAGATGGAGAAGATGAAGTCTGGAGGGTGAATCAGAAGAAGTAGAAGAAGGAGAAGGAGAAGGTGAAGTCTGGAGGGTGAATCAGAAGAAGTAGAAGAAGGAGAAGGAGAAGATGAAGTCTGGAGGGTGAATCAGAAGAAACAGAAGAAGGAGAAGGAGAAGGTGAAGTCTGGAGGGTGAATCAGAAGAAGTAGAAGAAGGAGAAGGAGAAGGTGTAGTCTGGAGGGTGAATCAGAAGAAGTAGACGAAGGAGAAGGAGAAGGTGAAGTCTGGAGGGTGAATCAGAAGAAGCAGAAGAAGGAGAAGGAGAAGGTGAAGTCTGGAGGGTGAATCAGAAGAAGTAGAAGAAGGAGAAGGAGAAGGTGAAGTCTGGAGGGTGAATCAGAAGAAGCAGAATAAGGAGAAGGAGAAGGTGAAGTCTGGAGGGTGAATCACAAGAAGCAGAAGAAGGAGAAGGAGAAGGTGAAGTCTGGAGGGTGAATCAGAAGAAGTAGAAGAAGGAGAAGGAGAAGATGAAGTCTGGAGGGTGAATCAGAAGAAGTAGAAGAAGGAGAAGGAGAAGGTGAAGTCTGGAGGGTGAATCAGAAGAAGTAGAAGAAGGAGAAGGAGAAGATGAAGTCTGGAGGGTGAATCAGAAGAAACAGAAGGAGAAGGAGAAGGTGAAGTCTGGAGGGTGAATCAGAAGAAGTAGAAGAAGGAGAAGGAGAAGGTGTAGTCTGGAGGGTGAATCAGAAGAAGTAGAAGAAGGAGAAGGAGAAGGTGAAGTCTGGAGGGTGAATCAGAAGAAGTAGAAGAAGGAGAAGGAGAAGGTGAAGTCTGGAGGGTGAATCAGAAGAAGCAGAAGAAGGAGAAGGAGAAGGTGAAGTCTGGAGGGTGAATCAGAAGAAGCAGAAGAAGGAGAAGGAGAAGGTGAAGTCTGGAGGGTGAATCAGAAGAAGTAGAAGAAGGAGAAGGAGAAGGTGAAGTCAGGAGGGTGAATCAGAAGAAGCAGAAGATGGAGAAGGAGAAGGTGAAGTCTGGAGGGTGAATCAGAAGAATCAGAAGATGGAGAAGGAGAAGGTGAAGTCAGGAGGGTGAATCAGAAGAAGTAGAAGAAGGAGAAGGAGAAGGTGAAGTCAGGAGGGTGAATCAGAAGAATCAGAAGAAGGAGAAGGAGAAGGTGAAGTCTGGAGGGTGAATCAGAAGAAGCAAAGGAAGGAGAAGGAGAAGGTGAAGTCTGGAGGGTGAATCAGAAGAAGCAGAATAAGGAGAAGGAGAAGGTGAAGTCTGGAGGGTGAATCAGAAGAAGCAGAATAAGGAGAAGGAGAAGGTGAAGTCTGGAGGGTGAATCAGAAGAAGCAGAAGAAGGAGAAGGAGAAGGTGAAGTCTGGAGGGTGAATCAGAAGAAGTAGAAGAAGGAGAAGGAGAAGGTGAAGTCTGGAGGGTGAAGCAGAAGAAGTAGAAGAAGGAGAAGGAGAAGGTGAAGTCAGGAGGGTGAATCAGAAGAAGTAGAAGAAGGAGAAGGAGAAGGTGAAGTCAGGAGGGTGAATCAGAAGAAGCAGAAGAAGGAGAAGGAGAAGGTGAAGTCTGGAGGGTGAATCAGCAGAATCAGAAGAAGAAGAAGGAGAAGGTGAAGTCTGGAGGGTGAATCAGAAGAAGCAGAAGAAAGAGAAGGAGAAGGTGAAGTCTGGAGGGTGAAGCAGAAGAAACAGAAGAAGGAGAAGGAGAAGGTGAAGACTGGAGGGTGAATCAGAAGAAGTAGAAGAAGGAGAAGGTGAAGTCTGGAGGGTGAATCAGAAGAAGTAGAAGAAGGAGAAGGAGAAGGTGAAGTCTGGAGGGTGAATCAGAAGAAGTAGAAGAAGGAGAAGGAGAAGATGAAGTCTGGAGGGTGAATCAGAAGAAACAGAAGAAGGAGAAGGAGAAGGTGAAGTCTGGAGGGTGAATCAGAAGAAGTAGAAGAAGGAGAAGGAGAAGGTGAAGTCTGGAGGGTGAATCAGAAGAAGCAGAAGAAGGAGAAGGAGAAGGTGAAGTCTGGAGGGTGAATCAGAAGAAGCAGAAGAAGGAGAAGGAGTAGGTGAAGTCTGGAGGGTGAATCAGAAGAAGCAGAACAAGGAGAAGGAGAAGGTGAAGTCTGGAGGGTGAATCAGAAGAAGCAGAAGAAGGAGAAGGAGAAGGTGAAGTCTGGAGGGTGAATCAGAAGAAGTAGAAGAAGGAGATGGAGAAGATGAAGTCTGGAGGGTGAATCAGAAGAAGTAGAAGAAGGAGAAGGAGAAGGTGAAGTCTGGAGGGTGAATCAGAAGAAGTAGAAGAAGGAGAAGGAGAAGATGAAGTCTGGAGGGTGAATCAGAAGAAACAGAAGAAGGAGAAGGAGAAGGTGAAGTCTGGAGGGTGAATCAGAAGAAGTAGAAGAAGGAGAAGGAGAAGGTGTAGTCTGGAGGGTGAATCAGAAGAAGTAGACGAAGGAGAAGGAGAAGGTGAAGTCTGGAGGGTGAATCAGAAGAAGCAGAAGAAGGAGAAGGAGAAGGTGAAGTCTGGAGGGTGAATCAGAAGAAGTAGAAGAAGGAGAAGGAGAAGGTGAAGTCTGGAGGGTGAATCAGAAGAAGCAGAATAAGGAGAAGGAGAAGGTGAAGTCTGGAGGGTGAATCAGAAGAAGCAGAAGAAGGAGAAGGAGAAGGTGAAGTCTGGAGGGTGAATCAGAAGAAGTAGAAGAAGGAGAAGGAGAAGATGAAGTCTGGAGGGTGAATCAGAAGAAGTAGAAGAAGGAGAAGGAGAAGGTGAAGTCTGGAGGGTGAATCAGAAGAAGTAGAAGAAGGAGAAGGAGAAGATGAAGTCTGGAGGGTGAATCAGAAGAAACAGAAGAAGGAGAAGGAGAAGGTGAAGTCTGGAGGGTGAATCAGAAGAAGCAGAAGAAGGAGAAGGAGAAGGTGTAGTTAGGAGGGTGAATCAGAAGAAGCAGAAGAAGGAGAAGGAGCAGGTGAAGTCAGGGGGGTGAAGCAGAAGAAGTAGAAGAAGGAGAAGGAGAAGGTGAAGTCAGGACGGTGAAGCAGAAGAAGCAGAAGAAGGAGAAGGAGAAGGTGAAGTCTGGAGGGCGCAGCAGAAGAAGCAGAAGAAGGAGAAGGAGAAGCTGAAGTCTGGAGGGTGAAGCAGAAGAAGCAGAAGAAGGAGAAGGAGAAGGTGAAGTCTGGAGGGTGAATCAGAAGAAGTAGAAGAAGGAGAAGGAGAAGGTGAAGTCAGGAGAGTGAAGCAGAAGAAGCAGAAGATGGAGAAGGAGAAGGTGAAGTCTGGAGGGCGAAGCAGAAGAAGCAGAAGAAGGAGAAGGAGAAGGTGAAGTCTGGAGGGTGAAGCAGAAGAAGCAGAAGAAGGAGAAGGAGAAGGAGAAGTCTGGAGGGTGAATCAGAAGAAGTAGAAGAAGGAGAAGGAGAAGGTGAAGTCAGGAGGGTGAAGCAGAAGAAGCAGAAGAAGGAGAAGGAGAAGGTGAAGTCTGGAGGGTGAAGCAGAAGAAGCAGAAGAAGGAGCAGGAGAAGGTGAAGTCTGGAGGGTGAAGCAGAAGAAGCAGAAGAAGGAGAAGGAGAAGGTGAAGTCAGGATGGTGAATCAGAAGAAGTAGAAGAAGGAGAAGGAGAAGGTGAAGTCTGGAGGATGAATCAGAAGAAGCAGAAGAAGGAGAAGGAGAAGGTGAAGTCTGGGGGTGAATCAGAAGAAGCAGAAGAAGGAGAAGGAGAAGATGAAGTCTGGAGGTTGAATCAGAAGAAGTAGAAGAAGGAGAAGGAGAAGGTGAGGTCTGGAGGGTCAATCAGAAGAAGCAGAAGAAGGAGAAGGAGAAGGTGAAGTCTGGAGGGTGAATCAGAAGAAGCAGAAGAAGGACAAGGAGAAGGTGAAGTCTGGAGGGTGAATTAGAAGAAGCAGAAGAAGGAGAAGGAGAAGGTGAAGTCAGGAGGGTGAATCAGAAGAAGCAGAAGAAGGAGAAGAAGAAGGTAAAGTTAGGAGGGTGAATCAGAAGAAGCAGAAGAAGGAGAAGGAGCAGGTGAAGTCAGGGGGGTGAAGCAGAAGAAGTAGAAGAAGGAGAAGGAGAAGGTGAAGTCAGGAGGGTGAAGCAAAAGAAGAAGGAGAAGGAGAAGGTGAAGTCTGGAGGGCGCAGCAGAAGAAGCAGAAGAAGGAGAAGGAGCAGGTGAAGTCAGGGGGGTGAAGCAGAAGAAGTAGAAGAAGGAGAAGGAGAAGGTGAAGTCAGGACGGTGAAGCAGAAGAAGCAGAAGAAGGAGAAGGAGAAGGTGAAGTCTGGAGGGCGCAGCAGAAGAAGCAGAAGAAGGAGAAGGAGAAGCTGAAGTCTGGAGGGTGAAGCAGAAGAAGCTGAAGAAGGAGAAGGAGAAGGTGAAGTCTGGAGGGTGAATCAGAAGAAGTAGAAGAAGGAGAAGGAGAAGGTGAAGTCAGGAGAGTGAAGCAGAAGAAGCAGAAGATGGAGAAGGAGAAGGTGAAGTCTGGAGGGCGAAGCAGAAGAAGCAGAAGAAGGAGAAGGAGAAGGTGAAGTCTGGAGGGTGAATCAGAAGAATCAGAAGAAGGAGAAGGAGAAGGTGAAGTCTGGAGGGTGAATCAGAAGAAGCAGAAGAAGGAGAAGGAGAAGGTGAAGTTTGGAGGGTGAATCAGAAGAATCAGAAGAAGGAGAAGGAGAAGGTGAAGTCTGGAGGGTGAATCAGAAGAAGCAGAAGAAAGAGAAGGAGAAAGTGAAGTCTGGAGGGTGAAGCAGAAGAAACAGAAGAAGGAGAAGGAGAAGATGAAGACTGGAGGGTGAATCTGAAGAAGTAGAAGAAGGAGAAGGAGAAGGTGAAGTCTGGAGGGTGAATCAGAAGAAGCAGAAGAAGGAGAAGGAGAAGGTGAAGTCTGGAGGGTGAATCAGAAGAAGTAGAAGAAGGAGAAGGAGAAGGTGTAGTCTGGAGGGTGAAGCAGAAGAAGTAGAAGAAGGAGAAGGAGAAGGTGAAGTCTGGAGGGTGAATCAGAAGAAGCAGAAGAAGGAGAAGGAGAAGGTGAAGTCTGGAGGGTGAATCAGAAGAAGTAGAAGAAGGAGAAGGAGAAGGTGAAGTCAGGAGAGTGAAGCAGAAGAAGCAGAAGATGGAGAAGGAGAAGGTGAAGTCTGGAGGGCGAAGCAGAAGAAGCAGAAGAAGGAGAAGGAGAAGGTGAAGTCTGGAGGGTGAATCAGAAGAATCAGAAGAAGGAGAAGGAGAAGGTGAAGTCTGGAGGGTGAATCAGAAGAAGCAGAAGAAGGAGAAGGAGAAGGTGAAGTTTGGAGGGTGAATCAGAAGAATCAGAAGAAGGAGAAGGAGAAGGTGAAGTCTGGAGGGTGAATCAGAAGAAGCAGAAGAAAGAGAAGGAGAAAGTGAAGTCTGGAGGGTGAAGCAGAAGAAACAGAAGAAGGAGAAGGAGAAGATGAAGACTGGAGGGTGAATCTGAAGAAGTAGAAGAAGGAGAAGGAGAAGGTGAAGTCTGGAGGGTGAATCAGAAGAAGCAGAAGAAGGAGAAGGAGAAGGTGAAGTCTGGAGGGTGAATCAGAAGAAGTAGAAGAAGGAGAAGGAGAAGATGTAGTCTGGAGGGTGAAGCAGAAGAAGTAGAAGAAGGAGAAGGAGAAGGTGAAGTCTGGAGGGTGAATCAGAAGAAGCAGAAGAAGGAGAAGGAGAAGGTGAAGTCTGGAGGGTGAATCAGAAGAAGTAGAAGAAGGAGAAGGAGAAGGTGAAGTCTGGAGGGTGAATCAGAAGAAGCAGAAGAAGGAGAAGGAGAAGGTGAAGTCTGGAGGGTGAATCAGAAGAAGCAGAATAAGGAGAAGGAGAAGGTGAAGTCTGGAGGGTGAATCAGAAGAAGCAGAAGAAGGAGAAGGAGAAGGTGAAGTCTGGAGGGTGAATCAGAAGGAGTAGAAGAAGGAGAAGGAGAAGGTGAAGTCTGGAGGGTGAATCAGAAGAAGCAGAATAAGGAGAAGGAGAAGGTGAAGTCTGGAGGGTGAATCAGAAGAAGCAGAAGAAGGAGAAGGAGAAGGTGAAGTCTGGAGGGTGAATCAGAAGAAGCAGAAGAAGGAGAAGGAGAAGGTGAAGTCTGGAGGGTGAATCAGAAGAAGCAGAATAAGGAGAAGGAGAAGGTGAAGTCTGGAGGGTGAATCAGAAGAAGCAGAAGAAGGAGAAGGAGAAGGTGAAGTCTGGAGAGTGAATCAGAAGAATCAGAAGAAGGAGAAGGAGAAGGTGAAGTCTGGAGGGTGAATCAGAAGAAGCAGAAGAAAGAGAAGAAGAAGGTGAAGTCTGGAGGGTGAAGCAGAAGAAACAGAAGAAGGAGAAGGAGAAGGTGAAGACTGGAGGGTGAATCTGAAGAAGTATAAGAAGGAGAAGGAGAAGGTGAAGTCTGGAGGGTGAATCAGAAGAAGTAGAAGAAGGAGAAGGAGAAGGTGAAGTCTGGAGGGTGAATCAGAAGAAGCAGAAGAAGGAGAAGGAGAAGGTGAAGTCTGGAGGGTGAATCAGAAGAAGAAGAAGAAGGAGAAGGAGAAGATGAAGTCTGGAGGGTGAATCAGAAGAAGCAGAAGAAGGAGAAGGAGAAGGTGAAGTCTAGAGGGTGAATCAGAAGAAGCAGAAGAAGGAGAAGGAGAAGGTGAAGTCTGGAGGGTGAATCAGAAGAAGCAGAAGAAGGAGAAGGAGAAGGTGAAGTCAGGAGGGTGAATCAGAAGAAGCAGAAGAAGGAGAAGGAGAAGGTGTAGTTAGGAGGGTGAATCAGAAGAAGCAGAAGAAGGAGAAGGAGCAGGTGAAGTCAGGGGGGTGAAGCAGAAGAAGTAGAAGAAGGAGAAGGAGAAGGTGAAGTCAGGACGGTGAAGCAGAAGAAGCAGAAGAAGGAGAAGGAGAAGGTGAAGTCTGGAGGGCGCAGCAGAAGAAGCAGAAGAAGGAGAAGGAGAAGCTGAAGTCTGGAGGGTGAAGCAGAAGAAGCAGAAGAAAGAGAAGGAGAAGGTGAAGTCTGGAGGGAGAATCAGAAGAAGTAGAAGAAGGAGAAGGAGAAGGTGAAGTCAGGAGAGTGAAGCAGAAGAAGCAGAAGATGGAGAAGGAGAAGGTGAAGTCTGGAGGGCGAAGCAGAAGAAGCAGAAGAAGGAGAAGGAGAAGGTGTAGTTAGGAGGGTGAATCAGAAGAAGCAGAAGAAGGAGAAGGAGCAGGTGAAGTCAGGGGGGTGAAGCAGAAGAAGTAGAAGAAGGAGAAGGAGAAGGTGAAGTCAGGACGGTGAAGCAGAAGAAGCAGAAGAAGGAGAAGGAGAAGGTGAAGTCTGGAGGGCGCAGCAGAAGAAGCAGAAGAAGGATAAGGAGAAGCTGAAGTCTGGAGGGTGAAGCAGAAGAAGCAGAAGAAAGAGAAGGAGAAGGTGAAGTCTGGAGGGAGAATCAGAAGAAGTAGAAGAAGGAGAAGGAGAAGGTGAAGTCAGGAGAGTGAAGCAGAAGAAGCAGAAGATGGAGAAGGAGAAGGTGAAGTCTGGAGGGCGAAGCAGAAGAAGCAGAAGAAGGAGAAGGAGATGGTGAAGTCTGGAGGGTGAAGCAGAAGAAGCAGAAGAAGGAGAAGGAGAAGGTGAAGTCTGGAGGGTGAATCAGAAGAAGTAGAAGAAGGAGAAGGAGAAGGTCAAGTCAGGAGGGTGAAGCAGAAGAAGTAGAAGAAGGAGAAGGAGAAGGTGAAGTCTGGAGGGTGAATCAGAAGAAGCAGAAGAAGGAGAAGGAGAAGGTGAAGTCTGGAGGGTGAATCAGAAGAAGCAGAAGAAGGAGAAGGAGAAGATGAAGTCTGGAGGGTGAATCAGAAGAAGCAGAAGAAGGAGAAGGAGAAGGTGAAGTCTGGAGGGTGAATCAGAAGAAGCAGAAGAAGGAGAAGGAGAAGGTGAAGTCTGGAGGGTGAATCAGAAGAAGCAGAAGAAGGAGAAGGAGAAGGAGAAGTCTGGAGGGTGAATCAGAAGAAGTAGAAGAAGGAGAAGGAGAAGGTGAAGTCAGGAGGGTGAAGCAGAAGAAGCAGAAGAAGGAGAAGGAGAAGGTGAAGTCTGGAGGGTGAAGCAGAAGAAGCAGAAGAAGGAGAAGGAGAAGGAGAAGTCTGGAGGGTGAATCAGAAGAAGTAGAAGAAGGAGAAGGAGAAGGTGAAGTCAGGAGGGTGAAGCAGAAGAAGCAGAAGAAGGAGAAGGAGAAGGTGAAGTCTGGAGGGTGAAGCAGAAGAAGCAGAAGAAGGAGCAGGAGAAGGTGAAGTCTGGAGGGTGAAGCAGAAGAAGCAGAAGAAGGAGAAGGAGAAGGTGAAGTCAGGATGGTGAATCAGAAGAAGTAGAAGAAGGAGAAGGAGAAGGTGAAGTCTGGAGGATGAATCAGAAGAAGCAGAAGAAGGAGAAGGAGAAGGTGAAGTCTGGGGGTGAATCAGAAGAAGCAGAAGAAGGAGAAGGAGAAGATGAAGTCTGGAGGGTGAATCAGAAGAAGTAGAAGAAGGAGAAGGAGAAGGTGAGGTCTGGAGGGTCAATCAGAAGAAGCAGAAGAAGGAGAAGGAGAAGGTGAAGTCTGGAGGGTGAATCAGAAGAAGCAGAAGAAGGACAAGGAGAAGGTGAAGTCTGGAGGGTGAATTAGAAGAAGCAGAAGAAGGAGAAGGAGAAGGTGAAGTCAGGAGGGTGAATCAGAAGAAGCAGAAGAAGGAGAAGAAGAAGGTAAAGTTAGGAGGGTGAATCAGAAGAAGCAGAAGAAGGAGAAGGAGCAGGTGAAGTCAGGGGGGTGAAGCAGAAGAAGTAGAAGAAGGAGAAGGAGAAGGTGAAGTCAGGAGGGTGAAGCAAAAGAAGAAGGAGAAGGAGAAGGTGAAGTCTGGAGGGCGCAGCAGAAGAAGCAGAAGAAGGAGAAGGAGCAGGTGAAGTCAGGGGGGTGAAGCAGAAGAAGTAGAAGAAGGAGAAGGAGAAGGTGAAGTCAGGACGGTGAAGCAGAAGAAGCAGAAGAAGGAGAAGGAGAAGGTGAAGTCTGGAGGGCGCAGCAGAAGAAGCAGAAGAAGGAGAAGGAGAAGCTGAAGTCTGGAGGGTGAAGCAGAAGAAGCTGAAGAAGGAGAAGGAGAAGGTGAAGTCTGGAGGGTGAATCAGAAGAAGTAGAAGAAGGAGAAGGAGAAGGTGAAGTCAGGAGAGTGAAGCAGAAGAAGCAGAAGATGGAGAAGGAGAAGGTGAAGTCTGGAGGGCGAAGCAGAAGAAGCAGAAGAAGGAGAAGGAGAAGGTGAAGTCTGGAGGGTGAATCAGAAGAATCAGAAGAAGGAGAAGGAGAAGGTGAAGTCTGGAGGGTGAATCAGAAGAAGCAGAAGAAGGAGAAGGAGAAGGTGAAGTTTGGAGGGTGAATCAGAAGAATCAGAAGAAGGAGAAGGAGAAGGTGAAGTCTGGAGGGTGAATCAGAAGAAGCAGAAGAAAGAGAAGGAGAAAGTGAAGTCTGGAGGGTGAAGCAGAAGAAACAGAAGAAGGAGAAGGAGAAGATGAAGACTGGAGGGTGAATCTGAAGAAGTAGAAGAAGGAGAAGGAGAAGGTGAAGTCTGGAGGGTGAATCAGAAGAAGCAGAAGAAGGAGAAGGAGAAGGTGAAGTCTGGAGGGTGAATCAGAAGAAGTAGAAGAAGGAGAAGGAGAAGGTGTAGTCTGGAGGGTGAAGCAGAAGAAGTAGAAGAAGGAGAAGGAGAAGGTGAAGTCTGGAGGGTGAATCAGAAGAAGCAGAAGAAGGAGAAGGAGAAGGTGAAGTCTGGAGGGTGAATCAGAAGAAGTAGAAGAAGGAGAAGGAGAAGGTGAAGTCAGGAGAGTGAAGCAGAAGAAGCAGAAGATGGAGAAGGAGAAGGTGAAGTCTGGAGGGCGAAGCAGAAGAAGCAGAAGAAGGAGAAGGAGAAGGTGAAGTCTGGAGGGTGAATCAGAAGAATCAGAAGAAGGAGAAGGAGAAGGTGAAGTCTGGAGGGTGAATCAGAAGAAGCAGAAGAAGGAGAAGGAGAAGGTGAAGTTTGGAGGGTGAATCAGAAGAATCAGAAGAAGGAGAAGGAGAAGGTGAAGTCTGGAGGGTGAATCAGAAGAAGCAGAAGAAAGAGAAGGAGAAAGTGAAGTCTGGAGGGTGAAGCAGAAGAAACAGAAGAAGGAGAAGGAGAAGATGAAGACTGGAGGGTGAATCTGAAGAAGTAGAAGAAGGAGAAGGAGAAGGTGAAGTCTGGAGGGTGAATCAGAAGAAGCAGAAGAAGGAGAAGGAGAAGGTGAAGTCTGGAGGGTGAATCAGAAGAAGTAGAAGAAGGAGAAGGAGAAGATGTAGTCTGGAGGGTGAAGCAGAAGAAGTAGAAGAAGGAGAAGGAGAAGGTGAAGTCTGGAGGGTGAATCAGAAGAAGCAGAAGAAGGAGAAGGAGAAGGTGAAGTCTGGAGGGTGAATCAGAAGAAGTAGAAGAAGGAGAAGGAGAAGGTGAAGTCTGGAGGGTGAATCAGAAGAAGCAGAAGAAGGAGAAGGAGAAGGTGAAGTCTGGAGGGTGAATCAGAAGAAGCAGAATAAGGAGAAGGAGAAGGTGAAGTCTGGAGGGTGAATCAGAAGAAGCAGAAGAAGGAGAAGGAGAAGGTGAAGTCTGGAGGGTGAATCAGAAGGAGTAGAAGAAGGAGAAGGAGAAGGTGAAGTCTGGAGGGTGAATCAGAAGAAGCAGAAGAAGGAGAAGGAGAAGGTGAAGTCTGGAGGGTGAATCAGAAGAAGCAGAAGAAGGAGAAGGAGAAGGTGAAGTCTGGAGGGTGAATCAGAAGAAGCAGAAGAAGGAGAAGGAGAAGGTGAAGTCTGGAGGGTGAATCAGAAGAATCAGAATAAGGAGAAGGAGAAGGTGAAGTCTGGAGGGTGAATCAGAAGAAGCAGAAGAAGGAGAAGGAGAAGGTGAAGTCTGGAGAGTGAATCAGAAGAATCAGAAGAAGGAGAAGGAGAAGGTGAAGTCTGGAGGGTGAATCAGAAGAAGCAGAAGAAAGAGAAGAAGAAGGTGAAGTCTGGAGGGTGAAGCAGAAGAAACAGAAGAAGGAGAAGGAGAAGGTGAAGACTGGAGGGTGAATCTGAAGAAGTATAAGAAGGAGAAGGAGAAGGTGAAGTCTGGAGGGTGAATCAGAAGAAGTAGAAGAAGGAGAAGGAGAAGGTGAAGTCTGGAGGGTGAATCAGAAGAAGCAGAAGAAGGAGAAGGAGAAGGTGAAGTCTGGAGGGTGAATCAGAAGAAGAAGAAGAAGGAGAAGGAGAAGATGAAGTCTGGAGGGTGAATCAGAAGAAGCAGAAGAAGGAGAAGGAGAAGGTGAAGTCTAGAGGGTGAATCAGAAGAAGCAGAAGAAGGAGAAGGAGAAGGTGAAGTCTGGAGGGTGAATCAGAAGAAGCAGAAGAAGGAGAAGGAGAAGGTGAAGTCAGGAGGGTGAATCAGAAGAAGCAGAAGAAGGAGAAGGAGAAGGTGTAGTTAGGAGGGTGAATCAGAAGAAGCAGAAGAAGGAGAAGGAGCAGGTGAAGTCAGGGGGGTGAAGCAGAAGAAGTAGAAGAAGGAGAAGGAGAAGGTGAAGTCAGGACGGTGAAGCAGAAGAAGCAGAAGAAGGAGAAGGAGAAGGTGAAGTCTGGAGGGCGCAGCAGAAGAAGCAGAAGAAGGAGAAGGAGAAGCTGAAGTCTGGAGGGTGAAGCAGAAGAAGCAGAAGAAAGAGAAGGAGAAGGTGAAGTCTGGAGGGAGAATCAGAAGAAGTAGAAGAAGGAGAAGGAGAAGGTGAAGTCAGGAGAGTGAAGCAGAAGAAGCAGAAGATGGAGAAGGAGAAGGTGAAGTCTGGAGGGCGAAGCAGAAGAAGCAGAAGAAGGAGAAGGAGAAGGTGTAGTTAGGAGGGTGAATCAGAAGAAGCAGAAGAAGGAGAAGGAGCAGGTGAAGTCAGGGGGGTGAAGCAGAAGAAGTAGAAGAAGGAGAAGGAGAAGGTGAAGTCAGGACGGTGAAGCAGAAGAAGCAGAAGAAGGAGAAGGAGAAGGTGAAGTCTGGAGGGCGCAGCAGAAGAAGCAGAAGAAGGATAAGGAGAAGCTGAAGTCTGGAGGGTGAAGCAGAAGAAGCAGAAGAAAGAGAAGGAGAAGGTGAAGTCTGGAGGGAGAATCAGAAGAAGTAGAAGAAGGAGAAGGAGAAGGTGAAGTCAGGAGAGTGAAGCAGAAGAAGCAGAAGATGGAGAAGGAGAAGGTGAAGTCTGGAGGGCGAAGCAGAAGAAGCAGAAGAAGGAGAAGGAGATGGTGAAGTCTGGAGGGTGAAGCAGAAGAAGCAGAAGAAGGAGAAGGAGAAGGTGAAGTCTGGAGGGTGAATCAGAAGAAGTAGAAGAAGGAGAAGGAGAAGGTCAAGTCAGGAGGGTGAAGCAGAAGAAGTAGAAGAAGGAGAAGGAGAAGGTGAAGTCTGGAGGGTGAATCAGAAGAAGCAGAAGAAGGAGAAGGAGAAGGTGAAGTCTGGAGGGTGAATCAGAAGAAGCAGAAGAAGGAGAAGGAGAAGATGAAGTCTGGAGGGTGAATCAGAAGAAGCAGAAGAAGGAGAAGGAGAAGGTGAAGTCTGGAGGGTGAATCAGAAGAAGCAGAAGAAGGAGAAGGAGAAGGTGAAGTCTGGAGGGTGAATCAGAAGAAGCAGAAGAAGGAGAAGGTGAAGTCAGGAGGGTGTATCAGAAGAAGCAGAAGAAGGAGAAGGAGAAGGTGTAGTTAGGAGGGTGAATCAGAAGAAGCAGAAGAAGGAGAAGGAGCAGGTGAAGTCAGGGGGGTGAAGCAGAAGAAGTAGAAGAAGGAGAAGGAGAAGGTGAAGTCAGGACGGTGAAGCAGAAGAAGCAGAAGGAGAAGGAGAAGGTGAAGTCTGGAGGGCGCAGCAGAAGAAGCAGAAGAAGGAGAAGGAGAAGCTGAAGTCTGGAGGGTGAAGCAGAAGAAGCAGAAGAAGGAGAAGGAGAAGGTGAAGTCTGGAGGGTGAAGCAGAAGAAGCAGAAGAAGGAGAAGGAGAAGGTGAAGTCAGGAGGGTGAAGCAGAAGAAGCAGAAGAAGGAGAAGGAGAAGGTGAAGTCTGGAGGGTGAAGCAGAAGAAGCAGAAGAAGGAGAAGGAGAAGGTGAAGTCAGGATGGTGAATCAGAAGAAGTAGAAGAAGGAGAAGGAGAAGGTGAAGTCTGGAGGATGAATCAGAAGAAGCAGAAGAAGGAGAAGGAGAAGGTGAAGTCTGGGGTGTGAATCAGAAGAAGCAGAAGAAGGAGAAGGAGAAGATGAAGTCTGGAGGGTGAATCAGAAGAAGTAGAAGAAGGAGAAGGAGAAGGTGAGGTCTGGAGGGTCAATCAGAAGAAGCAGAAGAAGGAGAAGGAGAAGGTGAAGTCTGGAGGGTGAATCAGAAGAAGCAGAAGAAGAACAAGCAGAAGGTGAAGTCTGGAGGGTGAATTAGAAGAAGCAGAAGAAGGAGAAGGAGAAGGTGAAGTCAGGAGGGTGAATCAGAAGAAGCAGAAGAAGGAGAAGGAGAAGGTAAAGTTAGGAGGGTGAATCAGAAGAAGCAGAAGAAGGAGAAGGAGCAGGTGAAGTCAGGGGGGTGAAGCAGAAGAAGTAGAAGAAGGAGAAGGAGAAGGTGAAGTCAGGAGGGTGAAGCAGAAGAAGCAGAAGAAGGAGAAGGAGAAGGTGAAGTCTGGAGGGCGGAGCAGAAGAAGCAGAAGAAGGAGAAGGAGCAGGTGAAGTCAGGGGGGTGAAGCAGAAGAAGTAGAAGAAGGAGAAGGAGAAGGTGAAGTCAGGACGGTGAAGCAGAAGAAGCAGAAGAAGGAGAAGGAGAAGGTGAAGTCTGGAGGGCGCAGCAGAAGAAGCAGAAGAAGGAGAAGGAGAAGCTGAAGTCTGGAGGGTGAAGCAGAAGAAGCAGAAGAAGGAGAAGGAGAAGGTGAAGTCTGGAGGGTGAATCAGAAGAAGTAGAAGAAGGAGAAGGAGAAGGTGAAGTCAGGAGAGTGAAGCAGAAGAAGCAGAAGATGGAGAAGGAGAAGGTGAAGTCTGGAGGGCGAAGCAGAAGAAGCAGAAGAAGGAGAAGGAGAAGGTGAAGTCTGGAGGGTGAAGCAGAAGAAGCAGAAGAAGGAGAAGGAGAAGGTGAAGTCTGGAGGGTGAATCAGAAGAAGTAGAAGAAGGAGAAGGAGAAGGTGAAGTCAGGAGGGTGAAGCAGAAGAAGTAGAAGAAGGAGAAGGAGAAGGTGAAGTCTGGAGGGTGAATTAGAAGAAGCAGAAGAAGGAGAAGGAGAAGGTGAAGTCTGGAGGGTGAATCAGAAGAAGCAGAAGAAGGAGAAGGAGAAGATGAAGTCTGGAGGGTGAATCAGAAGAAGCAGAAGAAGGAGAAGGAGAAGGTGAAGTCTGGAGGGTGAATCAGAAGAAGCAGAAGAAGGAGAAGGAGAAGGTGAAGTATGGAGGGTGAATCAGAAGAAGCAGAAGAAGGAGAAGGTGAAGTCAGGAGGGTGAATCAGAAGAAGCAGAAGAAGGAGAAGGAGCAGTTGAAGTCAGGGGGGTGAAGCAGAAGAAGTAGAAGAAGGAGAAGGAGAAGGTGAAGTCAGGACGGTGAAGCAGAAGAAGCAGAAGAAGGAGAAGGAGAAGGTGAAGTCTGGAGGGCGCAGCAGAAGAAGCAGAAGAAGGAGAAGGAGAAGCTGAAGTCTGGAGGGTGAAGCAGAAGAAGCAGAAGAAGGAGAAGGAGAAGGTGAAGTCTGGAGGGTGAATCAGAAGAAGTAGAAGAAGGAGAAGGAGAAGGTGAAGTCAGGAGAGTGAAGCAGAAGAAGCAGAAGATGGAGAAGGAGAAGGTGAAGTCTGGAGGGCGAAGCAGAAGAAGCAGAAGAAGGAGAAGGAGAAGGTGAAGTCTGGAGGGTGAAGCAGAAGAAGCAGAAGAAGGAGAAGGAGAAGGTGAAGTCTGGAGGGTGAATCAGAAGAAGTAGAAGAAGGAGAAGGAGAAGGTGAAGTCAGGAGGGTGAAGCAGAAGAAGCAGAAGAAGGAGAAGGAGAAGGTGAAGTCTGGAGGGTGAAGCAGAAGAAGCAGAAGAAGGAGCAGGAGAAGGTGAAGTCTGGAGGGTGGAGCAGAAGAAGCAGAAGAAGGAGAAGGAGAAGGTGAAGTCAGGATGGTGAATCAGAAGAAGTAGAAGAAGGAGAAGGAGAAGGTGAGGTCTGGAGGGTCAATCAGAAGAAGCAGAAGAAGGAGAAGGAGAAGGTGAAGTCTGGAGGATGAATCAGAAGAAGCAGAAGAAGGAGAAGGAGAAGGTGAAGTCTGGGGGGTGAATCAGAAGAAGCAGAAGAAGGAGAAGGAGAAGATGAAGTCTGGAGGGTGAATCAGAAGAAGTAGAAGAAGGAGAAGGAGAAGGTGAGGTCTGGAGGGTCAATCAGAAGAAGCAGATGAAGGAGAAGGAGAAGGTGAAGTCTGGAGGATGAATCAGAAGAAGCAGAAGAAGGAGAAGGAGAAGGTGAAGTCTGGGGGGTGAATCAGAAGAAGCAGAAGAAGGAGAAGGAGAAGATGAAGTCTGGAGGGTGAATCAGAAGAAGTAGAAGAAGGAGAAGGAGAAGGTGAGGTCTGGAGGGTCAATCAGAAGAAGCAGAAGAAGGAGAAGGAGAAGGTGAAGTCTGGAGGATGAATCAGAAGAAGCAGAAGAAGGAGAAGGAGAAGGTGAAGTCTGGGGGGTGAATCAGAAGAAGCAGAAGAAGGAGAAGGAGAAGATGAAGTCTGGAGGGTGAATCAGAAGAAGTAGAAGAAGGAGAAGGAGAAGGTGAGGTCTGGAGGGTCAATCAGAAGAAGCAGAAGAAGGAGAAGGAGAAGGTGAAGTCTGGAGGGTGAATCGGAAGAAGCAGAAGAAGGACAAGGAGAAGGTGAAGTCTGGAGGGTGAATTAGAAGAAGCAGAAGAAGGAGAAGGAGAAGGTGAAGTCAGGAGGGTGAATCAGAAGAAGCAGAAGAAGGAGAAGGAGAAGGTAAAGTTAGGAGGGTGAATCAGAAGAAGCAGAAGAAGGAGAAGGAGCAGGTGAAGTCAGGGGGGTGAAGCAGAAGAAGTAGAAGAAGGAGAAGGAGAAGGTGAAGTCAGGAGGGTGAAGCAGAAGAAGCAGAAGAAGGAGAAGGGGAAGGTGAAGTCTGGAGGGCGCAGCAGAAGAAGCAGAAGAAGGAGAAGGAGAAGGTGAAGTCTGGAGGGTGAAGCAGAAGAAGCAGAAGAAGGAGAAGGAGAAGCTGAAGTCTGGAGGGTGAATCAGAAGAAGTAGAAGAAGGTGAAGGAGAAGGTGAAGTCAGGAGAGTGAAGCAGAAGAAGCAGAAGAAGGAGAAGGAGAAGGTGAAGTCTGGAGGGTGAAGCAGAAGAAGCAGAAGAAGGAGAAGGAGAAGGTGATGTCTGGAGGGCGAAGCAGAAGAAGTAGAAGAAGGAGAAGGAGAAGGTGAAGTCTGGAGGGTGAAGCAGAAGAAGCAGAAGAAGGAGAAGGAGAAGGTGAAGTCTGGAGGGTGAATCAGAAGAAGTAGAAGAAGGAGAAGGAGAAGGTGAAGTCAGGAGGGTGAAGCAGAAGAAGCAGAAGAAGGAGAAGGAGAAGGTGAAGTCAGGAGGGTGAATCGGAAGAAGTAGAAGAAGGAGAAGGAGAAGGTGAAGTCTGGAGGGTGAATCAGAAGAAGTAGAAGAAGGAGAAGGAGAAGGTGAAGTCTGGAGGGTGAATCAGAAGAAGTAGAAGAAGGAGAATGAGAAGGTGAAGTCTGGAGGGTGAATCAGAAGAAGCAGAAGAAGGAGAAGGAGAAGGTGAAGTCTGGAGGGAGAAGCAGAAGAAGTAGAAGAAGGAGAAGGAGAAGGTGAAGTCTGGAGGGTGAATCAGAAGAAGTAGAAGAAGGAGAAGGAGAAGGTGAAGTCTGGAGGGTGAATCAGAAGAAGTAGAAGAAGGAGAAGGAGAAGGTGAAGTCTGGAGGGTGAATCAGAAGAAACAGAAGAAGGAGAAGGAGAAGGTGAAGTCTGGATGGTGAATCAGAAGAAGTAGAAGAAGGAGAATGAGAAGGTGTAGTCTGGAGGGTGAATCAGAAGAAGTAGACGAAGGAGAAGGAGAAGGTGAAGTCTGGAGGGTGAATCAGAAGAAGCAGAAGAAGGAGAAGGAGAAGGTGAAGTCTGGAGGGTGAATCAGAAGAAGTAGAAGAAGGAGAAGGAGAAGGTGAAGTCTGGAGGGTGAATCAGAAGAAGCAGAAGAAGGAGAAGGAGAAGGTTAGGTCTGGAGGGTGAATCAGAAGAAGCAGAAGTAGGAGAAGGAGAAGGTGAAGTCTGGAGGGTGAAACAGAAGAAGCAGAATAAGGAGAAGGAGAAGGTGAAGTCAGGAGGGTGAATCAGAAGAAGCAGAAGAAGGAGAAGGAGAAGGTGAAGTTTGGAGGGTGAATCAGAAGAATCAGAAGAAGGAGAAGGAGAAGGTGAAGTCTGGAGGGTGAATCAGAAGAAGCAGAAGAAAGAGAAGGAGAAGGTGAAGTCTGGAGGATGAATCAGAAGAAGCAGAAGAAGGACAAGGAGAAGGTGAAGTCTGGAGGGTGAATCAGAAGAAGCAGAAGAAGGAGAAGGAGAAGATGAAGTCTGGAGGGTGAATCAGAAGAAGCAGAAGAAGGAGAAGGAGAAGGTGAAGTCTGGAGGGTGAATCAGAAGAAGCAGAAGAAGGAGAAGGAGAAGGTGAAGTTTGGAGGGTGAATCAGAAGAATCAGAAGAAGGAGAAGGAGAAGGTGAAGTCTGGAGGGTGAATCAGAAGAAGCAGAAGAAAGAGAAGGAGAAGGTGAAGTCTGGAGGGTGAAGCAGAAGAAACAGAAGAAGGAGAAGGAGAAGGTGAAGACTGGAGGGTGAATCTGAAGAAGTAGAAGAAGGAGAAGGAGAAGGTGAAGTCTGGAGGGTGAATCAGAAGAAGTAGAAGAAGGAGAAGGAGAAGGTGAAGTCTGGAGGGTGAATCAGAAGAAGCAGAAGAAGGAGAAGGAGAAGGTGAAGTCTGGAGGGTGAATCAGAAGAAGCAGAAGAAGGAGAAGGAGAAGATGAAGTCTGGAGGGTGAATCAGAAGAAGCAGAAGAAGGAGAAGGAGAAGGTGAAGTCTGGAGGGTGAAACAGAAGAAGCAAAAGAAGGAGAAGGAGAAGGTGAAGTCTGGAGGGTGAATCAGAAGAAGCAGAAGAAGGAGAAGGAGAAGGTGAAGTCAGGAGGGTGAATCAGAAGAAGCAGAAGAAGGAGAAGGAGAAGGTGAAGTTAGGAGGGTGAATCAGAAGAAGCAGAAGAAGGAGAAGGAGCAGGTGAAGTCAGGGGGGTGAAGCAGAAGAAGTAGAAGAAGGAGAAGGAGAAGGTGAAGTCAGGACGGTGAAGCAGAAGAAGCAGAAGAAGGAGAAGGAGAAGGTGAAGTCTGGAGGGCGCAGCAGAAGAAGCAGAAGAAGGAGAAGGAGAAGCTGAAGTCTGGAGGGTGAAGCAGAAGAAGCAGAAGAAGGAGAAGGAGAAGGTGAAGTCTGGAGGGTGAATCAGAAGAAGTAGAAGAAGGAGAAGGAGAAGGTGAAGTCAGGAGAGTGAAGCAGAAGAAGCAGAAGATGGAGAAGGAGAAGGTGAAGTCTGGAGGGCGAAGGAGAAGAAGCAGAAGAAGGAGAAGGAGAAGGTGAAGTCTGGAGGGTGAAGCAGAAGAAGCAGAAGAAGGAGAAGGAGAAGGTGAAGTCTGGAGGGTGAATCAGAAGAAGTAGAAGAAGGAGTAGGAGAAGGTGAAGTCAGGAGGGTGAAGCAGAAGGAGCAGAAGAAGGAGAAGGAGAAGGTGAAGTCTGGAGGGTGAAGCAGAAGAAGCAGAAGAAGGAGCAGGAGAAGGTGAAGTCTGGAGGGTGAAGCAGAAGAAGCAGAAGAAGGAGAAGGAGAAGTTGAAGTCAGGAGGGTGAATCAGAAGAAGTAGAAGAAGGAGAAGGAGAAGATGAAGTCTGGAGGGTGAATCAGCAGAAGTAGAAGAAGGAGAAGGAGAAGGTGAAGTCAGGAGGGTGAAGCAGAAGAAGTAGAAGAAGGAGAAGGAGAAGGTGAAGTCTGGAGGGTGAATCAGAAGAAGCAGAAGAAGGAGAAGGAGAAGGTGAAGTCTGGAGGGTGAATCAGAAGAAGCAGAAGAAGGAGAAGGAGAAGATGAAGTCTGGAGGGTGAATCAGAAGAAGCAGAAGAAGGAGAAGGAGAAGGTGAAGTCTGGAGGGTGAATCAGAAGAAGCAGAAGAAGGAGAAGGAGAAGGTGAAGTCTGGAGGGTGAATCAGAAGAAGCAGAAGAAGGAGAAGGGAAGTCAGGAGGGTGAATCAGAAGAAGCAGAAGAAGGAGAAGGAGAAGGTGTAGTTAGGAGGGTGAATCAGAAGATGCAGAAGAAGGAGGAGCAAGTGAAGTCAGGGGGGTGAAGCAGAAGAAGTAGAAGAAGGAGAAGGAGAAGGTGAAGTCAGGACGGTGAAGCAGAAGAAGGAGAAGGAGAAGGTGAAGTCTGGAGGGCGCAGCAGAAGAAGCAGAAGAAGGAGAAGGAGAAGGTGAAGTCTGGAGGGTGAATCAGAAGAAGTAGAAGAAGGAGAAGGAGAAGGTGAAGTCAGGAGAGTGAAGCAGAAGAAGCAGAAGATGGAGAAGGAGAAGGTGAAGTCTGGAGGGCGAAGCAGAAGAAGCAGAAGAAGGAGAAGGAGAAGGTGAAGTCTGGAGGGTGAAGCAGAAGAAGCAGAAGAAGGAGCAGGAGAAGGTGAAGTCTGGAGGGTGAAGCAGAAGAAGCAGAAGAAGGAGAAGGAGAAGGTGAAGTCAGGATGGTGAATCAGAAGAAGTAGAAGAAGGAGAAGGAGAAGGTGAAGTCTGGAGGATGAATCAGAAGAAGCAGAAGAAGGAGAAGGAGAAGGTGAAGTCTGGGGGGTGAATCAGAAGAAGCAGAAGAAGGAGAAGGAGAAGAGGAAGTCTGGAGGGTGAATCAGAAGAAGTAGAAGAAGGAGAAGGAGAAGGTGAGGTCTGGAGGGTCAATCAGAAGAAGCAGAAGAAGGAGAAGGAGAAGGTGAAGTCTGGAGGGTGAATCAGAAGAAGCAGAAGAAGGACAAGGAGAAGGTGAAGTCTGGAGGGTGCATTAGAAGAAGCAGAAGAAGGAGAAGGAGAAGGTGAAGTCAGGAGGGTGAATCAGAAGAAGCAGAAGAAGGAGAAGGAGAAGGTAAAGTTAGGAGGGTGAATCAGAAGAAGCAGAAGAAGGAGAAGGAGCAGGTGAAGTCAGGGGGGTGAAGCAGAAGAAGTAGAAGAAGGAGAAGGAGAAGGTGAAGTCAGGAGGGTGAAGCAGAAGAAGAAGAAGAAGGAGAAGGAGAAGGTGAAGTCTGGAGGGCGCAGCAGAAGAAGCAGAAGAAGGAGAAGGAGCAGGTGAAGTCAGGGGGGTGAAGCAGAAGAAGTAGAAGAAGGAGAAGGAGAAGGTGAAGTCCGGACGGTGAAGCAGAAGAAGCAGAAGAAGGAGAAGGAGAAGGTGAAGTCTGGAGGGCGCAGCAGAAGAAGCAGAAGAAGGAGAAGGAGAAGCTGAAGTCTGGAGCGTGAAGCAGAAGAAGCAGAAGAAGGAGAAGGAGAAGGTGAAGTCTGGAGGGTGAATCAGAAGAAGTAGAAGAAGGAGAAGGAGAAGGTGAAGTCAGGAGAGTGAAGCAGAAGAAGCAGAAGATGGAGAAGGAGAAGGTGAAGTCTGGAGGGCGAAGCAGAAGAAGCAGAAGAAGGAGAAGGAGAAGGTGAAGTCTGGAGGGTGAATCAGAAGAATCAGAAGAAGGAGAAGGAGAAGGTGAAGTCTGGAGGGTGAATCAGAAGAAGCAGAAGAAGGAGAAGGAGAAGGTGAAGTTTGGAGGGTGAATCAGAAGAATCAGAAGAAGGAGAAGGAGAAGGTGAAGTCTGGAGGGTGAATCAGAAGAAGCAGAAGAAAGAGAAGGAGAAGGTGAAGTCTGGAGGGTGAAGCAGAAGAAACAGAAGAAGGAGAAGGAGAAGGTGAAGACTGGAGGGTGAATCTGAAGAAGTAGAAGAAGGAGAAGGAGAAGGTGAAGTCTGGAGGGTGAATCAGAAGAAGCAGAAGAAGGAGAAGGAGAAGGTGAAGTCTGGAGGGTGAATCAGAAGAAGTAGAAGAAGGAGAAGGAGAAGGTGTAGTCTGGAGGGTGAAGCAGAAGAAGTAGAAGAAGGAGAAGGAGAAGGTGAAGTCTGGAGGGTGAATCAGAAGAAGTAGAAGAAGGAGAAGGAGAAGGTGTAGTCTGGAGGGTGAAGCAGAAGAAGTAGACGAAGGAGAAGGAGAAGGTGAAGTCTGGAGGGTGAATCTGAAGAAGCAGAAGAAGGAGAAGGAGAAGGTGAAGTCTGGAGGGTGAATCAGAAGAAGTAGAAGAAGGAGAAGGAGAAGGTGAAGTCTGGAGGGTGAATCAGAAGAAGCAGAAGAAGGAGAAGGAGAAGGTGAAGTCTGGAGGGTGAATCAGAAGGAGTAGAAGAAGGAGAAGGAGAAGGTGAAGTCTGGAGGGTGAATCAGAAGAAGCAGAAGAAGGAGAAGGAGAAGGTGAAGTCTGGAGGGTGAATCAGAAGAAGCAGAAGAAGGAGAAGGTGAAGTCTGGAGGGCGAAGCAGAAGAAGCAGAAGAAGGAGAAGGAGAAGGTGAAGTCTGGAGGGTGAAGCAGAAGAAGCAGAAGAAGGAGAAGGAGAAGGAGAAGGAGAAGTCTGGAGGGTGAATCAGAAGAAGTAGAAGAAGGAGAAGGAGAAGTTGAAGTCAGGAGGGTGAAGCAGAAGAAGCAGAAGAAGGAGAAGGAGAAGGTGAAGTCTGGAGGGTGAAGCAGAAGAAGCAGAAGAAGGAGCAGGAGAAGGTGAAGTCTGGAGGGTGAAGCAGAAGAAGCAGAAGAAGGAGAAGGAGAAGGTGAAGTCAGGATGGTGAATCAGAAGAAGTAGAAGAAGGAGAAGGAGAAGGTGAAGTCTGGAGAATGAATCAGAAGAAGCAGAAGAAGGAGAAGGAGAAGGTGAAGTCTGGGGGGTGAATCAGAAGAAGCAGAAGAAGGAGAAGGAGAAGATGAAGTCTGGTGGGTGAATCAGAAGAAGTAGAAGAAGGAGAAGGAGAAGGTGAGGTCTGGAGGGTCAATCAGAAGAAGCAGAAGAAGGAGAAGGAGAAGGTGAAGTCTGGAGGGTGAATCAGAAGAAGCAGAAGAAGGACAAGGAGAAGGTGAAGTCTGGAGGGTGCATTAGAAGAAGCAGAAGAAGGAGAAGGAGAAGGTGAAGTCAGGAGGGTGAATCAGAAGAAGCTGAAGAAGGAGAAGGAGAAGGTAAAGTTAGAAGGGTGAATCAGAAGAAGCAGAAGAAGGAGAAGGAGCAGGTGAAGTCAGGGGGGTGAAGCAGAAGAAGTAGAAGAAGGAGAAGGAGAAGGTGAAGTCAGGAGGGTGAAGCAGAAGAAGAAGAAGAAGGAGAAGGAGAAGGTGAAGTCTGGAGGGCGCAGCAGAAGAAGCAGAAGAAGGAGAAGGAGCAGGTGAAGTCAGGGTTGAAGCAGAAGAAGTAGAAGAAGGAGAAGGAGAAGGTGAAGTCAGGACGGTGAAGCAGAAGAAGCAGAAGAAGGAGAAGGAGAAGGTGAAGTCTGGAGGGCGCAGCAGAAGAAGCAGAAGAAGGAGAAGGAGAAGCTGAAGTCTGGAGGGTGAAGCAGAAGAAGCAGAAGAAGGAGAAGGAGAAGGTGAAGTCTGGAGGGTGAATCAGAAGAAGTAGAAGAAGGAGAAGGAGAAGGTGAAGTCAGGAGAGTGAAGCAGAAGAAGCAGAAGATGGAGAAGGAGAAGGTGAAGTCTGGAGGGCGAAGCAGAAGAAGCAGAAGAAGGAGAAGGAGAAGGTGAAGTCTGGAGGGTGAATCAGAAGAATCAGAAGAAGGAGAAGGAGAAGGTGAAGTCTGGAGGGTGAATCAGAAGAAGCAGAAGAAGGAGAAGGAGAAGGTGAAGTTTGGAGGGTGAATCAGAAGAATCAGAAGAAGGAGAAGGAGAAGGTGAAGTCTGGAGGGTGAATCAGAAGAAGCAGAAGAAAGAGAAGGAGAAGGTGAAGTCTGGAGGGTGAAGCAGAAGAAACAGAAGAAGGAGAAGGAGAAGGTGAAGACTGGAGGGTGAATCTGAAGAAGTAGAAGAAGGAGAAGGAGAAGGTGAAGTCTGGAGAGTGAATCAGAAGAAGCAGAAGAAGGAGAAGGAGAAGGTGAAGTCTGGAGGGTGAATCAGAAGAAGTAGAAGAAGGAGAAGGAGAAGGTGTAGTCTGGAGGGTGAAGCAGAAGAAGTAGAAGAAGGAGAAGGAGAAGGTGAAGTCTGGAGGGTGAATCTGAAGAAGCAGAAGAAGGAGAAGGAGAAGGTGAAGTCTGGAGGGTGAATCAGAAGAAGTAGAAGAAGGAGAAGGAGAAGGTGAAGTCTGGAGGGTGAATCAGAAGAAGCAGAAGAAGGAGA
This sequence comes from Somniosus microcephalus, assembly GCF_052327205.1. Classification (NCBI taxonomy): domain Eukaryota; kingdom Metazoa; phylum Chordata; class Chondrichthyes; order Squaliformes; family Somniosidae; genus Somniosus; species Somniosus microcephalus. The sequence goes on from NW_028225195.1 coordinate 1,097,478, forward strand.
AGGAGAAGGTGAAGTCTGGAGGGTGAATCAGAAGAAGCAGAATAAGGAGAAGGAGAAGGTGAAGCCTGGAGGGTGAATCAGAAGGAGTAGAAGAAGGAGAAGGAGAAGGTGAAGTCTGGAGGGTGAATCAGAAGAAGCAGAAGAAGGAGAAGGAGAAGGTGAAGTCTGGAGGGTGAATCAGAAGAAGCAGAAGAAGGAAAAGGTGAAGTCTGGAGGGTGAATCAGAAGAAGCAGAAGAAGGAGAAGGAGAAGGTGAAGTCTGGAGGGTGAATCAGAAGAAGCAGAATAAGGAGAAGGAGAAGGTGAAGTCTGGAGGGTGAATCAGAAGAAGCAGAAGAAGGAGAAGGAGAAGGTGAAGTCTGGAGGGTGAATCAGAAGAAGTAGAAGAAGGAGAAGGAGAAGGTGAAGTCTGGAGGGTGAAGCAGAAGAAGTAGAAGAAGGAGAAGGAGAAGGTGAAGTCAGGAGGGTGAATCAGAAGAAGTAGAAGAAGGAGAAGGAGAAGGTGAAGTCAGGAGGGTGAATCAGAAGAAGCAGAAGAAGGAGAAGGAGAAGGTGAAGTCTGGAGAGTGAATCAGAAGAATCAGAAGAAGGAGAAGGAGAAGGTGAAATCTGGAGGGTGAATCAGAAGAAGCAGAAGAAAGAGAAGAAGAAGGTGAAGTCTGGAGGGTGAAGCAGAAGAAACAGAAGAAGGAGAAGGAGAAGGTGAAGACTGGAGGGTGAATCTGAAGAAGTATAAGAAGGAGAAGGAGAAGGTGAAGTCTGGAGGGTGAATCAGAAGAAGTAGAAGAAGGAGAAGGAGAAGGTGAAGTCTGGAGGGTGAATCAGAAGAAGCAGAAGAAGGAGAAGGAGAAGGTGAAGTCTGGAGGGTGAATCAGAAGAAGAAGAAGAAGGAGAAGGAGAAGATGAAGTCTGGAGGGTGAATCAGAAGAAGCAGAAGAAGGAGAAGGAGAAGGTGAAGTCTGGAGGGTGAATCAGAAGAAGCAGAAGAAGGAGAAGGAGAAGGTGAAGTCTGGAGGGTGAATCAGAAGAAGCAGAAGAAGGAGAAGGAGAAGGTGAAGTCAGGAGGGTGAATCAGAAGAAGCAGAAGAAGGAGAAGGAGAAGGTGTAGTTAGGAGGGTGAATCAGAAGAAGCAGAAGAAGGAGAAGGAGCAGGTGAAGTCAGGGGGGTGAAGCAGAAGAAGTAGAAGAAGGAGAAGGAGAAGGTGAAGTCAGGACGGTGAAGCAGAAGAAGCAGAAGAAGGAGAAGGAGAAGGTGAAGTCTGGAGGGCGCAGCAGAAGAAGCAGAAGAAGGAGAAGGAGAAGCTGAAGTCTGGAGGGTGAAGCAGAAGAAGCAGAAGAAAGAGAAGGAGAAGATGAAGTCTGGAGGGAGAATCAGAAGAAGTAGAAGAAGGAGAAGGAGAAGGTGAAGTCAGGAGAGTGAAGCAGAAGAAGCAGAAGATGGAGAAGGAGAAGGTGAAGTCTGGAGGGCGAAGCAGAAGAAGCAGAAGAAGGAGAAGGAGAAGGTGAAGTCTGGAGGGTGAAGCAGAAGAAGCAGAAGAAGGAGAAGGAGAAGGTGAAGTCTGGAGGGTGAATCAGAAGAAGTAGAAGAAGGAGAAGGAGAAGGTGAAGTCAGGAGGGTGAAGCAGAAGAAGTAGAAGAAGGAGAAGGAGAAGGTGAAGTCTGGAGGGTGAATCAGAAGAAGCAGAAGAAGGAGAAGGAGAAGGTGAAGTCTGGAGGGTGAATCAGAAGAAGCAGAAGAAGGAGAAGGAGAAGATGAAGTCTGGAGGGTGAATCAGAAGAAGCAGAAGAAGGAGAAGGAGAAGGTGAAGTCTGGAGGGTGAATCAGAAGAAGCAGAAGAAGGAGAAGGAGAAGGTGAAGTCTGGAGGGTGAATCAGAAGAAGCAGAAGAAGGAGAAGGTGAAGTCAGGAGGGTGAATCAGAAGAAGCAGAAGAAGGAGAAGGAGAAGGTGTAGTTAGGAGGGTGAATCAGAAGAAGCAGAAGAAGGAGAAGGAGCAGGTGAAGTCAGGGGGGTGAAGCAGAAGAAGTAGAAGAAGGAGAAGGAGAAGGTGAAGTCAGGACGGTGAAGCAGAAGAAGCAGAAGAAGGAGAAGGAGAAGGTGAAGTCTGGAGGGCGCAGCAGAAGAAGCAGAAGAAGGAGAAGGAGAAGCTGAAGTCTGGAGGGTGAAGCAGAAGAAGCAGAAGAAGGAGAAGGAGAAGGTGAAGTCTGGAGGGTGAAGCAGAAGAAGCAGAAGAAGGAGAAGGAGAAGGTGAAGTCTGGAGGGTGAATCAGAAGAAGTAGAAGAAGGAGAAGGAGAAGGTGAAGTCAGGAGGGTGAAGCAGAAGAAGCAGAAGAAGGAGAAGGAGAAGGTGAAGTCTGGAGGGTGAAGCAGAAGAAGCAGAAGAAGGAGCAGGAGAAGGTGAAGTCTGGAGGGTGAAGCAGAAGAAGCAGAAGAAGGAGAAGGAGAAGGTGAAGTCAGGATGGTGAATCAGAAGAAGTAGAAGAAGGAGAAGGAGAAGGTGAAGTCTGGAGGATGAATCAGAAGAAGCAGAAGAAGGAGAAGGAGAAGGTGAAGTCTGGGGGGTGAATCAGAAGAAGCAGAAGAAGGAGAAGGAGAAGATGAAGTCTGGAGGCTGAATCAGAAGAAGTAGAAGAAGGAGAAGGAGAAGGTGAGGTCTGGAGGGTCAATCAGAAGAAGCAGAAGAAGGAGAAGGAGAAGGTGAAGTCTGGAGGGTGAATCAGAAGAAGCAGAAGAAGGACAAGGAGAAGGTGAAGTCTGGAGGGTGAATTAGAAGAAGCAGAAGAAGGAGAAGGAGAAGGTGAAGTCAGGAGGGTGAATCAGAAGAAGCAGAAGAAGGAGAAGGAGAAGGTAAAGTTAGGAGGGTGAATCAGAAGAAGCAGAAGAAGGAGAAGGAGCAGGTGAAGTCAGGGGGGTGAAGCAGAAGAAGTAGAAGAAGGAGAAGGAGAAGGTGAAGTCAGGAGGGTGAAGCAGAAGAAGCAGAAGAAGGAGAAGGAGAAGGTGAAGTCCGGAGGGCGCAGCAGAAGAAGCAGAAGAAGGAGAAGGAGCAGGTGAAGTCAGGGGGGTGAAGCAGAAGAAGTAGAAGAAGGAGAAGGAGAAGGTGAAGTCAGGACGGTGAAGCAGAAGAAGCAGAAGAAGGAGAAGGAGAAGGTGAAGTCTGGAGGGCGCAGCAGAAGAAGCAGAAGAAGGAGAAGGAGAAGCTGAAGTCTGGAGGGTGAAGCAGAAGAAGCAGAAGAAGGAGAAGGAGAAGGTGAAGTCTGGAGGGTGAATCAGAAGAAGTAGAAGAGGGAGAAGGAGAAGGTGAAGTCAGGAGAGTGAAGCAGAAGAAGCAGAAGATGGAGAAGGAGAAGGTGAAGTCTGGAGGGCGAAGCAGAAGAAGCAGAAGAAGGAGAAGGAGAAGGTGAAGTCTGGAGGGTGAAGCAGAAGAAGTAGAAGAAGGAGAAGGAGAAGGTGAGGTCTGGAGGGTGAATCAGAAGAAGTAGAAGAAGGAGAAGGAGAAGGTGAAGTCAGGAGGGTGAAGCAGAAGAAGTAGAAGAAGGAGAAGGAGAAGGTGAAGTCTGGAGGGTGAATCAGAAGAAGCAGAAGAAGGAGAAGGAGAAGGTGAAGTCTGGAGGGTGAATCAGAAGAAGCAGAAGAAGGAGAAGGAGAAGATGAAGTCTGGAGGGTGAATCAGAAGAAGCAGAAGAAGGAGAAGGAGAAGGTGAAGTCTGGAGGGTGAATCAGAAGAAGCAGAAGAAGGAGAAGGAGAAGGTGAAGTATGGAGGGTGAATCAGAAGAAGCAGTAGAAGGAGAAGGTGAAGTCAGGAGGGTGAATCAGAAGAAGCAGAAGAAGGAGAAGGAGAAGGTGTAGTTAGGAGGGTGAATCAGAAGAAGCAGAAGAAGGAGAAGGAGCAGGTGAAGTCAGGGGGGTGAAGCAGAAGAAGTAGAAGAAGGAGAAGGAGAAGGTGAAGTCAGGACGGTGAAGCAGAAGAAGCAGAAGAAGGAGAAGGAGAAGGTGAAGTCTGGAGGGCGCAGCAGAAGAAGCAGAAGAAGGAGAAGGAGAAGCTGAAGTCTGGAGGGTGAAGCAGAAGAAGCAGAAGAAGGAGAAGGAGAAGGTGAAGTCTGGAGGGTGAATCAGAAGAAGTAGAAGAAGGAGAAGGAGAAGGTGAAGTCAGGAGAGTGAAGCAGAAGAAGCAGAAGATGGAGAAGGAGAAGGTGAAGTCTGGAGGGCGAAGCAGAAGAAGCAGAAGAAGGAGAAGGAGAAGGTGAAGTCTGGAGGGTGAATCAGAAGAATCAGAAGAAGGAGAAGGAGAAGGTGAAGTCTGGAGGGTGAATCAGAAGAAGCAGAAGAAGGAGAAGGAGAAGGTGAAGTTTGGAGGGTGAATCAGAAGAATCAGAAGAAGGAGAAGGAGAAGGTGAAGTCTGGAGGGTGAATCAGAAGAAGCAGAAGAAAGAGAAGGAGAAGGTGAAGTCTGGAGGGTGAAGCAGAAGAAACAGAAGAAGGAGAAGGAGAAGGTGAAGACTGGAGGGTGAATCTGAAGAAGTAGAAGAAGGAGAAGGAGAAGGTGAAGTCTGGAGGGTGAATCAGAAGAAGCAGAAGAAGGAGAAGGAGAAGGTGAAGTCTGGAGGGTGAATCAGAAGAAGTAGAAGAAGGAGAAGGAGAAGGTGTAGTCTGGAGGGTGAAGCAGAAGAAGTAGAAGAAGGAGAAGGAGAAGGTGAAGTCTGGAGGGTGAATCTGAAGAAGCAGAAGAAGGAGAAGGAGAAGGTGAAGTCTGGAGGGTGAATCAGAAGAAGTAGAAGAAGGAGAAGGAGAAGGTGAAGTCTGGAGGGTGAATCAGAAGAAGCAGAAGAAGGAGAAGGAGAAGGTGAAGTCTGGAGGGTGAATCAGAAGAAGCAGAATAAGGAGAAGGAGAAGGTGAAGCCTGGAGGGTGAATCAGAAGGAGTAGAAGAAGGAGAAGGAGAAGGTGAAGTCTGGAGGGTGAATCAGAAGAAGCAGAAGAAGGAGAAGGAGAAGGTGAAGTCTGGAGGGTGAATCAGAAGAAGCAGAAGAAGGAGAAGGTGAAGTCTGGAGGGTGAATCAGAAGAAGCAGAAGAAGGAGAAGGAGAAGGTGAAGTCTGGAGGGTGAATCAGAAGAAGCAGAATAAGGAGAAGGAGAATGTGAAGTCTGGAGGGTGAATCAGAAGAAGCAGAAAAAGGAGAAGGAGAAGGTGAAGTCTGGAGGGTGAATCAGAAGAAGTAGAAGAAGGAGAAGGAGAAGGTGAAGTCTGGAGGGTGAAGCAGAAGAAGTAGAAGAAGGAGAAGGAGAAGGTGAAGTCAGGAGGGTGAATCAGAAGAAGTAGAAGAAGGAGAAGGAGAAGGTGAAGTCAGGAGGGTGAATCAGAAGAAGCAGAAGAAGGAGAAGGAGAAGGTGAAGTCTGGAGAGTGAATCAGAAGAATCAGAAGAAGGAGAAGGAGAAGGTGAAATCTGGAGGGTGAATCAGAAGAAGCAGAAGAAAGAGAAGAAGAAGGTGAAGTCTGGAGGGTGAAGCAGAAGAAACAGAAGAAGGAGAAGGAGAAGGTGAAGACTGGAGGGTGAATCTGAAGAAGTATAAGAAGGAGAAGGAGAAGGTGAAGTCTGGAGGGTGAATCAGAAGAAGTAGAAGAAGGAGAAGGAGAAGGTGAAGTCTGGAGGGTGAATCAGAAGAAGCAGAAGAAGGAGAAGGAGAAGGTGAAGTCTGGAGGGTGAATCAGAAGAAGAAGAAGAAGGAGAAGGAGAAGATGAAGTCTGGAGGGTGAATCAGAAGAAGCAGAAGAAGGAGAAGGAGAAGGTGAAGTCTGGAGGGTGAATCAGAAGAAGCAGAAGAAGGAGAAGGAGAAGGTGAAGTCTGGAGGGTGAATCAGAAGAAGCAGAAGAAGGAGAAGGAGAAGGTGAAGTCAGGAGGGTGAATCAGAAGAAGCAGAAGAAGGAGAAGGAGAAGGTGTAGTTAGGAGGGTGAATCAGAAGAAGCAGAAGAAGGAGAAGGAGCAGGTGAAGTCAGGGGGGTGAAGCAGAAGAAGTAGAAGAAGGAGAAGGAGAAGGTGAAGTCAGGACGGTGAAGCAGAAGAAGCAGAAGAAGGAGAAGGAGAAGGTGAAGTCTGGAGGGCGCAGCAGAAGAAGCAGAAGAAGGAGAAGGAGAAGCTGAAGTCTGGAGGGTGAAGCAGAAGAAGCAGAAGAAAGAGAAGGAGAAGGTGAAGTCTGGAGGGAGAATCAGAAGAAGTAGAAGAAGGAGAAGGAGAAGGTGAAGTCAGGAGAGTGAAGCAGAAGAAGCAGAAGATGGAGAAGGAGAAGGTGAAGTCTGGAGGGCGAAGCAGAAGAAGCAGAAGAAGGAGAAGGAGAAGGTGAAGTCTGGAGGGTGAAGCAGAAGAAGCAGAAGAAGGAGAAGGAGAAGGTGAAGTCTGGAGGGTGAATCAGAAGAAGTAGAAGAAGGAGAAGGAGAAGGTGAAGTCAGGAGGGTGAAGCAGAAGAAGTAGAAGAAGGAGAAGGAGAAGGTGAAGTCTGGAGGGTGAATCAGAAGAAGCAGAAGAAGGAGAAGGAGAAGGTGAAGTCTGGAGGGTGAATCAGAAGAAGCAGAAGAAGGAGAAGGAGAAGATGAAGTCTGGAGGGTGAATCAGAAGAAGCAGAAGAAGGAGAAGGAGAAGGTGAAGTCTGGAGGGTGAATCAGAAGAAGCAGAAGAAGGAGAAGGAGAAGGTGAAGTCTGGAGGGTGAATCAGAAGAAGCAGAAGAAGGAGAAGGTGAAGTCAGGAGGGTGAATCAGAAGAAGCAGAAGAAGGAGAAGGAGAAGGTGTAGTTAGGAGGGTGAATCAGAAGAAGCAGAAGAAGGAGAAGGAGCAGGTGAAGTCAGGGGGGTGAAGCAGAAGAAGTAGAAGAAGGAGAAGGAGAAGGTGAAGTCAGGACGGTGAAGCAGAAGAAGCAGAAGAAGGAGAAGGAGAAGGTGAAGTCTGGAGGGCGCAGCAGAAGAAGCAGAAGAAGGAGAAGGAGAAGCTGAAGTCTGGAGGGTGAAGCAGAAGAAGCAGAAGAAGGAGAAGGAGAAGGTGAAGTCTGGAGGGTGAAGCAGAAGAAGCAGAAGAAGGAGAAGGAGAAGGTGAAGTCTGGAGGGTGCATCAGAAGAAGTAGAAGAAGGAGAAGGAGAAGGTGAAGTCAGGAGGGTGAAGCAGAAGAAGCAGAAGAAGGAGAAGGAGAAGGTGAAGTCTGGAGGGTGAAGCAGAAGAAGCAGAAGAAGGAGCAGGAGAAGGTGAAGTCTGGAGGGTGAAGCAGAAGAAGCAGAAGAAGGAGAAGGAGAAGGTGAAGTCAGGATGGTGAATCAGAAGAAGTAGAAGAAGGAGAAGGAGAAGGTGAAGTCTGGAGGATGAATCAGAAGAAGCAGAAGAAGGAGAAGGAGAAGGTGAAGTCTGGGGGGTGAATCAGAAGAAGCAGAAGAAGGAGAAGGAGAAGATGAAGTCTGGAGGCTGAATCAGAAGAAGTAGAAGAAGGAGAAGGAGAAGGTGAGGTCTGGAGGGTCAATCAGAAGAAGCAGAAGAAGGAGAAGGAGAAGGTGAAGTCTGGAGGGTGAATCAGAAGAAGCAGAAGAAGGACAAGGAGAAGGTGAAGTCTGGAGGGTGAATTAGAAGAAGCAGAAGAAGGAGAAGGAGAAGGTGAAGTCAGGAGGTTGAATCAGAAGAAGCAGAAGAAGGAGAAGGAGAAGGTAAAGTTAGGAGGGTGAATCAGAAGAAGCAGAAGAAGGAGAAGGAGCAGGTGAAGTCAGGGGGGTGAAGCAGAAGAAGTAGAAGAAGGAGAAGGAGAAGGTGAAGTCAGGAGGGTGAAGCAGAAGAAGCAGAAGAAGGAGAAGGAGAAGGTGAAGTCCGGAGGGCGCAGCAGAAGAAGCAGAAGAAGGAGAAGGAGCAGGTGAAGTCAGGGGGGTGAAGCAGAAGAAGTAGAAGAAGGAGAAGGAGAAGGTGAAGTCAGGACGGTGAAGCAGAAGAAGCAGAAGAAGGAGAAGGAGAAGGTGAAGTCTGGAGGGCGCAGCAGAAGAAGCAGAAGAAGGAGAAGGAGAAGCTGAAGTCTGGAGGGTGAAGCAGAAGAAGCAGAAGAAGGAGAAGGAGAAGGTGAAGTCTGGAGGGTGAATCAGAAGAAGTAGAAGAGGGAGAAGGAGAAGGTGAAGTCAGGAGAGTGAAGCAGAAGAAGCAGAAGATGGAGAAGGAGAAGGTGAAGTCTGGAGGGCGAAGCAGAAGAAGCAGAAGAAGGAGAAGGAGAAGGTGAAGTCTGGAGGGTGAAGCAGAAGAAGTAGAAGAAGGAGAAGGAGAAGGTGAGGTCTGGAGGGTGAATCAGAAGAAGTAGAAGAAGGAGAAGGAGAAGGTGAAGTCAGGAGGGTGAAGCAGAAGAAGTAGAAGAAGGAGAAGGAGAAGGTGAAGTCTGGAGGGTGAATCAGAAGAAGCAGAAGAAGGAGAAGGAGAAGGTGAAGTATGGAGGGTGAATCAGAAGAAGCAGAAGAAGGAGAAGGAGAAGATGAAGTCTGGAGGGTGAATCAGAAGACGCAGAAGAAGGAGAAGGAGAAGGTGAAGTCTGGAGGGTGAATCAGAAGAAGCAGAAGAAGGAGAAGGAGAAGGTGAAGTATGGAGGGTGAATCAGAAGAAGCAGTAGAAGGAGAAGGTGAAGTCAGGAGGGTGAATCAGAAGAAGCAGAAGAAGAGAAGGAGAAGGTGTAGTTAGGAGGGTGAATCAGAAGAAGCAGAAGAAGGAGAAGGAGCAGGTGAAGTCAGGGGGGTGAAGCAGAAGAAGTAGAAGAAGGAGAAGGAGAAGGTGAAGTCAGGACGGTGAAGCAGAAGAAGCAGAAGAAGGAGAAGGAGAAGGTGAAGTCTGGAGGGCGCAGCAGAAGAAGCAGAAGAAGGAGAAGGAGAAGCTGAAGTCTGGAGGGTGAAGCAGAAGAAGCAGAAGAAGGAGAAGGAGAAGGTGAAGTCTGGAGGGTGAATCAGAAGAAGTAGAAGAAGGAGAAGGAGAAGGTGAAGTCAGGAGAGTGAAGCAGAAGAAGCAGAAGATGGAGAAGGAGAAGGTGAAGTCTGGAGGGTGAATCAGAAGAAGTAGAAGAAGGAGAAGGAGAAGGTGAAGTCAGGAGGGTGAAGCAGAAGAAGCAGAAGAAGGAGAAGGAGAAGGTGAAGTCTGGATGGTGAAGCAGAAGAAGCAGAAGAAGGAGCAGTAGAAGGTGAAGTCTGGAGGGTGAAGCAGAAGAAGCAGAAGAAGGAGAAGGAGAAGGTGAAGTCAGGATGGTGAATCAGAAGAAGTAGAAGAAGGAGAAGGAGAAGGTGAAGTCTGGAGGATGAATCAGAAGAAGCAGAAGAAGGAGAAGGGGAAGGTGAAGTCTGGGGGGTGAATCAGAAGAAGCAGAAGAAGGAGAAGGAGAAGATGAAGTCTGGAGGGTGAATCAGAAGAAGTAGAAGAAGGAGAAGGAGAAGGTGAGGTCTGGAGGGTCAATCAGAAGAAGCAGAAGAAGGAGAAGGAGAAGGTGAAGTCTGGAGGGTGAATCAGAAGAAGCAGAAGAAGGACAAGGAGAAGGTGAAGTCTGGAGGGTGAATTAGAAGAAGCAGAAGAAGGAGAAGGAGAAGGTGAAGTCAGGAGGGTGAATCAGAAGAAGCAGAAGAAGGAGAAGGAGAAGGTAAAGTTAGGAGGGTGAATCAGAAGAAGCAGAAGAAGGAGAAGGAGAAGGTGAAGTCAGGGGGGTGAAGCAGAAGAAGTAGAAGAAGGAGAAGGAGAAGGTGAAGTCAGGAGGGTGAAGCAGAAGAAGCAGAAGAAGGAGAAGGAGAAGGTGATGTCTGGAGGGCGAAGCAGAAGAAGTAGAAGAAGGAGAAGGAGAAGGTGAAGTCTGGAGGGTGAAGCAGAAGAAGCAGAAGAAGGAGAAGGAGAAGGTGAAGTCTGGAGGGTGAATCAGAAGAAGTAGAAGAAGGAGAAGGAGAAGGTGAAGTCAGGAGGGTGAAGCAGAAGAAGCAGAAGAAGGAGAAGGAGAAGGTGAAGTCAGGAGGGTGAATCGGAAGAAGTAGAAGAAGGAGAAGGAGAAGGTGAAGTCTGGAGGGTGAATCAGAAGAAGTAGAAGAAGGAGAAGGAGAAGGTGAAGTCTGGAGGGTGAATCAGAAGAAGTAGAAGAAGGAGAATGAGAAGGTGAAGTCTGGAGGGTGAATCAGAAGAAGCAGAAGAAGGAGAAGGAGAAGGTGAAGTCTGGAGGGAGAAGCAGAAGAAGTAGAAGAAGGAGAAGGAGAAGGTGAAGTCTGGAGGGTGAATCAGAAGAAGTAGAAGAAGGAGAAGGAGAAGGTGAAGTCTGGAGGGTGAATCAGAAGAAGTAGAAGAAGGAGAAGAAGAAGGTGAAGTCTGGAGGGTGAATCAGAAGAAACAGAAGAAGGAGAAGGAGAAGGTGAAGTCTGGAGGGTGAATCAGAAGAAGTAGAAGAAGGAGAATGAGAAGGTGTAGTCTGGAGGGTGAATCAGAAGAAGTAGACGAAGGAGAAGGAGAAGGTGAAGTCTGGAGGGTGAATCAGAAGAAGCAGAAGAAGGAGAAGGAGAAGGTGAAGTCTGGAGGGTGAATCAGAAGAAGTAGAAGAAGGAGAAGGAGAAGGTGAAGTCTGGAGGGTGAATCAGAAGAAGCAGAAGAAGGAGAAGGAGAAGGTGAAGTCTGGAGGGTGAATCAGAAGAAGCAGAAGAAGGAGAAGGAGAAGGTGAAGTCTGGAGGGTGAAACAGAAGAAGCAGAATAAGGAGAAGGAGAAGGTGAAGTCAGGAGGGTGAATCAGAAGAAGCAGAAGAAGGAGAAGGAGAAGGTGAAGTTTGGAGGGTGAATCAGAAGAATCAGAAGAAGGAGAAGGAGAAGGTGAAGTCTGGAGGGTGAATCAGAAGAAGCAGAAGAAAGAGAAGGAGAAGGTGAAGTCTGGAGGATGAATCAGAAGAAGCAGAAGAAGGAGAAGGAGAAGGTGAAGTCTGGAGGGTGAATCAGAAGAAGCAGAAGAAGGAGAAGGAGAAGATGAAGTCTGGAGGGTGAATCAGAAGAAGCAGAAGAAGGAGAAGGAGAAGGTGAAGTCTGGAGGGTGAATCAGAAGAAGCAGAAGAAGGAGAAGGAGAAGGTAAAGTTTGGAGGGTGAATCAGAAGAATCAGAAGAAGGAGAAGGAGAAGGTGAAGTCTGGAGGGTGAATCAGAAGAAGCAGAAGAAAGAGAAGGAGAAGGTGAAGTCTGGAGGGTGAAGCAGAAGAAACAGAAGAAGGAGAAGGAGAAGGTGAAGACTGGAGGGTGAATCTGAAGAAGTAGAAGAAGGAGAAGGAGAAGGTGAAGTCTGGAGGGTGAATCAGAAGAAGTAGAAGAAGGAGAAGGAGAAGGTGAAGTCTGGAGGGTGAATCAGAAGAAGCAGAAGAAGGAGAAGGAGAAGGTGAAGTCTGGAGGGTGAATCAGAAGAAGCAGAAGAAGGAGAAGGAGAAGATGAAGTCTGGAGGGTGAATCAGAAGAAGCAGAAGAAGGAGAAGGAGAAGGTGAAGTCTGGAGGGTGAAACAGAAGAAGCAGAAGAAGGAGAAGGAGAAAGTGAAGTCTGGAGGGTGAATCAGAAGAAGCAGAAGAAGGAGAAGGAGAAGGTGAAGTCAGGAGGGTGAATCAGAAGAAGCAGAAGAAGGAGAAGGAGAAGGTGAAGTTAGGAGGGTGAATCAGAAGAAGCAGAAGAAGGAGAAGGAGCAGGTGAAGTCAGGGGGGTGAAGCAGAAGAAGTAGAAGAAGGAGAAGGAGAAGGTGAAGTCAGGACGGTGAAGCAGAAGAAGCAGAAGAAGGAGAAGGAGAAGGTGAAGTCTGGAGGGCGCAGCAGAAGAAGCAGAAGAAGGAGAAGGAGAAGCTGAAGTCTGGAGGGTGAAGCAGAAGAAGCAGAAGAAGGAGAAGGAGAAGGTGAAGTCTGGAGGGTGAATCAGAAGAAGTAGAAGAAGGAGAAGGAGAAGGTGAAGTCAGGAGAGTGAAGCAGAAGAAGCAGAAGATGGAGTAGGAGAAGGTGAAGTCTGGAGGGCGAAGGAGAAGAAGCAGAAGAAGGAGAAGGAGAAGGTGAAGTCTGGAGGGTGAAGCAGAAGAAGCAGAAGAAGGAGAAGGAGAAGGTGAAGTCTGGAGGGTGAAACAGAAGAAGTAGAAGAAGGAGTAGGAGAAGGTGAAGTCAGGAGGGTGAAGCAGAAGGAGCAGAAGAAGGAGAAGGAGAAGGTGAAGTCTGGAGGGTGAAGCAGAAGAAGCAGAAGAAGGAGCAGGAGAAGGTGAAGTCTGGAGGGTGAAGCAGAAGAAGCAGAAGAAGGAGAAGGAGAAGGTGAAGTCAGGAGGGTGAATCAGAAGAAGTAGAAGAAGGAGAAGGAGAAGGTGAAGTCTGGAGGGTGAATCAGAAGAAGCAGAAGAAGGAGAAGGAGAAGGTGAAGTCTGGAGGGTGAATCAGAAGAAGCAGAAGAAGGAGAAGGAGAAGATGAAGTCTGGAGGGTGAATCAGAAGAAGTAGAAGAAGGAGAAGGAGAAGGTGAGGTCTGGAGGGTCAATCAGTAGAAGCAGAAGAAGGAGAAGGAGAAGGTGAAGTCTGGAGGGTGAATCAGAAGAAGCAGAAGAAGGAGAAGGAGAAGGTGAAGTCTGGATGGTGAATTAGAAGAAGCAGAAGAAGGAGAAGGAGAAGGTGAAGTCAGGAGGGTGAATCAGAAGAAGCAGAAGAAGGAGAAGGAGAAGGTAAAGTTAGGAGGGTGAATCAGAAGAAGCAGAAGAAGGAGAAGGAGCAGGTGAAGTCAGGGGGGTGAAACAGAAGAAGTAGAAGAAGGAGAAGGAGAAGTTGAAGTCAGGAGGGTGAAGCAGAAGAAGCAGAAGAAGGAGAAGGAGAAGGTGAAGTCTGGAGGGCGCAGCAGAAGAAGCAGAAGAAGGAGAAGGAGAAGGTGAAGTCTGGAGGGTGAAGCAGAAGAAGCAGAAGAAGGAGAAGGAGAAGGTGAAGTCTGGAGGGTGAATCAGAAGAAGTAGAAGAAGGAGAAGGAGAAGGTGAAGTCTGGAGGGTGAAGCAGAAGAAGTAGAAGAAGGAGAAGGAGAAGGTGAAGTCAGGAGGGTGAATCAGAAGAAGTAGAAGAAGGAGAAGGAGAAGGTGAAGTCAGGAGGGTGAATCAGAAGAAGCAGAAGAAGGAGAAGGAGAAGGTGAAGTCTGGAGGGTGAATCAGAAGAATCAGAAGAAGGAGAAGGAGAAGGTGAAGTCTGGAGGGTGAATCAGAAGAAGCAGAAGAAAGAGAAGGAGAAGGTGAAGTCTGGAGGGTGAAGCAGAAGAAACAGAAGAAGGAGAAGGAGAAGGTGAAGACTGGAGGGTGAATCAGAAGAAGTGGAAGAAGGAGAAGGAGAAGGTGAAGTCTGGAGGGTGAATCAGAAGAAGTAGAAGAAGGAGAAGGAGAAGGTGATGTCTGGAGTGTGAATCAGAAGAAGCAGAAGAAGGAGAAGGAGAAGGTGAAGTCTGGAGGGTGAATCAGAAGAAGCAGAAGAAGGAGAAGGAGAAGATGAAGTCTGGAGGGTGAATCAGAAGAAGTAGAAGAAGGAGAAGGAGAAGTTGAGGTCTGGAGGGTGAATCAGAAGAAGCAGAAGAAGGAGAAGGAGAAGGTGAAGTCTGGAGGGTGAATCAGAAGAAGCAGAAGAAGGAGAAGGAGAAGGTGAAGTCTGGAGGGTGAATCAGAAGAAGCAGAAGAAGGAGAAGGAGAAGGTGAAGTCAGGAGGGTGAATCAGAAGAAGCAGAAGAAGGAGAAGGAGAAGGTGAAGTTAGGAGGGTGAATCAGAAGAAGCAGAAGAAGGAGAAGGAGCAGGTGATGTCAGGGGGATGAAGCAGAAGAAGTAGAAGAAGGAGCAGGAGAAGGTGAAGTCAGGACGGTGAGGCAGAAGAAGCAGAAGAAGGAGAAGGAGAAGGTGAAGTCTGGAGGGTGAATCAGAAGAAGTAGAAGAAGGAGAAGGAGAAGGTCAAGTCTGGAGGGTGAATCAGAAGAAGTAGAAGAAGGAGAAGGAGAAGGTGAAGTCTGGAGGGTGAAGCAGAAGAAGTAGAAGAAGGAGAAGGAGAAGGTGAAGTCAGGAGGGTGAATCAGAAGAAGTAGAAGAAGGAGAAGGAGAAGGTGAAGTCAGGAGGGTGAATCAGAAGAAGCAGAAGAAGGAGAAGAAGAAGGTGAAGTTAGGAGGGTGAATCAGAAGAAGCAGAAGAAGGAGAAGGAGCAGGTGATGTCAGCGGGATGAAGCAGAAGAAGGAGAAGAAGGAGAAGGAGAAGGTGAAGTCAGGACGGTGAAGCAGAAGAAGCAGAAGAAGGAGAAGGAGAATGTGAAGTCTGGAGGGTGAATCAGAATAAGTAGAAGAAGGAGAAGGAGAAGGTCAAGTCTGGAGGGTGAATCAGAAGAAGTAGAAGAAGGAGAAGGAGAAGGTGAAGTCTGGAGGGTGAAGCAGAAGAAGTAGAAGAAGGAGAAGGAGAAGGTGAAGTCAGGAGGGTGAATCAGAAGAAGTAGAAGAAGGAGAAGGAGAAGGTGAGGTCAGGAGGGTGAATCAGAAGAAGCAGAAGAAGGAGAAGGAGAAGGTGAAGTCTGGAGGGTGAATCAGAAGAAGTAGAAGAAGGAGAAGGAGAAGGTGTTGTCTGGAGGGTGAATCAGAAGAAGTAGACGAAGGAGAAGGAGAAGGTGAAGTCTGGAGGGTGAATCAGAAGAAGCAGATGAAGGAGCAGGAGAAGGTGAAGTATGGAGGGTGAATCAGAAGAAGCAGAAGAAGGAGAAGGAGAAGGTGAAGTCTGGAGGGTGAATCAGAAGAAGCAGAATAAGGAGAAGGAGAATGTGAAGTCTGGAGGGTGAATAAGAAGAAGCAGAAAAAGGAGAAGGAGAAGGTGAAGTCTGAAGGGTGAATCAGAAGAAGTAGAAGAAGGAGAAGGAGAAGGTGAAGTCTGGAGGGTGAAGCAGAAGAAGTAGAAGAAGGAGAAGGAGAAGGTGAAGTCAGGAGGGTGAATCAGAAGAAGTAGAAGAAGGAGAAGGAGAAGGTGAAGTCAGGAGGGTGAATCAGAAGAAGCAGAAGAAGGAGAAGGAGAAGGTGAAGTCTGGAGGGTGAATCAGAAGAATCAGAAGAAGGAGAAGGAGAAGGTGAAGTCTGGAGGGTGAATCAGAAGAAGCAGAAGAAAGAGAAGGAGAAGGTGAAGTCTGGAGGGTGAAGCAGAAGAAACAGAAGAAGGAGAAGGAGAAGGTGAAGACTGGAGGGTGAATCAGAAGAAGTAGAAGAAGGAGAAGGAGAAGGTGAAGTCTGGAGGGTGAATCAGAAGAAGTAGAAGAAGGAGAAGGAGAAGGTGATGTCTGGAGTGTGAATCAGAAGAAGCAGAAGAAGGAGAAGGAGAAGGTGAAGTCTGGAGGGTGAATCAGAAGAAGCAGAAGAAGGAGAAGGAGAAGATGAAGTCTGGAGGGTGAATCAGAAGATGTAGAAGAAGGAGAAGGAGAAGGTGAGGTCTGGAGGGTGAATCAGAAGAAGCAGAAGAAGGAGAAGGAGAAGGTGAAGTCTGGAGGGTGAATCAGAAGACGCAGAAGAAGGAGAAGGAGAAGGTGAAGCCTGGAGGGTGAATCAGAAGAAGCAGAAGAAGGAGAAGGAGAAGGTGAAGTCAGGAGGGTGAATCAGAAGAAGCAGAAGAAGGAGAAGGAGAAGGTGAAGTTAGGAGGGTGAATCAGAAGAAGCAGAAGAAGGAGAAGGAGCAGGTGATGTCAGGGGGATGAAGCAGAAGAAGTAGAAGAAGGAGAAGGAGAAGGTGAAGTCAGGACGGTGAAGCAGAAGAAGCAGAAGAAGGAGAAGGAGAAGGTGAAGTCTGGAGGGTGAATCAGAAGAAGTAGAAGAAGGAGAAGGAGAAGGTCAAGTCTGGAGGGTGAATCAGAAGAAGTAGAAGAAGGAGAAGGAGAAGGTGAAGTCTGGAGGGTGAAGCAGAAGAAGTAGAAGAAGGAGAAGGAGAAGGTGAAGTCAGGAGGGTGAATCAGAAGAAGTAGAAGAAGGAGAAGGAGAAGGTGAAGTCAGGAGGGTGAATCAGAAGAAGCAGAAGAAGGAGAAGAAGAAGGTGAAGTCTGGAGGGTGAATCAGAAGAATCAGAAGAAGGAGAAGGAGAAGGTGAAGTCTGGAGGGTGAATCAGAAGAAGCAGAAGAAAGAGAAGGAGAAGGTGAAGTCTGGAGGGAGAATCAGAAGAAGTAGAAGAAGGAGAAGGAGAAGGTGAAGTCTGGAGTGTGAATCAGAAGAAGCAGAAGAAGGAGAAGGAGAAGGTGAAGTCTGGAGGGTGAATCAGAAGAAGCAGAATAAGGAGAAGGAGAAGGTGAAGTCTGGAGGGTGAATCAGAAGAAGCAGAATAAGGAGAAGGAGAAGGTGAAGTCTGGAGGGTGAATCAGAAGAAGCAGAATAAGGAGAAGGAGAAGGTGAAGTCTGGAGGGTGAATCAGAAGAAGCAGAAGAAGGAGAAGGAGAAGATGAAGTCTGGAGGGTGAATCAGAAGAAGTAGAAGAAGGAGAAGGAGAAGGTGAAGTCTGGAGGGTGAAGCAGAAGAAGTAGAAGAAGGAGAAGGAGAAGGTGAAGTCAGGAGGGTGAATCAGAAGAAGCAGAAGAAGGAGAAGGAGAAGGTGAAGTCTGGAGGGTGAATCAGAAGAATCAGAAGAAGGAGAAGGAGAAGGTGAAGTCTGGAGGGTGAATCAGAAGAAGCAGAAGAAAGAGAAGGAGAAGGTGAAGTCTGGATTGTGAAGCAGAAGAAACAGAAGAAGGAGAAGGAGAAGGTGAAGACTGGAGGGTGAATCAGAAGAAGTAGAAGAAGGAGAAGGAGAAGGTGAAGTCTGGAGGGTGAATCAGAAGAAGTAGAAGAAGGAGAAGGAGAAGGTGAAGTCTGGAGGGTGAATCAGAAGAAGCAGAAGAAGGAGAAGGAGAAGGTGAAGTCTGGAGGGTGAATCAGAAGAAGCAGAAGAAGGAGAAGGAGCAGATGAAGTCTGGAGGGTGAATCAGAAGAAGTAGAAGAAGGAGAAGGAGAAGGTATAGTCTGGAGGGTGAATCAGAAGTAGTAGAAGAAGGAGAAGTAGAAGGTGAAGTCTGGACGGTGAATCAGAAGAAACAGAAGAAGGAGAAGGAGAAGGTGAAGTCTGGAGGGTGAATCAGAAGAAGTAGCAGAAGGAGAAGGAGAAGATGTAGTCTGGAGGGTGAATCAGAAGAAGTAGACGAAGGAGAAGGAGAAGGTGAAGTCTGGAGGGTGAATCAGAAGAAGCAGAAGAAGGAAATGGAGAAGGTGAAGTCTGGAGGGTGAATCAGAAGAAGTAGAAGAAGGAGAAGGAGAAGGTGAAGTCAGGAGGGTGAATCAGAAGAAGCAGAAGAAGGAGAAGGAGAAGGTGAAGTCTGGAGGGTGAATCAGAAGAATCAGAAGAAGGAGAAGGAGAAGGTGAAGTCTGGAGGGTGAATCAGAAGAAGCAGAAGAAAGAGAAGGAGAAGGTGAAGTCTGGAGGGTGAAGCAGAAGAAACAGAAGAAGGAGAAGGAGAAGGTGAAGACTGGAGGGTGAATCAGAAGAAGTGGAAGAAGGAGAAGGAGAAGGTGAAGTCTGGAGGGTGAATCAGAAGAAGTAGAAGAAGGAGAAGGTGATGTCTGGAGTGTGAATCAGAAGAAGCAGAAGAAGGAGAAGGAGAAGGTGAAGTCTGGAGGGTGAATCAGAAGAAGCAGAAGAAGGAGAAGGAGAAGATGAAGTCTGGAGGGTGAATCAGAAGAAGTAGAAGAAGGAGAAGGAGAAGGTGAAGTCTGGAGGGTGAATCAGAAGAAGCAGAAGAAGGAGAAGGAGAAGATGTAGTCTGGAGGGTGAATCAGAAGAAGTAGACGAAGGAGAAGGAGAAGGTGAAGTCTGGAGGGTGAATCAGAAGAAGCAGAAGAAGGAAATGGAGAAGGTGAAGTCTGGAGGGTGAATCAGAAGAAGTAGAAGAAGGAGAAGGAGAAGGTGAAGTCAGGAGGGTGAATCAGAAGAAGCAGAAGAAGGAGAAGGAGAAGGTGAAGTCTGGAGGGTGAATCAGAAGAATCAGAAGAAGGGGAAGGAGAAGGTGAAGTCTGGAGGGTGAATCAGAAGAAGCAGAAGAAAGAGAAGGAGAAGGTGAAGTCTGGAGGGTGAAGCAGAAGAAACAGAAGAAGGAGAAGGAGAAGGTGAAGACTGGAGGGTGAATCAGAAGAAGTGGAAGAAGGAGAAGGAGAAGGTGAAGTCTGGAGGGTGAATCAGAAGAAGTAGAAGAAGGAGAAGGAGAAGGTGATGTCTGGAGTGTGAATCAGAAGAAGCAGAAGAAGGAGAAGGAGAAGGTGAAGTCTGGAGG
The DNA here is from genome assembly GCF_052327205.1 of Somniosus microcephalus. Taxonomy (NCBI): domain Eukaryota; kingdom Metazoa; phylum Chordata; class Chondrichthyes; order Squaliformes; family Somniosidae; genus Somniosus; species Somniosus microcephalus. The sequence continues at coordinate 1,115,757 of NW_028225195.1, forward strand.
GTGAATCAGAAGAAGCAGAAGAAGGAGAAGGAGAAGATGAAGTCTGGAGGGTGAATCAGAAGAAGTAGAAGAAGGAGAAGGAGAAGGTGAAGTCTGGAGGGTGAATCAGAAGAAGCAGAAGAAGGAGAAGGAGAAGGTGAAGTCAGGAGGGTGAATCAGAAGAAGCAGAAGAAGGAGAAGAAGAAGGTGAAGTTAGGAGGGTGAATCAGAAGAAGCAGAAGAAGGAGAAGGAGCAGGTGATGTCAGCGGGATGAAGCAGAAGAAGGAGAAGAAGGAGAAGGAGAAGTTGAGGTCTGGAGGGTGAATCAGAAGAAGCAGAAGAAGGAGAAGGAGAAGGTGAAGTCTGGAGGGTGAATCAGAAGAAGCAGAAGAAGGAGAAGGAGAAGGTGAAGTCTGGAGGGTGAATCAGAAGAAGCAGAAGAAGGAGAAGGAGAAGGTGAAGTCAGGAGGGTGAATCAGAAGAAGCAGAAGAAGGAGAAGGAGAAGGTGAAGTTAGGAGGGTGAATCAGAAGAAGCAGAAGAAGGAGAAGGAGCAGGTGATGTCAGGGGAATGAAGCAGAAGAAGTAGAAGAAGGAGAAGGAGAAGGTGAAGTCAGGACGGTGAGGCAGAAGAAGCAGAAGAAGGAGAAGGAGAAGGTGAAGTCTGGAGGGTGAATCAGAAGAAGTAGAAGAAGGAGAAGGAGAAGGTCAAGTCTGGAGGGTGAATCAGAAGAAGTAGAAGAAGGAGAAGGAGAAGGTGAAGTCTGGAGGGTGAAGCAGAAGAAGTAGAAGAAGGAGAAGGAGAAGGTGAAGTCAGGAGGGTGAATCAGAAGAAGTAGAAGAAGGAGAAGGAGAAGGTGAAGTCAGGAGGGTGAATCAGAAGAAGCAGAAGAAGGAGAAGAAGAAGGTGAAGTTAGGAGGGTGAATCAGAAGAAGCAGAAGAAGGAGAAGGAGCAGGTGATGTCAGCGGGATGAAGCAGAAGAAGGAGAAGAAGGAGAAGGAGAAGGTGAAGTCAGGACGGTGAAGCAGAAGAAGCAGAAGAAGGAGAAGGAGAATGTGAAGTCTGGAGGGTGAATCAGAATAAGTAGAAGAAGGAGAAGGAGAAGGTGAAGTCTGGAGGGTGAATCAGAAGAAGTAGAAGAAGGAGAAGGAGAAGGTGAAGTCTGGAGGGTGAATCAGAAGAAGCAGAAGAAGGAGAAGGAGAAGGTGAAGTCTGGAGGGTGAATCAGAAGAAGCAGAAGAAGGAGAAGGAGCAGATGAAGTCTGGAGGGTGAATCAGAAGAAGTAGAAGAAGGAGAAGGAGAAGGTATAGTCTGGAGGGTGAATCAGAAGTAGTAGAAGAAGGAGAAGTAGAAGGTGAAGTCTGGACGGTGAATCAGAAGAAACAGAAGAAGGAGAAGGAGAAGGTGAAGTCTGGAGGGTGAATCAGAAGAAGTAGAAGAAGGAGAAGGAGAAGATGTAGTCTGGAGGGTGAATCAGAAGAAGTAGACGAAGGAGAAGGAGAAGGTGAAGTCTGGAGGGTGAATCAGAAGAAGCAGAAGAAGGAAATGGAGAAGGTGAAGTCTGGAGGGTGAATCAGAAGAAGTAGAAGAAGGAGAAGGAGAAGGTGAAGTCAGGAGGGTGAATCAGAAGAAGCAGAAGAAGGAGAAGGAGAAGGTGAAGTCTGGAGGGTGAATCAGAAGAATCAGAAGAAGGAGAAGGAGAAGGTGAAGTCTGGAGGGTGAATCAGAAGAAGCAGAAGAAAGAGAAGGAGAAGGTGAAGTCTGGAGGGTGAAGCAGAAGAAACAGAAGAAGGAGAAGGAGAAGGTGAAGACTGGAGGGTGAATCAGAAGAAGTGGAAGAAGGAGAAGGAGAAGGTGAAGTCTGGAGGGTGAATCAGAAGAAGTAGAAGAAGGAGAAGGTGATGTCTGGAGTGTGAATCAGAAGAAGCAGAAGAAGGAGAAGGAGAAGGTGAAGTCTGGAGGGTGAATCAGAAGAAGCAGAAGAAGGAGAAGGAGAAGATGAAGTCTGGAGGGTGAATCAGAAGAAGTAGAAGAAGGAGAAGGAGAAGGTGAAGTCTGGAGGGTGAATCAGAAGAAGCAGAAGAAGGAGAAGGAGAAGATGTAGTCTGGAGGGTGAATCAGAAGAAGTAGACGAAGGAGAAGGAGAAGGTGAAGTCTGGAGGGTGAATCAGAAGAAGCAGAAGAAGGAAATGGAGAAGGTGAAGTCTGGAGGGTGAATCAGAAGAAGTAGAAGAAGGAGAAGGAGAAGGTGAAGTCAGGAGGGTGAATCAGAAGAAGCAGAAGAAGGAGAAGGAGAAGGTGAAGTCTGGAGGGTGAATCAGAAGAATCAGAAGAAGGAGAAGGAGAAGGTGAAGTCTGGAGGGTGAATCAGAAGAAGCAGAAGAAAGAGAAGGAGAAGGTGAAGTCTGGAGGGTGAAGCAGAAGAAACAGAAGAAGGAGAAGGAGAAGGTGAAGACTGGAGGGTGAATCAGAAGAAGTGGAAGAAGGAGAAGGAGAAGGTGAAGTCTGGAGGGTGAATCAGAAGAAGTAGAAGAAGGAGAAGGAGAAGGTGATGTCTGGAGTGTGAATCAGAAGAAGCAGAAGAAGGAGAAGGAGAAGGTGAAGTCTGGAGGGTGAATCAGAAGAAGCAGAAGAAGGAGAAGGAGAAGATGAAGTCTGGAGGGTGAATCAGAAGAAGTAGAAGAAGGAGAAGGAGAAGGTGAAGTCTGGAGGGTGAATCAGAAGAAGCAGAAGAAGGAGAAGGAGAAGGTGAAGTCAGGAGGGTGAATCAGAAGAAGCAGAAGAAGGAGAAGAAGAAGGTGAAGTTAGGAGGGTGAATCAGAAGAAGCAGAAGAAGGAGAAGGAGCAGGTGATGTCAGCGGGATGAAGCAGAAGAAGGAGAAGAAGGAGAAGGAGAAGTTGAGGTCTGGAGGGTGAATCAGAAGAAGCAGAAGAAGGAGAAGGAGAAGGTGAAGTCTGGAGGGTGAATCAGAAGAAGCAGAAGAAGGAGAAGGAGAAGGTGAAGTCTGGAGGGTGAATCAGAAGAAGCAGAAGAAGGAGAAGGAGAAGGTGAAGTCAGGAGGGTGAATCAGAAGAAGCAGAAGAAGGAGAAGGAGAAGGTGAAGTTAGGAGGGTGAATCAGAAGAAGCAGAAGAAGGAGAAGGAGCAGGTGATGTCAGGGGAATGAAGCAGAAGAAGTAGAAGAAGGAGAAGGAGAAGGTGAAGTCAGGACGGTGAGGCAGAAGAAGCAGAAGAAGGAGAAGGAGAAGGTGAAGTCTGGAGGGTGAATCAGAAGAAGTAGAAGAAGGAGAAGGAGAAGGTCAAGTCTGGAGGGTGAATCAGAAGAAGTAGAAGAAGGAGAAGGAGAAGGTGAAGTCTGGAGGGTGAAGCAGAAGAAGTAGAAGAAGGAGAAGGAGAAGGTGAAGTCAGGAGGGTGAATCAGAAGACGTAGAAGAAGGAGAAGGAGAAGGTGAAGTCAGGAGGGTGAATCAGAAGAAGCAGAAGAAGGAGAAGAAGAAGGTGAAGTTAGGAGGGTGAATCAGAAGAATCAGAAGAAGGAGAAGGAGAAGGTGAAGTCTGGAGGGTGAATCAGAAGAAGCAGAAGAAAGAGAAGGAGAAGGTGAAGTCTGGAGGGTGAAGCAGAAGAAACAGAAGAAGGAGAAGGAGAAGGTGAAGACTGGAGGGTGAATCAGAAGAAGTAGAAGAAGGAGAAGGAGAAGGTGAAGTCTGGAGGGTGAATCAGAAGAAGTAGAAGAAGGAGAAGGAGAAGGTGATGTCTGGAGTGTGAATCAGAAGAAGCAGAAGAAGGAGAAGGAGAAGGTGAAGTCTGGAGGGTGAATCAGAAGAAGCAGAAGAAGGAGAAGGAGAAGATGAAGTCTGGAGGGTGAATCAGAAGATGTAGAAGAAGGAGAAGGAGAAGGTGAGGTCTGGAGGGTGAATCAGAAGAAGCAGAAGAAGGAGAAGGAGAAGGTGAAGTCTGGAGGGTGAATCAGAAGACGCAGAAGAAGGAGAAGGAGAAGGTGAAGTCTGGAGGGTGAATCAGAAGAAGCAGAAGAAGGAGAAGGAGAAGGTGAAGTCAGGAGGGTGAATCAGAAGAAGCAGAAGAAGGAGAAGGAGAAGGTGAAGTTAGGAGGGTGAATCAGAAGAAGCAGAAGAAGGAGAAGGAGCAGGTGATGTCAGGGGGATGAAGCAGAAGAAGTAGAAGAAGGAGAAGGAGAAGGTGAAGTCAGGACGGTGAAGCAGAAGAAGCAGAAGAAGGAGAAGGAGAAGGTGAAGTCTGGAGGGTGAATCAGAAGAAGTAGAAGAAGGAGAAGGAGAAGGTCAAGTCTGGAGGGTGAATCAGAAGAAGTAGAAGAAGGAGAAGGAGAAGGTGAAGTCTGGAGGGTGAAGCAGAAGAAGTAGAAGAAGGAGAAGGAGAAGGTGAAGTCAGGAGGGTGAATCAGAAGAAGTAGAAGAAGGAGAAGGAGAAGGTGAAGTCAGGACGGTGAAGCAGAAGAAGCAGAAGAAGGAGAAGGAGAAGGTGAAGTCTGGAGGGTGAATCAGAAGAAGTAGAAGAAGGAGAAGGAGAAGGTCAAGTCTGGAGGGTGAATCAGAAGAAGTAGAAGAAGGAGAAGGAGAAGGTGAAGTCTGGAGGGTGAAGCAGAAGAAGTAGAAGAAGGAGAAGGAGAAGGTGAAGTCAGGAGGGTGAATCAGAAGAAGTAGAAGAAGGAGAAGGAGAAGGTGAAGTCAGGAGGGTGAATCAGAAGAAGCAGAAGAAGGAGAAGAAGAAGGTGAAGTCTGGAGGGTGAATCAGAAGAATCAGAAGAAGGAGAAGGAGAAGGTGAAGTCTGGAGGGTGAATCAGAAGAAGCAGAAGAAAGAGAAGGAGAAGGTGAAGTCTGGAGGGAGAATCAGAAGAAGTAGAAGAAGGAGAAGGAGAAGGTGAAGTCTGGAGTGTGAATCAGAAGAAGCAGAAGAAGGAGAAGGAGAAGGTGAAGTCTGGAGGGTGAATCAGAAGAAGCAGAATAAGGAGAAGGAGAAGGTGAAGTCTGGAGAGTGAATCAGAAGAAGCAGAATAAGGAGAAGGAGAAGGTGAAGTCTGGAGGGTGAATCAGAAGAAGCAGAATAAGGAGAAGGAGAAGGTGAAGTCTGGAGGGTGAATCAGAAGAAGCAGAAGAAGGAGAAGGAGAAGATGAAGTCTGGAGGGTGAATCAGAAGAAGTAGAAGAAGGAGAAGGAGAAGGTGAAGTCTGGAGGGTGAAGCAGAAGAAGTAGAAGAAGGAGAAGGAGAAGGTGAAGTCAGGAGGGTGAATCAGAAGAAGCAGAAGAAGGAGAAGGAGAAGGTGAAGTCTGGAGGGTGAATCAGAAGAATCAGAAGAAGGAGAAGGAGAAGGTGAAGTCTGGAGGGTGAATCAGAAGAAGCAGAAGAAAGAGAAGGAGAAGGTGAAGTCTGGATTGTGAAGCAGAAGAAACAGAAGAAGGAGAAGGAGAAGGTGAAGACTGGAGGGTGAATCAGAAGAAGTAGAAGAAGGAGAAGGAGAAGGTGAAGTCTGGAGGGTGAATCAGAAGAAGTAGAAGAAGGAGAAGGAGAAGGTGAAGTCTGGAGGGTGAATCAGAAGAAGCAGAAGAAGGAGAAGGAGAAGGTGAAGTCTGGAGGGTGAATCAGAAGAAGCAGAAGAAGGAGAAGGAGCAGATGAAGTCTGGAGGGTGAATCAGAAGAAGTAGAAGAAGGAGAAGGAGAAGGTAAAGTCTGGAGGGTGAATCAGAAGTAGTAGAAGAAGGAGAAGTAGAAGGTGAAGTCTGGACGGTGAATCAGAAGAAACAGAAGAAGGAGAAGGAGAAGGTGAAGTCTGGAGGGTGAATCAGAAGAAGTAGAAGAAGGAGAAGGAGAAGATGTAGTCTGGAGGGTGAATCAGAAGAAGTAGACGAAGGAGAAGGAGAAGGTGAAGTCTGGAGGGTGAATCAGAAGAAGCAGAAGAAGGAAATGGAGAAGGTGAAGTCTGGAGGGTGAATCAGAAGAAGTAGAAGAAGGAGAAGGAGAAGGTGAAGTCAGGAGGGTGAATCAGAAGAAGCAGAAGAAGGAGAAGGAGAAGGTGAAGTCTGGAGGGTGAATCAGAAGAATCAGAAGAAGGAGAAGGAGAAGGTGAAGTCTGGAGGGTGAATCAGAAGAAGCAGAAGAAAGAGAAGGAGAAGGTGAAGTCTGGAGGGTGAAGCAGAAGAAACAGAAGAAGGAGAAGGAGAAGGTGAAGACTGGAGGGTGAATCAGAAGAAGTGGAAGAAGGAGAAGGAGAAGGTGAAGTCTGGAGGGTGAATCAGAAGAAGTAGAAGAAGGAGAAGGAGAAGGTGATGTCTGGAGTGTGAATCAGAAGAAGCAGAAGAAGGAGAAGGAGAAGGTGAAGTCTGGAGGGTGAATCAGAAGAAGCAGAAGAAGGAGAAGGAGAAGATGAAGTCTGGAGGGTGAATCAGAAGAAGTAGAAGAAGGAGAAGGAGAAGTTGAGGCCTGGAGGGTGAATCAGAAGAAGCAGAAGAAGGAGAAGGAGAAGGTGAAGTCTGGAGGGTGAATCAGAAGAAGCAGAAGAAGGAGAAGGAGAAGGTGAAGTCTGGAGGGTGAATCAGAAGAAGCAGAAGAAGGAGAAGGAGAAGGTGAAGTCAGGAGGGTGAATCAGAAGAAGCAGAAGAAGGAGAAGGAGAAGGTGAAGTTAGGAGGGTGAAACAGAAGAAGCAGAAGAAGGAGAAGGAGCAGGTGATGTCAGGGGAATGAAGCAGAAGAAGTAGAAGAAGGAGAAGGAGAAGGTGAAGTCAGGACGGTGAGGCAGAAGAAGCAGAAGAAGGAGAAGGAGAAGGTGAAGTCTGGAGGGTGAATCAGAAGAAGTAGAAGAAGGAGAAGGAGAAGGTCAAGTCTGGAGGGTGAATCAGAAGAAGTAGAAGAAGGAGAAGGAGAAGGTGAAGTCTGGAGGGTGAAGCAGAAGAAGTAGAAGAAGGAGAAGGAGAAGGTGAAGTCAGGAGGGTGAATCAGAAGAAGTAGAAGAAGGAGAAGGAGAAGGTGAAGTCAGGAGGGTGAATCAGAAGAAGCAGAAGAAGGAGAAGAAGAAGGTGAAGTTAGGAGGGTGAATCAGAAGAAGCAGAAGAAGGAGAAGGAGCAGGTGATGTCAGCGGGATGAAGCAGAAGAAGGAGAAGAAGGAGAAGGAGAAGGTGAAGTCAGGACGGTGAAGCAGAAGAAGCAGAAGAAGGAGAAGGAGAATGTGAAGTCTGGAGGGTGAATCAGAATAAGTAGAAGAAGGAGAAGGAGAAGGTCAAGTCTGGAGGGTGAATCAGAAGAAGTAGAAGAAGGAGAAGGAGAAGGTGAAGTCTGGAGGGTGAAGCAGAAGAAGTAGAAGAAGGAGAAGGAGAAGGTGAAGTCAGGAGGGTGAATCAGAAGAAGTAGAAGAAGGAGAAGGAGAAGGTGAAGTCAGGAGGGTGAATCAGAAGAAGCAGAAGAAGGAGAAGGAGAAGGTGAAGTCTGGAGGGTGAATCAGAAGAAGTAGAAGAAGGAGAAGGAGAAGGTGTTGTCTGGAGGGTGAATCAGAAGAAGTAGACGAAGGAGAAGGAGAAGGTGAAGTCTGGAGGGTGAATCAGAAGAAGCAGATGAAGGAGCAGGAGAAGGTGAAGTATGGAGGGTGAATCAGAAGAAGCAGAAGAAGGAGAAGGAGAAGGTGAAGTCTGGAGGGTGAATCAGAAGAAGCAGAATAAGGAGAAGGAGAATGTGAAGTCTGGAGGGTGAATAAGAAGAAGCAGAAAAAGGAGAAGGAGAAGGTGAAGTCTGAAGGGTGAATCAGAAGAAGTAGAAGAAGGAGAAGGAGAAGGTGAAGTCTGGAGGGTGAAGCAGAAGAAGTAGAAGAAGGAGAAGGAGAAGGTGAAGTCAGGAGGGTGAATCAGAAGAAGTAGAAGAAGGAGAAGGAGAAGGTGAAGTCAGGAGGGTGAATCAGAAGAAGCAGAAGAAGGAGAAGGAGAAGGTGAAGTCTGGAGGGTGAATCAGAAGAATCAGAAGAAGGAGAAGGAGAAGGTGAAGTCTGGAGGGTGAATCAGAAGAAGCAGAAGAAAGAGAAGGAGAAGGTGAAGTCTGGAGGGTGAAGCAGAAGAAACAGAAGAAGGAGAAGGAGAAGGTGAAGACTGGAGGGTGAATCAGAAGAAGTAGAAGAAGGAGAAGGAGAAGGTGAAGTCTGGAGGGTGAATCAGAAGAAGTAGAAGAAGGAGAAGGAGAAGGTGATGTCTGGAGTGTGAATCAGAAGAAGCAGAAGAAGGAGAAGGAGAAGGTGAAGTCTGGAGGGTGAATCAGAAGAAGCAGAAGAAGGAGAAGGAGAAGATGAAGTCTGGATGGTGAATCAGAAGATGTAGAAGAAGGAGAAGGAGAAGGTGAGGTCTGGAGGGTGAATCAGAAGAAGCAGAAGAAGGAGAAGGAGAAGGTGAAGTCTGGAGGGTGAATCAGAAGACGCAGAAGAAGGAGAAGGAGAAGGTGAAGTCTGGAGGGTGAATCAGAAGAAGCAGAAGAAGGAGAAGGAGAAGGTGAAGTCAGGAGGGTGAATCAGAAGAAGCAGAAGAAGGAGAAGGAGAAGGTGAAGTTAGGAGGGTGAATCAGAAGAAGCAGAAGAAGGAGAAGGAGCAGGTGATGTCAGGGGGATGAAGCAGAAGAAGTAGAAGAAGGAGAAGGAGAAGGTGAAGTCAGGACGGTGAAGCAGAAGAAGCAGAAGAAGGAGAAGGAGAAGGTGAAGTCTGGAGGGTGAATCAGAAGAAGTAGAAGAAGGAGAAGGAGAAGGTCAAGTCTGGAGGGTGAATCAGAAGAAGTAGAAGAAGGAGAAGGAGAAGGTGAAGTCTGGAGGGTGAAGCAGAAGAAGTAGAAGAAGGAGAAGGAGAAGGTGAAGTCAGGAGGGTGAATCAGAAGAAGTAGAAGAAGGAGAAGGAGAAGGTGAAGTCTGGAGGGTGAATCAGAAGAAGCAGAATAAGGAGAAGGAGAAGGTGAAGTCTGGAGGGTGAATCAGAAGAAGCAGAATAAGGAGAAGGAGAAGGTGAAGTCTGGAGGGTGAATCAGAAGAAGCAGAAGAAGGAGAAGGAGAAGATGAAGTCTGGAGGGTGAATCAGAAGAAGTAGAAGAAGGAGAAGGAGAAGGTGAAGTCTGGAGGGTGAAGCAGAAGAAGTAGAAGAAGGAGAAGGAGAAGGTGAAGTCAGGAGGGTGAATCAGAAGAAGCAGAAGAAGGAGAAGGAGAAGGTGAAGTCTGGAGGGTGAATCAGAAGAATCAGAAGAAGGAGAAGGAGAAGGTGAAGTCTGGAGGGTGAATCAGAAGAAGCAGAAGAAAGAGAAGGAGAAGGTGAAGTCTGGATTGTGAAGCAGAAGAAACAGAAGAAGGAGAAGGAGAAGGTGAAGACTGGAGGGTGAATCAGAAGAAGTAGAAGAAGGAGAAGGAGAAGGTGAAGTCTGGAGGGTGAATCAGAAGAAGTAGAAGAAGGAGAAGGAGAAGGTGAAGTCTGGAGGGTGATTCAGAAGAAGCAGAAGAAGGAGAAGGAGAAGGTGAAGTCTGGAGGGTGAATCAGAAGAAGCAGAAGAAGGAGAAGGAGCAGATGAAGTCTGGAGGGTGAATCAGAAGAAGTAGAAGAAGGAGAAGGAGAAGGTAAAGTCTGGAGGGTGAATCAGAAGTAGTAGAAGAAGGAGAAGTAGAAGGTGAAGTCTGGACGGTGAATCAGAAGAAACAGAAGAAGGAGAAGGAGAAGGTGAAGTCTGGAGGGTGAATCAGAAGAAGTAGAAGAAGGAGAAGGAGAAGATGTAGTCTGGAGGGTGAATCAGAAGAAGTAGACGAAGGAGAAGGAGAAGGTGAAGTCTGGAGGGTGAATCAGAAGAAGCAGAAGAAGGAAATGGAGAAGGTGAAGTCTGGAGGGTGAATCAGAAGAAGTAGAAGAAGGAGAAGGAGAAGGTGAAGTCTGGAGGGTGAATCAGAAGAAGCAGAAGAAGGAGAAGGTGAAGTCTGGAGGGTGAATCAGAAGAAGCAGAAGAAGGAGAAGGAGAAGGAGAAGTCTGGAGGGTGAATCAGAAGAAGCAGAAGAAGGAGAAGGAGAAGGTGAAGTCTGGAGGGTGAAGCAGAAGAAGTAGAAGAAGCAGAAGGAGAAGGTGAAGTCAGGAGGGTGAATCAGAAGAAGTAGAAGAAGGAGAAGGAGAAGGTGAAGTCAGGAGGGTGAATCAGAAGAAGCAGAAGAAGGAGAAGGAGAAGGTGAAGTCTGGAGGGTGAATCAGAAGAATCAGAAGAAGGAGAAGGAGAAGGTGAAGTCTGGAGGGTGAATCAGAAGAAGCAGAAGAAGGAGAAGGAGAAGGTGAAGTCTGGAGGGTGAATCAGAAGAAGCAGAAGAAGGAGAAGGAGAAGGTGAAGTCAGGAGGGTGAATCAGAAGAAGCAGAAGAAGGAGAAGGAGAAGGTGAAGTTAGGAGGGTGAATCAGAAGAAGCAGAAGAAGGAGAAGGAGCAGGTGATGTCAGCGGGATGAAGCAGAAGAAGTAGAAGAAGGAGAAGGAGAAGGTGAAGTCAGGACGGTGAAGCAGAAGAAGCAGAAGAAGGAGAAGGAGAAGGTGAAGTCTGGAGGGTGAATGAGAAGAAGTAGAAGAAGGAGAAGGAGAAGGTGAAGTCTGGAGGGTGAATCAGAAGAAGCAGAATAAGGAGAAGGAGAAGGTGAAGTCTGGAGGGTGAATCAGAAGAAGCAGAAGAAGGAGAAGGAGAAGGTGAAGTCTGGAGGGTGAATCAGAAGAAGTAGAAGAAGGAGAAGGAGAAGGTCAAGTCTGGAGGGTGAATCAGAAGAAGTAAAAGAAGGAGAAGAAGAAGGTGAAGTCTGGAGGGTGAAGCAGAAGAAGTAGAAGAAGGAGAAGGAGAAGGTGAAGTCAGGAGGGTGAATCAGAAGAAGCAGAAGAAGGAGAAGGAGAAGGTGAAGTCTGGAGGGTGAATCAGAAGAATCAGAAGAAGGAGAAGGAGAAGGTGAAGTCTGGAGGGTGAATCAGAAGAAGCAGAAGAAAGAGAAGGAGAAGGTGAAGTCTGGATTGTGAAGCAGAAGAAACAGAAGAAGGAGAAGGAGAAGGTGAAGACTGGAGGGTGAATCAGAAGAAGTAGAAGAAGGAGAAGGAGAAGGTGAAGTCTGGAGGGTGAATCAGAAGAAGTAGAAGAAGGAGAAGGAGAAGGTGAAGTCTGGAGGGTGAATCAGAAGAAGCAGAAGAAGGAGAAGGAGAAGGTGAAGTCTGGAGGGTGAATCAGAAGAAGCAGAAGAAGGAGAAGGAGCAGATGAAGTCTGGAGGGTGAATCAGAAGACGTAGAAGAAGGAGAAGGAGAAGGTAAAGTCTGGAGGGTGAATCAGAAGTAGTAGAAGAAGGAGAAGTAGAAGGTGAAGTCTGGACGGTGAATCAGAAGAAACAGAAGAAGGAGAAGGAGAAGGTGAAGTCTGGAGGGTGAATCAGAAGAAGTAGAAGAAGGAGAAGGAGAAGATGTAGTCTGGAGGGTGAATCAGAAGAAGTAGACGAAGGAGAAGGAGAAGGTGAAGTCTGGAGGGTGAATCAGAAGAAGCAGAAGAAGGAAATGGAGAAGGTGAAGTCTGGAGGGTGAATCAGAAGAAGTAGAAGAAGGAGAAGGAGAAGGTGAAGTCAGGAGGGTGAATCAGAAGAAGCAGAAGAAGGAGAAGGAGAAGGTGAAGTCTGGAGGGTGAATCAGAAGAATCAGAAGAAGGAGAAGGAGAAGGTGAAGTCTGGAGGGTGAATCAGAAGAAGCAGAAGAAAGAGAAGGAGAAGGTGAAGTCTGGAGGGGGAAGCAGAAGAAACAGAAGAAGGAGAAGGAGAAGGTGAAGACTGGAGGGTGAATCAGAAGAAGTGGAAGAAGGAGAAGGAGAAGGTGAAGTCTGGAGGGTGAATCAGAAGAAGTAGAAGAAGGAGAAGGAGAAGGTGATGTCTGGAGTGTGAATCAGAAGAAGCAGAAGAAGGAGAAGGAGAAGGTGAAGTCTGGAGGGTGAATCAGAAGAAGCAGAAGAAGGAGAAGGAGAAGATGAAGTCTGGAGGGTGAATCAGAAGAAGTAGAAGAAGGAGAAGGAGAAGTTGAGGTCTGGAGGGTGAATCAGAAGAAGCAGAAGAAGGAGAAGGAGAAGGTGAAGTCTGGAGGGTGAATCAGAAGAAGCAGAAGAAGGAGAAGGAGAAGGTGAAGTCTGGAGGGTGAATCAGAAGAAGCAGAAGAAGGAGAAGGAGAAGGTGAAGTCAGGAGGGTGAATCAGAAGAAGCAGAAGAAGGAGAAGGAGAAGGTGAAGTTAGGAGGGTGAATCAGAAGAAGCAGAAGAAGGAGAAGGAGCAGGTGATGTCAGGGGAATGAAGCAGAAGAAGTAGAAGAAGGAGAAGGAGAAGGTGAAGTCAGGACGGTGAGGCAGAAGAAGCAGAAGAAGGAGAAGGAGAAGGTGAAGTCTGGAGGGTGAATCAGAAGAAGTAGAAGAAGGAGAAGGAGAAGGTCAAGTCTGGAGGGTGAATCAGAAGAAGTAGAAGAAGGAGAAGGAGAAGGTGAAGTCTGGAGGGTGAAGCAGAAGAAGTAGAAGAAGGAGAAGGAGAAGGTGAAGTCAGGAGGGTGAATCAGAAGAAGTAGAAGAAGGAGAAGGAGAAGGTGAAGTCAGGAGGGTGAATCAGAAGAAGCAGAAGAAGGAGAAGAAGAAGGTGAAGTTAGGAGGGTGAATCAGAAGAAGCAGAAGAAGGAGAAGGAGCAGGTGATGTCAGCGGGATGAAGCAGAAGAAGGAGAAGAAGGAGAAGGAGAAGGTGAAGTCAGGACGGTGAAGCAGAAGAAGCAGAAGAAGGAGAAGGAGAATGTGAAGTCTGGAGGGTGAATCAGAATAAGTAGAAGAAGGAGAAGGAGAAGGTCAAGTCTGGAGGGTGAATCAGAAGAAGTAGAAGAAGGAGAAGGAGAAGGTGTAGTCTGGAGGGTGAAGCAGAAGAAGTAGAAGAAGGAGAAGGAGAAGGTGAAGTCAGGAGGGTGAATCAGAAGAAGTAGAAGAAGGAGAAGGAGAAGGTGAAGTCAGGAGGGTGAATCAGAAGAAGCAGAAGAAGGAGAAGGAGAAGGTGAAGTCTGGAGGGTGAATCAGAAGAAGTAGAAGAAGGAGAAGGAGAAGGTGTTGTCTGGAGGGTGAATCAGAAGAAGTAGACGAAGGAGAAGGAGAAGGTGAAGTCTGGAGGGTGAATCAGAAGAAGCAGATGAAGGAGCAGGAGAAGGTGAAGTATGGAGGGTGAATCAGAAGAAGCAGAAGAAGGAGAAGGAGAAGGTGAAGTCTGGAGGGTGAATCAGAAGAAGCAGAATAAGGAGAAGGAGAATGTGAAGTCTGGAGGGTGAATAAGAAGAAGCAGAAAAAGGAGAAGGAGAAGGTGAAGTCTGAAGGGTGAATCAGAAGAAGTAGAAGAAGGAGAAGGAGAAGGTGAAGTCTGGAGGGTGAAGCAGAAGAAGTAGAAGAAGGAGAAGGAGAAGGTGAAGTCAGGAGGGTGAATCAGAAGAAGTAGAAGAAGGAGAAGGAGAAGGTGAAGTCAGGAGGGTGAATCAGAAGAAGCAGAAGAAGGAGAAGGAGAAGGTGAAGTCTGGAGGGTGAATCAGAAGAATCAGAAGAAGGAGAAGGAGAAGGTGAAGTCTGGAGGGTGAATCAGAAGAAGCAGAAGAAAGAGAAGGAGAAGGTGAAGTCTGGAGGGTGAAGCAGAAGAAACAGAAGAAGGAGAAGGAGAAGGTGAAGACTGGAGGGTGAATCAGAAGAAGTAGAAGAAGGAGAAGGAGAAGGTGAAGTCTGGAGGGTGAATCAGAAGAAGTAGAAGAAGGAGAAGGAGAAGGTGATGTCTGGAGCGTGAATCAGAAGAAGCAGAAGAAGGAGAAGGAGAAGGTGAAGTCTGGAGGGTGAATCAGAAGAAGCAGAAGAAGGAGAAGGAGAAGATGAAGTCTGGAGGGTGAATCAGAAGATGTAGAAGAAGGAGAAGGAGAAGGTGAGGTCTGGAGGGTGAATCAGAAGAAGCAGAAGAAGGAGAAGGAGAAGGTGAAGTCTGGAGGGTGAATCAGAAGACGCAGAAGAAGGAGAAGGAGAAGGTGAAGTCTGGAGGGTGAATCAGAAGAAGCAGAAGAAGGAGAAGGAGAAGGTGAAGTCAGGAGGGTGAATCAGAAGAAGCAGAAGAAGGAGAAGGAGAAGGTGAAGTTAGGAGGGTGAATCAGAAGAAGCAGAAGAAGGAGAAGGAGCAGGTGATGTCAGGGGGATGAAGCAGAAGAAGTAGAAGAAGGAGAAGGAGAAGGTGAAGTCAGGACGGTGAAGCAGAAGAAGCAGAAGAAGGAGAAGGAGAAGGTGAAGTCTGGAGGGTGAATCAGAAGAAGTAGAAGAAGGAGAAGGAGAAGGTCAAGTCTGGAGGGTGAATCAGAAGAAGTAGAAGAAGGAGAAGGAGAAGGTGAAGTCTGGAGGGTGAAGCAGAAGAAGTAGAAGAAGGAGAAGGAGAAGGTGAAGTCAGGAGGGTGAATCAGAAGAAGTAGAAGAAGGAGAAGGAGAAGGTGAAGTCATGAGGGTGAATCAGAAGAAGCAGAAGAAGGAGAAGAAGAAGGTGCAGTCTGGAGGGTGAATCAGAAGAATCAGAAGAAGGAGAAGGAGAAGGTGAAGTCTGGAGGGTGAATCAGAAGAAGCAGAAGAAAGAGAAGGAGAAGGTGAAGTCTGGAGGGAGAATCAGAAGAAGTAGAAGAAGGAGAAGGAGAAGGTGAAGTCTGGAGTGTGAATCAGAAGAAGCAGAAGAAGGAGAAGGAGAAGGTGAAGTCTGGAGGGTGAATCAGAAGAAGCAGAATAAGGAGAAGGAGAAGGTGAAGTCTGGAGGGTGAATCAGAAGAAGCAGAATAAGGAGAAGGAGAAGGTGAAGTCTGGAGGGTGAATCAGAAGAAGCAGAATAAGGAGAAGGAGAAGGTGAAGTCTGGAGGGTGAATCAGAAGAAGCAGAAGAAGGAGAAGGAGAAGATGAAGTCTGGAGGGTGAATCAGAAGAAGTAGAAGAAGGAGAAGGAGAAGGTGAAGTCTGGAGGGTGAAGCAGAAGAAGTAGAAGAAGGAGAAGGAGAAGGTGAAGTCAGGAGGGTGAATCAGAAGAAGCAGAAGAAGGAGAAGGAGAAGGTGAAGTCTGGAGGGTGAATCAGAAGAATCAGAAGAAGGAGAAGGAGAAGGTGAAGTCTGGAGGGTGAATCAGAAGAAGCAGAAGAAAGAGAAGGAGAAGTTGAAGTCTGGATTGTGAAGCAGAAGAAACAGAAGAAGGAGAAGGAGAAGGTGAAGACTGGAGGGTGAATCAGAAGAAGTAGAAGAAGGAGAAGGAGAAGGTGAAGTCTGGAGGGTGAATCAGAAGAAGTAGAAGAAGGAGAAGGAGAAGGTGAAGTCTGGAGGGTGAATCAGAAGAAGCAGAAGAAGGAGAAGGAGAAGGTGAAGTCTGGAGGGTGAATCAGAAGAAGCAGAAGAAGGAGAAGGAGCAGATGAAGTCTGGAGGGTGAATCAGAAGAAGTAGAAGAAGGAGAAGGAGAAGGTAAAGTCTGGAGGGTGAATCAGAAGTAGTAGAAGAAGGAGAAGTAGAAGGTGAAGTCTGGACGGTGAATCAGAAGAAACAGAAGAAGGAGAAGGAGAAGGTGAAGTCTGGAGGGTGAATCAGAAGAAGTAGAAGAAGGAGAAGGAGAAGATGTAGTCTGGAGGGTGAATCAGAAGAAGTAGACGAAGGAGAAGGAGAAGGTGAAGTCTGGAGGGTGAATCAGAAGAAGCAGAAGAAGGAAATGGAGAAGGTGAAGTCTGGAGGGTGAATCAGAAGAAGTAGAAGAAGGAGAAGGAGAAGGTGAAGTCTGGAGGGTGAATCAGAAGAAGCAGAAGAAGGAGAAGGAGAAGGTGAAGTCTGGAGGGTGAATCAGAAGAAGCAGAAGAAGGAGAAGGAGAAGGAGAAGTCTGGAGGGTGAATCAGAAGAAGCAGAAGAAGGAGAAGGAGAAGGTGAAGTCTGGAGGGTGAAGCAGAAGAAGTAGAAGAAGCAGAAGGAGAAGGTGAAGTCAGGAGGGTGAATCAGAAGAAGTAGAAGAAGGAGAAGGAGAAGGTGAAGTCAGGAGGGTGAATCAGAAGAAGCAGAAGAAGGAGAAGGAGAAGGTGAAGTCTGGAGGGTGAATCAGAAGAATCAGAAGAAGGAGAAGGAGAAGGTGAAGTCTGGAGGGTGAATCAGAAGAAGCAGAAGAAGGAGAAGGAGAAGGTGAAGTCTGGAGGGTGAATCAGAAGAAGCAGAAGAAGGAGAGGGAGAAGGTGAAGTCAGGAGGGTGAATCAGAAGAAGCAGAAGAAGGAGAAGGAGAAGGTGAAGTTAGGAGGGTGAATCAGAAGAAGCAGAAGAAGGAGAAGGAGCAGGTGATGTCAGCGGGATGAAGCAGAAGAAGTAGAAGAAGGAGAAGGAGAAGGTGAAGTCAGGACGGTGAAGCAGAAGAAGCAGAAGAAGGAGAAGGAGAAGGTGAAGTCTGGAGGGTGAATGAGAAGAAGTAGAAGAAGGAGAAGGAGAAGGTGAAGTCTGGAGGGTGAATCAGAAGAAGCAGAATAAGGAGAAGGAGAAGGTGAAGTCTGGAGGGTGAATCAGAAGAAGCAGAAGAAGGAGAAGGAGAAGGTGAAGTCTGGAGGGTGAATCAGAAGAAGGAGAAGAAGGAGAAGGAGAAGGTCAAGTCTGGAGGGTGAATCAGAAGAAGTAAAAGAAGGAGAAGAAGAAGGTGAAGTCTGGAGGGTGAATCAGAAGAATCAGAAGAAGGAGAAGGAGAAGTTGAAGTCTGGAGGGTGAATCAAAAGAAGCAGAAGAAAGAGAAGGAGAAGGTGAAGTCTGGAGGGTTAATCAGAAGAAGTAGAAGAAGGAGAAGGAGAAGGTGAAGTCTGGAGTGTGAATCAGAAGAAGCAGAAGAAGGAGAAGGAGAAGGTGAAGTCTGGTGGGTGAATCAGAAGAAGTAGAAGAAGGAGAAGGAGAAGGTGAAGTCAGGAGGGTGAATCAGAAGAAGCAGAAGAAGGAGAAGAAGAAGTTGAAGTCTGGAGGGTGAATCAGAAGAATCAGAAGAAGGAGAAGGAGAAGGTGAAGTCTGGAGGGTGAATCAGAAGAAGCAGAAGAAAGAGAAGTAGAAGGTGAAGTCTGGAGGGTGAATCAGAAGAAGTAGAAGAAGGAGAAGGAGAAGGTGAAGTCTGGAGTGTGAATCAGAAGAAGCAGAAGAAGGAGTAGGAGAAGGTGAAGTCTGGAGGGTGAATCAGAAGAAGCAGAAGAAGGAGAAGGAGAAGGTGAAGTCTGGAGGGTGAATCAGAAGAAGTAGAAGGAGAAGGAGAAGGTGAAGTTTGGAGGGTGAAGCAGAAGAAGTAGAAGAAGGTGAAGTCAGGAGGGTGAATCAGAAGAAGTAGAAGAAGGAGAAGGAGAAGGTGAAGTCAGGAGGGTGAATCAGAAGAAGCAGAAGAAGGAGAAGGAGAAGGTGAAGTCTGGAGGATGAATCAGAAGAATCAGAAGAAGGAGAAGGAGAAGGTGAAGTCTGGAGGGTGAATCAGAAAAAGCAGAGGAAGGAGAAGGAGAAGGTGAAGTCTGGAGGGTGAATCAGAAGAAGCAGAATAAGGAGAAGGAGAAGGTGAAGTCTGGAGGGTGAATCAGAAGAAGTAGAAGAAGGAGAAGGAGAAGGTGAAGTCAGGAGGGTGAATCAGAAGAAGCAGAAGAAGGAGAAGGGGAAGGTGAAGTCTGGAGGGTGAATCAGAAGAAGCAGAAGAAGGAGAAGGAGAAGGTGAAGTCTGGAGGGTGAATCAGAAGAAACAGAAGAAGTAGAAGGAGAAGGTGAAGTCTGGAGGGTGAATCAGAAGAAGTAGAAGAAGGAGAAGGAGAAGGTGAAGTTTGGAGGGTGAATCAGAAGAAGCAGAAGAAGGAGAGGGAGAAGGTGAAGTCAGGAGGGTGAATCAGAAGAAGCAGAAGAAGGAGAAGGAGATGGTGAAGTCTGGAGGGTGAATCAGAAGAAGCAGAAGAAGGAGAAGGAGAAGGTGAAGACTGGAGGGTGAATCAGAAGAAGTTGAAGAAGCAGAAGGAGAAGGTGAAGTCTGGAGGGTGAATCAGAAGAAGTAGAAGAAGGAGAAGGAGAAGGTGAGGTCTGGAGGGTGAATCAGAAGAAGCAGAAGAAGGAGAAGGAGAAGGTGAAGTCTGGAGGGTGAATCAGAAGAAGCAGAAGAAGGAGAAGGAGAAGGTGAAGACTGGAGGGTGAATCAGAAGAAGTAGAAGAAGGAGAAGGAGAAGATTATGTCTGGAGGGTGAATCAGAAGAAGTAGAAGAAGGAGAAGGAGAAGATGAGGTCTGGAGGGTGAATCAGAAGAAGCAGAAGAAGGAGAAGGAGAAGGTGAAGTCTGGAGGGTGAATCAGAAGAAGCAGAAGAAGGAGAAGGAGAAGGTGAAGTCTGGAGGGTGAATCAGAAGAAGCAGAAGAAGGAGAAGGAGAAGGTGAAGTCAGGAAGGTGAATCAGAAGAAGCATAAGAAGGAGAAGGAGAAGGTGAAGTTAGGAGGGTGAATCAGAAGAAGCAGAAGAAGGAGAAGGAGAAGGTGAAGTCAGGGGGGTGAAGCAGAAGAAGTAGAAGAAGGAGAAGGAGAAGGTGAAGTCAGGAGGGTGAAGCAGAAGAAGCAGAAGAAGGAGAAGGAGAAGGTGAAGTCTGGAGGGTGAATCAGAAGAAGTAGAAGAAGGAGAAGGAGAAGGTGAAGTCAGGAGGGTGAAGCAGAAGAAGCAGAAGAAGGAGAAGGAGAAGGTGAAGTCTGGAGGGTGAAGCAGAAGAAGCAGAAGAAGGAGAAGGATAAGCTGATGTCTGGAGGGCGAAGCAGAAGAAGCAGAAGAAGGAGAAGGAGAAGGTGAAGTCTGGAGGGTGAAGCAGAAGAAGCAGAAGAAGGAGAAGGAGAAGGTGAAGTCTGGAGGGTGAATCAGAAGAAGTAGAAGAAGGAGAAGGAGAAGGTGAAGTCTGGAGGGTGAATCAGAAGAAGCAGAAGAAGGAGAAGGAGAAGGTGAAGTCTGGAGGGTGAATCAGAAGAGGTAGAAGAAGGAGAAGGAGAAGGTGTAGTCTGGAGGGTGAATCAGAAGAAGTAGACGAAGGAGAAGGAGAAGGTGAAGTCTGGAGGGTGAATCAGAAGAAGCAGAAGAAGGAGAAGGAGAAGGTGAAGTCTGGAGGGTGAATCAGAAGAAGTAGAAGAAGGAGAAGGAGAAGGTGAAGTCTGGAGGGTGAATCAGAAGAAGCAGAAGAAGGAGAAGGAGAAGGTGAAGTCTGGAGGGTGAATCAGAAGAAGTAGAAGAAGGAGAAGGAGAAGGTGAAGTCTGGAGGGTGAATCAGAAGAAGCAGAAGAAGGAGAAGGAGAAGGTGAAGTCTGGAGGGAGAAGCAGAAGAAGTAGAAGAAGGAGAAGGAGAAGGTGAAGTCTGGAGTGTGAATCAGAAGAAGTAGAAGAAGGAGAAGGAGAAGGTGAAGTCTGGAGGGTGAATCAGAAGAAGTAGAAGAAGGAGAAGGAGAAGGTGAAGTCTGGAGGGTGAATCAGAAGAAGCAGAAGAAGGAGAAGGAGAAGGTGAAATCTGGAGGGAGAAGCAGAAGAAGTAGAAGAAGGAGAAGGAGAAGGTGAAGTCTGGAGGGTGAATCAGAAGAATCAGAAGAAGGAGAAGGAGAAGTTGAAGTCTGGAGGGTGAATCAAAAGAAGCAGAAGAAAGAGAAGGAGAAGGTGAAGTCTGGAGGGTTAATCAGAAGAAGTAGAAGAAGGAGAAGGAGAAGGTGAAGTCTGGAGTGTGAATCAGAAGAAGCAGAAGAAGGAGAAGGAGAAGGTGAAGTCTGGTGGGTGAATCAGAAGAAGTAGAAGAAGGAGAAGGAGAAGGTGAAGTCAGGAGGGTGAATCAGAAGAAGCAGAAGAAGGAGAAGAAGAAGTTGAAGTCTGGAGGGTGAATCAGAAGAATCAGAAGAAGGAGAAGGAGAAGGTGAAGTCTGGAGGGTGAATCAGAAGAAGCAGAAGAAAGAGAAGTAGAAGGTGAAGTCTGGAGGGTGAATCAGAAGAAGTAGAAGAAGGAGAAGGAGAAGGTGAAGTCTGGAGTGTGAATCAGAAGAAGCAGAAGAAGGAGTAGGAGAAGGTGAAGTCTGGAGGGTGAATCAGAAGAAGCAGAAGAAGGAGAAGGAGAAGGTGAAGTCTGGAGGGTGAATCAGAAGAAGTAGAAGGAGAAGGAGAAGGTGAAGTTTGGAGGGTGAAGCAGAAGAAGTAGAAGAAGGTGAAGTCAGGAGGGTGAATCAGAAGAAGTAGAAGAAGGAGAAGGAGAAGGTGAAGTCAGGAGGGTGAATCAGAAGAAGCAGAAGAAGGAGAAGGAGAAGGTGAAGTCTGGAGGATGAATCAGAAGAATCAGAAGAAGGAGAAGGAGAAGGTGAAGTCTGGAGGGTGAATCAGAAAAAGCAGAGGAAGGAGAAGGAGAAGGTGAAGTCTGGAGGGTGAATCAGAAGAAGCAGAATAAGGAGAAGGAGAAGGTGAAGTCTGGAGGGTGAATCAGAAGAAGTAGAAGAAGGAGAAGGAGAAGGTGAAGTCAGGAGGGTGAATCAGAAGAAGCAGAAGAAGGAGAAGGGGAAGGTGAAGTCTGGAGGGTGAATCAGAAGAAGCAGAAGAAGGAGAAGGAGAAGGTGAAGTCTGGAGGGTGAATCAGAAGAAACAGAAGAAGTAGAAGGAGAAGGTGAAGTCTGGAGGGTGAATCAGAAGAAGTAGAAGAAGGAGAAGGAGAAGGTGAAGTTTGGAGGGTGAATCAGAAGAAGCAGAAGAAGGAGAGGGAGAAGGTGAAGTCAGGAGGGTGAATCAGAAGAAGCAGAAGAAGGAGAAGGAGATGGTGAAGTCTGGAGGGTGAATCAGAAGAAGCAGAAGAAGGAGAAGGAGAAGGTGAAGACTGGAGGGTGAATCAGAAGAAGTTGAAGAAGCAGAAGGAGAAGGTGAAGTCTGGAGGGTGAATCAGAAGAAGTAGAAGAAGGAGAAGGAGAAGGTGAGGTCTGGAGGGTGAATCAGAAGAAGCAGAAGAAGGAGAAGGAGAAGGTGAAGTCTGGAGGGTGAATCAGAAGAAGCAGAAGAAGGAGAAGGAGAAGGTGAAGACTGGAGGGTGAATCAGAAGAAGTAGAAGAAGGAGAAGGAGAAGATTATGTCTGGAGGGTGAATCAGAAGAAGTAGAAGAAGGAGAAGGAGAAGATGAGGTCTGGAGGGTGAATCAGAAGAAGCAGAAGAAGGAGAAGGAGAAGGTGAAGTCTGGAGGGTGAATCAGAAGAAGCAGAAGAAGGAGAAGGAGAAGGTGAAGTCTGGAGGGTGAATCAGAAGAAGCAGAAGAAGGAGAAGGAGAAGGTGAAGTCAGGAAGGTGAATCAGAAGAAGCATAAGAAGGAGAAGGAGAAGGTGAAGTTAGGAGGGTGAATCAGAAGAAGCAGAAGAAGGAGAAGGAGAAGGTGAAGTCAGGGGGGTGAAGCAGAAGAAGTAGAAGAAGGAGAAGGAGAAGGTGAAGTCAGGAGGGTGAAGCAGAAGAAGCAGAAGAAGGAGAAGGAGAAGGTGAAGTCTGGAGGGTGAATCAGAAGAAGTAGAAGAAGGAGAAGGAGAAGGTGAAGTCAGGAGGGTGAAGCAGAAGAAGCAGAAGAAGGAGAAGGAGAAGGTGAAGTCTGGAGGGTGAAGCAGAAGAAGCAGAAGAAGGAGAAGGATAAGCTGATGTCTGGAGGGCGAAGCAGAAGAAGCAGAAGAAGGAGAAGGAGAAGGTGAAGTCTGGAGGGTGAAGCAGAAGAAGCAGAAGAAGGAGAAGGAGAAGGTGAAGTCTGGAGGGTGAATCAGAAGAAGTAGAAGAAGGAGAAGGAGAAGGTGAAGTCTGGAGGGTGAATCAGAAGAAGCAGAAGAAGGAGAAGGAGAAGGTGAAGTCTGGAGGGTGAATCAGAAGAGGTAGAAGAAGGAGAAGGAGAAGGTGTAGTCTGGAGGGTGAATCAGAAGAAGTAGACGAAGGAGAAGGAGAAGGTGAAGTCTGGAGGGTGAATCAGAAGAAGCAGAAGAAGGAGAAGGAGAAGGTGAAGTCTGGAGGGTGAATCAGAAGAAGTAGAAGAAGGAGAAGGAGAAGGTGAAGTCTGGAGGGTGAATCAGAAGAAGCAGAAGAAGGAGAAGGAGAAGGTGAAGTCTGGAGGGTGAATCAGAAGAAGTAGAAGAAGGAGAAGGAGAAGGTGAAGTCTGGAGGGTGAATCAGAAGAAGCAGAAGAAGGAGAAGGAGAAGGTGAAGTCTGGAGGGAGAAGCAGAAGAAGTAGAAGAAGGAGAAGGAGAAGGTGAAGTCTGGAGTGTGAATCAGAAGAAGTAGAAGAAGGAGAAGGAGAAGGTGAAGTCTGGAGGGTGAATCAGAAGAAGTAGAAGAAGGAGAAGGAGAAGGTGAAGTCTGGAGGGTGAATCAGAAGAAGCAGAAGAAGGAGAAGGAGAAGGTGAAATCTGGAGGGAGAAGCAGAAGAAGTAGAAGAAGGAGAAGGAGAAGGTGAAGTCTGGAGGGTGAATCAGAAGAAGTAGAAGAAGGAGAAGGAAAAGGTGAAGTCTGGAGGGTGAATCAGAAGAAGTAGAAGAAGGAGAAGGAGAAGGTGAAGTCTGGAGGGTGAATCAGAAGAAGCAGAAGAAGGAGAAGGAGAAGGTGAAGTCTGGAGGGTGAATCAGAAGAAGTAGAAGAAGGAGAAGGAGAAGGTGTAGTCTGGAGGGTGAATCAGAAGAAGTAGACGAAGGAGAAGGAGAAGGTGAAGTCTGGAGGGTGAATCAGAAGAAGCAGAAGAAGGAGAAGGAGAAGGTGAAGTCTGGAGGGTGAATCAGAAGAAGCAGAAAAGGAGAAGGAGAAAGTGACGTCTGGAGGGTGAATCAGAAGAAGCAGAAGAAGGAGAAGGAGAAGGTGAAGTCTGGAGTGTGAATCAGAAGAAGCAGAAGAAGGAGAAGGTGAAGTCTGGAGGGTGAATCAGAAGAAGCACAAGAAGTAGAAGGAGAAGATGAAGTCTGGAGGGTGAATCAGAAGAAGTCGAAGAAGGAGAAGGAGAAGGTGAAGTCTGGAGGGTGAATCAGAAGAAGCAGAAGAAGGAGAAGGAGAAGGTGAAGTCTGGAGGGTGAATCAGAAGAAGCAGAAGAAGGAGAAGGAGAAGGTGAAGACTGGAGTGTGAATCAGAAGAAGTAGAAGAAGGAGAAGGAGAAGATGAGGTCTGGAGGGTGAATCAGAAGAAGCAGAAGAAGGAGAAGGAGAAGGTGAAGTCTGGAGGGTGAATCAGAAGAAGCAGAGGAAGGAGAAGGAGAAGGTGAAGTCTGGAGGGTGAATCAGAAGAAGCATAAGAAGGAGAAGGAGAAGGTGAAGTTAGGAGGGTGAATCAGAAGAAGCAGAAGAAGGAGAAGGAGAAGGTGAAGTCAGGAGGGTGAATCAGAAGAAGCATAAGAAGGAGAAGGAGAAGGTGAAGTTAGGAGGGTGAATCAGAAGAAGCAGAAGAAGGAGAAGGAGAAGGTGAAGTCAGGGGGGTGAAGCAGAAGAAGTAGAAGAAGGAGAAGGAGAAGGTGAAGTCAGGAGGGTGAAGCAGAAGAAGCAGAAGAAGGAGAAGGAGAAGGTGAAGTCTGGAGGGTGAATCAGAAGAAGTAGAAGAAGGAGAAGGAGAAGGTGAAGTCAGGAGAGTGAAGCAGAAGAAGCAGAAGAAGGAGAAGGAGAAGGTGAAGTCTGGAGGGTGAAGCAGAAGAAGCAGAAGAAGGAGAAGGATAAGCTGATGTCTGGAGGGCGAAGCAGAAGAAGCAGAAGAAGGAGAAGGAGAAGGTGAAGTCTGGAGGGTGAAGCAGAAGAAGCAGAAGAAGGAGAAGGAGAAGGTGAAGTCTGCAGGATGAATCAGAAGAAGTAGAAGAAGGAGAAGGAGAAGGTGAAGTCTGGAGGGTGAATCAGAAGAAGCAGAAGAAGGAGAAGGAGAAGGTGAAGTCTGGAGGGTGAATCAGAAGAGGTAGAAGAAGGAGAAGGAGAAGGTGTAGTCTGGAGGGTGAATCAGAAGAAGTAGACGAAGGAGAAGGAGAAGGTGAAGTCTGGAGGGTGAATCAGAAGAAGCAGAAGAAGGAGAAGGAGAAGGTGAAGTCTGGAGGGTGAATCAGAAGAAGTAGAAGAAGGAGAAGGAGAAGGTGAAGTCTGGAGGGTGTATCAGAAGAAGCAGAAGAAGGAGAAGGAGAAGGTGAAGTCTGGAGGGTGAATCAGAAGAAGTAGAAGAAGGAGAAGGAGAAGGTGAAGTCTGGAGGGTGAATCAGAAGAAGCAGAAGAAGGAAAAGGAGAAGGTGAAGTCTGGAGGGAGAAGCAGAAGAAGTAGAAGAAGGAGAAGGAGAAGGTGAAGTCTGGAGTGTGAATCAGAAGAAGTAGAAGAAGGAGAAGGAGAAGGTGAAGTCTGGAGGGTGAATCAGAAGAAGTAGAAGAAGGAGAAGGAGAAGGTGATGTCTGGAGGGTGAATCAGAAGAAGCAGAAGAAGGAGAAGGAGAAGGTGAAATCTGGAGGGAGAAGCAGAAGAAGTAAAAGAAGGAGAAGGAGAAGGTGAAGTCTGGAGGGTGAATCAGAAGAAGTAGAAGAAGGAGAAGGAAAAGGTGAACTCTGGAGGGTGAATCAGAAGAAGTAGAAGAAGGAGAAGGAGAAGGTGAAGTCTGGAGGGTGAATCAGAAGAAGCAGAAGAAGGAGAAGGAGAAGGTGAAGTCTGGAGGGTGAATCAGAAGAAGTAGAAGAAGGAGAAGGAGAAGGTGTAGTCTGGAGGGTGAATCAGAAGAAGTAGACGAAGGAGAAGGAGAAGGTGAAGTCTGGAGGGTGAATCAGAAGAAGCAGAAGAAGGAGAAGGAGAAGGTGAAGTCTGGAGGGTGAATCAGAAGAAGCAGAAAAGGAGAAGGAGAAAGTGAAGTCTGGAGGGTGAATCAGAAGAAGCAGAAGAAGGAGAAGGAGAAGGTGAAGTCTGGAGGGTGAATCAGAAGAAGCAGAAGAAGGAGAAGGTGAAGTCTGGAGGGTGAATCAGAAGAAGCACAAGAAGTAGAAGGAGAAGATGAAGTCTGGAGGGTGAATCAGAAGAAGTCGAAGAAGGAGAAGGAGAAGGTGAAGTCTGGAGGGTGAATCAGAAGAAGCAGAAGAAGGAGAACGAGAAGGTGAAGTCTGGAGGGTGAATCAGAAGAAGCAGAAGAAGGAGAAGGAGAAGGTGAAGACTGGAGGGTGAATCAGAAGAAGTAGAAGAAGGAGAAGGAGAAGATGAGGTCTGGAGGGTGAATCAGAAGAAGCAGAAGAAGGAGAAGGAGAAGGTGAAGTCTGGAGGGTGAATCAGAAGAAGCAGAGGAAGTAGAAGGAGAAGGTGAAGTCTGGAGGGTGAATCAGAAGAAGCAGAAGAAGGAGAAGGAGAAGGTGAAGTCAGGAGGGTGAATCAGAAGAAGTAGAAGAAGGAGAAGGAGAAGGTGAGGTCTGGAGGGTGAATCAGAAGAAGCAGAAGAAGGAGAAGGAGATGGTGAAGACTGGAGGGTGAATCAGAAGAAGTAGAAGAAGCAGAAGGAGAAGGTGAAGTCTGGAGGGTGAATCAGAAGAAGTAGAAGAAGGAGAAGGAGAAGGTGAGGTCTGGAGGGTGAATCAGAAGAAGCAGAAGAAGGAGAAGGAGAAGGTGAATTCTGGAGGGTGAATCAGAAGAAGCAGAAGAAGGAGAAGGAGAAGGTGAAGACTGGAGGGTGAATCAGAAGAAGTAGAAGAAGGAGAAGGAGAAGATGAAGTCTGGAGGGTGAATCAGAAGAAGTAGAAGAAGGAGAAGGAGAAGATGAGGTCTGGAGGGTGAATCAGAAGAAGCAGAAGAAGGAGAAGGAGAAGGTGAAGTCTGGAGGGTGAATCAGAAGAAGTAGAAGAAGGAGAAGGAGAAGGTGAAGTCTGGATGGTGAATCAGAAGAAGCAGAAGAAGGAGAAGGAGAAGGTGAAGTCTGGAGGGTGAATCAGAAGAAGTAGAAGAAGGAGAAGGAGAAGGTGTAGTCTGGAGGGTGAATCAGAAGAAGTAGACGAAGGAGAAGGAGAAGGTGAAGTCTGGAGGGTGAATCAGAAGAAGCAGAAGAAGGAGAAGGAGAAGGTGAAGTCTGGAGGGGGAATCAGAAGAAGTAGAAGAAGGAGAAGGAGAAGGTGAAGTCTGGCGGGCGCAGCAGAAGAAGCAGAAGAAGGAAAAGGAGAAGGTGAAGTCTGGAGGGTGAAGCAGAAGAAGCAGAAGAAGGAGAAGGAGAATGTGAAGTCTGGAGGGTGAATCAGAAGAAGTAGAAGAAGGAGAAGGAGACGGTGAAGTCAGGAGGGTGAAGCAGAAGAAGCAGAAGAAGGAGAAGGAGAAGGTGAAGTCTGGAGGGTGAAGCAGAAGAAGCAGAAGAAGGAGAAGGATAAGCTGATGTCTGGAGGGCGAAGCAGAAGAAGCAGAAGAAGGAGAAGGAGAAGGTGAAGTCTGGAGGGTGAAGCAGAAGAAGCAGAAGAAGGAGAAGGAGAAGGCGAAGTCTGGAGGGTGAATCAGAAGAAGTAGAAGAAGGAGAAGGAGAAGGTGAAGTCTGGAGGGTGAATCAGAAGAAGCAGAAGAAGGAGAAGGAGAAGGTGAAGTCTGGAGGGTGAATCAGAAGAAGTAGAAGAAGGAGAAGGAGAAGGTGTAGTCTGGAGGGTGAATCAGAAGAAGTAGACGAAGGAGAAGGAGAAGGTGAAGTCTGGAGGGTGAATCAGAAGAAGCAGAAGAAGGAGAAGGAGAAGGTGAAGTCTGGAGGGTGAATCAGAAGAAGTAGAAGAAGGAGAAGGAGAAGGTGAAGTCTGGAGGGTGAATCAGAAGAAGCAGAAGAAGGAGAAGGAGAAGGTGAAGTCTGGAGGATGAATCAGAAGAAGCAGAAGAAGGAGAAGGAGAAGGTGAAGTCTGGAGGGTGAAGCAGAAGAAGCAGAAGAAGGAGAAGGAGAAAGTGAAGTCAGGAGGGTGAATCAGAAGAAGTAGAAGAAGGAGAAGGAGAAGGTGAAGTCTGGAGGGTGAATCAGAAGAAGTAGAAGAAGGAGAAGGAGAAGGTGAAGTCTGGAGGGTGAATCAGAAGAAGTAGAAGAAGGAGAAGGAGAAGGTGAAGTCTGGAGGGTGATTCAGAAGAAGCAGAAGAAGGAGAAGGAGAAGGTGAAATCTGGAGGGAGAAGCAGAAGAAGTAGAAGAAGGAGAAGGAGAAGGTGAAGTCTGGAGGATAAATCAGAAGAAGTAGAAGAAGGAAAAGGAAAAGGTGAAGTCTGGAGGGTGAATCAGAAGAAGTAGAAGTTGGAGAAGGAGAAGGTGAAGTCTGGAGGGTGAATCAGAAGAAGCAGAAGAAGGAGAAGGAGAAGGTGAAGTCTGGAGGGTGAATCAAAGAAGTAGAAGAAGGAGAAGGAGATGGTGTAGTCTGGAGGGTGAATCAGAAGAAGTAGACGAAGGAGAAGGAGAAGGTGAAGTCTGGAGGGTGAATCAGAAGAAGCAGAAGAAGGAGAAGGAGAAGGTGAAGTCTGGAGGGTGAATCAGAAGAAGTAGAAGAAGGAGAAGGAGAAGGTGAAGTCTGGAGGGTGAATCAGAAGAAGCAGAAGAAGGAGAAGGAGAAAGTGAAGTCTGGAGGGTGAATCAGAAGAAGCAGAAGAAGGAGAAGGAGAAGGTGAAGTCTGGAGGGTGAATCAGAAGAAGCAGAATAAGGAGAAGGAGAAGGTGAAGTCTGGAGGGTGAATCAGAAGAAGCAGAAGAAGTAGAAGGAGAAGATGAAGTCTGGAGGGTGAATCAGAAGAAGTAGAAGAAGGAGAAGGAGAAGGTGAAGTCTGGAGGGTGAATCAGAAGAAGCAGAAGAAGGAGAAGGAGAAGGTGAAGTCAGGAGGGTGAATCAGAAGAAGCAGAAGAAGGAGAAGGAGAAGGTGAAGTCTGGAGGGTGAATCAGAAGAAGCAGAAGAAGGAGAAGGAGAAGGTGAAGACTGGAGGGTGATTCAGAAGAAGTAGAAGAAGGAGAAAGAGAAGGTGAAGTCTGGAGGGTGAATCAGAAGAAGTAGAAGAAGGAGAAGGAGATGGTGAAGTCTGGAGGGTGAATCAGATGAAGCAGAAGAAGGAGAAGGAGAAGATGAAGTCTGGAGGGTGAATCAGAAGAATTAGAAGAAGGAGAAGGAGAAGGTGAGGTCTGGAGGGTGAATCAGAAGAAGCAGAAGAAGGAGAAGGAGAAGGTGAAGTCTGAAGGGTGAATCAGAAGAAGCAGAAGAAGGAGAAGAAGAAGATGAAGTCTGGAGGGTGAATCAGAAGAAGCAGAAGAAGGAGAAGGAGAAGGTGAAGTCTGGAGGGTGAATCAGAAGAAGCAGAAGAAGGAGAAGGAGAAGGTGAAGTCTGGAGGGTGAATCAGAAGAAGTAGAAGAAGGAGAAGGAGAAGGTGAAGTCTGGAGGGTGAATCAGAAGAAGTAGAAGAAGGAGAAGGAGAAGGTGAAGTCTGGAGGGTGAATCAGAAGAAGCAGAAGAAGGAGAAGGAGAAGGTGAAGTCTGGAGGGTGAATCAGAAGAAGCAGAAGAAGGAGAAGGAGAAGGTGAATTCTGGAGGGTGAATCAGAAGAAGCAGAAGAAGGAGAAGGAGAAGGTGAAGACTGGAGGGTGAATCAGAAGAAGTAGAAGAAGGAGAAGGAGAAGATGAGGTCTGGAGGGTGAATCAGAAGAAGCAGAAGAAGGAGAAGGAGAAGGTGAAGTCTGGAGGGTGAATCAGAAGAAGCAGAGGAAGGAGAAGGAGAAGGTGAAGTCTGGAGGGTGAATCAGAAGAAGCATAAGAAGGAGAAGGAGAAGGTGAAGTTAGGAGGGTGAATCAGAAGAAGCAGAAGAAGGAGAAGGAGAAGGTGAAGTCAGGAGGGTGAATCAGAAGAAGCATAAGAAGGAGAAGGAGAAGGTGAAGTTAGGAGGGTGAATCAGAAGAAGCAGAAGAAGGAGAAGGAGAAGGTGAAGTCAGGGGGGTGAAGCAGAAGAAGTAGAAGAAGGAGAAGGAGAAGGTGAAGTCAGGAGGGTGAAGCAGAAGAAGCAGAAGAAGGAGAAGGAGAAGGTGAAGTCTGGAGGGTGAATCAGAAGAAGTAGAAGAAGGAGAAGGAGAAGGTGAAGTCAGGAGGGTGAAGCAGAAGAAGCAGAAGAAGGAGAAGGAGAAGGTGAAGTCTGGAGGGTGAAGCAGAAGAAGCAGAAGAAGGAGAAGGATAAGCTGATGTCTGGAGGGCGAAGCAGAAGAAGCAGAAGAAGGAGAAGGAGAAGGTGAAGTCTGGAGGGTGAAGCAGAAGAAGCAGAAGAAGGAGAAGGAGAAGGTGAAGTCTGGAGGATGAATCAGAAGAAGTAGAAGAAGGAGAAGGAGAAGGTGAAGTCTGGAGGGTGAATCAGAAGAAGCAGAAGAAGGAGAAGGAGAAGGTGAAGTCTGGAGGGTGAATCAGAAGAGGTAGAAGAAGGAGAAGGAGAAGGTGTAGTCTGGAGGGTGAATCAGAAGAAGTAGACGAAGGAGAAGGAGAAGGTGAAGTCTGGAGGGTGAATCAGAAGAAGCAGAAGAAGGAGAAGGAGAAGGTGAAGTCTGGAGGGTGAATCAGAAGAAGTAGAAGAAGGAGAAGGAGAAGGTGAAGTCTGGAGGGTGTATCAGAAGAAGCAGAAGAAGGAGAAGGAGAAGGTGAAGTCTGGAGGGTGAATCAGAAGAAGTAGAAGAAGGAGAAGGAGAAGGTGAAGTCTGGAGGGTGAATCAGAAGAAGCAGAAGAAGGAGAAGGAGAAGGTGAAGTCTGGAGGGAGAAGCAGAAGAAGTAGAAGAAGGAGAAGGAGAAGGTGAAGTCTGGAGTGTGAATCAGAAGAAGTAGAAGAAGGAGAAGGAGAAGGTGAAGTCTGGAGGGTGAATCAGAAGAAGTAGAAGAAGGAGAAGGAGAAGGTGAAGTCTGGAGGGTGAATCAGAAGAAGCAGAAGAAGGAGAAGGAGAAGGTGAAATCTGGAGGGAGAAGCAGAAGAAGTAGAAGAAGGAGAAGGAGAAGGTGAAGTCTGGAGGGTGAATCAGAAGAAGTAGAAGAAGGAGAAGGAAAAGGTGAAGTCTGGAGGGTGAATCAGAAGAAGTAGAAGAAGGAGAAGGAGAAGGTGAAGTCTGGAGGGTGAATCAGAAGAAGCAGAAGAAGGAGAAGGAGAAGGTGAAGTCTGGAGGGTGAATCAGAAGAAGTAGAAGAAGGAGAAGGAGAAGGTGTAGTCTGGAGGGTGAATCAGAAGAAGTAGACGAAGGAGAAGGAGAAGGTGAAGTCTGGAGGGTGAATCAGAAGAAGCAGAAGAAGGAGAAGGAGAAGGTGAAGTCTGGAGGGTGAATCAGAAGAAGCAGAAAAGGAGAAGGAGAAAGTGAAGTCTGGAGGGTGAATCAGAAGAAGCAGAAGAAGGAGAAGGAGAAGGTGAAGTCTGGAGGGTGAATCAGAAGAAGCAGAAGAAGGAGAAGGTGAAGTCTGGAGGGTGAATCAGAAGAAGCACAAGAAGTAGAAGGAGAAGATGAAGTCTGGAGGGTGAATCAGAAGAAGTCGAAGAAGGAGAAGGAGAAGGTGAAGTCTGGAGGGTGAATCAGAAGAAGCAGAAGAAGGAGAAGGAGAAGGTGAAGTCTGGAGGGTGAATCAGAAGAAGCAGAAGAAGGAGAAGGAGAAGGTGAAGACTGGAGGGTGAATCAGAAGAAGTAGAAGAAGGAGAAGGAGAAGATGAGGTCTGGAGGGTGAATCAGAAGAAGCAGAAGAAGGAGAAGGAGAAGGTGAAGTCTGGAGGGTGAATCAGAAGAAGCAGAGGAAGTAGAAGGAGAAGGTGAAGTCTGGAGGGTGAATCAGAAGAAGCAGAAGAAGGAGAAGGAGAAGGTGAAGTCAGGAGGGTGAATCAGAAGAAGTAGAAGAAGGAGAAGGAGAAGGTGAGGTCTGGAGGGTGAATCAGAAGAAGCAGAAGAAGGAGAAGGAGAAGGTGAAGACTGGAGGGTGAATCAGAAGAAGTAGAAGAAGCAGAAGGAGAAGGTGAAGTCTGGAGGGTGAATCAGAAGAAGTAGAAGAAGGAGAAGGAGAAGGTGAGGTCTGGAGGGTGAATCAGAAGAAGCAGAAGAAGGAGAAGGAGAAGGTGAATTCTGGAGGGTGAATCAGAAGAAGCAGAAGAAGGAGAAGGAGAAGGTGAAGACTGGAGGGTGAATCAGAAGAAGTAGAAGAAGGAGAAGGAGAAGATGAAGTCTGGAGGGTGAATCAGAAGAAGTAGAAGAAGGAGAAGGAGAAGATGAGGTCTGGAGGGTGAATCAGAAGAAGCAGGAGAAGGAGAAGGAGAAGGTGAAGTCTGGAGGGTGAATCAGAAGAAGTAGAAGAAGGAGAAGGAGAAGGTGAAGTCTGGATGGTGAATCAGAAGAAGCAGAAGAAGGAGAAGGAGAAGGTGAAGTCTGGAGGGTGAATCAGAAGAAGTAGAAGAAGGAGAAGGAGAAGGTGTAGTCTGGAGGGTGAATCAGAAGAAGTAGACGAAGGAGAAGGAGAAGGTGAAGTCTGGAGGCTGAATCAGAAGAAGCAGAAGAAGGAGAAGGAGAAGGTGAAGTCTGGAGGGGGAATCAGAAGAAGTAGAAGAAGGAGAAGGAGAAGGTGAAGTCTGGCGGGCGCAGCAGAAGAAGCAGAAGAAGGAAAAGGAGAAGGTGAAGTCTGGAGGGTGAAGCAGAAGAAGCAGAAGAAGGAGAAGGAGAATGTGAAGTCTGGAGGGTGAATCAGAAGAAGTAGAAGAAGGAGAAGGAGACGGTGAAGTCAGGAGGGTGAAGCAGAAGAAGCAGAAGAAGGAGAAGGAGAAGGTGAAGTCTGGAGGGTGAAGCAGAAGAAGCAGAAGAAGGAGAAGGATAAGCTGATGTCTGGAGGGCGAAGCAGAAGAAGCAGAAGAAGGAGAAGGAGAAGGTGAAGACTGGAGGGTGAAGCAGAAGAAGCAGAAGAAGGAGAAGGAGAAGGCGAAGTCTGGAGGGTGAATCAGAAGAAGTAGAAGAAGGAGAAGGAGAAGGTGAAGTCTGGAGGGTGAATCAGAAGAAGCAGAAGAAGGAGAAGGAGAAGGTGAAGTCTGGAGGGTGAATCAGAAGAAGTAGAAGAAGGAGAAGGAGAAGGTGTAGTCTGGAGGGTGAATCAGAAGAAGTAGACGAAGGAGAAGGAGAAGGTGAAGTCTGGAGGGTGAATCAGAAGAAGCAGAAGAAGGAGAAGGAGAAGGTGAAGTCTGGAGGGTGAATCAGAAGAAGTAGAAGAAGGAGAAGGAGAAGGTGAAGTCTGGAGGGTGAATCAGAAGAAGCAGAAGAAGGAGAAGGAGAAGGTGAAGTCTGGAGGATGAATCAGAAGAAGCAGAAGAAGGAGAAGGAGAAGGTGAAGTCTGGAGGGTGAAGCAGAAGAAGCAGAAGAAGGAGAAGGAGAAAGTGAAGTCAGGAGGGTGAATCAGAAGAAGTAGAAGAAGGAGAAGGAGAAGGTGAAGTCTGGAGGGTGAATCAGAAGAAGTAGAAGAAGGAGAAGGAGAAGGTGAAGTCTGGAGGGTGAATCAGAAGAAGTAGAAGAAGGAGAAGGAGAAGGTGAAGTCTGGAGGGTGATTCAGAAGAAGCAGAAGAAGGAGAAGGAGAAGGTGAAATCTGGAGGGAGAAGCAGAAGAAGTAGAAGAAGGAGAAGGAGAAGGTGAAGTCTGGAGGATAAATCAGAAGAAGTAGAAGAAGGAAAAGGAAAAGGTGAAGTCTGGAGGGTGAATCAGAAGAAGTAGAAGTTGGAGAAGGAGAAGGTGAAGTCTGGAGGGTGAATCAGAAGAAGCAGAAGAAGGAGAAGGAGAAGGTGAAGTCTGGAGGGTGAATCAAAGAAGTAGAAGAAGGAGAAGGAGATGGTGTAGTCTGGAGGGTGAATCAGAAGAAGTAGACGAAGGAGAAGGAGAAGGTGAAGTCTGGAGGGTGAATCAGAAGAAGCAGAAGAAGGAGAAGGAGAAGGTGAAGTCCGGAGGGTGAATCAGAAGAAGTAGAAGAAGGAGAAGGAGAAGGTGAAGTCTGGAGGGTGAATCAGAAGAAGCAGAAGAAGGAGAAGGAGAAAGTGAAGTCTGGAGGGTGAATCAGAAGAAGCAGAAGAAGGAGAAGGAGAAGGTGAAGTCTGGAGGGTGAATCAGAAGAAGCAGAATAAGGAGAAGGAGAAGGTGAAGTCTGGAGGGTGAATCAGAAGAAGCAGAAGAAGTAGAAGGAGAAGATGAAGTCTGGAGGGTGAATCAGAAGAAGTAGAAGAAGGAGAAGGAGAAGGTGAAGTCTGGAGGGTGAATCAGAAGAAGCAGAAGAAGGAGAAGGAGAAGGTGAAGTCAGGAGGGTGAATCAGAAGAAGCAGAAGAAGGAGAAGGAGAAGGTGAAGTCTGGAGGGTGAATCAGAAGAAGCAGAAGAAGGAGAAGGAGAAGGTGAAGACTGGAGGGT
Source organism: Somniosus microcephalus (assembly GCF_052327205.1). NCBI lineage: Eukaryota > Metazoa > Chordata > Chondrichthyes > Squaliformes > Somniosidae > Somniosus > Somniosus microcephalus. The sequence goes on from NW_028225195.1 coordinate 1,149,094, forward strand.
GATTCAGAAGAAGTAGAAGAAGGAGAAAGAGAAGGTGAAGTCTGGAGGGTGAATCAGAAGAAGTAGAAGAAGGAGAAGGAGATGGTGAAGTCTGGAGGGTGAATCAGATGAAGCAGAAGAAGGAGAAGGAGAAGATGAAGTCTGGAGGGTGAATCAGAAGAATTAGAAGAAGGAGAAGGAGAAGGTGAGGTCTGGAGGGTGAATCAGAAGAAGCAGAAGAAGGAGAAGGAGAAGGTGAAGTCTGAAGGGTGAATCAGAAGAAGCAGAAGAAGGAGAAGAAGAAGATGAAGTCTGGAGGGTGAATCAGAAGAAGCAGAAGAAGGAGAAGGAGATGGTGAAGTCTGGAGGGTGAATCAGAAGAAGCAGAAGAAGGAGAAGGAGAAGGTGAAGTCTGGAGGGTGAATCAGAAGAAGTAGAAGAAGGAGAAGGAGAAGGTGAAGTCTGGAGGGTGAATCAGAAGAAGTAGAAGAAGGAGAAGGAGAAGGTGAAATCTGGAGGGAGAAGCAGAAGAAGTAGAAGAAGGAGAAGGAGAAGGTGAAGTCTGGAGGATAAATCAGAAGAAGTAGAAGAAGGAAAAGGAAAAGGTGAAGTCTGGAGGGTGAATCAGAAGAAGTAGAAGTTGGAGAAGGAGAAGGTGAAGTCTGGAGGGTGAATCAGAAGAAGCAGAAGAAGGAGAAGGAGAAGGTGAAGTCTGGAGGGTGAATCAAAGAAGTAGAAGAAGGAGAAGGAGATGGTGTAGTCTGGAGGGTGAATCAGAAGAAGTAGACGAAGGAGAAGGAGAAGGTGAAGTCTGGAGGGTGAATCAGAAGAAGCAGAAGAAGGAGAAGGAGAAGGTGAAGTCCGGAGGGTGAATCAGAAGAAGTAGAAGAAGGAGAAGGAGAAGGTGAAGTCTGGAGGGTGAATCAGAAGAAGCAGAAGAAGGAGAAGGAGAAAGTGAAGTCTGGAGGGTGAATCAGAAGAAGCAGAAGAAGGAGAAGGAGAAGGTGAAGTCTGGAGGGTGAATCAGAAGAAGCAGAATAAGGAGAAGGAGAAGGTGAAGTCTGGAGGGTGAATCAGAAGAAGCAGAAGAAGTAGAAGGAGAAGATGAAGTCTGGAGGGTGAATCAGAAGAAGTAGAAGAAGGAGAAGGAGAAGGTGAAGTCTGGAGGGTGAATCAGAAGAAGCAGAAGAAGGAGAAGGAGAAGGTGAAGTCAGGAGGGTGAATCAGAAGAAGCAGAAGAAGGAGAAGGAGAAGGTGAAGTCTGGAGGGTGAATCAGAAGAAGCAGAAGAAGGAGAAGGAGAAGGTGAAGACTGGAGGGTGATTCAGAAGAAGTAGAAGAAGGAGAAAGAGAAGGTGAAGTCTGGAGGGTGAATCAGAAGAAGTAGAAGAAGGAGAAGGAGATGGTGAAGTCTGGAGGGTGAATCAGATGAAGCAGAAGAAGGAGAAGGAGAAGATGAAGTCTGGAGGGTGAATCAGAAGAATTAGAAGAAGGAGAAGGAGAAGGTGAGGTCTGGAGGGTGAATCAGAAGAAGCAGAAGAAGGAGAAGGAGAAGGTGAAGTCTGAAGGGTGAATCAGAAGAAGCAGAAGAAGGAGAAGAAGAAGATGAAGTCTGGAGGGTGAATCAGAAGAAGCAGAAGAAGGAGAAGGAGATGGTGAAGTCTGGAGGGTGAATCAGAAGAAGCAGAAGAAGGAGAAGGAGAAGGTGAAGTCTGGAGGGTGAATCAGAAGAAGTAGAAGAAGGAGAAGGAGAAGGTGAAGTCTGGAGGGTGAATCAGAAGAAGTAGAAGAAGGAGAAGGAGAAGGTGAAGTCTGGAGGGTGAATCAGAAGAAGCAGAAGAAGGAGAAGGAGAAGGTGAAGTCTGGAGGGTGAATCAGAAGAAGCAGAAGAAGGAGAAGGAGAAGGTGAATTCTGGAGGGTGAATCAGAAGAAGCAGAAGAAGGAGAAGGAGAAGGTGAAGTCTGGAGGGTGAATCAGAAGAAGCAGAAGAAGTAGAAGGAGAAGGTGAAGTCTGGAGGGTGAATCAGAAGAAGAAGAAGAAGGAGAAGGAGAAGGTGAAGTCTGGAGGGTGAATCAGAAGAAGCAGAAGAAGGAGAAGGAGAAGGTGAAGTCAGGAGGGTGAATCAGAAGAAGCAGAAGAAGGAGAAGGAGAAGGTGAAGACTGGAGGGTGAATCAGAAGAAGTAGAAGAAGGAGAAGGAGAAGGTGAAGTCTGGAGGGTGAATCAGAAGAAGTAGAAGAAGGAGAAGGAGAAGGCGAAGTCTGGAGGGTGAATCAGAAGAAGTAGAAGAAGGAGAAGGAGAAGGTGAAGTCTGGAGGGTGAAGCAGAAGAAGCAGAAGAAGGAGAAGGAGAAGGTGAAGTCTGGAGGGTGAATCAGAAGAAGTAGAAGAAGGAGAAGGAGAAGGTGAAGTCTGGAGGGTGAATCAGAAGAAGTAGAAGAAGGAGAAGGAGAAGGTGAAGTCTGGAGGGTGAATCAGAAGAAGCAGAAGAAGGAGAAGGAGAAGGTGAAGTCTGGAGGGTGAATCAGAAGAAGCAGAAGAAGGAGAAGGAGAAGGTGAATTCTGGAGGGTGAATCAGAAGAAGCAGAAGAAGGAGAAGGAGAAGGTGAAGTCTGGAGGGTGAATCAGAAGAAGCAGAAGAAGTAGAAGGAGAAGGTGAAGTCTGGAGGGTGAATCAGAAGAAGTAGAAGAAGGAGAAGGAGAAGGTGAAGTCTGGAGGGTGAATCAGAAGAAGCAGAAGAAGGAGAAGGAGAAGGTGAAGTCTGGAGGGTGAATCAGAAGAAGCAGAAGAAGGAGAAGGAGAAGGTAAAGACTGGAGGGTGAATCAGAAGAAGTAGAAGAAGGAGAAGGAGAAGGTGAAGTCTGGAGGGTGAATCAGAAGAAGTAGAAAAAGGAGAAGGAGAAGGCGAAGTCTGGAGGGTGAATCAGAAGAAGCAGAAGAAGGAGAAGGAGAAGGTGAAGTCTGGAGGGTGAATCAGAAGAAGCAGAAGAAGGAGAAGGAGAAGATGAAGTCTGGAGGGTGAATCAGAAGAATTAGAAGAAGGAGAAGGAGAAGGTGAGGTCTGGAGGGTGAATCAGAAGAAGCAGAAGAAGGAGAAGGAGAAGGTGAATTCTGGAGGGTGAATCAGAAGAAGCAGAAGAAGGAGAAGGAGAAGGTGAAGTCTGGAGGGTGAATCAGAAGAAGCAGAAGAAGTAGAAGGAGAAGGTGAAGTCTGGAGGGTGAATCAGAAGAAGTAGAAGAAGGAGAAGGAGAAGGTGAAGTCTGGAGTGTGAATCAGAAGAAGCAGAAGAAGGAGAAGGAGAAGGTGAAGTCAGGAGGGTGAATCAGAAGAAGCAGAAGAAGGAGAAGGAGAAGGTGAAGTCTGGAGGGTGAAGCAAAAGAAGTAGAAGAAGGAGAAGGAGAAGGTGAAGTCTGGAGGGTGAATCAGAAGAAGCAGAAGAAGGAGAAGGAGAAGGTGAAGTCTGGAGGGTGAATCAGAAGAAGCAGAAGAAGGAGAAGGAGAAGATGAAGTCTGGAGGGTGAATCAGAAGAAGTAGAAGAAGGAGACGGAGAAGGTGAAGTCTGGAGGGTGAATCAGAAGAAGCAGAAGAAGGAGAAGGAGAAGGTGAAGTCTGGAGGGTGAATCAGAAGAAGTAGAAGAAGGAAAAGGAGAAGGCGAAGTCTGGAGGGTGAATCAGAAGAAGCAGAAGAAGGAGAAGGAGAAGGTGAAGTCTGGAGGGTGAATCAGAAGAAGCAGAAGAAGGAGAAGGAGAAGATGAAGTCTGGAGGGTGAATCAGAAGAATTAGAAGAAGGAGAAGGAGAAGGTGAGGTCTGGAGGGTGAATCAGAAGAAGCAGAAGAAGGAGAAGGAGAAGGTGAAGTCTGAAGGGTGAATCAGAAGAAGCAGAAGAAGGAGAAGGAGAAGGTGAAGTCTGGAGGGTGAATCAGAAGAAGCAGAAGAAGGGTAAGGAGAAGGTTAAGTCTGGAGGGTGAATCAGAGGAAGCAGATGAAGGAGAAGGAGAAGGTGAAGACTGGAGGGTGAATGAGAAGAAGTAGAAGAAGGAGAAGGAGAAGGTGAAGTCTGGAGGGTGAATCAGAAGAAGTAGAAGAAGCAGAAGGGGAAGGTGAAGTTAGTAGGGTGAATCAGAAGAAGAAGAAGAAGGAGAAGGAGAAGGTGAAGTCAGGGGGGTGAAACAGAAGAAGTAGAAGAAGGAGAAGGAGAAGGTGAAGTCAGGAGGGTGAAGCAGAAGAAGCAGAAGAAGGAGAAGGAGAAGTTGAAGTCAGGCGGGCGCAGCAGAAGAAGCAGAAGAAGGAGAAGGAGAAGGTGAAGTCTGGAGGGTGAAGCAGAAGAAGCAGAAGAAGGAGAAGGAGAAGGTGAAGTCTGGAGGGTGAATCAGAAGAAGTAGAAGAAGGAGAAGGAGAAGGTGAAGTCAGGAGGGTGAAGCAGAAGAAGGAGAAGAAGGAGAAGGAGAAGGTGAAGTCTGGAGGGTGAAGCAGAAGAAGCAGAAGAAGGAGAAGGATAAGGTGATGTCTGGAGGGCGAAGCAGAAGAAGTAGAAGAAGGAGAAGGAGAAGGTGAAGTCTGGAGGGTGAATCAGAAGAAGCAGAAGAAGGAGAAGGAGAAGGTGAAGTCTGGAGGGTAAATCAGAAGAAGTAGAAGAAGGAGAAGGAGAAGGTGTAGTCTGGAGGGTGAATCAGAAGAAGTAGACGAAGGAGAAGGAGAAGGTGAAGTCTGGAGGGTGAATCAGAAGAAGCAGAAGAAGGTGAAGGAGAAGGTGAAGTCTGGAGGGTGAATCAGAAGAAGTAGAAGAAGGAGAAGGAGAAGGTGAAGTCTGGAGGGTGTATCAGAAGAAGCAGAAGAAGGAGAAGGAGAAGGTAAAGTCTGGAGGGTGAATCAGAAGAAGCAGAAGAAGGAGAAGGAGAAGGTGAAGTCTGGAGGGTGAAGCAGAAGAAGCAGAAGAAGGAGGAGAAAGTGAAGTCAGGAGGGTGAATCAGAAGAAGTAGAAGAAGGAGAAGGAGAAGGTGAAGTCTGTAGGGTGAATCAGAAGAAGTAGAAGAAGGAGAAGGAGAAGGTGAAGTCTGGAGGGTGAATCAGAAGAAGTAGAAGAAGGAGAAGGAGAAGGTGAAGTCTGGAGGGTGAATCAGAAGAAGCAGAAGAAGGAGAAGGAGAAGGTGAAGTCTGGAGGGTGAAGCAGATGAAGTAGAAGAAGGAGAAGGAGAAGGTGAAGTCTGGAGGGTGAATCAGAAGAAGTAGAAGAAGGAGAAGGAGAAGGTGAAGTCTGGAGGGTGAAGCTGAAGAAGCAGAAGAAGGAGAAGGAGAAGGTGAAGTCTGGAGGGTGAATCAGAAGAAGTAGAAGAAGGAGAAGGAGAAGGTGAAGTCTGGAGGGTGAATCAGAAGAAGTAGAAGAAGGAGAAGGAGAAGGTGAAGTCTGGAGGGTGAATCAGAAGAAGCAGAAGAAGGAGAAGGAGAAGGTGAAGTCTGGAGGGTGAATCAGAAGAAGCAGAAGAAGGAGAAGGAGAAGGTAAAGACTGGAGGGTGAATCAGAAGAAGTAGAAGAAGGAGAAGGAGAAGGTGAAGTCTGGAGGGTGAATCAGAAGAAGTAGAAAAAGGAGAAGGAGAAGGCGAAGTCTGGAGGGTGAATCAGAAGAAGCAGAAGAAGGAGAAGGAGAAGGTGAAGTCTGGAGGGTGAATCAGAAGAAGCAGAAGAAGGAGAAGGAGAAGATGAAGTCTGGAGGGTGAATCAGAAGAATTAGAAGAAGGAGAAGGAGAAGGTGAGGTCTGGAGGGTGAATCAGAAGAAGCAGAAGAAGGAGAAGGAGAAGCAGAAGAATGGAGGGTGAATCAGAAGAAGCAGAAGAAGGAGAAGGAGAAGGTGAAGTCTGGAGGGTGAATCAGAAGAAGCAGAAGAAGGAGAAGGAGAAGGTGAATTCTGGAGGGTGAATCAGAAGAAGCAGAAGAAGGAGAAGGAGAAGGTGAAGTCTGGAGGGTGAATCAGAAGAAGCAGAAGAAGTAGAAGGAGAAGGTGAAGTCTGGAGGGTGAATCAGAAGAAGTAGAAGAAGCAGAAGGGGAAGGTGAAGTTAGTAGGGTGAATCAGAAGAAGAAGAAGAAGGAGAGGAGAAGGTGAAGTCAGGGGGGTGAAACAGAAGAAGTAGAAGAAGGAGAAGGAGAAGGTGAAGTCAGGAGGGTGAAGCAGAAGAAGCAGAAGAAGGAGAAGGAGAAGTTGAAGTCAGGCGGGCGCAGCAGAAGAAGCAGAAGAAGGAGAAGGAGAAGGTGAAGTCTGGAGGGTGAAGCAGAAGAAGCAGAAGAAGGAGAAGGAGAAGGTGAAGTCTGGAGGGTGAATCAGAAGAAGTAGAAGAAGGAGAAGGAGAAGGTGAAGTCAGGAGGGTGAAGCAGAAGAAGGAGAAGAAGGAGAAGGAGAAGGTGAAGTCTGGAGGGTGAAGCAGAAGAAGCAGAAGAAGGAGAAGGATAAGGTGATGTCTGGAGGGCGAAGCAGAAGAAGTAGAAGAAGGAGAAGGAGAAGGTGAAGTCTGGAGGGTGAATCAGAAGAAGCAGAAGAAGGAGAAGGAGAAGGTGAAGTCTGGAGGGTAAATCAGAAGAAGTAGAAGAAGGAGAAGGAGAAGGTGTAGTCTGGAGGGTGAATCAGAAGAAGTAGACGAAGGAGAAGGAGAAGGTGAAGTCTGGAGGGTGAATCAGAAGAAGCAGAAGAAGGTGAAGGAGAAGGTGAAGTCTGGAGGGTGAATCAGAAGAAGTAGAAGAAGGAGAAGGAGAAGGTGAAGTCTGGAGGGTGTATCAGAAGAAGCAGAAGAAGGAGAAGGAGAAGGTGAAGTCTGGAGGGTGAATCAGAAGAAGCAGAAGAAGGAGAAGGAGAAGGTGAAGTCTGGAGGGTGAAGCAGAAGAAGCAGAAGAAGGAGGAGAAAGTGAAGTCAGGAGGGTGAATCAGAAGAAGTAGAAGAAGGAGAAGGAGAAGGTGAAGTCTGTAGGGTGAATCAGAAGAAGTAGAAGAAGGAGAAGGAGAAGGTGAAGTCTGGAGGGTGAATCAGAAGAAGTAGAAGAAGGAGAAGGAGAAGGTGAAGTCTGGAGGGTGAATCAGAAGAAGCAGAAGAAGGAGAAGGAGAAGGTGAAGTCTGGAGGGTGAAGCAGATGAAGTAGAAGAAGGAGAAGGAGAAGGTGAAGTCTGGAGGGTGAATCAGAAGAAGTAGAAGAAGGAGAAGGAGAAGGTGAAGTCTGGAGGGTGAAGCAGAAGAAGCAGAAGAAGGAGAAGGAGAAGGTGAAGTCTGGAGGGTGAATCAGAAGAAGTAGAAGAAGGAGAAGGAGAAGGTGAAGTCTGGAGGGTGAATCAGAAGAAGTAGAAGAAGGAGAAGGAGAAGGTGAAGTCTGGAGGGTGAATCAGAAGAAGCAGAAGAAGGAGAAGGAGAAGGTGAAGTCTGGAGGGTGAATCAGAAGAAGCAGAAGAAGGAGAAGGAGAAGGTAAAGACTGGAGGGTGAATCAGAAGAAGTAGAAGAAGGAGAAGGAGAAGGTGAAGTCTGGAGGGTGAATCAGAAGAAGTAGAAAAAGGAGAAGGAGAAGGCGAAGTCTGGAGGGTGAATCAGAAGAAGCAGAAGAAGGAGAAGGAGAAGGTGAAGTCTGGAGGGTGAATCAGAAGAAGCAGAAGAAGGAGAAGGAGAAGATGAAGTCTGGAGGGTGAATCAGAAGAATTAGAAGAAGGAGAAGGAGAAGGTGAGGTCTGGAGGGTGAATCAGAAGAAGCAGAAGAAGGAGAAGGAGAAGCAGAAGAATGGAGGGTGAATCAGAAGAAGCAGAAGAAGGAGAAGGAGAAGGTGAAGTCTGGAGGGTGAATCAGAAGAAGCAGAAGAAGGAGAAGGAGAAGGTGAATTCTGGAGGGTGAATCAGAAGAAGCAGAAGAAGGAGAAGGAGAAGGTGAAGTCTGGAGGGTGAATCAGAAGAAGCAGAAGAAGTAGAAGGAGAAGGTGAAGTCTGGAGGGTGAATCAGAAGAAGTAGAAGAAGGAGAAGGAGAAGGTGAAGTCTGGAGTGTGAATCAGAAGAAGCAGAAGAAGGAGAAGGAGAAGGTGAAGTCAGGAGGGTGAATCAGAAGAAGCAGAAGAAGGAGAAGGAGAAGGTGAAGTCTGGAGGGTGAAGCAAAAGAAGTAGAAGAAGGAGAAGGAGAAGGTGAAGTCTGGAGGGTGAATCAGAAGAAGCAGAAGAAGGAGAAGGAGAAGGTGAAGTCTGGAGGGTGAATCAGAAGAAGCAGAAGAAGGAGAAGGAGAAGATGAAGTCTGGAGGGTGAATCAGAAGAAGTAGAAGAAGTAGAAGGAGAAGGTGAAGTCTGGAGTGTGAATCAGAAGAAGCAGAAGAAGGAGAAGGAGAAGGTGAAGTCTGGAGGGTGAATCAGAAGAAGTAGAAGAAGGAGAAGGAGAAGGCGAAGTCTGGAGGGTGAATCAGAAGAAGCAGAAGAAGGAGAAGGAGAAGGTGAAGTCTGGAGGGTGAATCAGAAGAAGCAGAAGAAGGAGAAGGAGAAGATGAAGTCTGGAGGGTGAATCAGAAGAATTAGAAGAAGGAGAAGGAGAAGGTGAGGTCTGGAGGGTGAATCAGAAGAAGCAGAAGAAGGGTAAGGAGAAGGTTAAGTCTGGAGGGTGAATCAGAGGAAGCAGATGAAGGAGAAGGAGAAGGTGAAGACTGGAGGGTGAATCAGAAGAAGTAGAAGAAGGAGAAGGAGAAGGTGAAGTCTGGAGGGTGAATCAGAAGAAGTAGAAGAAGCAGAAGGGGAAGGTGAAGTTAGTAGGGTGAATCAGAAGAAGCAGAAGAAGGAGAAGGAGAAGGTGAAGTCAGGGGGGTGAAACAGAAGAAGTAGAAGAAGGAGAAGGAGAAGGTGAAGTCAGGAGGGTGAAGCAGAAGAAGCAGAAGAAGGAGAAGGAGAAGTTGAAGTCTGGCGGGCGCAGCAGAAGAAGCAGAAGAAGGAGAAGGAGAAGGTGAAGTCTGGAGGGTGAAGCAGAAGAAGCAGAAGAAGGAGAAGGAGAAGGTGAAGTCTGGAGGGTGAATCAGAAGAAGTAGAAGAAGGAGAAGGAGAAGGTGAAGTCAGGAGGGTGAAGCAGAAGAAGGAGAAGAAGGAGAAGGAGAAGGTGAAGTCTGGAGGGTGAAGCAGAAGAAGCAGAAGAAGGAGAAGGATAAGGTGATGTCTGGAGGGCGAAGCAGAAGAAGTAGAAGAAGGAGAAGGAGAAGGTGAAGTCTGGAGGGTGAAGCAGAAGAAGCAGAAGAAGGAGAAGGAGAAGGTGAAGTCTGGAGGGTGAATCAGAAGAACTAGAAGAAGGAGAAGGAGAAGGTGAAGTCTGGAGGGTGAATCAGAAGAAGCAGAAGAAGGAGAAGGAGAAGGTGAAGTCTGGAGGGTAAATCAGAAGTAGAAGAAGGAGAAGGAGAAGGTGTAGTCTGGAGGGTGAATCAGAAGAAGTAGACGAAGGAGAAGGAGAAGGTGAAGTCTGGAGGGTGAATCAGAAGAAGCAGAAGAAGGTGAAGGAGAAGGTGAAGTCTGGAGGGTGAATCAGAAGAAGTAGAAGAAGGAGAAGGAGAAGGTGAAGTCTGGAGGGTGTATCAGAAGAAGCAGAAGAAGGAGAAGGAGAAGGTGAAGTCTGGAGGGTGAATCAGAAGAAGCAGAAGAAGGAGAAGGAGAAGGTGAAGTCTGGAGGGTGAAGCAGAAGAAGCAGAAGAAGGAGGAGAAAGTGAAGTCAGGAGGGTGAATCAGAAGAAGTAGAAGAAGGAGAAGGAGAAGGTGAAGTCTGTAGGGTGAATCAGAAGAAGTAGAAGAAGGAGAAGGAGAAGGTGAAGTCTGGAGGGTGAATCAGAAGAAGTAGAAGAAGGAGAAGGAGAAGGTGAAGTCTGGAGGGTGAATCAGAAGAAGCAGAAGAAGGAGAAGGAGAAGGTGAAGTCTGGATGGTGAAGCAGATGAAGTAGAAGAAGGAGAAGGAGAAGGTGAAGTCTGGAGGGTGAATCAGAAGAAGTAGAAGAAGGAGAAGGAGAAGGTGAAGTCTGGAGGGTGAAGCAGAAGAAGCAGAAGAAGGAGAAGGAGAAGGTGAAGTCTGGAGGGTGAATCAGAAGAAGTAGAAGAAGGAGAAGGAGAAGGTGAAGTCTGGAGGGTGAATCAGAAGAAGTAGAAGAAGGAGAAGGAGAAGGTGAAGTCTGGAGGGTGAATCAGAAGAAGCAGAAGAAGGAGAAGGAGAAGGTGAAGTCTGGAGGGTGAATCAGAAGAAGCAGAAGAAGGAGAAGGAGAAGGTGAATTCTGGAGGGTGAATCAGAAGAAGCAGAAGAAGGAGAAGGAGAAGGTGAAGTCTGGAGGGTGAATCAGAAGAAGCAGAAGAAGTAGAAGGAGAAGGTGAAGTCTGGAGGGTGAATCAGAAGAAGTAGGAGAAGGAGAAGGAGAAGGTGAAGTCTGGAGGGTGAATCAGAAGAAGCAGAAGAAGGAGAAGGAGAAGGTGAATTCTGGAGGGTGAATCAGAAGAAGCAGAAGAAGGAGAAGGAGAAGGTGAAGACTGGAGGGTGAATCAGAAGAAGTAGAAGAAGGAGAAGGAGAAGGTGAAGTCTGGAGGGTGAATCAGAAGAAGTAGAAAAAGGAGAAGGAGAAGGCGAAGTCTGGAGGGTGAATCAGAAGAAGCAGAAGAAGGAGAAGGAGAAGGTGAAGTCTGGAGGGTGAATCAGAAGAAGCAGAAGAAGGAGAAGGAGAAGATGAAGTCTGGAGGGTGAATCAGAAGAATTAGAAGAAGGAGAAGGAGAAGGTGAGGTCTGGAGGGTGAATCAGAAGAAGCAGAAGAAGGAGAAGGAGAAGCAGAAGACTGGAGGGTGAATCAGAAGAAGCAGAAGAAGGAGAAGTAGAAGGTGAAGTCTGGAGGGTGAATCAGAAGAAGCAGAAGAAGGAGAAGGAGAAGGTGAATTCTGGAGGGTGAATCAGAAGAAGCAGAAGAAGGAGAAGGAGAAGGTGAAGTCTGGAGGGTGAATCAGAAGAAGCAGAAGAAGTAGAAGGAGAAGGTGAAGTCTGGAGGGTGAATCAGAAGAAGTAGAAGAAGGAGAAGGAGAAGGTGAAGTCTGGAGTGTGAATCAGAAGAAGCAGAAGAAGGAGAAGGAGAAGGTGAAGTCAGGAGGGTGAATCAGAAGAAGCAGAAGAAGGAGAAGGAGAAGGTGAAGTCTGGAGGGTGAAGCAAAAGAAGTAGAAGAAGGAGAAGGAGAAGGTGAAGTCTGGAGGGTGAATCAGAAGAAGCAGAAGAAGGAGAAGGAGAAGGTGAAGTCTGGAGGGTGAATCAGAAGAAGCAGAAGAAGGAGAAGGAGAAGATGAAGTCTGGAGGGTGAATCAGAAGAAGTAGAAGAAGGAGAAGGAGAAGGTGAAGTCTGGAGGGTGAATCAGAAGAAGCAGAAGAAGGAGAAGGAGAAGGTGAAGTCTGGAGGGTGAATCAGAAGAAGTAGAAGAAGGAGAAGGAGAAGGCGAAGTCTGGAGGGTGAATCAGAAGAAGCAGAAGAAGGAGAAGGAGAAGGTGAAGTCTGGAGGGTGAATCAGAAGAAGCAGAAGAAGGAGAAGGAGAAGATGAAGTCTGGAGGGTGAATCAGAAGAATTAGAAGAAGGAGAAGGAGAAGGTGAGGTCTGGAGGGTGAATCAGAAGAAGCAGAAGAAGGAGAAGGAGAAGGTGAAGTCTGAAGGGTGAATCAGAAGAAGCAGAAGAAGGAGAAGGAGAAGGTGAAGTCTGGAGGGTGAATCAGAAGAAGCAGAAGAAGGGTAAGGAGAAGGTTAAGTCTGGAGGGTGAATCAGAGGAAGCAGATGAAGGAGATGGAGAAGGTGAAGACTGGAGGGTGAATCAGAAGAAGTAGAAGAAGGAGAAGGAGAAGGTGAAGTCTGGAGGGTGAATCAGAAGAAGTAGAAGAAGCAGAAGGGGAAGGTGAAGTTAGTAGGGTGAATCAGAAGAAGCAGAAGAAGGAGAAGGAGAAGGTGAAGTCAGGGGGGTGAAACAGAAAAAGTAGAAGAAGGAGAAGGAGAAGGTGAAGTCAGGAGGGTGAAGCAGAAGAGGCAGAAGAAGGAGAAGGAGAAGTTGAAGTCTGGCGGGCGCAGCAGAAGAAGCAGAAGAAGGAGAAGGAGAAGGTGAAGTCTGGAGGGTGAAGCAGAAGAAGCAGAAGAAGGAGAAGGAGAAGGTGAAGTCTGGAGGGTGAATCAGAAGAAGTAGAAGAAGGAGAAGGAGAAGGTGAAGTCAGGAGGGTGAAGCAGAAGAAGGAGAAGAAGGAGAAGGAGAAGGTGAAGTCTGGAGGGTGAAGCAGAAGAAGCAGAAGAAGGAGAAGGATAAGGTGATGTCTGGAGGGCGAAGCAGAAGAATTAGAAGAAGGAGAAGGAGAAGGTGAAGTCTGGAGGGTGAAGCAGAAGAAGCAGAAGAAGGAGAAGGAGAAGGTGAAGTCTGGAGGGTGAATCAGAAGAAGTAGAAGAAGGAGAAGGAGAAGGTGAAGTCTGGAGGGTGAATCAGAAGAAGCAGAAGAAGGAGAAGGAGAAGGTGAAGTCTGGAGGGTAAATCAGAAGAAGTAGAAGAAGGAGAAGGAGAAGGTGTAGTCTGGAGGGTGAATCAGAAGAAGTAGACGAAGGAGAAGGAGAAGGTGAAGTCTGGAGGGTGAATCAGAAGAAGCAGAAGAAGGTGAAGGAGAAGGTGAAGTCTGGAGGGTGAATCAGAAGAAGTAGAAGAAAGAGAAGGAGAAGGTGAAGTCTGGAGGGTGAATCAGAAGAAGCAGAAGAAGGAGAAGGAGAAGGTGAAGTCTGGAGGGTGAATCAGAAGAAGCAGAAGAAGGAGAAGGAGAAGGTGAAGTCTGGAGGGTGAAGCAGAAGAAGCAGAAGAAGGAGGAGAAAGTGAAGTCAGGAGGGTGAATCAGAAGAAGTAGAAGAAGGAGAAGGAGAAGGTGAAGTCTGTAGGGTGAATCAGAAGAAGTAGAAGAAGGAGAAGGAGAAGGTGAAGTCTGGAGGGTGAATCAGAAGAAGTAGAAGAAGGAGAAGGAGAAGGTGAAGTCTGGAGGGTGAATCAGAAGAAGTAGAAGAAGGAGAAGGAGAAGGTGAAGTCTGGAGGGTGAATCAGAAGAAGCAGAAGAAGGAGAAGGAGAAGGTGAAGTCTGGAGGGAGAAGCAGATGAAGTAGAAGAAGGAGAAGGAGAAGGTGAAGTCTGGAGGGTGAATCAGAAGAAGTAGAAGAAGGAGAAGGAAAAGGTGAAGTCTGGAGCGTGAATCAGAAGAAGTAGAAGAAGGAGAAGGAGAAGGTGAAGTCTGGAGGGTGAATCAGAAGAAGCAGAAGAAGTAGAAGGAGAAGGTGAAGTCTGAAGTGTGAATCAGAAGAAGCAGAAGAAGGAGAAGGAGAAGGTGAAGTCTGGAGGGTGAATCAGAAGAAGCAGAAGAAGGAGAAGGAGAAGGTGAAGTCTGGAGGGTGAATCAGAAGAAACAGAAGAAGTAGAAGGAGAAGGTGAAGTCTGGAGGGTGAATCAGAAGAAGTAGAAGAAGGAGAAGGAGAAGGTGAAGTTTGGAGGGTGAATCAGAAGAAGCAGAAGAAGGAGAGGGAGAAGGTGAAGTCAGGAGGGTGAATCAGAAGAAGCAGAAGAAGGAGAAGGAGATGGTGAAGTCTGGAGGGTGAATCAGAAGAAGCAGAAGAAGGAGAAGGAGAAGGTGAAGACTGGAGGGTGAATCAGAAGAAGTGGAAGAAGTAGAAGGAGATGGTGAAGTCTGGAGGGTGAATCAGAAGAAGTAGAAGAAGGAGAAGGAGAAGGTGAGGTCTGGAGGGTGAATCAGAAGAAGCAGAAGAAGGAGAAGGAGAAGGTGAAGTCTGGAGGGTGAATCAGAAGAAGCAGAAGAAGGAGAAGGAGAAGGTGAAGACTGGAGGGTGAATCAGAAGAAGTAGAAGAAGGAGAAGGAGAAGATTATGTCTGGAGGGTGAATCAGAAGAAGTAGAAGAAGGAGAAGGAGAAGATGAGGTCTGGAGGGTGAATCAGAAGAAGCAGAAGAAGGAGAAGGAGAAGGTGAAGTCTGGAGGGTGAATCAGAAGAAGCAGAAGAAGGAGAAGGAGAAGGTGAAGTCTGGAGGGTGAATCAGAAGAAGCAGAAGAAGGAGAAGGAGAAGGTGAAGTCAGGAGGGTGAATCAGAAGAAGCATAAGAAGGAGAAGGAGAAGGTGAAGTTAGGAGGGTGAATCAGAAGAAGCAGAAGAAGGAGAAGGAGAAGGTGAAGTCAGGGGGGTGAAGCAGAAGAAGTAGAAGAAGGAGAAGGAGAAGGTGAAGTCAGGAGGGTGAAGCAGAAGAAGCAGAAGAAGGAGAAGGAGAAGGTGAAGTCTGGAGGGTGAATCAGAAGAAGTAGAAGAAGGAGAAGGAGAAGGTGAAGTCAGGAGGGTGAAGCAGAAGAAGCAGAAGAAGGAGAAGGAGAAGGTGAAGTCTGGAGGGTGAAGCAGATGAAGCAGAAGAAGGAGAAGGATAAGCTGATGTCTGGAGGGCGAAGCAGAAGAAGCAGAAGAAGGAGAAGGAGAAGGTGAAGTCTGGAGGGTGAAGCAGAAGAAGCAGAAGAAGGAGAAGGAGAAGGTGAAGTCTGGAGGGTGAATCAGAAGAAGTAGAAGAAGGAGAAGGAGAAGGTGAAGTCTGGAGGGTGAATCAGAAGAAGCAGAAGAAGGAGAAGGAGAAGGTGAAGTCTGGAGGGTGAATCAGAAGAAGTAGAAGAAGGAGAAGGAGAAGGTGTAGTCTGGAGGGTGAATCAGAAGAAGTAGACGAAGGAGAAGGAGAAGGTGAAGTCTGGAGGGTGAATCAGAAGAAGCAGAAGAAGGAGAAGGAGAAGGTGAAGTCTGGAGGGTGAATCAGAAGAAGTAGAAGAAGGAGAAGGAGAAGGTGAAGTCTGGAGGGTGAATCAGAAGAAGCAGAAGAAGGAGAAGGTGAAGTCTGGAGGGTGAATCAGAAGAAGTAGAAGAAGGAGAAGGAGAAGGTGAAGTCTGGAGGGTGAATCAGAAGAAGCAGAAGAAGGAGAAGGAGAAGGTGAAGTCTGGAGGGAGAAGCAGAAGAAGTAGAAGAAGGAGAAGGAGAATGGAGTCTGGAGGGTGAATCAGAAGAAGTAGAAAAAGGAGAAGGAGAAGGTGAAGTCTGGAGGGTGAATCAGAAGAAGTAGAAGAAGGAGAAGGTGAAGTCTGGAGGGTGAATCAGAAGAAGCAGAAGAAGGAGAAGGAGAAGGTGAAATCTGGAGGGAGAAGCAGAAGAAGTAGAAGAAGGAGAAGGAGAAGGTGAAGTCTGGAGGGTGAATCAGAAGAAGTAGAAGAAGGAGAAGGAAAAGGTGAAGTCTGGAGGGTGAATCAGAAGAAGTAGAAGAAGGAGAAGGAGAAGGTGAAGTCTGGAGGGTGAATCAGAAGAAGCAGAAGAAGGAGAAGGAGAAGGTGAAGTCTGGAGGGTGAATCAGAAGAAGTAGAAGAAGGAGAAGGAGAAGGTGTAGTCTGGAGGGTGAATCAGAAGAAGTAGACGAAGGAGAAGGAGAAGGTGAAGTCTGGAAGGTGAATCAGAAGAAGCAGAAGAAGGAGAAGGAGAAGGTGAAGTCTGGAGGGTGAATCAGAAGAAGCAGAAAAGGAGAAGGAGAAATTGAAGTCTGGAGGGTGAATCAGAAGAAGCAGAAGAAGGAGAAGGAGAAGGTGAAGTCTGGAGGGTGAATCAGAAGAAGCAGAAGAAGGAGAAGGTGAAGTCTGGAGGGTGAATCAGAAGAGGCACAAGAAGTAGAAGGAGAAGATGAAGTCTGGAGGGTGAATCAGAAGAAGTCGAAGAAGGAGAAGGAGAAGGTGAAGTCTGGAGGGTGAATCAGAAGAAGCAGAAGAAGGAGAAGGAGAAGGTGAAGTCTGGAGGGTGAATCAGAAGAAGCAGAAGAAGGAGAAGGAGAAGGTGAAGACTGGAGGGTGAATCAGAAGAAGTAGAAGAAGGAGAAGGAGAAGATGAGGTCTGGAGGGTGAATCAGAAGAAGCAGAAGAAGGAGAAGGAGAAGGTGAAGTCAGGAGGGTGAATCAGAAGAAGCAGAAGAAGGAGAAGGAGAAGGTGAAGTTAGGAGGGTGAATCAGAAGAAGCAGAAGAAGGAGAAGGAGAAGGTGAAGTCAGGGGGGTGAAGCAGAAGAAGTAGAAGAAGGAGAAGGAGAAGGTGAAGTCAGGAGTGTGAAGCAGAAGAAGCAGAAGAAGGAGAAGGAGAAGGTGAAGTCTGGAGCGTGAATCAGAAGAAGCAGAAGAAGGAGAAGGAGAAGGTGAAGTCTGGAGGGTGAATCAGAAGAAGCAGAAGAAGTAGAAGGAGAAGGTGAAGTCTGGAGGGTGAATCAGAAGAAGTAGAAGAAGGAGAAGGAGAAGGTGAAGTTTGGAGGTTGAATCAGAAGAAGCAGAAGAAGGAGAGGGAGAAGGTGAAGTCAGGAGGGTGAATCAGAAGAAGCAGAAGAAGGAGAAGGAGATGGTGAAGTCTGGAGGGTGAATCAGAAGAAGCAGAAGAAGGAGAAGGAGAAGGTGAAGACTGGAGGGTGAATCAGAAGAAGTAGAAGAAGCAGAAGGAGAAGGTGAAGTCTGGAGGGTGAATCAGAAGAAGTAGAAGAAGGAGAAGGAGAAGGTGAAGTCTGGAGGGTGAATCAGAAGAAGCAGAAGAAGTAGAAGGAGAAGGTGAAGTCTGGAGGGTGAATCAGAAGAAGTAGAAGAAGGAGAAGGAGAAGGTGAAGTCTGGAGGGTGAATCAGAAGAAGCAGAAGAAGGAGAAGGAGAAGGTGAATTCTGGAGCGTGAATCAGAAGAAGCAGAAGAAGGAGAAGGAGAAGGTGAAGTCTGGAGGGTGAATCAGAAGAAGCAGAAGAAGTAGAAGGAGAAGGTGAAGTCTGGAGGGTGAAGCAGAAGAAGTAGAAGAAGGAGAAGGAGAAGGTGAAGTCAGGAGTGTGAAGCAGAAGAAGCAGAAGAAGGAGAAGGAGAAGGTGAAGTCTGGAGCGTGAATCAGAAGAAGCAGAAGAAGGAGAAGGAGAAGGTGAAGTCTGGAGGGTGAATCAGAAGAAGCAGAAGAAGTAGAAGGAGAAGGTGAAGTCTGGAGGGTGAATCAGAAGAAGTAGAAGAAGGAGAAGGAGAAGGTGAAGTTTGGAGGTTGAATCAGAAGAAGCAGAAGAAGGAGAGGGAGAAGGTGAAGTCTGGAGGGTGAATCAGAAGAAGCAGAAGAAGTAGAAGGAGAAGGTGAAGTCTGGAGGGTGAATCAGAAGAAGTAGAAGAAGGAGAAGGAGAAGGTGAAGTCTGGAGGGTGAATCAGAAGAAGCAGAAGAAGGAGAAGGAGAAGGTGAATTCTGGAGGGTGAATCAGAAGAAGTAGAAGAAAGAGAAGGAGAAGGTGAAGTCTGGAGGGTGAATCAGAAGAAGCAGAAGAAGGAGAAGGAGAAGGTGAAGTCTGGAGGGTGAATCAGAAGAAGCAGAAGAAGGAGAAGGAGAAGGTGAAGTCTGGAGGGTGAATCAGAAGAAGCAGAAGAAGGAGAAGGAGAAGGTGAAGTCAGGAGGGTGAATCAGAAGAAGCAGAAGAAGGAGAAGGAGAAGGTGAAGTCTGGAGGGTGAATCAGAAGAAGCAGAAGAAGGAGAAGGAGAAGGTGAAGTCAGGAGGGTGAATCAGAAGAAGCAGAAGAAGGAGAAGGAGAAGGTGAAGTTAGGAGGGTGAATCAGAAGAAGCAGAAGAAGGAGAAGGAGAAGGTGAAGTCAGGGGGGTGAAGCAGAAGAAGTAGAAGAAGGAGAAGGAGAAGGTGAAGTCAGGAGTGTGAAGCAGAAGAAGCAGAAGAAGGAGAAGGAGAAGGTGAAGTCTGGAGCGTGAATCAGAAGAAGCAGAAGAAGGAGAAGGAGAAGGTGAAGTCTGGAGGGTGAATCAGAAGAAGCAGAAGAAGTAGAAGGAGAAGGTGAAGTCTGGAGGGTGAATCAGAAGAAGTAGAAGAAGGAGAAGGAGAAGGTGAAGTTTGGAGGTTGAATCAGAAGAAGCAGAAGAAGGAGAGGGAGAAGGTGAAGTCAGGAGGGTGAATCAGAAGAAGCAGAAGAAGGAGAAGGAGATGGTGAAGTCTGGAGGGTGAATCAGAAGAAGCAGAAGAAGGAGAAGGAGAAGGTGAAGACTGGAGGGTGAATCAGAAGAAGTAGAAGAAGCAGAAGGAGAAGGTGAAGTCTGGAGGGTGAATCAGAAGAAGTAGAAGAAGGAGAAGGAGAAGGTGAAGTCTGGAGGGTGAATCAGAAGAAGCAGAAGAAGTAGAAGGAGAAGGTGAAGTCTGGAGGGTGAATCAGAAGAAGTAGAAGAAGGAGAAGGAGAAGGTGAAGTCTGGAGGGTGAATCAGAAGAAGCAGAAGAAGGAGAAGGAGAAGGTGAATTCTGGAGCGTGAATCAGAAGAAGCAGAAGAAGGAGAAGGAGAAGGTGAAGTCTGGAGGGTGAATCAGAAGAAGCAGAAGAAGTAGAAGGAGAAGGTGAAGTCTGGAGGGTGAAGCAGAAGAAGTAGAAGAAGGAGAAGGAGAAGGTGAAGTCAGGAGTGTGAAGCAGAAGAAGCAGAAGAAGGAGAAGGAGAAGGTGAAGTCTGGAGCGTGAATCAGAAGAAGCAGAAGAAGGAGAAGGAGAAGGTGAAGTCTGGAGGGTGAATCAGAAGAAGCAGAAGAAGGAGAAGGAGAAGGTGAAGACTGGAGGGTGAATCAGAAGAAGTAGAAGAAGCAGAAGGAGAAGGTGAAGTCTGGAGGGTGAATCAGAAGAAGTAGAAGAAGGAGAAGGAGAAGGTGAAGTCTGGAGGGTGAATCAGAAGAAGCAGAAGAAGGAGAAGGAGAAGGTGAATTCTGGAGGGTGAATCAGAAGAAGTAGAAGAAGCAGAAGGAGAAGGTGAAGTCTGGAGGGTGAATCAGAAGAAGTAGAAGAAGGAGAAGGAGAAGGTGAAGTCTGGAGGGTGAATCAGAAGAAGCAGAAGAAGTAGAAGGAGAAGGTGAAGTCTGGAGGGTGAATCAGAAGAAGTAGAAGAAGGAGAAGGAGAAGGTGAAGTCTGGAGGGTGAATCAGAAGAAGCAGAAGAAGGAGAAGGAGAAGGTGAATTCTGGAGGGTGAATCAGAAGAAGTAGAAGAAAGAGAAGGAGAAGGTGAAGTCTGGAGGGTGAATCAGAAGAAGCAGAAGAAGGAGAAGGAGAAGGTGAAGTCTGGAGGGTGAATCAGAAGAAGCAGAAGAAGGAGAAGGAGAAGGTGAAGTCTGGATGGTGAAGCAGAAGAAGCAGAAGAAGGAGAAGGAGAAGGTGAAGTCAGGAGGGTGAATCAGAAGAAGCAGAAGAAGGAGAAGGAGAAGGTGAAGTCTGGAGGGTGAATCAGAAGAAGTAGAAGAAGGAGAAGGAGAAGGTGAAGTCTGGAGGGTGAATCAGAAGAAGTAGAAGAAGGAGAAGGAGAAGGTGTAGTCTGGAGGGTGAATCAGAAGAAGTAGACGAAGGAGAAGGAGAAGGTGAAGTCTGGAGGGTGAATCAGAAGAAGCAGAAGAAGGAGAAGGAGAAGGTGAAGTCTGGAGGGAGAAGCAGAAGAAGTAGAAGAAGGAGAAGGAGAAGGTGAAGTCTGGAGGGTGAATCAGAAGAAGTAGAAAAAGGAGAAGGAGAAGGTGAAGTCTGGAGGGTGAATCAGAAGAAGTAGAAGAAGGAGAAGGAGAAGGTGAAGTCTGGAGGGTGAATCAGAAGAAGCAGAAGAAGGAGAAGGAGAAGGTGAAATCTGGAGGGAGAAGCAGAAGAAGTAGAAGAAGGAGAAGGAGAAGGTGAAGTCTGGAGGGTGAATCAGAAGAAGTAGAAGAAGGAGAAGGAAAAGGTGAAGTCTGGAGGGTGAATCAGAAGAAGTAGAAGAAGGAGAAGGAGAAGGTGAAGTCTGGAGGGTGAATCAGAAGAAGCAGAAGAAGGAGAAGGAGAAGGTGAAGTCTGGAGGGTGAATCAGAAGAAGTAGAAGAAGGAGAAGGAGAAGGTGTAGTCTGGAGGGTGAATCAGAAGAAGTAGACGAAGGAGAAGGAGAAGGTGAAGTCTGGAAGGTGAATCAGAAGAAGCAGAAGAAGGAGAAGGAGAAGGTGAAGTCTGGAGGGTGAATCAGAAGAAGCAGAAAAGGAGAAGGAGAAATTGAAGTCTGGAGGGTGAATCAGAAGAAGCAGAAGAAGGAGAAGGAGAAGGTGAAGTCTGGAGGGTGAATCAGAAGAAGCAGAAGAAGGAGAAGGTGAAGTCTGGAGGGTGAATCAGAAGAAGCACAAGAAGTAGAAGGAGAAGATGAAGTCTGGAGGGTGAATCAGAAGAAGTCGAAGAAGGAGAAGGAGAAGGTGAAGTCTGGAGGGTGAATCAGAAGAAGCAGAAGAAGGAGAAGGAGAAGGTGAAGTCTGGAGGGTGAATCAGAAGAAGCAGAAGAAGGAGAAGGAGAAGGTGAAGACTGGAGGGTGAATCAGAAGAAGTAGAAGAAGGAGAAGGAGAAGATGAGGTCTGGAGGGTGAATCAGAAGAAGCAGAAGAAGGAGAAGGAGAAGGTGAAGTCTGGAGGGTGAATCAGAAGAAGCAGAAGAAGGAGAAGGAGAAGGTGAAGTCAGGAGGGTGAATCAGAAGAAGTAGAAGAAGGAGAAGGAGAAGGTGAGGTCTGGAGGGTGAATCAGAAGAAGCAGAAGAAGGAGAAGGAGAAGGTGAAGTCTGGAGGGTGAATCAGAAGAAGCAGAAGAAGGAGAAGGAGAAGGTGAAGTCAGGAGGGTGAATCAGAAGAAGCAGAAGAAGGAGAAGGAGAAGGTGAAGTTAGGAGGGTGAATCAGAAGAAGCAGAAGAAGGAGAAGGAGAAGGTGAAGTCAGGGGGGTGAAGCAGAAGAAGTAGAAGAAGGAGAAGGAGAAGGTGAAGTCAGGAGTGTGAAGCAGAAGAAGCAGTAGAAGGAGAAGGAGAAGGTGAAGTCTGGAGCGTGAATCAGAAGAAGCAGAAGAAGGAGAAGGAGAAGGTGAAGTCTGGAGGGTGAATCAGAAGAAGCAGAAGAAGTAGAAGGAGAAGGTGAAGTCTGGAGGGTGAATCAGAAGAAGTAGAAGAAGGAGAAGGAGAAGGTGATGTTTGGAGGTTGAATCAGAAGAAGCAGAAGAAGGAGAGGGAGAAGGTGAAGTCAGGAGGGTGAATCAGAAGAAGCAGAAGAAGGAGAAGGAGATGGTGAAGTCTGGAGGGTGAATCAGAAGAAGCAGAAGAAGGAGAAGGAGAAGGTGAAGACTGGAGGGTGAATCAGAAGAAGTAGAAGAAGCAGAAGGAGAAGGTGAAGTCTGGAGGGTGAATCAGAAGAAGTAGAAGAAGGAGAAGGAGAAGGTGAGGTCTGGAGGGTGAATCAGAAGAAGCAGAAGAAGGAGAAGGAGAAGGTGAAGTCTGGAGGGTGAATCAGAAGAAGCAGAAGAAGGAGAAGGAGAAGGTGAAGACTGGAGGGTGAATCAGAAGAAGTAGAAGAAGGAGAAGGAGAAGATTATGTCTGGAGGGTGAATCAGAAGAAGTAGAAGAAGGAGAAGGAGAAGATGAGGTCTGGAGGGTGAATCAGAATAAGCAGAAGAAGGAGAAGGAGAAGGTGAAGTCTGGAGGGTGAATCAGAAGAAGCAGAAGAAGGAGAAGGAGAAGGTGAAGTCTGGAGGGTGAATCAGAAGAAGCAGAAGAAGGAGAAGGAGAAGGTGAAGTCAGGAGGGTGAATCAGAAGAAGCATAAGAAGGAGAAGGAGAAGGTGAAGTCAGGGGGGTGAAGCAGAAGAAGTAGAAGAAGGAGAAGGAGAAGGTGAAGTCAGGAGTGTGAAGCAGAAGAAGCAGAAGAAGGAGAAGGAGAAGGTGAAGTCTGGAGGGTGAATCAGAAGAAGCAGAAGAAGGAGAAGGAGAAGGTAAAGTCTGGAGGGTGAATCAGAAGAAGCAGAAGAAGTAGAAGGAGAAGGTGAAGTCTGGAGGGTGAATCAGAAGAAGTAGAAGAAGGAGAAGGAGAAGGTGAAGTTTGGAGGTTGAATCAGAAGAAGCAGAAGAAGGAGAGGGAGAAGGTGAAGTCAGGAGGGTGAATCAGAAGAAGCAGAAGAAGGAGAAGGAGATGGTGAAGTCTGGAGGGTGAATCAGAAGAAGCAGAAGAAGGGGAAGGAGAAGGTGAAGACTGGAGGGTGAATCAGAAGAAGTAGAAGAAGCAGAAGGAGAAGGTGAAGTCTGGAGGGTGAATCAGAAGAAGTAGAAGAAGGAGAAGGAGAAGGTGAGGTCTGGAGGGTGAATCAGAAGAAGCAGAAGAAGGAGAAGGAGAAGGTGAAGTCTGGAGGGTGAATCAGAAGAAGCAGAAGAAGGAGAAGGAGAAGGTGAAGACTGGAGGGTGAATCAGAAGAAGTAGAAGAAGGAGAAGGAGAAGATTATGTCTGGAGGGTGAATCAGAAGAAGCATAAGAAGGAGAAGGAGAAGGTGAAGTTAGGAGGGTGAATCAGAAGAAGCGGAAGAAGGAGAAGGAGAAGGTGAAGTCAGGGGGGTGAAGCAGAAGAAGTAGAAGAAAGAGAAGGAGAAGGTGAAGTCAGGAGGGTGAAGCAGAAGAAGCAGAAGAAGGAGAAGGAGAAGGTGAAGTCTGGAGGGTGAATCAGAAGAAGTAGAAGAAGGAGAAGGAGAAGGTGAAGTCAGGAGGGTGAAGCAGAAGAAGCAGAAGAAGGAGAAGGAGAAGGTGAAGTCTGCAGGGTGAAGCAGAAGAAGCAGAAGAAGGAGAAGGATAAGCTGATGTCTGGAGGGCGAAGCAGAAGAAGCAGAAGAAGGAGAAGGAGAAGGTGAAGTCTGGAGGGTGAAGCAGAAGAAGCAGAAGAAGGAGAAGGAGAAGGTGAAGTCTGGAGGGTGAATCAGAAGAAGTAGAAGAAGGAAAAGGAGAAGGTGAAGTCTGGAGGGTGAATCAGAAGAAGCAGAAGAAGGAGAAGGAGAAGGTGAAGTCTGGAGAGTGAATCAGAAGAAGTAGAAGAAGGAGAAGGAGAAGGTGTAGTCTGGAGGGTGAATCAGAAGAAGTAGACGAAGGAGAAGGAGAAGGTGAAGTCTGGAGGGTGAATCAGAAGAAGCAGAAGAAGGAGAAGGAGAAGGTGAAGTCTGGAGGGTGAATCAGAAGAAGTAGAAGAAGGAGAAGGAGAAGGTGAAGTCTGGAGTGTGAATCAGAAGAAGCAGAAGAAGGAGAAGGAGAAGGTGAAGTCTGGAGGGTGAATCAGAAGAAGTAGAAGAAGGAGAAGGAGAAGGTGAAGTCTGGAGGGTGAATCAGAAGAAGCAGAAGAAGGAGAAGGAGAAGGTGAAGTCTGGAGGGAGAAGCAGAAGAAGTAGAAGAAGGAGAAGGAGAAGGTGAAGTCTGGAGGGTGAATCAGAAGAAGTAGAAGAAGGAGAAGGAGAAGGTGAAGTCTGGAGGGTGAATCAGAAGAAGCAGAAGAAGGAGAAGGAGAAGGTGAAATCTGGAGGGAGAAGCAGAAGAAGTAGAAGAAGGAGAAGGAGAAGGTGAAGTCTGGAGGGTGAATCAGAAGAAGTAGAAGAAGGAGAAGGAAAAGGTGAAGTCTGGAGGGTGAATCAGAAGAAGTAGAAGAAGGAGAAGGAGAAGGTGAAGTCTGGAGGGTGAATCAGAAGAAGCAGAAGAAGGAGAAGGAGAAGGTGAAGTCTGGAGGGTGAATCAGAAGAAGTAGAAGAAGGAGAAGGAGAAGGTGTAGTCTGGAGGGTGAATCAGAAGAAGCAGAAGAAGGAGAAGGAGAAGGTGAAGTCGGGAGGGTGAATCAGAAGAAGCATAAGAAGGAGAAGGAGAAGGTGAAGTTAGGAGGGTGAATCAGAAGAAGTAGAAGAAGGAGAAGGAGAAGATTATGTCTGGAGGGTGAATCAGAAGAAGTAGAAGAAGGAGAAGGAGAAGGTGAAGTCAGGAGGGCGAAGCAGAAGAAGCAGAAGAAGGAGAAGGAGAAGGTGAAGTCTGGAGGGTGAATCAGAAGAAGTAGAAGAAGGAGAAGGAGAAGGTGAAGTCAGGAGGGTGAAGCAGAAGAAGCAGAAGAAGGAGAAGGAGAAGGTGAAGACTGGAGGGTGAATCAGAAGAAGTAGAAGAAGGAGAAGGAGAAGGTGAAGTCAGGAGGGTGAAGCAGAAGAAGCAGAAGAAGGAGAAGGAGAAGGTGAAGTCTGGAGGGTGAAGCAGAAGAAGCAGAAGAAGGAGAAGGATAAGCTGATGACTGGAGGGCGAAGCAGAAGAAGCAGAAGAAGGAGAAGGAGAAGGTGAAGTCTGGAGGGTGAAGCAGAAGAAGCAGAAGAAGGAGAAGGAGAAGGTGAAGTCTGGAGGGTGAATCAGAAGAAGTAGAAGAAGGAGAAGTAGAAGGTGAAGTCTGGAGGGTGAATCAGAAGAAGCAGAAGAAGGAGAAGGAGAAGGTGAAGTCTGGAGGGTGAATCAGAAGAAGTAGAAGAAGGAGAAGGAGAAGGTGTAGTCTGGAGGGTGAATCAGAAGAAGCAGACGAAGGAGAAGGAGAAGGTGAAGTCTGGAGGGTGAATCAGAAGAAGCAGAAGAAGGAGAAGGAGAAGGTGAAGTCTGGAGGGTGAATCAGAAGAAGTAGAAGAAGGAGAAGGAGAAGGTGAAGTCTGGAGGGTGAATCAGAAGAAGCAGAAGAAGGAGAAGGAGAAGGTGAAGTCTGGAGGGTGAATCAGAAGAAGTAGAAGAAGGAGAAGGAGAAGGTGAAGTCTGGAGGGTGAATCAGAAGAAGCAGAAGAAGGAGAAGGAGAAGGTGAAGTCTGGAGGGAGAAGCAGAAGAAGTAGAAGAAGGAGAAGGAGAAGGTGAAGTCTGGAGGGTGAATCAGAAGAAGTAGAAGAAGGAGAAGGAGAAGGTGAAGTCTGGAGGGTGAATCAGAAGAAGTAGAAGAAGGAGAAGGAGAAGGTGAAGTCTGGAGGGTGAATCAGAAGAAGCAGAAGAAGAAGAAGGAGAAGGTGAAATCTGGAGGGAGAAGCAGAAGAAGTAGATGAAGGAGAAGGAGAAGGTGAAGTCTGGAGGGTGAATCAGAAGAAGTAGAAGAAGGAGAAGGAAAAGGTGAAGTCTGGAGGGTGAATCAGAAGAAGTAGAAGAAGGAGAAGGAGAAGGTGAAGTCTGGAGCGTGAATCAGAAGAAGCAGAAGAAGGAGAAGGAGAAGGTGAAGTCTGGAGGGTGAATCAGAAGAAGTAGAAGAAGGAGAAGGAGAAGGTGTAGTCTGGAGGGTGAATCAGAAGAAGTAGACGAAGGAGAAGGAGAAGGTGAAGTCTGGAGGGTGAATCAGAAGAAGCAGAAGAAGGAGAAGGAGAAGGTGAAGTCTGGAGGGTGAATCAGAAGAAATAGAAGAAGGAGAAGGAGAAGCTGAAGTCTGGAGGGTGAATCAGAAGAAGCAGAAAAGGAGAAGGAGAAAGTGAAGTCTGGAGGGTGAATCAGAAGAAGCAGAAGAAGGAGAAGGAGAAGGTGAAGTCTGGAGGGTGAATCAGAAGAAGCAGAAGAAGGAGAAGGTGAAGTCTGGAGGGTGAATCAGTAGAAGCACAAGAAGTAGAAGGAGAAGTTGAAGTCTGGAGGGTGAATCAGAAGAAGTCGAAGAAGGAGAAGGAGAAGGTGAAGTCTGGAGGGTGAATCAGAAGAAGCAGAAGAAGGAGAAGGAGAAGGTGAAGTCTGGAGGGTGAATCAGAAGAAGCAGAAGAAGGAGAAGGAGAAGATGAAGTCTGGAGGGTGAATCAGAAGAAGTAGAAGAAGGAGAAGGAGAAGATGAGGTCTGGAGGGTGAATCAGAAGAAGCAGAAGAAGGAGAAGGAGAAGGTGAAGTCTGAAGGGTGAATCAGAAGAAGCAGAAGAAGGAGAAGGAGAAGGTGAAGTCTGGAGGGTGAATCAGAAGAAGCAGAAGAACGAGAAGGAGAAGGTGAAGTCAGGAGGGTGAATCAGAAGAAGCAGAAGAAGGAGAAGGAGAAGGTGAAGTTAGGAGGGTGAATCAGAAGAAGCAGAAGAAGGAGAAGGAGAAGGTGAAGTCAGGGGGGTGAAGCAGAAGAAGTAGAAGAAGGAGAAGGAGAAGGTGAAGTCAGGAGGGTGAAGCAGAAGAAGCAGAAGAAGGAGAAGGAGAAGGTGAAGTCTGGCGGGAGCAGCAGAAGAAGCAGAAGAAGGAGAAGCAGAAGGTGAAGTCTGGAGGGTGAATCAGAAGAAGTAGAAGAAGGAGAAGGATAAGGTGATGTCTGGAGGGCGAAGCAGAAGAAGCAGAAGAAGGAGAAGGAGAAGGTGAAGTCTGCAGGGTGAATCAGAAGAAGCAGAAGAAGGAGAAGGAGAAGGTGAAGACTGGAGGGTGAATCAGAAGAAGTAGAAGAAGGAGAAGGAGAAGATGAAGTCTGGAGGGTGAATCAGAAGAAGTAGAAGAAGGAGAAGGAGAAGGCGAAGTCTGGAGGGTGAATCAGAAGAAGCAGAAGAAGGAGAAGGAGAAGGTGAAGTCTGGAGGGTGAATCAGAAGAAGCAGAAGAAGGAGAAAGAGAAGATGAAGTCTGGAGGGTGAATCAGAAGAATTAGAAGAAGGAGAAGGAGAAGGTGAGGTCTGGAGGGTGAATCAGAAGAAGCAGAAGAAGGAGAAGGAGAAGGTGAAGTCTGAAGGGTGAATCAGAAGAAGCAGAAGAAGGAGAAGGAGAAGGTGAAGTCTGGAGGGTAAATCAGAAGAAGCAGAAGAAGGAGAAGAAGAAGATGAAGTCTGGAGGGTGAATCAGAAGAAGCAGAAGAAGGAGAAGGAGAAGGTGAAGTCTGGAGGGTGAATCAGAAGAAGTAGAAGAAGGAGAAGGAGAAGGTGAAGTCTGGAGGGTGAAGCAGAAGAAGTAGAAGAAGGAGAAGGAGAAGGTGATGTCAGGAGGGTGAATCAGAAGAAGTAGAAGAAGGAGAAGGAGAAGGTGAAGTCAGGAGGGTGAATCAGAAGAAGCACAAGAAGGAGAAGGAGAAGGTGAGGTCCGGAGGGTGAATCAGAAGAAGCAGAAGAAGGAGAAGGAGAAGGTGAAGTCTGGAGGGTGAATCAGAAGAAGCAGAAGAAGGAGAAGGAGAAGGTGAAGTCTGGAGGGTGAATCAGAAGAAGGAGAAGAAGGAGAAGGAGAAGGTGAAGTCAGGAGGGTGAATCAGAAGAAGCAGAAGAAGGAGAAGGAGAAGGTGAAGTTAGGAGGTTGAATCAGAAGAAGCAGAAGAAGGAGAAGGAGAAGGTGAAGTCAGGGGGGTGAAGCAGAAGAAGTAGAAGAAGGAGAAGGAGAAGGTGAAGTCTGGCGGGCGCAGCAGAAGAAGCAGGAGAAGGAGAAGGAGTAGGTGAAGTATGGAGGGTGAAGCAGAAGAAGCAGAAGAAGGAGAAGGAGATGGTGAAGTCTGGAGGGTGAATCAGAAGAAGTAGAAGAAGGAGAAGGAGAAGGTGAAGTCAGGAGGGTGAAGCAGAAGAAGCAGAAGAAGGAGAAGGAGAAGGTGAAGTCTGGAGGGTGAAGCAGAAGGAGCAGAAGAAGGAGAAGGAGAAGGTGAAGTCTGGAGGGTGATTCAGAAGAAGTCGAAGAAGGAGAAGGAGAAGGTGAAGTCAGGAGGGTGAAGCAGAAGAAGCAGAAGAAGGAGAAGGAGAAGGTGAAGTCTGGAGGGTAAAGCAGAAGAAGCAGAAAAAGGAGAAGGAGAAGGTGAAGTCTGGAGGGTGAAGCAGAACAAGCAGAAGAAGGAGAAGGAGAAGGTGAAGTCAGGAGGGTGAATCAGAAGAAGTAGAAGAAGGAGAAGGGGAAGGTGTAGTCTGGAGGGTGAATCAGAAGAAGTAGACGAAGGAGAAGGAGAAGGTGAAGTCTGGAGGGTGAATCAGAAGAAGCAGAAGAAGGAGAAGGAGAAGGTGAAGTCTGGAGGGTGAATCAGAAGAAGTAGAAGAAGGAGAAGGAGAAGGTGAAGTCTGGAGGGTGAATCAGAAGAAGCAGAAGAAGGAGAAGGAGAAGGTGAAGTCTGGAGGGTGAATCAGAAGAAGCAGAAGATGGAGAAGGAGAAGGTGAAGTCTGGAGGGTGAATCAGAAGAAGCAGAAGAAGGAGAAGGAGAAGGTGAAGTCTGGAGGGTGAATCAGAAGAAGCAGAAGAAGTAGAAGGAGAAGGTGAAGTCTGGAGGGTGAATGAGAAGAAGTAGAAGAAGGAGAAGGAGAAGGTGAAGTTTGGAGGGTGAATCAGAAGAAGCAGAAGAAGGAGAAGGAGAAGGTGAAGTCAGGAGGGTGAATCAGAAGAAGCAGAAGAAGGAGAAGGAGAAGGTGAAGTCTGGAGGGTGAATCAGAAGAAGCAGAAGAAGGAGAAGGAGAAGGTGAAGACTGGAGGGTGAATCGGAAGAAGTAGAAGAAGCAGAAGGAGAAGATGAAGTCTGGAGGGTGAATCCGAAGAAGTAGAAGAAGGAGAAGGAGAAGGTGAGGTCTGGAGGGTGAATCAGAAGAAGCAGAAGAAGGAGAAGGAGAAGGTGAAGTCTGGAGGTTGAATCAGAAGAAGCAGAAGAAGGAGAAGGAGAAGGTGAAGACTGGAGGGTGAATCAGAAGAAGTAGAAGACGGAGAAGGAGAAGATGAAGTCTGGAGGGTGAATCAGAAGAAGTAGAAGAAGGAGAAGGAGAAGAGGAGGTCTGGAGGGTGAATCAGAAGAAGCAGAAGAAGGAGAAGGAGAAGGTGAAGTCTGGAGGGTGAATCAGAAGAAACAGAAGAAGGAGAAGGAGAAGGTGAAGTCTGGAGGGTGCAGCAGAAGAAGCAGAAGAAGGAGAAGGAGAAGGTGAAGTCTGGCGGGCGCAGCAGAAGAAGCAGAAGCAGGAGAAGGAGTAGGTGAAGTCTGGAGGGTGAAGCAGAAGAAGCAGAAGAAGGAGAAGGAGAAGGTGAAGTCTGGAGGGTGAATCAGAAGAAGTAGAAGAAGGAGAAGGAGAAGGTGAAGTCAGGAGGGTGAAGCAGAAGAAGCAGAAGAAGGAGAAGGAGAAGGTGAAGTCAGGAGGGTGAAGCAGAAGAAGCAGAAGAAGGAGAAGGAGAAGGTGAAGTCTGGAGGGTGAAGCAGAAGAAGCAGAAAAAGGAGAAGGAGAAGGTGAAGTCAGGAGGGTGAATCAGAAGAAGCAGAAGAAGGAGAAGGAGAAGGTGAAGTCTGGAGGGTGAAGCAGAAGAAGCAGAAGAAGGAGAAGGAGAAGGTGAAGTCAGGAGGGTGAATCAGAAGAAGTAGAAGAAGGAGAAGGAGAAGGTGTAGTCTGGAGGGTAAATTAGAAGAAGTAGACGAAGGAGAAGGAGAAGGTGAAGTCTGGAGGGTGAAGCAGAAGAAGGAGAAGGAGAAGGTGAAGTCTGGAGGGTGAATCAGAAGAAGTAGAAGAAGGAGAAGAAGAAGGTGAAGTCAGGAGGGTGAAGCAGAAGAAGCAAAAAAGGAGAAGGAGAAGGGGAAGTCCGGAGGGTGAAGCAGAAGAAGCAGAAGAAGGAGAAGGATAAGGTGATATCTGGAGGGCGAAGCAGAAGAAGCAGAAGAAGGAGAAGGAGAAGGTGAAGTCTGCAGGGTGTAGCAGAAGAAGCAGAAGAAGGAGAAGGAGAAGGTGAAGTCTGGAGGGTGAATCAGAAGAAGTAGAAGATAAGAGAAGGAGAAGGTGAAGTCTAGAGGGTGAATCAGAAGAAGCAGAAAAAGGAGAAGGAGAAGGTGAAGTCTGGAGGGTGAATCAGAAGAAGTAGAAGAAGGAGAAGGAGAAGGTGTAGACTGGAGGGTGAATCAGAAGAAGCAGAAGAAGGAGAAGGAGAAGGTGAAGTCTGGAGGGTGAATCAGAAGAAGTAGAAGAAGGAGAAGGAGAAGGTGAAGTCTGGAGGGTGAATCAGAAGAAGCAGAAGAAGGAGAAGGAGAAGGTGAAGTCTGAAGGGTGAGTCAGAAGAAGTAGAAGAAGGAGAAGGAGAAAGTGAAGTCTGGAGGGTGAATCAGAAGAAGTAGAAGAAGGAGAAGGAGAAGGTGAAGTCTGGAGGGTGAATCAGAAGAAGCAGAAGAAGGAGAAAGAGAAGATGAAGTCTGGAGGGTGAATCAGAAGAATTAGAAGAAGGAGAAGGAGAAGGTGAGGTCTGGAGGGTGAATCAGAAGAAGCAGAAGAAGGAGAAGGAGAAGGTGAAGTCTGAAGGGTGAATCAGAAGAAGCAGAAGAAGGAGAAGGAGAAGGTGAAGTCTGGAGGGTGAATCAGAAGAAGCAGAAGAAGGAGAAGAAGAAGATGAAGTCTGGAGGGTGAATCAGAAGAAGCAGAAGAAGGAGAAGGAGAAGGTGAAGTCTGGAGGGTGAATCAGAAGAAGTAGAAGAAGGAGAAGGTGAAGTCTGGAGGGTGAATCAGAAGAAGTAGAAGAAGGAGAAGGAGAAGGTGAAGTCTGGAGGGTGAATCAGAAGAAGCAGAAGAAGGAGAAGGAAAAGGTGAAGACTGGAGGGTGAATCAGAAGAAGCAGAAGAAGGAGAAGGAGAAGATGAAGTCTGGAGGGTGAATCAGAAGAAGTAGAAGAAGGAGAAGGAGAAGGTGAAGTCTGGAGGGTGAATCAGAAGAAGCAGAAGAAGGAGAAGGAGAAGGTGAAGTCTGGAGGGTGAATCAGAAGAAGCAGAAGAAGGAGAAGGAGAAGGTGAAGTCTGGAGGGTGAATCAGAAGAAGCAGAATAAGGAGAAGGAGAAGGTGAAGTCTGGAGGGTGAATCAGAAGAAGCAGAAGAAGGAGAAGGAGAAGGTGAAGTCTGGAGGATGAATCAGAAGAAGTAGAAGAAGGAGAAGGAGAAGGTGAAGTCTGGAGGGTGAAGCAGAAGAAGTAGAAGAAGGAGAAGGAGAAGGTGATGTCAGGAGGGTGAATCAGAAGAAGTAGAAGAAGGAGAAGGAGAAGGTGAAGTCAGGAGGGTGAATCAGAAGAAGCACAAGAAGGAGAAGGAGAAGGTGAAGTCTGGAGGGTGAATCAGAAGAATCAGAAGAAGGAGAAGGAGAAGGTGAAGTCTGGAGGGTGAATCAGAAGAAGCAGAAGAAAGAGAAGGAGAAGGTGAAGTCTGGAGGGTGAAGCAGAAGAAGCAGAAGAAGGAGAAGGTGAAGGCTGGAGGGTGAATCAGAAGAAGTAGAAGAAGGAGAAGGAGAAGGTGAAGTCTGGAGGGTGAATCAGAAGAAGTAGAAGAAGGAGAAGGAGAAGGTGAAGTCTGGAGGGACAATCAGAAGAAGTAGAAGAAGGAGAAGGAGAAGGTGAAGTCAGGAGGGTGAATCAGAAGAAGTAGAAGAAGGAGAAGGAGAAGGTGAGGTCTGGAGGGTGAATCAGAAGAAGCAGAAGAAGGAGAAGGAGAAGGTGAAGTCTGGAGGGTGAATCAGAAGAAGCAGAAGAAGGAGAAGGAGAAGGTGAAGTCTGGAGGGTGAATCAGAAGAACGAGAAGAAGGAGAAGGAGAAGGTGAAGTCAGGAGGGTGAATCAGAAGAAGCAGAAGAAGGAGAAGGAGAAGGTGAAGTTAGGAGGTTGAATCAGAAGAAGCAGAAGAAGGAGAAGGAGAAGGTGAAGTCAGGGGGGTGAAGCAGAAGAAGTAGAAGAAGGAGAAGGAGAAGGTGAAGTCTGGCGGGCGCAGCAGAAGAAGCAGGAGAAGGAAAAGGAGTAGGTGAAGTCTGGAGGGTGAAGCAGAAGAAGCAGAAGAAGGAGAAGGAGATGGTGAAGTCTGGAGGGTGAATCAGAAGAAGTAGAAGAAGGAGAAGGAGAAGGTGAAGTCAGGAGGGTGAAGCAGAAGAAGCAGAAGAAGGAGAAGGAGAAGGTGAAGTCTGGAGGGTGAAGCAGAAGGAGCAGAAGAAGGAGAAGGAGAAGGTGAAGTCTGGAGGGTGAATCAGAAGAAGTCGAAGAAGGAGAAGGAGAAGGTGAAGTCAGGAGGGTGAAGCAGAAGAAGCAGAAGAAGGAGAAGGAGAAGGTGAAGTCTGGAGGGTAAAGCAGAAGAAGCAGAAAAAGGAGAAGGAGAAGGTGAAGTCTGGAGGGTGAAGCAGAACAAGCAGAAGAAGGAGAAGGAGAAGGTGAAGTCAGGAGGGTGAATCAGAAGAAGTAGAAGAAGGAGAAGGGGAAGGTGTAGTCTGGAGGGTGAATCAGAAGAAGTAGACGAAGGAGAAGGAGAAAGTGAAGTCTGGAGGGTGAATCAGAAGAAGCAGAAGAAGGAGAAGGAGAAGGTGAAGTCTGGAGGGTGAATCAGAAGAAGCAGAAGAAGGAGAAGGAGAAGGTGAAGACTGGAGGGTGAATCAGAAGAAGCAGAAGAAGTAGAAGGAGAAGGTGAAGTCTGGAGGGTGAATGAGAAGAAGTAGAAGAAGGAGAAGGAGAAGGTGAAGTTTGGAGGGTGAATCAGAAGAAGCAGAAGAAGGAGAAGGAGAAGGTGAAGTCAGGAGGGTGAATCAGAAGAAGCAGAAGAAGGAGAAGGAGAAGGTGAAGTCTGGAGGGTGAATCAGAAGAAGCAGAAGAAGGAGAAGGAGAAGGTGAAGACTGGAGGGTGAATCGGAAGAAGTAGAAGAAGCAGAAGGAGAAGATGAAGTCTGGAGGGTGAATCAGAAGAAGTAGAAGAAGGAGAAGGAGAAGGTGAGGTCTGGAGGGTGAATCAGAAGAAGCAGAAGAAGGAGAAGGAGAAGGTGAAGTCTGGAGGGTGAATCAGAAGAAGCAGAAGAAGGAGAAGGAGAAGGTGAAGACTGGAGGGTGAATCAGAAGAAGTAGAAGACGGAGAAGGAGAAGATGAAGTCTGGAGGGTGAATCAGAAGAAGTAGAAGAAGGAGAAGAAGAAGAGGAGGTCTGGAGGGTGAATCAGAAGAAGCAGAAGAAGGAGAAGGAGAAGGTGAAGTCTGGAGGGTGAATCAGAAGAAACAGAAGAAGGAGAAGGAGAAGGTGAAGTCTGGAGGGTGAAGCAGAAGAAGCAGAAGAAGGAGAAGGAGAAGGTGAAGTCTGGCGGGCGCAGCAGAAGAAGCAGAAGAAGGAGAAGGAGTAGGTGAAGTCTGGAGGGTGAAGCAGAAGAAGCAGAAGAAGGAGAAGGAGAAGGTGAAGTCTGGAGGGTGAATCAGAAGAAGTAGAAGAAGGAGAAGGAGAAGGTGAAGTCTGGAGGGTGAAGCAGAAGCAGCAGAAGAAGGAGAAGGAGAAGGTGAAGTCTGGAGGGTGAAGCAGAAGAAGCAGAAGAAGGAGAAGGAGAAGGTGAAGTCTGGAGGGTGAATCAGAAGAAGTAGAAGAAGGAGAAGGAGAAGGTGAAGTCAGGAGGGTGAAGCAGAAGAAGCAGAAGAAGGAGAAGGAGAAGGTGAAGTCTGGAGGGTGAAGCAGAAGAAGCAGAAAAAGGAGAAGGAGAAGGTGAAGTCTGGAGGGTGAAGCAGAAGAAGCAGAAGAAGGAGAAGGAGAAGGTGAAGTCAGGAGGGTGAATCAGAAGAAGTAGAAGAAGGAGAAGGAGAAGGTGTAGTCTGGAGGGTGAATCAGAAGAAGTAGACGAAGGAGAAGGAGAAGGTGAAGTCTGGAGGGTGAAGCAGAAGAAGGAGAAGGAGAAGATGAAGTCTGGAGGGTGAATCAGAAGAAGTAGAAGAAGGAGAAGGAGAAGGTGAAGTCAGGAGGGTGAAGCAGAAGAAGCAAAAAAGGAGAAGGAGAAGGGGAAGTCCGGAGGGTGAAGCAGAAGAAGCAGAAGAAGGAGAAGGATAAGGTTATGTCTGGAGGGCGAAGCAGAAGAAGCAGAAGAAGGAGAAGGAGAAGGTGAAGTCTGCAGGGTGTAGCAGAAGAAGCAGAAGAAGGAGAAGGAGAAGGTGAAGTCTGGAGGGTGAATCAGAAGAAGTAGAAGATAAGAGAAGGAGAAGGTGAAGTCTAGAAGGTGAATCAGAAGAAGCAGAAAAAGGAGAAGGAGAAGGTGAAGTCTGGAGGGTGAATCAGAAGAAGTAGAAGAAGGAGAAGGAGAAGGTGTAGTCTGGAGGGTGAATCAGAAGAAGCAGAAGAAGGAGAAGGAGAAAGTCAAGTCTGGAGGGTGAATCAGAAGAAGTAGAAGAAGGAGAAGGAGAAGGTGAAGTCTGGAGGGTGAATCAGAAGAAGCAGAAGAAGGAGAAGGAGAAGGTGAAGTCTGGCGGGTGAATCAGAAGAAGCAGAAGAAGGAGAAGGAGAAGGTGAATTCTGGAGGGTGAATCAGAAGAAGCAGAAGAAGGAGAAGGAGAAGGTGAAGTCTGGAGGGTGAATCAGAAGAAGCAGAAGAAGTGGAAGGAGAAGGTGAAGTCTGGAGGGTGAATCAGAAGAAGTAGAAGAAGGAGAAGGAGAAGGTGAAGTCTGGAGGGTGAATCAGAAGAAGCAGAAGAAGGAGAAGGAGAAGGTGAAGTCAGGAGGGTGATTCAGAAGAAGCAGAAGAAGGAGAAGGAGAAGGTGAAGTCTGGAGGGTGAATCAGAAGAGGCAGAAGAAGGAGAAGGAGAAGGTGAAGACTGGAGGGTGAATCAGAAGAAGTAGAAGAAGGAGAAGGAGAAGATGAAGTCTGGAGGGTGAATCAGAAGAAGTAGAAGAAGGAGAAGGAGAAGGCGAAGTCTGGAGGGTGAATCAGAAGAAGCAGAAGAAGGAGAAGGAGAAGGTGAAGTCTGGAGGGTGAATCAGAAGAAGTAGAAGAAGGAGAAGGAGAAGGTGAAGTCTGGAGGGTGAATCAGAAGAAGTAGAAGAAGGAGAAGGAGAAGGTGAAGTCTGGAGGGTGAATCAGAAGAAGCAGAAGAAGGAGAAGGAGAAGGTGAAGTCTGGAGGGTGAATCAGAAGAAGCAGAAGAAGGAGAAGGAGAAGATGAAGTCTGGAGGGTGAATCAGAAGAAGTAGAAGAAGGAGAAGGAGAAGGTGAAGTCTGGAGGGTGAATCAGAAGAAGCAGAAGAAGGAGGAGGAGAAGGTGAAGTCTGGAGGGTGAATCAGAAGAAGCAGAAGAAGGAGAAGGAGAAGGTGAAGTCTGGAGGGTGAATCAGAAGAAGCAGAATAAGGAGAAGGAGAAGGTGAAGTCTGGAGGGTGAATCAGAAGAAGCAGAAGAAGGAGAAGGAGAAGGTGAAGTCTGGAGGATGAATCAGAAGAAGTAGAAGAAGGAGAAGGAGAAGGTGAAGTCTGGAGGGTGAATCAGAAGAATTAGAAGAAGGAGAAGGAGAAGGTGAGGTCTGGAGGGTGAATCAGAAGAAGCAGAAGAAGGAGAAGGAGAAGGTGAAGTCTGAAGGGTGAATCAGAAGAAGCAGAAGAAGGAGAAGGTGAAGTCTGGAGGGTGAATCAGAAGAAGCAGAAGAAGGAGAAGAAGAAGATGAAGTCTGGAGGGTGAATCAGAAGAAGCAGAAGAAGGAGAAGGAGAAGGTGAAGTCTGGAGGGTGAATCAGAAGAAGTAGAAGAAGGAGAAGGAGAAGGTGAAGTCTGGAGGGTGAATCAGAAGAAGTAGAAGAAGGAGAAGGAGAAGGTGAAGTCTGGAGGGTGAATCAGAAGAAGCAGAAGAAGGAGAAGGAGAAGGTGAAGTCTGGAGGGTGAATCAGAAGAAGCAGAAGAAGGAGAAGGAGAAGATGAAGTCTGGAGGGTGAATCAGAAGAAGTAGAAGAAGGAGAAGGAGAAGGTGAAGTCTGGAGGGTGAATCAGAAGAAGCAGAAGAAGGAGAAGGAGAAGGTGAAGTCTGGAGGGTGAATCAGAAGAAGCAGAAGAAGGAGAAGGAGAAGGTGAAGTCTGGAGGGTGAATCAGAAGAAGCAGAATAAGGAGAAGGAGAAGGTGAAGTCTGGAGGGTGAATCAGAAGAAGCAGAAGAAGGAGAAGGAGAAGGTGAAGTCTGGAGGATGAATCAGAAGAAGTAGAAGAAGGAGAAGGAGAAGGTGAAGTCTGGAGGGAGAAGCAGAAGAAGTAGAAGTAGGAGAAGGAGAAGGTGAAGTCAGGAGGGTGAATCAGAAGAAGCACAAGAAGGAGAAGGAGAAGGTGAAGTCTGGAGGGTGAATCAGAAGAATCAGAAGAAGGAGAAGGAGAAGGTGAAGTCTGGAGGGTGAATCAGAAGAAGCAGAAGAAAGAGAAGGAGAAGGTGAAGTCTGGAGGGTGAAGCAGAAGAAGCAGAAGAAGGAGAAGGAGAAGGTGAAGGCTGGAGGGTGAATCAGAACAAGTAGAAGAAGGAGAAGGAGAAGGTGAAGTCTGGAGGGTGAATCAGAAGAAGTAGAAGAAGGAGAAGGAGAAGGTGAAGTCTGGAGGGAGAATCAGAAGAAGTAGAAGAAGGAGAAGGAGAAGGTGAAGTCAGGAGGGTGAATCAGAAGAAGTAGAAGAAGGAGAAGGAGAAGGTGAGGTCTGGAGGGTGAATCAGATGAAGCAGAAGAAGGAGAAGGAGAAGGTGAAGTCTGGAGGGTGAATCAGAAGAAGCAGAAGAAGGAGAAGGAGAAGGTGAAGTCAGGGGGGTGAAGCAGAAGAAGTAGAAGAAGGAGAAGGAGAAGGTGAAGTCTGGCGGGCGCAGCAGAAGAAGCAGAAGAAGGAGAAGGAGTAGGTGAAGTCTGGAGGGTGAAGCAGAAGAAGCAGAAGAAGGAGAAGGAGATGGTGAAGTCTGGAGGGTGAATCAGAAGAAGTAGAAGAAGGAGAAGGAGAAGGTGAAGTCAGGAGGGTGAAGCAGAAGAAGCAGAAGAAGGAGAAGGAGAAGGTGAAGTCTGGAGGGTGAAGCAGAAGGAGCAGAAGAAGGAGAAGGAGAAGGTGAAGTCTGGAGGGTGAATCAGAAGAAGTCGAAGAAGGAGAAGGAGAAGGTGAAGTCAGGAGGGTGAAGCAGAAGAAGCAGAAGAAGGAGAAGGAGAAGGTGAAGTCTGGAGGGTAAAGCAGAAGAAGCAGAAAAAGGAGAAGGAGAAGGTGAAGTCTGGAGGGTGAAGCAGAAGAAGTAGAAGAAGGAGAAGGAGAAGGTGAAGTCAGGAGGGTGAATCAGAAGAAGTAGAAGAAGGAGAAGGAGAAGGTGAGGTCTGGAGGGTGAATCAGATGAAGCAGAAGAAGGAGAAGGAGAAGGTGAAGTCTGGAGGGTGAATCAGAAGAAGCAGAAGAAGGAGAAGGAGAAGGTGAAGTCAGGGGGGTGAAGCAGAAGAAGTAGAAGAAGGAGAAGGAGAAGGTGAAGTCTGGCGGGCGCAGCAGAAGAAGCAGAAGAAGGAGAAGGAGTAGGTGAAGTCTGGAGGGTGAAGCAGAAGAAGCAGAAGAAGGAGAAGGAGATGGTGAAGTCTGGAGGGTGAATCAGAAGAAGTAGAAGAAGGAGAAGGAGAAGGTGAAGTCAGGAGGGTGAAGCAGAAGAAGCAGAAGAAGGAGAAGGAGAAGGTGAAGTCTGGAGGGTGAAGCAGAAGGAGCAGAAGAAGGAGAAGGAGAAGGTGAAGTCTGGAGGGTGAATCAGAAGAAGTCGAAGAAGGAGAAGGAGAAGGTGAAGTCAGGAGGGTGAAGCAGAAGAAGCAGAAGAAGGAGAAGGAGAAGGTGAAGTCTGGAGGGTAAAGCAGAAGAAGCAGAAAAAGGAGAAGGAGAAGGTGAAGTCTGGAGGGTGAAGCAGAACAAGCAGAAGAAGGAGAAGGAGAAGGTGAAGTCAGGAGGGTGAATGAGAAGAAGTAGAAGAAGGAGAAGGAGAAGGTGTAGTCTGGAGGGTGAATCAGAAGAAGTAGACGAAGGAGAAGGAGAAGGTGAAGTCTGGAGGGTGAATCAGAAGAAGCAGAAGAAGGAGAAGGAGAAGGTGAAGTCTGGAGGGTGAATCAGAAGAAGTA
This sequence comes from Somniosus microcephalus, assembly GCF_052327205.1. NCBI lineage: Eukaryota > Metazoa > Chordata > Chondrichthyes > Squaliformes > Somniosidae > Somniosus > Somniosus microcephalus. The sequence continues at coordinate 1,186,621 of NW_028225195.1, forward strand.
GAAGAAGGAGAAGGAGAAGGTGAAGTCTGGAGGGTGAGTCAGAAGAAGCAGAAGAAGGAGAAGGAGAAGGTGAAGTCTGGAGGGTGAATCAGAAGAAGATGAAGATGGAGAAGGAGAAGGTGAAGTCTGGAGGGTGTATCAGAAGAAGCAGAAGAAGGAGAAGGAGAAGGTGAAGTCTGGAGGGTGAATCAGAAGAAGCAGAAGAAGTAGAAGGAGAAGGTGAAGTCTGGAGGGTGAATGAGAAGAAGTAGAAGAAGGAGAAGGAGAAGGTGAAGTTTGGAGGGTGAATCAGAAGAAGCAGAAGAAGGAGAAGGAGAAGGTGAAGTCAGGAGGGTGAATCAGAAGAAGCAGAAGAAGGAGAAGGAGAAGGTGAAGTCTGGAGGGTGAATCAGAAGAAGCAGAAGAAGGAGAAGGAGAAGGTGAAGACTGGAGGGTGAATCGGAAGAAGTAGAAGAAGCAGAAGGAGAAGATGAAGTCTGGAGGGTGAATCAGAAGAAGTAGAAGAAGGAGAAGGAGAAGGTGAGGTCTGGAGGGTGAATCAGAAGAAGCAGAAGAAGGAGAAGGAGAAGGTGAAGTCTGGAGGGTGAATCAGAAGAAGCAGAAGAAGGAGAAGGAGAAGGTGAAGACTGGAGGGTGAATCAGAAGAAGTAGAAGACGGAGAAGGAGAAGATGAAGTCTGGAGGGTGAATCAGAAGAAGTAGAAGAAGGAGAAGGAGAAGAGGAGGTCTGGAGGGTGAATCAGAAGAAGCAGAAGAAGGAGAAGGAGAAGGTGAAGTCTGGAGGGTGAATCAGAAGAAACAGAAGAAGGAGAAGGAGAAGGTGAAGTCAGGAGGGTGAAGCAGAAGAAGCAGAAGAAGGAGAAGGAGAAGGTGAAGTCTGGAGGGTGAAGCAGAAGGAGCAGAAGAAGGAGAAGGAGAAGGTGAAGTCTGGAGGGTGAATCAGAAGAAGTCGAAGAAGGAGAAGGAGAAGGTGAAGTCAGGAGGGTGAAGCAGAAGAAGCAGAAGAAGGAGAAGGAGAAGGTGAAGTCTGGAGGGTAAAGCAGAAGAAGCAGAAAAAGGAGAAGGAGAAGGTGAAGTCTGGAGGGTGAAGCAGAACAAGCAGAAGAAGGAGAAGGAGAAGGTGAAGTCAGGAGGGTGAATCAGAAGAAGTAGAAGAAGGAGAAGGAGAAGGTGTAGTCTGGCGGGCGCAGCAGAAGAAGCAGAAGAAGGAGAAGGAGTAGGTGAAGTCTGGAGGGTGAAGCAGAAGAAGCAGAAGAAGGAGAAGGAGATGGTGAAGTCTGGAGGGTGAATCAGAAGAAGTAGAAGAAGGAGAAGGAGAAGGTGAAGTCAGGAGGGTGAAGCAGAAGAAGCAGAAGAAGGAGAAGGAGAAGGTGAAGTCTGGAGGGTGAAGCAGAAGGAGCAGAAGAAGGAGAAGGAGAAGGTGAAGTCTGGAGGGTGAAGCAGAACAAGCAGAAGAAGGAGAAGGAGAAGGTGAAGTCAGGAGGGTGAATCAGAAGAAGTAGAAGAAGGAGAAGGAGAAGGTGTAGTCTGGAGGGTGAATCAGAAGAAGTAGACGAAGGAGAAGGAGAAGGTGAAGTCTGGAGGGTGAATCAGAAGAAGCAGAAGAAGGAGAAGGAGAAGGTGAAGTCTGGAGGGTGAATCAGAAGAAGTAGAAGAAGGAGAAGGAGAAGGTGAAGTCTGGAGGGTGAGTCAGAAGAAGCAGAAGAAGGAGAAGGAGAAGGTGAAGTCTGGAGGGTGAATCAGAAGAAGATGAAGATGGAGAAGGAGAAGGTGAAGTCTGGAGGGTGTATCAGAAGAAGCAGAAGAAGGAGAAGGAGAAGGTGAAGTCTGGAGGGTGAATCAGAAGAAGCAGAAGAAGTAGAAGGAGAAGGTGAAGTCTGGAGGGTGAATGAGAAGAAGTAGAAGAAGGAGAAGGAGAAGGTGAAGTTTGGAGGGTGAATCAGAAGAAGCTGAAGAAGGAGAAGGAGAAGGTGAAGTCAGGAGGGTGAATCAGAAGAAGCAGAAGAAGGAGAAGGAGAAGGTGAAGTCTGGAGCGTGAATCAGAAGAAGCAGAAGAAGGAGAAGGAGAAGGTGAAGACTGGAGGGTGAATCGGAAGAAGTAGAAGAAGCAGAAGGAGAAGATGAAGTCTGGAGGGTGAATCAGAAGAAGTAGAAGAAGGAGAAGGAGAAGGTGAGGTCTGGAGGGTGAATCAGAAGAAGCAGAAGAAGGAGAAGGAGAAGGTGAAGTCTGGAGGGTGAATCAGAAGAAGCAGAAGAAGGAGAAGGAGAAGGTGAAGACTGGAGGGTGAATCAGAAGAAGTAGAAGACGGAGAAGGAGAAGATGAAGTCTGGAGGGTGAATCAGAAGAAGTAGAAGAAGGAGAAGGAGAAGAGGAGGTCTGGAGGGTGAATCAGAAGAAGCAGAAGAAGGAGAAGGAGAAGGTGAAGTCTGGAGGGTGAATCAGAAGAAACAGAAGAAGGAGAAGGAGAAGGTGAAGTCTGGAGGGTGAAGCAGAAGAAGCAGAAGAAGGAGAAGGAGAAGGTGAAGTCTGGCGGGCGCAGCAGAAGAAGCAGAAGAAGGAGAAGGAGTAGGTGAAGTCTGGAGGGTGAAGCAGAAGAAGCAGAAGAAGGAGAAGGAGAAGGTGAAGTCTGGAGGGTGAATCAGAAGAAGTAGAAGAAGGAGAAGGAGAAGGTGAAGTCAGGAGGGTGAAGCAGAAGAAGCAGAAGAAGGAGAAGGAGAAGGTGAAGTCTGGAGGGTGAAGCAGAAGAAGCAGAAGAAGGAGAAGGAGAAGGTGAAGTCTGGAGGGTGAATCAGAAGAAGTAGAAGAAGGAGAAGGAGAAGGTGAAGTCTGGAGGGTGAAGCAGAAGAAGCAGAAAAAGGAGAAGGAGAAGGTGAAGTCTGGAGGGTGAAGCAGAAGAAGCAGAAGAAGGAGAAGGAGAAGGTGAAGTCAGGAGGGTGAATCAGAAGAAGTAGAAGAAGGAGAAGGAGAAGGTGTAGTCTGGAGGGTGAATCAGAAGAAGTAGACGAAGGAGAAGGAGAAGGTGAAGTCTGGAGGGTGAATCAGAAGAAGCAGAAGAAGGAGAAGGAGAAGGTGAAGTCTGGAGGGTGAATCAGAAGAAGTAGAAGAAGGAGAAGGAGAAGGTGAAGTCTGGAGGGTGAATCAGAAGAAGCAGAAGAAGGAGTAGGAGAAGGTGAAGTCTGGAGGGTGAATCAGAAGAAGCAGAAGAAGGAGAAGGAGAAGGTGAAGTCTGGAGGGTGAATCAGAAGAAGCAGAAGAAGGAGAAGGAGAAGGTGAAGTCTGGAGGGTGAATCAGAAGAAGCAGAAGAAGTAGAAGGAGAAGGTGAAGTCTGGAGGGTGAATCAGAAGAAGTAGAAGAAGGAGAAGGAGAAGGTAAAGTTTGGAGGGTGAATCAGAAGAAGCAGAAGAAGGAGAAGGAGAAGGTGAAGTCAGGAGGGTGAATCAGAAGAAGCAGAAGAAGGAGAAGCAGAAGGTGAAGTCTGGAGGGTGAATCAGAAGAAGTAGAAGAAGCAAAAGGAGAAGGTGAAGTCTGGAGGGTGAATCAGAAGAAGTAGAAGAAGGAGAAGGAGAAGGTGAGGTCTGGAGGGTGAATCAGAAGAAGCAGAAGAAGGAGAAGGAGAAGGTGAAGTCTGGAGGGTGAATCAGAAGAAGCAGAAGAAGGAGAAGGAGAAGGTGAAGTCTGGAGGGTGAATCAGAAGAAGTAGAAGAAGGAGAAGGAGAAGGTGAAGTCTGGAGGGTGAGTCAGAAGAAGCAGAAGAAGGAGAAGGAGAAGGTGAAGTCTGGAGGGTGAATCAGAAGAAGATGAAGATGGAGAAGGAGAAGGTGAAGTCTGGAGGGTGTATCAGAAGAAGCAGAAGAAGGAGAAGGAGAAGGTGAAGTCTGGAGGGTGAATCAGAAGAAGCAGAAGAAGTAGAAGGAGAAGGTGAAGTCTGGAGGGTGAATGAGAAGAAGTAGAAGAAGGAGAAGGAGAAGGTGAAGTTTTGAGGGTGAATCAGAAGAAGCAGAAGAAGGAGAAGGAGAAGGTGAAGTCAGGAGGGTGAATCAGAAGAAGCAGAAGAAGGAGAAGGAGAAGGTGAAGTCTGGAGGGTGAATCAGAAGAAGCAGAAGAAGGAGAAGGAGAAGGTGAAGACTGGAGGGTGAATCGGAAGAAGTAGAAGAAGCAGAAGGAGAAGATGAAGTCTGGAGGGTGAATCAGAAGAAGTAGAAGAAGGAGAAGGAGAAGGTGAGGTCTGGAGGGTGAATCAGAAGAAGCAGAAGAAGGAGAAGGAGAAGGTGAAGTCTGGAGGGTGAATCAGAAGAAGCAGAAGAAGGAGAAGGAGAAGGTGAAGACTGGAGGGTGAATCAGAAGAAGCAGAAGAAGGAGAAGGAGAAGGTGAAGTCTGGAGGGTGAATCAGAAGAAACAGAAGAAGGAGAAGGAGAAGGTGAAGTCTGGAGGGTGATGCAGAAGAAGCAGAAGAAGGAGAAGGAGAAGGTGAAGTCTGGCGGGCGCAGCAGAAGAAGCAGAAGAAGGAGAAGGAGTAGGTGAAGTCTGGAGGGTGAAGCAGAAGAAGGAGAAGGAGAAGGTGAAGTCTGGAGGGTGAAGCAGAAGAAGCAGAAGAAGGAGAAGGAGAAGGTGAAGTCTGGAGGGTGAATCAGAAGAAGTAGAAGAAGGAGAAGGAGAAGGTGAAGTCAGGAGCGTGAAGCAGAAGAAGCAGAAGAAGGAGAAGGAGAAGGTGAAGTCTGGAGGGTGAAGCAGAAGAAGCTGAAAAAGGAGAAGGAGAAGGTGAAGTCTGGAGGGTGAAGCAGAAGAAGCAGAAGAAGGAGAAGGAGAAGGTGAAGTCAGGAGGGTGAATCAGAAGAAGTAGAAGAAGGAGAAGGAGAAGGTGTAGTCTGGAGGGTGAATCAGAAGAAGTAGACGAAGGAGAAGGAGAAGGTAAAGTCTGGAGGGTGAATCAGAAGAAGCAGAAGAAGGAGAAGGAGAAGGTGAAGTCTGGAGGGTGAATCAGAAGAAGTAGAAGAAGGAGAAGGAGAAGGTGAAGTCTGGAGGGTGAATCAGAAGAAGCAGAAGAAGGAGAAGGAGAAGGTGAATTCTGGAGGGTGAATCAGAAGAAGCAGAAGAAGGAGAAGGAGAAGGTGAAGTCTGGAGGGTTAATCAGAAGAAGCAGAAGAAGGAGAAGGAGAAGGTGAAGTCTGGAGGGTGAATCAGAAGAAGCAGAAGAAGGAGAAGGAGAAGATGAAGTCTGGAGGGTGAATCAGAAGAAGTAGAAGAAGGAGAAGGAGAAGGTGAAGTCTGGAGGGTGAATCAGAAGAAGCAGAAGAAGGAGAAGGAGAAGGTGAAGTCTGGAGGGTGAATCAGAAGAAGCAGAAGAAGGAGAAGGAGAAGGTGAAGTCTGGAGGGTGAATCAGAAGAAGCAGAATAAGGAGAAGGAGAAGGTGAAGTCTGGAGGGTGAATCAGAAGAAGCAGAAGAAGGAGAAGGAGAAGGTGAAGTCTGGAGGATGAATCAGAAGAAGTAGAAGAAGGAGAAGGAGAAGGTGAAGTCTGGAGGGAGAAGCAGAAGAAGTAGAAGTAGGAGAAGGAGAAGGTGAAGTCAGGAGGGTGAATCAGAAGAAGCACAAGAAGGAGAAGGAGAAGGTGAAGTCTGGAGGGTGAATCAGAAGAATCAGAAGAAGGAGAAGGAGAAGGTGAAGTCTGGAGGGTGAATCAGAAGAAGCAGAAGAAAGAGAAGGAGAAGGTGAAGTCTGGAGGGTGAAGCAGAAGAAGCAGAAGAAGGAGAAGGAGAAGGTGAAGGCTGGAGGGTGAATCAGAACAAGTAGAAGAAGGAGAAGGAGAAGGTGAAGTCTGGAGGGTGAATCAGAAGAAGTAGAAGAAGGAGAAGGAGAAGGTGAAGTCTGGAGGGAGAATCAGAAGAAGTAGAAGAAGGAGAAGGAGAAGGTGAAGTCAGGAGGGTGAATCAGAAGAAGTAGAAGAAGGAGAAGGAGAAGGTGAGGTCTGGAGGGTGAATCAGATGAAGCAGAAGAAGGAGAAGGAGAAGGTGAAGTCTGGAGGGTGAATCAGAAGAAGCAGAAGAAGGAGAAGGAGAAGGTGAAGTCAGGGGGGTGAAGCAGAAGAAGTAGAAGAAGGAGAAGGAGAAGGTGAAGTCTGGCGGGCGCAGCAGAAGAAGCAGAAGAAGGAGAAGGAGTAGGTGAAGTCTGGAGGGTGAAGCAGAAGAAGCAGAAGAAGGAGAAGGAGATGGTGAAGTCTGGAGGGTGAATCAGAAGAAGTAGAAGAAGGAGAAGGAGAAGGTGAAGTCAGGAGGGTGAAGCAGAAGAAGCAGAAGAAGGAGAAGGAGAAGGTGAAGTCTGGAGGGTGAAGCAGAAGGAGCAGAAGAAGGAGAAGGAGAAGGTGAAGTCTGGAGGGTGAATCAGAAGAAGTCGAAGAAGGAGAAGGAGAAGGTGAAGTCAGGAGGGTGAAGCAGAAGAAGCAGAAGAAGGAGAAGGAGAAGGTGAAGTCTGGAGGGTAAAGCAGAAGAAGCAGAAAAAGGAGAAGGAGAAGGTGAAGTCTGGAGGGTGAAGCAGAACAAGCAGAAGAAGGAGAAGGAGAAGGTGAAGTCAGGAGGGTGAATCAGAAGAAGTAGAAGAAGGAGAAGGAGAAGGTGTAGTCTGGAGGGTGAATCAGAAGAAGTAGACGAAGGAGAAGGAGAAGGTGAAGTCTGGAGGGTGAATCAGAAGAAGCAGAAGAAGGAGAAGGAGAAGGTGAAGTCTGGAGGGTGAATCAGAAGAAGTAGAAGAAGGAGAAGGAGAAGGTGAAGTCTGGAGGGTGAGTCAGAAGAAGCAGAAGAAGGAGAAGGAGAAGGTGAAGTCTGGAGGGTGAATCAGAAGAAGATGAAGATGGAGAAGGAGAAGGTGAAGTCTGGAGGGTGTATCAGAAGAAGCAGAAGAAGGAGAAGGAGAAGGTGAAGTCTGGAGGGTGAATCAGAAGAAGCAGAAGAAGTAGAAGGAGAAGGTGAAGTCTGGAGGGTGAATGAGAAGAAGTAGAAGAAGGAGAAGGAGAAGGTGAAGTTTGGAGGGTGAATCAGAAGAAGCAGAAGAAGGAGAAGGAGAAGGTGAAGTCAGGAGGGTGAATCAGAAGAAGCAGAAGAAGGAGAAGGAGAAGGTGAAGTCTGGAGGGTGAATCAGAAGAAGCAGAAGAAGGAGAAGGAGAAGGTGAAGACTGGAGGGTGAATCGGAAGAAGTAGAAGAAGCAGAAGGAGAAGATGAAGTCTGGAGGGTGAATCAGAAGAAGTAGAAGAAGGAGAAGGAGAAGGTGAGGTCTGGAGGGTGAATCAGAAGAAGCAGAAGAAGGAGAAGGAGAAGGTGAAGTCTGGAGGGTGAATCAGAAGAAGCAGAAGAAGGAGAAGGAGAAGGTGAAGACTGGAGGGTGAATCAGAAGAAGTAGAAGACGGAGAAGGAGAAGATGAAGTCTGGAGGGTGAATCAGAAGAAGTAGAAGAAGGAGAAGGAGAAGAGGAGGTCTGGAGGGTGAATCAGAAGAAGCAGAAGAAGGAGAAGGAGAAGGTGAAGTCTGGAGGGTGAATCAGAAGAAACAGAAGAAGGAGAAGGAGAAGGTGAAGTCAGGAGGGTGAAGCAGAAGAAGCAGAAGAAGGAGAAGGAGAAGGTGAAGTCTGGAGGGTGAAGCAGAAGGAGCAGAAGAAGGAGAAGGAGAAGGTGAAGTCTGGAGGGTGAATCAGAAGAAGTCGAAGAAGGAGAAGGAGAAGGTGAAGTCAGGAGGGTGAAGCAGAAGAAGCAGAAGAAGGAGAAGGAGAAGGTGAAGTCTGGAGGGTAAAGCAGAAGAAGCAGAAAAAGGAGAAGGAGAAGGTGAAGTCTGGAGGGTGAAGCAGAACAAGCAGAAGAAGGAGAAGGAGAAGGTGAAGTCAGGAGGGTGAATCAGAAGAAGTAGAAGAAGGAGAAGGAGAAGGTTTAGTCTGGCGGGCGCAGCAGAAGAAGCAGAAGAAGGAGAAGGAGTAGGTGAAGTCTGGAGGGTGAAGCAGAAGAAGCAGAAGAAGGAGAAGGAGATGGTGAAGTCTGGAGGGTGAATCAGAAGAAGTAGAAGAAGGAGAAGGAGAAGGTGAAGTCAGGAGGGTGAAGCAGAAGAAGCAGAAGAAGGAGAAGGAGAAGGTGAAGTCTGGAGGGAGAAGCAGAAGGAGCAGAAGAAGGAGAAGGAGAAGGTGAAGTCTGGAGGGTGAAGCAAAACAAGCAGAAGAAGGAGAAGGAGAAGGTGAAGTCAGGAGGGTGAATCAGAAGAAGTAGAAGAAGGAGAAGGAGAAGGTGTAGTCTGGAGGGTGAATCAGAAGAAGTAGACGAAGGAGAAGGAGAAGGTGAAGTCTGGAGGGTGAATCAGAAGAAGCAGAAGAAGGAGAAGGAGAAGGTGAAGTCTGGAGGGTGAATCAGAAGAAGTAGAAGAAGGAGAAGGAGAAGGTGAAGTCTGGAGGGTGAGTCAGAAGAAGCAGAAGAAGGAGAAGGAGAAGGTGAAGTCTGGAGGGTGAATCAGAAGAAGATGAAGATGGAGAAGGAGAAGGTGAAGTCTGGAGGGTGTATCAGAAGAAGCAGAAGAAGGAGAAGGAGAAGGTGAAGTCTGGAGGGTGAATCAGAAGAAGCAGAAGAAGTAGAAGGAGAAGGTGAAGTCTGGAGGGTGAATGAGAAGAAGTAGAAGAAGGAGAAGGAGAAGGTGAAGTTTGGAGGGTGAATCAGAAGAAGCTGAAGAAGGAGAAGGAGAAGGTGAAGTCAGGAGGGTGAATCAGAAGAAGCAGAAGAAGGAGAAGGAGAAGGTGAAGTCTGGAGGGTGAATCAGAAGAAGCAGAAGAAGGAGAAGGAGAAGGTGAAGACTGGAGGGTGAATCGGAAGAAGTAGAAGAAGCAGAAGGAGAAGATGAAGTCTGGAGGGTGAATCAGAAGAAGTAGAAGAAGGAGAAGGAGAAGGTGAGGTCTGGAGGGTGAATCAGAAGAAGCAGAAGAAGGAGAAGGAGAAGGTGAAGTCTGGAGGGTGAATCAGAAGAAGCAGAAGAAGGAGAAGGAGAAGGTGAAGACTGGAGGGTGAATCAGAAGAAGTAGAAGACGGAGAAGGAGAAGATGAAGTCTGGAGGGTGAATCAGAAGAAGTAGAAGAAGGAGAAGGAGAAGAGGAGGTCTGGAGGGTGAATCAGAAGAAGCAGAAGAAGGAGAAGGAGAAGGTGAAGTCTGGAGGGTGAATCAGAAGAAACAGAAGAAGGAGAAGGAGAAGGTGAAGTCTGGAGGGTGAAGCAGAAGAAGCAGAAGAAGGAGAAGGAGAAGGTGAAGTCTGGCGGGCGCAGCAGAAGAAGCAGAAGAAGGAGAAGGAGTAGGTGAAGTCTGGAGGGTGAAGCAGAATAAGCAGAAGAAGGAGAAGGAGAAGGTGAAGTCTGGAGGGTGAATCAGAAGAAGTAGAAGAAGGAGAAGGAGAAGGTGAAGTCAGGAGGGTGAAGCAGAAGAAGCAGAAGAAGGAGAAGGAGAAGGTGAAGTCTGGAGGGTGAAGCAGAAGAAGCAGAAGAAGGAGAAGGAGAAGGTGAAGTCTGGAGGGTGAATCAGAAGAAGTAGAAGAAGGAGAAGGAGAAGGTGAAGTCTGGAGGGTGAAGCAGAAGAAGCAGAAAAAGGAGAAGGAGAAGGTGAAGTCTGGAGGGTGAAGCAGAAGAAGCAGAAGAAGGAGAAGGAGAAGGTGAAGTCAGGAGGGTGAATCAGAAGAAGTAGAAGAAGGAGAAGGAGAAGGTGTAGTCTGGAGGGTGAATCAGAAGAAGTAGACGAAGGAGAAGGAGAAGGTGAAGTCTGGAGGGTGAATCAGAAGAAGCAGAAGAAGGAGAAGGAGAAGGTGAAGTCTGGAGGGTGAATCAGAAGAAGTAGAAGAAGGAGAAGGAGAAGGTGAAGTCTGGAGGGTGAATCAGAAGAAGCAGAAGAAGGAGTAGGAGAAGGTGAAGTCTGGAGGGTGAATCAGAAGAAGCAGAAGAAGGAGAAGGAGAAGGTGAAGTCTGGAGGGTGAATCAGAAGAAGCAGAAGAAGGAGAAGGAGAAGGTGAAGTCTGGAGGGTGAATCAGAAGAAGCAGAAGAAGTAGAAGGAGAAGGTGAAGTCTGGAGGGTGAATCAGAAGAAGTAGAAGAAGGAGAAGGAGAAGGTAAAGTTTGGAGGGTGAATCAGAAGAAGCAGAAGAAGGAGAAGGAGAAGGTGAAGTCAGGAGGGTGAATCAGAAGAAGCAGAAGAAGGAGAAGCAGAAGGTGAAGTCTGGAGGGTGAATCAGAAGAAGTAGAAGAAGCAAAAGGAGAAGGTGAAGTCTGGAGGGTGAATCAGAAGAAGTAGAAGAAGGAGAAGGAGAAGGTGAGGTCTGGAGGGTGAATCAGAAGAAGCAGAAGAAGGAGAAGGAGAAGGTGAAGTCTGGAGGGTGAATCAGAAGAAGCAGAAGAAGGAGAAGGAGAAGGTGAAGTCTGGAGGGTGAATCAGAAGAAGTAGAAGAAGGAGAAGGAGAAGGTGAAGTCTGGAGGGTGAGTCAGAAGAAGCAGAAGAAGGAGAAGGAGAAGGTGAAGTCTGGAGGGTGAATCAGAAGAAGATGAAGATGGAGAAGGAGAAGGTGAAGTCTGGAGGGTGTATCAGAAGAAGCAGAAGAAGGAGAAGGAGAAGGTGAAGTCTGGAGGGTGAATCAGAAGAAGCAGAAGAAGTAGAAGGAGAAGGTGAAGTCTGGAGGGTGAATGAGAAGAAGTAGAAGAAGGAGAAGGAGAAGGTGAAGTTTTGAGGGTGAATCAGAAGAAGCAGAAGAAGGAGAAGGAGAAGGTGAAGTCAGGAGGGTGAATCAGAAGAAGCAGAAGAAGGAGAAGGAGAAGGTGAAGTCTGGAGGGTGAATCAGAAGAAGCAGAAGAAGGAGAAGGAGAAGGTGAAGACTGGAGGGTGAATCGGAAGAAGTAGAAGAAGCAGAAGGAGAAGATGAAGTCTGGAGGGTGAATCAGAAGAAGTAGAAGAAGGAGAAGGAGAAGGTGAGGTCTGGAGGGTGAATCAGAAGAAGCAGAAAAAGGAGAAGGAGAAGGTGAAGTCTGGAGGGTGAATCAGAAGAAGCAGAAGAAGGAGAAGGAGAAGGTGAAGACTGGAGGGTGAATCAGAAGAAGCAGAAGAAGGAGAAGGAGAAGGTGAAGTCTGGAGGGTGAATCAGAAGAAACAGAAGAAGGAGAAGGAGAAGGTGAAGTCTGGAGGGTGATGCAGAAGAAGCAGAAGAAGGAGAAGGAGAAGGTGAAGTCTGGAGGGTGAATCAGAAGAAACAGAAGAAGGAGAAGGAGAAGGTGAAGTCTGGAGGGTGAAGCAGAAGAAGCAGAAGAAGGAGAAGGAGAAGGTGAAGTCTGGCGGGCGCAGCAGAAGAAGCAGAAGAAGGAGAAGGAGTAGGTGAAGTCTGGAGGGTGAATCGGAAGAAGTAGAAGAAGCAGAAGGAGAAGATGAAGTCTGGAGGGTGAATCAGAAGAAGTAGAAGAAGGAGAAGGAGAAGGTGAGGTCTGGAGGGTGAATCAGAAGAAGCAGAAGAAGGAGAAGGAGAAGGTGAAGTCTGGAGGGTGAATCAGAAGAAGCAGAAGAAGGAGAAGGAGAAGGTGAAGACTGGAGGGTGAATCAGAAGAAGTAGAAGACGGAGAAGGAGAAGATGAAGTCTGGAGGGTGAATCAGAAGAAGTAGAAGAAGGAGAAGGAGAAGAGGAGGTCTGGAGGGTGAATCAGAAGAAGCAGAAGAAGGAGAAGGAGAAGGTGAAGTCTGGAGGGTGAATCAGAAGAAACAGAAGAAGGAGAAGGAGAAGGTGAAGTCTGGAGGGTGAAGCAGAAGAAGCAGAAGAAGGAGAAGGAGAAGGTGAAGTCTGGCGGGCGCAGCAGAAGAAGCAGAAGAAGGAGAAGGAGTAGGTGAAGTCTGGAGGGTGAAGCAGAATAAGCAGAAGAAGGAGAAGGAGAAGGTGAAGTCTGGAGGGTGAATCAGAAGAAGTAGAAGAAGGAGAAGGAGAAGGTGAAGTCAGGAGGGTGAAGCAGAAGAAGCAGAAGAAGGAGAAGGAGAAGGTGAAGTCTGGAGGGTGAAGCAGAAGAAGCAGAAGAAGGAGAAGGAGAAGGTGAAGTCTGGAGGGTGAATCAGAAGAAGTAGAAGAAGGAGAAGGAGAAGGTGAAGTCTGGAGGGTGAAGCAGAAGAAGCAGAAAAAGGAGAAGGAGAAGGTGAAGTCTGGAGGGTGAAGCAGAAGAAGCAGAAGAAGGAGAAGGAGAAGGTGAAGTCAGGAGGGTGAATCAGAAGAAGTAGAAGAAGGAGAAGGAGAAGGTGTAGTCTGGAGGGTGAATCAGAAGAAGTAGACGAAGGAGAAGGAGAAGGTGAAGTCTGGAGGGTGAATCAGAAGAAGCAGAAGAAGGAGAAGGAGAAGGTGAAGTCTGGAGGGTGAATCAGAAGAAGTAGAAGAAGGAGAAGGAGAAGGTGAAGTCTGGAGGGTGAATCAGAAGAAGCAGAAGAAGGAGTAGGAGAAGGTGAAGTCTGGAGGGTGAATCAGAAGAAGCAGAAGAAGGAGAAGGAGAAGGTGAAGTCTGGAGGGTGAATCAGAAGAAGCAGAAGAAGGAGAAGGAGAAGGTGAAGTCTGGAGGGTGAATCAGAAGAAGCAGAAGAAGTAGAAGGAGAAGGTGAAGTCTGGAGGGTGAATCAGAAGAAGTAGAAGAAGGAGAAGGAGAAGGTAAAGTTTGGAGGGTGAATCAGAAGAAGCAGAAGAAGGAGAAGGAGAAGGTGAAGTCAGGAGGGTGAATCAGAAGAAGCAGAAGAAGGAGAAGCAGAAGGTGAAGTCTGGAGGGTGAATCAGAAGAAGTAGAAGAAGCAAAAGGAGAAGGTGAAGTCTGGAGGGTGAATCAGAAGAAGTAGAAGAAGGAGAAGGAGAAGGTGAGGTCTGGAGGGTGAATCAGAAGAAGCAGAAGAAGGAGAAGGAGAAGGTGAAGTCTGGAGGGTGAATCAGAAGAAGCAGAAGAAGGAGAAGGAGAAGGTGAAGTCTGGAGGGTGAATCAGAAGAAGTAGAAGAAGGAGAAGGAGAAGGTGAAGTCTGGAGGGTGAGTCAGAAGAAGCAGAAGAAGGAGAAGGAGAAGGTGAAGTCTGGAGGGTGAATCAGAAGAAGATGAAGATGGAGAAGGAGAAGGTGAAGTCTGGAGGGTGTATCAGAAGAAGCAGAAGAAGGAGAAGGAGAAGGTGAAGTCTGGAGGGTGAATCAGAAGAAGCAGAAGAAGTAGAAGGAGAAGGTGAAGTCTGGAGGGTGAATGAGAAGAAGTAGAAGAAGGAGAAGGAGAAGGTGAAGTTTTGAGGGTGAATCAGAAGAAGCAGAAGAAGGAGAAGGAGAAGGTGAAGTCAGGAGGGTGAATCAGAAGAAGCAGAAGAAGGAGAAGGAGAAGGTGAAGTCTGGAGGGTGAAT